>NW_028082350.1:0-1200000 GCF_014824575.4 Sturnira hondurensis
TACTCAGCTCGAGCCACCCATCCAGTCTCCGAGAAGGGAAATCTCGGTGGGACCTCCAAATGTTTCATCCACCAACCGTGAGAACAAATGTCGGAGACTTTCGGGGATTCAAAGATGTTACTTTATTGGCCAAGTTTAACCTGCGCAGGAGCGATCCCTCGAAGTTTCGGAGACACCGTGCCCGCAGGGGGCTCATCTGGGATTCGTGCCTAGCGCTTACAGCTAAGTCCTTACATATAGGCCATCAAACAAGAGTTTGCACAGAAGCAGATTATTGGCTTACAGAGCCCACATGCGAGAAAAGGGTGGGGTCTGACTCAACTGAAAGGGAAATTTTGAAACTAAACAGATGGCAATCAACTTACACGGTGTCTGCTAGGGTTTCAGGCTCCTTGGGGCTGAGGCCATTTTTCTTGTTCCCAACACATGCCAGAAAAGGAAAGGTTAGGGGCAGGTCCCAACCAGGTGACCAGTGATATGAAAGGTCAGGGTGTCTAAGCCGAATGACCAGCAATATTCTAGGGGAGAAAGGTCACCCTGGAGGCTAAGTCCTTGTATTCCCAATTTGCCCATTGCTAGGCCCCTGGGCTTTCCACCTTCTCTCTGCCTATCGTCCTTGCTCTGCTCAGGTCTGTATAACTGTGTTCGCTTTTGCAGACAGATGTCATTTGTTGTGGATGATGAGTTTCTCATTTGTTTTAGGTATACCTGATTTTTCTCCATGTTGTTTCTTATTCTCCTCCCATTTTCCTCTGTTGTTCTTTGAAAATCTTACCCTTCAGTTCACTTTCTGGCCCTCACATGTGCCAGAGGGACAATATCTGTTAATGGCCTTGTGGGGCATCGGCTGCTCTGGTAGTGCTGGGACATGTGAAGTCAGCTGGGGGCTGCCAGCTCACACACCTCCACACTGGGGGAGTATATAATGATCCCATGGGGGGTCCCCAGCCAGGCAGCACACCCTGGAGTGGGAGGAAGAGGTAACCACAGTGGGTCTGGAGCTGGCCTCAGATTTGACCACCAACCCCCAGAGCCAAGCACCATGCCCAGAGTTCCCTGGTGCAAGTGCAACATGCTGTGCGTGGTCCAGCCCTTCTTGTGGGTCTTTGAGCAGGTCGTGGAGTTGTACTGCAGGGTGCTCAGGTGGCAGTGGAAGGGGTGCAGAGCATGGGTCCTCTGAAAATAAGGGAACAAACCCCACAATAATGCCTGCAGGCAGGATTGGAAGAAGGGAAGAGGGAAAGCACAGAGTTTAATAAACATTGCATAACAAAGGCAAAATAATAGCTGTGCCTTCCTGAAGGGAAGAGGGCTGCTGCCTGGGGCAAATGGTGTATGTGACTGTGAGAATTTGCTGTGACACATGACATAGCCAGGGGGGCAGATGACCTCCCAAGATTCCCATGTGTCACTGGGAACTCTTGCCCGGAGGAAAGATGGCAGCCCAAAGAGGGTCAAAGACACTGGGGAGCTGACATAAATGGTGGACACTAATGCACTAATAGGAAGAGACGGATATTAGATCAGGCAGGAAGTTCCGAGCTGAGCATTTAAATTAGAACCGGCTGCCTTGAGGTCAGAGAAGGTCCCCTGGGAGGTCTGCCTGGAAGCCTGTCTGGGGGTCTGCCCATGAATGAGCCAGCCAGGAGGTCTGCAGCAGGAGGTCTGCGGGTCAGCCCGGAGGACTGCAGAGAAGGCTGCCACGTGGTGGGGATGCTCACCTGGAAAAGGCAGGCAGCAGAGCTGGTAGTGCTGCACGGGACCTGCTTGGACACCCAGACTCGTGAGAGATGCTTGGAACCGATCTGTGACCCAGAATGCCGAGCTGCAGCCTTCTACTTTTCTGAAAGACGTACTTCCGAGTGGTGTGTTCTGAAACAGGCCTGGTTTAGCAGAGGAAGGCAGGACTATTTGTTTTGGGGTGTTTTGAAAGAGAGCAGGACTTAACGGTGGAGATCTGCCATTATTCCAAATCTGTATAATCTTTAAATAAACAACCCCTTTCCTTTTTCACCAAACTCTTGCCTTGGAAGTCACACTGCTTGGCAGTGTGCAATCAAACGCCATAGCTGTTCCAGAGCAGCATTGGCTGGTTCCGTAACAGCAGGGGTGCACAGGCTGACCAGCCGGATCTGTGTACCCCGAGGCCTCAGCGCTGGGCAGCCCAGCTAGTCCCGCATTGCGCTACAGCTGCCGTCACTGTGTGCGGTTCCACATGTTACTGCACCAGACCCAAGGTCAGTGCCCAGCCCCCCACCCCACCCCCACCCCGCCACTCACCGGTAATGTTGCCTGAGTGGGGCAGGCAGCAGGTCCTCCAGGCAGCGTGGACTCATTCTTCTTCATGAGCATCTTCGTTCTCTGAGGGCACTGGCATTTATAATCTGGTTGCTCCTTTAATGCATTGTTCACAGCCCCTTGAAGGGCGCAACTCCGTCTCTGACAGAACTTTCCACGTGGAGTCCAGGCGATTGCTGATCTCCAGGGTGTGGATCGTGTTCCTTCGGTCTTGTGTACCTCCACCTCACACCCATCCCATACTGATAGAATCTACAGCAGTGCTACTCAAAGTAGGGTCCAAAAACCAGTATCAGTTTGTGAGACCAGAGGTGCAGAGGAGGGAGGAGGGGAGAGAGATAAGGCTTTTTCCCAGTGTAAATCAACTGAATTAGTAGACACACAGTTTAGTCTAGCTGACTTTTTTCTCTGCAAGATTTTCTCAATGAAAGAAGCTGTACATTGATTTGAATTCTTGTATAAGCTCTTTATCTCGTCTAGATAGATAAACTACTACCCTTGGGTAGCACTGGTCTAAACTAGAACTTTAGTTCTAGGTTGTTAGAACGTGCTTTTGTGTCATTGCTTCGTCAATAATAAAATTTATTAACCTTAATGTTTCTTTTCTTCAACACTTGAAAAATTCTATTTTATTCTTTTCTTCCATCTGATGCTGCCACTCAGAAAATTTAGTCTGACATTTATTGCTTGGTAGTTGACCTGCCTTTATCCTCTGGAAACTTTCAGCATCTGCTTTTTGAACTTAGTGCTCCAAAATGTTTATTTAATAGGTCCAAAATACAGCTTCTCTTATCTATTCTGTTGTACAAGTCATATGAGTATTTTCAAAATAAGGTCTTACATTTTCCATTCTGAAAATTTTCAGTAATTACCTTCTTGAAATCTTACTTTATTCTACAGTTACTTCAATAATATTGATATTAACATTCCCTCTTCTACCCCCCCCCAGTTCTTATTTTTTCATCTTTTTACCTTTTCCTAATGCTTTCCTTGAATATTCTCCAACCTGATTATCCAGCTCATCATTTTGTTCTTTGGCTATATTCATTCTATTTAATTACTAAACCCATCCAGTGAGACCTTTACTTCAACAATAATATATTGATATTTAATATCTCTAATTCTTCTTTGAAGCTTCCTCTTTCATATTTCCCATATTTTCCCTTATGTCTCTGAGGATATTTGTTGTTTTTATTCTGAATTTTTTGTCCACTATATCCATTTACTCTAATTATTTCTGTAAAGATTTTTTGTTTCCGTCTTTTTTTAATGCTCCTAGATTCATAATGTGAGCTTGTGAGCTAAATTTATCATTGTAAAATCAGTTAGTTGCCATGGCAAATAATGGATACTGGGGAGAAGAGGGGAACTTTAGGCTCTAGTTTGTGCTGGTTTGGAAAATAGAGGAATACATCACAGCATGAAGACCATCTGGCATTACACTTTGGACTCAACCCTTCTGTGCCCTGCACCAGTGAGATCCTGCCTATCACATAAACTAATTAATACTGCTAATCTAAGCATTACTCCTTTCTAACAGTAATCCCCAAAATTTTTTTATAATTTATTGTCCAGCCCATGGGGGAGGGTGAGTAAGGAGGTTGGTGGGAATGCTCCAGTACCTAGCTGTACTCAACTCTGACTAAATATCGCAGGGCTCACCTAGTCAGCCTGGGATCTGCTGTTCACACCAACTCTGCCACTAACATTCATTGACTTGCCCTCCAGAGGCCCCGTACCTCATCGCAGGGAACTGATTCAGCAGCTTTGATTATAACCTTCTTTTTTTTTTTTTAAGATTTTATTTATTTATTTATCTTTAGAGGGGAAGGAGAGAGGGAGAGAAACATCAATGTATGGTTGCCTTTCATGCGTCCCCTGCTGGGAGTTGGCCTGCAGGGAACGGGCCTGCAACCCAGGCATGTGCCCTGACTGGGAATCGAACTGCGATCCTCTGGTTCGCAGGCCCGTGCTCAATCCACTGAGCTACACCAGCCAGGGCTGATTATAACCTTCTTCAACATGAAGTGAAATAAGTCAGATAGAAAAAGTGAAGAACCATATGATTTCACTCATATGTGGAATATAAAACTGAAAGCCACAAATGACCAAAACAAACAAAATTCATAGACACAGACAACAGTATGGTGGTTAATGGAGGGAAAGGGGTGTAAGGAGATACTAAAGGGTAAAGGGGGTCAACTATGTGGTGACAGAAGGAGATTTGACTTTGGATGGTGAACAACACAATTAAATATATAGATCATGCACCATAGAAATGTACACTTGAAACCTATGTCATTTTATTAACCATTGTCCCCCAATAGATTTTAAAAGAACTCTAGTTTTTCCATTTTCCACTAAAATAACTAAACCTTTTGTCCCACTTGTCTCAAAAAAAATCTCCACAGAAATCATTCATTTTTAGAGCAGAACCTGGAATGTAACTTTCCTATAAGTAAACAATCTCATACTAAATACAGATGAGAACTTTCCCATTTAAAAAAATTTTTTACCCCTGGCCAGTGTGGCTCAGTTGGCTGGAGTGTCATCCTATAAACCAAAATTTCATGGGTCCAATTCCCAGGCAGGGCACATGCCTAGGTTGTGGGTTTGCCTGGGTCATGGTGGTTCAAGAGGCAACTGATGGGTATTTCTCTCTTACATCAATGTTTCTCTCCCTCACTCTCTCCTTTCCCCTCTCCCTAAAATCAGTAAGCATGTCCTCAAGTGAATATTTTTAAACAAATAAATAAATAATTTGTTAACCTCTTCTTTATATAGAGTTAAATAACAGGCCTGCAACTGCTGCCCTTAGAAAGCCTTGCTTACAAGAGTGGCCCTTGGCTGGCATCTGAGAACTTGATTAGAAAACTTTCCCTAAATGATAACAGTGGCTCACTATACCTGTATTATTTGTACGAACAATGTGGTTTATGCTAAACATCTGCTTCCTTCTGAGTGTGCAGAATCTCAGTGACTACAGTCAGTCACACAGACACTTTTTGCCTCCATGACCAGCCCACGATAAAAACTCTGTGAGGGTCCTAGGCTCAGGCCTGTGCTCCTGGTAGACATTTCTCAAATGTGGGTATAGCTTGTTGCTGGCAGAATTCAGTGCATCCTGTGCAACCCCACTGTGAGAAGACTCATAGGACCTTGTAACTGGTTTTCTCCAGACCTCACCTGGAGTGCCTTTCCCTTTACCGATTTTGCTTTTTATATATTCTCCTGATGTGATAAATGGCCATGTGTATGACCATATGCTGAGATTTGTGAGTTCTCCTAGTGAATCACCAAATTTGGGGAGTGGTCTTGGAGACCCTTGACACAATTTACCTGTGAGCAAATTAAACAACCTGAACATATCTCAACGTCGGTGCCTCTGGAATGCTACCTCATCCATTCGGGGTCCCAGAAAGTACCCTTCCAAGGCAGTAAGTATGTACATTAAAGGCATACTATGAAGTAAACTTGCCCATCAAAATAACCTTGCCTAATGTGAAGTATAAAACTAAACTTTCCTAATGTGGAATATAGAAATTAAAATGTTGAAAATGTTATCAGTGAGAACAGCAAAATTCATGCTTTTTTCCTACCAAAAATAAATAAGTAAGTAAATAAATAAATAGAAACACAAGTTGAAAAGTGTTCTAAAATATTTTAATAGAATTAGTATGGCAGTGAGACTAAGCACACAATTACAAATGATAAAAATTGACTACATAAAATAATCATTTTTCTCTGTATTGAGAAAAACAACCTTGAGGGAAGTGAAGCACTCCTCCTCCTCCTCCAAACCCAAATCATTCTAAGAACTCACCCCTGACACGTGAGCACTGTCTGATATTTAATCTCCTGATCTCTTTTAAAAAATCTGTTGGTAGATCAGGCAAAACCTTGAAAAAAAAAAGCTCAAAAAGCTCTGAAGGAAAAAAAATAAACCCTCTCTGAAGTCAGAGAATGTACTATAAAGTGAAACTAGTTTATTAAATGAGCTCCCAAAGAAGAGGACAATAGAAAATATATCTCTGTTGTTCCCTGAATGATGGTAAAAAAAATAACTTTTAAGAATAACCATGTATAATCTAATTAGAAATTACGTGGACAAGTCATACATGATATCGCATGTGTGACATAAAATTCTTTCAGCGTGTTAGGTGATATCTAATGTAAATCTTTTAAATGAGCTGTTGAACAGAAAATTTGAGAAAGCATAATTAAACGTAGATTAAATTTAAAGCATTCATTGAGACAGTAGTTATGAAAATTTAAGGAATTCAAGTTATATGTGGAAAGTTCTGTTATGTTACTATCATTTACATAGTGCCCGTCCCCCCTTTCTTCCTCCCAGTATTTTCTCCCTAATACAAGAGTTTGAGGTCCCACCTAGATTGTGACCATAATTTTTTCATTTTATTTCTGGCACTCAGATTAATTCAGGCATAGCAGGTGCTCAGTAAACATTAATTACTGTTATTAAAAGAAGAAAATAGGGTAGGAAAGGGTCTTAGTGTAAATTACTGAGATCTCATCCATTACCTTTCTGCATCTAAGAAAGATGAAGAACCTTATTTCTGTCAGAGCATTCAAACCATTTCTAGTATAGGATGTCAGTTAATCTGTGTATGCTGTGTTTACTGACTCTTGATGTCCCTGACTCTGCCCACCTACCTAGACCCACATTTGCTTTCATGTCTTAGACAGAGTCCATAAGCTTAGTTATTGAACTTGGACATATACTGAGATCACTCTGGACCCAATGACCACTCATTATAGAGACAGGCATTACTGAAGGAACAGCTGAGACGGTCACATCCTAATGGTAAGATCCCACCACTGTTCTACCTATGCTCCTTCTATTCTCATCAGATAAACATGACAGAGTAGAACTATGCCATTGAGGTCAGACAGATTTTAGCATTAAAAATTGATTCTGAAGAAGGTGTGTAAAGCATCTTCCCAAGTCATATTAAATGTTTTGACTACGAGTTTAGCAAAGTACAGCCTGACCTCAGTGCTGTGGATCTAGACCAAGGGTGGGTCTCCCATAGTGCTTTGGGAGAAGTGCTAAAAAACCCTTAGATCAATTCAAGCCCAATTGCTTGTCATTGTTATGTCTGTACAATCTGCCTAATCCATACTCCCTTCCCCTACTAGGCCTTAAATCCTCTTCAGAATCTCAGCCCTAACACGCAGAAGGCAAAGTCCTGATTCCAATGCTTTATTTATACAGATAATTTTAAAATAGACTAAAGGAGGAAAAGGGGATGATTCAATTATGTGGTTTTCCTTGTCATATTTATTTCCAGTGGATTATTTGACCCCTCAAATTTTGGATGACTATTTTGCAAAACCTGTCCTGTCAAATGATTCTGGATTCAGATCATGTAGGATTACAAAATGAGCACTGTGACATTTACTGATCCCTGGCTAGGATAATACTTCACCCACACAGACCACCTGGGACCAACATGCTGCCAACAATAAATCACAATATTGCCAGAACAGAGAGTACTACTGCAGCACCCCAACCACCAGACTGGAACCCCTTCAATACTAATTTTCCTGGACTTGGGCAATTTCCCTAGACCCCATGGTTTCTACTGCAACTCTGCAACATAGTTAGCTCCCCTAATTTCTCCAATTGCTAGCTTTTTCCATTCACTAAGAGGCTTCACTGCTCTGCATGCCCCATCTTTAACCTTCTGCTTGCACTAGAAATTATAGAAGAATTTGATCACATTTACCCAGGGAAAGCATAATGTATTATTTACCCTGAACCATCTTACTCAAATTTGTATGTCTTATTTATGTAGATACTTAAAAAATTCATTTCCAATGAATTGTTTGATCCCTCAAATTTTGGATGATGAAATACTTTATCTTGCAAAAATTTTCCTGTCAAATGATTCTGGATTCAGACTATGTAGGATTACAAAATGAATTCTGTAATATTTACTGATCCCCAAACACCTCTAAAACCCTTCTAAAGATTGGTAAAGTTCTTTGTGCTCTGGTTTATTACAAACTGGGGACCCTGAGGTTTAGAAATGAAATGGCCCATATGAAAGCACTTTCAAAGTTCAGGATTGTCTGGAAATATGTCCATGTACACTTAAAAATTTGTTACAAGTAGCATTATCATCAGTGAAGAAAAGATAAATGAATTAATAAATATTGTTGAGACAATTGGCTAACCACTTGGGAAAAAATAAAGCTAAATTCCTAATGGACTCCTTTCTTTAAATTCTAGATGTATTAAATATTTAACTATTAAAAAACATTGAATGAGTAGAAGAAAAGATAGGTTAATTTGTTTATAAGCTTAGAAGAATTTTCTAAACATAACTCAAAGCTTAGAATACATAAAAGGCTGTTCAGTTTTGCTTCTTACAAATTATAGATCTGTACAGCCAAAAGTACTATTAAAAAGTCAAAAGATAAAAAGTTGGGGAAAACATCTGGAGAAGATAAGAGGTCAATGTTCTCAATAATTAAAGTTATTATAAATCATTTTAGAGTTGAATAATCTAATAGAAAAAATACTGTTTACAAAAAGAAATGCAAATGGCTAAACAAAATGGCAAATTACTTTCACCTTCTCCAATCATCACAAAAATATGAATTAAAACAAGAAATAAGATTTTTATTGTTAGATTAGCACTATTAGGCAACCTGATAACATCCTAGTCTTACAGTGTCTGTTTTGGTACTGTAATAATTTATTATTAGGGAGTAATGTGGGACAATTCCTTTGGATAATAAGTTTTCAATAGAGATATGAAGAATGTAAGTGCACATATCCTATGACCATCAAGTCCTCTTCAAGGAATTTGTCCCACTCCCCTAAATGTGCAAAGATGTCTATTTATAAGTATTCACTGCAGCATTGTTCCTAATAACAAAGCCTAATTAGTGGTCAATAGGACTATGGGAAAATAAACAGAATACCCTTCCATTAAAAACAATCATGTAAGTCAGGACATACTGATACAGAAAGACTTCTAAATATACTGTGTAGAACAGTATTTTGAGTTAAAGCACACACACACACACACACACACAATGATGTATGTATCCAAAATATCTGGATGTTTACAATAAAGTATTTTATCATGGGAATACTAGGGGAGAAAGGGAAGGCTAACGCAAAGACCAAAATAAGGCGGCCAACAGCATGTCAAGCTACTATAGAAGTCATTGGTCCTGTTCGTTAATTTTTGTATGACATTCGTACAAAAATCATTAGTCACTGATTAGTCACTGAATAACCTGGGGAATTGCTCGAGAGGCTGTGGGTTAAGATTGCTTTTCTGTTTCGTGCTGATGTTTCTGAAGATCTATATAATCTTTAAAGCAGTAGTATCTTTTAGTTATTTATTTCATCATAATACCTGTATCTCTCATTCCGGCGCTGATGAGTTTGAAGAATTGTTTTGAGAATAAACTTTTGAAATAAGATGTCCTTACATAACTTCCATGAAATAACTCTGAAACACCTGTGCAAAACTGTTTTGCTTCTGTTGTGTAAGAAATCTCTAAAAATCAATGCCATTTCCTGAAGCTACAGAGAAAGCATTTCTATAAACTCTCCCTTCTCTGTAAACCAATTGCCACTTCGACCACATTTCTCATCAGCTTTTTTTCTGCAGCAGTGTTTTTCCTAGTGATGTGTGCGCCAAAGATCCGTGAGACACCGTAAACTGTTGAGTATGGGACCTGAAGTCCAGCCGAGCTTCACATTTTCTCCTTGCCATGAGACTTCGAGGCCACATAGGCAGGTATGCCTTTTGACCTCCGGAAATCAGTCAACAGCCTCCCCACAGCTACGAACTCAAAAGTCGTCATCAAGGGCAGAGTGTGGAAGGAACGTAGCAGCGGGCCCCTATCCAGTCCCCCAAGTCCCCACCCCCATGCCTCTGGCTCACTAGAAGGGAGAACCTTAGGGCGGGAACAGGAGAGCAAAGGAGACTACAATTCCCAATAGGCTTGGAGGGAGCGGGACCACGCACGCGCGACCCAGAGGCGGGGAATGAGGTCCTGCTGAAGCTGCTGGGAGAGAAAAATGGCAGCGTCTGTGTTGCTACCTGGCCTGGGCAGGCTCTTTGAGATGCCCGCTGCACTGGTGCACGTGAGCCGAGCTTACAGCAAGCCCCAGGCCTTCACGGAGGTTCTACAGCTGCCACAACGGCAACTGACGAAGTTTGTGTTCCCATTACAGGAACTCCAGCGGCACCTCCGCTCAGACTCCACCTCCGACCTTCACCTGAAGATATTCGACCCGAGCCTGGAACAAATCGCGAAGGCAGAGAGCTTCTTTGCGGCCACAGCCCGGAACCGCATCGAGTACCTCAGTTCCGCTGTGCGTCTGGATCACGCCCCGGACCTGCCCCGTCCGGAGGTGAGAGCGCAACTGCTGGCCAGCGGTGAAAGCTGGGGAAGGGGTTTTGCTTTCAACTATTTGTTGTCACAGAACGAGAGAGTTTTTCTAACTTTATGTGGGAGCATATAACTAATTCAAGTAGGAAGTAAATCTAGTTTTAAGTATTTTGGTAATGAATGTAGAAGACGTTACAAGGCTTAAAAACCTAGACTAAGTATTCAAGATAATTATGCTTTTAATTTTTTCCTATTTAATTGAAGTAGGGAAAACAGTGAAGAATGTGAAAAGTATGATTTTCACAAACGATGTGATCTTTTTTTAAATTTAATTCTTATTCAAGTACAGTTTTCTGTTTTATATTCCCTGCCCTGCCCCCCCCCAGTGCTCCCCGCCTCCCTCCCATTTCCTCCCCCCACCCTTAATTATTGTCCATGTGTCCTTTATACTTACCCATGTGAGTCCCTCCCCTTTTCCCCTATGATTCTCTCCGCTCTCCTCTCTGGACCCTGTCAGCCTGCTCCATATTTCAGTGTCATTGGTCATATTTTGCTTGCTTGTTTTGTTTAGATTCCTGTTAACGGTGAGATCATATGGTATTTGTCTTTCACTGCCTGGCTTATTTCGCTCAGCATAATGTTCTCTAGTTCCATCCATGATGTTGCAAAAGGTAGGAGCTCCTTCTTCCTTTCTGCAGCATAGAATTCCATTGTGTAAATGTACCATAGCTTTTTGATCCAGTCATTTACTCATTTACTAATGGGCATCTAGGTTGCTTCCAACTCTTGGCTATTGTGAATTGTGCTGCTATGAACATCGGGGTGCACAGGTTCCTTTGGATTGGTGTTTCAGGGTTCTTAGGATATACTCCTAATAGTGGAACTCCTAATAGGGTTCTTAGGATATACTCCTAATAGAGTCAAAAGGCACGTTCATTTTTAGTTTTCTTAGAAAGTTCCATACTGTTTTCCGTAGTGGTTGTACCAGTCTGCAATCCCACCAGCAGTGAACTAGGGTCCCCTTTTCCCCACAACCTCTCCAGCACTTGTTGTTTGTTTCTTTGTTTATGATAGCCATTCTGACTGGTGTAAAGTGGTATCTCATTGTGGTTTTAATTTGCATCTCTCTGATAGCTAGCGATATCGAGCATCTTTTCATGTGTCTCTGGATCCTCTGTATGTCCTCCTTGGAGAAATGTCTGTTCAAGTCCTTTGCCCATTTTTTAATTGGGTTGCTCATGTTCTTTGAGTGGAGTTGAGTGAGTTCTTTGTATATTTTGGAAATTAAACCTTTGTCTGAAGTATCATCGATGTGATCTTTATTGATGTGTAATTTTCACCGTATCTGAGCTTCCTATTGTAGATTTTTAAAAACAACTTTAGTGACATTTCATGATTGTACTTTTTATGTATGTACTGCAGCTTACTAATACTTTGTTCTAAGACTGGTAAAAGAAACCTCAGCTCTTTGCATACAATAAGTTCTCACATATGATAGTTTCTTGGAAACTGAGACTGAAAGGAATATAACATAACCAAAATCAATTTTACCCAAAGCTAACTGATACCAACAAGTTAAGTTACTATGGCATACTTCTTGGTCCCAAAAACATCGTGTAACATCTAAATAAAGACTCCCCCAAAATTTATAGTATTAAACATCAAAGTAAATATGAACTATACTTACTTTAAGATGAATAAAAACAAGCAAGGTAATTATTTTCCAATCCATTTATTCCATTAGGGTATTGACCTCTTCTGGCAGCTCAGAGCAGAAGGCAGGAACCAGCCCCACACAGGAGCCATGCAGGGCCCACTGGCACACACCCACACTCACCCAGAGTGGAACCGTGTAGACTCACAGGTCCACCTAACCATGCACAGTTTTGGGATGTGGAACTACCTGGAGAAAACCCACACACGGGGAGAACATGAAAATTCCACACAGTGGTCCTGGCCATAAATTGATTTTTTCCCCCTCATCACTGTTATAACAAAACAATGTTGAACAAAAGGATGTTTCAAGGACGTGCCTGTATTTGTAGTAACTGCTCCACTGCACTGGAAATTTTCTTCTGCTATATTTAGAACTGCTAGAATTCAGAAACAAATATGTTATTTAATGATTGTGATGTAGCGTCACTTTTTGATTGAAGCTTTTAAATTACCGGACATTTTGTGTAATTTGTTTTTTAAAATTCAGTTTTATTATCTATAGATTATCATTGGATTTAATCTGGCAGAGCATATGAAATTTATGCAGACTTCAGATCAATTCATTCTGAAGGACTGACCCCAGTTTTGCACAATATATGGCATCCCTGGCCCCTGTCTACTAAATGCTACCTGATCATTACAGATAGCATTTCCTTACAGATTTCCAAAACACTCCTCAAGAAGCAGTACTGCCCTCGTTTATGACCACCAATTGGTATTGTACTACCTCCAGTTCCATGTTAAAAAGCAGAGCCATATGTATTGGCAATTATTATGAAGAATATTTTGTTGCTTTCTATACTGTAGAACAGCAATTTTTTAAAATATATTTTATTGATTACGCTATTACTATTGTCCCAGTTTCCCCTTTTTACTCCCCTCCACCCTGCACACCCCCTCCCACCCACATTCCCCCCTTTAGTTCATGTCCATGTGTCATACATATAAGTTCTTTGGCTTCTACTTTTCCCATACTATTCTTAACCTCCCCCTGTCTATTTTCTACCTACCATCTATGCTACTTATTCTCTGTACCTTTCCCCCTCTCTTCCCCTCCCACTCCCCTGTTAATAACCCTCCATGTGATCTCCATTTCCGTGGTTCTCTTTCAGTTCTAGTTGTTTGCTTAGTTTGTTTTTTGTTGTTGTTATAGTTTTAGGTGTGGTTGCAAATAATTGTGAGTTTGTGGTCATTTTCCTGTTCATATTTTTATCTTTTCTTAATAAATCCCTTTAACATTTCATATAATAAGGGCTTGATGATGATGAATTCTTTTAACTTGTCCTTATCTGAGAAGCACTTTACCTGCCCTTCCATTCTAAAGGAAAGCTTTGCTGGACAGAGCAAAGCCCTATCCTGGGGGTAGGTCCTTGCCTTTCATGACTTGGAATACTTCTTTCCAGCGCCTTCTTGCCTGTAAGGTCTCTTTTGAGAAATCAGCTGGAAGTCTTATGGAAACTGCTTTGTTGGTAGCTGTCTCCTTTTCTCTTGCTGCTTCTAAGATTCTCTCCTTATCTTTAATCTTGAGTAATGTAATTATGATATGCCTTGGTGTGTTCCTCTTTGGATCTAACTTCTTTGGGACTCTGAGCTTCCTGGACTTCCTGGAAGTCTATTTCCTTTGCCAGACTGGGGAAGTTCTCCTTTATTATTTGTCCAAATAACCTTTCCACTTGTTGCTCTTCCTCTTCTCCTTCTGGTACCCCTATAATTTGGATGTTGGAACGTTTAAAGATGTTCTGGAGGTTTCTAAGGCTCTCCTCATTTTTTTGAGTTCTTGTTTCTTCATTCTTTTCTGATTGGATGTTTCTTTCTTCCTTCTGTTCCACTCCACTGATGTGAGTTCTGGTTTCCTTTCCATCACTATTGGTTCCCTGTTCATTTTCTGTTATTTCACTTAGCATAGCCTTCATTTTTTCATCTAATTTGAGACCATATTCAACCATTTCTGTGAGCATCCTGACTACCAGTGATTTGAACTGTGCATCTGTTAGGTTGGCTATCTCTTTATCACTTAGTTGTGTTTTTTCTGGAGCTTTGATCTGTTCTTTCATTTGGGCCATTTTTTTTGTCTTGATGTGCCTATTACATAGTGGAGGCAGGGAGCCGTAGGTGTCCACCAGGGCAGGGCAACCCACGTAGCTGGGTTATGATGCTGAATGTGGGGGAGGGGTCCGAGAGGGATCACTTGCTGCGCTCTGCCAGATTTCAGTCACTTCCTCCCATAAGCAAACTGCGCCCTTCTGGTGCTGAGTCCCACTTGGGTGGGTTTATGCACTTTCTAGGACCTTGTGAGTCTCTCCAATGAACTTTTCTGTGAAGCTGAGAGTTCCCACTCCCCCTTTTGTTTCTCCTGGTGTATCTACGTGGGAATGTGGGACTACCTGCTCCACCAGCTGCTGCCTTGCAGAGTCCTGTCTGCCCGGCTCTGCCCCTCCTGCCAGTCCGGGTGAATGTGTCTCCTTTAACTCCTTGGTTGTAGGACTTCATACAGTTTGATTTTTCTGTCAGTTCTGGTTGGTTTTTGTTTTTACATTGTTGTTGTCCTTCTATCGGTTGTGTGAGGAGGCACAGCATGTCTGCCTACGCCTCCATCTTGGCCAGACATCACTAGAACAGCAACTTTCAATCACTGTAACCACAAGATGCACACTAGTGTGCTGCAAGAATTTTAGAACATGCAATACCTGACTTTTTAGTCGGGAACACTGACCTCTTCCCTTATATTGTCAAAGAAAAAAATTACAGTAACCAACACAACAAGAGACATCTGGTGTAAATGAATTACACCTATTTTTGTGTCAAGTCAGCAAAAAAAAAATTCTGGTGTGCCACAGAATTTTAGCAATTAGTTTATGTGTGCCATGAGATGAAAAATTTGAAAATCACTGCTATAATAGAGGACTAAAGGAGAAAAGTTCAATTGGAAGATGAGAGCCCAAGAAAAAAGGAATAACCTCTTACAGTGTACTCTGCAAGTTTGTGGGGAAATGTGGTTCTAACTTCAAAAAGCAAGTGTAAATGTAGAATGTTTAATAAATGCTGCAGATATTCTTAAGCAGCATGGTGTCATTAAAAGCACAGATTCTGAATATAGATATTTTGAGTTCAGATTTTAACTTCTTCACTGTCTGTTATTTAACCTCTTTCTACCTTGTTTTATCATCTATAAAATGGGGATAATAATATTGCCTATCTCATAGGGATGTTGTGAAAAGTAAATAGGAAAATGTATGTTAAATGGTTAGAATAGCACCGGGCCCGCTGAAGTGATTCGGTAGAATAGTGGCTACATGTTAGGGTTTGAGGTTTGACTAAGCCCAAGTCACTTTCCATGGCTGGGCAAGACTGAATAGTTTGACAGGTTTTTGCAGCTAATATATTATTAAATAAACAAACAAATAAATAAGCTAGTAATCAATTACCTTTTTTCTTTTTAATTTTTATTGAATTTTGGGGGGGTGACATTGGTTAATAAAATTATATAGGTTTCAGGTGTACAATAATGTAACGTGTCATCTGTATGTTGTATTGTGTGTTCACCACCTAAACTCATATCTTTCTATCACCATTTATCCCTTTTACCCTCTTCTAACTCCCCCCTTCCCCTTTTCCCTCTGGTAACCACCACACTGTTGTCTGTGCCTGTGAGTTTGTCAGCCTTTCTGGTTTTTGCTCAATCCCTACACTTTCTTCACCCGGTCCCCCTTCTTTTTTCTTTTACAAGGTTTGTTTCATAGGCAGAAGCAATGTTGGAAAATCCTCTCTAATAAAGGCTTTATTTTCACTGGCTCCAGAGGTTGAAGTCAGAATCTCCAAAAAACCGGTATGTTGAAATAAAAAAATCTGTCTGAACTATCTCTGAATTGACTAAGACAAATACTAAGTGCTGGGAAGTACAAGAAATCATAATTGCCAACTTTCTAGAAAAGTGATTTCTTTCAAAGAAGTAGTAAAGGAAGACATTTCATTAGTGCCTGTGTATTTCTTTGAAGAAAGGGAAAATATGTCTAGATTTATTTTAATTGCCTTGCCAGTATCTTGAGGAAATCTTCCTTGGTCCAAATTTTTTCCAAAGAGTTGTTCTGTTGTTATTCTATAATTGCTTCTGCGAATGATCTTAGTTTTACATTGATTTCAGAGGAAACAGTTTTAAAGTGTTTTTTCCTCCTATAATCTTTTATACCTTGCTAACTGATACATATATACCAGTTTACCGGGGCCAAATTATGTGTTTATTATCTCAGCCAGTCTCTTGCAGTAGCTTTCCGTCATTTTCTAATTTTCTCTACTTCCTCCTCAATGATGAGACTCCACCAATATCTAAGATACCTTCTCTTCAAAACTTGCCCACAGTTCCCCTCACCCTATTACATATTCATGGCAAAACATCCCCACCAACCCAGTGCTCACTGTCCCTTTTCCGTGCATTGCAATTCTTCCAGGAGGCTTCACTAGTCCTTTCTTGCTGTCCACTTCTTCATTTAGTTGATTGCCTGGCTCTGTCACTAATGATTGTTGTCATTCGTTAATCCTCCCTCCCCTACACCCCTGCCCTGCCTCAGCAAATAACCCGGCTAAACTCTTACTTTTATGTAGAGTGGTTCCCTTCCTGCTTTGAGAGAACGATGCAAGGGATGTATTTTTGACATTCCTACTTCTAAAATCATTTTCCCATAGATAGACACATAGCTGACTGCTAACCCATGCACCATCTATAAAATCTTTCCTCTGAAAATACTTGTTCCAAGTTCTAAACAACTGACTTTTTAAATTATTTATCTTAATCTTTCCTTGCCAGATTAATGTCCATAGATACAAAATCATGAACAAACCACTTACCATCTTTACATCAGTTTTGGTTGCACGGCTATTTCTTAATGGTTTACATACTTTTAAAAAACGGTTTTGAAAACCCATCTAATGAAACATGCAAACCATGTTCATTTTAGGGATGCAGTAATCTAGGCGTAATGAATTATCAGGCTTTGCATTTAGGTTGTATGACTATATGACTAACAGTAAGCATTTAATTTAACTTACCTGTGCCATAATTCATTGCTTCTTAGAAATATATTACTCATAAGAGAATATTGACTAGAACAGTCACACCACGTAGAAGAGGTTAACTTTTTCACTGAGAGAGAGCTAATGAAATAGGAAAGACTCCAAAATATGTTGCCTACATATTTCTAATATGGAATCTAAAGTTCTTAAGTCACATTTCTCTTAAAATTATGAATTGGAGAGAAGTACTAACACTTAAGCCTGTCTCCAGCCATGTCTGTCGTCTTTTCCTAATCATTGTCAGAGTAACTGGGATTGTGTATAGCATACTTACACATGTTAATAAATGTGACTAAATAGAACATATTTTGAGTTATGAAATATAAAGGACCTATTTTAAGGAAGCTTTCGCTTTTCCATTTATCAGGGTCACACAAAGAAAATGAATTTTTTTAAAGTTGGAAAATATTTCACATTGGTGGACATGCCAGGTTATGGCTATAGAGCACCTGAAGATTTTGTTGAAATGGTAGAGACCTATCTAAAAGAACGAAAGAAGTAAGGAAAAAATTTTTATACTAGTTACACATTTAACCCCAAAGCATATTTTTATTATTCTCATAATGTTTTACAACACAGTATTTAGAACCACGGTATTTTCTCCTTGCTTTACTTTTCCCTGTAGGTTGGCTTCATCTTAAATTCAAGTGTTTTTCTAAATTGAGACTACAAATAGTACTTCAGCAGAGTTTACTGATTTCCTTATACCAGACTGTTAGACAGCTGACTTTGAAAATGAGAACTCTTGGGTAATAATGTGGCCTTTACCAAATGCAAATACACTTCTGTAAATTCCAGTCATTCTTAAAGTACTTCTGACATCACATCCCCTGTAAATGTTATGTTTTTTGTCTCCCTAGGTAGTCAAATGGTAGCTATATGTTTCAAGCTTTGCACAGATACAGAAAAATTTGTTAAATTTTTGAAATATAAAAAAGTGTTAACAAGTATCTTTTTTTACTGTGGCTTTATATAGAAACCAAGATGAAATATTTATACAAGAAAACACAAAATATAGTGTGTCTGGTTTGTCATCTGTTAGACTTAAAATTATATTCGTTAATTGGTATTTTAACGATAATATAGTTAATTGGGTTCATGTCTCTTTCTCCCACTAGAGTTCAAGCTCTTAGAGGAAGGGGCTCACCCCCCTTTGTAACCAGTCCCAAGTACATTGTCATGTTCAACACATGCTACTGAAATAAATTGTTATTTAGTGAACTTACTTAACTATTGGTCTGTAGGATGGACTTCCTGGTGAATTGAGAGTTCCTTTTGCCTAAAGAAATTTTTAAAGTGTGGATTGAAAATTAGTCAAAGGAAAATTTATTAGTATTGTGAGTGTCTGGGAGAAATAAATGAATTTCATATTACCTTTCATCTTTATTTCTGTGTTCTTATAGTTTGATGAGAACATTTTTGTTAGTGGATAGTGTTGTTGGAATTCAAAAAGCAGACAGTATTGCCATAGAAATGTGTGAAGAGCTTGCGTTACCTTATGTGGTAAGTATTTCTTTTGAATTATGGTTGCACTTAGAAATACCAGTTCTCTGTGTGTGTGTATATCTGTCTTTTTAATGAATAAGTAGGTCTTCCCCCTTGAAGAGATAAAGGAATACCTTTTCAATTGTTTGGCCATTAATAAAATAAGTCTCTGCTAATTAATACTTTTTCTGAGCTCTAAGTTTTAAAAATTATAGTCAAAGTAAAGTTTTTAAGCTGTTTGTTTAGTGTTTATAGGTGCTTTTCTTTTTGATTTTTTAATGGCAATATAAACATTTGTCTAAAATGTGTTAGTAGCTCTTTAACAGCAGTTTGGCAGATAGTACTTATCAGTATGTAAATAAAACTGCAACTGAAAATTTGCTAAGCTAACTTGGAATTTCAGAACCATTATAAGAAGGTAGTAGGCTCTAGCACATACAAGTAGGATTTTTATACTGTATACTTGAACAAAATTTCTTCTGGGTATATTTTACAAGTGTTCTTTCTGTTATTTGCTCTAGAATAGAATATAGATTAGTAGGTTGGTATCCACATTTATTTTGCCTTTTGAGTTTTCCAAATAAAATAGCACTCTTAAGGAAAAGTGGAGAACTCATTGACTATAATTTTGTTTTTAAAAATGGCAGAAAACCACTAAAATATAGCAGTGGAGTTTAATGCAAATCAAACCACGTTACTAGTTAGCACCTTTTTTTGTATTCTTAGAGTTATGGAGTTCCTGGGGTTTGCAAAGCCCCATGAGACATTAGCGATAACCTAGTTATGAGGAGCCAAAGGATCGATAAACATAGTCTACGTAGCACAAATGTGATGAGTCAGGAAATTTCATTTTATAGAAATTCCCAGGAAAATCTAATAGATCAAGGTTTTACTTTGTAATGGATTTTGTAATCAAGCCATGCCTTGATCCTCCTCTGGTATGTCTTTGCATGGGTAAATTTATTCAAAGTAGTTATTTACTAGTAAGCCTAGAAAATTTGAGGCTTAACTTGGAGTATAACCGTGTATAACTTGGAATTAGTGGATGTAATCTACAAACAGCCTGATTTCTAAATTTTCCTTTAGATTATTATATATAAGATGGAACCATTTTGTAGATCAAAAATAATTATAAGTTGGCAATTTTATATGAATCAGCCTAATGATACTCACTTACATGTTGAATATCTTCAACCACGAGACATATATGATCATATGAAACATTTGGTTTATGGTAGTTGCAAATATGGTTCCAGGATCCTTTTCGCTGGTTTTGAATTCAAGGTACTATAGTCCTGTGTAGTTCAAGCACCGTTAAACAGCAAACACATAGTGCATGCTTTGTATATTGTATACACAGGACTGTACAATAACTCAGTCTTCACAGTAACTCATTTAGCACACACTGCTTTTATTTTATAGATGAGGGAACAAGTACAAAGAGATTAAGAAACTTGAACAGGTCAACTAGTTGTTGAGCATTTGTAGCTAAAATGTGTAAAACTGTGTATTAAAAATACTTTATTTCTAATGCTTAAATANTCCTTTTCGCTGGTTTTGAATTCAAGGTACTATAGTCCTGTGTAGTTCAAGCACCGTTAAACAGCAAACACATAGTGCATGCTTTGTATATTGTATACACAGGACTGTACAATAACTCAGTCTTCACAGTAACTCATTTAGCACACACTGCTTTTATTTTATAGATGAGGGAACAAGTACAAAGAGATTAAGAAACTTGAACAGGTCAACTAGTTATTGAGCATTTGTAGCTACAATGTGTAAAACTGTGTATTAAAAATACTTTATTTCTAATGCTTAAATATTTGTTTTCTTGCAGATGGTATTAACAAAAATTGACAAATCTTCCATGGGACATCTTCTAAAACAAGTGCTTCAGATCCAGAAATTTGTTAACACTAAAACACAAGGATGTTTTCCTCAGTTGTTTCCTGTAAGGTAAGAGTTGAATTGTTTTTATAGTTCCCAGTACTAACAACCTTTCTTATTATATCAGTATTTCTTACCACTTCTTGGCCTTTTGGCTGAGATCAAGTGCAAATCAGTATTCATTAAATTGAGGTATCACTTAAATGAGGGAAATTTGGAAGACTATGCACTTAGTTATGATTTATTGGTACAACCCATCAGTACT
Organism: Sturnira hondurensis; assembly: GCF_014824575.4. Lineage (NCBI taxonomy): Eukaryota > Metazoa > Chordata > Mammalia > Chiroptera > Phyllostomidae > Sturnira > Sturnira hondurensis. The sequence goes on from NW_028082350.1 coordinate 21,104, forward strand.
TTTATTTTTCTCTTCCCTCCTCTTGTTTCCTTCTGCAGATTTTGCTGTACCTTCGTTCTCTTTCCTCCTTAGCCTAGCTCAACCCTACTCCACAGCAGAAGTGAAAACTTTTTTTTAGAATCAGCTAAATAACAACCACAATAAAGGTACTACCATCCCTTTCTCAGCTTCACAGAAAAACAGTTTATCTTTATGGTAGAAAACTCATTCAGGCTGTGAGGGATAAAAATGTTCCTTTAAAAGGACCACATGTAAAGAAGAAGTACTTCATATAAATTAGAATTAAGCATTGGTGGCAGATGGAATGGTTAGTTCCTGAGCTGGCAGTTTTTCAGATGTTAGATGTGGTTTAGCAATGAAGCATGAGTTTTTACTTTCAGTATATACCTTGGACACTGTAAGTACCTGTGTTGTTGCAGAGAGAGAGTGTCACTCCCCTATGATTTTCTTATTCTAACTTCTTTGCAAAAGGCACTGTAGGAGTTGCTATGAAAAATAATGAAACCAAGTAACAGTTAGATATGAAACTGTTCATTCTACATCCTACCAATGCAAATCACATTTAAATTGTAATTATGGACGTGCCTGTCAAAATCCCTCTTCATCATTCCTACAGAATTTTCTCCTTTTACTACTTTTCAAGATACAGAGTGTGTATCCTGTTCATTTATCTGTGTCCCATATATACAAGAAGCTCCTGGGGGGGCAGGAACGAAATCCTGATTCTTCTTAGCGCCCTGAGCTTTGTCATAGAAAAATAGATGTTTCTTTTAACTATTTAATGATAATAAAGAAGTGATACTTCAGCTCAAAGGCAATCAAACGTAAGATGTGCAAATTATGCCTTAATAGCAGCATTTATTGAAAAAAAGTAAGTTTTAGTTGACTGGAAGCTTAGTTTGAATTAACAGTATAATACTGTTAGGGGAAAACTGACAATGTTTTCTTGAGCTACAATGAATGGAATTAGTGTTTAAAACAAGGAATAATCAAGCAGTACTCACACACTGCTGTGAGCTCTATGCCACCAGACTAATCAAGTTAAGGTTGTGGCTCGACATTAAGAGCAGGTAGAGCTGTGCAGTGGTCTTGGGGGAGGTTATGTCACTGGATCATTCAAAGCACTTAACTGATTCTCCCAGTAAACAGCCCTATTTCATGGTCACAAGTCAGAGAAGTAAAGTGAGTTCAGAGAGGTATTGGCTGTAATGGAAGAGCATGAGCCATAGAGTCAGGCCACGGTTTTGCATAGTTCCTCGACTTACAGTTTTTAAAGCAGCTTTTCATTTTCTGAGTCTTTTCTCACTAGTAAAAATGTGATTGTTAGAAGGATTAAATAAAATGTATTGTGACTGATGTATCCACAATACAATAAATGTTAGTTTCCTTCCCTGACAAAGGTCAGTCAGTAAATTGCAGGGTCAGGCCAACAATTCAGAGTATCAGGTTCCTAGTGCATTTTAGAGGCATTCCCTGCTGCGTAACCCTGGGAAGACTGCTGTTGCGGACTGCTCACCTGAAGTGACCATGGCACTGTAGAAGCTACACAGCACTTAAAGGCTAAGAACCGAGACACAGGAGCCTGCTGACTTTCAAGAACACCAGTGTTCACCCTACCACAGTGACCACATACAGGAAATCAGTAGGCTGTACTCTGTAGTTTTCAAAATCCAATTCAGAAAGCAGAGTTCCATAGAATCCTTGCTTTTACTAGCATCATCAAACCCCAATCCATGCCTCCAGATGGAGTTTGGTCTAGTCACAGAGTAATTATTATAACGTAAGTTAGATTCTATTTCCTTCTCTTCCTGTATGATCTTGATAGGACAAAGGTAGAAATGTGAGTAGATATTTAGTCCAGAGAAATTTGCCCTCTCAGCCTATAGGCAAAAGTTAAGTGCTAACCTTCATGTCTAAACTCTACCCAAGCTAGAGAAGTATAAATGGCAAAAGGCTTCTAAAGATTGATGCTGGGATCAGTCTGTTGTAAACTGTATGGAATAAATATGTAAGTAGGCAGAGTATAATTGCTTCTGTGGTTTTCTATGTAGTGAAAATTTCCAAATGAGAACTGATCATGATGACAGAAAATTATATGAAGTTGACAGAAATGTTGCAGATGCATTCAAGGTGTCATAGTTTGTGTGTAGACTAATCTGTATCTCTCCTTTAAACTATGTACGTATAACTTCATTTATGATCCAAGAATCATTATGGGTTATTCTCAAGCAGACAGGTTTGGTCAAAAAGTCCAAAATGCCGTACCTTATATCAAGGGGATCAGCAATGCTATAATTAATACTGTATTGCATATTTGAAAGTTACTAAGAGAACAGACCTTAAAAATCCTCATCACAGGAAAAAAAATGTGACTGTGTATAGTGGTGGATGTTAACTAGACTTTTGTGATCATTTTGCAGTATATACAAACACACACTCATTGTGTTGTATATCTGAAACTAGTATGTTATATGTCAATTATTCCTCCATAAGAAAGTTAAAAACAACTTCTCAACTGGCAAAAAAAAATAGTATGGTGAGGTTTTTAGAATCAAGAAGGAAACAGAGCAGCTAGTGTAGGCCCTAGATGTAGAATGCCACAAGTGGCTGAGAGGAGAGAGGAAAGGCGGGACAAATTAAGATGTTGTTTCATACATAGAACTCACAGCTCATAAACAATTGTTTTATTTTTTAGTATATAATCTTTATTATATGTTTTCATTACCATTAGGTCCCCTTATATCCCCTTCCCCCTGCAGTCACCACACTGTTGTCCATCCATGTCCATGAGTCTTTCTCTTTTTGCTCAATCCCTCCACCCCTTTACTTTCCCCTTGCACACAGTTGTTTTTAATTAGGTGAATTCAGGTCTGTTACTGCCTCTGAAGTACAGAATAAAATGATTTTTCTTTTCTTTTCACAGCGCTGTGACCTACTCTGGAATCCATCTGTTGAGATGCTTTATAGCAAATATAACAGGACATCTTAAGACTTAATGGTGTCTGGTTTAGCAGAAGACTCAAATTTTTTTATGCCAACTGGAGCTAAACACCTAGAATTTCAGCATTGTTTTAAATGTTGCATGCCTATAATCTGCAGAGAATCAGTTCATCTGTAAACCTACCTCTTCCCAAAGCAAGAATGAATTCTGTGCCTGGCACTGGGGGGTGGTTTATAGATGATTGAATTATGCCTTCATTAGAACAGATGTTAGTTTTCATTTTAACAGACTGACAAACAACAGTGGCATATAAAAGTCCATAAGGTGAAAACCTGTTTACTACTGTGTAGAGAAGGGTTTCCATGTTACTTATTGGGCTCTGTCTTTTAAAGAAAATGTGTATTATGTATATTTTTTAATATTAAAATGGAATAGGTCAGAAAGGAGTTACCTTTCTGTTAAGAGCTGATAGGTAAGTTGAAGATAAATGCTATTTGTATGCCTATAATTTATCTTTTTTCTGAATCCTTATTTGAATTTTGTTTATTATTCTTGATAAAATTTTAGTCAGTGCATGCTGGAGATACCAGTAAATTCAGTCTGGAGTCAGTCCCCTGAGGCTCAACATGGGATTCAGAATCAGAAGACCAGATTTTAAGTTCCAGTTCTATTATTTTTTTATATGTTGGACCTTGACTTCTTGAGCTCCATTTGTAACTCTAACCTCACAAGCTATGAAGATGAAAGTGGTGTATGCAAAAAGGACATCTTCATATTCTGCATATTTACAAAGGGAAGTCAATCCAAGAATACAGCTAAATGCACAGGTAGATTTATCATGGAAAATATCATGGAGAAAGCAGTGTTTTCTCTAGCGAAAGAAAAAAAACAAACAATAGTTCTGAGAAAACTGATTTGCAAAGCATGAGAACAAAGTTGATGGGACTGTTTAGAATCAGTACATTAAGATTCACAATGGAAAGATAAAGCCTTACTTTGAACTAGTTAATGGAAAAGATTTTTATGAAGATGCTACTGCCTTTTCATGTAAGTGGCTTAGCTTTTCAAAGTGAGGCTGAATATTACAAGGTTGTAGCAACAGCTCTGAATAAAAGAAATGAAGAAATAAAACAATATTGTGGCTTTTTTAGAAAATTCAGTTTGAATATAGTTGATAGCACTGGTCTGTTCTAACCAGCAGCATTTTAAGCTTAAAAAAAAAAACACTTTATATGGTCATTTGCAAAGTAAAATATATGATGACAATAGAATTGCCTTTCTTAGAAGTCATCTTTCTGTTTACCTGTGTCGCTTGACCCCTTGTCCTAGCCTTGGTGCTCCTAAAAAGCATAGCCCGAGACGTGCATGCAATAGTTTATTTAGGATGTGATCCCAAGGAACAGGGATGATGGAGAAATGAAACTGTAGGCAGGAAAGCTCATCAAAGATGCACTGAGTTGGATACCACATAAGCACAAGTACTTGATCTTGAAGGACCTTCTGGACAGCTTATGAAATGTGCTTCTGAATTGTCTTTGAGGGGAGAAAGGGTGACCCCACACCTCTTTCAAGTCATATGTGCCCAGGTGTCAAGCAGTTTCTGCAGCTGGTCAAAAGCCAGGAGGCAGGAAGTGAGAGGTCCCTGGAGCAGGAGGCAAGGTACAGTTGCCAGTCCTATTCCAAATAGGTTGCCATGGCAGCATCTGAAGTAGGAAGGTCAAGGATTTCGGGACACTTGGAAAGCCTCACCACCCGTCTCTTATGAATGCCTTAAGTCTTCTAATGCCAGCAGACGTGATTAAATTGGTATTCACTACAATGACACTAACTTCTGATCTAACTTACTAGGTAAGTTACGGTTTTATTTTACCCTTCACTTTTAAAAATTTAAAATGTGCATTTAAATTGCTTGGAAAATTAACTCATATAGAGTACTACATTCCTTACAAATACATAAATTATCATTTTGTAGACACATCATGTGAAGCTTTTTACTATTTTTCCCAGAATTGTAAGGGCACAAAATGAGAAAAGGAGATGAAAAAACTTACCCCAAGGGAACATTAATGAAACAGAAAAAAATGCTAGCCTTTAGTCTAGTCAGGGCTTTATAGTTTTACCTCCCTAGACAACTCACTAAACCACTCTGGTTTTTCCAATGCGGGATCGTTTCAAATTGTAAAAGTCTGATTTTTGGCCACTTCAGATGAAGGAATCTAAGCCCTGGGAAACACTGGCTCAGTGGAGTCATGTACAAATAAAAGCAGAATCAAGACTGGACCTTAAGTCTTAAGATTCTTAGAAGCTGACGATCTCCTTGGTATTGCCCATGTTTGAAGGCACTTAGTAGCTACTACCACTTGGTAGGAAGCGAGGAGAAACATAAACCATGAAAAGTCATTCAAGATTAAGAACTCAAATCAGAGTGTTCCATCTTGGGAAAAGGCAGCTAAACCAGTGTTTATCCAACTACATTTCAGGCTATTTCTTGTATGGCAAAATCACCTGGGCACTTTTTACTCAATTAAAATTGCAGACTTCTGGCTTCATTCCCTGGCTGTGTTTATCTCTTCAGAAGGGACTGGGAGTCTGCCTTCTAAACAGCCCACATGGTGATTCTGTCTAAAGTTTGAGAACCACTGGTATAGATAAGGGGGAAGTACGCAGAAAACAGGGAAAGAACAGGCCAGATACAGGAGGGAAAGAAAATGATAGGATGGCTGAGAAAAAAGAAGGATGCAGCCCATATCAATACATTGTTTTACTTTTTCATGTCTGTATATAAATAAAACTTAAGGCTACAACCTACTTAACAGAGAAGCTTATTAACCTTTCTAGTAAGCTCGAACATTTGAAAAATTACTTCACACTTCACATCATTATTTGAAAATAAGTAAGATTCACCCTCCCAGAACACTTGAACAAGCAACTTACAAGTATCAAATGACAGCATCAGTCCCAAATTATAAATTTGTTTAGCCTCATTCCTGGGTCTATTTTGTGTTTCCTAGTTTTTATTTTTTTCATTTAACTTTCTACCCACTTCTACTTTGTTATCCTATCGTATTTCATGTGTAACCATGAGTCACGTTATATACTTTTTGGAATCAGTCACTTGTACCCTGTAAATAAACCAAAAATATCCCACAAACTTGGAAATTTCCAAAAGCATATTAATATGCTCTTCTATGAATTAGGTGAATAAATAGTGAAATAATGGTTATGACCAGTCCCTGGTAATACATTTAGTGGCAAACTTTTGAGTTCCTTTGATGACCAATTCTAATATATCAACAAGACAGCACCACCATTAGAAGCTACAGACCTTGTCCAGAAGTGGACTTAGCTATAACCGAGCCAGTAAGGTCAGAGGGGCCTTTTAGGTGCTTCCTTCCTACTCCCCACTACCACTCCCCATTTATCTTAAGGCACAGAGTAGGTTTTTACAAACCTAATTATTTGGGTCTTAATTCCCTGGTAAGACATAAAATCAGTTTTTCTGGAACCTACCAGTTTCGTGAAGGTAAGGAATTACATCTGCTTTTCAAGGCAGGATATGGTTGATTTTTCATCTTAATAGCTAGCATTTAATCAAAGTCAGATTTGACTGTTCAGTAGTAAATGACTTAAATGACACAAAGCTACTAAAAATGTTTATTGAACCGAAATGATCTGCTGTATAATACTGCACTAAATCAGTTCTTCTCTGAGTCCATGTGGTGCTTTCAGATCTTTGCAGATTTCAGGAGTTTCACTTAAAATAGCCGAACACCGAACTAGTTTGGTAATCACTTACAGGTCTCACTTAGCATCTAAACTCCCATTAAAGCAAAAATATCATCAATATCATCTGTTTCCTTAATGATTCCTGGTGTATTTTTATTTACTTGCATCACTGTCCATGAGTCGGTTTCATTTTCATTCCTCCCTGTTAGATTTTCACAATTTTGTTTCTCCTTAGTTTGTAAGACAGGGTTGGAAACTGTGCTGCTCAAGGGTTGCTTACTGTTAGGGAGCAGATCGGTTCTATGACCTGTACAGTGTGAGAGTCTCTGTCTGCTGGTAACTGTAAAAGGCGGAGTCCGTTGGGCGGACTGCTGAATTTCCTTTAGAAGAGTCGACTGCAGCTTTCTCTGTGGTTTTCTCTGTCTCAGTGAAAATTTATTCTGTGATCTTCTTAGTCTCACATGATGCTTTGAAGTTTTGCTACCTGAGCCACGAAGAAGACAGTTGCAAATAGATGTTTTTATGCACTCTAGTTTCTTGGGCAAACTTTAAAGAACAGAGAGAAAGGAAAAATCTGAGATTATTAAGATGCAAAGGAAAACACTAAAAAAAAAACACCTTTATCTTCTTTTTACCAACTTCCAACAGAAAGTACACAATTTATGTAAGTCCCATGCCTATGTAAAACCCCAGAATCATGGTGAAAAACAAGAAAATAGGAGCTTCAACCCCAATCTATTTTCACAGCACAACTCCTTTCATTCAGGTTGTAGGCAGATGTGTCCCCCTTACCCTCAAAATAAAGTAGCTCCTACAACTGCCAAGCAAGGTAGCTGAACGGTGAGATATCTCCATAATTTAGTGCCAGGGCTTTTCCCTGATAATTGCTAATCTGTTCATAATGTAATTAACAGGAGTGGAACTGGAGAAAGGATGTATCTCAGGAAAAAAAAAAATCCTAGAGGGTGCATCAGTCCGTTTCTAGATAAAGAACTTTGTGTTCTAACAGGAAATAAACAAGGAAAAAGAAGTGAAGAGGGAGTTTATATAAGAATGGGACGACAAACTGACAGCCTTGAGCTACACAACTTGATTCACTTATCATCTTCAACTTTGGGAATTCAGAACTCAAATAGCTGATTATTTTAGGTGTTTCACTTCTGAAGAGGGTGCACTGCCACAAAGTACACTGGTTACCTTTCAGACTGCCTCACTGTTTGTGACAGATCTCGAAAAGATTAGCATGGGTCTTTAGTTCCTACCCCAACACCCCCCCCTCTTCCTTTCTGAACAAATACAGAACTTTGTGGAAGCCCATTACAATGCTGGTAATTCATGATCTGTTTCCAAATTCTTTCCTTGGCTTAATATAAGTGGTAATTTTTATGCAGGAAGAGGGTAGGTGTATTTCCCAACTGAAATGAAAACAGAAGAATCAGAGGATCTGAATTGATTTCTGGGTCTCCAACACTCTTAGCAAAATCTTTCACTTCCTCTATAAAATGGGAATAATACTGTCTACCCCAGTTACTGTGGACACTAAGTAGATTTAAAATGTACAAATACATTATTGAAACAGTGGAAGAGGACAATATGAAAGAGCATTGTATTTTTGTGAGGAAGAAAATAATGGTTTAACCAAATAAACACCAGTTTGTTATCTTCATTAACTTGTAACGCTTATCATCTCTGCCTCATTTATCCCTGACTTTAAACCCAGTTTTGAACAAAACAATTCTCTCCACCTCAGGCCATTTGCCTTAAGAGAAAGATCCCTTTTGGATTACTACAGGCCTTCTCAGGATTCCAGTGTAAATACCTGTCCAGCAACCCTGGCAGGTGTGGTTCTGTTGGCTGAGCATCATCCCACAAACCAAAGGTGAGGGGTTCGATTCCCAGTCATGACACATGCCTGGGCTGCCAGTTCAGTTAGTCCCTGGTCAGGGTGCATGTATTTCTTAAAGGATACATTAAAAACTGTTCAGAATGACTACCTCTGTGAAAGTGGAATAGGATCTTTATAGCCATTTGTGGCTGATACTGTTATCATGGGCATCTATAACTTTGTCAATAAAAATAAAACCCTGAAGTGTCTAATTTCATGTTTAATTTCAAGTGTACTGGCTCACAAACAAATGAGCATCCCTAAGCAGTTCAATGAATGGAAGAATTCACAGGAAGGTAAGAAATCAACACAGGGAGAGTCCAGCTCCTGTGAACAAATGTTACCTGATCCTGACCTCAGAGTCTGGTGTGCGCCCTTGTAGCAGGCAGGCACCTTCTGCTTCTGCTCTCACACACTCTTCCTGCTGCACTGAAGCTGTGGGCAGACTGGCCATCTTTCCTACTCAAGCTAGAACTTTCTGAGGATTCTGTTTTACACACAGTTGTATCCCCAAACACTTCTAATACTTCTGAGTGAATGGACAGAACCGTGAAGAGTATAAATGAATAAATCCAGTTAGCTAACTATTCCTCCCAGTGATGTAACTTTGCCCAACGAAAGCTGCAGACAAAACTTCAGTTTGCACAGACCCCCTTTTAGCTGCCCTCAGGCTATTGGACGTCCCGTTTTAAAGCTGACTTGACCCAAATATATATATGCTCTTCTAAATGACAACGAAAAAAGGAATATAAGTTTTGTAATATACCTACCTATAACCTTGGGCTTCCACATGTTTAAGGCGGTTACTTTTAAGAAGCTTGTTGCCCAGAAAGGAAGCCTGAGCCTTGAGTTTTTTGCTCCTGCACCATAAAATCGCCATTTGGATTTCTTCAGAAAGTTGTATGAAAGTCTCAGCCTCTTGCAATCTTTGCACAAAACTTTCGGCACAAGGAGTTCCTATCACTTTCTGAGAAGAATGTTTGGTGGCCTTTAGGTGGGGCTGAGGACATTTAAGCTCAGAGCTGGCCTCCTGAAAAACGGAAAGGTGAAAAAAAACATGATTTGTTATAAATATATGACAAGGGAGAGAAATTGACTTACAGTTTATCAAAATTTGAAAATTTGTCTTTAAAGAAAAACTTTTTTTAGTTCACTGTACTTTCCTTTTTGTCTTAAAAGACCTAACTTGGTATCCACTGCTCCTGACACAAGATGACTCCCCCTCGCTGTGCTGCAGTAGATCCCATCCACAGCTGAATTCAATTATACACAGGAAACAAAATAAATATCCTAACATATTTCTTTTACCCACACATAAGAATAAAACCCCACATAATTAAATACTGGTCAAAGCTATCTGATGGGGGGAAAAATCACTGAAGAGTCCTTTCCCTCTGCACTACCGGACGACCCCAAGTTGTTCTCATTCACTTCTGCACCCTCAGTCACCCTCCTGAACGACGGGTTATAAATGCTACCGAAACACATGAAGACAGGATGATTGCTCGACATATTTTAAAAATGCTTAACTGGGCCCCATTTCCACTTCTAATTCAACCATCTTTTCATGGGGCACCTTTGTCTCTTCAATCCATCTCTGTATCAAGTCCTTTGAATTTTGCCAACTTTCACTGGTTATGAAAATATGCTACCTACCAGGTGTGCTTCCATCCTTCAATCAAAGCTTACCTTCTTCCAAATTTCTTACCCTCAAGAACATGAAAAAGTAGTAAAAATATGAAAGTAGAGACCTATCAGTGCTTTGTGTTGTTGATTGGTAAAGAAGTCTTACCTAAGAGCAAACTAAGCATATTAATGCTAATTGCTAAAAATCTGGCAATAATAGTCATGAATAAGAAGGATGCTGACCAACCAGCTTCAAAACCTAGAAATAGGTGGATGGACTACAGAAGTTTCAAGGGTCACAGAGAGCCATAATCTTAAAGCAGTTGACAAAACTATGTTGGGGGCCTGATGCAAAGGGTAATGAACAAAGACTATGAACCAAGCTGCCTGCATTCAAATCCCAGCTCTGCCCTGTATTTGCTGTGTAACCTGAGCAAGTTTCTTGTCCCTATGCCTCAATTATCTCACCTGAAATATGGAAACAGTAATAGCACCTATCTCAGAGAGCCCTGTGAGGATGATATGAGCTAAAATGTTTGGAACAATGCCTGGCAAAGAGTAAATACAATATAAGCACATATTAGCCACTGTTGTTGTTATTCCTCCTCCCTCTGGAACTCATGAATGGGACATAATGTACATGGAAGCTGGAAGCCTTGTAAATAAATGTCCAAGAAAGTACTCTGACTTATGAGAAATGATTATTAAATAGAATGGAAGAGATAACCCATAAAGCAAACCAGAGAAAAACAATTTTAAAAAGACAAAGGGTAATAATATAAGTCAAGCAGTTACCAGATGAAGAAGAGTGACGCTGACATACTTACTGTTGTGAGGTCCAGAACAAACAGATATTACAGACACTGACTAAGAAGAGGAATCATGTTAAAACTTGAACCCTGACAGGAAGAAGGAAATGGAAGCCTCATGACAAAGGATGAAGATGATGATAATGACACTGAAAATAGATAGTAACATCTAGCACCACTTATGTGCCCTACTGTACTACTGACTCTGTGCTGAACACATTACATGTACTCACGTAATGAACACTAGCAGAACCCTACGAGGTACATACTATTAGAAAACAGAGGTATGGACACGTCAAGAAACTTACACGAGGTCACACAGCTAGTAGAGACCAAGGCCAGGACTCAAAGCATTTCTCACTGCGAGGCCCATACTCTTAAGCTACAGTACAATCTCACCTATGATGGATCCTAGAGTCACTTCAAAATTGTAGCAAAACTTTTAATAAAATATTTCTGAAGGATTCTATTAACTGAATAACTGGATGCACTAAAATCCCTTGCAGTACTTCCATTCAGAAACACAGACAGAACTACCACGATATCAAGCTTCCTTAGGACTATAATAAAAAAGTAAGTGGCATCTACTCTATAAATTAGCAGAAATCAAAAGCTGTATTAAAATAAGCCAAAACTGATAGATAGATACTACACTTGATATCAGCCAAAAGGAGGGGAAAGGGGGGACGGGATTTCAGAAACAACTATAAAGGACACATAGATATAACCAAGCATGGGTAGAATCAGGGGAGAAAGGTGAGGATGGGTTGGAAGAAGAGGAGGTGGGGGGAGGGGAATGCAGACAACTGTACTTGAACAACAATAAAATTTTAAAAATAAATAAAGGCAAACCTGAATAGCTTTGTGCTTCAGCTGTTTGCAGAAAGCCCTCACATCGAATCCAGATGACTTTTCTATGGAGATGGAAAGATCAAATACAAAAACTTAGGCACACTATTTTCAAACCAACAAATTATTGAGTGCATGATGATATTCTTGCCAAATATTACAAAGGAAATAAAGGAAGCAAGCAAACCATGGACAACAACAGAAACAAACAACTTTAAATGTTCAAGCTTAGAAAACACACATGCGTATTACCATATCTCTCTGAAAATAATCGATGTGACTTAAAAGGTACAGGATTTCTTTCTACACAATCCATGGTTATACTGTAATTTCAAGTTTTATTTTTTTCTTAGTATGTGTTATATCAAAGCATATTACCTTTGAGGCTTTTCTTATTCTTTACTGGCTCTCCAAGATCCACATTATTCTGTAGATTGATCTTCATTTGTTTAGTTTTTTTGGAAATTCTTGTAAGTAAAGTTTCTTCACTGCACCTCAGTGATTGCTCTTTTGTTAAGAACAGTTTATTTAGCAATTTAGTTACTCCTTTATCTGCAAAAGCTGCAGGAATATTTTTCTTAAAGACCTCAAAATAGGGCTGTCCTAAAAATTCAATAATATCAGAAGGAAAGATAAAATCTTTGAAGTAAGGCAATGGTTGAATCCTAGAGACCTCTTGAAGCAATCCAAACAATGGCCCATATAAAGAAATCAGCCTTTTTAAAACACCTTTATAGAGAACCCTAGAGAAAGAAATAGGAGCTCATGAATTAACAGTAAATTTTGCAGATTATATAATAACCACAATTCAAAACTGCAGATAAATGCCTTTCAATCTGCCACTACAGATTAAAAAGAAAGAACTACAGCACATATTTGCTAATAGCAAGATAAATGTAGCCTTCACAGAAAAACCCAAGTACAAAAGAAAGTGTTACTTAAAACTGAAGTACTAGACAGAAAGCTGTCCCAGAGGATGTGTTGCAAAATCCTAACTTTGGTTTTATCTAGATGTTGAGATTTGAGGTAGTTTTCAGGTTATTCACATTTTTTCCTAGTTTCTCAAACTTCTTAAAATAAGCATGTATCATTGTAATCAGCAAAACTTAAGTTATTTTTGTTATTGAAAAGAAAAATGAATGGTTGACATTGAAAATAATGTTTAATTTTAACACAGTTACCTCTAAGAATAAGCAGAATAAAAAACAGTACTGGAAATTGTACTTAAGATATATAGGTAAAGAAAGATAGCAAAGCAAAGTCTTAATCTCAAAACAATTGTTTGTTTTTAGTTTTAATTCAAACTAGAGATAACCATCCCAACTGTCTAAAATGGCCAAAAACTGGTATCTTTACAAATACGGGCAGATTCCGAGTCCAGTTGTATATACTGAGCATGCAAGCGAAGGTCTCTGGTTTGCAGCCAGTGCCAGTGTTCTTTACACGAACTAACTACACCTCAAGAAGCAGTGGTGTCTTTCCAGACCCTACGCATTCCAGTCCTGAAGCAAAAGTGGCTCTGCATCACTCACAGTTCTTGTTTGCAAGACACAGAAATGGCTCTAGTTAATTAAGCAGTAAAGGTGTTTAAGAAAAAGGAAAAAAAAAAAGTGGTATTTCAGGTGGGAAAAAAAAAATCTAGAGCACACAAGGAAGGTCATGAGCATTAAAAATTAGAAACCTACATGCAAAAAGAAGAAATACAGCCTGCCCAGGAAGGAATACCTTCATTTAAAATGGGTCAGCCGCTGTATGATTATGGCAACCGCTTTTTAATTTTTCCAGTTGCTAATCCTAGGAATTCATCTGCTTAACTGTTTAGTGCTGAAGAGTCGCTAGGTTTCAGATTTAAAGCCCAACCTTTGGACATAACCTTCAACACTTAGCTTCCAAATCCACTCCACACAAACTCTGATCAAATGACACAGAGCTCCCGCAACTTCAGTATCCCATGGGAAAACAAACTTGAAAACTGATGAGAAACCCAGGCTGAGTTAAAGAAATGAAAAAAGAAATGAAAAATTTCAAAGGCGTGTGTGTACATACATACCATAATCTGCTCACCAATCCAACCATCACAAGGTTTAAAATAATAAATTCTTGCAAACCTAGGTGTTTCACAGTCAAGCTGTAGGATTAAATTAAGTTGGAAAATAAAACCAAAGTAATCTGAATTTTGTAAATTACACTTATGAAAGAACTAGATTGGAAATAGAATGTTATTGAAGAATTACCGTGTTTTTCGGACTATAAGACACACACCCCAGTTTGGGAGGAAAATGAGAGTCTTAGAGTCCGGATGTAACTTACCTGGCTCTGGCGGGGGGGGGGGGGGGGGGGGGGGGGGGGGGGGGGGGGGGGGGGGGCAGCGGCAGTGGGGTCACAGGTTATTAAATAAATATATTACCACATTTTTTGCTTCAAAATTTTTCTTCCTATTTTCTTCCTCTAAAACCTTGGTGTGTCTTACAGTCCTAAAAATGTGGTAATGCCTTAAAACATGTTCTATTTAACTCATGGAAATTCAAAAATAAAGTAATATACAATCCGCTAGAGCTGTCATTATTAAATTTAGTTTCTATGGTTTAGTTTCATTTCTGTGGGTTTTTTATTTTCACTTTTTTTCTCCTTTTTTTAATTTGCTTTTTTTCTTTGTTGCTAAGGTTTGGTTTCTAAGATTAAGAATTTCTAGCTGTCAGTGCCCTTAGGGTAATGTATACTAGAGAAAGGTAATCTCTGGCAATGGTTGTATCAGGTAATTCCTGGGAAAGAAGCAGAATCTTGGGCGGCAGGGTGTAAGGGGACTAAAAGTTAATATAAAAAATACAATAAAGATTGAATAAAATACAAAAAGGAAAAACAAGAAAAATTTTAAGAATCCCCACAGGGCCCTGGCAAGGTGGCTGAGTAGGTAGGGCACAGTCCTGTACACCAAGAAGGTGGCAGGTTTGATTCCTGGTCGGGGCACATGCCTACGTTGTGGGTACATACAGGAGGCAACCAAGTGATGTGAGACATCAATGTCTCTCTCCCTCTCTCCCCCTCCCTTTCCTCTCTCTAAAATCAATAAAACTTACCCTCAGGTAAGAATTAAAAAATAATAATAACTCCCATTGGTTATAACTCCTACAGACCCCAACCCAAGCTTTCAAACAGAAATACTACTAAAGTTATCCACACAATTCCCACTGAGAAGATGGTACAGCACTTCAGTTGACTCAAGGATACAGAAATGTCTTGCAGCAACAGTCCATCAAGCGAAGTAATAATTTACAGGCTCCCAAAATCTTCACCAGCACCAATTCTACTACTGGTTGGCTGGGAATGATACATACTTCGGTTGTTAAAGGCTGATTTTCACTTGAAAAAAAAAGTACATTACTTTCATTATTAGATATAAAGCACTTATATAGCAGTGTTCGAGTGCAGAGCTGCGTTAAGCACAATTTGAGTTAGTTCCACTCAATAATGACTCTCTGTAAGTTTATGGACACTAATCCTTTTTAATATAATCTTATTATGTCCCAGATTTCAAGTCATGCCAGTCCCTCCCCCAAGCCAACAAAGGGAGATCACCATAAATACCAGGTGCCCCTTATTAAAACAAAATTTGTAGAGCGGAGGTACAATTGGCTACATCTCAACACCAAGCAGGAAAAAACTCCAAAGGGAGATCACAGCAAGATGGAGTCCCCACCACTAAGCCCATCACAGAGCAACTGGACCACTTACTTGGAAGAAAACAACTCAGACAGGTCTTGAATTGAACCCTCCAAGTTCATGTTTTTCAAACGTTTTAAACATTGTTCAACCTGAAAGGGGAAGAGCAGTTCACATTCATGTGTGTACAACACAGAGGCGGCCACTGGTGTGACCAGCAAAGCTGGAAGTTCCACGACAGCACTATATCTCGTCTACTGCATCTACCGCTGTAACTCGGTACTGAGAACTGAGAAGGCACTTAACAGCACTTTTTTATCCAAAAGGAAAAAAAGGTGAGGACCACTCACTAAGCGAAACGTGGTGAGACTTCCGTAGTCCTCACACAATCCCACACAAAGGGCACGCGTGGGGCGGCATCCAGACTGAAGAATGTCAGGATCTGGATGGCCACTGATGCGGGCAGAGGCAGTGTCTTATCAGAGCTGCACATGCGCTACTAAAAACTCCATCCAAGTCACGGGTTCTCTCTTGACAGGATGGTTTCCCGAGCGATGGAGGCAACAATCCCTAAATTCTCTGGGGTCAGCTCTTGATCATTTTTTAATTCTGGACACCATGCTCTGAGAGAGCATTGACAAACCAAGACCATAAAGCTACTGGGAAACATGGTTCAAAAAACTATGGTTGAAAAAAGGGGAGGGGGCAGGTTTTTGAGTTTAGCAAGGAAGAGAGAATGTGGAGGACCATGAGAACAGTCTTTATATACTCTTAAGTACTGTAACACAGAAGAAGAATTAAGACTGTTTTCTATGCTTCACTGGGGGAACATCAGAGTGAAGCTAACTGCGGTATCTAGCTTTTGAAGGTAGAAAAAAGAAACCTAACGTAGATGGAAGTTCTTTGTAAACTGAAATGTTAAGCAGATGTAAGGCAGTAGCAGTAATAGTAATAGGTAGTAATAGGAGTTGCAGCAGCAGCAGGAGGCATGTTCCCTGTTCTAAGGGATGGAGGAGAACATAAAACATGTACAGATACCTGTACTGCAACACAGACTATGCAAATGCAGTAAGGCAAGCACAAATGGGGGGCCCAGACAACCAAGAATCACAAAAACAGAAGGAGTTCAACTTCACTAATCAAAAGAATGCAACTTAAAATGAGATTACCATGATAAACACTCATGTAACCCATTGGGAAGAAGTTATCACTCCTGGGAAGGCTTGAAATGGGACTTAGAAAAGGAGAAGGCCTTTAACAGAGAGCGATGGGGAGACCAAATACACAGGGCCAGGTAAGCAAAGGCTCAGGTGAGGGAAAAAACAAGGTGAAGACTCATGAAGAATTCAGGTTGCCTGGAGTGTAAAACAGCTGAAGGCAAGAGAGAACTAGGAAAACTGAAGTGGACAGACCATGGAGGATCTTGTAAGCCAAAACTAAGACATTTGGTCTTTATTCACAAGGCAACAGAGAACCACTAAAATTCAAAGCTGTGTTTGAGGATGATTAATCTGATTTGCTTTATAGATAGAATATGTGAAGATAAAGGAAAGATCAGTTAGAATAGCAAGACAATTAAAAGTTGACAAGGTCAAAAAAGATGCAGCCAGAACTTAAAGAATGGACTAGATGCAGAGATAGTTTGGAATGATCAATTGACTAGACGGAGGAGCTACACAAAAGGAAGAAGCAGAGAAAGAGAAATACCAAATTCTTCTGACTGGATATTATTCACAACTTGGAATCCAGGAGGAGAAATGTGTTCAATCTGGAGGTAAAGACTCAGAAAGAGATAAAAGTTGCCCAAACACAAACCTAAGGGAAACACCATGATTCCAAATCTTTCTTTGATGAAGAAATCATCTTTTTTTTTACCTTAAGGGAGTAGAAATTTAATCAGAGAACATGAGTCTGTAAGTTTAGAGACTGTGTGTTTTTCTCCCCTGTATACCAAGGACCACGCAGTGTCTGACACATAGAAAGCTACAAGAAATATTACAGAATAGAAGGAGTCAATGGATGAGAATATAAAGAACCCAGCTTAGGAGGCTGCAGTCTTTGGTGTAGCTCCAAAAGTGGAGGGCCCAATTTTGTCTTAAATTCCAAAAATTACATGAAACCCCTTTACACAGCTTGTTATATACCCTTTTACTCTAATATATTACCAATTAGATTACTTGTCCCACAATAAACAAACAACTTGGTTCTTTCTTTTTAGGATTTTGACCATGCCCAGGATATCATTTCTTTTTTTTAAAGATTTTATTTATTTATTTATTTATTTTAGAGAGGGAAAAGGGAGTGAGAAAAAGAGGGAGAGAAACATCAATGTGTGGCTGCCTCTCACGTGATCCCTCCTGGGGACCTGGCCCGCAACTCAGGCCTGTGCCCTGACTGGGAGTCGAACCAGTGACTCTGGTTCACAGGCCAGCACTGAATCCACTGAGCTACACCAGCCAGGGCAGGAAATTATTTCTTAATTTAACACTTTGTCTTGATCAAATCACTATATCCTAGAAACAGGCAAAGCCACTATAACTCATTATAGATTGTGTAAATGAAAAAAAATTTTCATAAAAATTACACACTTGAAACAAAACTGGGAAAGAATTCAAGTTCTTATAAGTCACAAGTAATTCACTCAGTTCCCATAAATAACAAAATATTAAGTAGTGTGATCTCCATCTTCATCAAGTAAACATGTTGAGTCTCAAGCTCAAGGCTTCTTACCTGTTTCAGGGCCAAGTGAGGCTTGTGGCGGCCCATTCTGTAGTGATTGCTGTAAAGGACCGCACATAACACACCTGCTTCTGCATCTAAGGTCTGGCTCTTCAGTGACAGTGTAACCAGAGAGCACTCTTTGATTACAGCTGCAATGCAAAGGTCTAAAGCAGAGAACTTTAATAAGGCTTAATGTATTATAGAAAAATACACTGAAAAAAGCATCTTTCCTTTTTTGTTTTAAAGCAGCCATTTTCAACTTTTTTCATCTCATGGCACACATAAACTAATTAGTAAAATTAGCACACCAAAAAATATATTTTGTGTGGATCTGACAAAAATAGATGTAATTTTGATTCATTTGTGCCAGACAGCTATTGTTGTGTTGGCTTTTTATTTTTTTATTTGACAATCTAAGGCAAAAGAGGTCAGTGCCCAACTGACTATGAACATAGCAGTGCCTATATTCTTTTGTACTGATGTTTCAGGATTCTTAGGATATATTCCCAGAAGTGGAATTGCTGGGTCAAAATGCAAGTCCATTTTTAATTTTCTGAGGAAACTCCATACTGTTTTTCCATAGTGGCTGCACCAGTCTGCATTCACACCAATAGTGTACCAGAGTTCCCTTTTCTCCACATCCTTGGAGCAAGAAATCTTAAAACATGTAATACCTGACAATTTAGTCATGGGCACTGACCTCTCTTCCCTTATACAATTAAATTAAAAAAAAATAACAAAAGCCAAAACAATAGCTGTCCAGTACGAATAAATCAAAATTATACCTATTTTTGCCAGATCAGCAATAAATATATACTGTTAGTGTGCCACAGACTTTCTGTAATTAGTTTATGTGTGCCAGATGAAAAAGGTTGAAAATCACTGGGTTAGACAATGACAATTCCCAGCACAAAGACATAATTCACACTTAGGCAATCTGGCTACTACGCTCTACTGCCTAAAAATGTCAACAACATCATATACTGGTAAAACACTTTAAGAGCACTCTCCCCTCTACTAGACTATGGGGTGTGATCACTTCATAAGTTGCATAAATGTCTAGTCATTTATGGTACACCTGGAACTAATATAGCATGTCAACTATAATTGAAAATTCAAAAGAAAATGTTAAACTCATATGCTATTACATATTCTACCAGGTACTTTTTCCAAGTTTGTTTTTAACCATAAATATTGATGTTTGCATATTAAATTTTAAACTTCTGTGGTCGAAAATAAATGCCTGTTAATGTCTATTCTAAATATAGTCAGTGACTATAATTTAAAAACCAATAGCAGAGCACACGGTCTGCCAAAGACTATTATGAAATCGTTCATTTTGCACGCATTGCTTGAGTACCTACTGTGTGCCAGGTACTGTACTAGTTTCCGGGCATATAATCATGAACTAGAATCACACAGAGTTCTGATCACAGAGCAGAATATTTGAAATTTAAAGAATATTTAAAGCTACCTCAGAAAATCTAGATTGACTTGTAATTATACATCGCAACTTGTTGAATACTACTAATAAAAAAAGAACACAAAGATGAGCATCACTAGATGCTCCCAACAAGGGGTGATGGGTAGGGAGGACTAGTCCCATTTACAAACGAGAAATCAGAGGCCCAGAAAGATCGCGGTTTAAGTCCAGAGTGCCTAAGAGGCCCCCTCCGGCCGCTCCCAGGCAGAGGTCGGAAACTGACGGAAGGTAAAGCGGGCTCCTGGTGGCCCTTGAGAGTGAGCACAGGGTTCCCACGCAGCACTTTTCCGTGACCCTAGCCGCGTCCGCCTCTCTCCTCCCCTTTCGCACAGGGCTGGGCCTTGGGGCTGGCTAGCTCCAGCCCGGCCCTGCGGTAGCCACAGCTGGTCACGAAGCGGCTGCAGAACCACAAGCCGTCCTAGACTCCAGAGAAAACTCCAAGCCCAGCACTCGCTCTAAGGAACCAGCACTCCATCCCAGCGCCCCCAGCCCCGGAAGTCCCGCCCTCCGCGCACGTGCGCCGCCCGGGCCTGACACCACCCCCAAAACGTCGGTCGTTTCGCAGGGTTCCTCACTCACCCAAGGACTCGCTAGGGTCCTGTACTGTCACTGTGGTGCTGCTCCCCGCCTTAGGGATTCTCACGCGGTTCCAAGGCTCCGGGCCCAACAGCACCGCAGCCATCCTGCGAGACTGGGCGGGGCTAGGAAAGGCGGAGCTGGGCGAGACCGGTGCTGCCACCGAAGGAGGGGAGAGGAGACGAGACCAAGTCTATGGGGTGGAGGGGGGAGGAAGACCGCGAAGGGTCTGGGGCGGGGCTAGACGCGGGGAGGGGGCGGGGCCCTCACGGAATCGTGGACCAGACCTTGTGAACTAGAAAGGACCGAGGTAGTCACCAAAAACCTGGATGCATCATTTGGGAAAGTTTTGGGGAGAAAAGTCCTATCCTAAAACTACCCAATTAGAATCTCGGAGATGGGGTGAGGAATCTGCATTTTTTAAGGCTTACCTACTGAGCTTTTTAAGGCACAACCAAGTTTGGAACTATGATAGTTGAAGGTATTTTACAGATGTGAAAACTGAGGCCGAGAGTTGAGTTGGTGTATGCATCCTCCAGCTCTGCCTCAGACCTTAGGGGAAAACGACGAAATGAAATAGAGGATTATGCAAAGTGTAGAATTCGTAACACAAGAGTGATCAACATTGAGAAAGCCAAGGCTCTTCTGTCTTGAGCAATGGCAAAACCGCACAATAACATCAAAGAAACTTGGAAGTTGGCTGAGTATCAATTCCATCCTCAATATCCAAGACTAGACAGTGTTCCAAGCTCTGCTGATCCTTACCTCATTATTATCTTTTAAATAGTTCATTTATCTTCAACCACACTGATACCACCTTACTTAAGTAGTTAAGACTCCTACAGTAATGTATTAGAGAGGCAGTTTGTGGGTTTCAAAGACACTGCCAAGGTTTTAATTAAAGCTCTGCCGTTTACTGGCTCTCTGATCTCAGAAAAGTTGCTTAATTCCTCCAAACCTTAGTATTCCAATAGTAAAATGAAAATAATAATAGTCTCTGCCTCACAGACTTGTAAATGCTTTAGAACAGTGCCTGGCATAGAAACATTTGCCTGAATTAGTATTGTTGATATTATTTCTAACGTTTAATACAAGTAGGTTTGCCTTACTGGAATACTTCCCATGCCCCTGTGCACCTTGCACTCACTAACTTCTCTACCTGCAACGTCCTTCTGAAACACAATCTCCCTTCCTCAGCTCTGGTGTCATCTCCTCTGGGCAATTCTTCCTGAACATCCCTTCCCCACTCCACATCTTGATAATAGAGATCCCTTTATGTACTACAGTGTCTTGTGTTGACCTCTGTATTAGCTTCCTGTTGCTGCTATAACAAATTACTACAAATGTCATCACTTAGAACAATACAGTCATATTACTGTGCTGAAGGTCAGAAGTCCAAAATCAACCTCACTGGACCACAGTCAACAGAGCTGGTTCTTTCTGGAGGCTCTAGTGGAGAATTCACTTCCTTGCTTTGTCTAGCTTCTAGAGACCACCTGCATTTCTTGGTTCATGTCTCCATCCTCCATTTTCAAACTCTGTAGCATAGCATCTTCCAGTCTCCTTCTACCCTCTGTCTCATCCTGCTGCCTGCCTCCCTCTTAAAAGGGACCCTAGGGATTATGTTGAGCCCACCAAAATAATGGGATAATCTCCCCATCTCAGAATCTTTAACTTAATCATATCTACAAAATCTGTTTTGTAATGTAAAGTAGTGTATTCACAGATTCTGGGTTTTAGGATGTGGACATTATTGGGGAGGGGGCATTATTCAGCCTACCACAGACTCACACAATTTGCCTCATTTTATTGTGTTAATTTGAACGTCTCCTCCAGTGCCCTGTGAGTTTACTGAAGGCACTATTACCAGCATAGGTTACTGACCTCTGTATCTCAATGCTTTGCTCAAAGCCTGGCAAAGCTTAAGTGTAATAGGACCTCAGTAAATTTAACAGCTTTATTGAGGTATAATTGATATACAAAGAATAGCACATAGTGAATGTGTACAATTTCCTGAGTTTATCAATATTCACTGGCTGAATAAGAGACTAAATTATTCCTGAATAGAGTTTTTGAAGGTTGAATAGGATTTCCCCAGATAAGGGAAGGGCATTGCTGGCAGGGAGGTATGAACCAGCCTGGGCTGAAAGACATGCTAGTGCAGGATCAGTGCTGCGGGAGCAGGGTGTGTGCTGAGGGCTGAAGCTGGGAGTAGTGGTGTCAGATCATGGGCAGAATTCGGATTTTCCCCTGAAGACTGCTGGTTCCTGAACCTGGCTGATCAGAATTTCCTGGATAGCTTTTAAAAACAGAGTTCCTCAGGCCCCACTTCAGAAATTCACATTCACTAGGTCTGAGTGGGGCTCTAATCTGTGCCATTTAAAAGGTTCTTGTAATGGTGGGCAGGGTTGGGGAGCCCTTGGTCCAGGTGATGAGGGAGTCACTGAGTCTTAGGCAGGCCGATTTCAGTCACCTTGCACCAGAGGAAGAGCACACTGGAGAACAGATTTTAAAAAGATGGGGCCAGCCCTGGCTGGTGTGGCTCAGTGGGTTGAGCGCTGGACTGTGGACTGAAAGGTCACCAGTTTGATTCCCAGTCAGGGCACATGCCTGGGGTTGTGGACCGTCAAAGTTTCTCTCCCTCTTTCTCCCTTCCTCCCCCCAATCTCTAAAAATAAGTAAATAAAATCTTTAAAAATAAAAAGATGAGGTTGGAGGTAAGGTAGTGTGGTGCAAGACATCGTAAGGGCCTGAATTTAAACAATGGCCCTTACTAGATACCCATACTGAAGATGGACAGTATGACTTACTTAGAAGTCTAGTGTTTAGATAGTCAGGTATCTAGTATGACTTCCAGATTTTTACCTTGAGTTTAAGAGATAGCATTCAAAAGAATGGATTTAGGCATGGATAATGAGATAACGTTTGATATACTGAGTTTGAGATTCCCAGTGGGCTATCTTCAAGAATATGTCTGATTCACCAGGTAAACAGATGGGACTATAGCTCAGAGGGTAATTACAAAGAGAGGAAGTAGAGGTGGTGAATATAGGATGTTTTAAAAGCTTAAGTAAGAAGGGGAAATATATGGTAATAGTGAGATGCACGGTCAAGCAGAATATGGAGGGTACTGTTTTGTTTTGTTCTGATTTTAAGGATAGTATATCATTCAGGGTTCCACTAGTCAAACACAACCAGTAGACGAGGTAGATTCATAGATAACAGACAGATGACATCAAGGGATTGATTGAAAGAAATTGCCTTACACAATTGCGGGGACTGGAGGATAGTCGAGTCTTAGACCTGCAGGGCAGGCAACCAGGAAGAGCAGGCTGGAATCTCTCAGGCAGCGGCTGGTGCTCCTGTCCACAGTGGGGTTTCTTCTTCCTCCTTCCTGTCCTCAGTCTTCAGGCTTTTACAACTGATCAGCTCAGGCTCACCCAAATACCCCAGATAATCTTTTTCATTGAGTCAATTGGTTGTAGCTCATAATCACATCTACAGAATACCTTTACTGCAACACCTAGACCTCAATTCAATTGAGCCTAGCAAAACCGACACATAAAACTGACCAGCAGAGACTGGAAATTGTTTGGTCACACATATAGGCTAAGGGATAAAAGCCAAAACAATGAGAGAAGATGGCATACTAAAGAGACAAAGGGGAGGGAACTGATGGAGCAAGACTCATTATTTATTCGATAAACTATTTGAGCATCAGCTATTTGCCAGGCACCATACTGGGTCCCAGAGGAGATGAGCAGAGATGGGATCAAGTGCTTAGATGGAGGGGTTGGCTTAAACTTTGAAAAGCCTTTTCTTTCTCTGAGCCAGAAGAATATTAAAGATGGCCTTAGATGTGGATGCCTGGGGTGGGGTAATGAATAGATGAGGAGCCCCAAAAAGAGAGCTTCTATTTTGCCAGTGGAGGCGGATCTGTGACCATTGCCAAGAGTGGTGGGCAGGGAGATGGGGTTCTGGTGAGCAGCGGGTATTGGAAATCAGGGCTTTCTTGAACTGAGGGATGTGGAAGAGGCATGGGCTGCATACATCCGAGAGAGAAAGTCAGGCTTTAGGGCCACACTCTAAAATGTCCTGGTCTGCAAAGAAAGACTGCCACAGACAGGAGTGACCATTAAGTATATGACACCTTGTCTCTCTCATCAGTGACTCAAGAAATATGGATTAAAATCATTGTGAGGTACTGTCAAATATACAAAGAGTAAAAAGCATGTCCCATGTTTGATACTATGTTCCCACTGTGAATCGGTTGTTTTCTAGTATTTTGGCAGTCAACTTTGTTTTTCCCACCAAGTCTTACATGGAAGTCAAAAACATAAAACAAAACAGAACAAAAATGAGTAAAAGCAGCATTGCGGTGGATAAGGGTGGATGTAGAACATGGGACGCTCCCACTGAGGCCTCCTGCCCAGGCTCCTGGAGGCGGCGCATAAAACACTCCCTGAGGATAGTTTGGAACCCACTGTTGTAAGTAAGTAAATATGCATTGATGTGAGCAATTGTGGATGATACAGTAAAGCATTTTTTAACGCAGTTTGGGAAACTGTATGGACAATGTGATTTCACGAAAAACATACATGTCTATGCACTGAGCAAAAATCTGGAAAGATCTAAATTAAAGTGTTAACAATGATTATCTTTCCAGCAGTAGGATAGATCTTTTTTCTAAGAGCTTATTTGTATTTTCTATTAAAGAAAAAAAATATGTATTGTCATTGTAATAAGAAAGAAATTATTTTTATGCCAAAAGAGTGTGTACCAAAGTCTTAGGATTGTATGTGTGTGTGCATGCATACCAACATATTAAATGACAAGTACTTTTGTCGCTTCCCATCCAGCTGTGGAATCTGAGCTTCAATCCCACCCTCCTATATTTTTGTGATTCTGTGCCTGGGACTTTGCAAGACCTCATCATCTTTGACAACTGATAGATATACCAATATGGACCACTAGAGGGCGACTGGAAGGCAGCAGAGGAGAGAAAGCACTTGTTTCTTCTAGTTTGCTCCCTTATTAGGTGTGTAGCTCTTCATCTCAGGTACTGGCAGCTGGTTCTAGTCTCCAACTCTTTCTGACACACTGGCAGAACTGTTTTAGCCCTCATAGGTATTAGCAGCAACTGGGTGGTGTTCTGACCTCAAAAATCTGAGTCCCTATTCTGCAGATCCCTTCCTCCAAAAATCTAACTTCTGATAACCCCAAACACTGTTCCTTGTTTCCCTGGCTCCAGGGATTATATGTATGTAACTCTTTTCATCAGTTGTCTCTGTGTTACCTCAGTGCTGCATGTGTGCTTTTCAGTTCTTAAACATCTACATAACCGATTTCTTATATTAATTTTTTTCTGGTAAGATACTTAGTATGATTCTGCTGTACTAATGGATTCTGATACGAATCTTGGAGTAAGAAGTAGTCCTGGGAAACAGCCCCTTTACATGAGATGCAGAGGTTGGTTTGGCCATGCCGTGAGCTTTGAACACAGCAGCGATCTCCTTTTCCAGGGAACTGGGATATGAGAAGTCATGCTATGCTGTGACATAGTGCTCGATCACCTGAGTTTGAGGGAGATGAAATGCTTTCTGAAGCCCTAGAGAGACCAGATGATTACCACGCTGCCGGAAGTAGCAATGATGCTTTTGAGTGCACGCGCAGTGCCCACGAATAACGGGACAAGCTCAGATCTTTAACTCTTAGCTCAAGTCATAGAGAATCAGAGAGCTTTTAAGGTAGTCCTAAAATAATTACTTATTTCTTATAGCTACAGGGCTGACATTGACCCAAAATTTGGTTCTGTGGGTTACAGAATTAGACTGAACTCATAAATTGCTAGTCTTGTATGTGAAAGTTAGAGCATTGATTGGTGATAAGGAATCAGAAACTTGGAATAGGAATTAACCTAGCTCGACTTGGGAAAAGTTGAGAACCTTGCAGCAGCCTGCCTCCTTGTCCCGGAGGAGACCTGTGTGAAGGCCGTGTGATAACCTCAAAACCCATCCGAGCCACCTCTCAAAACCTCTAGAGCCGTAACTCAAGTCAGATCCCGGTTCGCTCCAGGGAGACAAGTACAATGACATGAAGACCGTTTACATTTTAAAGTGTTGTTAATTTTTATTGACAGAAACTGAGGTAATCATGGATCTTAAGATTATTAGACTACAGAAGACAGAATATTTTTTTTTAAAAAACTGCATTAGACCAAATCTATACCTATGCATCATCATGTGAGTTACTAGAGGCTCTGGCAGTTAGAAGTGTGTCTAACAGCTTTCTTTGTTGGTTGACACTTGAACTCAACTATAGCCTATATTCAATGAAGGTAAGACGCTAGCATTTTCCTGGCGTAATGTAGAAGAAGGAACCCAAAGGCTCAGGGAGGTTGGAATGATGGAGTGAATATACACTCTGTGATCTGCACACCCGTCCACCTACCTGCCCCTAAGTATGTCTTCCGAGAGGTCACTCCCTCCACTGAGGCACTGAGAAATACATTAATGAGGGGCCACCTGTATCCTCACAAAGTTCTATGATGCTCTTTTCTGTAGGTTAGGGTGATGAGAGCAAATGCCAACTATTGACATTGGCTCGCTGATTTCAGCGGAGATGATGGGATTCCAGAGTGACAAAGGCAAGTGACAGCAAATAACCATGAGAGACAAGATTGGTGAATTTCCTATAATAGGCAATAGGGACAAAATGGTAACCAGTTGTTCTGGATCTTTAGTAATAGTCAATTGATCACAGTATCTGTAGCACTTGAGTAGATTGCAGACCATTAAAATATTACTTCATTGTCATAACAGGGGCCAGAAACCTAATTTGAACACCAAAATGGATAGACTTGACTTTTTACTCAATCTCTAGACTTAAACAACATAGACTCCTTTAATAGATAAGGAAGATGCTCATCGCTGTCATTTACAGTAACAGAATTTTGGGAACGTGTGTTATCCATGTATCAGTTATCTATTGCTTATTAACCATGAACAACTTAGTGACTTAAAATAATCACTGTGGTGCTTACAGGTGTGAGGTCAGGCATGTAGGCCGGGCTCTGCAGGGATGACTTTTGCCCCTCTGCACCATGCTGGCTGGGGGCTGGGCTGGATCTAGAGGACCCAAGGTGGCCTCACTCACTTGCATTCCCTGCCCACCCACCCAGGGTGACTCAAATGGCTGAGGGTGAGCTGAGAGGGCCGGATCTCTCTCCCTCCTCATGGCATTAGCTGGGCTCACACCTGTCTGGGCCTTGGTTCTCCTCTACGTAGCTTCTCTCTCTATGTGGTATGTCTTCCTCCTGGCCCTGTCTCCCCACGTAGACACACTCATCCACAGAATAACCTGAACTTCTTTACACGGCAGCTGGGATCCACCCTGAGCAAAACCAGATGCTACAAGGCCTCTTAGAGTCTGGGCCCCGAAGTCCCTGAATGCCACTTCCGCCACATCCGGTGGCCTGAACAAATCCTAAGGGTAGCCCAGCCCTGAGGAATGAGGAAACAGCCTCTAGATCTTGTTGGGAAAAGCAGCAAAGACACTGTGAAGAGGCGTGGGCACAGGAAGCCATGTTTCAGTCACTGGGGGCCGTTTTCAACAACCTACTAGTGTCTAGTCAATGTTTCTTTAAAAAACTTTGGTACACCCGTGGGATGAAAAACAGGGTAGAGGAAACTACTATAGCAAGCTGACCCCAAAATATATACTGCTACAGACACAGTGGATATTTATTTCACCCACATTTTGTTCAATGATTGAAAATTTTAGGGTCCTTCCATTCTGTGACTTTGAATTTCCCTAGGCTCTTGTTATCATCTGCATCTTGTTAGAAGATAGGAAAATAAAAAAATACATCTGCCCCTTAAAAGCAGTGGGTCAAGAAGAGCAGGTATCACATTCGCTCATATTTCATTGGCTACACCTAGCTGCAAGGGAAGCCTGGAAACGTACACTAGTGTACGCCCAGGAAGGAGGAATGGGTTTCAGTGAACAGCTGGAAAGATTCTGCCACTCTCAGGTTTTAAAGATAATGTAATCGTACGGGGGAAAAAAGCTCACGTTGTGATGAGTGGATAAAGGAGATTATAAAACGTTCCATACAGCATGACTCCAAGTCGAGGAAAGGCAGAGGAGGATGTCTATCTGAAGTGAGAATGATGCCAAGATATTAATAATAGTTATTTCTGGTTGGTAAAAACAGAGAAGAATTTTATCTTCTATGTTCATTTTCAGAATTGTGTTCCGTGAACACACATTACTTCTGTAACATGATAAATGATATTTTTAATCAGTTTCTTATTTTTTCAATTACATTCTACATTCACTATTATTTTGTATTAGTTTCAGGTGCACAGCATAGTGGAGAGACAACTAGACACGTCACAGAGCTTCCCCTGGTGTTTCCGGCACCCAGCCCGCACCACACTCAGACACAATTACCACAACGTTGTGAGCGATGCCCTTCGCACCGTACTTTACACACCGCGACTGTTCTGTGCTGGTCAGTCTGCATTTAAACAGCCCCTTCACCTTTCCACCCAGTCTCCCACCCCCCTCCCCGGGGCAGCCGGATAAATGACATTTTAAATGTTAAAATTATAGCTAATGTCTAAATTATAAACAAACCCCCCTTTCAGCAAGGATCGTTGCTGACGATCAGTCTTCTCTCTCAACTTCGAGAACCTCACAGAAGTGGAAAGAAAAATGCGCGTCCACAGCACTCTTTTTGCTGCTCTATTTTCTGAAGTATTTAGAGGCCAGCACACAGTTTCAGTTCAGACAACCCCTAACTTGGAAAAACGTTTCCAAGTCCTTGCTTGAAGCTGGATGCATTCTCCCACAAAGTGACTGTCCAGGAAGAGGATTAGAATCCTGAGCCAGCCCACCAAACCCGCTTCACGGCAACCATTCCTGACACACCGACCACTGGTTCTGTAGAGGCCAACTATGGACCCCAGGATGGTGGCCAAAAAAAGTTCTTCCTGTAATCAGAACTAAGATGGCAGGGGCACATCTTTCCTCAACTCATGTTGCCCTCACCACCACAAGGCCTGGCAGTGAGCCCATGATGTGGTGGGAGAGCGGAGTGAGGGGAAAGCTGAATTCTCGGCCTGGGGCTCCCCTACCGTGTGATCACGTGAGACACAGGATTTGGGGGGACATGGTGGTGGGATAGTGGATTAGGACAATGAGGAAAATGCCGGGGACTCCTAGAAGGGGGAGGAGACACTTTCCCCGCTCACTTTCCCCTTCACTGGAGTAGGATCTTGAGTGCTTTCATCACCCCGCCCGTCCCAAGTCCTCCGTCAGCCTGTCGTCACAGCCACTTCCTTGTCCTTCGTTACCTAACCCTCTCACCCACCTCAATCGTGCACTAGAGTCACATCCCAAATCTTGTTGTCCAAAATTCTCCCACCTCTGAAATCCTAAGTTCAGGCATTTCCCTTCGTGAAAAATAGCTTCCTGTCTTTTCAACTTTCTTACCCCAATTACTCCTTACGAATATGATCCTGAACCTCACTGAATCATGAGCCCTTAGCCCCTTCTTCTTCCCCCATCAGTGCCCCTCCACCTCCGCCCTTACTTCTGTAGCTTAAATTCTCCCAGTCCACCTTGCCAGTGTTCTCAATCTCCTCACCTCACTGTACTTCCATCAATGTGTGCCTGGCAAATACCCATCTATATTAATTCTACTCTGAATGTTCTATGACTACAGAAAAGTATAGAAGTACAGACAAGAACTCTCTCAACTTCCCCACACCACACCTCGTCCCCCTACCCATCCTGTCTTCCATTCCTCCAGTTCCTGGGCATAAGGTGACCCACCACTCCATCTGTGTCTTGTGTCCCGACTTCTTCTGCCTTCTCGAGCACTGCAGACAATAAATGAACCCCTTCCTCCAAAACTTCAACAATGTGCCCTTCTCCGTTGGCCCTTTTCCCTCAGCATTTAAACGTGAACGAGTCCCTTCCACCGTGGGCAGAATGAGCTCCTCCCTCCACTTCAGGGTTTCTCTCTCCTTTCCCTTCCCCGAGGGGAAAGGGGTGAGAAATTAATTCCACAGCCAGATCCCTTGAACGTCTGACGCCTTCTTCCTGACCTACTCAATTTTCAACCTTTCCCAATTCGATTTCTAGCCTACTATTAAAATTATCGTATGAATCCGCATGCCAGCAGGAAACAGAATCCATCAGAGATGGTTCAAAAGGGATTCCTTCCGGTGATGTAGGCAACAAACCTGTGATGGCGGTGCTCTGAAACAGCAGGGGCGGTGAGAATCCATTGTCGTTGCTGGGATTGAAGAGACAGGGAGGGAACTAGAATAGTGAGAACTGGAACCAGAGAGAAGAGGACGCCTGGTGGGAACGGAACTCACAGTGGAAAGCACCTGCTTCCCAAGACCAGACACCAAAGCGTGGACAGAATGGGGAAAATATCTTGCCCTCTTCTGCCTTCTGACCTGCCATTGGCTCCCACTGGCCAAGCTCATTCAGAAGGGAGAAGGTTTCCTTTATCATCAGGGAGCCCAGTGATAAAGTCTATGGGGCTCAGGTTCCGGGGACAGAAAGGGGAGAAAACGGCAGATAAACAGAATAACCAGCACATTCACCCACACCCTCTTTTTAATAACATCTGGTGTCCTGCTTTGACCCCATTAACCACTGCCTCCCTGAAGTAATCACCCCGTTCCGTGGCCTCTGTGACACCACATTCACAGCTCTCCCTCCTCCTTCAGAAAGTTCCTGCTGGGTCTCCTTTGCCAGTGCCTCTTCCTCTGCCTGTTCCTTACACCTGGTGTTTCTTACCCACTCGCAGGGCTACACCCATAAATGGAAAACTCCCAGTCTCCAGCTCCACTCAGATTTCTCCCCCAAGCTTCAGACTTCAGAGTGGATAACCAGAAAATATATCTGCATCATCACCTGGTGACCCCGAAGCACCTCAAATTCAATGTGTCCCAAACTGAATTAACTTCCCACGCTTCTGAAGGCTGGCACCTCTTTTTGTCTCACTAAATAATCTTTCTGTTCATCCAACATTGCAAGCATTTCTCTTTGCTGCTGATTAGATGACTTCTAAAATGCAAACAGTGACCACGTTACTCCTTTGCCATCAGTGGCTTATTACTTTCATAATCAAGCCCGAACTTCACACAGCATTCAGCTCGGGTCCAAGACTGCTGGCTGTTCAATACAACCAAGTTCTCCTCTTACCCCCGGTGCAGTGGTGGGCTGCTCTTTCCAGCCTCCATTGACTTAAGGGTGACCATGTAAAAAACTGCTTCTAGCCAGTGACACCCTTCCCAGACCAGTGCTTCAAAGGGCGACGTTGCCTCCTCCACACTCTCTCTTTCCCCTCGGCCGTCAGGATGAAGCCCTAGGCGACGGCGGGGCCACAGGTTGGAATCATCGCCTGGAGGAAAGCCACTGCCCACCAGGAGCTCCTGCTCAGACATTTAGGAGACCTGGGAATATAGTTCTGTCGAAACTTGAAGTGCAAAGAGGTTACGTGGCAATTATTTATTTAATGAGACCAGATTTGAATTCAGACCACCTTATACCAGAAGTCAGTAACCCCTGGGTATTGTTTTTCTCATTACACACTAAATATTGTTATTCTGTTGCCTAATTGGTTGTCTCCATTTAGTAAAAGCTTTTTCAGAAGAAGGATCAGGTGTGCTTGTTAATTGTTGCCTTTCCACACCTAGCAAAGGATCTGGCACACAAGACATGCCTATCAAATGAACAGCATTGGACTGAAGGAAAAGATAGGCACAGGGAGAAGGAATAAAGTGGTTACCCCTCCTCTCTTGTTTACTGGTCAGGAGAGAGAAGAGTATTCTGAGGAGAAGAGCAGAAATCCTTCCCTGTGTAAAGGTCAGAGGTCCATCAAGAATCGACAGTATCTGCTCTGTGACTCTCACATTTCACAAGTCACCTGAACGGGTGAAAGTCATTTCTATGACAGTTGCTGTCTGTCTGTCTGTAACTTATTTCCCTGAGACAAATTATTCCTTTAGAAGAAATTTCCAAATTTCTGCCACGTACAATAATTTTATGTCCACATCATATTCACCCTTTAATTCTTATTTCAGGTGCCTCTCGTTTCACCGGCCTCCAAAGCTGCCGCTAATCTCTCCCGCCTCTGCGCCCCCATCGCCCTGAATCCCTGCCTCTTCTCTGATACTGACCACACGCCGCCTTGTCCTGGGAATACCTGTGCTCGGTTCTGCGAACACCTCCACGCAGGGAATGTGTAACCTTCATCCTGTGGGCACATGAGTGCTCCGTAAACACTTCTTGAATGAGTAGTGAATGAATTAACTCATGAATAAAAATGTCAGGTAAGAACCTGACACTAAGAACCAGGTACTAGCCTGGTATTAAGAATTTATTTCTCAATTCAAAAGACATGATAGCTCTGGGAGTGACTGGAACACAGCTGAAAGGTCAGCCATTCTCAAACACACATTTGTTAATAATCCAAAAAATTTTCTTCATTCCAAAAATTATTCCGTCATAGATTTTAGTTACAAATGTGTGCTTCTACACAACAATAGTCCTTGAGGATTTGGGGTTTTTTTAAAGATTTTATTTACTTATCTTTAGAGGGAAAAGGAAGGAGAGAAGGAGAGAAATATCAATGTATGGTTGCCTCTCCTGAGTCCCCTGCTGGGAACTGGCCTGCAACCCAGGGATGTGCCCTGAGTGGGAATTGAACCGCGATCACGTGGTTCGCAGGCCCGCGCTCAATCCACTGAGCTACAACAGCCAGGGCATTGGTATTTTTTAAAAGCATATTTTCTTCTAAAATGTAATTTTCATGCAAAAGTCTTAGGAGACAGCCTCTCACTTGCATTAAGGGACTTTCAAAAGACATCAAACTAACACATATTTTGGGTTGGATTTTGATCTGAATGTGTAGTATAAATACTAGTTTAAGATCTGGAGTATATAAGAATTAAAATTTTCCTGGGTCAAATGCTGATTTTCGACTTTTAGAAATATGTAGAGACAACCCCTTGAAATAATCTTATAATTATCTCAAGATACATAAAATTATGGTTAAGAATTTAGAATGAAAAAGGAGGAAGAGTTCCCAGGAAACAAATAAAAAGGAGGTGGAATTAAAATTCCCCGTTAGAAATCAGATTCCCATACAGCAATAGTTCACATTTTATTCACTTAATATATCTTTCTAGTATAACATTTAGATTCACATTGTAGTGTAACTTAATAGCTCTAAGAGTAATTTTTCCCCGTGGACCTTTTCACTTACACCTCAACAGCATTTGCTCCGGGAAAGTCCTGTAACGGTTTCTTCAATACCCGCCCATTCCACCAGAGGGCGGCAAGAGGCTGTACCCAGACCACTCTCTCGCTCTTTCTGGCTCTGGTTACAAATCAAGCCGAGGAGCCTGATCTACATTCCAGCCCGCCAACGGAATCCCAGCTCCACAACCTCAGACGGAATGGAGACAATGTACTTTTATCCGAGGCGGTAGAGATTCAGATACACAAATCTCAAAGGCAAAGTAGATGCACATGATTTCAAGGTTTCACCCCTAAAGTGGAAGCAGGTCACAGGACCCGCAGGCCTAGCTTTGGCCAGGAGTGGCAGTAACCCAAGTTATCTTCAAGGAGCAGAGTCACCTGACCTTTTAAAAAAGTGTTGATAATCAGATAATCGGATGTATATTTTTTCTGCACTGAAGACAAAATGTCAAGAACTGGCCTTGGAAAAAATGGAATCGTTATTTCTACTCTTTGACAGCCTTGAGGCAAAATTTCCAAGTCCAATTTATAAGGTGTGTAGGGATTTGGTTGCTTGTTTTGCTTTCTTTTCTCTTGCCAGTTACCTCCTGAGAGCTGGGCAAGGATCAGTAAGATCCTTCTGCTCTGGCTGCCAGCAAGTCTGTGCCTGATTTGGCGAGTTTCTGAAAAGGCACCAGGGCCTCTGGTGGAACATAACACCCTAGTACTATGCCAAGGGGCGCAGCCAAGCCGCGCTTCAGTGTCTGCTGCTGGAAGGAGCTCTGAGCCGCGGCCATCTTTTCGGCCCAGAAAATTGTTACAGGACTCTTTCAAGTGTTCGCTTTTACAACTAAACGGGTCAAAAAAATTTTTTTTTTGATTAGGAGATGGTGTCTGTCCACGCAACATTTCCAAGAGACCCGCCATCTGTGCCCCCAGATCTACTCACAAAAACATGCACGCACACACACCAAAAAAGCAACAAGTTCTCCTGGGCGTCAGGCTGGTGGAAGCTTTTTTCTGCACCAGTGTCTATGGCTGTCTGTTCCCACAAAATCTGCTATGGGAGGTGCTGGCATAGCAAGGGTTTTGCCTCAGGAGTGTGTGAGAAAACATGCTCAGGGCGATAAGCAGATGTCTTCAAAGTTACAAAATACTCGAGTGTAGCAAAGCCAATCCATGGAGGCACATCTAATTCAGGTCAATTCCAGGATAAAAATTAAGGATATTGAAATTAGCCCTAGCATCCAGTTGTCAGGATAAAAGGACTGTTTGGTTCCTTGTCCTAACGAGAAATTCTTTTGTTACTCATTCTGTCCTAAATGCCTAGAATAGCACAGATGCTTGATTAGTATTTATCAAATGAAGAAAATACTTAAGCCCTAGTCAGTGTGTCTGGAGGGTCCTCCCTTAACCAAAGGATTATGGGTCAAATATCAGGTCCAGGCACGTGCAGGAGGCAACCAATCGATGTTTCTCTCTCACATTGGTGTTTCTCTCTCTTCCTCTCTCCCATCCTCCCTCCCTTTCTCTCTCTCTAACAGCAATGAAAAAAATATCCTCCCCGAGGATAAAAAAAAACTTAAGAAATGTACCATATCACAGACCACCAGTATCTCTTGGTAAGTGGACTTCAATCCCTGCCCCAGCGCTAAAGCAGACCACGACTTCTTCAGCTGGGGTCTAGCTGAAGCCGCGGTCCTGGGCCAGGGGCCGAGCTGTGCGCATCATGAACAGCAGTCGTACCCAGAGGGGCAAGCTGCTCACCCCCGAGACGCACGAGGGACAGATACCCACTGAACAAGTGGAAGATCCCCATTTCACGCTCTTTCAGAGTGGGGCTGCTGGATTTAGCAAGTAAAAATATGGGCTGCTCAGTTAAATTTGAATTTCAAATAAATGAATTTAGCATAGGACATACTTATACTTTAAAAATTCATTATTTATCTGAAATTCAAAATGAACCAGACAACCTGTATTTTTTTAAATTTAATCCTCCCTTGAGGGTATGATTATTGATTTTAGAGGGAGCAGAACAGGGTGGAGGGGCGGAGAGAGAAAACATTGATTGATCGGTTGCCTGCCCCAGCAGGGGATCCAACTTGGCCTGGAGTGGAACCCATGACCTTCTGGTTCGGCAGCCTGGCCAGGTCAGAGCATCCTGTGTTTTATCTGGCAACCCTAATCTTCTCGGCATACGCTTTTCTCGGTAAAAGGCTGGGAGAATCGCCCAACTTAAATTGTGACCTTTCTCTTTGGACACATAGGTTACATCCTTTTAACACAGTGTTCGACTATCATCACAGCAAGGTGAGGAATTCCACTTAATTCCTTTAGAAGTGTAATAAAAAACTCCAGTATTTGGAAGTGTTCCCTGAACTCAACGTTTGGAAAACCACTAGTAGACAGCCTTCGGTAATCAGTTCTCTTCGATCAGAGCGAAGGGTCTGCCACGCGGTCCTCTTCACGCCCCACACTTGGGGGAGTGGTTTCTGGACAGACACTTCTGTTCAGAAGGTTGAAAGTCGTCTTAGGAAGCCCCGTGTTTCTAAGCAATTTCCAGCCAGTTACCTACCCCCCCGAGTCATCAAATGGACACGACGCCCAGTTCTGGGGATAGGGCAGGGGTTCATAACACAAGAGTGCTGGGGGAGAAGCACTGAACTGCGTGATGACAACATGAACACAGCTTAGAAGCGCGATCCCCAGACTTCTGGTCGCGAACACCCAGTTTTAGTCCTAGACCGGAGTCAGTCTTTCCCGAGAACCCACACCTGCTGTAGTCAGCCCCTGGTTACAGTCTGAGAGGGACCCGTCTGCCTCCACCCAGAGCTCAGCCCTCGGACTTCAGTCGGAAGGCGCAGTGGATGGCCCTGGGTGCCGCAGGTGGAGGGCAGGGCGGGTGGGAATGGGAGGGGGGCAGAGAGCAGAGGGATGTAGCTAGTGACCAGGGGGCATATAAATGGTTTCCTGTCCATAAGAAAATCTGTTCAAATAACCTCAGAGCTTCAGTTACATAACTTTTCCAGGAAATGCTCTTCTGTCATGTGTAAGCATCATGGTTTTTTACTGAACTGTAACATAAACGAGTACCGTTGAGTAAAATGAAGCCAATTAAATTGGAAAAATAAAACCCGTACCTTTCTAGAAAGATTCACTATGTTATGTATCACTTAAGACCTTCCACAAATTGACACCAATCAAGGTCTCCAAGCTCCTCCCCTACCACTTATTTCTAGGACTGCTGTATCCTTCCCCAAAGTTGTTAACCCTCAGCAATATTGACACTTTTAAAAAGATTTTATGTATTTATTTTCAGCGAGGGGAAAGGAGGGAGAGAGGGAGAGACATATCAGTGTGTGGTTGCCTCTCCAGCACCTCCTACTGGGGATCTGGCCTGCAACCCAGGCATGTGCCCTGATCAGGAATCAAACCAGTGACCCTTTGGTTCGCAGGCCCATGCTCAATCCACTGAGCCACAGCAGCCAGGGCAGCAGTGCTGACGTTTTGAGTGGAATAACTTTGTTGTAAGGGGCTGTCCTGTGTAAGGTATTTAGCATCATCCCTGGCTTCTTACCCACTAGATGCTAGTAGTACCTCCCCAAGTTCATGAAAATTTTTTAAAAAAAAATGTCTAAAGACATTATCAAAAGTCCCTTGGGAGACAAAACCCGCCCCAGTAAGGACCACCAGGATATAACCCCCTCAGCTGAGAACCGCTGCTGTGGCCCAGGAGACCACCTGCCTTGTGAACACATTCCACTCACCGCCCCCAGCACGCACGCGCCTTCTTCCTGTTTCCTCTCACTGGAGCCTACTGCCCCCCTCGTCATTCACAAACTCATACTCATTCTTAAACCTAAATCAAATGCTACCTATCTATACAGTTCTCCTTCTAATCCATGCCAGCGTAATTTCCTTCCCCTCCTCTGGCTGCCAGAGACACGACACACACCTGTACTCGTACTAACAGTGGTCACCACGTGGCAGTGTGATCATTCCCCACTCCTGGTCGACCATGGGACCCTCGAGAGCAAGGTCTGTGCACCCACACTGCCCTACCCACCAGCATGGTCTCCTGTGAGGGGGGGTGTGTGCCACCAGACACACACCGCATTCGAATAGATGTTTGTATTGAAGCGTGAGCCCAAGTCCTAAATTATATCATTAACTTTATATTTCCTACAGGAACATGTGGCTTTTCATACTTATCAAGCAGGTTGAATCAGACCAGACCCCACTAGATTTCTGTGCTTCAGTGAATCTGGATCACTCACCATTTTCCAAAAACGTGCGTAGTATTTTCCCATCTTTACACTGTTGTTGAAATCATTGTCTTCCCCTAAAATGTTTTCTCATTCCTCCCCGTCAAAGCCCTCTGCAAACTCCATCTCTGTTTTCACAGCTCTAGAGGCATGCGCGCTGTGATCCCTTCCTTCTGTAAGAGCCACGGCTTTTTCCTGCCACATTGTAGCTCTCGTCATCACCCATCTTATCCTGACGGTCTTCTCGTAACGTTGGATTCCACTCCTTAAAGGCAAATACTCTATCTTCCTCTTTTTCCTTCAACAGCTCCTCGTCAAGTGATTTGCACATGCTAGACTTCCACCAAGGGTTCGTTGAATTGAATAGAAGAATCAGAGGTTGTTTTAAAAACACTCAGTTAATATCCAAGGCAAATGCGAACAAACTCAGGAAGGAAGGGGATTGTGACACCAGCAGAATGAAGCTTTGGAAAGATTAATTTATCCAAGTGGGAGAAGCATGGAGTTTCGTTATTAGGCAACCACAGTAGCACAAGGGCAAGGTAAAACCATGGCTTGGATAACAGCAAAGATGGCAGGAATCATTGCAAACAACACCAAGCAAGGTTTGGTACCTAACTGGGCGTGGGAAAGGGAGAGAGAGGAGCAGCAATGAATAATATCACTCAGATCGTGATTCTGGGTCCTGGGGTGCTACAGTGTCCCTCACCGAACCATCGGGATTTGGGGTAATGAGCCCAGCAGTTGAGGCGCCAGTGAACCACACTGGTAAAAACATCACAGAGCCTGTTGGAAAGGCGTGAATGAGGTTTACAGAAGCAGAGGAACCCAAAGGTGGGGGTTGGGAGTCAGTTATAGAGCTGAGGCCAGCGGGCAATATGTGACCACTGAGGGGTCTGATCTGAGATGAGGGAGAGAAGAGGGGCTGCTGGGGGGGGGGAGGCAATGAGGTAAACAGGGGAGAGGGAGGGGGTGGGAAGTACAACTCTGAGAGAAAATAGCATTCCAAGGATTTTCATGGTGCCAAAGTGGGTGAGAATAGGGTTGGAGACGGGCCTGTGGATCCCTTGTCTGTCATGTCTGCTGACTTCAGAATGAGAAGATTGTGTGGGGCGGGGAGGGAAGAGGTCCCCAAAGGCCGGACTGCTAGAAGGTAAGGAGTGAAGGAGCCGAGGAAAATGTCACACCTGGAGACCAGTTTCCTCGACAAGTGACAAGTGTGTCAGTGAACTGGAAGAGGAGCAGAGCCACCCAAGTGAGGGGGAGGCAGGTTCACAAAGGTTTTGTTTGTTTTTAGGCTGAACTTGTTGTTGACAAAGGGAAAGGAACTGGAAAGTAGGGGATTTTGAAGCTATGAGAGAAAAAACTTCATAAGCAAGTCTTAGAGGGGGGTAAGACTTGCTTATAAAGTCTTTCTCGTCCTCTAGAAAAAGTGGGCAGATTGTGTGCCAAGGCCTGCCCGGTTTGTGAAGCTGAAGGTGCATGAGGATGGTCCTGAGACACGTTTCAAGGAAGCAAAGAGACACTTTAAAAACGGCAAAGCAGCAGTGAGGTCCCAGGGCTCCTTTCAGATGGACGTATCTTTTCCTGAAAACTCCTACTCACCCTTCAGGACCCAGCTCTGATGTTCCCTTCTCTGCCTCACACGGCAGAAACGGAACTCGTGGGAGCCATTCTCTCTCCCCCGATAACCCTCAATTTTTATAAAAATATTTACCTTGTTGTATTTCAGGTTTTATTTTCATGCATTTGTCCCTCCCACTTGTTCTTGAGCCTCTCAAAGGTCATAATTCATCTCCGTATTCCCAGTGCCTGGCAACCTGACACAGCCAGTGTGTGGCAGTGCTCAGAACGTGATGAGTGAATGAATGAAGGAGTGGATACCGGGTGGGGCACAAGGAGGCTTCCAGCCATGAGTACACTTTATTCTTGGGTTACGATTTATTAAGTATACTGTATCGTTTTCCGTGCAAATAGCTGCAGACCTACTTTCACCCCACCCTGTATGGGAAGGAGTGGTAACTCCCACCTCGGTGGAAGCCGGCTGGGGCAGAGAGAGCCCGGTGGAGAGGCGGTCGCCTCTGCCTGCACACGTGGGTACACGTGAACTGAAAGCCAGCGAGGCCAACAATACCCGTGAAATAAACGGGGAACCCAAATGGTTGTTCTCCAAACCCATGTGCAGCCCTGAATAGCAAGGGAAAGAGCGGGAGGATGGGGAACTGAGTGAAAAAAGTAACAGGCCCAAGAGATAATTTCCAGTTGGGAAGGGAATGGCTCCCCAAATCATAGAGTGTGTGGTCCAGAAAGCAGAGCACCGCAGATGCTGTTACTGTAAAAAAACCACTTGTGACCCTTTTTTGGCAAAAAGAAAGTCTGTTTTGAATCTGTCTCCCAGCAGCATGAGGCCTCGCCTTGGAAAGCAACAGCTCCACGCAGTCCGTTTTCAGAAGGACTTCAGCGCAGTGCGACTCTGCGGGAGCTGGCGACACCGGCGACACTGTGTCCTCAGTCCCGCCGCGCGCCCCGCGAGGCAGGCGTGGGGAGGACCCCTCTCTCACACGCACAACAAAACGGCGGCGAGGAGCAGTAACCCAAGACCACACACCAGCACACGGGGCCACGACCACAGACCCAGTCTCTCCGACGGCAGGCCCCGTGCCCCCACCACGCTAACAAGTCCTCCGTCGCAGAGGGTGGTGAGAGGGGACGGGCACCGACCCCAGGCCGCCTCCCCGGGCGGCTGTCCGGTGAGGCGCCCAGGGCTCCGTGTTCAATGTGGTGTCGTTGCTGCCTTGAAATTCTGAAGACTTTTTAACAAGGGCCCTGCATTTTCATTCTGCACTTGACCCCATAAATTATAGGTGCACAGTCCTGCGCAGAACTGGAGAATATATGAGTCCGAAGAACCGAGCTGATCGGCTCCGCCCCACCCGTTGTAGAGCCGAGGAAAAAGCCCGGAGCGGCCGCGGCCTGCCTGCCGTCCCGCCGCAGTCCTTGGGCGGAGCAGGGGCAGGACCCGGTTCGCAGGCCTCTTCCTCCCTCCGCGCAGCGCCTTTCGAGTGAGAAAGGGAGCGTTTCCCCCTCCCCACAGGAGCTTATCTCTAGCCAAAATATCATTTGTGGCTGAGTCGGGTCAACTCATTTCACTCCCGGGCAAATGGTCTTGGGTTTTTCATGAAAAACCAAATGCACATAAACCTGACTGGGATTCCGACAAAACCACAACGTCTACACTGTGGTAAAAGAAACCTTGAGCTCAGTCTCTCACCGAACACCCCTGCCCCGGTCCCAACCTCCCCAACATGCACTTCTTATACAGGCAGAAGCTGGCTCAGTCACGGCAGGGCTGGGGTCATTGCCAGGACAGCCAGGGGTTGGCCAGGCTCAAGGCCAAGGGCTCCTACCGAAGCTGAGCCAGAGAAGAAGGAGCATGTTGGCACTGCCATTGTCCCTCCAGGGACCAAGACGTAGGTGCCCCGTTTCTCCCAAATTGACTGCACGCACAGCCCCGTCAGCAGGACCCGCGGGGTCACGCTCAGGCGAAAACAGAAGTAGCCACGCATTGCAAGGTCTGTGTGCACCTCCTTTGCATCTTCACATTTGGAAGCTCCAGTAGTGAGGGCGCAACGTTCTGACGCCCAGTCCAGAGAGCATGTGTCGGCCTCTGACACATCAGAGCTGGTGGCTCAGTCGGGGGACAGCCATTGCTGAGGAGTGTCTAACTGTTTTGAAGGTCATGTGTGTCCCCACAGCCCAAAGGAGAAGAGGTGTGGAGACACCTGCAGATCCTGAGGGGACGTGGATACCTTAGTGAAGAGCCTTCCCAGGTTTCCTGGAGTTGCGGGCAGGTTGTACCTTGCAGGGGCACCATGAACAGTTTCCCTTTTCAGTCAGAACAAACATGGTATATCTCAACCCTGCTGTGGTCGCAACCTAGTGACGTGGCACCAACCAGATGACCATTGTTCTCATGTCAAAGACGATGCACACAAGTCATCACCTACCCTAGAAGCACCACAGGGCCAGGGGATCTTCCCTCTCGTTCACTGATGTGTCCCAAGAACCTGAACAGGGCGTGACACATAGTAGGTGCTCATTAAAACGTTTGCTGTGTGAATGAATGCTACTTGTGGTTTTGAAGGATCTTCAGGATATCAGTATGAATGATAACATGACAACCAAAGACGGGTATTTCAGGGACTCTGGGGAGGTAGATGGGTCCACGATGTCTTGTGTGCGTTCCATCCAAAGAATAACAAGTAAAGTTGGGGGAGTATTACTGGTTACTACTTTATTCCTGGTGTGACTCCCCTGGGGCTCTACATATGTAGGCCAATTCCAGTAACTCTGGCATGAAAGCATGTATACACACACATTTGTATATGTGTATAAATACATAGAGAAGTATACATTTTTATTTGCTTATATGTATACATGTCTCTGTATGTGTGTGTGTAGATATGGATGTATATGTGTATATATATCTACACACACATATATAAATATATATTTCTATTTATATATTTTCCTGATATCCTGGCCCATGATCTGTGAACACTTTGTGCCCACCTCCATGAGACAGGAGCACTCCTCTGTGGTACCCTGACTTCACCCCCCAACCTGAAAGTCAACATCAACACAACACAAACTTCCCAATGGCCTCATTTAAATGTTTTCAGCCACCCCAGCCACGCCCCTTGCTCCTCATTCCTCTGCTGGGACACCCTTGTCTCACTGTCCTCCCTCACTCTGCAGGAGCTCCCCCCCCTTCCCTTCCCTGGCTCTGAGTCCTTGACAGGCTTCGAGAACGCAGACTTTCATCCACCAGGAAGACCCTTGACTTGCATCAGCCAGACGTTTCCTCAGACTCACGTCTTGCACTCTTGGCAGGAACGCTGGAGAAACGATGCTGTGCTCTTCTCCGTGCAGCACATTTGGAGACTGTATTTCCTGTCACTCCTGGGGGTGTCAACCTGGTCACCTGGCCACGTTTATTTCTGCCAAGTTCTCCACTATGGGGTCACCATTGTCCCCTTGTAGTTGGTTAGCATTTCATGGGGAGATATTCTAGTAAATACACTGATTTACTCTTCTTCATCAAATCTCCACACTTAGTCACCATCCTGCTCTAAAGAAGAACATTTTCTTCTCCTTCATTTTTGCATTTATACACTTATTTATATCGGAGTGGACTCATGCATTCTATTATATTCACTAAGTCTCCATTCATTTTTTTATTATTTATTTTGATGCTTACTTTTTCCTGGACTCAGCCAGTCCGAGCTCCATTAGGCTGGCTTGCCCTGATGTGTCCCTGTTATTCTTTGAATATGTGTTTTCTGTCACAACAAGATGATTTGGGGTCATCTTGTCCCTCCCCTGCTTTAGTCCTAGGATCAGCTGTTCCTCTGAAGAGACTGTGCTCCTTTCAACAGAGAGATTTAAAAGCCAAGATCTGTGGACTTACTGTGTTCATTGCGACAAATATCTAAAAATGTAT
This sequence comes from Sturnira hondurensis, assembly GCF_014824575.4. Taxonomy (NCBI): domain Eukaryota; kingdom Metazoa; phylum Chordata; class Mammalia; order Chiroptera; family Phyllostomidae; genus Sturnira; species Sturnira hondurensis. Next base: position 64,417 of record NW_028082350.1, read on the forward strand.
GAGTTTATGCCAATACTTCTAACTTCAGCGCCTTGGGATCTTTCTAGCTTTCTCTATTTTCACGTTTGAAAATCTTGTCTCAGAGGGTGAGAAATGTGGACCTGATAATCTTCAGTGTATTTGCTTAATCAATTAGCTCCTTTGCTGGAGGTAACCCAGATGGAACCTGCCTCCTTCCCGTCACCTCTGCAGCTCCCCGCTTTATTCCCCAGGCCTCAGCCTGCCTACCATATAGGCATAGCGCCCCCTTCCCTTCACTGCCTTGCTCCACTGGGGGAAGATGAGAAGGGAGGGGAATGGACTGATATTTTAAAAGGCTTCCCGAGGGAGTCTAAGTGTGCAGGCAGGCTGGCACATCACTGGACTAGACAGCAAGAAGAAGGCAGTATTTACATCTAAACTAGAACCCCAAATTATCAAACTCACCACATGACCTTCTGCCAGAAGCATCCCTTTTTTAATCTCGAGTTCAGTGCCTCACTGAGTGGGTGCGGTGGGAAGACTCCTGGAAGGGGTGGGAAGTCGTGAAACTTGAGAAGCAAGATAAACGCTAGAATTGCATTAGGAGACAGCAAGAGAAATCACATCATTTTCATCCACCTGGCCCTGACTGTGTCCTCTCAGAGTTATCTCACGTGCCCCTTTGGAAGGACAAATTAATTTGTTAAAGTCTTCACACTATTTTCAGTGGTCTCATTTTTCACTTTGGAAAATGGATTGTATTTCTGAGAACAAAGGTAGCTAGTGGTCACAGTTTCGTCCTTTACCCCTCTTCCCCAGTGCACCTCAGCCTTGACATACATACATCTGCACTTGGCTGTTTCAGCCTCGGACCCCCACTCAGCAACCTTATTGCCCACTTTGTTTAGTCTCTTCTATGTAATCTGGTATGAATCATAAACCCAGCGCTACACTCCACAGGCCAAAACTGCCAGGGTAGAACAGAATGAGCCCACCTGAGCCAAAATTACTGCACTTTCTCCAACTCCACACTAATGAAGAAATTTGTCAAATATTTACTCTGGACATGAAGTCAAAATCGAGTTAATAGGAAAGGAAGATGAATGATTGAATTCTGTTATTGCTTTTCCTGGCTTCTCACATTGCTGGAGAAAGTCACAAAACCTTATTTGTGCTGTTCACTTTCATAGCGTTTTCATGCTTACATTACGGCTGGAAGAAAAGGCACAGCTGGCTCCGATGAAACGTCTCCGCAGGAAAAAAGGAGCACTGTCCCAGAGCCACAGCGGGCACAGCCCTGCAAAGCAGGCTCCGCACAACAGAGCTAGACAAATGTTAAACAAAAAGGACTAAAAGAAGAGTCCAACAGATAGAGGTTCTTTAATTCGTTACGGCTCTCTGTGGTCAATAGCTGGTTTGCTGGTAGTAGGTTGGTCTCTCAAATCTTCCTTTGACCTAACAGTCAGTTCCCAGAGATCGCCATGGACAGCATTTCCAGAGGAGCCCTCGAGTAAATCACAAACTGGAGTGGACCACAGGAAATCTCCTGTGTGAGATGGAGTTCATGCCGCTTACGTTTAGCTGTAGGAGAACCTTCTCTTTTCTAAGATACTAACAGATGAGCTTACAGGTGATTTTGTTTTCATGGGAGTATATGTGTTTATTGACAATCAAATTACCAGGAGAGGAAGAGAACAAAAGTAAAAGCAAACTGGACTAATTTGTAACCTGGAAAGAATAGCACAATACATAAAATGGATTAGAGCCAGGGGCCAAGGCCAGGTTGGAAAATTTTTACGATTATTTTCAACAGGAAAGATTCTGAAGACTGCCTTAGTCTGTTCTGGCTGCTGCAATGGAGCACCAGAGACTGGGTGGATTATAAGCAATATAAACCTATTTCTCGTAATTCTGGAGGAACGGGAGACCAAAATCAAGGTGCCAGAAGACTGTCCCCTTCCTGGTTTAGAGACGGCTGTCTTCTCAGTGTGTCCTCACAGGACAGAAAGGGGCCAGAAAGCTCTCCGGGGTCTCTTCAAAACGCTCTGATCTAATCACAAGGACTCCACCCTTGGGGCCCAATCACCTTCCATCTGCTGCACCAGCAGATACTATTGGGGACTGGGCTTCAGCATGCGAATTGTGGAAGAATACAGACCTTCAGTCTATAGTAGAAGTCAAGGAAGGTTCTACTAATCACAGTGTGAAGAAGCTCAGTCAATCAAGGGCTTCACTTGTGTCCTGACTGTGTGCACTGTGCTATGTTGACACCAAACTGTTGAAACGAAAAAGTGTGGTTCCTACTTGTAATCTGTGCAGGGCGATGGTGTGCTGGCATTGGCTCACACCGGCCCATGAGAACAGTGTGTTGATTATTCAGGAGGTTCTCGAGCAGCTTGTTAAACTACTGTTAGCTTAAAATCAGCCACAAAAGCCATAATTACCCTGAGAACAGACGAATTCTACAACTTAGGGCTTTGTTTTTACAGAGTCAGCTCACCAGGGCATCACTGCCAGTCGCCATCTCCCAAGGTTAGGAGGAACATGAGGACTGACATCTAAAAGGACAGGAGGCACCTACGAGGCCAGTATCCAGAAGAAGGCGAAGCCATCTAGTGTCTTGGAGAGGCTTCTGTTGAAAATCGGACTTGGGTAAAGCGGAGGAAAGAAACACCCATGGTTTTTCCTAGCCCATCTTAATCATCGTCCCCACCTCATCCCCAAGCAGGACCATCCCATCAGCCTACCCATCAACCTGCTCAGTTTCTAAGGAGAGGCACAGAGGAACACAAAAAAATCAGAAGGTAGGAATGCTGCCGAAGCAGATGTTGCATCGGCTTTTAGAGATGTGAGGGACCTTGCCAATTACCCAACCCAATGCTTCACGTGGAGTTGTGGAAATAGATCCAAAGAGCTAAAATGACGCCAAGATTAGGCAGCCAGTTACCCACCATCCAGGGCCAGAAATCAGACCTCACTCCTTATCCCCACTGTGTACCAGGTACTGTGATGGGTCCAATTCCTCATTCTTCCTACTTCTGTGCCCAATACGACTCACTCAGGAGGAGGGAGAGGCAGGGTGGAATTCAAGAAAGAACTGAAGCTCATCAATCCCTCCCTCCCACCCAGTACATTGCCTATGTATTATTTCAAGAAGAACTCAGTTTATTAATTCCAACTTTGAAGGGCCTGCCAACTTAGAAAATAATGTGTGGTTGAAGAGCTGATAACAAAGGTGCTGTGTATGTACTATCTGGTGCATTTGGAAAAAGGGGCCTTTTGTCCAAAACTGAGTTCCAAAGTCATAATTTCTTAAATCACAACCTTTACACCCAAATGGATGGTGATTTCAATTTTTTTCCAGACGGAAAATGTTGATGTCATCCAGAGCCTTGCTTCTGCAAGAGTCATGAATTCTTCCTGGCATAAAGGGGCAGCTGCAGCGGAGCTGTCAGGGGGGAATGAGCCCCTGAAGCCAAACAGGCCCCTCTGGAGCTATTTCCTCTCTGTAGGGTCACACCTCTCAGACTCTGGGTGTGGGGTGGGGGGAGACCTGTGCTGCAACGACAGCAGCTGAACCTCCTCGGGTCGTCGAAGATTTGGTTCTGCACTTCCCATCCAACCCCTGTCATCAGCATTAAACTCACACCATGTCTTAAGAAGTAAGGTTCTTATTAAGACTCTTACTAAGTCTAAACAAAGTCTTTGTGAGAAAATGGTTCCTGCTGGTGCCCTGGGAGCTGAATGGAATGTATGCTTTGTGGATCCTCTGCTGACCTGATGGCAGTGAACATTCCAAATGAAGTTGGGGAGAATCCCATCCACCTCTAGTAATGTGGGCTTTCCTTGGTGAGAGGGTTACAGAGGTTTCCTTTAAAGAGTCATTTGGGGGGCTAGTCTGGGAGAAGAAGGATTATATCAGACCAATCTTCAAAATTCTTACTTTGTGTCTAATAATTAATTGCATTATTGAGATGACTTAAAAGACTAACTCATCAGCCCTGACCAGTGTGGCTCAGTTGGTTGGACATCCTCCCACAAACCAAAAGGTCACTGGTTCGATTCCTGGTCAGGGCACGTGCCTGGGTCGGGGCATGTGCAAGAGGCAACTGATGGAGGTTTCTCTTTCACATCGATGTTTCTCTTCCTCCCTCTTTTCCCCTCTCTCTGGAATAATAAAAGAAAAAAAATTAAATAAATACCAACCCATCATCTAGGTATGCCTACTGAGTGGATTGTGACACTGCATAGTTGGGAGTATACTGGGACTGTAGAGACACAGAGCAAAGCAAAACTGAAAACACTTCCTAGGTAGCCATCCTCTCCTGCTCACTCAGCTTCCCTGAGGACAGCAGCTTCATCGAGGCGAGACGCCTTATTGCATGGTAGGTGATCTTCACAACGGTGCTGCTGGTGGTAAGGTGACCAGCCATCTGGGGCTTCCCAGGACTGTGAGAGTTCCTGGGATGCAGACTTCTAGTTTTAAAATCAGGATAGTTTCAGGTGGTCCAGGAAGAATGGGCAATGCCATTCAACTCCAGTGCTGCCTGTCCCCCAAGTCACTGACTGCAAAGCTGACACTCCCAGAAATTTAAAAACATGCTGAGGATCATGTACTATTTGACTTCAAAGATGGGACTCTCCTTCCAATAGCTCTAAAGGAGATTTACTCACAGAGGAAGGTAAGAAAATATCAAATGAGTAGATGTTTCCTTGCAGTCCTCCATACTGGAGGCCTATTTAATGAGGAAACAGGGTTGAAAACGAAGCATGGATGCAAAAGGTTTCCTAAATTTCTCTGAGAAGGAAGCCTGCAAAACTCACATCATGGAGCATCTCCCGTATTTCACAGAAGTGATGATTTCTGATCATGAAGACTCGGTCATGAGCGTGGTCACATCCACTCCAGTGCGCTGGGACAATCCTGGCTTATACACCAGGACAACAGGACCTGGTGGACAGCTGAGAGTGCTCCCGTCACTCTCAAAAAAGTTCTGACTTGGGTAATAAAATATACAATTCCTCGAGCCAAGAGGCTCACCACTCCACAAGAAGAAAAATGTGGTATACCAGAATGAACACAAATTCCACTCTTTTTAACTGAGAAGTTGAAGGAAGAGACAAACAAGTGAGAAAGAAACAAAGGTGGACGAAGGAAGGTTCCAGGCAGCTGATACCAGCTAGCACAGTCACTTAAAATACCCAGAACTTTCTGAGCAGGTGGTTAAATGATTGGTAGCTTCAAACCAGCCATGGGAGAAATACTTACACCACAGACGTCGTCAAACACAAACTAGAGCCTATTTCCTTCTCATAGATCCAAATGGCTAGCACGCTGGAACTCACATTCTCTCTCTTGCTCTCTATCACATATGTACACAGACCATGACCTGAAATGACAGGGGTACTTTAGAAGGACCCAGTGGAGTTAAGTGAATTCTGAGGAGAGGAATCTTTACTCTGGCTGCTCAGCTGGGCCTCTGGAAGGAGCATGCATCCTATGCTGCCCTAGGTCAACATGGACTCCGTTACTTTAATGCAAACCCAGGGGCATGGTGTAGCTGAACAGAGAAAGGCATGCAAATTTAACTGTCCTAAGCTACCTTTAGTTACCCACAGCATAAAAAACCTAAACCTGGCTGAGAAGCTTCCTGGGGAACTTGCCAAAGAGGGCCTGCCCACCAGCGGTGGAGTGACAGAGGGAACCACCTGGACCGAGGTCAATGTAGGTCCTAGCTCAATTCCAGAGGGGTTCACAGACCAAGCAAGACTGCCAGGGATGGTTACTATCCCCAAGCAAGCAAAAGGGGACCTCAGGAAGCATTATGCCAGCCACTGCCTTTAGCCAGGAATGCCAGCAAGACTGACCAGGTAGACAGAGGACATCACCGTGGGGCCCAGAAGAACAGACAGCACATAACGTCATCATCCGATGAACATTTGCTCTCCTCAGTTTAGGTCTAATTTTGTTTCCTGGCTCTCGGGCCTCGTGACTTCAGGCCCAACATCAGATACTGAAGAGTAAAGGTAAGCCTTCAATAGAATGCTCAACCAGCCCCCATGACAATGCCAGAATAGAATTCCCTTACTCGGTCTCTCATGGCTCTGCTTCTCTGAAAAACCCCTACTGATACAGAAACCAGTGCTAGAAGTGGTTTCAGAGAAGCAAGCCCTTAAAGATAGGTTCTCTGAACTGGCCTTGGGTTTTCTGGAATTGTTACCTTGATCTGATTAAATTTAAAGGCATTACTCTCTCCCCAGTGGTAAAGGGACATCAGTGGCCCCTGGCATGCTGAGGCAAAACTTCATTACACGTGTCACCTGTGATCATTGGCCAGTAGAAATCAAGGCTTCTTTATGACAAAACACATGTTGCAAGAGAACATTTTGGTAAAACAAAGAAGTGTAATAGAACTACTTGGATCCTTGTGGGTATGATGGGGAAATTGAGAGAAAGAAAATGGTGAGATCGAGGCTTTAGATTCCCAGCTCACATTTTAATGGGACATGTAGGCAAATAGTGGCCTTAAACCCTTAAATTCTGCTGAACCTTCTTTGCTAGGAGGAGCAGTCCTTCCTCTCCTCTCAGTGGAGGTTAGCCTCCCCTCTCCTGAAGAACCAGAATTGACCAATCTTGAGGCAGTTGCCTTGCAGGAGACAGCCAATCTTACTTCCAGATCTACCCTCACACACTCTCCCTGCTTCTAGACCTACAGCCAGACTCAAGTCCTGGCGGGCCTAAAGGATAATGCACAGAGCTGATGATCCATGAGAAGGTGCAACACACACACACACACAAAATCGCACAATTTTGTCCATTTTTACTGATAGAATAGTGGTGGAATATATGGGAATGAATCATAGCAGTGATGGATCAGGTGTGAAAGGAAGATAATGTTGGACAGGGCCTAATTCATTGATACTGGTGCCCTAGATTGAGCTTCTGGATTAAAAGTACCAGCTCAAGAGCTTCTGAAAATGGCTCTAATAGTGGTTAGTTGGCTGAATACTAGAAGCAAATGTGGCCTACCCTAAATAAAATGCCAGAACTTCTTGATCTACTGCAAGAGCACCCTTACACAGGGTCTAAAGGATCAACACCATTTTTGCAGCACTTTTCCCTATGTCGATAGTCCCACTGGTAGTACAAAGGCAATGGGGGAAAGCTGATCCTGCATTGGCAAGACCAGGAGAGGTCACCAAACTCTGTTAGTCATCGCCGTAGACGTCACTGCCACCCACTCACGATAGAAAGGAGGATGCCAATTGTGATTAAGAACATCCTGGTGAAGCAGCAAAACTGTTAATTATCTTACATTTCAACCTTCAAATGCACATCTATTGGATTTTTTGTAATGAAATTGGAATTCCATACGAAACACTCCTGCTGCACACTCAGGTGTCTTTGGCGTCTCCAGAAAGAGCACTTATGTGACTGAGCTGGGAGCAGAACTAGCCAGTTTTTTTTTTTCTCAAGAATTACCATACTCGATTTGAAAAAAATGATGGATAGATAAACTATGTTCCTTTTTCTGACATTTTTATATATCACTTCAGTGAAAACAACTGACAGCATTTGGTGTTGGAAAACTTGTATCTGCCACTGTAAGTTTGACATCTTTTCAATTTCTGATATTAACAAGTGTGATTTTTAGTATTCTGTAATAAAATGTGTCAACAGTTGGAAGATCTGCATAATTCAGTGAACCAATATTTTGTTAATGTCCAATGTATTACATCACAGCATTATAGAAGTTCCATTCAAATTTCAAGATCAGCCAGTAGATTTTAATACACTCAAAACATTTTCACTGATATAATTTAAAATTCATATTGTAATTAACCTTTAAGGAAGTGCCATTTATCAAGTTTGGGTATAGTATCAAAAGAATATTTTTTAACTTCTTAGTTTTATTTTTTACATGTTATTTTTTATGTTAATTGTTGTTCAAGTACAGTTTTCTGATTTTTACTCCCGTCCCAGCCCACCCACACAAGCCTCCCCATCTCCCTCCCATTTCCACTCCTCCCTAGTTTTTGTCCATGTGTCCTTTATACTTGTTTCTCTCAACCCTTCCCCTTTTCCCCTGACATGCCCTCCCCTCTGGTCCCTGTCAGCCTGTTCTCCATTTCAGTGTCTTTGGTTATACTTTGTTTGCTTGTTTGCTTTGTTGTTTTGGTTCCTGTTAAAAGGGAGATCATATGGTATTTGTCTTTCACCACTTGGTTTATTTCACTTAGCATAATGCTTTCCAGTTCCATCCATGCTGTTGCAAAGGGTAGGAGCTCCTTCTTTCTTTCTGCTGCATAGACTTCCATTGAATAAATGTACCATAGTTTTTGGATCCATTCATTTACTGATGGGCACCTAGGTTGCTTCTAACTTGTGGCTATTGTAAATTGTGCTGCTATGAACATTGGGGTGCATAGGTTCTTTTGAATTGGTGTTTCAGGGTTCTTAGGATATAATCCTAGCAGTGGAATTGCTGGGTCAAAAGGCAGATCCATTGTTAGTTTTCTTAGAAAATTCCATACTGTGTTCCATAGTGGTTGTACCAGTCTGCAATCCCACCAATAGTGTACTAGGGGTCCCTTTTCTCCGCAACCCCACCAGTACTTGTTCTTTGTTGCTTTGTTTACGATGGCCAATCTGACCAGCGTGAAGTGGTATCTCATTGTGGTTTTAATTTGCATCTCTCTGATAGCTAGTGATGCTGAGCATCTTTTCATGTGTCTCTGGATCCTCTGTATATCCTTCTCCTTGGAGAAGTGTGTGTTCAAGTTCTTTGCCCATTTTTTAATTGGGTTGCTTGTCTTCTTAGAGTGGAGTGGTGTAAGTTCCTTGTATATTTTGGAGATTAAACCCTTGTCTGAGGTGTCATTGGCAACTATGTTTTCCCATACAGTTGGTTCTCTTTTTATTTTAATACTGTTTTCTTTAGCCGTGCAGGAGCTTTTTATTTTGATGGGATCCCATTTGTTTACTCTTTCCTTTATGTCCCTTGCTCCAGGGGACATATCAGTAAAAATGTTGCTGTGTGAAATATCTGAGATTTTCCTGCCAATGTTCTCCTCTAGGGCTTTAATGGTATCACAGCTTATATCTAAATCTTTTATTCACCTTGAATTGGTTTTTGTGTATGGTGTAAGTTGGTGCTCAAGTTTCATTTTTTGCACATAGCTGTTCAGTTCTCCTAATACCATTTGTTGAAGAGGCTATTTTTACTCCATCTTATGTTGCTGCCCTCTTTGTCAAATATTAGTTACCCATAGAGACTTGGGTTTATTTCTGGGCTCTCTGTTCTGTTCCACATGTGCCTGTTTTTATGCTAGCACCAGGCTGTTTTGATTACTGTGGCCTTGTAATACAGTTTGGTGTCAGGTATTGTGATCCCTCCTACTTTGCTCTTCTTTCTCAAAATTGCAGCAGCTATTCAGGGTCTTTTATGGTTCCATATAAATTTTTGAAGTGTTTGAAGTGTCTGTGAAATATGCCATTGGTACTTTAATAGGTATTGCATTGAACCTATAAATTGGTTTGGGTAGTATGGACATTTTGATGATATTAATTCCTCTGATCCATGAACACAGTATATGTTTCCATTTGTTTGCATCTTCCTTGATTCCTTCTGTCCATTTTGTGTAGTTTTCTGCATACCGGTCTTTTACCTCCTTGGTCAGGTTTATTCCTAGGTATTTTATTTTTCTTTTTGCTATATCAAATGGGATTTTTTTTCTTGATTTCTGCTTCTATTGCTTCATTGTTGGTATACAAAAATGCCTTTGATTTCTGGATATTGACTTTGTATCCTGCTGTTTTACCAAATTCATTTATTAATTCGAGCAGTTTTTTGGTGGAGTCTATAGAATTTTCTATGTACACTGTCATGTCATCTGCAAACGATGACAGTTTTTCTCCCTCCTTTCCATTTTGGATGCCTTTTATTTCCTTTTCTTGTCTGATCACTGTGGCTAAAACTTCCAATACTATATTGAATAGAAGTGGTGAAAATGGACAACCTTGTCATGTCCCTGATCTTAGTAGAAAAGCTTTTAGTTTTTGCCCATTGAGTATGATGTTGACTGTAGGTCTCTCATCTATGGCCTTTATTTTTTTTTATTTTTTTTATTTATCTATAGAGGGGAAGGGAAGGAGAGAGGGAGAGAAATATCAATGTATGGTTGCCTCTTGTGTGTCCCCTGCTGGGAACTGGCCTGCAACCCAGGCATGTGCCCTGACTGGGAATCGAACCACGATCGTGTGGTTCGCAGGCCCGCGCTCAATCCACTGAGCTACACGAGCCAGGGCTCATCTATGGCCTTTATTATGTTGAGGAATGCTCCATCTATTCCCACTTTGCTGAGTGTTTTTATCATAAATGGGTGCTGTACCTTATCAAATGGGTGCTGTACCTGATAAGGTGCTGTACCTTATCAGCTTTTCCCACATCTATTGATATGATCATGCGATTTTTGTCTTTGCTTTTGTTTATGTGATGTATTACATTTATTGATTTGCGAATATTGAACCATCCTTGCATCCCTGGGATGAATCCCACTTGGTCATGGTGTATGATCTTTTTAATGTATTGTTGGATGAGGTTTGCCAATATTTTGTTGAGAATTTTAGTGTCTAGGTTCATCAGTGATGTTGGCCTGAAGTTTTCTTTCTTCGTTGTGTCTTTACCTGGTTTTGGGATTAGGATGATACTGGCTTCATAAAGAGAGTTTGGAAGTGTTCTGTCTTTTTGGATTTTTTGTAATAGTCTGTGAAGGATAGAGGTTAGTTCTTTCTTAAATGCTTTGTAGAATTCCCCTGTGAAACCATCCCATCCAGGGCTTTTGTGTGTTGGGAGTCTTTTGATTATTGCTTCAATTTCATCTGTTGTTATTGGTCTGTTCAGGCTTTCTGCTTTTTCTTCATTGAGGTTTGGAAGGTTATATTTTTCTAGAACTTTGTCCATTTCACCTAGGTTTTCAAATTTCTTGGCATACAGTTCTTCATAGTAATTTCTTACAATCCCTTCTATTTCTGTGGTATCAGTTGTAATCTCTCCTCTTTCATTCCTGATTGTGTTTATTTGGGTCCTCTCTCTTTTTTTCCTTGATGAGCCTACTTAAAGGCTTGTCTATTTTGTTTATCTTTTCAAAAAGACATCTCCTGGATTCATTGATCCTTAGAATTGTGCTTTCAGTCTATGTGTAATTTAATTCTGCTCTAATCTTGGTTATTTCCTTTCTTCTACTTGTTCTGGGATGTCTTTGTTGTTCTTCCTCAAGTTCTTGCAGACGTCGGGTTAGGTTGTTTGTTTGAAATGTTTATATCTTTTTTAGGAAGTCCTGTATTGCTATGAACTTCCCTCTAAGGACTGCTTTTGCTGTGTCCCATAAGTTTTGGGTTGTTGTGAGTTCATTTTCATTTGTTTCCAGAAACTTTTTGATTTCTTTCCTTATTTCATTCTTGACCCATTCATTGTTTAATAGCATGCTATTCAATCTCAATGATTTTGAGTGTTTTGGGTTTTTTCCCTCGGGGTTGGTTTCTAGTTTCGGTTCCTTGTGGTCAGAGAAAATACTTGGTATGATTTCAATTTTCCTGAATTTGTTGAGGCTTGTTTTGTGTTCTATCATGTGGTCTATCTTTGAAAATATTCCATGTGCATTTGAAAAGAATGTGTATTTAACTTTTGGGGGATGAAGGGCTCTGTATATATCAGTTAAGTCCATTTCATCTAGGGCATTGTCCAATGCCACAGTATCTTTGTTGATATTTTGTTTGGAAGATCTGTCATTTTTGACAGTGGGGTATTAAAATCCCTTATTGCTGTCAATATCTTTCTTGAAGTCCTCTAAGATTTTCTTTATATACTTGTGTGCTCCTATGTTGGAGCACATATATATTTACAATGTTTATGTCTTCTTAGTGGACTCTTCTCTGGACTATTATGAAGTGACCTTCTGGGTCTCTCTTTATGGCCCTTTTTTTGAACTCTATTTTGTCTGATATGAGTATTGCTGCCCTGGCTTTTTTTTCCTGTCCATTTGCTTGGAAAATTTGTTTCCAGCCTTCACTTTCAGTCTATGTAGGTCTTTTGTCCTGGAGTGGGTCTCTTGTAGGCAGCATATGTGTGGGTCATGATTTGTTATCCATTCAGCTATTCTATGTCTTTTGATTGGAGCACTTAATCCACTTATATTTAAGGTTATTATTGATAGGTACTTATTCATTTCCATTTTTGTGCCTGTGTTTCTCTCTCTCACTCTCTTTTCCTTCCTTTCCTTAAACCAGTCCCTTCAGCATCTTCTGCAGAGCTGATTTGGTGGAGGTGTATTCTTTTACACTTCTTTTGTCTGGGAAGCTATTTATTTGGCCTTCTATCTTGATTGAGAGCCTTGGTGAGTAAAGTAGCCTTGGTTGCAGGCCTCTGATTCTCATTACTTGGAATATTTCTTGCCATTCTCTTCTGGCTTAGAGTGTTTCCATTGAGAAGTGAGCAGTTAACATTATTGGGGCTCCCTTGTATGTTACTTCCTGTTTCTTCCTCACTGCCTTCAAGATTTTCTTTTTGTCTTAGAATTTTGCCATCTTATGATATGTCTTGAAGTGGCCCTCTTTGGGTTCCTCTTGATTGGGACTCTCTGTGTTTCCTGGATTTGTGTGACTTTTTCTCTCATCAAATTAGGAAAGTTTTCTATCATTACTTTTTCAAACAGGTTTACTGTCCTTTGCTCTTCTTCTCCTTCTAGTATCACTATTGTATGGATATTATTACATTTCATATTGACTTGCATTTCTCTTCATTCTTCTTCATTCTTTCTGAGCCTCTTTTCCTTTTCTTGCTCATTCTGGGTGTTTTTTTCTACTTTGTCCTCCAACTCACTGATCCAGTTTTCTGCTTCATCAGTGCTGCTTTTGATTCCTTCTACTGAGTTCTTCAGTTCAGAAATTGTATTCTTCATTTCCTCTTGGCCCTTGTTGATAGTTTCTATTTCCTATTTCATGTTGATATAGTTTTCAGTGAATTCATTGTAGTTTCCCTATAGTTTCTGGTAACTCATTGTGAGCTCATTGAGCTTCCTGATAACCATTGCTTTGAACTCAATATCTGATAGTTGACTTGCCTCTATTTCATTTAGCATTCTTTCTGAGGCTTCCTCCTTTCTTTTCATTTGGGAATTGTTTCTTTGTCTTTCCATTGTTTGTGAGACTCTTCTTGTTAGCCTCATCTTCTTAAATTGATCTTTTTGGGCTCCCTGGGTTTATGGTGTGAACTTCTGTGGTAGAATGCCTGTGAGATTTGGCAGTGCAGTCTTCCTGATCTCCTGAGCTCACTGGTCTTGGGCTGTTGTTTAAGCTGGCTCTGTGTTTGTCTTTGGGTTTTGATTGTTGTTGGGTCTTTCTTTGGTGGGTCCTTCCCACCAGCTGGTTAACTGAGGGTCACTCTGTCCACCACCTCTTGTATTTTGTTGTGCTGGGGAGTGCAGGTTGTGTTGAAGCTGGTTCTTCCTGAGTACAAGGTTTTGAAGATTCTCTCTTGCTCTGTTCAGCTGTTTGTACTGAGTAGTGTCTCCACTATTTAGTTTTATTTCCAGATAGGTCTTGGATTGAGGTCTGTGTGGTTTCCACTCCCTTCTTCCCCTTCTTCTGTTGTTACTTGTTGGTGGTTCCTTTGTTGTTGGGTTTCCTCTTCCAGTGGGTATCTTGGTGTTCACTGCTTCCACCTACTCTTTTTTGTGATCAGTTGGAGGGGAAGGCAAACTGGTTTATGACAGCAGGAGAGTATTCTATGATGTTTACAGTAGCAGCCGGTAGAGAAGAGATAGGAGATCCTTTGGCTATGTATAGTGTCAACCGTGATCTTCCATCCAACTAGATACTTTTCAGAAAAAAATGGAAAAAAGATAAGACTTGTTGGGGAAGGAAGGATGGTGAGTTGGATCTACAAAGCAGTGAGGTTGTGGGAGGTCAGATTCTGAGGTAAGGTGAAAGTAAAGGATAGTAAATAGGTGTTAGTGTGTGAGAGAATAGAGTTAACCACTACAGTAATACAGTTCAGGAAACCATGAAGTGAGCTAAGGTCTGGGAGGGGTGTTGTGTAGTATTTACAATTATATGGAACAGCTATTATTTAAAATAATATTAGAGCAACAATCATATGACAGAATCTATGAGACCTGGATACCAAGAATAGGGAGTATAGGACCTTGAGTAGTGGGCTCATGGAACACAGGTGAAATGAAGGACAGTAAATTAGCAATACACTATGAATGAGAGAACTGGGGAAACCTGTCAAATGATACAATATAACCAGCCAAGTAAAGAAGACTATACAGAAAGAAGAGGAATACAACAATGCTATTGAAATAAAAGATGTAGGAATAATGAAAAAATAATAATACAAATATGCAATATCTTACAGATTTTCGGTAATAACAAAGTGAAATATGTCTCTCTGTCTCAGCTGTTGGGATGCCCTCTTTGGGTCCAACTCTGGTCTTTTCACAGTTCCAAGTTTTTTTGTCTCACTTGTGGGTATTTTTTTTAAAAAGCAGAAGAAGGAAGGAAGAAGAAATAAAAATTAGAAAGCCAAGGAAGAAGGAATAAAACAAGAAATAAGAAAAGAGAATAAAAGGAATTGAAAGATAAAAAATAATAAAAATTTAAACATTATTTTTTTAAAAGCCTCTTGTTGTCTTCAAACTGGCCAAACCGGTTTTTCTGGTCTTGCTGGCTACAGCAGGCTGAGGGGAGATTGGTATGGCTTTTCTCCCTTCTGATCTGCACTCAGTCAGGCTCACAAGCTCTCTCCCCAGAGCTAGCCTGGCACCTCTCCCCAGCGCCTCTGATGTGGGATCCAGGCCTTCCTCAGAGTGCACTTTCCCTGGTGTTATGGCCGTGGACTGGGGTGCAGGATGGCGCTTGCTCAGCCAGACTGCCTCGGTCCCCCAGATTCAGGCCCGCGCCCTCCCCAGTGCTATGGGGGTGTGCAAAGCCTTTCACACAGCCTTCTGTGCAACCTCAGGATTGCTGCCTGGCTAGGTAGGGAGGAGGCCAGAGCAATTGCTGCAGGAGAATTCCCAAAATGGTATCTCTCTTCTCACTTTTGGGTTGTTTTTTTTTTTTGAAAAATTCCTCCTACTCAAACCTGCCACTCAGTACAGCGGCCTGGCCTGTTGCACAGCCCAATTTTCCAGCCAGACAGGTGACTATTAGGGTCAGTGCCCGTCACTGCATGACTCTCAACTCTCCCCAACCGGCGTCCACAGACTCTGCGAGTGCTCACAGCCCCTGTGTGTTTGCCACTTAGTCCTTATTCCCCTCTCTGCAACTTCAAGCAACCAGGTCTTTCCTAGTGCTTCTCAATCCTTGTTTGGCTGTGGAGGGAGCAGTTGACCCGACTCTGTCCCAAGGACCTTGTGGCAGACCTGGCAGGCACCAGGCCTGGGGCTGCAGCCACCCTGGTCCCTGCGCCAGTCCCTGGGACCTTATTGTCCTGAAGCACTCTCCTTACAGTCTGGTTTTTCAGTGTCCACTACAATGTTTGGTCTCTTATTTTCATATATGCTGGGGTACTGTTGGCTGTTTGTTCTATTCCTCCGTAGATAGGCTAGGTTTTTCTAACGTGTGTAGGGGGAAGTGGAATCTGCTCCCTCCTACCTGACTGCCATCTTCCTCCTCCAACTTCTCAGTTTTAATTTCTAACGTAAAAATAATAGATATAATCCAAATATATGATAACTCTCTCAAGTTCTCCATAATTTCTAAGAATGCCAAGGAGTCTGAGACGAAAGAGTTTTAGGCAGACTGCATCATAGGAAAGTATTCGTTCAAAGGCTTAATCACATCTAAATGCTGAGTGCATTTGCCTTGTAAGAGCTGCCCCCTCCAACTATGTTCCCCAGGAGAGTCCAGAGGACACTGCTTTTACCAAAGCTGTAAGAAGTGTAGGAGCCCCATGAAGGCAGGGGCTCCAGCATTCTTCATCTGCCCTTACTGCCATCTGACTGGTAGCCCTGAATGCAGTGGGGAGGAGGGGATCAGGGATGACAGATAATCACCAGAGACAAGGTAGATATGGTTACCATACTGGGCAACAGAGCCATGCACAATCAACAGAATGGTTTAAACCTTAGAGATCACTGGTGCTGGCTAGTTAATCTTGGCGTCCTTAGAACTGCTTAGAAGGACAGTCTACTAGAATCTTACATGACTTATAAAAGCAAAAGAGCTCTAGGTTTGCTCAACAGAGCTTGACTGGAATCACCAAAAGAAAGACTTGTGGCCCCTCAACCAAGTCCTAGACACGAGCCAGTTCACAGGTGCAGAGCCCCTCAAATCAAGTGGCAGCTGAGTACTCTCTAGGAAATCCAAAATGTATATTGTAAATATCTTCCTAGACTTCCTCATGAGAGGCTCATACCCAAGCTCTACAGGGGCTTGAAACTTCCTACTTGGTCACTGTTTTTTCATCTGAATCCTTCCTGTCTAGCTCATCATTGCTGTAAGGTGCCACGCAGGCCAAGAAAGAGCGCAAATCCCCATGAACACCGAGTCCCATAGCTTGGCCAAGCTTCATGCTGGAATGACGTTACACCGTGAGTATACTTCAATTTATCTCTGCCTCCTCTTCCCTGCATTCTCTTCTGTATACTTTCCATGTTTTCTTTTACTTTTGCCCTATCTGTACCTTCACAGTCTTTGTCTGTTAGCCCAGTCAGTGGCAGCTTCACTCTAGGTGAGAGGGTAGTTTTCCTTATTTAGCACTGAGGAGATTCAGGCAAGGTACCTCAGCCATAATGTCACAACTACATCAAGCTCAACATCATCCCCCAAAGTAAAGCTACTTCATTCAAAGTAATGCTACATCGTAAGAACCTTCCAAGTCATGCAGGACTTGAGGGCCTTGCTGTAGTCTTCCTAAAGGGCTGGCACCACATCTTACTCATGGAGAAGCACTGTAGAGAAGGAGCTTGGGAAATGTGTGCTGAATGTTCATTCTTGACCCTGTTGGATGTGACAGTTGAGGAGATCATTGCCCAGAGCACCTAAACGGTACACCTTAGCAAAAGGAGAATTCCAACCCCATACCTCACATAAGAAGATACAGTATACGTGTTTCTATAGCAGCTAGAAAGCTATATACCTAGGTAAGTGGCTAGAATATATAATGACAGTAAACTGAAATTTTGACCTAACCCACTGGGACCCTCAGTACAAATCCTCTGTAATGTGTTTTCTATGTAGCTGAGAATAAAGACCTTTAAGGATCAAAGTTTTTTATTGAACTGTATTGAAATTAAAATATAGATATATTCATTTTCATATATTTATATTTTTCATTTGTTATACATGTATGTTTATATAAGAAGTCTGTCCAGAAAAAGTCCAACCATTGCTAATATAATGAGAATGGTTTATGCAACATTGATGTAATCCAACAGCCATGGAGAGTGGACTGGAATGCACATGCGTGAACGATGGCCACTTCACTGTACTGGGATGGCAAATGCCTTTGAGTGAGCATGTGTACTGTGTGGCATCCCATTCAAAATGATTGAGTGAGTACAGCAATGAATCTGCATCTGATTTTGCGTTAAGCTTGAACATTCCTCAATGGAAACTACTCAGATGATTCAGGAGGCCACAGCTGTGGGCAACTGGTGATTGGCAGCTTCATCACAGCAACATGCATCACATCTCATGCAGAGTTTTTTGGTGGAACATCAAATCACCCAGATAACTTAGCTCTCCTATAGCCCAGACTTGGTGCCCTGTGACTTCTGGCTTTTCCCAAACCTAAAATCATCTTTGAAAGGAAAGAGATTTCAGACCATCAGTGAGATTCAGGAAAATATGATGGGATGGCCAATGGTAATTTGGAGAACTGTGTGAGGTCCCAAGGTGCCTACTTTGAAGGGAACTATGGTGTCATTGTCCTATGTACAATGTTTCTTGTATCTTATATCTTCATCAGTAAATGTCTGTATTTGTCCTAGTGTGTAGGTGGATACTTTCTGGACAGACCTCATATGTATAGTATATGTGTATACATATTGTTTATATATGTATAGCAAATGAAAATTATACACACACACAGTTATGCACCACTTAATGACAGAGATGCATTCTTAGAATTGTGTTATTACGCAACTTCATCATTGTGCAACATCACAACATGCACTTACACAAACCTACATGGCATAGATTACTACTGTAATTGTATGCACTATACTTTTATGCAACTAGCAGTGCTGTAGTATTTTTTGCAACCGTACTACCACAAATACATAGTACTGTGTTGCACTATGACATTACTATAGCTACATTGTCACTGGGAAAGAGGAATTTTTTAGCTACACTGTAATCTTATGAGACCACCATTGCATGGACAGTCTGTCCTTGACCAAAATATCAGTATGTGGTATATAACCATGTGTATGTGTATCCACCTGCCTTCTCAACCAAAGCCTATTAAACATAATTCTCTATAGTTTGAACATCAAATTATGAAAATCAAATATGGTTTCATATAGTAATCGAGTTCCTGTAGCAATTGGATATGTCTAAAATTAGTTAAGACTAAGAATCTATATCAAAGAAGAAATCCATTGGTAGGCACTGAAATGAGCTAAATGTCTCCCTAATCCTTCAAGTTTAGGTCAGCCATTCAAGAATATGTCAATTCTATGGTTACTTCATGTCAGGCACTATGCCAGAGGCTGGGAACAGAAGAAGCATACAACCTAAAGGGCTCTCAGTCCACGTGGAAGTTTCTTTAAGAGACAGAGGGTAAGAAGGAGCCCTGGGAGCCTTCCCCTCCACAGTCCATTTGTCCTCTACATCATCCAGTTTGAACTGTGATCAAGTATTTTTTCCAAGTTTCTTTTTTTCATTGCTCTGTTTTCCTTGGAGAAAAAAGGTTTTGTGTCAGCAGCAGCAGCAGCAGCAACTCTTTCAATGTGTTGAGTACTTATGCTAATCAGTGATCTGGCACTAGTTTACTGATTCTTTGGTCTGATTATTTATTATTTATAGAGCGCGGTAAGTGCAGATGACATTTTGCAAAGCAAAGAACTCTAAGAATGAAACCCCAGCCTCAAGGCGTTGACTGTCTGATTTAGACATAAACAAAACACTGAATAAACAGTGAGACATCTAGCTGAGTTGATGTGGCTGGAAAGAAGGAAAAAACTGGAAGACCGAGAAAAAAGAAGTGAGGCATTTGATGAAGGAAAAAAAAGAGCATGGAAAATGTGAGCTATTTCAAGAGGCATACAAGAAAGGTTACCAAACCAAGGAGTTAAGGGGAAAAAAAGGAGCATTGAGGAGAGTGTCCAAGAGAAGAAAAAAAATGGAGTGAGAGTCCCTGCTTCAGCCTGTTGATTGGAGAGGAGAGACGGGAATATCCAAGTGAAGAAAACTTAGTGATCGTTGGTGAAGGTGACAAGATCGTGGCTTAACATTTCATTTCTGGAGAGTAAGAGAAAAAGTTAGCCACTGGGAGTGCGAGAAGACCAGAAGGAAATCTGAACGAGAAGAGAGAGGAAAAAAAGTGAGGAGATAAGATGTTGAGGTTTTAACATGGTTCAAGGGAGGAGAGCCAATGGGGCCATTTGCACCTGATTTTACATTTTTAGGTTCAGAAATTTCCTCTAATCGATTCATCCAGAGATGATCATGCATTCATATCTTATTCAAACTAATGAAATTCACAAAAGGCTATTATATAAACAGAAATTTAGATGTATTTATTTTTTTTAAGAGAGAAGGGAAGTGAGGGAAAAAGAGTGGGAGAGAAACATCAATGTGTGGTTGCCTCCCATGTGTCCCCTACTGGGGACCTGGCCTACAAACCAGGCATGTGCCCTGACTGGGAATCGAACTGGCGGCCCTTTGCTTCACAGACCCTTGCTCAATCTGCTGAACTACACCAGCCAGGGTTAGATGCATTTGATTCTGAGAAGATAATATAAGCTGAAAGTAACTGGGTATAAAAGACAAACCATGCAAACAATAGGCATAAGAATGGTGGGATGGCTATATGAATATCAGATAGAATAGTCTTCATGACAAAGAGTATTTCCAGAGAAAAAGAGGAAAATTTCTTAATGATAAATGAGTCTATTCATCAGAAAGACATAAAATATGTGAGTAAGCACCTTATAACAGAACTTCAAAACACAGAAAGTAAAAATGGACAGAATTAAAGAAAGAATGTCTATAGTCACAGTGGAGAATTTAACAGCCTTCTCTCAGCAGTTCATAGGATTAGAAAAAAAAATTAGTAAAGGCAGGTGGTTTGAACAACACTATTGAATGCCTGACCTGACTAACATTTCAGCGCACTTCGCCCAACATCTACTTAGAGAACACACACTTTTTTCTAACAAAAGGTAATATTTCTGACCCTCAAATTTACGCATGTTAACTGAATAAATTATGCCCACAGAGTGGTGGAACATTTCAATCTCACCCAAATCTTAAGTTCGTGCATCAAAATAGATCACAGTTTACCATAGATTTGTTGCAGAATCTATGATAATTTTAAGTAGTGCTTCTAGGTTCCTTAGTAAACTTGAGAAATATTTTACCCTATCAAACCTACAGATTTTCTTAGAGGATGAATTCTTTTCAGAGACTGTATTGCCAATGTCAATGTCATCAGCATAAACAGAGAAAATTCAATCTCTAACCACTCTCCCATCCTAGCTTATAAACTTTCTGTAGCTGAGTCCTAGAAGACCTAGTTCTCATCTTTCCCCCGCCAACTCCCCACTTCCCCAGCCCCAAACACACACACACACCTCCACAGCTTTGCAACTTTAGACAACATTTTTTGTGCTAATACCAGCTGGGGTAACTGCATTCCTGAAAGAGTAAAATTGGAGCAAGTATCCTGCTTCTGCCTGCAAACAGAAGTGAGTCAAGACTAATGTGAGGAGAACTTGGAAGATAGGAGAATAAAATAAAGGCGAAGGGTTTATTCTGAAGTAAAACCTGTGAGAATGGCCCTGGCCTGGTGGCTCAGTTAGTTGGAACATCATCCCATACACCAAAATGTTGTGGGTTTTAGGACACGTACCTAGGTTGCAGGTCAATTCCCTGTTGAGGTGCTTACAAGAGGTTTCTAATAATCTTCCTTCCTTCCTTCCTTCCTTCCTTCCTTCCTTCCTTCCTTCCTTCCTTCCTTTCTTTCTTTCTTTCTTTCTTTCTTTCTTTCTTTCTTTCTTTCTTTCTTTCTTTCCTCCCCTCTTTCTCCAGCATCCTTCTCTCTCTCTCCCTCCCTTCCTTTCTCTAAAATCAATAAACATACTATTGAGTGGGTATTTTTTTTAAAAAACTGTGAGAATGTTAGATTTCCTATCTCAGTAAAAAGTGTAATGGGCACCTCTTTATGTTTGTACAAGAGGGAGACAAGGAAAAAACATGGGCATAAAAATAACTCGGGCTGCTGGCAATCCTGTTGAAGGACATGTTGCACGGCCTTGATCTTATAGAAAAGTGGGTGGATTGCAGCCTAGGAGTGATGATTTCTTGACCTTGTTCTACCATGGAGTTTCCAAGCAACCTTGCACTAGAGATTCGATTCTCTAAACCTGTTTCTCCATCCGAGAGCTGAGGGTAATAATATATGCCACCTCATAACTGTCCTGAGTCTTGGTTACTGTTTGTAAATGCTTTGAGCAATTTGAAAGGATGGTATTTGCAAGAATACAACTCATTATTTACAAAAGTGAAAGAACACTCTCAGAGAAGACTTGGAGCATCTCACCCTACATAGCCTTTGCATGAGCTTCCTCTTTTTGTCTTATAAGGAAAGAAAAACAAGTCAGGAGATGACTCATCCTACAAACTAATCTCACCCCTGAATGTGCACTACTCTGGTTCTCCTCCTAGAGGAGTATGTTGGAATTTTGTCATTCAGATCTCCTCATCAATACAAACGCATTCTTTCCTAAAAGTAAGACAGTGAGTGGGGAAGGTTGTGCTTTTCCCAGGAGCTGGCTGTGGGCCAGCAGTCAGATGTTCTCCATCCCTTTCTCTCCCTCGGGCTTTGTGCAGATCACTGTGCCGTCCAACTTCCTCTCCTCATACGTACAACTGGAATAAAAATGCCACTCTCTGGGAGGCCAAGTGAAAATTAATTAGCTGGGTTTTCTTTAAGCTCCTCTCCATTGATATTTCAGCACTCTCTGCAGTCATTAATTGGAACAACACTTTCAGACATTACTTCTATCTCAAGACCATAAAATCCTTAATGGAAATGAATATGCAACAATCCGGGAAGTTGACTAATCACTACAGTTTGAGGACTCGGGTCACATTTCCTAAGCTTTCCATTTAAAAAAGAAGAGAGAACTTTGCCAAGTCTCTTGGCCACTTTCAGTTGTGCTACATTAAGAACAAAAAAAGGTTTTTATTTCTTTCTGCAGCTTTTCCTCTCTCTCTTCGTCGATGCTTTTCTCTGAATCTTCCTCAGTTTCATGCTTTCTCATTCTCTCTGATTTCCCTAAAATGTAGGGAACTTGTGAAAATGAAAGCTCAGCGGAGTGTTCTAACCGTTGGCCTCCTTGCAGCCCTGTGGGGGGGAAAGACTCTTTTAAATACAACCGTCATCAAACTCATTAACACCCGCCTCCCCTCGCCTCTTTGACATTGGGTCACTAACCAACTACCATGTTTTCTCTTTCCTTTCCAGTCCCCTCGCTTTGGGGTTTTGTTCTCCCCTTCCTCGTTTCTGCGCTGCTTGCTGCATCCTAGGAGCAAGGGTTGCCCCTGCTGCCACCACGGTCATCCGTCCCCAGCAGACAGAAAGGCTCAAATGTCAGAAGATGCGTCAGTTGCTTCTTACAAAAGCGCAGATCAGCTCTGAAAGGGAATAAATATGATAGGGGGAACAATAATAACCCCGTGTGCACTTGTTAACTACAGAGGTCCAGCAGGAGTTGGGGGCAGGGAGGGAGGGAAGCGTGGAGAATAGAAGCTGCCTGGGCAGGAGCCCTTGGGGGAAGGACTGGGGGGGGGGGGGGGGGTCCTCCAGCAGTGGCCATCAATTCTATGGGCTGGTTTGGTTTTGTTTTGTGAGGTCTGAACTGAGGCTCAGCTGATGGGGCAGGGCGGTGTGTGGGGGATGAATAAGGGATTTTACCCAAACCAGTGACTCTGAATGGAGGTCTTGGGTTCCACTGAGGGGGCCTTGGCAGTAGGAGCTTGAAAAGAGGGGTCTTTGGGCTGTTGGGGTGGAAAGGGGTGGGATTGGGTGGGGGCTGGGGAAACATTTTGAGGCGGGAGAGGTGGGGGAAGGAGGAGAATACCACAATAATGGGAAAAAGAAGGCCAGCTTCTGAGCTCTCACTTCTGACAATGAGTCCCATGTGGTTCTCTTTATCTCAGCCATTCAGGAGTCAATAGACAAGCACCCCACCCCACCCCACCCCCCACCCCCACACACACTCCTACAAGTGCAGGGCACTAAGCAAGATGTTAGGAATGTTTGAAAAATTATTTCCTCGGAGCAGATTTGCTGAGTTTTACTTCCACCTGCCAGAACTGAACATATGGAACATTCACTTCACAGCCACTGCCCATCACTGTCCTCTGCCTCCTTTCTCCCAGCACCCACAGCCACTAATCCCTCCTCCCTCTGTAACGCACCCCTTCTTTCCTCCTTCAGGGGCTGCCTTCATTCTTGACTCTTTAGAAAGACATGAATCACATGATGACAGGCAAAGTGGAGATCCATGATGGAGTCATGGTTATTTTCAACTCCAAGCATCAGGGAAAAAAAAAAAGATTAGAGCACATCCAAGCCTGAACTCTAGACTGTTTTAGTGTACAGAAAACAACAAACAAAAACATTATTTTGGATGGTGGACTTGTATAAAATGTTCAGTCCTCAGTTGGACGAATTCCTTTCAAATTCATTTCCATGTCTATCACGGAGGCAGCTGCATTCTCTGAAGATAGGCTAATAGAAAAGAATGAATCTCTTTTCAAACCATATTGCTATGTATTCTCATAAGATACATGAGTCTGAATAGGTACAATGTTCTTAATCAGGGGTGGAAGCTTTTAAAAATATAGATTTCAGGTCTCACCTCTCCAAGACTCTGATTCAGTAGCCCTGAATGGGGCTCAGGCTGTGTGTGTGTGTGTGTGTGTGTGTGTGCGCGCGCGCGCGTGTGTTGGAGGAGAGTCCTTAGTCAAACAACGGTCTCTAGTCTGGTGCCAGGCAAAAGGTTGGTGATCTGAGCCAAATCCGTCTCCCAGGGGTAAGCTCTCTGTTATTCCAGACTACTGAATGAAAGAATCGGGAAGGAGGAAGTGATCACTTTCATTACCAAGAAATAAAGATAAGAGGAAGGTGACAGTAACTGAAACTGACAATAACCTCAAGCAATTGCTTAGTGCCACGCATTTTTCCTACAAGAATTACCACCCCATTGGAGAGACCATTGGAGAGGGAAATGAGACTGTTGTTTTAAGGTTTTGCCCAAGGTCACACAGCTGGTAAATAGCGAGAGCCAGAATTTCTCCCCAGGCTTGAATGAGCTGAGCAGCATTCTCTGAAGCGTGGGAGACCCCAAGAGTCGGGGGCAGGGGTAAGGAGCCCTAGAGAACAGCATGCAGGAAGGCTCCTGATGTCTGCCCATGCTCACGATGGCTGTGAGCTGTGGAGTGGCTCCGGGCTGCTGCCTTTCTCCACAAGGACTCCATGGTGACTGCAGTTAACAATGCTGTATTGCACACTTTACAGTTGCTAGGACAGTAGTTCTTAAAAATTTGCATCACAAGGGGAAAAAAATACAACTATGTGAGGCGATGGATGTTAACCAATCTTACAATGGTAACCACTTTGCAATATATGTATATATGGTAGTGTATATATGTATGCACACACATATATGTACTGCACATATGCAACATATGTATATGTGTGTATATCTAATCATCATGCTGTACACCTTAAACTCGGGCAGTGTTACCTGTGTGGCTGAAAAAGGAGCCACACACTAAAGCCAACAAGCTCAGAGCAGGCCGGCACAGGGAGCCTCACCTGCTCACAGACCGAGAGCAACCCCATAAGATGGTCTGAAATTAAAATTTCTTAACTAAAAATGAGTCATGGTGGGTACTCCTGTTCTATGAGGGTATCTTCCTCGACAAAGGACAACGTTTACCTTAACTGAGCCTATCTATTGTCTTTTTGCCTCTATGATAACACATCTTTGGAATTTCTAAGTATTTCCTGTTTTCCAGGCCCCTCGGGGCACAATCTCCCACCAGGACACAAAAACACGGGAACCCCTCTTTGTCACCTTGTTGCTCAGATTGCATCACTGTGAGTTGTGAATGTTAATTGTTAGCTATTCTATAACCACCAATGTAAATGAGGAAAGTGTCTATCTGTTTTACTTTTTAATCCAATCTCAGAGATTTCCCCTCTTTGCTTTTTCCTGCCTCCCTAATCTACCACCAATGTATTTTCTATACCCCTCTTAATTCTTCCCCTTTGATTTTGATGTATAAAATAAGTGGTAAAACTGTCATTTTCCAGAGCATGTTCTTAATCCACTGAGATTTTGCTTCCTGGCAAGCATCGTCTGTTTGGCTCAAATAAACTCACAAAAATTCTCTATGGGTTTGGATGTTTCTTATGTAAACATATGTCGATTATATCTCAGTAAAATGGGGGAAGGGATAAATAAGGAGTTTTTATATTTACTTTTCTTCACCTCTCCCAAATCTCATTTCTTCCTCTTAGTGAAGTTTGCTCTGCTAAGCAAAGTACCCCACACTGGGCATAGCAGGAAGGTGAGTATTGCTTTCAAATCTTTCTGAGCAGGGAGAATATAGCTTTCATGTCTCTCTCACATGATAAGGAAATCATAGTTACCCTTCCCTTGGCTCCATTTCCAGTTTCTTAAAGGTGCAGCTCTGTGGTTTGCTGTGAATATTGGGAAGAAGAGAGAATGACTCTTATTTTGGAATCCTGGACACTTCTTGGGTTGGCTCTGCTCCACCCAACTCTTCTTCACAGCATTCAAAGGCCTATCTCTACTGCACAACTTGGAGGTGCCTCCAGGGTTCAGATGTGCCCATCTCTGCTCTCCGAGTACACTAGAGCTCCTGGAGGGCAGGAACACCATCTCTTCCTTCCGTACCCCCAACACACCCACTCCCAGTGCCGAGTGTATGGTTCTCCGCAAGTTCTTGTCCTTTGCATGATTCCCAACCAGTGGCTTGTAAATAGTCTTTCTGTTGCTCTTGTTCTTAATCATCTTCCTCTTGTTGATGTGCGATAATTTCTAGATCGTGCCAGTTGAGGTATATTAACCCCATTCGAACTCCACGGCCAGCCACTTCTGTGCTGCCTTCATCAACACTGTGCACTCTGCCTGGTTTTCCCCAGTCTGTTATGCTGCTTCCAATGTCCTAAGTTGTGCCTATGTCTCTACTGTCTTTAAGTGTGTGTTCATACTTACCTGAAAAATTCATGCTCATCTCAGCTGCTGTTTAGCAAGGCTTTCTTTCACTTTTTGCAAGTTTCATAGCACAATTGGCCAGTTCAAACATTCTCCATTCTTTCCCTTTACGTCCAGACTCAGAGTCTGAAAACAATGTCAAAACAATGTCAGGTGCCAAGTTATTGAGGTGATTCAGAACCTGCAGAATTCTGAATACTTCATCTCTGCATCCCTCTTCCTCCACATATGTGGAGGTAAGGTTATTTGGGGATTTTATTTGCCATTTATAAGGCTCACCCTCCTACCAGAGGGCCAATCTCCTTCAAGGTTTTATCACATCAAATTCCTGTCCTGCAGTTTTTAGATACCATCAATTTTCTCTCCCTCTTTTCTCTTCCCCTTAATCAATAAACAAATAAATCTATGTTGTTGCTCTAATAAATTAAAAAACAACAAAAGTACTTTTTTTTTTAATCTAAAGGGAAGCCCATCGTAAATCCTAACTTTGCCATGACTTGCTCACTCCTGAGTCTTTTGTCGCAGCCTCTGCATGCTTCCCGCCTGCACCATCCACACTGGGGATGGCCCCAGTGTTCTTGAAGCCTTTCCCTGATCTAATCTCTTAGTTTCTCTGCAGTGTCTGACGCTGTGGCCACTGCCTCTGTCCTGATACACCCTCTTCCTTTCAGGTCTGTAATTGTCTGTGTGCCCCTATTTCTTCGCCTAGTGCTATTTCTCCATCTGGAGTGCACATATGAGCGTTTCCCAGGATTCAGTCTCTACGTGTTTTTCCTTGGAGATGTCTTCACACACAAGGCTCAGTTATGACCATCTCTCAGCAGGGTCATTCTGTTCCACTGTAACAGGGTGCAGGGTAGGGGTCCCCTGAAGATAGCACAATGTATCCCCCATCACCCTTGATTGGGGGAAGAGGGAAGTGGATGATACGGCATTTTAAATACTTTGCATAACAATGGCAAGTTAATAGCCATTGGGGAAGAGGACTGCCACCCAAGGCAAAAGTTCTAAGTGACTTTAAGAGCTTAAGAGCACAGTGACTCCTGACAGAGCCAGAGGAGGTGAATGCCCATCTCAGATGCCCCTGTGTCACTGGGAACTCTTGCCCTGACTAAAGATGGCAGCTGAAAGAAGGTAAAATATACTGGGGAACTGGCAAAAATGGTGGCCGCTAACACACTATAGGAGAAAGTCCACCACAAAGAGAAGAGGTCTGGAGTGAGTGAGAGAGACACAAGAGGGCACCACAAGGTCTGGAGTGGGGAAGGTCTGAAGTGGAGAATGCTGCCCCAGAGCCGAGGGAGCTGAGGGGACCTGCCTAACCACGAACAGAGTTGTGGGAGGTGCGTGGAGCTGAACGGTGACAGGGAATGCTAGGCTACTTCTGCTTCTCTGAAGAACGTATGGAGAATCCACTCTCTTGGGACTGGGCCTCCCTGGACCCCACCGTGATCCAGTGTAACATGGCACATGCTTCCCTGACCCACCACATGGGGGCAGAGGAGAGCACACCCAGATCCTGAAGGAGAGAGCTGCTGTGAGAGGATGGGGACTCAGGAACCCACCAATGCACCTGCCCAAGAGGACAGAATCTGCTTGTGTGACCAGCTTAAGAACAGATAAGGATATAGGGAACTTCTGGGTGTGGTTTGGGCTGGTAGCCTTTTGTGGAGCAAGGGAAGTGCTGGTTATCATGGCAGAGGAAGACTCTGACCAGGGCGCTCTCAGCCCCTTCCCCCCCCCCCCGAGGCTGGAACCCTATTAATAAAAACCTCTTTCCTCCAACACTAACTGTTGGGTCATATGTCAAAGGCACCGAGCCCCACTTTGCTTGGTTACACCACTTCCAGCTATCTGTTGGGTTTTCACACTAGTCAGTCCTACTTAAAACTGAAAATATCTCACATTGAATTCATGGCCCCCTCACTGTTTGTTTTCTATTCTACTAACTTCAAGCCTCAAGATGACTGTCCATCGTTAACTCTAGTACCCCATGAGTCATTAAAGTCTGTGGTTCCTTTAGATCACCCCCCCTATTCTACATATTCAGTTCCTTGGCCACCATCCTCATTCTCTCCCTTATTCCCTACACTTGGACTGTTGAAATTAATCTGTGAAAATACATATGTTAAAATGCACTCCTCTACTCGAAACATTCAATGGGCCCTGGCTGGTGTGGCACAGTGCATTGAGCGCCGGCCTGCAAACCAAAAGGGTGCCAGTTCAATTCCCCATCAGGCACATGCCTGGACGGAGGGGCAGGTTCCCATTTCGGAGTGAACAGGAGGCAACCAATTGATGTTTCTCTCCCTCTCTTTCTCCCTCCCTTTCTCCCTCCCTCCTCCTCTCTCTGAAAATAAATAAATAACGTCTTTCAAAAGAACATTCAGTGGTTCCCCGTTGTTATTATCATTTACAGAATGAAGTCTTGCATTTTTAGCCTAACATTCAAGACCTTTCTCAATTCTGTCCCAACTTTGTCATACCCTCCATTTTCTCCCTCTCCCCCATATTGTCCTTAAACAAATAAATTATTCCAGCAAACTGTTCTGCTCATTAGCTTTCAGACACTTTATTCTCTGGATCAATACGACTATTTTGTCCTTTCTGAGGCACTCATCCCTCTTATTCCCACCTCTCTCAGCCTAACCTTCCTTCAAACTCCAATGCAAGTCTTGTTCTTTAGAAAATCTTATTTCACCATCTCCATCGAAATTAATCCCTTCTTTCCATAAACTAACTCCCTTTAACTCCCATAAGCCCCTGGCAGTTTATGAAGTTATGTAGAATTACAGTTCATATTTTAAATTATTGCTTCATTTCTGTTATGTTATCTTTCCACTAGATTGTCTATTTCCTTTAGATTTGGACTCTCAAGTGGATTTTGTCAATGCTTGCTGTTCTCCTCAGAGTTTCCATGCATTTGTAAATACAAGTTGAAGCTGAATCCCAAGACTGTGGTTTATGAGAGCAGGGTAGTATTAGGTAGGGTAGCATAGGGTAGTATTACCTATGTATGTGCAGGTATGGATATTCTGTTGTACTTCTTTTTAAATGAAATCTTATTTATTGGCTACCAATGGAACTGCATGTACCTTACTTTCTCTTTTATTTTGCATTTACTTTAGCAGGTAGTAAAGAAGCAAGGTAGACAGCTCATTGTATTCCAGGTAACCTCAGTTATCATATAGTGACTAATTTTCTTCTTCATGATGGGTAACTTCACTGTTTAAGACAAAAAAAATCTGATTCAGGGGGTAGAAAAAGTTGACGTTTACACTGAACAGACAGCTTTTGTATATCTCAATCGTGAGTTAATTTACTATTTTCAAGCACCTCCTACACTCATTTACCAAAAGGAAAGAGAGGAGAATCATGGGTACATGTAAATACATCTTTTTTTTTCATTATTTGAGAAATCAAAGTCTTATTAGTGAGACTTTTGCCTCTTTAATTCAGGTTAGCATCAATCCGTCTTCACAAAGCTCTCTCCACTACTTGCCAACTTGGTGAAGTGATGTCTTGCTGCTGCATATGTCAATGGACCAGTAACAGAGGCATCACCTGGGAGCTTGTTAGAAATGTGAAATTTCAGGACACTCTTCACAGGCATTCTGCTTTCATTTTCACGACCTTGCCAATTGATTCGTACTCACGTTAAAGTCTGAAAAGCACTGCAGAGTAGAGCAGGTTTGGTAAGCAGACATCACTGGAAATTCATCCCAAGTGCCATGAACGTGCAGCTTACTGAATCGTCAGCAATCTTAAAGCAATATGACCATTGACAATAGAAGACACCTGCATTTTACTGACCAGAGTCCTGCTGTGGGCAGTGTCCACCCAATAATGCCTGAGACTATAAGCTCGTGCATTCATTTCCGGCAAATATTATTGAGCTCCCACTTGTGCGAGGTGCTGCTCCATGGAGTACAGATGTTGGTGGACCAAACAAAGTCTCTTTGTCCTGGTATGAGACGTATTTGGGGTAGGTAAGGAAGGGGAGAAAGAGAACAAAAACAAGTAAAACGCAATCCCTGGCCTTGAGTCTCCAGAGTAAGCGGAATGATCCAGCCAGGGATAGAAGGAGGAAGAGGGGGGTTGTGGAAAGGTAGAGGAGAGAAAGGTAGGGGAGGACATCAGGAAGATGGGAGCAGCAGGGGATGCCAACCACTACCCACTGCCTGAGCCACAGCTGTACAGTGCAGTGAGCCCTGCCCAAAAGGGTGCATTACTTCTTTGGATGCGGAGCTGCAGAAGAAAAATAACTAATAAGCCACAGGCAAAAGAGTCCCTTAAGAACAAAAAATCTTCTGAAGAGAGGAAGTTAGGATCAGATTATAACAAAGATAAAATTGGAATTTTAAAGCTCCGTAATTTCAGCGGTTATAAGGACATTTCAGAGCCCCTTTCTCTGAGCGTTCTCACAGTCCTGTGCAGTAATTCACACGAACACCTCGGTGTGTGAATGTAGGAGTGTATGTGTGTATGATGTGTGTTGGGATCGTGGGGGGCACAGCGCTTGGACAGAGGGAAAGAAAGAGGGGAAGGGCCATTAAAAGCCTTGCTGAGAAAGGTATTTCTGGTGCACAAAAAAGAATCAGGCCCCTCACTCCCTACTGAGCCCATTTCTCCTGCCTTTACCAAGCTGTCAGGCATGAATCCCTGGAGCATTCCGTAACTAATTGACAGTAATGGGGGCCTTTGGGAGTCTAAGAATACATGGCAGTGCCTGGCATGCATTGGACAGAAGGGGGGGGGCTGCCTCAGGGGCCAGCTGTGAAGAAAATAAAGGCTGTCTTGTAAACTTATTTTTTTTAATTGAAGTTAGGAGTAGAAGGTAGGGAGGAACAAATTTAAGCAAGCTTCTACTTTAGCCTAAAAATAGAAAATTGTAAGTCTTGTATCTTATCCAGAGCTGATATCCCAGGAGACTAACTTCACCACAGAGAAGAAACAGATGGAATTTCAATTAACCCCAGGGCCCCCTGTGAAATCTATATTGCCCCCTCTGGATTTACAACACATTGTAATACATGACTGCGGGCTCCAGAGATTCCGCCACAAAGCAACCCTCTCTATTCCAGGGGTGCAGAAAGCACCACAAGGACCCACTTCGAAGCAAAAGTGGCCAACTTTTTAACAACTTCATCCTCAAAGTTGAAATCAAATTTTAGATTTTACAACAGATCTTACTTGGTGAGCAATCTCTCTTTTTTTAAATAGGGACTTTTTTTTTCTCCTTCCACTAATGATGTTTACATGCTAAAACTGTGTAGCCTGAATAGACAATTGGCAAAGATATGCCATTGTCACATCTTGAGGAATAATTTACCATAGACTCACAGTAAATTATCTTCTAAGGATCTTCGTATTTTAAAAATTCTTACCTTTGCAGAATGTAGTCTTTAATAGTAAAGATATTCAAAATAAAAATAAAGCAGCTACCTGTTCTAGGAATATCATATGAAGTTGTAAATGTTGAAATAACTTTAAAAAATTCAAATCGTTTTCTTAAAATCACAATTGCTTATCATGTATCTATAAACTATGGCTTTGACTTTTATTTTTCTTATCCTGTATTATTGGCCTTGCCTTTCTGCATTTTTTTAAATTTCAAATATAGTATTTACAAAAACATTCAGCTTTTCATACACACACACACACAAAAGCTTTCAAAACTAATTTGGGCTTTTTGATATTAAGGATATATCTTTAACACACCTTTCTTAGCAGACTTCTTTTCCCCAATATCGCATTTCACCTGCAGTCTTCCATGGCCTTCTGCAGAGCTGAGCTTTCTCCATGCAGTGGTGCTCGCTCCCCACTCTGCAGATCACTGCTCTGTGGCCCATCACTGATTCATGAAAGATTTGCCTCCGGTTTCGGAGGTAGTGTTTCTAGGAAATCAGACAAGCAAAGGTCCTGTACTTTGAGAAAAAGTCATGTTGGAGAAGTGAAATCTGTCTTTTTAAAAGAAGACTAGGGGTTGAAATACGTTGCAAAGAGTCTCCCTTATTAGGGCCGTGAGGAACTGAGGACCTTAGGAACACAAGCTACTAGAGTGACAGACGTTGAGAGCTGCAAGGAATGGGAGGAGACGCCATTCAGGCAGCTGAGAGACGTGCGTTCCTCCTTTTCAGTTCCACAGAACGAAATAAGCAGACGTTGAAGAGGCATTTGGGCACGTTCTTCTCCAGATTGTCAGGATGGCAGAGTTCTCCAGCTGCTGCTCTTTCGGGCACGAATGTGTAGCCTTGGAGGAGCACATTAGGGAACCCCCTCCCCCCCCCGCCCCGTACCTACTACCAGCGTGTGGCTGCACCAGCAGGGGCCCTTACACGNTGCGTTCCTCCTTTTCAGTTCCACAGAACGAAATAAGCAGACGTTGAAGAGGCATTTGGGCACGTTCTTCTCCAGATTGTCAGGATGGCAGAGTTCTCCAGCTGCTGCTCTTTCGGGCACGAATGTGTAGCCTTGGAGGAGCACATTAGGGAACCCCCCCCCTCCCCGCCCCGTACCTACTACCAGCGTGTGGCTGCACCAGCAGGGGCCCTTACACGGTGAGGACATCCACCCAAATCAAGCAGAGAGAGCCTTAAGGACTCTTGTGGGGGCCACCAGGGAAGCTCAAGGAACTGACTGGTCAGCTCACTCCTCCACACACGTGGTCTGGAACATTGGCTCCAAGGTTGGAAAACAGTCCTTTGAATGGAATGAGTCCTTCTTTTTAGTAATGTTGGTTTACCCCTTAACCACTCTTTAATTGGAAAAAAAACTATATTGTTTTTAAATAGGCTGGACATTTGTCTGTTTTGGATGTCTTAATATCAGGCCATCAAAGATTATTCTAATGTAATTATTAAGGTTTATTTCCTCACGTGAATAAAAACATGGACTGAGTATGAAACCCAGACTAGCATTCATTTAACCTGTCTCATTTTCACCCTAGATATCATTTATTTTGCAAAGACCAAATATGCAGTTACTTAAAAATAATATGCCAAGCAAGCATATCATTAAGCTGTTAAGAGTGAGTGGGTTTTTATTTGCTTTTTTTACCTTTTATGTGCATTTGTCACATACGAATAATGAAAGTCAATACCATGGTCCTCGCCGGCAGAATCCTAAATGTAACATACGCGTCAATTACCCAATCATCACAGTACCCTATGAAGTGTTATCCTCCTTCCAAAGAGAGAGCATTAATGACATAAACAGTGTTCTGAGTACGTGGTTGTGTCTCAGAGATTATTGGCCATCATCAGGTTCTGTAATGGTCTGTTCATTTGCAGAGTTAAAGATGACTTATCTTTTAAACATAGTCAATATCGTCCTTAGTCTTCCTTTCCCCTCCATCTAACTTCTCCAAGTCTGCCCTGAACTCTGCACCGTTGACGACTTCTCACTTGAGACTCTCGTATTCATTTGGCAACTTTCCTTTGGGCCTTCCTGTTTTTATCTTTCATTCTCTAATCTCCTATTCCAACACCACCAGAAATTAAGGCAAGATAAAGGAGAAGGAAAGAATAATATGAGGTACTCTGAAATCACCCAGTTTAAACTTCAATTCACGATCAGATGAAGTGGGGGAAGTAGACTGAGTAACTCAGTTAGTTTGGTAAAACCATCTGGTTGATAAAACTTCTGGCTATTACTTTCCTTAATTTCTTCTTGTGTGTTTTTCTTCCTGGGTTGGTTTTCCTAGTCTATTACATCTTGTCTTGAAGCTTCAAACCATGATTGTTGTTCATTGCTTTGCTGAATCCAGGGAAGTGCATATATTAGACCAATCTTTCAGTTAGATTTGACTCATTCGTTTTTCCTAAACGTTTTTTCTGCCAAACCTTTCCCACAGATATCTATTACTGTCTTTGAATTCTCTTGGCACTTACGTATGTAGACAGTATCTCACTGCCAAGCCCTTGTTTATTATCTTGGCGTGGAATTGTTCTCTTCTCATTTAACTGACACACATCTTAGCTTCAACACCAGGTTCCAAGGAAAAGGACTGTTCTTTTTCTTTGCAGACTCTGCAGTCTTATTTTGTGGGTCAGACACATTTGTTAGCTGAATTAGGGAGAGTGCTGTATATAAATGAAATATTTCCCTGAATTATGTTTGCTGAGTATAAGAACACTGAACTGATTGGGAAACTGGCCCAAGTAGACAAAGTGTCACAGCCAGAAGAGGAGAAAAGTTGGTCTAGACTGGACCAGATTCTGGGCTGTAGAAAGACAGACAATCTTCAGTGTGAACAGGAGCCTAGAGGGAAGCAGAGATGAAAATTGGGTTCCAGCTTGGACCCCTGTGTGGTAGAAGGACCATAGTGGAAGGACTGTCTAGAATTTTGGAAAATTCTGCAATTACAGACCGGACGTCAGATGTTTTCTCTAAACAAAAGAGGAGGCTTTCTCTGTCATGTTTGTAGAAAAGAGTCCAGGAGAAACATCTGCTCTGGGGATTGAAAGCAAACCCGTGCAACACCAGAGGTGAAGACATTCAAAGAAAAGCACTGATGTGGCCGAGTGACTTGCCAGGAATATTTGATTGAGCTATTATTGCAAAACTCATTCCAAAATCTCATTTTTTTGTGGTTTCAACAACTCTTTATCCATTCTCTGCAGATTATCCTTCTTACCATAAGTACAGCTTCTGACCTTTTGTTCTCTTGGTCTTTGAAAGCTCTGAGGAAGTCACTGTTTAAGGAGGATCAGATTCCGTCAGTGAGAGCAGAGTCTCACCTAGTGAACCGTCCTGAGCTTGCTCAGCCCCTTTGCAATGAAAGCCACCCAGGCCCAACAGTGGCACTATTTCAGGCCATACCTTTTTCTCTATATTAACAAGCTGTTTTCATCTTCAGAAATCATTCCTGCCTGCCATTAAGATTGGTAGAATAAATTGGTGTTTATGGAGGAGTTTTCTAACAGGCAGCTACAAGTAGAAAAATGTCAAAAAATTGAATGGAAAGCACAGAGTTCCCCCCAAACTCCCCTTTCCTCCCCATCCCTGCTCTTCCTTCCTGCACAGTTTTTCCAATTATTAATATTTTGTATTGGTGTCGTGCATTTTTTTACAACCAATGAGCCTGTATTTAAACATATTTATTAACTAAAGTCCATAACATACGTGTTAGGGCCCACTCTTTATGTTACATATCTTATGGGTTTTGACAGGTGAATAATGAAAGATATCCACAATGACAATATCAAACAGAATAGCTTCACTTTTTCTAAAAAATCCCCATGCTCCACTTATTCATCCCTTCTTCCATCCCTCCCTCCCCTCTAACCCTGGCAATCACTGTTGTTTTTACCATCTTCATAGTTTTGCCTTTTCCTGAATGTCATATAGTTGGAATTGCACAGAATGTGGTATCTCTATGCTGGCTTCTTTCACTAATAATACTCATTCACAGCTCCTCCATGTCTTTTCGTGACTTAGTAGCTCCTTTCTTATTATCACTGAATAATATTCTACCACCTATCAGATGTACCACCGTTTATTTATCCAGTCACCCCCTAAAGGACTTCTTAATTACTCCCAAGTTTCAATAAGTGTGATAAAGCCATTATAAACATCCGTGCGCAGGTGTCCTCATTTTGAACTTGAGCAGCAGCAGAAGCCAGCCTTGTAGAACTCTTTCCCCCGCATGTCCCCATCTAGTTGGTAGACTAGCTGGCTCCAGGCTTGGGTAACTGATTCCTCACAACTGTCTGTGGTCTTCCTCCAAGCTTCACATGGCAGAGGTGAAGGTCATAGTTATCTCCAAATCGTGTGATGGCTGATCTTAGACCAGGGCAAGGTGGGCTCTAAGATGTCACCATCGTGAAGGAGAGGTCATCTTGGCTAGAGACTCCACCCTCTGCCTATAGAACTTGGACTGTTTGTCCTAGAAGTCACTTGGAGATGTCATTTCCAGCCACGTGACACAAGTGGACCACTTTCATCTTCTAAAGCTAATCCCCAGCTAATTAGACATTATTCTCAACACCGATCTCCAAACACATTTCTACCAGTATTTTTAAACCCTGATTCTACCTCAAGGAAAAAGTCATCAGGCTCTTTGTTCGCTTAAAGAAAGAGATTAACACTATCCACTTTAGATTTCTCCCATTAGTTCCTTCTCTGTATTCATTGGTTATCATTGTCTTGACTTCTCTGCACATTAAAAATGTACTTGCTTTTTTTTTTAATGAATGGAGGGAAGGCTTCCACTAGAGGTGGTTTGTCACCTCAGGCTCCCCACAGCCACTTCCTTCCCCGCTCCCCGGGGTGCTTCTGTGCTCACCCACTCAGATCTTCCCACAGCCCACTCTCAGACTTCCATCAGCCCATCCTTCCCACACAGTAAAGGGCTAAAAACAGTAAAGGGCATCGTCCTTTCCTTGTTGCATTTCACAAAGGGATTGCTGGGATCAGCATACTTGTGAAGCTCCAAGACACCTCACCCACCTCAAGGTGGCGGCACTTCGGCTTTCTTGAGATGATGAGAGGGAAGGCTCCAAACCCCCTAAAATCATCATTTCCAGGTTAGCTCCACTTAGAGCTGCCTGAATGTACATTAGAAATTTTTTCATCACATAACTTACCTCTTGAACTTTCCCTAAAGAGGGTCCAATTTTCTGGGTGGTTTTTGTGTGTATGTGTGTGGTGATTCCTTGGGAGTTCGAACTCCACACCCAGAAGGGGTATTCCACTGGGGAATGTGAGCATCATTCTGGGTGTCGACAGAGTGGACTCTGCCAACCACACCCAAGCAACCACTCCCCATGTTGTTTAGCTGCAAAATGTGGCCCACAGCACTCGATAGGCAATTATCCCTAAAACTGCACGTTAACACCTCAGAGGAAAGAAGTGGCTACTGTACTGTCAAAAACAGTAAAAACAGGACAGTAGGAAGTAGGCTTTTTAACAGAGTAGGCTTTTTAACTGAGGCCAGAAAAGAAGCAGCAGGACCTGGGGGTGGAAGTTTGGCAGTCCTGCGGTGGAAGGGGGAAAGGTGAAGAGGCCGTGAGGGTGAATGGAGTGTGATGGTTTATTACGATGTGTTTCATGAGCCAGGATCTTCGAGGATACAGAAGTGAGGAAGGTAGCCCTCTCTCAAGATCTGGTTTGGCCACAGAAACCAGTCCTCTATTTGTTGTTTAAATAGTAACACTAGGTTTGAGTTGGGAGAAAGCCATTGGATTACCCTACTATCAGAAAGCTCTAGCGTCAGTGCTGCCTTGTTCCTTAAGAAGCAGAAGAAAGACGACTCGGAGGTCTGCGTGCTATCTGCCGTGTTTGCTGAGCCGTACTTTAAGGGGACTTACATACGTTACTCAGTGCAGGCCGTTATCTCTAAAATAGCAATCAATGAAAGCAAGAAAAGCTGAGTGACTTGCACAAGGACACATAACTAATAATTGTCAGTCTTGGTCTAACTGTTTCCAAAGCCTGTTCTCATGCTGTGTAGATGGATTTGAATTCAGCTCTCCCACTCCCCTATTTAAGACCCTCCTCCCTGTAAGAAAATGGCTGTCCCCTAGGGGAGAGCTTAACATTTCACAATTAGAGATTTATTCTTTTTTCTAAAAATGCTATTCTTTGGTGAATTTCTGGTGAGAGGAATGGAGCCATTAAAAAGTGTATCATTGATGTTTTCCCTACTGAGAACATATTTATGAGAGAATTTCCTGTGGGGAGATTTCGCTTGTGTTCAGGTGGAGTGGGGCCCAGCGAGAAAAGAGACAAAATGAGAGACACAGTAAGGGGAGGCAGAGATTGAAGACACCTCTGCTTACTCCCCCAATTTTTGTGGGCACGGTGCTGCTTGGCAGGAGCCCTTCTTTGCTCCTCTCCCACCCTGCCCAGGGAACATGAGGGTAACTGGCTCCTTACCTCCCAAAGGAGCAGCAAGTAGGAGGGGGCGGGAGAGGAGAACACTGGCAACAGCAGAGACGGGAGGTGGGGGTGTGGGGAGGGGGGATGAAGACAAAGAGGGAAGTAACTTTGTAAATAAAAAATGATAAGTGATGAATAGAATGGCTAATCCTGGGGAGCCCTGAGAATGCTGGACTGCCAAACAAGGGCCTCTCTTTTCCCCACTTTCCTTTTCTTTTTATTTTTCTTTTATTTAATATCGCTGCTGCACGTATAATCAATTACAGCCTGAATCGGGATAAAGGGAGGGGAAGCACTTTAATTCATAAATCAAT
The DNA here is from genome assembly GCF_014824575.4 of Sturnira hondurensis. Taxonomy (NCBI): domain Eukaryota; kingdom Metazoa; phylum Chordata; class Mammalia; order Chiroptera; family Phyllostomidae; genus Sturnira; species Sturnira hondurensis. The sequence goes on from NW_028082350.1 coordinate 103,062, forward strand.
TTTATACGGTCATCAGTCAGGTTGTGAATGCAAATACCTCTGTCGGTTTAGGTTATTCAGAATTAATTGACTCCCACCGGGCCGGACTGCAGACGGAGAGGAGCTTTCTCACCAAGTCTCCTCAGGCCCAGCACGGGGGCGACGGCTTCCTCCCTCCCCCCTCAGGCCCTCGGCCAACCCCTCCGCTTCCTTCCCTTTGGGGCCCCAAACGTGGAGCTAATGGGGGTGAGCATCCAGCAAAGAAGCCGGGTGGGGAAGAGCCTGGAAAGCTTGTTTGCAGAAGGAAGGGCATACACAGAAAGATGAAAGCCCCCAAACTCACCCTCTGCTGCACAGGCCCTGCAGAGGCACCTTATGTGATTAGAAATGCTTAGCTTTCAAGGGTCTGCTTTTAAGTTCCCTTGAGCCTATTAAATAAGAAAGAAAAAAAGAAAACAAACAGAAAAGCCAAAGCCCCTGGGCTGAAGCCGAAGGGCTATATTCAGAAACCACCGGGCTGCAGGGGTTTGTGTGGCTGCCAGATTGGGCAGGCGGGGAGCAGCCCAGGCCTGAGGGCCAAGTGCCGGAAGGCCCTAGCAGAAGGGAGCCCCAGGCTCTGCCCAGGCACCTGAGCAGGCCACGTGGAGATGGCCCTGGGCAGTGCCCTGCACCACAGGGTGGGGATAGATGAACGGTGCCAGAGGAAGGACCAGCTGAGGCTTTGAGGCGTTCCTCATGAGCAGCACCTGTTTCCTAAATTAGGGTGTTTTCTCACAGGATTTTATTCTAATCTGGGAAAGAGACGCACCCATCCACCCATGCAGCACAGCTGTCCTCCACTTCGGCATTTCACCCTCAGCCAAACTCACCCTTCATAGTGTTGCTCCAGATCAGACTATCTCAGTGGTTTTCAACACTGGTACCTCCACGTTAGACTCTCCCAGGGGGTATTTTGTTTTCTTTGTCTCTTTGTTTCTTTGTTTGTTTGTTAATGCTGATGTCCACTCCTAAAGTGCCTGCCCTAACCCGGCCTTGAGTAGAGCACCGGAGTCGTGTTCTCGAATTAAGCTGCAAGTGAGCCTAATAAGCAGGCAGCACTGGAACCACAGAAGTGTCTGAGAACTTGCCAGGTCCCCATTTCCTCCCCACAACCTGGCAGTTTCTCAAAGTGTGGTGCATTTGAATTGCCTGGGCAGGAAAAACAAATGGAGAGGGGGGGGAAAGAACAAAATAAAATTTGAGATGGTATATGGTGCAGATTCCTAGACTCCCTCACGACATGCTATACGGTAGCTTTTCTGGGAAAAATCTATCACTTACACAAACTCCCAGTAAGTGTGCGAACCCCTGCTAAGGCACAATGCTTGCGCTATTTTTATTTAAAATCAAATCCTAGTCCTGCCCAGTATGCGTCTCATTTTGCCCACATGTAGCAGTCGCATGTCTGTGGGTTTTGCCAGATAGCTCTCCCGAGACCCCAAAACTCAAATCTGGAAACAAATACAAAGCAATCATTTTGATGGGATAATTTTAAAGGCTACATGTTTCAAAACATGAGTTGTTAATCCATGTTGTGCCTCTAAAACATCACACAACATGCAACCTGTAGCAAAGGTGCAACATGCTAAAGCATTTTTAACCAGAGCTCAAATAATCAGCCGCTGATCTTTGATACAGTTGTTTGTATGCAAATAAGCCATATTTATTTATTTTAAAAAGCTACGAGGAATTCTTGGAAATGCTCTGTTAGTCACTCGTTTGTATTACCATATGTTATTGGAGGCAATAAAATTGCCTTTCTTTAAAAATTTCAGTACGTCAGGCTTCTTTCCCAAGTCAGACTAGACTTCCTCTCCAAAAGGTCTGAAGGCCTTAATGGAGATTAAATGTGTGTTTTCTCTTGCTGTACTTAGCCAGCAGCAGAGAGAAAGTGAGGCGGGGGTTTCCGAATGAAAGGGCGCCTTGTCTGCAAAGCCCCTAGTTTCTAAGGTAGAGGACGCCCGGGTGGGGGAAAAAAGAATTCTTGGCCATTAAGGCAGAATGGCAGGGTGATTCAATACACGAGCGTCAGAGTCCACACGGCCCAGCTTTGAAACAGCCTCACCACTTATACTGGGTGAGACACAAAACCTCCCTGTGCCTCAGGTTCTTCCCCTTTAAAATGCAAATATTAACAAGAGCTACTTCACAGGGTTGTTGTGAGGGATAAATGAGATGATAGATCTAACAAGCTATGCAGAAATCAAGTTCAATCAATGGCAGCACTTACGTTGAGAAAGCCCCTGGATGAGCACTTTCTAAAGAGCGGTCCTGTTGGCCTTATTTGTGTGCCCCAGCCCCTACCTTCCCAGCATCACCATCACCCGAGAACTTGCAAGAAACGCAAAACCTCAGCCCTCACCCCCCAACTACTGAACAGAAACTCCGGGGGTGGGACTCAGCACCCTATGTTTTCTGTTTTAACAAGACTTCCAGAGGTGACTCTGAGCTATGCTGAAGTGCTGAAGTTAGGGAGTCCCTGAGGTAGGTTAAGGGCTGGAGGCTGGAGGCCTGGCAAGCAAGAAAAAGCTTCTTAGGGACAAGCAGTTTGTGGTAAAGAAGGAGGCTGGAGTCAGCTCTCTACACGGGAAACTGAGACAAATATCTCTCAAAACTACTGTGAGCTTGGGATTGGGAGAAAAGGCACTTTGGAGGAACTGCAGCCTGCACTGTCCAATCAAACACCAGAACCTCACCAGTAACCGTAACGCCTCATATAATATCATTGCTGGCAAAGCCCCAGACTGGACAGTGTCTCAGACCTTACAGCCTCTGACACCTCCTCCCCAGCCCCTGCCCAGCCCCCAGTGCCCAGGGGTGCCTCCAATGCTATTTCACCCTGGGACTTGGGCAGCCGCCTGCTCTGCTCTGTCACCAGCTGGGAGCAGCAGAGAAGTCTGAGACTTCTGCTCCTGATGTTGTGCGAAGCCAGCCAGGAAAAGGGTCACAAGAGAGCAATCTCAGCCCCACTGCTTTGAGATATCAGTAGGGTATCTTCTGCATCACACATTCCTTCTCCTACAAAAGGTTCCCAGAGAGCCAGAAGTGGAGATGGAAGAAAGCAGTCTGGAGGGGAGAGAACAAAGGAATTTGGAAGTCATCTGTATAATGGTAATTTTTAAAAAGGTTTCAGGAGGAAAGAGGAGAGAGAGAAGCCTGGGTCTTCGGAGAGAAGGCATTCCGATGCAGGAGAGGCTGAAGAAGGAGGAGGGCGCGTAGCAGCAGCTCACGGAGGGGGTGGCTAATGTGCTCCTTAAAGAGTTCTGCTTCCCTTCTGCAAACAACAATTGAGCACCTACTGGATGCCAGGCCCTCTGCTTGACTTAGAAAGACAGAAATGCAAAAGAATCAATCCCTCCCCTCAAGGAGTCTGTAAAGAAAGACAGAAGGAAATAGAAAAATTTTGCACCCAACTCAACTGAAAAAAGGAAGGGAACAAATCAACTCCCAACGTTTCTTTAAACATTTGGCTCAAATTTGACGTTCAGAGTTCAGCACACAGCCCTGATGCAAATTATCCACTCCCCAAACCTCTCCTTTACCCACCCACACACCCCTGAGTGTGTGTGTGTGCTCACATATACTTCAGTAGCCATTGTGTCCCTGCCCAGCTGGCCAGCGAAGGACAGGCCTCGCTGCTGCTGATCCTGCCACAGATTGTCCTTCAGTCTTTGTCAGAAAAGCACTCAGAGCTTGTTTCAGAAACAAATCCTAGCAGCTTCTGGTACATAAGCCAACTCCAACCCAACCTCCCTTCAATGAGGTAAGGGTAAAGGAATCTGACAAACACAGATTTAATTTCCTGTGAAATGTACAGGGGTTTAGAGACTAACAGAGCAGCAGGATTTAGACAAATACATTTTGGGTTTTATCACACAAGACACATAAAACCCTTTTGTTGTGTTTTCAAGCCAGAGGCCCCTGGCTTTCGCCCATCCTTGACTTCCTGCACGTACATTCCAGGTCTGAGCTCAGCCCTACAGCCCCTGCCCCTTTGGACTGCCTCTCCTTGGGAGGGAGGACTCAGGCAGCCTGTCGTGTGGTGGCTGGGGTTTAGGTCACACAAGATGCCTGCCCCGGTGGTCACTTTCCTCGTCAGTTATCAGGCTGGGGCCGAGCAGAGACTCTAAAAGTCGCCCCTTTGTTCTCCTTCATGTCTCAGCCCCTGGGCTGCTCGCGCCTGAGATCTGTTCTCTTTCTTCTTGAAGGAAGAACTGAGCTTTCATTCTCTCAGGCCTCTGCTGATATTTCTTTCCCAACTCAGTTCCAAACAGCCAAATGAGTTTTTCAGAAAGACCACAGCTGCTGTGTCAGGGCCCAGGTAATCAAGAAAGAAAAAATCCCAGAACCCCTTGGGTATCGTTTCCACAAAGTTTTCTTCTGATCACGCATACATGTTTGTTTCTTGTCCTCCTTGGCCGTTTTCCTCTGCCGCTTCTTTTTTTCTCTATATTGCTTCCCAAAGCATAAGCTATGTGCCTGGGATCCTGAACGAAGTTAATGGCAAAGTTTGGGGGCTTTCTTTTTAAAGGACATTTCTTATATAAAGCACAAGCCTGGCTGCAGCGGGAGGCTGCTGGGATTTCTGTGCCTTATTTTAATGCATGGCCCCGTTCATGAAACTCAGGGGAGATCCGGGGGGTGGGGGCAGAGGAAAAAAGGAGGGGGGCGTGAACCTTTACACCCAAAGTGGGACTGAGAAAAATTTACAGCCGTCTTTTCTGGAGACCGTTAAGATTTTATTGCCCCAGTACCAGCAGTTACAATGCTCCATGGAGCTTGGGGCCGATCCCCTGCCAACGATCCTCCAGCCCCAGCCGGCTAGTGCTGGAAAGAGGCCAACTCTACAGCAAGTTCACTTCAGGAAGAGAGAGGGGGCTGGCGCGGGTGGAAGGTGGAAACCCGGAGGGTAAGTGAGGCATTATAAAGTCACAGCTAAGGCTCCTCAAACAAAGCGGGCTTTGCATGACTTTCTCTCATTTCCGAGCTTATTATATTAAACGAACACAATAAGTTTGGAACCCCAGCCACTCCAGGGCTGGGGTTCCAAACTGTAAACTGGGGATCCTAACAGCACCAACCTTATTGGATGGTTATCAAGAATAAATAAGATTAGGCCTGTAATGAATTTAGTACAGTGTCTGGTTCACAGTAAGAACTTAATAAATATTATTTTATACTGCCATAATTTTAAATAATGGCACTGAAGAAAAGGAGAGGCCACCGAGTTCACACTTTCTCTATGCGTGTTTGGAGAAGGGACCCTTGTGGCAACTCTCTCACTCAAGCCTGTTGGGTTCCTTGGGTGTGAGGGGAAGAGCTTGTAAAAAGGAAGAAAACTGAAAGAAAAAGAAATGATAAAAGTAAAAGAGATTTGCCCTGGCTGGGCGGCTCAGTTGGTTAGAGCATCACCACAGTGCAGCGGGGAACCATATTCGATCCCCGGTCAGGGCACATGCAGGAATCAACCAATAAAAGAGTAAATAAGTGGAACAACAAATCTCTCTCAAAAATCAATCAGCAATTTTTTTAAGTAAAGGAGATTTATGGGGGAAATAGTTAGAAAAAGACATGCAAAAGGAAACTAAGTGAAAGAAAGTGGAAATGGTAGAAGATGGAAAGAAGTTTTGCAGCTGGACATAGCAAGAAATGTGGCTGTGAGGTGATAGGCCGTGGCGTCTGGGAATGCGAGGGGTTTGGTTTGCTGATCTCCTTTGGGGAGACAATGACTCCACAAGCCATGAGCCTGTGAGCACGTAAAAGGAACCTAAGCAACAGTGCAAACCTTCCTACAGAACATATAGCCCCTCTGTATGCTTGCTGTCTGTCACAGTTCCTCCCTCACAACCCTCACCAGCTGTTGATAAATGACCCACCTCTAGCTGCCACAGTCTCACACCTGTGGACTTGACTGTAACCATAAAAGACGCTCCGCTCCCTAAGGTAATGTTCAATATTTTGTGGCTGGGTAAGTACCTCTGCTGAAAAGAGTAGGACTAAATTACCCCATGCCTGGAGCTTGGTAAGTGCTTGCTAAGTGTTTGTTGAATGACTGAAGAAATGAATTAATAATGTTGTGTGCCTGAGGCAGGACCTCGTACAAGCATGACAACTAAATTGCTAATGGCTCCGGGTTTTCTTTTGGGGGCGTGGGGTGGGGTGAAATGCTCTGGAAGTAGATAGCAGTGATGGTTGTACAACCTTGTGACTGCACTAAAACCTGCTGAACTGCACACTCTAAAATGGTGAATCTTATAGTATGTGAATTACAGCTCAAAAAATAAACAAAAAAGCATAAGCTGTAGCGTTGGAGAAGCAAACAGTCATGACTAGCATTTCTCTTCCAATTTACTCTAACAGTGGATTGTCTTCCCACTCCCTCACTACTTCTCAGGACACACAGACAAAATAATGACCTTAAAAAGTCTTTTTCAAGGTTTTCTTGGATTTTTACGTTCTCCTGGAAATCTAGATGAGACCAAGGATGGTTAGATCTCATGGGAATGAGTGGACTAAATAAGAGGGGCTCAGTTTTCTCTTGAACATGGAAACATTTCATGCTCAGTCCTGAAGCTAACCCTTCACACAGCCCCAGCTCCAGAGGCTCAGCAAAGAATTATGGGTAAATCTATGGCAGTATTACCTAATCTTAACATGTGTTGGCCTTCCAAGTGTCTTTATGAATCACCTTATCTTCCCTGACAGTCAAAGACATTCAGATGAACAAAAGTGATTTTCCAGGCGGGATGAAGAAGAATGAAATCTAGCAGTAGATTTGCCAGCCCTTTCAAGCTCCCTGTCACTCAGAACACATCCCCATGCACACCTGCGTGCATACGTAGCACCTGCCTAGCATTGGAAACTATTGTTTTCTATGGACACTACAGTTTTGTGGGATTGTGTGGTTAACTCACAAGCAGTACAATTCTCAGAGTATTCCATGTGTAGCTTATTTCTGTGGCTTGTTTAGTGCTGGTGAAGGAAACTTCTAAATCTGACACACCATTTAGGACATCAGTAACATGCTGCTTAGACAAACAGGATTTCAGGTTAAGGTATCTGCTGTATTCCTGTAAAATGAAAAGGCAGTGAGTCCATACCTGTCTGTGTCCCACTGTAAGGCTTGGGCCAAATACTGGGTCTCGAGGAAAAATTGGAAAAAGCAGGCTATCTTATGTTTCAAGTTCCCCCCCCAGCATCATATTCTGAGGAGAATAAAATACTACTTTTTCAAATGCAATCCTCATCTAAACAAAAAAAAGCATTAAAATCATTACTCATTCAGAGACTTTACTTTAACTTGGGGGGGTGGGGCAGAGAGTTCGTTTATTGCCCTAGGGGGCTTCTGAGGAGCCCACTCTAATCATTCAGTACAACTCTCCAGGACTCACTGAGAATGTCAGTTACCAAACCTACAAAGTGAGATTCGATCTACATCTTGTGTTTCCTGTTTTGTTACCAAGCAGGCTCCGCTGCTACACGTTTGCGATGACGTCATCATCAGCCAGCTAGAGCCTCCCATCCACAGGAGCTCTCAGTGCTGACAACGGGATTTCCAGGCATCGTCATTGTCATCATTTGGGAAGTTTGTTGGAAGTTAAGTGTATGATTCCTTGTAGACTTTTAAAGTTCATGAAGAGAAGCTTTTCAACTTTTTTTTTTTTCCTTTGAGGTTCCCCTACCTGTTCAAAGACCCTAGGTTGGGAACAGCTTACCAGATTATCTGTGAGGCCCTTCCCAGCTTCAGGATTCTCCAAACCTGGAAAACTAAAGGCGAACGAGTAAGTCTGAGTCACCTGGCTTTGGCCCGCCTTCCAGCCCACCCAGAAGATGCGACCTGGAAAGATACCCACTGGCTGGACTGCCCACTCAGAGTCAACTATCACTGACCCGATATTTAGGGGAAAGCAATGCAAAACCAAAGATACGCTCGTATTTTGGAGTTAAGCCCTAGTTGTTCGTTTCCTCCAAGTGTCCTTGGTCTATAAATTAAAGATTCTTATCCACTATGCCTCAGATATTAAATAATAAGACTCCTGCGCGCAGAAGGACTCTAGAAAATCCCCACACAGAGGGAAAGAGCTGTTGAAGTGAACTTCAAGAGGAAGGCAAAGGACCGGGAAGAAAGAAGACAGCCAGACACTTAGAGATATTAGAGCTTCTTTCTCAGTCTGTCCCTTTGTAAGGAGCAGAGTTCTAGGTCCCATGTTTACCCGCTGTGTCTTACACCTTTTAATAGTGTATTTGGGCTTCTGGGTGGCAGCCTTCTATTATAAAACCTCCATTAGTGCAGGAAGTTTGGAGGAGTGCTCTTTGCCTTAAGAGAAGACACTGCTCCCAGCAGTCCGTTCCACCGTGGCCAGCAGGTCCCAGGTGCCGTCTCCAGTGTCCCCAGCAGGATTGCAGTGTGGCTCCCCTGGTCGTTTTTCTTAAAATGGTTACTTTGCCGTTGCCTAACTTTAAAGACAAAGATAATTCCCCCCCCCCCCCTTAAGACTAGGAGCCTTTACTCGTGTGGGGAGGGAGACAGTTCAGGGGATGGATTAGTGACTTAACTGGCTCACTGAGTGTTTTATACCCCTTTGGTATCTCAGAGAAAGGCACTTCCAGAGCCACGGTTTGTGTCCTTTTTACTGAACCTCACTGGTCCTCGCTCTCCCTTCCCAGGACGACTCAGGCATTATGGTTTGCCTTCCTCGGGGCTCCTTGAAGAAAACGCCCCGTGTTTTCAGGTTGACAATGTAATAGTAATGTGGGATTGTGGCCCCCCCTCTTCCCGGAAGCCAATTCATTTCCCAGCAGCTCCCCGCAGAGTCTGTATATCATTTGTTTATTGGGGTGATTTTGTATTGTTCCTCCAGAGAAACGGGAAAATCGTCCAAAGAACTTCTGGAAATTAGCATTTCCTTCTTTCTTTTAAAAAAACTTCATCTATTTATTTATTACATTACCATTTTATCCCTTTATATCTGCCCCCCACCCCGGCAATCACCACCCTGTTGTCCATGTCCATGAGTCCTTTTTCCTTTTTTGCTGATCCCTACGTCCCTAACCTCCCCACAGCGCTTTCGGCCTGCTCTCCCTGTATGAGTCTGTCTCCATGTTGCTTGTTAGTTCAGTCTGTTCATCCGATTCCATGAAATTAAGCATTTCTGAAATACTGCTTTATTTTAGGGTTTCGCTTTTTCGGTTTTATTTTTTCATTCAATGAAAAGTATATTTGTTTTTTTTACATTTAATATTACTTTGTATTAGAGGTATACACAGAGTGCTTAGACAATCATACACTGTACAAAATCTCCTCCAATATTTCCAGTTCCCACCTGGCACCATACATCAGTTACTACAATACTACTGACTATTTTTTATGCTGTCCCTTACATCCCCATGACTGTGCCGTAGCTACCTATCCATACTTCTCAACCTCTCCACACATCCCCCAGCCCCCCCCAGCCCCCCCCCCCGCCCCCTGGCAATCCCCAGTCTGCTCTTTTTTTCATCCCCCTCCTCCTCATCGGCATCATTATCTCTATCCCTGGGCTTTAAATCTTAAACAAATAATAATAATGGACTTCTGGTGTCAGAAAAGCAAAAGATTGTTTGTTGTGTGCCCCATTTATTGACAGTATGCTGGAGTCTCAGTGTGAAGCAAGGTCACGTTTACTGGTATTTAAGGAACAAATGACACTCGGGACATTGAATCTGTCCTTTCAACTCCTATCTTGGGCAGCATCTGCAAATACTGAGATGAAAAGAGAGTAGCAGCAACTCGGGAACTCGGTTCCATGCTGTGGACAGTGCCTGGATCACCTCGGTCATTCTCATTGCACACCTGGGAAGCCTGTGTTATTCCTCACCTTTTCACTTTTTTTATCCACTGTTACTCAGAGTTACCCACTTTATCTTCTTCGGTTTGTGCAAAGCTTCCAGGTTCATTTGCTTATTCCCTACATCCCCACAGCCACTCCCATTTCACCGCTACACCACAGAGGCAATGCATTTCATGTGTATTTGAATATATTCTTGCAGTAAATATTACTCTATGTGTGTATGGTTTTTTTACATAGTTGGATTTTACATTTTAATCTCTGATGTGTGGATGCATCTTGCAATCAATTGTATGTCACATGAGGGGAACACCCCCCAAAACACCAAAATTATCTCCCGGAGGGCAGGCCCCTTGTAGTAAAGGCTTCCCCCCACTAGGTGGGTGTTCTAGGAACCCTTTTGTCTTAGTATACTAGCTGGGGTTATTGTGAGAAGCTGCTGCTGTTTGGTTTCAGTGCATGGTTTTCTGAAGACTCTTTCAACCAGTTTACCCATTTCATGATGGGGGATTACAAATGTCCCTGCCCACACTGCACTGAGTGTTCAACAGTTTTTGATGAAAAATAGCATGACCCCTATGCCCCACCCTCCCCATTCACCTGATCTCACCTAGAGCGAGGGTTTTTTTTTTGTTTGTTTCCCCAGGTGAAAAATATCTTCAAAAGAAAACATTTTGCTGATGTGGAAGAGGTGAAACAAAAAATGGCAGAAGCACTAAAAGGCACCAAAATTGACGAGTTCAAAACTTACTTGAGCAGTGAAAAAATGTCTCAGTACATGTGTTGCATCAAGTGGAGAGCACTTTGAGGGTGGTTGAAGATTAAACACATAAGAATAAGTATACAATTTTTATGAATGAATTTTAGGGGTTTTGGGTTCCCCCTCTGCCACGTCCAGTCCCAGCACCAACCATGCTGTCTGACCAAGTCCGAGCACGGGGAGGACGACTTCAAAGAAGCGTGTTCCGGCCTGGCGGACGTGGCATGAATGGATATGTGGTGTTGCTCTTAATCTTGCCGTCTCTCGGTGTTCTAACCTTTACCTTTCTGATAATTTGGAATCTCCTAGAAATGCTGACCATTCTCAGAGCTGAACAGCAACTAGGTCAGGCTGAGAATAATATCACCTTGGCCTTTCCCCAAAATAACACCTCCTTCCCAGTCCTGATTAAAGCAACTGTAGGATATGATGATATCAGCTAGTAGGGAGCCTGGAATACCCATGGCAGCCCCCTTAAGTAAGTCCCGAGGCAAATCCCCTCTAATGAAATAGCCCCTGAATGTCTAAAGTTGTTAGAATAACAGCCCCTCCTTCACCTTGAATAGGGATATGTATCTATTAGAATTAGACAGGCAAAGAAATAGGAGAAGCTAGTTAGCTATTAAGCATGTAGAAAACAGTTACTAGGGAGATAGAGTTTATAGTACACAGAGAAATATTTTAGACAGAAAGATAGATAGCTAAATTAAACATCACAAAGGCTTATAATGAGTTTCCTAAACTCTGATGGGTCTAGCGTGTCATTTTGCCCCATGACTAACTCTGAGAACTTTAATAAATAATAAGACATTCAAACTCTGTACATAGAGCTATTTCAAATTGTCTGATTAATAGTTCTCCTGTTCAAAATAACTTTTGTTTAATATAATTGAAACTATGGGAACTTTCATATTTTTCCTTATTACCTTTGTATTGATTTTTTCTGCTTAACTGATTATACTATGCACCTGTAAATGTTAATCACTACCAGAAATGGAAATATAAAAAACCTGCAAACTTGTACTTGCAATAAACGGAACAGTGCTTCACCTGCCTTTGAGCTGTGTAGTTGCCTGTTACCCAGCGCTGACGCCTATCCTCACCTCGAGGGACCCCTGGACCCTGCTGCGGCCGGACCGCAGCGGCACCCCTCATAGTTTAATTGGCAGAATTTTTACCTTCTGAGTCAAAACACAAAGCAATGGGATAGTAAATGGTATTTAAATCTTGTGAAATTTGGTATATAACACATTCTACTTCATACTTTCCCCCCTGGAGTACCAATTTAAGACCATGCCTGTGGCAATGTATTCATTTCATCCGTTGCTCCTTACTGCTTCCCTGCACTCCAGGCGGGCCTCCGTCCCGCTTATTCTAGCCACTCCCTGGTACCACAGACAGTATTGGAATAAGCATCCTTGTATATATGCCCTATGGAATGTTGTGAACATTTTACTGGAATAGTCTATCTAGGACTAAAATGGCTGACTCATAGGTTTGTAAATATTAATTTGACAAAATAGGGCCAGATTGCTCTCCAGAATGGCTACCCTATCCATCTTCCACCAGCAGAGTATGAGGGGCCTCTGCCCACATCTCTGTCAACACCTGGCATTATCCAGCTTCCTCATTTTACATGTGAGGAAAGAGAAGTTTGCACGACTGGATTCTCTCCCCTTTTATCAAGAAGCTGATGTGGCTAGCGGTACCAGCGTCTGGATTACATCAAGATGCCTCGGTGGCCATTTAGATAAACTATGTGGTTTCTTGTTCTGCATTACTTCAGTCATTAAGACTATCCTTCAGCCCTGGCTGGTGTAGCTCAGTGCCCTGGCTGGTGTAGCTCAGTGGATTGAGCGCGGGCCTGCGAACCAGAGTATCGCGGTTCGATTCCCAGTCAGGGCACAGGCCTGGGTTGCAGGCTGGTTCCCAGCAGGGGACACACGAGAGGCAACCGTACATTGATATTTCTCTCCCTCTCTCCTTCCCTTCCCCTCTAAAGAGAAATAAATAAAATCTTTAAAAAAAAAGACTATCCTTCAGTCTCTCTGGGCACAAGTGTTCTCATCCCTTAACTGAAGGAATAGTATTTGATGATGTCCGGGGCTCTTTTCAAATGTACAATTGTTCAAATGTGTGAATACTCTTTATCTGTCACTAGCAATTGCCTCTGATGGCATCCAAATGTCTCTGAGGGCTTCAAGATATTGGAAATGATGGGCTATTCTTTACACATTTTCATCTGAGCAGCAAAGAGAACCTAATGAATAACCAAGCACCCATACTCAATGCTACCCCCTTTTATATGAACCTCCTCTCCCAATCTCTCCCCATCTTCGACTGAGACAATGCCACAAGTCAAAGATGAGGTACACGGGGTACGAGTGCTTTTGCAAAGCCCAAGAGTGTGTTAGATTAGGTTTTGTTCCTGTCTGAACATGTTATTTCCCCTGTTCTGACGAGGGATAGATGACATCAGTTCACTGAGGCACTGTCCAAACACGGAAATGACATCACACCACTAGGGAGAAGCTGAAGGTCTGTCCTCAGTCATTTCTTGAATAGGGGTAGAGAACTGAGATATGAGTGGGGGTTGCTTTGAGAGCTTTTATGGCTAACTGCTCCCTCCCCACTTGTTGTTCTTTCCACTGGACAAGGTCTGCAGGCTCTGCTGGCTTACAGCCACTGCCTGGGAGAACCATTAATGCCTGTCCGTGTGTGCCAGCTTCACGGGATTTGCTTCTGACAGCTCCCTCAGGAAGACCAGCCCCTCTTGGCCTCACGGATGATAATTTGGCAGTTGGTTTCCACCGGAAATCTCCACATTTAAAACTATCAGCCTCTTCCCATGTCGCATTGTGGTCAGGATTCCAAATCTGAGCAACATGGAGAGGCTATATTTTGGGTTAAGTTTTGGCCACCTATTAGCAAGAAGACAGAGATAAAGTACATCACTCACTATGGCGGGATGTCCAAGGGGAGATGCTTCAGGTCCTAGGCTCCCATCCTTAAAGCTAGTATCCCTCTTTCCTGGGTCCATATAGTTTCAGTATGAATATCAATACCTCTGTCTATCCCAGCATTATAAAAGGCAGGGTAGGAATTGGTACCGAGGGATGCTCAACTGGACACTTTCATACATGCTGTCTTGTGCAATGCAAACATTTTGTTATCCTAAACAAAGGACACTTGGCTGGCTCTTCTGCATGAGCTATCCTAATGGGCCCCTGTGTCAGCAGCAGGATTCAATCTTCTCCCCTCGATAGCCAAATCAGGAGATTTATTTCACTATGCTATGACCCGAGTTTGCTTACCGGGAAAAGCTCCTTAGCCAGTTCTCATCAGCTCTGCTGGGACCTGGATAGGAAATTCAGTATCAGCCCACATGGAATATTGCTTTGGCTTAGCTGCAGGATTATGGTTCAGAATTCCAACAGGCTTGCCTTCACTTACCCTGCAGGGTCATCTCAAGGTCACAGGGGGCCCTGCACTGTGAGGGCTGCTGGGAGAGTACTCTGGTCAGGGCTTATTACTTCTTTTTAAACTTAAAGTAATTGCACAGTATATTAGAAAAAAAGCAGTGCGCGGGGAAGTCCTAACTTTATTCATCACACTGTGATAAATGAACAGTGTAACTTGCCTCATCAGTTCACACCGAGTGTTTGAGTTTTGAGGGGAAACACATTTTGCTATTCTTTTCGAGTTCTTTTTAAGATGTAGGAAGTGCTTTTACTGGATTGTGGACTGAATTAGTGGGAAAAGCATACTGTAAACCTTTGGCATCAGAAAAATATGGATTCGAATCCCACCAGGATGATTTGGGGGAAGTCACCTAACTGCTCTGAGGTTCCGTTTCTTCATCTGCAGAAATGAAGGTTATTGTAACTACCTGGGGCATGAATTGCAAGATTAAATGAAGCATTGCGTGGGCAGCACCCCACTGACAAAGGCTAAGGAGCTGCCTGTCAGGTGTGCCAAGAACCTGTCAGTGCATCTCATAGCATCAGAAGAGATTCCCCACTGGGCACACCTGACTCTTACCTAGATGCATGTCTGCCACAAGATTTAATTGAATTTTGAGCCAGATTCAATTGAATTGAATTGAATTGAATTGAATTGAATTGAATTGAATTGAATTTTGAGACTAAATTCATATCACACAAAAACCCCACGACAGAAATGAGAAGTAAAGTGCCGGGCCCTGGGCTCGGGCATTCTACCTACATCTGCCATCTCCTTACATTCTCACAATGCTATAAGGAAGGTATTATTTTCCACACACTATAGATGAGGAAACTGAGGCTCAGAGAGGTTAAATGATTACCCAAGGTCACATAGCTAGGAAGTGGCAGAGTTGGAATTCACTTCTTACAGTCAATTGGACTGTAAGAACCATGCTTCTAACCACTAATATCTTCCTCCTCTTGGTAAATAAGAAATGTCAACCATAGATTGTATGTGAGAAATTCTTAAGCTATTGATAATAGGAAATGGAACGCTGTGGCAACAGAGCTTTTGTGGGAAGGGCCATGGGCCCCCTTTGCCACAATCTCTCTCTTCCACAGCCGTGTCCTGGCCTCATTGGACAGGGTGATAGAGTTTTAGCAAGAGCAAGCCATAACAATCTGTGTGCATTTTCTAGGCCTGATTCCCATGGGAAAACTCGGTTTGAAGTTCTGGCTCCTGCCCACCACCCCACTTCTGTAGGTTTTCCATACAGAGCTGAGTCACATTTACCAGACCAAAACAAGCCGGTCCCCTACATGCAATTATAATCCTTGTATAGCATCGCATCCTCCTTCATTCATTTGAAAAGTTGCATCATTGAAGAAATCCTTAGCCCTGGCTGGCATAGCTCAGTGGATTGAGCACGGGCCTGCGTACCACACGATCGCGGAATGATTCCCAGTCAGGGCACATGCCTGGGTTTTAGGCCAGTTCCCAGCAAGGAACTCACGAGAGGCAACCATACATTGATATTTCTCTCCTTTCTCTCCTTCCCTTCCTCTCTAAAGATAAATAAATAAAATCTTAAAAAAAAAGAAATCCTTAAATAGGAAACATTTGCTTCTTTTGACAGGCTGTTCCTTTTGGCTAACATAAAAGTTGATATAAATATGTCCAAATACCCAGATATACAAATGTGAACAGATACTTGAAGCTCAAGATGCATGAGCCATATCCAAGAATTGTGTACCCCAGCTTGTCCATGGGCATACATTTACTAGCACCAGGGCAGCTCTAGAAACTTCACTGTAAACACATTCACCACCCCCTCAACACACACACACTTCTCCAGCAATGAAACAAATAAACAAGAAGCCAAGAAGATCAAATTACCATCCCACTAACTGTTACAAAGACAAATATCCCAGATTTGGGCCCTAATCTGCGGTAGGTAAATAAAGGGGGAAGTGGGAGTGAGAAAAAGGACAAAACTGAGCAAATGGAGCCAAGCTTGTGTATTACTGTTACTTTTTGAGGTCCAAGGCCAAAATGCTCATTAACGATGGCTCAGAGTTTCCCCAGTTGGGCATTCCTGCTCTTTGGGAGGGTCCAGATCTGCACAGCCCAGCAAAAATGTCCGATTTGAGGATTGAGCCTGGAGTTGAGCGGAGGGGAAAGGGGGAGCAGGTAAAAGCTTTTCCAGGGGTTCTGTGGTTCAAAACAAGTTCAGAAACAGCTGAAAATCCTCATAAGAAGCTACATCCTTCAGTGGGCTCCCTTCACCTCTTGTCTTTTCCAGTCTGCCCATGATTCTCCTCCCCACATAGAATGTACCTAGAAAAACAGCTAGAAAAAAAAGGATCATTGACCCTGTCCTTCAAAGCCAAGTTATTTTTTGATTAATTAAGAGTGAATATGTGAGACAACCTCTGGACGAAGATAGTGCATTGGCCAAAAAGTTTGTCTGTTTTTTTTCCGTAAGATGGCTAAGATGGCTCTAGTAGCACTTAGTTGTCTTCAACTTCATTTAAAACAATTTTGTTAGATTGTGTTGTGACAGCTCTCATATCAGCATGCATTTTTAAAAAACTTATCAAAAATGGTGAATTTTTGTGTAGCCATTTTATTATTCAAATGGAAGAAAATATGCAGCTTTTTCAGCATATTACGTTTTATTATTTCAAGAAAGGTAAAATAGCAACTGAAATGCATAAGAAAAAGTTTAAAACAATAAGAAAACACACAAAAAAGATTTGTTCATTATATGAAGAAGGTGCTGTGACTGATGGAACGTGTCAAAAGTGGTTTGCGAAGTTTCGTGCTGGAGATTTCTCGCTGGACGATGCTCCGTGGTCATTTACACTAGTTGGAGTTGATGGTGATTGAATCGAGACACTAATTGAAAACAATCAACATTGTATCGCACAGGAGATAGCCAGCACACTCAAAACATCCAAATCAATGAAGTTGTTGGTGGAAGTGAAAAGTGTGTGTTTTATTTTACCGAGAAAACCACACAGACTTTTTGGTCAACTCAATACCTTCTAACTCTTCCTGTCTGGAATCAAATCCCAAACTCATACTGAGAAGATGTGTAATCGTAATGGAGCCTTGGGCCTCATATGGTTCCCTCAATATTCATTTGACTACACTGTTGGCAGATTAGGTGTTTGATAATAATACTGGTGTAGGAGGAAAGAGGAGGAGGGGCAGGAGGAGGAGAGGGGAGGAGGAGGCTATAACTGTGGACCTGTGCCGAGCACTGTATCTGCAGTGATCTCATTTAATCCTCACAGCTTCCTGAATTAGACACTGCTCTTACAGAGACAGAATTTTACAGACAAGATAAGTGAAGCTTGAGGAGGTTAAATAATTTACCCAAGTTATCACGGGTAGAAAATAGATCAGGTACATTGTAACTCCAGTCTATCATTGCCAATCTGTCAAATCCAATGTAATTTACATTGGATTTTTTTCAGTGTTATTTGTCCTTTCAGTTTTTTCCCAAAATTTTAACTACTAGAAATCATATGACAATGTACTTTGTGAACATAAAGCCTTTCTCTTATTCTTCATTATTTTCTTAGAGTAAATTCACTGGAGTAAGATCAAATGGTTAAGTATTTGGGGGCCTCACACATATTGCCAAATTGCATTTTAAAAGGTTTTGCTGGTCTATACTGAGAAAATCACTATATGAGTGACCTATTTTTCTCAGATTCTTCTCAAGACTACCTAACTGCTGATGAAATCCAGCAACCTTCTGATCACAGTTCCACAGTCAAGGGGTTTTGTTTCAGTGGCTGGTAGCTTTCGGAAGCTGTGAACCTGCTGCATTAAAACAGGCTCCATGGAGGTGCAGACCCCTCACCTCCTCTCCAGTCTTTTGGCTGATGCCTGTGAATCTATCATTGGGGACTCATCCTTTTGACTTAAGCTTGGAGTTTTTCTAAAATGTTCCTTGGAAAGAGTTACTTTTAAATAGCTAACAATTATTTATATTCTGTTACTAAGGTGAAGAACCAGATAATTTTGCAGGGAAGGGAAGGAAGCCAAGAGACCGTGACTGGAGTTCTGGGGTGAGGGGCGAAGGTGGAACTGGGGAGAGACAGAGATCCAAGAAGAAAGAAGGTGGAAGTCTGTTCCCTCCCCATCCAGCCAAGGGCACACTGCTTTTCCTGTCCAGTGCTAGTGCGTAGGAAGGTGGTTCGCATGCATACATTCATCCATTCCACACACAGAAATGTTTAGTGCTCGCCATGAAGTAGATGGCAAACACTGCAAGTGTTGGAGAGGGATGTATCAACTGTCAGAGCGAAATCTTTTCCTAAGGAGGCTTAGTGAGAGGAGACATACAAATAAATATACAACATGGTATTAGAAAGTGATAAATGCTGTTAAGCATTGTCTCTAAACAGGAAGCTTGTCAGAAGCCAGAGTCTCGGAGAAGGACTCTGTGGGTAGATAATCTACAGACTCAAGCGTGTGGGACTTACAGGGTATGGGGAATATGGCTGGAAAATCAAGATCACATGCAAGTCAATTACTAGCACGCAAGGGAGCTTTCTGACTCTTTAAAAGTACTCTAGACCTTGGTTCCTCCCCAAATCATACCTCTAATTTTATTTTTTAATGAAATGTATTAGGGCATCAGTGGTTAATAATACTGTATAAACTTCAGGTGATACAACTTTATCATATGACCAAAGATCTATGATTTTGGTTACCCGGTCCTTCGCTTGGCTGTAAAAACGTGAAAGGTGTCTTGCTGTTTGTTGTTTGTGCCTGTTACTGTTCTGTTGTTAGATACAGTGTACTGTTCTGTCGCAAAAGCAGCAGAGCCGGGGAAGCTTCCTCTGAGAGTGCCTGCAGTGGGAAGAGCACAAAGCCCTGAAAGTTGGGGGCTCCCCATCGCCAGCAGCTGCAAGACTTGGGCCAGGCTCTTGACTGCTCTGTCCTGGGCCTCAATTAACCCCAATTAAGCAGAATGAGGAGTTTACTGTCAGGAGGAAGGTTTCTGCTGTCCCTTCCAACCCTAGCCCTTTTTTATACCCGTTAGCATTTTGCGTGCGGGGCTTCTGAGTACACAGCAGGATTAATCCATCAGCTCAGCTGGCCTGGGAGAGGAAGGCAGGCAGGCAGGCAGAGGAGGAAGTATCAATGATATTGCACTCCAGTGAGCACTGAAGAGGCTCCATTCATGGGCCAACAAAACCTGGGAGAAGCCTAGGACTTAATCAGCCGAGGAGGCTCCAGCAGTAGGAACAAAAGAAATCACAGCCTGAGTTGGCAATCCAGGCGGCTTCTGCATTCTCCCTGAGACCTGAGTGTACACACACACACACACACACACACACACACACACAAAGGGAGAGACAGAGAGAGAGAGAGAGAAGGGGTTACAGGTTTCCACAAGGGAAAGACAAAGAGGCAAAAACAAAGCACCAAGGAATTAGGTGATAGCTGATATGACTGAAAAAGAGCCTCATTTTAATACTACCATTTAGGCCATGCTTTAGGAATACTTATAGTTTAGTTTTTTTAACTAAGATTCTTTTATTCTTAAAAAGCAAGCAGCACTTAGATGAAGCTCCAAATGGAATTCCTGTATAAAACCTTTTAGGGTTCTGGAGTTATTTCAGCTTCTAAGCATATTATAGCATTTGCAATCCTTTGCACCATGCCTTTCCATGGAACATCTATCTAGGCCTTTTTTTGTCTTTAGTATTTCAACTTTCTTCTAGTGAAGTAGGTTGCAATTATGCATACCCCATTTCATAAGAAGGAAAACTGAGGTTGTGTTTCTTGTGGTGGCTTCTTATGTCTGCAGGACGCTTCTGTAATCGCCAGTGCCAGCTTCATCAGGAGGTGTGCGTGGCCACTGGCCCTGGGCTGGTGGAGGTGAGCAGACTGCCATTGTCCTTCCACACGTAAGTGCAGGGGAAAGGGGAGTGACTCGGATGCCACACAACAACCAGTAGCTCCCTGGGAGCGGAGGACATGATGCTTCCCCTCCATGCTAATCTAAATGCCACGCTCTGTGCCTTTGACGGACGCTGAAAAATATTATTAGGATGACTCACAAAATTAATTGTTACTGGTTTGGTTTGGTTTTGTATTCACACGTTTTTCTTCGTTTGGCCTCTTGCTGCCCTGTACTGTCGCACAGTGCGACTTTCTCAAGAGGAGTCTGAGTAAATTCGCCTACGTGAGTATGTATCTGCATGCCAACGAGGGAGCATCAACTTTTTCATTTTACTTTTTCTTTTATACTATATTTTATTGTTTATGCCATGCCGATTGTCCCGATGTCCCCCCTTCGCCCTCTCAAAGGGCACCGTCTCAGGAAAGGAGCTGGGGCAGTTGGCAGCCTTTTGCGCAATGTTCAACTAAGACACTCGCTGTAGAGCTCTGGGGCAAATATTTCTGCCTGAAAAGTCTAGAATAACCCTGCAAAGTCAAAAAGAGTCCTGCAAAGTCAAGAAGAATCCTGCAAAGTCAAGAAGGATCCTGCAAAGTCAAGAAGAATCCCGCAAGCAAAGAGGGCAGCGCATCGTGCTCCGTCCTTTCTCTATGAGGAACGGGTGTCATGGATGGTAGATGATAGACGTGGTTTCTTCTTTTAAAACATATCTGAGCCCTTTTTTCCCCACACCCTCTCCAACGTTTGTTGTTTATTGCTTTGTTTATGGTAGCCATTCTGACCGGTGTGACATGGTATCTCATTGTGGTTTTAATTTGCATCTCTCTGATAACAAGCGATATTGAGCATCTCTTCAAGTGTTTCTGGATCCTCTGTATGTCCTCCTTGCAGAAGTGTCTGTTCAAGTGCTTTCCCCATTTTTTTAATTGGGTTAGTTGTCTTCTTAGAGTGGAGTCGAGTGAGTTGTTTGTATATTTTGGAGATTAAACCTTTGTCTGAGGTATCATTGGCAAATATGTTTTCCTATACAGTTGGTTGTCTTTTTATTTTAATGCTGTTTTCTTTAGCCACACAGAAGCTTTTTATTTTGATGAGATCCCATTTGTTTATTCTTTCCTTTATATTCCTTGCTCTAGGGGACATATCAGTAAAAATGTTGCTGCGTGAAATATCTGAGATTTTCCTGCCAATGTTCTCCTCTAGGGCTTTAATGGTATCACAGCTTATATCTAAATCTTTTATCCACCTTGAATTTATTTTGGTGTATGGTGTAAGTTGGTGCTCGAGTTTCATTTTTTTCCATGTAGCTGTCCAGTTCTCCCAACACCATTTGTTGAAGAGGCTATCTTTACCCCATTTTATGTTACTGCCCCCTTTGTCGAATATTAATTGACTGTAGAGAGTTGGGTTTATTTCTGGGTTCTCTGTTCTGTTCCATTGGTCTATGTGCCTGTTTTTATGCCAGTACCAGGCTGTTTTGATTACAGTGGCCTTGTAATACAGTTTGATATCGGGTATTGTGATCCCTCCTACTTTGTTCTTCTTTCTCAACATTGCAGCTGCTATTCCGGGTCTTTTATGGTTCCATATAAATTTTTGAAGTGTTTGTTCTATGTCTGTGAAGTATGGCATTGGGACTTTAATAGGTATTGCATTGAATCTATAAATTGCTTTGGGTGGTATGGACATTTTGATGATGTTAATTCTTCCAATCCATGAACACAGTATACGTTTCCATTTGTTTGTGTCTTCCTTGATTCCCACTGTTGGTGGGATTGCAGACTTGTACAACCATTATGGAAAACAGTATGGAATTTTCTTAGAAAACTAAAATCGGACCTGCCTTTTGACTCAGCAATTCCACTGGTAGGATTGTATCCTAAGAACCCTAAAACACCAATCCCAAAGAACATATGCACCCTAATGTTCATAGCAGCACAATTTACAATAGCCAAGAGTTGGAAGCAACCTAGGTGCCTGTCAGTAAATGAATGGATCAAAAAACTATGGTACATATGCACAATGGAATTCTATGCAGCAGAAAGAAAGAAGGAGCTCCTACCTTTTGCAACAGCATGGATGGAACTGGAAAGCATTATGCTGAGTGAAATAAGCCAGGTGTTGAAGGACAAATACCATATGATCTCACCTTTAACAGGAAGCTAAACAACAAAACAAACAAGCAAGCAAAATATAACCAAAGACACTGAAATAGAGAACAGGCTGACAGTGACCAGAGGGGGAGAAGGGAGGGAATTTCAAGGGAAATAGGGGAGGGATTTAGAGGAACATATATAAAGGATACATGGACAAAAACTGAGAAGGGTGGAAATGGGAAGGAGTGGGGAGCACGGGGGGGTGAGATGGGATGGGAATAATAGACAGAAAACTGTACTTGAAAAATAATTAAATAAATTTTAAATAAATAAATAAATAAATGAAACATGTCTGTAGCCACACCTAATTCTAGGAAAAAAACATGGAGCAGATATTCTTTCTCTTGGGTCCAGTACTTTCCTTTGCTGTGCTCTTCTTCCTTCTTGTGATTTGTTCTTATCTGTGACTTCAGTGGCCCTTGTTGTTCCATCGGGATGCCCTTGATCTTAGCCCCAGCCCTGAGTTTCCTTAGAGTAGTGCTCCTGACTCAGGGCCAAACCCACTTCCTGTCCCTTCATCAATACTTTATCGTGCACAGTCCCGATCTTCTAGTCCAAGTGTGACTTCCTGGTGTTAGGTCATTGCAGGCACCATCTCAGAATGCAGAACGGAGGACTTTGAACTCCTCACAGAGGGTCTGCAGGTGAGTTGAGTCTGGCCCCTTCAGACCTCTCATCTCCATCATCACAGAAGCAGCCCCTGCTCTTGGCCTGGATGCTGAGCAAAGCAAAGGAAGCTGTTGCAGTTGGAAAACTACTGGGGATCTTTTTGCAGAGAAAGACCTTTTGATGGTTCTGTTGCCTCGTGATAGTTCTCCCAGTGTGAATTATTCAGAACCCTCCAGGCCCCTTCATCTTTCCCCACTCAGCTCTCTTTCCAGAGAATGCAGAGCCTCTGCAGACCCATCAGCCCTTTGAAGTTTACCCCTCCACCTCCCCAATTATTTTCTGCTTTGGTGGCACCTTCCATCAGAAGAGGTTGGAGGTGTTCTGTGCAACTGGTCCATAATGGGAGATTATATATGTGTATATGCACACACACACAGTATATATATATATATATATATATATATATATATATATATATATATATATTCAGCAGAGTTGAACAGACTGCCAAGGTAGGGATTATCCTGTGTAAAATTCTGATAGAAGTTGGCTTGCCGCTGGGACTGTGATTTTCAAAAGGTGGTCCCTATTCAGGGTGGGCTATGAAGGGGTGTGGAAGGGGGAGTTCTTCCTACTGTAGGGGATGCAGTAAGTGAGTTGTGAGGTTGCCATAGTTTTAAAAAGCTTGAGAACTTTGGATACAAGTATAGTCTTGCCAGGAAGCAAAGGGGTGGCCATTGTCTTTATGGGTTGTCTTCTGTTGCATCTGAAAATGGGCAGCTCCATCTGTGACCCACAGGGATGCATAGAAGGTCCAATAATTGCCTTGGCCTCTGGGACTCACCACCATCCTTTCAGGCGTTGAATCCTGACTCTCCTGGCATCACTAGAATAACACTCCCCAGCCTCTAGCTGCCCACACAGAAACCCTAACCCTGTGTAGTACATCCAGATGCCTGTCTGTCTGTCTGTCTCTTTCTCTCTCTCACACACATACATACAATCCATGCCAATTTGTTAATTAACCCTGACAAATATAACTGTTAAGAGTAAGAGGCATTCATTTTGGCCTAATCAGTATATTCCCTCCCAATGAAGGAGGGAAGGATGATTTGAGCTTCAGAAGTGTCTCCACTAAGAAGCCTTAGGCTTTCTCACCAAATCAGAGGAAAGGAAAATCTCCGTCCAGGAGAGCACCCGGTGGGCTTTGCCTCTACAGACCTCCTTTCCCTTTACCCTTGTAGCGGACATTCTCCCTTACCGTCTCACTGCCCAGACAGGCCCATTCTTTTCAGAGGCCTTCTTCAGACGGAGTGCATTCTGTTGGTTGGGTTCTGAGTGCCATCCTGCCTGCTTTCCTGAGGTTTCTTCTGGTTCATCTTGGTTGGTATCTTGGGTTTTCCCAAGCTCTGACTCACACATTTAGGAATGATGTCCTGGTTTACTTCCGTGGATGGCTAATCACATCTATTATGTATGGGTCTTAGTAGTTTAACTCTTAAGATAACCTATATTTCCAAAGTCTCAGAACATATCTTAGTGTGGCCTGTAGGCCCTGCAATGTCTTCTCATCCTGTGATCTGTTGGTAGGTGCAAACTTTCCCAAAACCGCAACCCCTGGGCGGCAGAGGCAGACACGGAATCGGTATATTCCATCCGCTGCCCCTCTTCTGAAGCAGACAGGAGCCCTCGTTCCTCCAGTGACGCCAGCTGCAGACGTCTTCCCACACTGCACCTAAGAACCCGGCAATAGCTGTCCGAGTCCCATACAGCCACTTTTTGAACAGCAGAGGAGTCAAAAAGAGATGAGAGCAGCTTCGAATCACTTGTGTGTGACCTGAAAAGTGAGCAACCCATGTTCTCGAGAAGGGCAGGGGCCAGATGTTGAGTTCTCCTCTTTTGGGGTCAGTTCACTAGTTGTAGCTTTCGAAATGATCCCAGGTCCTCAAGTACCACTTGATCAGCCAATATCTACTAGTTGCCTTCAACCTGCCAGGTGTGGAGTGTGGGTGTCGGGTGAACAACGGTGAATAAGACTCAGGGTGTGCACCCCAGGAACTCACAGTCTAGCGAAAGTGGGAGTGTTAGCTTGCTGGCAAGTGGTTCCTGGAAAAAGTGGGAAAATGACTGGCAAGAAGAAGGAGCGTTTGGAATTACCTGGAGAGGCAGTCAGCCTTGCAGTCCATCCTGCAAGCGCAGGCTGTTTTCCTGTTCTGGGAGTCCTGGCCCCCTTTTCCCCCTTCTCCTCGCCCTCCCACTCTTTCCTCCTGGCCCAGCGGCTTGTCTGGCTGTTCTTCCCGTGTGAGTGGCTGCTGAGTTTCAGGATGAGTCATCTCCACCCACTGAGCAGCACTGGCTCTGTGAAAGAAACAAGCATCTCCAGATTAAGCTGAAGTTTGGACTGGTTTATTCATTTATTTTAAGAGGTTAAAGAATGAAAACTCTCATTTGAATATGAATGGGTTTCCACACTCCTTTATAAAGCACAAGGATTTTGTTAATTTATAAAAGGGCATGCATCCTGAAATCCTGAGACCCCCCACAGCTAGAAACCTTGGACAAGTGAGAGAGAAAAAGCAAGGATGGAAGTTAGCCTGGTTTAAAAAGCTAACTATGAGAGCTGTGTTAATTTTGGCTGAAGTGAATTCTAAAACCAAGTGAAATGTTTGTAATGTTCAATTTCTATTGTTTGTAAAATGATAATCCAACATATTATGAATTTGACAAATACGGGAGTGTCAGTCACTTTAGTAAACATTGGAAATACTGAGCAAGATACAGTCTCAGCCCTCAAGATACCTTGAGAATGTTTCTTTAAAGTAAGGAATAGCTTCCTAAAGGTTCTGCCAAAACTGAAAGTCTTCTCCCTTTCCCTCCCCACCCCTCCCTTCCCCTCCCCTTCCTTCTCCTTCCCTTCCCTTTCTCTGTCTTTTTCTCTCCTCCTCCCTCTCTCCTCCCATCCCCATCTGGTGACAGTTATGGATAGAGCATGTTAGCAACTAGCACACTGACATCCAGGTACTGCTTATATGATTCACAGTTTTAAACATGGGTTTTATCAGTCCGGATAGGCTAGGTTACGCTGTAGTAACAAATAACCCCCAAATTTTAGTGGCTTAAAACAACAAAGGTTTGTTTTTCACTCAAGCCACATATTCGTCACAAGTCTACAGGGATCAGATCTTTTCATATTTAGTTACTTAGAGACCCAAGCTGATGGAGCAGCTACCACCTTGAATGTTGCTGGTGATTGTATCAAAGGGAAAAGAAAGCTCTGGAAACTCTCAACAACAGGCTCCAGACTCCAGCCTGGAAGTGTCACATGTCACTTGCATATAAAATTCAAAGTCTATAACTAGTGACACAGCCCCATTCAACCATAGTGAAGCCAGGAAGTTCAGCCTTAACCTGTGCCCAGAATTGAGGAAAATGAAATGTTTGTCAAACAGGGCTAGTGACCACCACAATGGTGTGTAGTGGATTTGATAGGTGCTAATTCACACCCTAAGATGTTAGGGCAATCGGCAATTTCAGCCTCACTGTACTGAATTCAGTCCCCTCAGCCTCAAAGAAAAGCAGGAAAAACACAATGACCACTGGTCTCTAGAATGGCCTGATTCCAAGGTGACCCTTTATGCCATTCTCCAGATGTGTAGACAATCACTCGTACACAAAAATGGAGGCCAGGGCCTTGGGGGGATTGAGTGATGAGATGATTAAATGCAGTGGTTTCAAAGCCAGAGTTGGATTTGCATCCCAGTTTTACCACTTACTACCCGTGTGAACTTGGGAAAATTTCTTAACATCTCTGCATCTGTTTCCTCATCTGCAAGATGGGACTAAGAAAGCTTAACTGACAAGTTTATCATTTGCCCTGAGGCAAATGATGCCAACCCCCAGCCCAGTACCTGGTAACTGACAAGTACTCAGTAAGTGATAACTATTATCATTAGTGTTAGGGTTGGAATAATAAGCAAATGTCAATGCAGTGTCTGAAAGAAATCATGGAGCAAATCTGAAGGCTATTTTAAAACTGTTGCCTTTTTTTTTTGAAGAGACTTCACTAAGTGTCAAGAAAACGAGTGTGGGAGAGATATGCACAGATAACTACAAATAATGCTCACAGGAGAAGTCAGTTGTGTGAAAGAGCTGATAGACATTTCCCAGCATACGACCTTGGGAATCCATGTATGAAATTCCTCTATATGCACTCCTGAATATCTTCAAAGATTAGAGGGCCTGGTATGATCCTGGGCACCTATGGAGTATTTACTACACACAGGTACTTCACTTGTATTATTCCATTTAATTATTGGGACATGCTCATCAGCTCATATCTGCATGCCCATTTGATAAAGGTGGGGGGCGGGGCGCTTTTACAGCAGAGTGGGCAAGGGCACAGGCTCTGGTATCAGACTTAAATCCAGGCTCTACCATTACCCAGCTGAGGGACCTCAGGCAGCTGACTTTACTACTTGCTCATCTGTAAAATGGAAATAATAATTGCATGTCTCGGGGTGGCTGTGTTTATTAGATGAGATCTAGCCTCATGTTTTCAAGTAACCAGGGCTTGATGGATGTTGGTTAGAATTACCAAGTACGAGAAAATCAAAACTCCAAAAACTGAAGTCACTTGCCTGAGATCACACAGTTAGTAATTAGTAAAGTTTAAACTCTGGTCTTACCAAATCCAAAGCACATGGGCCTGTGTTTTACCACATCATTCCATTATTTATACTCATACAATTGCCCTTAGGACTGCATTAATCTTCTGAATTTGGGGTCAAGCAGTTCTCAGGCGTAGCTGAAGAAAAGCAAGAAACCATGCGGTAAGCGGCCTGTGACAGTGACAATAAGTGGAGTCACTCCATTTCAGTGCTGATCCAAACAGGCTCCTGAAGGCGCTTGTCCTGTTGGAAGGGCGGCTGTTACTTCAGAGCGGTGTTCACCCACTGTGTGTGCCTGTGGGCCATCAGGCTCTGCACAGGTTAGCCCCTGCGTTCTCTCAATTGAGCTTCCCACCGGCCTTTGAAGAAAGTACTTCCCTTCCCTGTTTTACCGAGGAGGAGACTAAGATTCAAAGGGTTAAGTAACTTTACCCAAGGTCACACAAGTTGAAAATGACAAAGCCTCTGAAAGATTAATTAGGTTAAAAACAACCACTATGCACTGAACAATGTAATCGCATTAAAAATTTATTTTTAGTCAACATTTTTGCAGATCAACAGAGCAATAAATGCTTATGGAAAGTTTGAAAAGTAATGCAAAGTATAAGGAAACAGGAAAAAATTATCTGACTCTGCCACCCAGAGTTAATCACTGTTAAGGTTGGTATAGTTCCTTCAAGTCTTTTTTCTTTATTTTGCAATACACATATACTTGAGATCATACTACCACGGTATGTGATGCTGTTTTCAGGAGATCAAGAATGAACCCAGTAGGCGTTTCACCTTTAATACAGCAAAATCCTTGCTTATAAGAATTCACCAACTGATAATCATAACTGCCATTTATTGACTATTTCTATGTGCCAACCACTGTGCCAAATGGTTTATGTAAATTAAAATATCTGTTTTTATCCAACCCTATACAATACATATTATATGATAAAATAATCAGAATATTTATGCAACTAGTATTTTAATGCACTCTATTTTTTAAGGGAAAGAGATAAAAGGCAACAAATAAGTTGATAGATCTAATTTCTTTTAAAAACTCAAAGACAGCATCACTGAGCTGTGGCCTGTGGTGGCCACAAACTTCCTTCCGTTTCCCATCCCCCTTCCATCCGCAGCACAGGGAGAACTGGCATCCATGGTGATGACTGCAGAGGTGACTAGAAGCGCCACAGATTAACGGAGGTCTCCCGACACTTCCCTCCCTTGGTTTGTGCTTGGAGAGGCCAGCACCTGAGCAGCTCAGATGCCGGGACCACTCAGTAGGCATCAGAAACAGGAAACGAAACGTGTTTCCCTAATGTGACTTGGATCATGTCCTGATTTCTTCCTTTGGTCATCTTTGCTGGTCCTACAGTAGCCCTCTCATCCCCGGGGTCTGGACTTCAGGACCGCCCTTTCTACAGCACTCAGATAGGCCCTTGACTAGCCACAGACCAGGTAGACGATAGTAGCTGGATTGCCCTTGTGGGGCGCCCTTGCCCTGTGGAACAGGAATGAAATGAAATAAAAATCTCTTTGAGATTAATGCAAAAGCTTTCAACCAAGTAAAATCTAAAAATAGCCTCCATGTGATAAGGACACAGAACCCCTAAGGGTCCTGAAGGGAGACACTAGGAGAGGACCTGGAGGCAGAGATGCTTAAGGTCAGGAGTGGACTTTTGGGGCTTGCTCTTTTACATGTTTAAAGAGTAGGTCTGTGTTTTGACAACTGAGCTTACTAATAGCCAGCCACTTGAAATGCTGCTTCCAGCTCTCTGTTTGTTTTAAGTAAGAAGATTCAGCCAGTAATAATGGGAGGAGCTGCAAATGACTTCCCCAGTGGGAAGCACTTGCTTGTTTTTCCTTCTGCCTGAGTTTGCTGATGTGCAGGCCACACTCACAGACTCAGACATGTGAGCACACAGCCCAGGGGAGCCCTCGACCTGTATATTTATGCAGGAGGCGTGTAGAAGAGGGCATTCAAGTATCAAAATACATAGGTAACCGTGGGTAAAAAGAGAAAAATCTGTTGCAAGAATTTAAATGTACCATGCCTCATATAATCATTTCTTTCTTCATTCTTTTGACAAACCTTTATGGAGCCCCTACTTTGAGAAGCACTGTGCCATTTGCTATAATAACTACTAATATTTCTAAGAGATGGGTCTCTACTCCCCCTTCATAAGCTTACTGCCTGATGGAGGTACCACTATAGCTTATCATTCACTGATGCATACACAAGTTCCCCACAGTGAAAGATATTGTAGGATAAATACGTTAAGAATGATACTGAAGATAGGTGCTATAGGAATCCAGAGAAATGTTCACTTGCTCAGAAGACATCAAGGAAAGTGGAAAAGAACAAGATGGACTAGGAATCACACAGCAAATATGTCCAGAGGCAAAAAAAAAAGCATGGCACACTGGGAATTGCAAGCAGGCTGGTTCACCTGGAGAGCCATCACATGGGAAGGTGTATCACATGGCTAGGTATCAGACTGTGAGCCTCAAATGCCAAATTCAGTTTCACTGGACATATATAGGTGGAGGTGGGGGTGAAGGGGTCAGGGAGGCATCTCCCAAGGCTCAGAACTTTAGGAGATAAGGGTAACATTAGAACAGAAAACATCTCTGGACTTTCTGAATATCTGCTTGTCTGATAAGCCATGACTATACCCTAGGGAAGTAAATTCGTACACAACTTGTCAAAGTTGCAGAAAGGACACAACTGCAGAGTAAAAGATAGCTCTTAAATTAAGGCAATCAAAAACATTAATTATATGTGCTTATTTTTCACCGGGGTCCAGTAGAAATTTCATCACAGCCTTTGATATGGCTAAGTGCCGCTTGCTCCAACTCCAAGGACCCCCAGGGAGCTTACAACCATCACATGAGCTACCTTGGTGCACTAGCTGTCACCCTGGCCTTGCACACTGGTCTCTTTGGAGCTTTGCTATCATGAGTAAGTGCCCTCAAGTGGGATCTCCTCTTGGGACACTGGCCAACTCATGTCTCTGAACCCTTAAAGCCTAAGACTAAACCCTAAACTTCGGTGAACTCACCGAGGTAAATAGCTCTTTCTAGAGTCCCATCTAGACACTCTCCCTCTGGTCCCTCTTAGAGAGCATACTTCACCGTTCCAAATGCCCACAGTTCTGGTTAGTAGAAAAGTTTAGTTTATAGACTTAACTGTGTATCGCATATGTAAATCACCAAGAAGTGAATAGAATAAAAGAGCTTTATACTAAAAGACCCTAAATGTTTATACTGTTTTTTAATGATTCAAGAACTATTTCACCAAAAGTCACATCCAGAATATATTAGTGGGGGGAACGTGAGAGGCAACCACACATTAATGTTTCTCTCCCTCTCTTTCTCCTTCCCTTCCCCTCTCTCTAAAAATAAATAAATAAAATGTTTTTTAAAAGAAAGAAATCTCAAAACACAACAGAAAATAAACAACCCTTTGCAGGGAAATGGACACAACAGTTGAACAGGCACTTCACCAAAGAGGATATCTGGATAAGTGAGCACAGAAAAAGTTGTTCAACATTTGCTGTTGGGGAAATGCCGATTAAAACCAAAAGGAGTCACCACTTATCATAGTAGCTAAAAGAAAAAAACACAATAGAAACCGCTATTCAGGACGCAGAGCAACTGGAATTCTCACGCTTTGCAGGTGAGAATGCAAACTGGTAAAGCTACCATAGTTTGTCAGTTTCCTAAACAGCTAAATAGGCAGAAACCATATGACTCAGCAGTCCAACTCCTGAAGATTCACCCCAGAGAAACTAACATTCATTTTCACATCAACAGTGCACATGCGTGCTTATAGCCACTCTAGTCATAATCACCAAAAACTTGAAATAACCCAAAAGGTTGTCATTAGCTGAATGAGTAAACAAATCGACTTCAGAATCTTACAGTAATTTGGGCCGTGGGAACATTATATAATCGATTAGTGTCAAGAGGTGGCCCCAGAGGAGGGGAATAGTCATATGTTCTCATCTACTTATTAAGAATCCAGATAAAATGAAGATTGTTATGCTACTACAGACATGAGAAACTGTGTGAACTGTTTACTGATGCTTGAGTTAGCCATGCTGTGTATATGCGAGTGTGTTACGTCTAAGTCCCGAGTATGAAGTGAAGGCTTTGAAGGAACAGAAGGGAATGTACTGAGTGGGAGGAGCAAAGGCGAGTCCGCAGGTGAACAAACCAAGGAGTCTCTCTGTCAGAGTCCATCGACTTCAACCCCAGGACCAAGGTGATGCAAGCGCCTCGCTGTGTGTGTGCACATGTGTGATTAAAACTTAAAAAAATTAATGCTTAAAATCATTGAATGTTTTTAAAAACTAGTCTCTTTGGGAGGTAATGAGAGGAAACCCTTGTATTTACGTGAATTCAAGACAGCAGACAAACTTAAAGAATTGGCAGGGCGGAGGCACTGACAAACTCTTCACACCGGTGCAGTCTTTGTCGTCTGCTGTCCTGCGTGCTGAGGGCGTGACTCGGTGTGATCCATCCTCCCCACTCCTGAAGCAATAAAAGTTTTTTTGCCACAAATCTATCTCCATGTTCCAAAATGCATTTAATAGGGGTGGGAAAGCCATTATGAAATTAAATGAGACATAAGTTTACCAGCAGGTGGCAATAGAGGTAATTGTGTCTGAGGAAAGATTCAGCTTGTATTATTTTATAAACCAGAGATGGGAATCTTCAGTACTCGTCAGGGCCCCAGCCTCACTCCCCTCTGCCTCACACAGGCATCCTATGAGATGTAACCATTCGAGCCAAGATGCTGTAGACAGGCACCTACCCTTCTTCTCACTGATCACCTGCTGCACTTCCGTTTCTCAGGGAGACTTCTCTAAGAGTTGGATGCTTTCCATTGAAAAACTGAAAATAATGGCAACATCACTTACAGTTGCATAAATTACATTTATTTTTGGTGAAGGGAAATAAAGGTGAGAAGGGGAAAAAAGGTGAAATAAAACAATAGTTTCAAATATAACTTCCTGACATTATTAAATGAGTGTAACCCAAACTCTCAAAGAACAAAAACAAAGCAATCAGGCCAGGCAGACACTAGGTTCCCAGTGAGTTTCTCAGGCCTTTATCACCTCCGTTCATGCTGGAGAAACCCCTTTATTTCGATGGGAAAAGTAACTTTTTATTTACACATCGTAATTTTAAAGGCAGTGGAACGGGATAGCTTGCTCTGAAGCTCACATCCCCAGTGGACGGCAAAGTGTTACAAGAAACTTCACCTGGTTGTCCTCACCAGAAACTCTCCTGTGTCCACACTTCTTCCTGTGTAGCCAGCTTTCCCTGATCCTCTGGGTCTCTCTCTGGATGGGTTCCTGGACTCCCAACTCCTACTCTCCTTCCCCAGGCTTTCCCTGTTCCCCTGTGGCTTATCCCTCTTTAATTTTCTTACAGTCTCTCTCTCACAGCTGAAAGGGAGTTTGGAATACATAATTTAGAAAAATTAAAACTATATTGCTGTCATTTGTGGTCTTAAATTTAAAGGTTTATTCAAGTCTATGTACCTAAACATCCAAAATAAGTTACTTTTTCAGTTATGTAATTTTTAAAAAATAAATACATTTCTGTGATTCAAAATTCCAAAAACACAGTTCTCCTTGGAAGCAGAGATGTCAATGCATGTACAAACAGTTAAGTGTGTGTGTGTGTGTTTCCTTGTTTTAACACAAATCGTAGCATACGTTACACAAAAGCAACTTGATTTCTTTTTCTCATCACTGTATATCTTGGCCATCATTCCATGCCAATCCAGAAAGAACTTCCTCTCTTTTTTTCACAGCCTCAGAGCATTACATTGTATGGACAGTTCCAGCTTTATTTAACCAGACCACTACAGACAGGCAGTCGGGATGTTTCCAGTTGTATGCTATGGAATACAATTCTGCCACGAATAACCTGGGTCCTGTGTCACTTCGCACACGGGAGCATACGTCTGAAGGATAAATTCCTAGAAGTAGAATGACTGGGTTAAAGGGTCTGTGCATTTGTAAGTTGAGTTAATATTACCAAACTTCCCTTCTTAGAAGCCAGACCCTCAGGGGCATGATCTCTGTGCATCCTCACCACCCAGCATCCTCAGGGCTCCACGTCTCAGGACTCTTCCAAGTGTTCTTGCTTGTTTTTCTTTCCATGTGAACTTTAGAATCAGTTTTTGACCCCCCCAAAATTATGTAGAAGTTTTCATTGGAATTGCATTCAATGTATAGATTAACTTAGAAAGAACATGTATCTTTATGACATTGAGTCTCTTTATGGATACCTTTCATTTGGTAAAGCATTCTTTTTAATCCTCAGTAACAATGCAATATTTTCTTCATAGAGGGCTCACACATTTTCTTAAGTTTGTCCCTTGGTGTTGCTCTTTCCTTCTATTTTGTTAGGTGGTTGCTGGTATATATATATATATATGAAAGCTTTGATTTCCGTACCCAGGTTGTAACTCACCATCTTACTGTATTCTCTCTCATTTTATTTGTGATAGAGTCTCTTAGGTTTTCAGGTTATACAATCACATCATGACTCAGTAATGACAATTTTGTCTCTTTTTCACAGATGCCTATTGTGGATTGAATATTTATATCCTCCAAAAATCCCTATGTTGAAGCCCTAATCCCCAGTGGGGCTGTATTTGGGCATAGGGCCTCTAAGGAAGTAATTCAGGTTAAATGAGCTCTGATTTTATAGGATTAGCACCCTTTCAAGAAGAGACACTAGAGAGCTTTCTCTTCCTTTCTCGCTTCACCATGGGAGGACACAGTGAAAAAGCCATCTGTAAGCCAGGAAGAGTCCTCACCAGAAACTAACCCTACTGGACCTTGATCTTGGACTTCTAGCCTCCAGAACTGTGACAAAGTAAATTTCTGTGTATAAGCCACCCAATCTATGGCATATTGTCATGGGAGCCCTAACAAATTAATATATCTTTATTTTTCTTAATTTTGTTAAATGCGCTGGCCAGCCAGAATCAGAACAGTGTTAAGTAATAGTGATAACTGTGGACATCTTTCTCTTATTTCAAATTGGAAAGGAATGTTTCTAGTAGTTCCCATACAGCTGGTTTTGGGTTGGTAAATACATAGTCATGTTAAGAAAGGAAAGATACCTTCATTTTCTTTTTTGTTGTTTGTTTGTGTTATTTGTTCAAAATTAACAAATGCCTTTTTAGCATCTATGGGATGGTCATACTTTTCCCCCCTTATGTCTATTAATAGAATGAAGTTTGTTAACATCTTTCTATTAAGTCATATGTGTATTCCTAATGGATATACACTTGGTTATAGTATATTATTCTTTATTTTAATGTTGCATTGTGTTTGATAATATTTTCTTTAGCATTTGTTTATTGATATAACAATAAATGAGGTTGGTCTACACTGTTTTTGGTGGCTAGAATATCAATGTTGTCTCAGAGATTTTCTTCTTTTTTAAAGATTTTATTTATTTATCTTTAGAAAGGAAGGGAAGGAGAGAAATATCAATGTATTGTTGCCTCTCATGAGTCTCCTGCTAGAAACTGGCCTGCAACCCAGGCATGTGCCCTGACTGGGAATCGAA
This sequence comes from Sturnira hondurensis, assembly GCF_014824575.4. Classification (NCBI taxonomy): domain Eukaryota; kingdom Metazoa; phylum Chordata; class Mammalia; order Chiroptera; family Phyllostomidae; genus Sturnira; species Sturnira hondurensis. Next base: position 138,062 of record NW_028082350.1, read on the forward strand.
CCGCAATCGTGTGATTCGCAGGCCCGCGCTCAATCCACTGAGCTACACCAGCCAGGGCCTCAGAGATTCTCTTCTTTTTCTACTTCCTGGAAACATTTTACAAGCATTGGGATGATTGGTTCCTTAGTGAGGTAGTAGAGTTCCCTGAGAATTCCTGGCACTTTGTTGTTTTCTGATTGTTCGTAGGGCGCTACTTCTTTAAAAACAGTACTATTTTAAATGGGTTTTTAATGGTTATTATTCTATTGTCTTCTAGAGGCATTTTAAATAACTTCTATTTGTAGAAAATTATGTATTTTCAAGGATTTCACATTTATTTGCAAATATTAAGAAATAATCTCTGTTTCTTGTCAGTTCCCTTGTATTTGCAGTTATTTTCTCCATTATAATATTTTACTTTATTTACTTGTGTTTTTTATAAGTATATTATTTTTTCTTGAAGGCACTAGGTTTTGGATTTAATGTACTCTACTTATTTTTTGTTTTTTAGTTAAATAATTACTGCTTTTATTTTGATTAATTTTTATTTTCAGTTTTGCTTACATTTATTATTATTTCTATTATCATTCAATTCTTTTTATTCGATACTTGTGTAATATGTTACTTCTTGCATTTTTAGGTTTTTTGTTTATTATTCTAAATATGTAAAGCTATGAAATTTTTCTAAGCACTGTTCTAATTGCATCCCATGACTTTTGCTACGTAGTTTTTTTTCTAAATTTATTTTTGGCACAGAATTGAATTAATTACTGTTCTTGATTCATAGTACACTCTCATCATTGGTCAATGCATAGCCCTCTTTCACTGTTTGTTTAGTTTGTTGTGTTCTGCCTACTCTTCTCCCTCTCCCCTCTAGTCTCTGCCAACCAATGATCTTTTCACTGTCTCCATAGTTCTTCATTTTCCAGAATGTCACATAGTTTCATTCATATAGTATGTAGGTTTTTAAAATTTGTTTCTTTCTCATAGCAATATTAAGGTCATGCTGGCTTTATAGAATGAGTTAGGAAATATTTCTTTTGCTCTATCTTTGAGAAGAGATTATAAAGATTTGGTATAATATTGCCCCTAAATATTTGGTAAAATTCACCAGTGAACCCATCTGGGCCTGGTACCTTCTGTTTCACAAAGTTATTAATTATTGATTTAATCTATCTATGTATATATATATGTCTGTTCAGACTATTTATTCTTATGTGAGTTTGCAGATTGTGTCTGGCTGAGGAGCCAATAGGGCGAAGCAACCATCTGTGGGATTATGACTGAACGCCTCTTGACTGAAATCAAAGAATTGGTTTATTCCTCTTTGATTATCAAATCTGTGGGCATAGAGGTGTTCATTGCATTCCTTCATTATCATTTCAATGTCCATGGGCTCTGGGTAATGTTCCCTCTTTGATTTCTGACATTAATAGTTTATTTATTTTCTCCTTTTTTTCTCAGTTAACCTGGCTAACTGAGAAAAAAAGGAGAAAATAAATGAATTGATCATTTATTGATTTTCAATTGGTTTTATTGATCTTTTCAAAGTGCTAGCTTTCAGTTTTATTGATTTTCCCTTTTGATTTCCTGTTTTAAATTTTATTGATTTCTGCTTTCATTGTATTATTTCTTTTTTTTCTCTTTACTTTGGATTTAATTTGCTCTTATTTTCTAGTTTCCTAGGGTAAAAACTTAAATTTCTGATTTTAGATTTTTCTTATTTCTTGCAAGGCAGCTCTACCATCAACAAATTCTCCCAACTGCTGTTTCTCTGAGAAAGGATTTATTTCTCTCCTTCACTTCCAAAGGAGAACTTCACAAAATATAGAATTCTATGTTGGAGGGGTTTTTTTTCTTTCAACCCTTTAAATATTTACTCTACTATCTGCTAGCTTGCATGATTTCTGAGGAGAAGGCAGATATAATTATTATTTTTGCTCATCTAGCATTAAAATAAAAAACGTTTTCCTCTGGCTTCTCTCAAAAATTTTTAAATCTTTCCTTTTATGCAGATTGAGTATCATATGCCTAGGTATGGTGTTCTGGGTATTTATTCTGCCTGGTGTGTCCTGAGCTGCCTGGTTTGTCTTTAGATATTTCTTCTATTTCTTTCTCTCATTCTTCTCCTTTTGGTATCCCCATTAAGTATATGTTACACATTTTTAGTTGTTCCATTGTTCTTGGATATTCTGTTCTGCTTTTTCTCCAGACTTTTTCCTCTTTGCTTTTCAACTGTGGAAGTTTCTGTTGACATATCCTCGAGCCCAGAGGCTCTCTTCTGAGCTGTGTCCAGTCTACTAATAAGTCCATCAAAGGCATTCTTCATTTCTGTTACAGTCTTTTTGATGTCTAGCATTTCTTTTTGATTCTTTCTTAGAATTTCCATCTGTCTGCTTACATTACCCATCTGTTCTTACATGTTGTCTACTTTTTTATTAGAGTCCATAGTATATTAATCAAAGTTATTTTAAATTTATGGTCTGATAATTCCAACATTCCTGCCAAGATCTGATTCTGATGCTTGTGCTGTCTCTTCAAACAGTTTTGGTTTTTTTTGTTTTGTTTTGCCTTTTACTAGGCCTTGTAGTATTTTGTTGAAGGCAGACATGATGAAGTGGGGAAAAGGAATGGTGGTAATTAGTCCTTTAGTAACGTAATTGTAAGATGTGAGGTGAGGGAGAGCATTCTTCAGCCCTACCATTGGGTCTCTCTTTTGGTGCGGCTGTGCCCCTGAACTGTGACTTCAGTGTTTCTCAGTTGTTTCCTCCCCTTGGTGGCACCGGATGGCTACAGGGGTCAGGGGTCAGGGAGCTTCCTCTCCCCATCTCCCCATGTGGAAGTCAGAGGGGACTGGAGAGGGGCACTTACTTTCCCCATGTGTGTTAGTGTCTGGTAACCCCCCAGCAGATGAGGCTCTGGCTGAAATGTTTCTCCTGAGGAAAGGCCTTGTTAAAGAGGACAGAATGTTCTGGGTACATTTCAACATGGTTACTTTTCCCTGCAGAAACAACTTGAAGGGATTTTTCTCTGGTCCTCACTGTGAACACCTGGTGGAACTTCTGGAGTTAAAACTCACAAAAGACAAAAATATGAGGACTATTCCACCCGCCCCCCAAAACCATGTCTGGGATCCCCCTGGCGTTTTTCTCTCCCAGGTCTTCATCCTGAGCCACCAGCTAGTCGTCGGTGATAGTTCATGTTGTTCTACTCTGGTACTGTTCCCTCAGCGTTTGCTGCTCCTGGGATTCTTTTAGGAAATTTGTCATTCTCTGTGTGTCTGTATGTCTGTCTGCCTCTCCAATTTGGGGGCAGCAATTTACCCTATGATCTCACTTCTCTACCAATCTAAGAAGAGTTGTTAAACTTTCAGTTTCTTTAGCTTTCTACTTGCAAGGACACATTGGCAACATCTAAGCTCCTTATACTCTGGGCAGGAAACTGAAAGTTCTTATGTCAGTATTTTAAAATCAGTTTAGAAGGAATAATCAGTTCAACCCCTTAGATACATCAGCATGACTCTGAGGTAATGATTAAAACCCAACTGACACAGGTCGGGTGACTTAGCTCAGATATTCCTCCCAAACATAGTAAGATACTGGTATGTACACATACATATATGTGTGTACACATATATATTATACATATACATATATACATATATACACAGATACATATATACACACATATACACACGCACACACAAGGTCTGTCCAGAAAAAGTCCAGCCATTGTTAATATTACAAGAACATCAGTGTAACCTGGCAGCCAAGGAGAGTGGACTGGAATGTGCATTTGTGAACAATGATGACTTCACTGTACTAGTCAGTGGGGGCAGTAGACACCACTGAGTGAGCATGTGTACTATGTGGCTGTTGCATTCAAAATGACTGAGCAAATAGAGCAATGAATCTGCATCAAATTTTGCACTAAACTTGACTATTCCTCTGCAGAAATTATTTGGATGATTCAGGAGGCTGCAGCTATGGGCAACTGGTGATTGGCAGTTTCATCAGGACAGTGGTCCTGCTCATGCATCAAGTCTTATGCAGAGCTTTTTGGCTAATCATTAAATCACCCAGGTGACTCAGCCCCCCTACAACTGAGATTTTGGTGCCCTGCAACTTCTGGCTTTTTTCAAAACTAGAATCACCTTTGAAAGGGAAGAAATTTCAGATTATCAGTGAGATTCAGGAAAACATGATGGAACAGCTGATGGTGACTGGGAGAACTGTGTAAGGTCCCAAGGTGCCTACTTTGAAGGTGATTGAGGTATCACTGTTCTATGTACAATGTTTCTTGCACCTTGTATCTTGATCAATAAATGTCTATTTTTCAGAGTATGTGGCTGGATACTGGATACTTTCTAGACAGAACTTGTATGTGTTTGTGTGTGTGTGTGTGGTTGGTGAGCAAATAACCCAGCACTGAGGGCTGAATTTGCCCTAATGAATATGAAGAAATAGGCAGAAGGCCTGGTCTTTAGATGAACAGAGGGTGATCCATGAGGTCAGACCTAAGTAGGACAGAATGCATTACCCTGGCAGGGGGCAAGGTGGGCACATAGCACAGGTAAGGGAACTGTGCACCTCTTGGATACCAGGAGGTAAGAAGTTCCCGTCCATGAAAGGTTAAGCCTAGGTAAATACCATGACTTTATTACTTCTCTATCTTCCATATCTAGCAGAACTTGTGACATATAGAAGACACCAGGTCAATGCTTAAAGAATAAATGAATGAAGTGTTTTCTGCACACCACTGTCATTTTACTAGTCCCTCTTTTGGCAGAATAAGTGGTCACTAAGAAGTTATCTGATTAGGCCCTGGCTGGTGTAGCTCAGTGGATTGAGTGCTGGCCTTCGAACCACACAATCACGGTTCGATTCCCAGTCAGGGCACATGCCTGTGTTGCAGGCCAGTTCCCGGTTCCCGGCAGGGGACGCATGAGAGGCAACCACACATTGATATTTCTCTCTCTTTCTCTCCTTCCCTTTCCCTCTAAGATAAATAAATAAAATCTTTAAAAAAAAAAGAAGTTACCTGATTAATGATTAGTAGATGCTTTCAAGTAGATTGTTTAATTTCTCAAAACAACACTGTAAAAATGCTTTTGTTTGTTTCCTCTGTTCTTTATTCTCCGTGTGTATTGGGGCTCTTACTATTCATTCTGGCCTTTTCCATGTGGCCTGGTACACATTTCTTTGTCTGCCTTTCTAAAAATCCTTCCATTTTTTACAGCCCAGGTTAAGCCCCACCTTCTTTACGGAGCCTTCTTTAACTCTCTTGACCTTCCGTGAACTTCTCCTTTGAATCTTTAACCTAGAAAGTTGACATCAAATAATTTGCACTCATTTTTCTCCTGTGTTATTTCATGTACGTGTCATGTTTGATTAATTACATTGTTAAGTCCTTTGAGAAACTTAGACCTTGTATTCAGTGGCTAGCATAGATTCAGGCACATAATGGTAGTTAAAAAAATTAGTTTTTAATGGGTTGATTGAATTGTTTTAAACACATGGCTGGAGAAACTACCCATTATTTCACTATTTAGGAACTGCCTGGAAGATATATAGTATTAAGGGTATAATATGCTAGGCCACTATCAAGATGTTAAAAAGTCCTTTCCAAACCCAAATAACCACCCTCCTGTTTCTTCCTGTCTTAGTCCCCTGCCCGCTTTCACTGCTCAGAGTAACCTCCACATGGGCCCTCTGGCATTGCCCTCCCAGTCAGCATCTGGCATCCTTCACTGTGGGCTTCTCCAATCTTCTAAATTCATCCGTTGCCATCAGCTGCCTCTTGGGTGTCCCTCATTCATCCCTAAGTCCTTGCCCTGAGCTTGAATCACACTCCCAACTATCTTCGACTACAATCATCATCCAACAACATTGCAAAGGAATGACAAATTTTATAGAAGTTAAAGTAGGGCTATGAACAATAGCGCTAAAAAGTAGAAACAGAATTATGCCATTGTGGTAGTCTGCAGGTTATGTAGTAAAATCCTTCCTTTCTTTCTTCCTAAGCATGTAGCTGGGCTACATTTCCCAATCTTCCTGTGGTTAATGGAACCGTGTAATGAAATTCTTCCCAATGTTGTGAGTAGAAGTAGAAGTGGCCTTTATAGGCCTGGGCCATAAAAATTCTTCTGAGTTTTTCTACACTGTCTGTGGGCTGGATGATGCAGCTCTAAGAGTTTGCAGGGTCCTTAGACCCTGGATCCCTCAACCACCGTGGGGAAGATAGCTGTGCTCCAGTCAGCAGCACCTTCCTCGAACAGTTGTGAGAAACTAACGCTTATGTTATGCTTGAGCCATTATAGATTTGGGGTGCATTTGTGGCATCAGTTCAGCCCACCTTATCCAATACATGCAGGAAGTGAGGAGAACAAGTAGAACTATCACTCGGATGTTACCTGACTCTGGAGTAGCGTATAATTGAAAGTGTGTGTGTGTGTGGTGGGGTGGGGGGGGGGGGTGCCAAATAACAAAAGGGAAAAAAGCCTTAGATAAATATGAATTATATTTGTATAAAACAGGATGGGAAAATTTTGTATGATGAAGGTTCTTATAGCAAAAACCTAGTTTTTTTTAACTGCTGACAATCTCATTGTGAACTGCTGTTGCTCAAGGAATGCAAAAGAATTCTTTTTTTTAATTTAATTTATTTATCTTTAGAGGGGAAAGGAAGGAGAGAGGGAGAGAAATATCAATGTATGGTTGCCTCTCATGAGTCCCCTGCTGGGAACTGGCCTGCAACCCAGGCATGTGCCCTGACTGGGAATCGAACCACGATCGTGTGGTTCGCAGGCCCATGCTCAATCCACTGAGCTACACCAGCGAGGGCCGGAATGCAAAAGAATTCTTTAAGGACTAATTCCTTATTAATATATGGGCCTCACATCTATTAGATGTTCAGTAGATACTTGTTAACTCCAATTACATCAAAGGAAGTAAGAGTCTCAACTCTAGCCCATGTCTAGAAATGGAACATAACCAATTGAGGATCAGACTTTAAGAGAGATATTAACAGCCCGGGCCAAAGAGATCAGTTGGTTAGAGCATCGTCCCATTACTCCAAGATTGCGGGTTCAATTCTGATCAGAGCACATACAAGAATCAATGAATGAATGCATCAATAAGCAGGAAAAACTCTCTCTCTCTCTCTCTTTCATCAATTAAAAAAAAGATATATTCAATTCAATTAAAAAAATCAAATGTCCAGAGAAGGGAAAGGAATCAAATGTCTAACCTAGAGAGGTGTGTGTGTGTGTGTGTGTGTGTGTGAGAGAGAGAGAGAAAGAGAAAGAGAAGGGGGTTGGGTAATGAGAACCACCCTGCCTTGAAGAGCTGTCATGGGGAAGAGGAGCTGTGTTCCACATCCCTTGAAAGGTAAAACAGGAACAGAACTCTTATTGTATACAAAAGGACCTTTCTAACAAGTACAGCTGTTGGACAATAGAACAGGCTGCCCTGGGAAAAAACTAACCTTCCCTCAGAGGAAATATTCCATCCAAAGCTGGCTGCTGCCAACTGAAGCTATTACAAAATGTTACCCTGCCCTGGGTGCACAATTGAACAGTGAAGGTCCCTTCCGAAGGTCCCTTCCAAAGGTTCCAGGACTCTCTGAAAGATAGTTCTCAAGAATGTTGAATCAGTAAAACATTCAGGAGATGCTCTGTTCTGGGATCATCTGTCCAGTGGTCTCTGTGCCCACTCTCTGTCTTTCCCATGAGGATGACCCGTTGGCTGGTTGCAAGAGGGAGGTGCAAGGGAGGTCTGGGAGAAAGAAGTCATATTTTAAGTTACAGAACTGATCATCTAGATACACCCAGTTTGGGAGAAAGGGAAGGTAGCTAACAGAGGTAGGCAAAGCTCATAGCCTCTCAGTATCTCCTTACAAAATTATGCCACTATAGTGGAACCTACTGGAAAGATAAAGCAAAGTGATCATTCGCATCTTGCAGGTTTTAAGAGAACAGTACCCAGTGAGAAGGAGAAAGGCTAAATGTTTCCAGAGAGGGCAGTGTGAAAGCTAGTAGTGGCCATGGTATTGGGGAACTGCAGGAGTGAGAAGAGGAGTAGGGAAGAGTTTTGTCTAGTTTATAGTTTAGCCTGGGGCCTTGGTGTATCTATGAGAACTTTCTCTGGGCTGATGACATTGTTTGCCAGCACCCAAGTTGGGATGTCAGGACTTGTTTATAAACTGCAAACAGCTTACTGCATCTCTGCCAAATATTTCCTGTCTAGGCCAGTCTGGTCTCTTTGGGTTCAAGCCTGGGTCTCCTCATCCCTCTCTCAAGAACAAAGAATGGAGGGGGAGAAGAAAGGTACTACCTGTGCTAACTATCATCCCATGAAGAGAACTATATCAGCTGTCCATTTTCATGTGAGTCCCTGTACCCCACAATTTATCTCTTTCAAGTCCCATGTGATGATGGCTCCACAATTTCTCTGTCAGGAGGACTCACCACAAATAATTCTTGTGACTGGTTCCTCACACCCAAAAACCAAACGAAGAGGACTGGACAGTACAGAAATGTAACAAAGAGTAAAGAATAGTGCATAAAGCTAAGAAGCAGTAAAAGATAGCACTAAAGCTATCAGAGGGAAATTATGGCAAACTGCAGAGTCAAGGGAAGCTTCAGAGAGGAAGAGCAAATGAAGTTGGGTCTTAAAGAATGAGCAGAAAGGTGATGGCAGAGTAGGTAGAGGCTATACTAACCTTCTCCCAGTACCAAACAAGAATTACAGCTACATTATAGAAATATCATCCTGGATAAATAACTGAAGGCTAGCTGGAAAGAAGCCTTATAACCAAGAACTTAAAGAAGAAATCACATCACCACACTGAGATGGTAGGAAGTGTGAGGTGTGAGAGGGCCAGCAGACCTTCCAGGCAGCATGTAATGTTCCAGAAGGATGTTACAGCAGCCAGAGGATTACCTCCTGGGGAGTGTGCAGAGATACAGAGAGCCTCTCAAAGGGCCAACACAAAATTTTGTTTGCAGCCACTTACCCTGGGCTCTGGCAAAAGGAGGGCTGAGCAGACTGGAGACGCACAAGAAAAGTTTGGGGTCAGTGGCTCTGGGAAGAGAGCTAAAGGGTCTGTTTTCAGGATACCAGTGCTGAGTCATTCTCTGTACCGCAGAAGGCAGCTTTCTTAGGCAGAACACTCCTATCCATGCAGCATCAGCCTGGGGGAAAGCAATAGCCTCACCTGAAGGAATTCCTCTCACCCACCCTGTGGAGCTTAAGCCAAATTTCTGAGGAATACAACTAGAGGTACATTCACCAATTAAGCCTAACAGAAAGTCTGAAAACAAGAACAGATCTCTGAGAGCTTTGAGACTTTAGTTGACCCTCCATCAGGTCCATTGGTGGTAAAAGTCAGCCTTGGTATGCAGCCTGTTTTTTTTTTTCTACACACACCCAGGCCAAGCAGAGGGAGCCACAAACTCTGGATCACTTATAGCTCCAAACAGGTTGCCCAGGACCAGTCACAGGCATTGTCTGACGTAGCTGTACACCACAGTCTTTGCAGACCTAACTAACACATAGAAACAAACACAAAGAGGCAGTCAAAATGAGAAGAAAAAGAAATATACCCCAAATGAAAGAACAAAACCATTTTCCAGAAGAAGAACTTAATGAAATGGAGGCAAGGAATTTATCAGGCATAGAGTTTAGAGTAATGATTATAAGGATGTTCAACAGCATGAAGAAAGATATAGGAACCGTGAAAAAGGGTCAGTAAGAAATAAAGAATGCAATATCTGAAATAAATAATACAATGGAAGGAAGAAATAGTAGGTTAGATGAAACAGATGATCAAATCAGTGATTTGGAAGACAAGGTAGAAAAAAACATCCAAGAAGAGCAGCAATTTTAAAAATGAGGAGAGTTTAAGAAACCTTTGGGACAAAATTAAGCGTATCAACATCTGCATCATGGGAATGCCAGAAGGAGAAGTGAAAGCAATAAGGAACTGAGGAACTATTTGAAGAAATAATGACCAAAAACTTTTCTGACCTGGTGAAGGAAAAAGACACACAAGTCCAGGAAGCTCAGAGAGTCCCAAACAGCATGGTTGGACCCAAAGAAACTCACACCTAGACACAACATAATTAAAATGGCAAAGCTTAAACACAAAGCGGGGATCTTAAAAGCTGTAAGAGAGTAGTCACCTACAAGGGAGCTCCCATTAGAATATCATCTGATTTCTCAACAGAAACATTTCAGACCAGAAGGGATTGGCATAAAATACAAAAGGTGATAAAAAGCAAGGATCTAAAACCAAGGCTTCTTTACCCAGCAAGGCTATCATTTAAAATCAAAGGGGAAATAAAAAGCTTCCCAGACAAGAAAAACCTAAAGGAGTTGGTTAACACCAAACCGGTATTGAAAAAAAAAATGTTAAAGGAATTGCTTTAAAGAGAAGAAGAAGAAAAAAAACAGAGGAAAGCAGTTGGAAAATAAAATGGCACTAAATGCATATATGTCAGCAATCACTCTAAATTTAAATAGTTTAAATGCCCCAATCAAAAGGCATAGGGTAGCTGAATGGATAAGAAAACAAGAGCCATATATATATATGTTGTATACAGGAGACTCACCTCAGAATGAAAGATACACACACACTAAAAGTAAAGGGATAGAAAAAGATATTTTGTGAAAACAGAAAGGAAAAACAGGTGGGGTAGCAATACTTATATCTGACAAAATACACTTTAAAACCAAGGATATAGTAAGAAACAAAGAAGGACACTAAATGATGATACAGGGAATGATCCAACAAGAGGATCTAACCCTACTAAACCTTTACATGTCCAACATAGGAGCACCTACATATGTTAAGCAAGTCTTGATGGACATAAGGGAGAGATTGATAGGATAGAGGCATAGTAGGGAATTTTGACACCCCATCGTCTTCATGTATAGATCTTCCAGACAGAAAATTAGCAATGAGAATGCAGCCATAAATGACACACTAAATCAAATGGATTTAATTGATATCTCCAGAGAATTTCACCCCAAAGCAGCAGAATATACATTATTTTCAAGTGCACATGGAATGTTTTCTAGGTTTGACTACATGTTAGGACACAAAAGAAATCTCATGTCCATGTCCTTTTTCTTTCTAGCTCAATCCCTCTACCCCTTAACTTGCCCCCCAACCAGAGCTCTTTGCCTGCTCTCTATCTATGAGTCTGTCTCTATTTTGCTTACTTGTTCAGTTAATTAGATTTCACGTATGAGTGAAATCATATAGAATTTGTCTTTCTCTGACTGGCTTATTTCACTTAGTATAATGTTCTCCAGGGTCATCCACACTTTTGCAAATGGTAATCTTTTATTTTTTATGGCTGAGTGATATTCCATTGTGTAAATGTGCCATAGTTGTTTTATCTGCTCATCTACTGATGGACAGTTGGGCTGTTTCCATATCTTGTGATATCTTGCCTATTTTAAACAATGCTGCAATGAACATAGGGGTACTTATATTCTTTCAAATTAGTGTTTTGGGTTTCTTCAGGTAAATTCCCAAATTTTGAATCACTAAGTCATAAGACAGTTCCATTTTTAATTTTTTGAGATAACTCCATATTGCTTTCCACAGCAGCTGCACCAGTCTGCTTCCCCACCAACAGTGCAAAAGGGTTCCCTTTTCTCCACATCCTCATCTGTACTTGTTTGTTGATTTATTGATGATAGCCATTCTGACAGGTGTGAGGTGATATCTTGTTGTGTTTTTAATTTGCATTTCTCTGATGATTAATGATGTCAAGTATCTTTTCATATGTCTGTTGGCCATCTGTATGTCCTCCTTGGAGAAGTATATACTCAGGTCCTTTGCCCAACTTGTAATTTGTTTATTTATTTATTTTTGGTTTTGGGTTTTGTAAGTTCTTTATAAATTTTGGATATAAACCCCTTATCAGATGTATCAGTTATTATGTATCAGTTATTATGTATCTGCAATTCTGTGGGTTGTCTTTTTATTTTGTTGATGGTTTCCTTTGCTATTCAAAAACTTTTCAGTTTGATGTAGTCCCATTTGTTAATTTTTTTCTTTTGTTCCCCTTGTCCAAGGAGATATATCAAAAAAACATATTGCTATAAGCAATATTCAAGATTTTACTTCCTATGCTTGCTTCTGATTCTTATAGTTTTGGTAACATTTAATTCTTTAATCCATTTTGAATGTATTCTTATGTGTGGTATAAGAAGGTGGTCTCTTTTCATTTTTTTGCATGTATCTGTTTAATTTTCCCATCATTTATTGAATAAACTATCATTAGCCCATTGTATGTACTTGCTTCATTTGTCAAATATTAATTGACTATAAAAGTGTGGGTTAATTTGAGCTCTCCATTCTGTTTCATTGATCTATGTGTCTGTTTTTATACCAGCACCATGCGGTTTTGTTTACAGTGGCCTTATAGTATAGTCTGATATTCGATAGCACGATTCCTCCAACTTTGCTCTTCTTTCTCAAGACCACTGTTGCTGTTTGGGGACTTTTGTGGTTCCATGTAAATTTTTGGAATATTTGTTTCAGTTCTGTGAAATACGTAATTGGTATCTTGCTACAAATTACCTTGAATCTATGGATTACTTTTGGCAGTATGGACATTTTAATGGTGTTAATTCACCTATCCATGAACACAGTTTGTGTTTCCATTTAATGTATCTTCTTCAGTGCCTTATAATTTTCCTAGTCTAGGTTTCTTTACATGATTAGTTAGATTTACCCCTAGGTATTTTTTAAGCAATTGTGAATTAGATTGTTTTCTTAATTTCCCTTTCTGTTAGTTCATTATTAGAATATAAAAATGCATGTGACTTCTGGATATTAATTATCCAGAAGTGTGATCCGCTACACCTGGGTCCATTCAGATTCCCTTATTCTCCCTGATTTAGCTTTGGAAAATTGTGTATCTCTAGGAGTTTATCCATTTCATACAGTTTGTCCAATTTATTGACACATAGTTGTTTGTAATATTTTCCTACAATGCTTTGTATTTCTTTGGTGTCAGTTGTTATTTCTTCTCTTTCATTTCTTATTTTATTTATTTGGATCCTCTCTCTTTTTTTCTTGATGAATGTGGTTAAAGGTTTGTCAACCTTGTCTATCTTTTCAAAGAACCAGGTCTTGGATTCATTGTCTTTTGTACTGTTTCTTTTTTTAAAAGATTTTATTTATTTATCTTTAGAGGGGAAGGGAAGGAGAGAAGGAGAGAAATGTCAATGTATGGTTGCCTCCCATGCATTCCCTGCCAGGAACTGACCTGCAACCCAGGCATGTGCCCTGACTGGGAATCGAACTGTGATTCTCTGGTTCACAGCACCACGCTCAATCCACTGAGCTACACCAGCCAGGGGCCTGTACTCTTTCTTAGACTCATTTTGTTCATTTCTAATCTGATCTTTATTATTTCCTTCCTTCTACACACTTTGAGCTTTGTTTGTTATTCTTTTTCAAGTTCATGTCCAGGACTCATGGACATGAACAACAGTGTGGTAATTGCAGGGTGATAGGGATGGGTGGAGGTGAAAGAGGGTGTAAAGAAGATAAATGATGATGGAAAAAATACAATAAAAAATAAGATATAAAAAATGAATGAGCAGTGCTCAGGTATGTGAAGAGGTGATGAGGGGATTTGGGTTTGAAGGAACTACACAGAGAGATGAGAATGTAAAAGAGTGTGTTAGAAACCAATGTGTGTGAGAGTTAGGCTGGATAGGTCTACTGAGGGAACTGAGTGCTTGATGCAACACTTCTCACAAGCTTTAGCTTCCGTGCATCATCACATTCCACCCTTTATCATTTGGGAGTCTCTAGATGGGAGTGAGCGTTCCATGGTTGAGGCTGGCAGATTGGGGATTGCATAGGAAAGGTTTAAACCTCCATGAAATGTTCAAATCAAATGGAAAAGTTGACTAGGTAAAAATGTGATTGAATAAATTTATAGCTGGTTCAATCACTGGACCAAAATTGTACTCATCTCTTACCCCTAAACCTGCCATTGCTCATGTTATTCCTAACTCTGTGACTGGCCATTCGCCCAGTAGAAGTGGAAGTAGATTCTTAAAAATGAGTCAGCTCACACCCAGATCAGAGTGTGAGTTCTCATGGTGTGAGCCATCACAGTACATAGAGGGACTTACTGCCCCTAAAGACGGTAACTTTCTCTAGAACCTAAATATAGGCCATGAAAACCCGTGGTCCTTTTGTGTCCAGAGTACACGAGACTCTTCTAGTTCCAGTTCTAGAGTAGTGAGAACTTTTATTCAAATTGGCAGGTGGATATGCTATACCACATAAATAAGTGTTTCCATTTAGACCACCTCATGCAGTGAGAATAGGAAGTTCAAATGCCAACTCCCCACATGATGTGCTTGGCATTGAAAAATATGAATTATGTTATGTTTTCCTAGTAATCCTCCCTGACAAGCACAATCATAGTGACTGACCTGCATCTGGCCAAAATTCATGCAAATGAGGGGTCAACAATAGAAAGACAAGAGAACAGAGGACTGGTCATTGGATGGAAGGAACGGCGGGAGATGTCTTTTACAATTCATCAATACACAAATAGAGATAACTTACTGTTTTTGAAAAAGCAGTGGATCTACTGAGAAATAAGTAAAAATAAAAAAGAATATATAATCTAAAGAACCTGGAAATGTGGCACATTATGATCAGAAAGTACCAAATCCGCAAAGTCCAGCACATAAAATTGCGAAGTGCCAAAGCATCTGTTTCCTAACGTTATTTTGAAAGATGGAGAATTGTTTTTCTGGCGAGTCTTGAGGAGTAGGGACCCAGCAAAAGTCTGACCTGGAAGTCAAGGGAGGGAGACTTAAGTACTCTTGAAATCCCTTCTCTGCCCAGGACCTCGGGATTTCTGCTTGAGTTAATGGGGTGGAATTTCTCACAAACAACAGAAGTATGTGAACCGAGGATGATCAAGCAGAGCCTTCATTTCTGAAAGGCAGACGAGGCTGCCACGAAGCTGTAACCTGCCAGTCTGAGGAGGTTGTCTGTGACAGAACCCGTCTGACAATTCCACCAGGAATTTCTTCCAAAAGGCAATAACCTCCCTGCCTTTTTTTTTTTTGGAAGTCTGATTTTTTTTAAGTTCTTAAACTAGTAGCAACAATTCTTTCTTAAAGGAAAGTTGTCATTTTTGTTAACAGGGTCTTTGAAATAACTTCTTCTCTAATACTTCTGGCACAGAAAACTTGTTTTGAGTTAATGAAGAGGGTCAACATGTTGAATGAGATATAAATTAGAAGCTTGTCTTTGTTAGCCAGATGCTGGTGGTACACAGGACCCACTAGGATTTACAGAGGTGGTGCCACAGGATAGCAAGGCAGCCACTTGTTCCAAACTAAGGGATAGGAGTGAGAGTACACGACAAAATAAGAGGAGAGGGCACAGTTGAAAGGAGAGAGTTTTCATCCTGTTCATCATACTGGCTCCTTCTTGTGGCTCTGCCTGAGGTAAAGGGTCTCCAGACTAATCAGTGTATTACATACCTGTGAACTTGCTGGGTAATCAGGAGAAAGCAGTCTGTTAACTAACCACAAGTCCAAATATACAACATATTCACACACTCACTAATCCTAATAAAGAAGCCTAAAAGAAGCATTTTACAATTTAAAAAAGTCTCATTTAAAAATGACTTGAAAATCCCTTAAAGTACGCATCTTTCCACAAGCTCTTATACTGTCTTTATACCATCTTTCAATAAGTGCAACACAGTTTGTTGGGTGTTTTCCTTCAGTTGGGTGGGAGATAAAGAGCATTGGACTGTTATTTAAAAGATCGTTTTATGCAACAAATTGTTGTTTCTATAAACACAAATCAGCTCATGTAATGAGTTACATCTATAAATCAAGAGCAAGAAGGCAAGGGTAGATTCACATCTCTCATCTCAGCCCATCTACCACTACTAATTGAGTAAAAAGATGGGCAAATCAGCTTCACTATTTAAATGGCTCTTTTCGCCTTTCTTTCTTTTTCTAACACATATCATTGAATTCACATCAATTAAATACACATGAAGTTGGACTCCACGGTTCTGGGGCAGAACCTCACCCAAGAACCAAATGAGAGCTGAGTAAAAGGTAGGGTCCTACACCCGAGGCTCTAGTTTTAGGGGGAAAAAATGTCCTCTGCAAAGTTCCTGTGTTGTTAACTGCTGTCTTTCTAAATATGTGCCCTGGATTCTGGTCAACAGTTATCGCTTATCCCGTTTATGAAACCTCCTCTTATCTTGAACACAATTCCTGAATGACCCTTTGGTCCTGAAGACCTTGATCAAGAAGGAAACAGATTTATGGGAAAGGAACCTGGAAAATCTCAAGTACACACATCTTGATTGCAGCCCTCTGGGTCTGTAAGAGAGAGAACAGGGTCCCGAAGGATTAGCTCTGAATTTGGTCCAGCTCACTCCTTTCTCTCCAAGCTCCCCGTCAGGGCCAACATTTTAATCTTTAATCTCTCTCTGTCCTTCATTATCCCCTGTTTATTCACCTTTTCCATTCCCTGTCTCACATTCTCATTCTTTTTGATTGCCCCACACTCACACTCATATCCCCTTGTGTATCATCTTTCTGTTGGAGCCTGTACTGATGGCCTCTTTCCAAGAGCAGCAGGTTTGAATCAGCTCCAGTTTAAAATGAAGGCAGGGGGTGGGGGTGGAGTGAAGCCAGGAGGGGATCTCAGCTCTCTCATGTCCAATGTACCCAGAGCGCAGCTCTCCCCCAAGCCTCCCAGCTTCTCTCTCAATACCTTGCTCAATGTCTCTTTCAAGACCCTTCTCAATCTCCCCCACCCCATTCTCTCCCTCCCTTCCTCACATGCCCTCGCCCTCCTCTCTCTCTTTCCCCAGACACCCTCTGCACACAGGTATGTACAAGAGAAGACTTAATAATCTCTTGCAGGCAAAAACAGAGACCCCTCCCCCAATCAGGCAGCTGTTTTTCATTAGATGTTCCAAGCCCTATAAATATTCTCTTTTCTCACTTATCTCTTATTATTTTTCCTTTCCCTTTCTCATGTTCCCCGCCCCTAGATTGCCTCCTGGGAGGAGGCCTAAATTAAGAAGGGAAGGCTTGCCAAACTTTGCATTAACCATCTTGCCATGCCCCAGGCCTCTGGCAGAGCAGAACCCAGAAATGATGGCTACTTGTTTGTCCAGTTTGCTCCTCCACAGACCAAAGTTCAAAATCCTCCTGGGAGAGCAGAAGGGCTGAGCTCGGCCTGTGCAGAGGATGCTGCCAGGGTCACCCCATCTGTGTGCTCTTAACTGTTCCCCATGGCTGAGCCTTGATTGTCTTGGGCCTAGCACTGACTGGTACATGCCTGGAGGGCAAAATTCTACGGTTCAGATCCCAGCCTCTTTGTATTACACAGGCAATGTGACCTCTGGCAAGTTATGTAACCTCCCACGTTGGTAAAACTGTGCTGATAAGACCTACCTTCAAAGACTACTGGGAGGATGCAAATGGAGAAACTAATGGGAAAACTTTCACTCAAGTCTGCACCTAGCAGATGCAGGTTCTCTCTTCTTGCCCCTTCCGCTAGGATCTACTGGTTACTGTGGAAAAACATGCCAGCTCCTACTACTGTCTCCTACACCTTCAAAGTAATTAAAAGAAGCGATTAGAGAAGAATTAACCCATAAATGCCCAATGTCTGAGTTGGGGAGTGTACAGTGTTTGCGTCTTGGTAAACGTTTGCTCTCTAAGATAATTATAGAAGCAGAGAAAGATTGAATGTAAAATGTCTAAATTAGAACAAAGTTTACACTTGTTAGGACTTCTTATAAACCAGGCAGCAAGAAGGTATGTCATTGTTGTCAGCAACTCCAGAGCAAAAGTTTCTCCCTGGTGGCCGGGAAGAAGTCGGGGGACCCAGGGGATGCCTCATTTTACACCAGGTGGTTAAGAATGCAGTCTCCAGGATCACACTCTTCCTGGGTCTGGATCCCAGGTCCAACCTTCCCTGGCTGTTGAACTTGAATAAGTAAGTTATCACCCTCTCTGTACTGCATTTCCTCTTCTGTAAGTGGGGATAATAGTACTGGCTTCACAGGGTTGTTGCAAAGATTGAATGAGCCGGGATAATTTACTGCCCTTCCACCAGTGCCTGGCAGAGTAAGTATATGGCAGCCATCCTTTCCACCCCAGATATCAATTCTGGTTTCTGATAGCGTTGGCTATTCACAAACTGACCCATGTGCAGGGCCAAGATCCAGCAGGCATTTGCTCCTCCCAACGCTGCATGTTTTTCAGAAGGAGTCCAGCCACTCTGGTAACTCTGGATAAATCCCAGTCCTTCAGGTGGAGTAAACTCTGCAAACTCCTTAACCGGCGTCCCCATGGTAGGGATGAACTTGGGGAGGACGTGCACTGTGGGCATTAGGCATGCCTTTCCGGAGCCTCGGTCATCTACAACCACCACTCTGGTCCACAGCCTTCCTGAGAGCAGAGCTTTTGTCTGGGAGTGCAGGTGGTGACCAGGAACAGTGACAACCAACTCAGACAGAGCCCTAAGTCTCCTCAGGGCTTCAGGGGGCAGTGAGGCTGGATCTGCCCACGCTGCTTGTCTCTTCGGCTGAGGATGAATGGAGAATACTGCCTTCCCAGCTCAGACTCCGGCCCATCACAGAACCCCAAGTCCTTAAACCCATGGAATGCAACCTCCTATTCCCTGAACATAAAGCTATCTAAGACTAATGAAAACTTCATAAGATGGTTTTTGTCTTTATTTTCACTAATTCCTTTGCCCTGTGAGTCAGCCTTATCATACACTCTGGAGTCAGCTAGACCTTGTTTTGTCAATTCCTCACTGTGTGACCTTGGGCAAATTGCATAACCTCTCTGAGCCTCCATTCATTAATATATAAAATGGGGCTAACGACCTTACATCCTTATAGATATATTACATCTTTAAGAAAGCAACTCCATAACTTATTTGTTTAACTTTGTCCCATTTGTTGAGGAAAGAGAAAAAGAAAGAACTACAGAAAGGGACTCTGAAGGAAATCATTAAACTGAAGAGAAAGCTCTTAAGAAGGAGACATTTTTTGCCTTCTTTGCTCCAGTCCGTTCTCCCGTGGTGACAGTGTAGCTAATACATCTGTGCTCCGCTCAGCCCCTGCTAAGCAGGGCTGGAGTAGCACAGGAAATCGGCACTCAGAAAATAAATGACCTGTCCCAGAGTCTTTTGTTAATGAGTCCAGGGCATAATAAATCAAGGTGACCCAGTCTCGAGAAACACAAGCCTGTTTAAAAACAAAAACCACGAAACCCCCAAGCCCCAGAGGTGAAGAGGAGAAGGGAGAGGGAAAACTGCAGGGAGTCCTTATAAATCACACCCCAACGAAACCAGTGCAGATGTTTTCCCATTTCAGACCCACTCAAGAGGCAGAGAATAGACGCATGTGGATGTGAATGGAAGGGGCTCTGTGTTCATGAGGGAAGGCAGGAGACAACCAGCCCAATGGACACGGCCCCTCCTTTCACTCATAGTGTCCTTGGGGCTCATAGCGGCACAGGTTTGCAAACTCTTTCTTAGTGTTCTAGCTGTCACGGTCCTCTTGGCTTTTTCCTCTCATCCAGGGTCTCCCTCTAGTCAGCATGGCAGGAGTGACTGGATTAGACAAAATGCCTAAATCTCCTTGGAGGAAAGAACCAAGCACCTCTAATCTCAGATGTGAGTCTCAGCTTCCCACAGTGGCAGACTGCTGTAAACAGAGAGAAGGCTGGTCAGGTAAGTCATGGGCAGTGCCTAACTTACCAAATAAACTGCAAGCTCTCTGAGTGTGAAATTTAACGACAGAATAGAAAGCACGTCAGCTTGGAGATAAATGTTCCAGTATGGGGTAGAGAAATAGGAACTTAATACGAGACCAGTTCCATGCATAGGGCTTTCCCAGAAAGCCATAATAGCCTGGTGAGATAGACGGCATTGTCCTTATCTCAGAAATGCAGAAAGGGAGGCAAAACAGGTCTAAGGAATAATAAGAAAAGTCATTTCTAATGCACTTTGCAGTTTGTAAAGAGTTTTCAAAAACGTTATTTTATTTGGAAACATTCTGTACAGTGGGTTAAAGAGGTTGTTCTTCCTCTGCGACAGATGAGAAAACCTGGGCTGAGAGATGTGAAAAAGCTTCTCCAGGCCACACAGCTAACCTGTATGGAAGCACTCCGGTCCACACTCAAGTTCTGGAATCCGTCATCCTTTCTTTTCAACCACAGCTATTTCCCAGGGTCCCATGGTGAACACTGGGAAAAGGGCCCTGAAAAGGCTGGTAAACTTTAGCCACGTTGGGAAAGAACCAAAGGCCTCTAGTCTCAAGGTCCATAACTGCTTGGTGTTTAGTGGTAGCTGGAAAACAGATGAGTGGCGAAGAAGAAACTGTGGCCAAAGGTTTTCCCCCTTTGTTCCTGCTATACAAACCTATCAGTCATTCCCTCCCTCCTTATAGGCATGGCCTCCCCTAATCACTCTTTCCTGCTCACTTTCATTTAAAAAAAAATGAGCGCTGGCTGGTGTGGTTCAGTGGATTGAGCACCAGCCTGTGAACCAAAGGGTCCCCGATTCGATTCCCAGTCAGGGCACATGCCTGGGTTGAGGGCCAGGTGCCCAGTAGGCGGTGCTCGAGGGGCAACCACACATTGATGTTTTTCTCCTTCTCTTTCTCCCTCCCTTCCCCAGTCTAAAAAATAAATAAATAAGTAAAATCTTTTTTTTAAAGAAAGAAATGAGATGGTACCAATTGCTTTAAAAAATATTGCCCATGCTAAATTTAATTTCAACCTCCATTAACACCACTGCAAGTTTTCATAGCACTTTATATTTTTTAAATTCTTTCATATCTATTACCTCCTCTGAATCTCTTAGTCAGAGTTATCACTTACCCTTGAAGGAACTGAGAGCAGAGTGACTTGCCCGCAGTTGCTCCACACACGAGCATGGAGACCTCCCTCTCATCCCCCGCCCCCGGACTGCCTCCAAAACACAAAGTTGCCAGCCACACGGCCTTTCCCATCTTAGTTTTTTTCACATTATCCCAGTTATGCAATGAGAGATGTCACCTTCTCCCCCAAGGGTTTGCCATAGACTTCCTCTACCAGCTCTGCTTCCTTTTGAAATAAAACAATGAGCATCATGCTGTAATCCAACCATACAAGTACCATCAACCGCAACAGGAAGATGCCACAGCAGGCTGCCTAAAATAAACCAAAATAAACCCATAGTTTTTAATTGGTCCAGGACCTAGAGCTGCAGGACAGCGAGCACACCCATGAAAATTAAGACTGTTTCAAGTATTTTAAGTCAAACAGCTGCCTTCTACCAAGGCAGATTGCTGCTTTTGGTTTCCTTCTATTATTTCTTGGGGTTTTGTTTGTTTGTTCATTTGTTTTGGTTTGGTTTTTAGTTCTGCTCTGTGAGTCCAAATCATTTCCTATTCTCAGCTGGGTACCCAGAGGGAAGAATGCCAGGATGTGGGCATCTCGATGAATTCTGGCATATCAGTTTTTGTTACAAAAGTCATTCCTTCACTCAACAAATATTCTTGAATTTCTTCTACATACCAGAGACTATGTCAGGTGGTGAAGACAGTTGACACTTATGTTTTTTATTATCCTTCCCACCAACCCACTGGGTAACCTTGGACAAGATCCTTCCCCTTTATGGACATCAGTTCCTGCCTCTGTAAAGTGAAAAAGGGCCTTGGTGGCCTCTAGATTCTTTCCATCCCTGCTGTTCTACACACAGGTCTTGGGGTCTGCGTTGATGGAGAAGGCCTGGGTATAGTGCCTAAGGAGGAGAAGAGTGTTTTGTTGTTGTTGTTGTTTAATTCACTGATGCAATAAATTGGAAAAAGAGCAGAAATTAAGACTATACTTTACAAAAAAATCATACTTTGTGGTATGGGGGGAATAACTATTGAGTTTTAAAAATCTATTATATGTCATAAAAATTTTTTCAAATACAAATAAGTATAGCACTTTATGCTTTTTTCTGGTACATATTTTATATATCTATAATCAGTTTGTGTATAATATTTTCACTCTTTGTTTAACTAATGTTATTTTGTATATCATATATTCTGTGTATTAAAAAATGTACAGGCTTCTATTTTTTTTAGTGTATAAGAGTCATCCATCCTATCATATCATACGTCCCAAATGATGGGACATTTGAAGTATTACCAGTCTTTTTTCTTTTGTCAATAGTTCTGGTATAATATTTTCCCTAAATTATTTCTTTTGGACATTCATTTTTAAAAAAAGAAATTTCTAAATCAATGGTGCAATCAGTTTCCAAAAGACCTGGTCAATTTATAATGCTGTCAGCAATTTCTGATGTCTATAACCCATCTACATCACATATAATTTTTATTTTCTGTTCTATTTCTACTAACTTCTATAAAGTCACTTATACTTTAATTTACTTCATTTTATTGAGGCTTATCTGTGTTCTACAAGTATGTGTAATTATGTGAATAATTTATTCATGTCTTTTGACCTCATATCTAATGACTTTTGAAGAACATGTTTAGGATTTCATGGGTGAAGTTCGTAAGCACTACAAATACTGTAGATACATAAACAAATTCATCTTAGATTTTTGTCTGTTTTGTTCACTGAAGTATTCTAAGCATCTAAATTAATGCCAGGTACACAGTAGGTGCCGAATAATTAATTAGTAAATAAGTGAGTAAATTATCATTTAATATTTATAAGATATCCACTATGTGTTGGGGCAAATATTAGCAATCAATTTTTTATTGTTTATGCTATTACAGTTTTCCCTGCTTTTCCCCCCTTTGCCCACCTTCACCCAGCCCTACCCTCTCCCTTCCCTGTCAATTTGCATATTGTTGTCCATGCCAGTGGGTTGTGCATAAATGTTCTTTGGTTAATTCTTTCACCATCTTTCATTCAGTGGCCCCTACACCCGCAGCTGTCAGTCTGTTCCATGTATCTATGCTTCTGTTATTATTTTGTTCATTAGTATATTATGTTCATTAGACTCCTCATATAAATAAGATCATGTAGTATTTGTGTTTCACTGACTGGCTCAAGTCACTTAGTATAATAGTCTCTAAGTCCATCTGTGCTGTCTCAAAAGCTAAGAGTTCCTTCTTTTGTTACTGCTGTGCAATATTCTACTGTGTAAATGTACCACAACTGTTTCATCCACTCATCTACTGATGGGCATTTAGGCTGTTTCCAGATCTTGGCTATTGTAAGTAGGACTGCTATGAACATAGGGGTGCATGTATTTTAAAAAGCATCTGCACAGCTAAAGAAACCATCAGCAAGATGAAAAAGGAACCCACTGTATGGGAGAACATGTTTGCCAATGATACATCTGACAAGAATTTAATCTCTAAAATATCAATATACAAAGAACTAATAGAATCCAATGCCAGGAAGATAGACAATCCAATCAGAAAATGGGCAAAAGACCTGAATACACACTTCTCCAAGGAGGACATACAGATGGCCCAGAGACATATGAAGAAACGCTCAACATCACTAATCATCAGAGCATTCAGGGAGAATGAGAAAAAAGGTCAAAATAGCTCAGGTGGTGGTAGGTGTTCTCACTTCAGAATTTTAAAAATCCATACATGATAAAGTGGTAAGGTAAGAAGCTGCTGAGAAGTCCCTCCAGGTAATAACTTGAACCTTTCTTACGCATCAATGAGTTGACATTGCCAAAACAGGACACAGGAATTGGACTGTGTGTTCTTGTTTGCCCCCCTCATTGTTTGCTGTGCTAGATATGTCAAACCAACTTCAATAATATCACAATTCCACTTCATTGAAGTAACAAACATTTCTCAGCTTTTGCTGTAATACACAGACAGGCACTGAACTCGTCACTGGGTACACAACAGCGCATAGAACCTGGTCCCTGTGTATCTATGCACTGGAACACTGTACATCAAGAAAAAGAAGTGAACTACTGACATAAACTACATATATATATAATCTCAAACAGTTCTTCATGCTAAATGACAGAGGTGAGATGTAAAAGAATACATATTGCATGATTCCATTTACATGGAACGTCCAGAAAAAACAAATCTATCAGACAGAAAGTAGGTTAGTGGTTGTTTGAGGCTGGGGAATGGGCACAAGGGATCTCTTTGGGGTAATGGAATTGTTTTAATACTAGATTGTGGTGATGGTTGTACAATTCTATAAAATTACTGAAAAACCATTGAATTGTACACTGAAAATGACTGGATTTTATGGTATTGAAATTATACCTCAATGAAGTTTTTTTTAAAAAAAAACGGGTAGTTACCATGACCTGTTTACTGTCAAAACAAAGCAAAACGCTGTCCCACGAGCAGGCAGACCATTAGAAGACTGTCAGTTAAGGGCCGCTACAGAAGGCCACCCAGGGGCCTCTGCAAGCACTCAGCACCCAACCCAGTCCCACAGCTCAGGGGACGTTTCCCAGAGGAGAGGACGTCTGGCAGAAACTGTTTCAAGCAGGATAGGAGGGAGGCAGAAGCGTAGGACAGATGTGCCCTAAGTCGGTGACAACAGTGCTCATGCCACGGGAGGCAGTGCTTAGGCGCATGCCCACCTCATTGTGTTCAGAAGGCTTCAGGGGAAGTTCAGCACTGGAAAGAGCTTCATGTATTAATTACCACGACCATCTGTCAAGTACCTTGCCACAAGTCAAGAGCTTCACATTCAGTAACAACAACCCTGCAAGGCAATGACAGATAAATTACAGCCCAAAAGAGGTGGACTTGCTGGAGGTAGCTTCCCTAATAGGAACAGCAAAGCTGGGATCAACATATAGATTAGGCCTGAAGCTAAAACCCATGTTCTTCTCATTCCATTACCTCCTTCCCCCCAATTATAGTTGATGTTTAATATCATTCTGTATTAGTTTCAGGTGTACAGCAGAG
The DNA here is from genome assembly GCF_014824575.4 of Sturnira hondurensis. Classification (NCBI taxonomy): domain Eukaryota; kingdom Metazoa; phylum Chordata; class Mammalia; order Chiroptera; family Phyllostomidae; genus Sturnira; species Sturnira hondurensis. The sequence goes on from NW_028082350.1 coordinate 163,005, forward strand.
GGGTTAGATACTCACACACTTTACAGAGCGGTCCCATCGATATTTCAAATACCCACCTCACCCCCCACATCGTCATTACAATATCACTGACTAGATGCGCTTCCTCCTTTTAAAACTACACGGGCGCAGGATGATTACTGGCGTGAAATTAATGACCTTGCTGAGAAGGGTGTAGGTTTTGTTGATCTACTCTAAAAGATTCATAAAAGTCATCCGCAAAGAGTTTTGCAAATGCCGTTTGACAGGGCCTCAGAGCCACAGCCTTTGTCATCGCAGTCCCGAGGACAGTGCTCTGTATACTGCAGGCAGGCGTTTGACACGTGTCATTCTCTGTGTAGCTTTGATGTGTCCGTAAAATCCAAGAATCTTGATTCAAAATAAGTTAAAGGTCACTGGCTTTTTAAACAGCTAGAAAATTCAAAAAGGCCACAGAAATCCAGTGTGTAACACGTGACCCTCAACCCAAAATCTTCATTCAATGCCTTTTAATAACAGTCTACATGAAAACATGTAGCATTTAAAGTGAGATGACCCAAACAGAAACATTTGTTTAAACTGTGCCTAGGTTCTCTTTCAGATTTTTTGAGAATTGCCTTTTCCCCTCACCTTTGGCCCAAGTGTATCTACCACTTAACAGGAAATTGTTAGTCTGTTTGGGTGAGGCAAAGACACACATTTTTCTCTTGAAAGAACAGACTTTCATTCCTATAAGTAACATAAATCAGGGCCAGTTCCTCTGTCCATTAATTATGTGGAATGAACAACCCTCCCCTGCTTGGGGAGCAGCACAGGAGACCAGCACAAATTTCCTCCTCAGACTGCAGGGGCAAGATCTCTTGACCATCCAGAAGAACGCCTGTGGTCCAGGGTGGCCTCCGAGGATTGGAACAGGCCAGGCTCTGCTGCCAGACGTCTGTAAAAGATCCACTGATGGAGACAACCCCGTGATACAATCCACAGAGGGCTGCCGTGTGGTGGGGTGGGGGCTAGCATTGCGAAAGAGCAAGGGAGTGAGAAGGAGTTTGCATCCAATTCCGCCCCTTAGGAATATCCATCCAATCCTCAACTCTGAAGACAGCGGATGAGTTTAGGAAAGGCACTGCCCCGGGTTCTTGTTTGAGAGTCTTAGAATACGTCAGACACACTGCCAGGGCCCTGAGGGTGGTAGAAGGAAGGTCACGGACTGCCTCCGATTCAGGTCTATACTCAGGTTGAACCCACTGGGATTTGCAAGGGACTGGAACATCACCACCACAAATCTACTCACAGAAGGAACACACAAATGAAAACAGTTTCACAGCTGGAAATGTGTTTGTGTTTGGGCCTTTACACACCTGTGACCAATACTCCTATTCATCTTCCCCTTCTTACTAAGCGAACTTGAATTTTATCTTGAGCTACAGCAGGGCTCTCAAACCACTGAGCTCCTATACTTCCCTGCAGCTGGGGGAGGCATGGGATCCCCTTCTGTCTAATGAGATGTAAGGAGAGCTCGCTGAGCGGGGCTGGAGGCTGTCTGCTGGGCTGGTGTCTTGCGTTAGGTGCTCAGTTCCCGTCCTGTAGCAGGGGAGGATGCCCTGCTGCCATTTTTTATCCTGAGAAGGACAAGCGGAAGTGCCCCGTCGGCCCGGGCTCTGGATGGTCCTCCGCAAACACTGAGCGGATGCTGGGCTGCCACCTCTGTAGTTGTTGCTGTGTGAGCCCTATCTTATTTAAGCCTTTCTTGGTTGGGTCTTCCCCGCATGCAGCCAAACATAACCTCTGTTAGCAGTTTGAATTCAATTAAATTCAGCAGTGATCACCTGTGGTGTGCTAGGTTTGGGAATACAAAGATGAGTCAGATAAAACCCACTGTCCTCAAAAATGTCACCAACTAGCGCATGAGAGAAGGTACGTAAGCAAACCATTATAGTGTAAGTGGCATGTTTGCTTAAAGTGTTATGGAAACAGTCATCAATATTAAGGAAGCAAAATGTACTAGGGTAAATTGGGTGGGGTCATAAGTTGTTCCACACCTTATAGTGCTTGTACATATATGAGTAAATCCAATAAACCCACTGAATATCCACAGTTCATAGTATTGATACAATCTGCCAAATCATGAAGTCACAGTTATGTTATCTTCCTGTAAGTACCACTTTACACTTGTTTATTTTCTCTGGTGGGGTCAGAGGACCTCCATGTTTCCTAAGTAAATTTCTCAAACCTTTGTCAATTCCTTATACACAGGAGAAACCGCCACAAAGTCCCTGGAAAAATAAACTCAGCCTCAAAGAGCAGTAGTGACTGGACAGTCTGGTCTGAAGCACACCCTGAACACCCGAGTGCAGTAGCAGCTTTTCCGCCTGCGGCACCCACTTCAGCAGCTGCTGCCTCTGCCCCCCTGACCCGTGATTCCCTCTCCCTCTGTACATTCCTCTCTCCCTGTTTTCTTCTCCATTCCCCATCATCCCTGGCTAGCCTCCTGGATGGCAACTATTTTTCCTACTCTCTCACACTTTCCATCTCTCTCTCCTGTATCCAACCAGGAATTAGAAATAATGAATTCTTTAAAGATTACTTATTGCATTTATTGATTTTTTTACCCAAGATTTTAATGATTGAAGCTGATGGTTGGATTAATTGATATTTCACAAAATCAAAAATAATTGCTTTAAAATTTTTTGAAGAGGTAATGCATTCACCAGTTTCAAAATTTAAGAAATTTGGAAGGTTATAGGTAAAATATCTCTCTTATATCCCCCTCCTAGCTCCCTTCTTCAGGGCAATCATTGGTAGCAACTTTTTATGTATCCTTGCTGAGCTATTTTATACATAAGTAAATACATACAGCTATTTCCTCACTTTGTTCCACAAAAAGATGGCATATACTGCATAGGTTTTTGTACCTCTCTTTTTTTCACTTACTAGATCTTAAAATGTATTCATGTCAGCATATTGAAAGGAATTCCTGTTCTTTTCTAAGCTGAAAAGATTTCTTTGTATAAGTGTATCGTACTTTAACTAACCCACTATTGATGGTCATTTAGGTTCTTTCCACCCTTTTATTATTTAAAATAATGATGCACTAAATACCTCTGTACATACATTATTTCACAGATGAGAGTATATTTTAAGATAAATCTCTAAAAGGGAGTCAAATGGTATGAGCACTGTGATTATGCTAAATATTGCCAAACTTCTCTTCATAATACATTATTTTACACTTCCACTTACAGTGTATTGAGGTGCTTATTTCCCTAAACTCTCAGCAACTTAGTTTATCAAATTTCTTAGACTTTGTAAATCTGGTAGGTGAAAAATGGTCTGTCAGTGTATTTTTAATTAGTTTCTCTTACTATGGATAAGATGGTTCATCTTTCACATATTTCAGAGGTATCCTTTATTCTTTATTTTATTGGGTTAGTAGGGTTTTTATAGCTATTTTTCAAGTTCTTTACTTTTTAGGGAAACTAACCATTCATCTGTGAAATAAGATGCACGTTTTTGGAGTGTGTCATGTGTCTTTTGATTTTCTTGCTGAGGATTATCACCTTGCCAAGGTGTTTAGTTCGTATGTAGTCAGATTTATGAATCTTTTTATTTCTGACTTCTAGGGTTTTTTCATACTTAGAAAGGCCTTCTGATGGAATAGGAGCTCTTTTACCTTCTTAATCGTATATTATACTGACAAACAATAAGCTGTTTCTTATGTGACTGGTGCAAATTAGAGAATAATTGGGAATCAATGTGCGTGGCGCCAGGTGGCACTTGCGAATGGTGAGAGTCTGGTTCAAATTCTCTCCGCTCCTGATTATGCTGGCAGGTAAGAGGGCTTGGACTTATTCTGTCCATGTTTTTGTCTGCTGTAGATGAATGAATATGCCCAAGGCACCACAGGCTAGGTGTGTGTGGAAGGATTCTAAAATGTTTAGATGACATGTAACTAAACATTTAAATTCTTAAACTTCACACATCATAATGTCATGTCTTCTGCTGAACATCTAGATGCTGCCTATGTACATAATGTTGTTGTCACTGTTTTTCCTCAAAGATAAAGATTCTGGAGTAGGAGATATAGCGAAAGTCATGGCAGCTGAAAAAAAAAAGATCCCCCAATACACGGCAGGGGACAGGGGAGGAGAGTCCGTCAGTCAACACGCATGCTCCGTGGTTGAGCAGAGCTTGACCTCCGTGTAATGGACGTACCTATAACAAATCAGAGCCATCAGGCCTCTTTGTCCATTCTTTCCCAGCCACAACCTCCCCGCCTCATGGTTCCCAGCTATCCTTTTTGGATGAGGCCGGAATCCCAGCCAGGCACCTGAGTAGGAAAAGCTGCCCTCCTGCAGGGTTGGAAAGCCTCCATGAGTCAGGAAGGGCAGTTTCTCAGATAGCACCATGAGTTTTCAGAAGCGATAGCCCCTCTCTTATTTCCCTTTCAACATCAAAAGGGTAGAGAAGCTGGCTATTTACAAACCCAAACTTTGACTTCAGAGCATCTTGACTTACTTCCGAGGAGAACCACTTAGGCTTCAAGGATTTGTCCTTTGATTTTTCTCATTTTTAGGGCATTTGAGATAATGTTGTGCTTACACAGGGTTCTGCACAGAGAGGAGTGGTCAGAAGCTGTGCTGTCATTGGGTCTTACTTGATGGGCCACTCTAAAGATATTAGCCTCAGTCATCAGGGCTTGGACTGTATCTTCCAGGGCTTGAACTGTAGAGAAGTGAAGGGTAGGGCTGCTTGAGGTCCAGCAGAACAGAAGGACAGGCAGCCATGGAGATCAGAATTAGGAGATTTAGGTGCCAGGAGGCCAGGTTATCCCAAGTCAGCGTCATGGAGTGCATTATGGACATAGGATCTTGGGAGTAGAGTTAGCAGTGGGGGCTGATGGATAGAGGAAGTTTGTTATAGACATGGGAACAACTCTGTTTGACAGCCAGTATGGTAGAGACCTGCGGAAGCTCTTCTGCTGCCCTCCATAGTCACCGCCTGGATATATGAAATAAGGTCATTTAACATTTGGGCATCATTTGCCTCAGAGACATGGATAGCCTCATTGGCCTACCTACTTCTGATTTGGGTAGAAAGAAGAGAGGACTTGTTTGAGTCTCGAGACTTTGGATTGATGAGTAGGATGCTGTGTCCAATGAAGAAGCAGATATATCCGAGGGAATTCTTTAGGCAGGTTCATCCGCTCTCCCCTGAGTCGGAATTCAGGTGGCTTAGGGATATTTTATCTCTGAAACTATGGCATGACTTGAGGCTTAAGTGCAAGTAGAAGCACTCAAGAGCCATTAAACAAATGGCTCTAAGTTAGGGACTAAAAGGTAAAGGCAATCAGTGAGAAGAAAGGGTGGCCATTTATTTATCCAACCACTGCTCACTGAATCTTGTGTTCCAGAGACTGTCTAAGGTACCAGGAACATAGCAATGAACAAAACAAAGTCCCTGCTCTCATGGAACCTGTATTCTAGTGGAGATGACAGATAATAAACAAGATATATAAATATGTAATTAAATACACATTTACATAATTATGCATTTATATGTATTCTTCATCCATCACTTATCTATTTGTCCTCTTCCCTGGCTCTATTAGCCCTGATCCCTGTTGCTAATAGATAGGTAAGTGATGGTGGGAGAATGCTATTTAGACAGAGTGTTCATAAAATGCTTTAGTGGTAACGATGTGACATCTGAGTAGAGCCAGAATGAAGTGAGAGAGGGGGCCATGCAAACACAGAAGGAAAAGTATCCAAGGCATAGGGCAAAGTAAGCCCAGAGGCAGGTGGGAGAGAGCTTGGTGCTAGAAGGAGGCCCCCTTGGCTAGAAACGAGTAAGGGTGGCATCATAGGGGATAAGACCGCAGAGGTTGGAGGGTGTCATGGTATGGGTCACACAGGGCCTTGAGGACCACCGTAAGGATTTAGGAATTTCCTCTGAGTGTAGTGAGAGGCCACTGGAGGATCTTAGACTCATCAGGTTACTGAAAGGCCTAGGAGAAACTGTGTCATCATGTAGGTAGGATTTTCCAGTGTTATACTTGCCTCCTAGCCTGTGAAAGATTGTACTCCCCAGCCCCAGTTACAGGGAAAACAGCCGTGTCCTTCAGCCACTAACTGTGTGGTTCTGGGCTGCAGAGTTGCCAGAAGAGGGGAGAAAGACATACAGGCTGAAAACCTCAGGCCACTTGAGCAAATCCTTCTCATCTGGATGGTGGTAGCTACAAGTGCAGCTTCATAGGCAGTGGTTGCCTTGGATGCCTACTTGAGTGGTATCTTGCACACCACAGTAGGTGGCTGTAGCTCCTAACCTCCTCATAGACTCTGCCAACAGAGCCTAGGAGGACACCTGCTATGTCCATCTTCTTCCACCTGGGACAAAGTACTGGTAGGCCTTCACAAACTTCTTCCTTACACAGGAAGTGAAACACCCCCCGGAGTCCCCATACAGCTAAAGAATGAAAGTGTTTATAGGCTCAGTCTGGAAAATCCCACATTCCTCATAAGATTCAAATGCATTACCAGATATGCACAAGAAGGAGCCCAGATTCCAGAAGCTGATTTCTTTCACAGGTGCCCTTCCTTGAGGCCTTAGAAAATGAAGGTGGTCTTATTGTCATTTGTATGTTTTGTTTTGTTTTGGTGTGTGTGTGTGTGTGTGTGTGTGTGTGCTTATAACACAAAGATCTATGTCTTACTCATGTGGTATGTCCATTGTGGATAGCTGCAGGTCCATCCTGTCTTCATTTCAGGACTGAGGCTGAAGGCCTGGTTCCTGTCTGCAACATGCTAACCATCACATGCTCACCATCAGGATCATTCTCAAACACTGATAGTTTTTGCAAAACGGGATACAACTGTGCCTTCTTTGGCACAATGAGTCCATACTGCCTTCCCAGAATCACCATCTTGCTTCCATCTCCCTATTTTGTTTTTATTATGAGGCTCTTGAACACACACACACACCAAAGTCATTACAATGTTGTCGAAGATTATTTAATCACCTAGAACAGCTATTTTCAACTAGTGTGCTGCAAGCATTTTTAAAATGTGTAATATCTGATTAGTCAGAGGCATCGACCTCTTCTCCTTTATGTTGTCAAATTAATAAAATGACAACAGCCAACACAACAATAGCTCTCTGATGTGTCTTGAAATATAAATATACAGGTCATATAATACAGTTGCATCTTATTGGTCAGATCACATAACAAAGCTGTATCTCATTGGTTAATTCTTGGTTCCAGAAATTCTTATGTTTAAGTATAGACACCTGATTTTTTTAATTGAATTTATTGAGGTTACACTGGTTAATAAAATTGTATAGGTTTAAGGTACACAATTCTCTAATATCTGTAGTTATTCTATTGTATCTTACCTACCCCTATCATGTCTGTTCCTATCACCATTTATTTGGCTTTTACCCTCTGGCACCTGATTTTTTTAAAAAGTCAGTTTGGAGCAAAAAACATAGGTAATTACTATTATCGTTTTTTTGTAAATCAGCCAAAATTATACCTATTTTTTATCAGATCAGCAAAAAATATAAAATATTTTAGGTGTGCCTCAGAATTTTAGTATTTAGTTTATGTGTGCCATGAGATGAACAAGGTTGAAAATCACTGCTCTAGAAAGATATTCACATGAAACAATATGTTTGGTATAATCTTGTGTGTGTGTGTTTGTTCTAAGTATTGGTAAATATGCATAAATATATCCACCAAAGTGGTGGCATTATGGGTGCTTTATATTTTCATCTTTTTAATATGTATTTTCAAATTAAAAAATATTTTTGGAAATGTTTACATCCCAACTACCTGGATATCATGTCAGACAGTTACAGTCTCAACCCCACTCCTCCCATCTAACAACTCTTTCTGAGACAAGGCCTGTAAGTCCCCTCAGCAAGCCTTTTAAACAGTGTGTGTGCGCCTGCAGTAAGCCTTCATGGACTCATCCCCTGACCCAGTGACCGACCTTTTCTCAGGCACTGGCATGTGGCTTAGAGTCATTCACACCAAGATCACGGAACTGCAAGGGTTTTGAAAAATGTTGTTCCCTGATTGCCCACTCAACATACAACTCTCCTTGCTGTGCTGTGTCCCCTGACTGAGGCTCCCCTGGTCTCTGCCTACTCACGTCCAGCATGGGGACCACAGGTCTGAGAGACCAGCCATTGGTGGATAATTGCCTTGGCCAAGGAGGCCCATTGTGTAGAGAGGAAGGATCTATCCCCATGTAACTAACCCCCTCAGGTCCCAGCCCCTAGGTCTACGGCACATCACAGTTTTAAGATCTCATGCCATGGGAGATAAAAGGGGGCATAAGATGAAGAATTCTTCACATTGTGTGTTTTTCCATTGTTTGTTTTAAGAGTTTCTTTTAGTTCATCTTAGTTGGGTTTTTTTCCTGTGCTGTGGGCACAACTCAAAGACTTCCCTTGTTTTCTGTTTCTCTCATTTTCTGTCTGAGGTCTTTCTCTCCTGGATGAAACATGATAAACTTATTTCTCCTCACTTCATTCTGCTCCTCTTCTTTGGCAGCTATCCCTGTCTTTTATTTCCTACCTATAGGTAACCGGTTTTCTTTGACTTTTACCCTCCTATTTCCATTGCCATTTTTCCTTTCTTCACCAGAACTTCGTATTCTCTCTTTCCGTTTCGGGATCACATGTGCATTTGCCCCTCCAGTGTGAATCAAAATAAAAGCAGTTTATGGGGCAACAGATGGTTTTATTTTGTTTTTTTTCAGACCTTCACCATGATGATATATCAGTGCTTTTTTCTGCATTTTTAATTGTAAAGTACATACAACATAAAATTTACCAATTTAAAATGCACAGCTCAATGACATTAAGTGCATTCATAATATTGTGCAACCGTTACCACTGTCTAGTTCCAGAAATCCTGCGTCACCCCAGATGGAAACTTCATGCCCATTACAAGGTCCTTCCCCATTCTGCCCTGCCCCTCTCAGCCTCCGGCAACAACTCAACTGCATTCTGTCACTACGGAGTTGCCATTTCTGTGTGCTTCATATAAATGAACTCATACAACATGTGGCTTTTCATGTCTGGCTTCTTTAACTGTGTCTTCAAGGTTCATCGCTTTTGTAGCACGCATCCGTTCTTTATTTCTTTTGATGGCTGGATAATATTCCACGGTGTGAATGTACCGCATTTTGTTTACCCGGTCATCACTTGACGGGCATGTGGGTTGTCTTCACCTTGTAGTGATTGTGAACAGTGCTGCTGTGAACATGCATGTATAAGTTTTGTTTGAACTTGAATGCTTTTTCTGAAGTACTCTTTTCTCTAAAACACAGACTTGTTTATTTGCCTCTTGCTAGGGCAGGGGTGCGTGGTGTGCTTTGCAGGTGCCTGAGCGAAGAGTCTGTCCACTGGTAATCCCCTTCTCTTCCCCCTTGGTAATCTCTTCCTGTTTTCTTTCCTCTCTCCTCCCTGCACAAATTTGCATGTATATGTGGGTTCTCTCCCACTCAGACAATTTGGAATTCATATTGGCAGATGGATTTCCCCCCTCTTTAGAGGTGATATTTTTTAAATAAATACAATGAATGTGTCCAATTCAGAAAGGCCTTGGGCCTCAGTTCTCAGCTTCCCCTAACAAGGCCCCTTTCCAACTCAATTCCAGGAAAGCCAGCTCCAGGAGCTCAGTCCAGGAGAGGCCCTTCCTCCAGCCTCAGCTCATAAAGCCAAGGTATGTCTGGGCCCCTCCACGCTGTCAGGCTTGGAACTTGAGCTTTCACTCACTGGCTCCTGTCAGAGTTCAGTGCGCCCTGCCTTGCTCTTGGAAAGCTCTGGGCCGGGAAGAGGAGAGAGGTGTCAGGTTACTGCCTTCAAAAAGGTTGGGTACTGCTCTGTTTGACACTCCCCATGAACAGTGCCGCTGTGAGCAGCCACAGGCATCACTAGCATTCAGGATCACATCACAAAATACAGTCTGACTGTCTCGCCTCCCGTCAGAGATGCCGATGCCACCGCTCCCGTCCCCCCCTTTTCCTGGCTTTGCTTCTCTTCCCACTCCTCCACATCTCCTGCTTTCCGAAATCTGTTTTTCTGCTGATTTGCCCTCGGTAGGCTCCCTAGTTTTCTCCTGTCCCTTTGATTCCCTCCCCCTCTCATCCTCCAAACCTTTTTTTATCCACTCCCTGTCTTCTTGCCTTTTTCGGTGTGTCTTTTGGATCTGTTTCCTTTGACACTGGTCCCAGGCCTGCTGCCAAGTTTCAGACCCATTAGTGAGGTGCCTTGCTGACTGAAACACAAATCAAGACTGATCCTGGTACAATTAACAGCTGCTCACACCTCATCTGGAAAGCATTAGCCAGCACTGAGAGTGGAGGGAGGGAAACGGGAGGGAAATATTGATGCCAAACAGAATAGATCTTCTATTTCGGAACATGAAAGGATCCTGACCCAGTAGAAAATCAGATACAAATAGACAAAGCTGCCCCCAGAAGATGCAAAGATGAGCAGTCTGTTAACTGACCTAAGGAATCCTTCAGCATCTATGCAAGAGATGTGGACTCCTCCACATTTGACTCTGCTGTCTAACTGTCACCCAGGAAAGGAGGTGTCTCTCCCATTTAATCCAGATATTTGAACACTCGTGTAATCCAGGCGTTCTCTGCTTTCTTGCTGCATAGTCTGTTGCTTTGGCACTGCTTCTAGAAATCTAACGTGCATTAAGAGTCTCCTGGAATTGAGTTAAAAATGCAGATTCTGATTCACTAGGACTAGGGAGGGGCCTGAGATCCTGTGTGTATATCATGCAGGCAGGTGGAGCAAACTTTAACTAAAGGTCTAGGACAGTTCAGCTCACGTGACTTTGGTGAAATACCCCTTCTGGAGGCATCTCCCAACACCCTGTCCTTCCCTTTTTTTTGCAATCATGATTACAGTTAAGGATAAATGATGTAATTAGCTGTTTGATGCCTATCTTCCCAACTCAAGAGCAAGCACCAGGCCTGTCTGGCTTACCTCTGAATCCCCAGCACTAGCCCAGTGTGTTGTATGTAGTAGGTGTTCCATAAACATTTCACAAGTGTACTTTCACAAGTGCATGAACCAGCTCAGTCCTCAAGGCCCATCAAAATTCTCTCCTCTTTCAGGGTATTTTCCTGAGTCAGGGTTTATTCCCGTCTATGCTGCAAAGTGGCATTTGGCAATTTCCCGTGTGTTTTAGCCCCTTGGCTAAAACATTAGCTACTTGAAATTGGGACTTTGTCTTCTGAGTTTCTGAACTTTTCATAGGCCCTCTTCTTCCATCTCCTCCCTGCCCTGAGTCTGAGGACTGCCTTGGTCTAGGAGGCATTTAATGTTAGTTGGTTGATTGAGAGACCCTAGGACGGTGCCAAGTTCTATTTAGACCTCAATTATAATGCCCAAGGAGTAGCTGAATTTTGGCTTGGGCCAAAGCCAAGATTTTAACATGCCCAAGTGGAAAAAACTTTATTACCTAATGCACTTGTGGGGTGGGAAGGCTGAGACATTATGTGTATACGAAATCAAACGATGTAATATTGTGAGGCTCCCAAAGCAGTTATAAATCTTTAAGCTCCCTCCAGGGGGTTCGCTGCGTGGCTGTGACCATGACCTCACTCCCATTTTCTCCACTGAAACTGATGGTTCACATCGCAGGGCATTGGGGGCTGCTGTTCCCTTCCAAGATCAGGCAGACCATTCATCTTGGACATACAGAAAACTGGCTCACAGCATTCTGCCATAGATAGGAGAACCAGTTTTGTTTGGAATTCATCAAATGCCCTATTTTTCAAACATTCAAGGTTTCAAGAAACCCAATAGGCCTTTTGTCAAGCACTTTCCTCCCATAATCTTAAAACACATGTGTATTTTAAGGGACATTTAATGCACATGCTTTTAATTTACTTACCCTTAAATCTTCATATTGTTATGCAAGATTTGTTTGATGTCTGAAAAACTTTATGGGCATTATTTGGAAATTTAAAAACCTTGCTTTCAGTATAAAAACAGGAAGTTGTGTTTTTCCAAAAATGCATTGCCTTTAACACAAAAAGATTTGACGGCCTTTCCGGAATCCTAATTTTGCCAGGCTCAAGGGGTTGAGGGCCAGCACAGCCCAAGCTCCCGTTCCTGTCTTCTCAGTGAATCAGAGGATAGCCAGAAGTCCCAGGCTTGGCAGTCTCGGGCCACCACACTTGATTGGAATCTGTGACCCTTCAAAACCCAACAGTGACAAATCTTAATCTGTCTGGAGACTCCCAAGCATATTTTGCAACAAATACCCCAGATGCCTGTTCAATGTGTATTCCTACAAAATGCCTGGCTGTGGCCTGATTATCTTCTTAAGCAGAGAAAACATAAATCCCAGGGTATTAGAGACAACTTTTGAAGTTTGAAAGTACCTGGCAAAGAAAAATCACCAGAATGCAGCTCGAAGATGTAGTTCTATAGAAGGGGTTTTCAGTGACCTGATTGCTCTCAGGGTGGGGCATGAGTCAGGGAGGGTAGGATGTTGCCGGTTACCTTTCAAGGCCCTGTCCAAATCTGGCCCTTGAAACTGGAGCCACCACTTTGGTCTCTGAGTTCTGATTCACTTACAGATGAAATGACGAAATGAGTGACTTTCAAAGCAATGCTGTTGTACACACGCACACAAAGATGTCCTATATAAACACAACGAGTAAGTGAGCAATAGAGAATATAAGAGATTCTGATGAAAGAAAAACTATAGGGCACCTAACACAATGAAAAATTTAATGAACAATTGTTGAATGAGGAGTGACAGCATGTTGCTGAAAGTAGGTATCAGGAAATCTGGATGCATAGCTGTTAACTCTCAGGTAACAGGCTCACCTGTTCCAACCTGGAGACATGGAAGTTTGGGGTAACAGGAGAATAGAAGACGGCTGCTAGGCAGGTGGCAATGGTTTCAGCAAGCCATGAGAAGCAGAGGCATGGGGAGGCCCATGTCCCCCAGGCCACTTGGCCTGTCTCCCCATTGTTTTCCCTCTTCTGCAACCCAGAACCCAGCCTAAAAGGAGCAAAGCCCTGCCTGGGTAATCAGTCCCCCAGGAATGATATTCTGCATCTGAGAGAACAACTCAAATATCACTGAGGGCCTGCCATCTGTCAAGCATGGCACAGCTGTCTCAGAGCTACAATGGTGGCTAAGATACAGACGCCACCCCCAGAGAGTTCACAGTCTGGCAAAGGAGAGTGGCCAGCTTCCTTCTCGCTGAAGACTCAAGGGACTTCGAATGAAAATAACAGGAGAGATGAGTAAGAGATGGAATCAACCGCACTAAGCCCTTAGCAGAAGTTAGGGGTAAAGGAAAAGGCAGCATTAAGGCTGCCATTAAAGTTTCATGATGCTAGCAGAAGTGGAGATTACAGAAGAGAAAAGCAATTGAGAGTGAAGATGTCAGGGCCAGTTTGGAACCCATCTGCTGGGTCTAGTGGCACATCTTTATGAAATGTCACTAGGGAGGCCTTTCTCCACTCATTTTGGGAGAAAAAAAATGCTTCCTAGAAAGATCGGACACCAGCATCAAAAAGGAGAAGAGAATGAGGCGAGAGAGCATGAGAGCCATTGTCGAAGGGGCTTCATACTAGTGTGCTATGCCAGTCAGAGACTAGCGGAAACAGTTGGCTCTCTGGCCTGAGCTTGCCCAGATCGGAACTAGCACACACCACTCTGTCTCACTTCTTCACTCTAAGTGTCATCTTATCACTGGAAAGCAACAGAGACTGAAGTGGGTCTACCCTGGCACAGTCTGGAATGTGTGGGTTCTTGACTTCATGCAGGAAAGCTTTCATGAGATGAGTCCAGGTGATTTTGAGAGTATGTTTATTAAAACTGGGGGCAGTGAAACAAAGGAAGAACTTACGGTGGAAGAGGCAAGATCATGGTAACAGGAGTGAGCCTACGTTGGGGCTGCCTTCACTCTCTGGAAACATGGGAAAAAGTTGAGCCTAATGTGGCCCTTTAGAAAGAACATCACAGAGAGAAGAAGGGAGCCATCTGGGCTTCATGAACTCAGGAAACAAGTTACAGAATTAAAAGGAAGGCCATAGAGAGAGGTTCAGGGAGTTAGCCCCAAATGAGCTGCTATTTCCCACCAGAGTCCCCTGGTTGCAAGTCTCCTGGGAATCTTTAGAGCTTAGGAGAAAGAAAGCAAAACTGCACACCCAAGGAAAGAAGGGGAGGCACAGACATGCCAGGGAGACTGTGCACTGGGTCCTTTGTCTGAAGGGTTTTTATCTGTTTTCTAAAGGCGGAAATTTTATGAAAGTCTCAGGGGAGGATCTCACTAGGATATTCATCAGCTTTTCAGGTGTGTCCTTTAATATGCTGATTCATTAAAATGAGCATAGAGAGGGGTCAGGGTCATTCTCTGGTCAGCTTCACCTTCAAAGAATGCCACCAAAGAAGGGGACCAAATGGAGGCAGGTCTGCCCCAGCATGGTGTGGAATATGTAAACCTTTCGCTCCTAAGTGTCCTTGGTTAGGGACAACAAGACCTTTCAATGTATTACCTGGCTATAAGTTGCTCAGCTATTTAACTATCTGTCCCAGTTTCCCCATTCTGCTTGCCAGGGAATTTTCCTAGGTTCTTATTATCCTGTCTGAATCCCAGTAAACTGGATCAGATGTGTGCTTCAACGGGTAGTGGTGAATCCAATACATATGGAAAATTGTATTTGCAAATGCCTGACTCCAGCACTTAGATTCCATGGCACACATGGAAAGAATTGAAGAGACAGCCAAACTTACAAATATTCTGCCCACACGGTGTAATATGGCATCCTGATGCATTTTGGAAACTGAAGAACAACATGATGGAAAAAAACGGCACAGTTAAACGTGGACACCTTGAAAGTGCACCAAGTTTTGACAAGATTTCCATGTCATTAAGGACTTGGCCAATTCCATCATATTCTGAAGGGAAGTCACAGACTCTCAGCTCTGGCTATCTAGACTGCTTTGGAAAATTTACTGTTTTACAGGGTAAATGTTCCAGACAGCAAAGGGTTCACCCCTTTAAGTGCCAAAACTTTATTTCAGTGATTCTGAATGACGTTTTTCCCAAAGGCATATACCTTACCTTAACTTTTTTAAATGTGAACTTAATTTCACCTCAGGAATGGCAATTACAAATTATGCTATAATAAGAGAAATACTAGACTATAAGTTCCTCAAGAAATGAATGAGTGTATGCAAATCTGGTGAAAATCCAAAAAAGGTCCATGATGGCACTGCACCAATATTGATGTCTTTGCTTTGATAATGGAGTGCACCTATGTGAGATGATGTCATGGGGTGGGGGGAGCTGGGAGAGTGGCACGTGGGAACTATTTTTGCAGCTTTTTGTGAGTCTAAAATCATCTAAAATAAAATTTAGGTTTTTTTAGATACCCTGAGTTCAAGGACTCTGTTTCAGTTATCAAGTGGGTGAAGAGAAGAAGGAAGAAAGGAAAGAAAGAGGAAAGGAAAGGAGGAAGGAAGAGAGAGAAGAAGGGAGGAAGGACTCCGGAACGTTACAGATCTAAACAACTCGGTTGGAGAGCGGGTGGGGCATCGGATATCCGCAAGCTCTGAGATTATCCCCCCGACCTAGCTTGGTGACAATTTTCTTAAATTCTGTGAACCAGCTAGTTTACTTTTGTAATATCAGGCATAAAAATACACACTGCAGAGGATTGCCATAAGGATTAAACAGTGTGCCCAATACACCCAATAGGATATCTATCGCCCAATGGGTACTCAGTAAATTGCTTTACTCTAAACGCCCCTTAATAATGTGTGGTTATAATTCTTATGTCTTGTTTCTGTAGTTCTGGTTGCTAATCATCAGAATTCACCTGTCACACTTTAATGCTTTCCACATGCTTCCCTGTTTAGTTTGCTTCTCTCATCTGCTGTGGGTCTGATATAATTCTATACACAATATTAAATAGGCTCAAAATAGGAATCTTATCCGTGAATAAAGTTTTTGTTTCTCAGCCCACAGACACTAATTTTAGCTGCTCAGAGACCTTTTTCTTATGACTTCCTAGTTTTGGGCTGAGTTCCAGATGGATGAAGTTCTTAGATGAGTTCTATTTAAATGGAACAATGAGACAATAATATGAGTAAAAATAACGAAAGCTGCCATTTGTTGGCCATTTGTTGGTCATTATAATGCTAACTGTGCCAGCCTTTTTACATGCATTATCTCATTTAATTTTCACCACCGCTCTATAAGGTAACGATTTAAATCTCTATAGACAGAAAACTGTACTTGAAAAATAATTAAATAAATTTTTAAAAAATCTCTACCCTTGAGATTAAGGACTCCATCTCTCGTCCAAGGTCCCAGAGCTACTCATCTGCAGAGCTGACATCTCAAGACCCTGCAAAGTCCAGAGCCCAGGTCTCCTGTCGCAGAAGATACTGTAACAGCTTCCTATCCCTTCATTCCAACTGAAAATACTTTAAAATGGCTCCAATCCTTAAGGTGTGGGAGCTGTGTCCCTTTGATGAAGGAGGTAAAAAGGGGGTAAGAAGGAGAGGGAGGAAAAGAAAGTAGTTCTTTAAAAACTTCAAGAAAACAACATTCCTAGAAACAGCAATATTTTATACGGTAGATGCTTAATAAAGATTGAGTGTTTCTGAAAAAAAAAATACAAAGAAAAAACAACGACAGGGTTTCCCAAAATGTCTAATTTAGAAAGAAAGCTTTCTCACGGGAGGCTTCTCCCTTCTGTAGCCGAGACCCCTCGCCTCCAACACTCACTCACTCTACCTCCCAGTGCCTGGATGGCCCAGCCAGTCAGGAAACATTTCCTCTCCCAGAACAGGAAGCAATAGGGTTTGAATTACATAATTTCCCTTTACAGGCCATCTCTTAGGAGTTGTCTACTTTACATTTTGAAGAATCCCGGTCTTTGGTGATTGGACATCCGAAGAAATGCTAATGATCTTGCCAGAGGGTCTATAGGTGTTCGTTGCCCACATACGTAAGCCCAAATGGGAGCCATGTGGGTAGACACACAAAAGAAAAAGAGTTGCAGAGAAGGTGCCTTAGGAGGCGTGGAGAGAATGTGCCTGCTCTGTAAGGGAGCAGAGGCCAGAACCCAACAAGGTTGCAGACCAGCTGTGAAGTCAGAAATCTTTAAACAGAAAAGGTTGCTGGTCTTTGGCACATATTTCGCAATGGGTTGTGGCGTGAGGGATGTTTGGAACAACTGTAAACAGGAACCGCTGTGTCCTTATTAGGAATAATCACTTCTCCAGGCAGTATAGTGGCTTTTGAAGCTATGCTTGCAACCTCCTTCCTCCCTCCTGGCCCCGGCCTGTCCTCCCGTTGGTCCTATAGGATCCCATTAAGGCTGTACTCTATGGTTGCTCTCGCAGAGGGCTGCCCAGCAGGGCTCAAGAAAAGAAACACTCCAGCGATTCCATCTGGCCCAGCTGCTCACAAGAGCTGTTTATTCCCATCCACACTGAGCCTAGTGTAGCCCTCCTCCCTACAGGGTGGCCTTAAGAGCTGTCCAGCAGGCCTGGCAAAGTTTGTCCAAGCCAGAACACTGGGCAGGACTTCAGGGGGTGGATCTGGGTGCTCAGCAGCCTGAATCTGGAGAGGCTAGAGCTCAAAAGAAGGTAGGGGTGATGGGGAGAGCAGATTGGTACATCAGCTACCCTTCAGGGAAGGGCAAATGAACCCTCAGGCCCCAAGGCTAGAAGTCATTGGTTAAAAGTCACTTTGTTCCACTATCACCTGTACAGGAATGATTAAAAGTATAGGCTGTTACAACAAGCAATATGAGTGAGAATTCTGGCTCTGTTGCTTCCTAGATGCATCTTACTGCAGATTCAAGTAAGAGTTGGCAAGTAACAGAATTAAGGGGGAACAGAGTCTTTTAAATGTCTAGGTGTAGGGCAGACTGCCTTGGAGGAGGTGAAGGTCATTTAGAAAAATTTGGGACTGAGAAGGCTGAGCAGATTTGAAGATGAATATAAAGTCAGTTTTTTACATTTTGAGTTTTAATAGCTAATGAAATAACGAAATGAAGGTGCCAATAGGGAATTAGAAAAACAGGAATGGAGTTTAGGAGAGTGGTTGAACTGGATTTTTTTCACAGTGATCTATGCATGACCATAACTTACTTATTTTACCTTTTAACAACTGTGAACCTGCCCAAGTGCAGGTTCCTGGCCCTCTGCCTTGGAGGGAACCATGGTCCTGCTTTCTGTGTCTATAATTTCTTTAGTTTTCTATATTACTAGATGTTTATTCTTCCCTAAAAAGTAAATTGACTTTGCTTGTTTTTTTTTTTCTTTATAAAGAGGCTGCACTATAATGTCTGTTGGAACTTGCTTTTATCATTCAACATTATGTCACTAAAGTTCCTGCATGTTATGTGTGGCTGAATATCATCACTACTGTATAATGTTGCATTTTGTGAAAATACACAATTTATCTATTGTCATTAGGCAGCTGAGTTGTTTCCAGTTTGGGTTTGTTTTTGTTTTCTATTCTGAACAGGGAGCTTTAAACATTTTTCATGTGTTTCCTAGTACCTATGCATAAGAGTTCCCCTTGGGTTTATCCCTAGGAGTGAAATTGCTGTGTCACAAAGTATACAAATGTTAACTCCTCAAGATAATGCCTAAATGTATCTCCAAGTAGTTGTGCTGAGGAGACAAAGATTTGAGAGGTATTACTAGGGAGGTGACTGTTAAAGTAGATGAATTTGTCCAAGGAGACCATATAAAGCAAGGAAAATAAAGATCGAGGTCTAATTCTTAGAAACACCTATGTTCAAGCATGTACTGGAGGAAGAGGAGCCAGAGGAACAGGAGCAAATGGTCAGAAGAGAGGGAGCATGGCCGGGAGAGAAGCTGGATGAGCAGGCCAAGGGAAGAGAATTTCTTAAAGGCCGGGGCGACCAGGATCAAAGGATGCTGCAAAAATGGTTTGAGAAGGGTTGAGGTTGGGAAGGGGTCAGTGATCTTTAAGCTCTTTTTGACTTTGTTGACTCTGAAGGTGAAAGCCAGATACCAAGGAATTTATGAGTGAGCATGGCATAGGGGGTGGTAACGAGAAATACTGGCGTTATAAATACCAGTTGGAGAAGTGTGACAATGAATCAAGGAACAGATGTGAAAAGTTAGAGGAGATAGTGGAGCGGAGACATGGTATTTGATTGGTTACTTTTCTAAGGTATGGAAGACATGGTATGTTTAGAGATTCGAGAGTAGAAGCCAATGAAAAGGAAGAGATTGAAGGAGGAAGAGGTTCATTGTAGAGGAAGGCCTTCTGAGGTCCAGGAGAGGATAGGCTCTGAAGCACAAGTTGGTTCTCGGCCACTCTATTTCTCCGAGAGTGATAAGAAAAAAGAGCTTTAAATGTGTCCAAAATTATTATCATCACCGTAGCAACTAACATGTATTGTGTGTGCCACGTAAAAAATCCTATCCTAAGTACTTAATAAATATTAGTTCATTTAATCTTCTGAACAGCCCAATGACAGGGTACTTTTAATCTCTATTATAATTTAAATTTTGCAGAAGAGGAAAGTGAGGCTTAGAGATGTAACTAGACCAGGCTAGATGATTGAGGCTGTGTGCTCTGAATCACTGCTTGTAAGCTGAGAATTAGGAAATGGAGTGGGCTGGTACAAGACAGCAAAAGCACAGGGCTGAAGGAAATCAGAGATGTGAGAAGAATAAAAAGACTGAACTAGGAGCCATTGATAATGTTATAAGGAATCAGGGAGGAAAGAAAGGGAAGTGAACATATGGGGCTCCTACTATGCATTCAGGCTTAGTGCCAGGGCCTTTACATACTGAGTTATTTCAAAAGAAATAAATAGAAAGAAAACTAAGAAGTAGCAAGGGCCCAGTGGTGACTGGGACTATGCAGGTGCAATGGAACTGTGCAGTTCAGGCTTTCTGTAGCATTCACAAACACCAGGAGCAGGAATCTGGAGAAGACAGTGCAGTGGAGCATGGGTGGGGGACACACACAGCAAAAACCAAGAGACGAGGGGGTGGACAAGACCAGAGAGAATCACTTATTGGCTGACCATGGGTCCTCACATGAGAAAGAAGGCAAATGAACATAGGAACAGGGGAGCAGAGTAGGGGAAAATCAAGGGACTCTAGTTCACAAAGCGGATACAGGGCCAGTTTAGCACTGGCATGAGCGGGAGGGAGGTGAGGTGAGAGCCTGAGGCACGGGCTCTTTCATGATCTGATGTCTTAGCAGTTGAGCAGCTGAGCAGTGAAAGGTTTGCACTGTGGTCACTCAGGTGGGTGCTGGTGGAGAAGAGAATATAGATGAAGGCCAGTGGGACTGAGACATGAGAAGCCTGGACTATATGTAGGACCCTGTAGTTATTTTATAATCTTCATAACCACCCAGTAGGGTAGTTGTTGCTGGAACCAATACAGAGATGGCTAGACTTAGGCTCCCCCATTTGCAAGAAGCAGTGCTAGGATGTGAACTGAGTCTTTTGTCTACAAATTCCCATCGTCCTCTTCTGTGCCTGCAACTGCCACTTACCAGTCAAGAACCAGGTCAAATGCCATCTCCAAGAAGTTCTCACCTCTCTTAAAACTGAGCCAGGTGCCCTTCCTCTGGGATTTCAGGATCCTTTCTCTCATGTTGAATCCCATTTCCTTATTTGGGAAATTGAGAAAGTGCCTATGTCTCTATTTATTTCCAGTGCCTGGTACCATTTCTGGTTCAGAATGGACTCAGCAAAAGTTTGTGGAATTTGTGTGTTTGAAAACAACAGACTGGGCCCACAGCAAGATAAATGCCATGTCCTCACACAGACAAGATTCTACCACACCGGGAGGCTCCATTTCCCATGTTTGGACTTCCAGTCCCCGTAAGTTTGGTTTAAGAAAAAAAAAAAGGTGCTCTATAAAAATAAGGTCAGCGTGGCTGTGTGGCAGGGGCTAATGCAAACAGAAGAGCAGCCAAGAGAAGCATGGGGAGGAAAGAGGCTGGGAAGGGATGTGTTTACCTAGACAGGAGGAGTTCAGAAGAGAGTAGGAGATACACCTTAGTTCTGAGTAGATACTTGTTGAGTTACATAAATCACCAATTGGTCAAAACCCCCAGTTTCCTCAGAGGCCATCAGATACAACCCTAGTTTATCTCACCCATGTCACTCTCTCTTCTCCCTAACCCTAGCCCCCAAAAACTAGAAAGGAAATGAGTTTCAAAGCTCCCTCCTCTACCTAACCATCCACTCTAGCCTTGCTTCATTCTGAGTTCTTCACACTAATCTTCCCTCTCCCCTGAATCTCCCAAATCCTATGCATGACTCCCCTCTCCATCTCCCCTACCCCCACCCCACCATGACATTCCATCCCCAGATGAGTGTCCACATTTGCACTCTCCTTGGCTTCTCTCCTCCTTGCTTTCCCAGACTGGGAGCAGAGAAAGCCTGTTTTCAGTTAAGGCTTTGGTCACACACAGATGCCTTTTCCATTACTCTTGTTTTTCCTCTTGAAGTGTAACATTTCCAATTAACTCCCCACTGGGGAGGAGACCCTGCGTTAACGACTCCTACGTGGGGTAAGGGGGCAGGTTGGCAGGTTCCTTGGTGGCCTGCCCTGGACTGCCTATAGCTGACCCCTGTGCAGCCTGCAACAGTGACTTCCTTCACTTAGAATAGGGAAGGCGAACCTGTGGACACAGTTTGAGGATATCTGGAAGGTTTGCTCCCCTCTGCGACAAAGGTGTGTGAAATGTGCACTTTTTAAAGCTTCTTTTTGACCCTCTCTGACAGCCTGGAGATATCAGTTAAGCTTGTCTGCGTAAGGACATGGAATTTATTTTGCTCTGTCTTAGAAGCTAGGGGAAGGTCTTAAACCAAAAAACAAAAAACAAAAAACAAACAAAAAAGTACTATAAGCGACGTGTGAATATCAAAGGATCTTCTCATGGATCTTTACTTTTGTGCACACCTCTGTAACGCATAATCCCCCCCCTCCCAAAACAGAGCTGGGTGTAAGTAATAAAAATGTTAGAGTCCCTCCTGCCCCCGGGGGACAGTTTATATCACTGCCCACGCGTTATAAGAAAATATACGAAGTTGCATTGAAATCTGGATACTGAGCAGTTGACTCAACACAATCATTAGTCCTTGTGGATGAGTGCCCCCCCCCCCCACAAAGGAACTTCACATTTGGGCCTCAGGAAAATGAAAACCTCGCATTTCAATGGGTCCTCAAGATTGGTCAAAACTGTCAAAATTGCAAGCACCTAATTGTGAATGGCAAGTGTTGTCTGTGACAAGTCCATGGTGTGACTTCAGTGGTCCAGCATTGCAGCAGGACCTTGGCAATCACCGCAGTTTGTCAGGTGGGTGAGCTCCACGCATTTGTGTTGCACAAAGACTTCTTGTGGGCAGCAGGCCCAGACTCCATTCCCTTGCCTACGTGGAGCTCCACTTCAGGAATCCTGGACACTGGGTCTCCACTCTCTTATAAAGAGACTGACCCAATTGGTTCCGGACTCTGGAAGAACTGAAGCAGTGCCCCTTCAGTAGCAGGAAGAACAAAAGCCATGGGAACTGGGTTGTGGGAAACAGCAGGGGATGTGAGGAATTTCGTTTGAAGGGAGGGACTGGCGATCCCTGTCAAATCTGAGGCCCAGACTCTGACACGTGAAGGACACATGCTGTTTATAATCGTAAGTTAAGTAGGCTTGATTACACCTTGAAAGCTCTGGGGCCCCTCTCCCAGGCACCTGGGTCCAATTATCTAGGGCCCCATTTACCTAGAAGGGAAGCTGCATCTGGCTCTGATTCCCAGCCTGACTTCACTCTCTCCAGACACTCCTTTCTGACATGAATTTAAAGGAATACAGGTTAGAGGGGGCCCTGGTTATTGACGTACACCCTCCAGAAATACATTCACTGCTTCATGTTTTATATCTGCCTTATGCTTTATCACCAGCAGCTTACTTATTCCTCTGCACAATTCGTCCTGGTAACAAAGTCTGCACACTGAGATGCCCCCCACCCAGGACACTTTACTGAGATGTGACTGACATATAACATTGTGTGAGTTTAAGGTGGACAATGCAATAGTTTGATATAGGTATATATTGCAAAATGACCATGAAAAGGTCAGTTAACTTACTTCATGTAGTTAAGTGTGTGTGTGTGTGTGTGTGTGAGTGTGAGTAAGATGACAACTTTGAAGATTTACTCTCTTAATACCTTTCAAGTATAGAGTACAGAGTTGTTAACTGCAGTCACCATGTGGTCCATTAGACCCCAAGAACTTATTTGCTTATTTGTTCATTTTATAACTGAAAGTTTGTGTCCTCTGATCACCTTCATACATTGCCCCTTCCTGAATTTGTTCTTCTAGCTCTAGAGTTGTATTATTCCTTATATATTTGGGATATTAACCCCTTACCTGGTACAGGATTTGCAAATACTGTCTCTCATTCAGTAAGATGCCTTTTCATTTTGTTGTTGGTTTTCTTTCCTGGGCAGAAGCTTTGCGGTTGGATGTGGTCCCATTAGTTTATTTTGCCTTCTGTTCCCTGTGCTTTCACTGTCGTATTCATAAAATTATTGCCAAGACCGATACTACCCAGAAGCTTTGTCTCTGTGTTCCAGGAGTTTTATGGTTTTGGGTCTTTCATTAAGACTTTAAATTTTGTGTGATGTAAAATAGGGTCTAGTTTTTGTATGTGGATTGTTTTAAGGACATAAAGGTGATGTAAAATCCTTAGGAAATGGAAAGGTGGGTCAGACAATAGTGCATATTTTTTGTGTTCAGATCACAGAAATGGATGCTTTGAAGAGAAAATTTTAAAAATATGGTCTTAGTTTCTAAAAGCAGAACTTTCAAATGGAGAGGCAAAATTTACCCATGTAGAAAGGATAATTAGATGTTTATTCTATTTTTTAACAGCAAATTTTTTAATTCTTATTTATTTATTTTTAGACAAAGGGGAAGGGAGAGAGAAAGAGAGGGAGAGAAACATCAGTGTGTGCTTGCCTCTCATGTGGCCCCCACTGGGAACCTGGCCTGCAACCCAGGCATGTGCCCTTACTGGGAATCAAACTGGTGACCCTTTGGTTTGCAGCCCCTGCTCAATACACTGAGCTATACCAGCCAGGGCTTGATGTTTAAACATGGGGGCTAGCTAAGGAGGGACCTGGACCTTCTTTTAATAAGGTAATTAGGGAAAGTTTCTCTGAAATCATACATTTAGGCAGAGACCTGTGGAATGAAAAAGAGCCAACCTTATAAAAGAACAGGTGGAAATTCTTTCCAGGGAGAGGAAACAGAATGTGCAAAGTCCTTGAGGCTGGAAAGAGTTTGATCAGGGAATTGAAAGGCCATAGTGGCAAAAGCTTATTTTTAAAAACATGTTGAAATAATATTACATAAAAATTTCATATACTGCATTTTCACTTAATATAAAAATGTATTTTCTATGTTATTTTCTTTCAAATTTATGGTTTTAATGACATTTCATTCTATAAACATAATATAATTTGTATAACTATACCTTTCAAAAATAGTTCCAATTTTTTGCTATTACAAATAATGACAGCATGGACAGTTTTATACACAAGTGTGTGTACACACACACACACATATTTGTCTGAATTTCTTATTTTTCTTCAGGAAAAATTGCCAAGAGTGAAACAACTATTTGGTGGAGGTCTAGTCTATGGCCATACCACCCTGAACATGCCCAATCTTGTCTGGTGGAGGTCTGTCTGGAAAAAGTCCAACATTTGTCAACATAACAACAATGGTTTGCATGACATTGATGTTACCTGGCAGCCAAGGAGAGTGGACTGGAATGCACGTGCCTGAACAATGATGACTTCACTGTACTAGTCAGTGGGGGCAGTAGATGCCACTGAGTGAGCATGTGCACTATGTGGCTGTCCCATTCAAAATGTGTGAGCAAGACTTCCGGCCAAGATGGAGGCATAGGTGGAAATACTATGCTTCCTCACACAACCAAAATTAAAGACAGCAAAGATTTAGAAACAACAACACAACCAGAACAGACAGAAAATTGAACTGTATGGAAGTCTGACAACCATTCAACCAGACCAATAAGAGGGGCGGGGGTCGGCGGCAAGTGGAGAGGGATTGCGGCAGGAAAAGGTGGTGGCTGCCAGACGGGGCGGGGCTAGCAGACCCTGGGCATGGGAAGGAAACGAGCAGAGCACCCAAGGTGGTTGGCTGACCCCAGTCACACTTTCATGCTCAGATAAACTAGACAAAAATGGGCAGCAAGACAGACTGCGCAACCCAGGGCCCCAGCACCGGGAAATAAAGCCTAAAAGCACCGATTGAAAAGGTGCCAGTTGATACTCCCAGCCTCACAGGAGACTTCATTGGGGAGACCCACAGAGTCCTAGAACGTACACAAGCCCACCCACCTGGGAACCAGAACCAGAAGGGTCCAATTTGCTTATGGGAAGTGGCAGAGGGGACCGAAATTCAAGAGAGAGAGATGAACAAGTACCATTGTTTCCTCTCTCATCCCGCCCCCACATACAGCATCACAACCCAGATGGTTGCCCTGCCTTGGTGAACACCTAAGGCTCTACCACTCATACATAACAGGCACAACCTGACCAAAAATGGCTCAATCAGGAGAATGAATCAAAGCCCCAGAGCCAATACTTTTAAGTGACCTAGAGATAGCCAACCTATCAGATGCACAGTTCAAAACACTGGTGATCAGGATGCTCACAGAACTGGTTGATTTTGGTCACAATTAGGTGAAAAAATGAAGGCTACACTAAGTGAAATGAAGGAAAATGCACAGGGAACCAGTAGTGATGGAAACAAAACTGGGACTCAAATGAATGGAGTGGAACAGAAGGAAGAAAGAAACAACCAAACAGAAAAGAATAAAGAATCAAAAATTCAAAAAATGAGGAGAGGCTTAGGAACCTCCAGGACATCTTTAAACATTCCAGCACCCGAATTATAGGGGTACCAGAAGGGGAAGAGGAACAGCAACAAGTGGAAAACTTATTTGAACAAATAATAAAGGAGAACTTCCCCAGTCTGGAAAAGGAAATAGACTTCCAGGAAGTCCAGGAAGCTCAGAGAGTGCCAAAGAAGTTGGACCCAAGAAGGAACACACCAAGGCACATCATAATTACATTACCCAAAATTACAATGAAGGAGAGAATCCTAGAAGCAGCAAGAGATAAGGGGACAGACACCTAGAAAGGAGTACCCATCAGACTGTCAGCTGATTTCTCAAAAGAGACCTTACAGGCAAGAAGGGGCTGGAAAGAAGTATTCCAAGTCATGAAAGGCAAGGATCTACATCCAAGATTGCTCTATCCAGCAAAGCTTTCATTTAGAATGGAAGGACAGATAAAGTGCTTCTCTGATAAGGTCAAGTTCAAGGAGTTCATCATCACCAAGCCCTTATTATATGAAATGCTAAAGGGACTTACATAAGAAAAAGAAGATGAAAAATATGAATAGTGAAAGGACAGCAAACTCACAGTTATTAACAACCACACCTAAAACAAAAGCAAACTTAGCAAACACCTAAAACGGGAGCAGAGCCACAGAGATGACATGGAAGGTTAGCAACAGGGGAGTGGGAGGAGGAGAGAGGGGGGAGAACGTACAGAGAATAAGTAGCATAGAGGGGAGAAAACAGACAGGGAAAGGGCAAGAGTAGTGTGGGAAATGTAGAAGCTAAAGAACTTCTACCACATGGACATGAACTAAAGCAGGGGAATGTGGGTGGGAGGGGGTGTGCAGGGTGGAGGGGAATAAAGGGGGGAAATGGGACAACTGTAATGGCATAATCAATAAAATATATTTTAAAAATGTCTGAGCAAGTAGAGCAATGAATCTGCATCAAATCTTGCATTAAGCTTGAACACTCCTCCGTGGAAACTATTTAGATGATTCAGAAGTCCACAGTATGGGCAAGTGGTGATTGGCATCTTCATCACAACAATGTTCATGTCCATGCATCACACTTCATGCAGAGTTTTTTGGTGAAACAGCAAATCACCCAGGTGACTCAGCCCCCACTATAGCCTGTATTTGGCACCCTGTGACTTTTGGTTTTTCCCAAAACTAAAATCACCTTTGAAAGGGAAGCGATTTCAGACCGTCAATGAGATTCAGGAAAATACAACAGGGCAACTCATGGTGATTGGGCAAACTGTGTGACATCCCAAGGAACCTACTGTGAAGGGGACCGAGGTGTCCTTGTCCTATGTACAATGTTTCTTGTATCTTGTATCTTCTTCAATAAATGTCTCTATGTTTCATATTACATGACCTTCTGGACAGATTTCCTATATAAGAATCAGCATAACACAAAACTGTTATCTCAACTTAATACATAGCTTTGGAAAAATTGATTATTTGGAAAAAAAATTATCTTCTTCCCTCATAGCAGGTACCAAAATGTATTTCAGATGGATTAAAGAGGTAAATGTAAAAAAAATAAAAAGGTAAACCATAAAAAAATTCTAAGAAAATATAATGTGTACTTATCTTTATCACAGGGAGGAAAAAAAGCCAAGAAAGAAAAGAGAAAAGAGAAGGTTGATGGGTCTAACTGCATACAGATTCAAAACTCTTCTATTTGAAATGTCCTCTCAATGTAAGTTTATCCTCTGAGAAAAAAATAGGATACACTAGGAAGTTTCTGTTTTGTTTTATTTGGATATGATTGAGTATAACATCATATTCATTTCAGGTATACAACATAACTATTAGGTATTTGTATATACTATGAAAGGTTCATCACACTAAGTTTAGTTAGCATCCATCAGCACACAGAATTATTTTCTCCCCAACTTGTGATGAAAACTTTTAAGAGCTATACTTTTTTTAATCTTCACCTGAGGACATGTTTATTGATTTTAGAGAGAGGGGAAGAGAGAGAGAGACATTGTTTAGTTGCTTCTCATATACACCCCAACCAAGGATGGAACCCGAAACCTAAGTACGTGTCCTGACTGGGAATAGATCTCACAACCCTTTAGGTTTATGATCTGTTTGCAGGACAGTGATCCAACCAATTAAGCCACACTGGCCAGGGCGAGATATGCCCTCCTACAGCAGGTTTCTTAATAGTAGTAGCTCACACGTGTTGAGTGTTTGTCAGGCACTCTACTAAGTACTTAATTTGCTTATTATTTACTTGTGCCAGGTGGATACTAATTAGAATCAACCCCTGGTTTGGAGGTGCCAGAGTCACCAGCAGTAAATAATGAGCTCAGCTGAACAGGTGTGGTCTAGCCCAGCACCTGCCAACCTACCCAGGATATTTCCTGGCCCCAAGACTTTGCTCCTCTCTTTTTGCACAGCTTCTCCGGCCACAAGGCCAGTCTGCTTGACAGTCACCTGCCCATCTATGGCAGCAGAATAACACACTGTGATTCCCCTCATTTCGAGGCCAGTGACTGCCATTCGGCGGACGCTGGTCCCCTCCGGCTTTCTCCTCTACTGTCTAAGCCCACCCAGAAGTCACCACAGAAAAAGAAAATGTTATTAGAGATTGCATCACAGATCCAGGGACCATCTCCACTAAAGTAAGACTAATACATTTATCAAGCAAGATTATACTTGTTGCCAGTGAGTCTTTTTCAGGCTGTGGGATAAACAAAGGGAGTCGCCGGCTGCCCTCTGGTTGGCATGACACGATCTACCCAGCCTGGAGAAAACACACTGCTAACTTCATCCAGCTCTGGTGCAGCCCCAGACAGTCCCATCTCTTGGCCACAGACATCTTCCGTTAAGTATTTTTATTATAAGAAGCTACTCAAGGATGATGACAGGAGTAGAAAGAAATGATTTCTCAGAAAAGATTTAAAAGGCCAAATATGTATAATATAGTTAAACAATGACTAACACTGGCCCCTTGAGCTCCTTGTGAACGCCACTGGGCCAAGGCGCTGTTTAGGCTGGCCAAGAACAAGACATGGCTTAGCCCCACGTGGCCTTCATCCACTAGCTGCCTCTTGCCCATTACTTGTGGAAAGAGCACAGACCTGGCCCTGCATTCAAATCCTGATGCCAATGATTAGTTGTGTGATCTTTAGAAAAATCTTTAACCTAAGATTTAATCCCAAATCTCAGTGTCATGATCTGTAAAATAGGAATATTTCCTCCCTCTTGGAAGTGTTTCAAGGATTAGTGATACGAGGTGTTTGATAAGTGTTAACTTGTTTTCAGAAGCAAACTTACCTTCCCACTCCTATTTTCCTGTCTTTCCTTCCTGCCCCCCCTCTCTGTTTCTTAATAATAAGGAAAATTATCAAAATAATAAATGCACATTTGGAACACAAATAGTACTAAAGAGATGATAATAAAAGCAACAGTCACTGCCTCCATCCTTCCCAAACCTAGCCTTGCTCTACAGATAGAACTATTGAACATTTTCTCTGGCAGTTATCTCTATATCTCTGATAATATGCTTACATCACCTTTTTCCTTCTTTTTAAAATAAAGTATGCGTATGGTGAAAAAAAAATCCCACAGTGTAAAGAGGACCATCTCTGGCTGCCATAAACGTACACCTGAGACATTGGAGTTGGAGACTCTGGCCAAGGTCCCCAGGCGCCGTGCTCTGAAACCCATCCCCACGCAGAGGGGCCATGGTCTGAGCACAGCAGGGACACTGAGACGAACCTGTTCTGGGGAGAAGTGAGACTCCTAAAAAAGACAGCTTTCACTCAAGAACTGCCCACCAGCTTTGCTGACACTTCTTTATATGATACTTCATCTGAGATTTTTTTTCTGTCCTACCTTCCTTTACAGACCTTCACGTCCCAGAGAAGACCAGCCCCCTGGCCTCTTCTGTCTCCCTCCTCATTTCCCCTCACAGATGTTCTCCAATAAATCTCTTGCACATCTAACCCTGTCTTGGCACTTGCTCCTCAGAGAACCTAAATAACAGTGGTGCCAGTAGTGGTCCAAGAAGAAAGGTAGTAAATAGGGTCCTGAAGCTGACTACTTAGTGACCAGTGGCCCAAGAGAACACCATCATAAGTGATGTGTGTGACAGAGATGATCACACAGTGGTGGTCCAATTGCTGAAGATTTCACAGGGGGTGAAACCATCTCCGTACAAGAAGATGCCTTTGCAGTGTGGTGAGTCAGGTGTTTGGAAAACCACGGAGAAAACTGTCTACAAAGACAGTGAGCTTGTGGCTACTGCTAAGATGTGTTGATGAGAGCTAATGTGAAGGAGGGCCATTACTAAGCAGTTAAGGACTAAATATGAGAGCTAGAAGGCTTCTTTCGTAGCTTACAAAGATGCAGCTAAGAGTAGAATGAGCAAAAACCAAATCTCATAGTTAAAGCTGCAGAGTTCCAGAGACATCTGTGTGCTCAGCCAAGGCAGGTATGCTCTGCTAAGATCAGGGCCCTCCCTGGAAAATACTAGGTCCCTGAAACGTTTCATGCGGTAATTAGGACAGATTTCCCTGAGCACGTTGATTCTACACCCACCACCTCCTTAGACCTTCAGAGTTTGCCCAGGTGGCTCACTCCTTAGTTAGAGGTAGCATTTCCCCTGCACTGAAAGATGCTACAGAGATCCCTACCCCAGAGATCTCACCCTCTCAATAGCTGCTCCCTAACTCCTCTCTCTCCCGGATGGTAGGACAATAACTAAGGTTAAATTCCAGCATAAATGGGCTGGGGAAGTGTTGGACTTGATAAAAGGGTAAGCAAAACCAAGTAGATGGGCAGCCAACAAGGATGCTGCTTAACACACATGATTAAAAAAGAAAGTCAAGAATAAAGCCAGGAGACTGAGGGCAGTCACCCTAATGAAAAGTCATGATCTCTGGCTCAGTTCCAAGACCTGAGCCTATTTTCAAATCTAGAACCCCAGAGTCAGTAGATGTCACATTATAGCAAGTGTATACTGCAGTCATTCTTCTTGTCCTTCCCCAAAGGGACCAAAGGCGCCTTACTCCAGTGACTGTGTACTGCAGAAAGGGGGATACCCACACATTTGGATGACTATTGGATGTGGGATCTGAGTAGATACTGATACCCAGAGACCCAAAGCATCATAATGTCTCCCCTACCCTCACAGAATGGGCGACCCTGGGAACCAAGTAATAATGAAGTCCTGGCCAAAGGAAGGACTGATAATGAAGCCCACTGGCATGCAGTGGGCCTGCTGAGTCAGTGGATATACCAAGGTATCGTTTCTTTGCTGTCTAAGTGTGTAATTGGACATAACATGCTTGCAACTGGAGTAACCCCCTCCTGGAGTCCTTAGCCTGCTGAGCAGAGGTATTATAGTGGAGAAAGTGACATGGAGACCTCTGAAACTTCCCCCGAACACCTCTAATGCTGGCGTTTGATATACTCCCAAGGCAGTATATCAAATCTAGTATCATATCCCAGGGAGAGAGTGTAACAGAGATTATGGCCAATTTTAAAGACCTACGGACACAGAAGTGGAAGTCCCCCTCACACTTCCATTTAATTCACCAGTCTGACCCCTGCAGAAACTGCAGGCATCCCGAAGAATGACTGCAGACTACTGCAGAGACAACCAAGTCATAGCACGGCCATTGAAGGCAGGGCTATGACTGACCAGAATCTTCCCTAGAGCAGATTAACATGGCCATGAGTGCATGGTATGTGGTCATTGATCTGGTGAATTTATTCTTTTGAATCTCAATGAGAAAAGACCATCAGAAACAGTTCACATTCAAGTGAAAGAAACAGCATTATTCATTTACAGTTTGCCTGAGGGCTATAGTAACTCTCTTGCCCCTGACATAATACAGCCCAAAGACACCTCGACTACCAGGTCATCCTGAAGATTATCACATCTTCCATGGCTGGCCGTGCTGATAAGGCAGGAAGAACAACAGGTGGTTAGTGCACTGAAGGTCTTGGTGCACCTGCGCCCCAGAAGATGGAAGGTAAACCCTGTGAAGATTCAAGGATCTATCACTTCTCGAAAGTTTTTAGGCATCCAACAATCAAGGACATACCGGGAAAACTCTTCCAAAGTAAAAGAGAAATTGCTGTACTTAGCATCCCCTGGTGCAGATGTGGAGACCAACTGGCCAATAGGCCTCTCTAGGTTCTAGAGGCAACACATCCCACAGGGTCAGTCTATGTCCTGAGGGACACAGAAGGCTGCCTGCGCTGAGACCGAGAGCAGGAAAGGGCTCTGCAGCCAGTCCTGGCTACGGGCCAGCAGCCCTGCCTCCCGTGCCATCTGATCCAGAGGACCCCATGGTGTTGGTGGTAGGAAAACATCCTGCTATGGCACATGAGAAATTAGACCACTATTTTTAGTTCTTTTGCTTATTCCCTCCTATTTTTTGTTCTTCTGTTTATTTCCATTATAAATTTAAATTGTCCAATTATGTATAGGTCTGTCACCTGCAGACGACCCACGTTACTCCCCACTTTGAAAACGAAGTATCAGCACCCTTGCCTTTTTCCATTTTCCATCTCCCTGTCCTCTAAAGTTTTACTTTTACATTGTCAGGGCTGGAAACATGTATATTCTGTTCTTCAACTGAAATTGTTTTCCATTGTTTATCTATAGGTTGACCTTAAAAGTTTAAAACCAATAAAGTATATTAACATTCGTACAGCTATGTCATAATTATTTACTACAGTACCAAATGCCTCACAGTGATTACATTTCACTACTTTTTTAGTTATTTGATTTTTTTTCTTGTTTTTCTAATTGCCTTTGTGGAGGCAGGGGTTCATTTTGATGTGCCTTTGTTAGAGCTGCATTTAATAAGACCTCCTTATTAGAGCAGTAATTCTTTTTGATACCACCCTCTTTTTGCTGGAAGATATTCCTTCCAGACCTACTCTCCCATGCTGATTTAGCCTGGCTGCTCTATGGATCTGCGCCGCACACCTGTTACCCTGGGCTTCACCAACCTCCTGGTTTGGATCCATTGTTCTCTAGATGCTGTACCCGAGATCTGTCCAGAAGGTATCCAGCCATGTGATATGAAGAATAGAAACATTTATTGAAGAAGATACAATAAATATTGTACATAAGACAATGATGCCTCAGTCACCTTCAAAGTAGGCACCTTGGGGCCTCACATGGTTCTCCCAAAAGACATCAGCTGCCCTGTCGTATTTTCCTGAATCTCATCAACAGTCTCAAATCTCTTCCCCTTCAGAGGTGATTTTAGTTTTGGGAAAAGCCAGAAGTTGCAGGGCACCAAATCTGGACTGTAGTGGGGCTGAATCACCTGGGTGATTTGATGTTTCACCAAAAACTCTACATGAGATGTGATGCATAGCAAGTGCATCGTTGTGATGAAGCTGCCAATCACTAGTTGCCCATAGCTGTGGCCTCATGAATCATCTGAATAGTTTCTGTGGAGGGATGTTCAAGCTTAATGCAAAATTTGATGCAGATTTGTTGTTCTACCTGCATAGTCATTTGAATGCAACAACCACACAGTACACATGCTCCCTCAATGCACCCCCCCACCATGGACTAGTACAATGATGTCATCATCGTTCACACATGCACATTCCAGTCTACTCTCCTTGACTGCCAGGTTATATCAATATCATGGAAACCATTCTCATTATATTAACAATGGCTGGCCCTAGCTGGTGTAGCTCAGCAGATTGAGCGCAGGCTTTCGAACCAAAGGATCGAGGTTTGATTCCTAGTCAGGGCACATGCCTAGGTTGTGGGCCAGTTCCCAGGGGACACATGAGAGGTGACCATACATTGATATTTCTCTCCCTCTCTCCTTCCCTTTCCCCTCTAAAGATAAATAACTAAAATCTTAAAAAAAAAAAAAAGAACAATGGCTGGACTTTTTCCTGACCTCATATATTTCTTTTTCTCTTTCTCTTCAAATAACACTTTATGAAATAGGAGGTAAAGTTTTTGATTTCTTGCTTCAGAAAATGTCTTTATTCAACTCCCATACTTAACTGTTGGTTTTTCAGGGCGTAGAATAGATTGAAAGTAATTTTTCTCGTAATTTGAGGGCATGGCTTTATTCTCTATATTCAGTTGTTTTTGTTGTGAGATCTAATACTGATTCTAGTCTGAATCTCAATTTTTGCATGTTTGGTTTTTGTTCCTTGGAAGCTTTTGGATCTTCTATTTCCCCTTGATGTTCTAAAATTTCACAAATAGTTGTCTAGGTAAGGAGTGTTTTCATTCACTGTGCTTGGTACTGAAAGGGACCTTTAAATATGAGGGCTCATGTCCTTTGGTTCTGTAAAATTATTTTTTATTTATTTTAGAATTTGTCCTCCTTTTTTCTTTTCTTATCTTATCTTGAGTTTCTATTAATCAGATATAAGAATAATTGGGGTGGTAGTTTTGTCTCTTATCTTTTCCCTCATTTTTTATGTATTTTTGTCTTTTAAATTCTACTTCCTGGGAGATTTTCTCTATATTTTACTTCCCAACTCAGTAGAGAAATTTATTATCATTTATTTTTAGGCAGCCATAGTTTCAAGGGTTTTTTAAAATAACATCTATTGTTTTTCTTAAATCTATTACACATTATTGAATTCTCAGTGAGATTTGAGAACTCATGGTATTCATAAAACAAGACTCATAGGTTCTTTCATTAGGTCTATTTTGATTCTCAGAATTTTCTCCTCTTCCAATCTTTTCATATTCGTTTATTTTCATGTTTCTCTTTCATATTATAAGATCTTTGGTTCACATTCATATTTAAATATAAGACAACAAGTAGACACAGTGTGAGCTCTGTGGACACAGGTGGGACAGATCAAAAGGGCAAGGGGACAGAAAACAGGGCGCTGTGCTTTGAAATTCCTGGCGAGGCCCCCTCCCGCAGTAGCTCCCTTAGCTTCCCCCGAATAGTCCGTTATGTTTCTGTAGGGTTGACCCCTCCTCTCTTCCATTTGTAGGTGTGTAGCTGACTGCCTCACTCTTTTGCACACAGTTGGTGGGGATGTGTGGAAAGTTGACTTATATCTCTAAATTCTTGCTATTTCTCCCTGTGTTTAGGCCCTGGCCTCTCTCCTGAGGTCTCCAGCTTTTCCAGAGCTCCGCAGGACAGACTAGTTTTCTCCTCCTCGGCTACAGCCGTCTCTGAGTGTATTCTCAGTCCTCTCTCCTCCATAGTGCTTCGTCAGTTATCACTGCTTTGTCAGTCACTACTCGTCCATCTACTTTAGTCTTCCACAGACACGCTGAAATCCCTTGGGCCCTGATGCCCCGCCCCTCTTTCTGTCTTGGTCAGAGAGAGATGATAACTTTTTAATTATTCCTTTAGACTCCCTTAATATATTTTTGGGAGGGAGGACATAAATGTGCACGCTCAGCTAACCACCCAAGCCAGAGTTTCTATCTTAATATCATTACTCTCTAAAACCTAATTGAATTATGCTTTTACAGCTACCTATAATACATGTCAATTAGAAATTAGTATCTTTCATATTCACCTATTCCTTTAATTCCTATTTCCACTATTTAGTTTTTACTCTCACTGTAGATCATCGAAGTGGTTACAACTACCTGACTAGTTACTCTAGCTTGATGTCTCTACCATCTTCCATATAACATGAGTCATGTCCATTTCCTGCTCAAAAATTTTAATGCTCTCTAATGACTGTAAAAAAACAAAGAAAATCCCCCTAAAATTTGCCTAGCATTGAAAGCTCTCAATAATGTCTCTTGGGAGTGATCCTACCTCTAAATCATTTATCAGATTGCTCCTTCCTCCCAGAAAGTCCTTATTTCCCATTTCTACAGCTAGAAATCTTATTGTTTTTATTCCCCTCTTTATTCACACAACAGCTAATCTCCTTAGGTTACCTACCTAAGGTGCTACCTCCTCCTGGAAGACGTCCTTGATTTTTACACTTCCTCCCAAGCCCCTCCCACAAGCTCCCAAGTCTGGCCCCTCTCTGAACACTGGCTGGGCCTCTCTCTGAGCATGTTACTGAAGTCCTGCTGAGGGCAGAGACCTGCCTTATTCACCCCATGTCTTTATGACCAAGCAGAGTGTCTGGCACATAGTAAGAATTCAGGAATTATTTGTTCAAGCAAAATTACTGAAAAATTTGCTTTTGTCTCTTTTAAGCCCTTCTCTAAGGTTGCACTGCAGACCTCTGCCCACTGCATTTGGTGCATGGTACATGATAGCATTTGGACATTATTTGATAGATGATTGGATGTTATTACCACTTTGTTTCTCCCTAGGGAACTTTAAAGCCCTGCAAGCTATGACTTTAGTACCAGCCAGATAAACCTGATGAACTAACTTATGCTAAAGTGCTAGTGGAAAAAGGCTGAAATTCAGGCTCTATATAAGTGGTGAGCCTTTTAGCTGAGGCTTTATAGAAACCCAGCCTTTACTATCTCAAAAGATCCCAACAGTCAGCTATTAGCCTGGCGGGCCCCCTGCCTACCCAGATAATGGAACCGGGGAGACCCAAAATCCAGGAAAGAGATGGAGAGCCAGAGACAAACAGCACCAGTGGGTCAATGTTTAAATAACCAGGCTGCAACCCTGTGAAACCTGGAAGGTGATCTCCGTGCAAACAGCCCAGCAGTGACCATCGTGGAGGCCGTCAGGATGGCAATGAGTCTAGGAAATAGAGTAAGTCCATGGGGAGCAAGCCAAAAAGTAATCTTGAATCACTACTGGGCATTATCCTAATCATTATCTCTTCTCGATGTAGAGCGTATTAATGATTACTTGGATAATGATTACTTGGTTTGGTTAATTAGGTCACCCTGGGTAAATGTTTGTGGTGTTTAGCAGACCAAAGCCACTAGGTAATAAGCCAAGTGCTGCTTCTTGTCCTGTGTAACCCTCACTCTCTATGTTAGGCAAATCCTTTCCAATGGGTTATTCTTGAAGAGGACATAAGAGCTACATGCACATGTGCTTGTATGTTTATGCACATGCATGTATGTATATGTGTGTATGCTGGGTGTTGGGTTAAAAACAGCACTAAAGTGATATTTTTTCCTGTCGCCCATTGTTCTTTTTGCAAGCCAGAAGTAGGTTACACAACCTTCTCTCCCAAGATGCCTAACGGTATTCCTTCAACAAACCCAGGGCTTAAATCAAAGTCTGTGGCCACTCACAGTTTTAAGCCAGGGCTATTTAGGTAAAGAGCCAGAGAATTTGGGCTCTGGGGGGATGTTTCTTCAGTGGGGTTCCAGGAGGGGAAGGAGACTTTCTAGTTTCTCCACTTTTCTCCCTTGGCTTTTCTAGGTATGACCTTGTGCTGGGGCCCCGGGGGCCTGGAGCCGGGAGAGGGGTTAGCAAATGTTCCCCCTCAGTGTTTCTGAGGGGCTCCTGACAGAGCCCATCAGAGCGGCCTTTTATCACTGCTGCACGCTTTAGTGCACCTGTCATGGCTCACAGACATCAGGCTCCGCGCTCCCGCTGGATTAATCCTGCCTGCATTCATACTCAGGATGTGGGACACAGGGAGGGAGGGAGGGGGCAGTGGGAGGAGGAGAGGGGAGAGGGAGGGGGTTAGGGAGAGGGAGGAAAAAGGTGAGGGGAGAAAAAGAAACTTCGAAACTACCAAATGGCAGACCTAGGAAGAAAAAACAAATTAATTTGCAAAATTTGGGGGTAGGGATACTGTTTTAACAAATTAAAGCTAAAAATCTGAAAAGAGAATAAAGGACTAAAAAAAAAAAATGGGTAAACTCAAAGTCCCAGAATGCAAGGGATATTCAGGAGACCTAAGCTTTAGTCTCATGTTATCAGAGGCAGTTTGTTTTTTTAGATCATAACGCAGAGCGATCACTCACTGGTACGCTCTTCCACGTGGGGCAGGTTTAGCGAGGGCCTGTTATGGGTGGGCCCCACGCTAGTCCGCACTGGAGAGGTTTTCAGGTACTCAGTTCTGCTCTAAGCTACTCTAAGGCCTAGAGGAGATTTAATATATCTGAGCCTTGGTTTCACTTTCTGTAAAACTTGTACCCAAACCAAACCTATTTAAGAAGCACTTTGGCATTCCCTCCATGATAGGTGTTTTTGAATGAAAAGGACTGCTGGCTTGGCACACAATGAACTTGAGTTATAAGGGTGCTGTGCGTGTTAATGCTTGGAAGAGCCTCCCTATGTGGGCTGCCTGACACTTCCTCTTCTTCCAGTGCTGGGGTTTGGAGAGTCCAGTTTCTCTGTGAGGCCCGAGGGGCACAGCCACATGAGGTCTTGGTTACTGTGAGGGAGCATCTTAAGGACAGAGACTTCATCTAGTTCATTTCTATTTCCTCTCTGCATGTTGAAGCTGCTGACTTGGTAAATACTCCCTTGATTTTGTTGATTCTTTGAGAGGGATCAGGAAGGCAACAGAGAATTCATCCATGTGAGCTGGGCCCAGAAGCCTTAAGGCACAGACTGCATTTAGCATACAGAAGCTACTCAATAAAAGAAGCTTAGTAAATCTGTGGGGAAAAGAAGGGTAAGGCAGAGGGGAAATAAAATGCATGCTGTGTCGAAGGAGCAGAGTTTGTTGAGTGTGGCTGGACTAGTGTCTCCCAACACTTTGTGTTTATAAGAATCGCTGAAGGAGCTAGTTTTGACATGCAGATCCCAGAAATTCTGATTCAGTCGCTCCAAGGTCCAGCAAGGCTATCTGCATTTTAAACAAAGACCACCAGTTTATTTTCTTACAGGTAGTCAGTCTACAAACCACACTCTGAGAGGCACAGACCCAGATTTGGAGGGGGGAAGGGGTGGAAGGGGGAGAGGGAAGTGGGAGTAGCCCTGAGTGTGTGGAAAGATGAAACCAGGGTGGGTGGAGAAGAGTTTGGACTCTGTCCAGGAGGGGAGCCCTCCAGGCTTCCTAAGCAGGGGAGTGACAGGGCCAGATCTGTGATGGAAATCAACTGTTTCTACTAAGGCTCGGGGCATTTTCTCTTTGCTTTTGCTTCATTAGATATCATTGCTTCAAGGGCCTTGAACAAATAACGTTCCATTAAAGCCTCCAGATTCTGCGGGACCCAGAGTTCCAGTTACCAGTGGAATGTGAAGTTCACAGGCTGCGTTCAGGCTTGCAGGGAGAGGATTAATTAGGTAAAGAGGCAGTTGCACACATAAGTGGGTGCCCACACCCCAGTCTGCCCTGGTGTTTTGGTGCACTCACTCAGGCATACAATAGTCTTTTCAGTTCTAAGCGCCACATCTTGAAACAAGTTAAAAAGCAAATTCCAAGTGAGATGCCCGAGTGTTGTGTTTCACAAGGACTAATGATCAGCAGCCTTCGGTTGTCGCCGTCCTGGCAACCAGCAGGGCTCGCACTGCCAAGGACACTGTAGAGAGGAATCCACCGTGACTGACCTCCGACTGCACAGCTAAGTGCTGAAAAACATGATTTAGGTTAAAAAAAATCATTGTGTTGCTGAAATTATCTGTATCTAAACACATGTGTTGTTTTTTACATTAAAAATGTTTTTTATTTTTACATTAAATATGCCGTATGTTTCACTGTGTTGAGACAGTAAAATTAAATTTCACATCTGTAACATGTTTTACCCTTCGAGAAACACGTTCACATGAGTATCTCCATTGATTCTCGAAATAATCTTGCGAGACAGGTGTTATCATTATCCCCATTTTACAGATGAAAAAAACCAAAGGTAAAGTTTAGTGGTTTATTTAACGCCATACAGCTGGAAATGGTGACACCAGGAGCCAATCTCAGGTCTTCTGACCGCAAGATCCGGGACTTCACCGTCACTGAAGGAACTCCAGCTGTCAGCGGAAACACAGCTATGTCAGGGGCCACCCTCACGCCTCCGCGCCAAGCTGGAGCCGGCTTTACAGCCAGCTGCCTCAACACTCTGTTCATCTCAGGTGCTCTTGACTGAGACGTGGATGAGGTCATGGATACCACGTCTAAGTTGATCGTTGACCAGATTGGAAACAAGGTTGCCTGTGAGAATGAAAATATAAAGTTAACTTTAATAGATAACAAGAGAGATCCCAAATCACTTTAGAGGTGGAATGGCTGCCAAACTGTAGCCGAACAAAAAAACGGAAGTTCAGCTGCCTGGCTCCACAGAAGCCAAACTCGTGAAGCAGATGCTGGTGCGAAAGGAAAGAGGTTTTGTTCAGAGACTGCACAACCTGAGAGAATGGGGGACTCAAAGACCCGCTCCTCTTTCTGCCGTGGAAAAAGTCCAACCGGCCCCAGCAAGGCCAAGACCAAAGCCAGTGTCCGGAGTTCCTGCTCCATTTTAAAGTGCCGTCCTTTGGAGCCCACAGGCAGCTGCTAAGTGGTCTTAGTCCCCACCCAGGTAGCTTAGCTCGTTTCTGGCTGCCTCCCGTTTCAGGCTCCCTCCTGGCCCCACAGCCATAGGCCGCATGGCTTCTGGGGCCGCACCTCAGACACTCCCAGGTGACAAAGCATGTGAATGCACCCACAAGTGGATCACCAAGTGGGCTAGACACAGCAGGAGGCTCCCTCCTGGAGGCCATGGAGGGAGGAGGCGAGTGCAGGCGATGAGCTAGAGCAAAAGAGCTTCTTTGTTTCCCTGGGATCATACTAGCTTGGGCGTGGGACAGAGCAGGGGCTTTCTCAAAACAATCAATCAACTTTCCAAACTTACTTTCACCTGCTTTGGGTGGGTCCACCTCCCAACCAATCCCTTCTTTTCCCAAACTAGACTGACAGGTCTCTTTGGTCTAGCACCTCCCCTTTTACCATTTTGACTTCTGTGAAGCATGTACCTGTCTTCCCTGGTCCTACTTCCAACCTCATGCTGAAAGGTGGGGGGAAGGGCTTTTTTCTGTCCAATGATCTTACCAGCTTTTCACACACTGAGAATTTCCCCCGCCACCATCTTGGCTGATGTGGGAGACCCACCAGCGCTCAGAATGACTGTTTTACAATAACAAAACCTGTAAAATATCTTAACGTGTCTAAGAAATTGTATAGCAAGCATAAAGGGCAGTTGGTCATCTTCCCAGAGACAAATGTGGCAAGACCCACTTGAGTTCAGCCTAGGAGAGGATGGGGCCCAGCTACTTGACCCATGTAAGGCTAGTGCCATGGGCAGCTTCACTGTGATAATAGATGCCATTCAATAGTTGGGCCACAAAATCTAACCTCCTTGTGTTATTTCCATGCTTACCTAAAGTAACTCTGGGATTTGACTTCGCAATTTAAGATGTCTATGAGGTATCTGAGATATAGGCCTCAGCCTCTCCAGGGCTCTCCTTAGTCTGGCCCCTGGCCAAGCACACATTTACTCCTTTAAAACATCCTGAGCATATCCTGGAGATGGTGCTCACAGCTCTAGAATAGGCCTTAGCATTTGTGGAGACCTGTACTAGACCATGGCTGCTTACATGGACCTCTGGGGTTTTTTTAAATATTTTTAAAAGA
The DNA here is from genome assembly GCF_014824575.4 of Sturnira hondurensis. Classification (NCBI taxonomy): domain Eukaryota; kingdom Metazoa; phylum Chordata; class Mammalia; order Chiroptera; family Phyllostomidae; genus Sturnira; species Sturnira hondurensis. The sequence continues at coordinate 204,358 of NW_028082350.1, forward strand.
TTTTATTTATTTATCTTTAGAAGGAAAGGGAAGGGGAGAGGGAGAGAAACATCAATGTATAGTTGCCTATCATGCATCCCCTGATGGGAACTGGCCTGCAACCCAGGTATGTGCCCCGATTGGGAATCAAACCGTGGATGTTTGGTTCACAGGCCCACACTCAATCCACTGAGTTACACCAGCCAGGGCTGGACCTCTCATTTTTAAATGAGTGACTTAAAATAAGAAGTGGTGATTTTTCCAACATCGTTAAAAAAAATTTTCCCCCTGCTCTGTTTGAACCATTCTGAACTCTCCCATTTCCTCAGCGCATTATTCTTTCTCAGAGGATTTTAAACATGCCTTTCTCCATGTTCCACCCCTTTATTCACATGGTCCTCCTCATTCTTTCAACTTTGCTTTTTAAGTAACTTACAGAAAAGTTGCAAAGAAGATACAATAATTTTTCATACACCCTTTACCCAACCTTGTCTATGGTTATCATCCTCAACAACCTCAATAATCAAAACTAAGAAACTAAATCGATGCAACACTATTAACTATGGACTTTCTTTAGATATTATCAATATTTTTACTAGTGCCCTTTTCCTGTTCTAGGATTTAATCCAAGATCCTCCATGGCACCTAGTTGTCATATCTTGGTCTTCTCCATCTGCAGCGTTTCCTTAGTCTTTTCTGACTTTGACACTTTTGAGAAGTTTAGGTTATTTAGAAGTTATTTTGTAGAATGTCCCTCAATTTTTTTATGTCTGAGATTTTCCATTTCAGGGCAAGAATACCTGAAAAAGTGACTTGTCCTTCTCAGTGTGTCATATTAGGGGTACATAATGTCAGTATATCTTATTACTCATAATATTAACATTAATATTTGGCTAAGGTTGGGATTCTTCACAGTAAAGGCAGTTTTTAAAAATAGATACTTTGTGATTAATAAATATCTTAGGGGTAATTTTTTAGACTCTGCAAGTATCTTGTTTCTCCTGAAATTTTTACCCATGAATTTTAGCATTCATCGGTGAATCCTGGCCTGAAAAACTGTTGCTGTGGTGTTGTAATACAGGTGTTCTATTCCCCTAACTGCTTTTACACTTACTGTTTGGAGTTCTTCTCCAAGGAAGAGCTGCCCCTTTTACTTTATTTATTTATATCAGTATGGATTCATGGCTATTTATTTTGTTCTTCAGGTTATAATCTAATACAACGGCTGCTTATTTTGTTCCTGAAATCATTTCAACTTTGGCTGCAGGTTGGCTACTTTGTCCTCTCAACACACCCCAATCTCTTTTGAGCACTTCCTTGTTTCCCTGGCAGCATGAGGTGCTCCTGGCTCATCCTGGTTTTTTCCCCACCCCAGCTCTGGTGCCAAACACTTTTCTAAGAATCCCTAATTCCTCATAGTGGAGAGTGGGATGTAGAAACTAAGATTTGGGTACTGGGTGTGCTCCCTACTGCTGGGATGTCATTGCTTCTAGGCCCTCTCAGCAGAGAGAGCTAGGTAATCAATAGATGAATAGTACTAGGACCATACTAGGTATATATGTACACCTATATTTATTTCTGTCTCTGTCTGCCCCCCTCTCCATACACACACCACACACACACACACACACACACACACACACACATGGTTAGACAAAAAGCCCATATGTTTTTTCCACAAAATAAGAAACGTTTTTTCATTTTCACCAATTACTTTATTGTTTGGATATTTTGAGTATGTTGGCTATCTCCCATGTGGTATAACCTTGATTGTTCTTAACTAATGTCTCAATTTTATCACTATCACCTTCCACTGGCTTACCTGACCATGGAGCATTGTCCAGCGAGAAATCTCCAACACAAAACTCCACAAACCATTTTTGATGTGTTTGATTAGTCACAGCACCATCTCTATGCACTGCAAAAATTTGTGTGTGTGTGTGTTTGCATGTCAGTTGCATTTTTACCTTTCTTGAAATAATAAGGCATAATATGCTGGGAATTTTGTGTCTTTTCTTCCATCTTCAACATTAAAATGGCTACACAAAAATTCAGCCATTTAGATACTTTTAAAAAATGCACTCTGATATGACAGCTGTCACAATACAATGTAACAAAATTGTTTCAAATGAAGTTGAAGACAACTAAGTGCTGCTACAGCTATTTTACATAAAAAAACAAATGAACTTTTTGGCCAACCCAATATATAACATATATACAGGGGTGTGAAAAAGTAGGCTTACGATTGCAATACAAATAAATAACACAATAGTAAACAAACAAATAAATAATACAAGAATAAACTCTGTGTATCATGTACTCATAACTGTAAGCTTACTTTTGCCCACCCCATATATGTTTCAAACCACGAATTCATACTGATACCTCTGACTCCAATGCAATAGCACACAGTACATCCTAGCCTTCCCCCTCCCTTATTTATAATTTCTTTCTCTGACAGTTTGAAACCTGGCTTTCATTATCTACAATGTATTTAATTATTTGTCCAACTCCAGCATGTATACACAAAGTAGTTTCAGACTTGCTAATCTATATCCCTTCGAGAAACAAATTTACTAACTAGACTATAGTATTTGTGTACAGTTCTTTTGGTCATTAGCCTTACAGTATCCAGTCAAAACACGGATGCCCAAAGTAACTTGAGTTAGTTCTTTTCTTCCCCACCACCTACATTATGGTTATGTTACTCATTTGTAATGTTGTTAGGTTCAATTGTTACAGTTTGTATTCCATTTTGGGTTTCCCCTCATTCTGGTTGATTTTTTAAAAATTTATATGCAGTAAAATTTTTTATGTGGAGTATAGCTCTCTGAGTTTTCACAACCACATTTTAAGTTGTTTTTCTACATCCATAAAACTGGATTTTTCTCTTGCTGTGTGTATTTAGGCATGTCCATATATTTTCAAAATGCTTTGGGATAACTTTATGAATTAGTCATCGCAGAGGAAGATAAGTATCAGCACGTCCATGTTCCACATCAAAAGGCCCCAAGTTGAAGAGCCAGGCTGTGTCCGTACACAGCCACTGCTCCAGACTTGGTCACATGGTTGTTTTCCCCGCCCCGCAACGAAGCACCCACGTCTGCACAGTCGGATCGGCTGAGCTGTCAATCTGTACTGGCTCTTGAGACATCAGACAGCTCCCTGATGGGGAGGAGGAGTGGGGCACCGGCTCGGGGAGAAGGAGACATTGCAGGCTGGCAGCTGCAGTTCTTCCTCTCTCCTTCCCTTCTTTTTCTTCCTTTTTCCACCAAACAGCCACCCGCTGCCTACCTTACTCCCTAAGTTGTACAAGGCATTAGGACGACAGTGGCGATTGAGGCCCGGGACTGGGTTTCAGGGTGTTACATGAGGTGGGGCAAGGTGAAAAAACCCACGGTATAAATGACATGCCCTGCAGTTGATAAACCTGACCGCCTGAAACAGTTCATCGTAAAGCGGTATAGAAGTGCTAAAAGGATGAACATCGAGATAGAGTCCTTGGGTAATAGGCACCTGTGGCATGCTGGGAAGGGGAGGTGGCCAAGGAGGGCCAGAGGAGCCAGCAGCTGCGCTAAATTGCACAGGACAAGCAGGTATTTGGTGCAGAAGGCAGTGAAGGCACTCCTGGCAAGGGCACCACATATTCAAAGACGTAGAGATATCCCCCTAGAGATGTGAATGATCCTGGAGCAATCTGAAGACTTGTGTGTGATGAGAAGGCAACAGGGTCTGTGATGGGACACGGCAGGAGGTCACATTGAGGAGATCCTTGTGAAAGGTTTTGTGTGCTTTGCTGAGCAGTTTGATTTCATCCTAAAAGTAATGAGGTCACTAAACAATTCCGGGGGGAGGGGGGCATAGGACCTGATCAGATTTGCCATTTCTAAAGTTGTGTCCATCAGGAACGTGGACAGAGTCCGGTGGGAGGTAGGGATGTTAGTGAAGAGGTCTTTGCAATAGTGCACATAAGAAATGAATGAAAGTCTGGACGAGGGCAATTTCAGAGGGGACTGAATGCAGGAAACACGAATTCTGGGCAGACTGGGGGTGTGGCAGCGCAGAAGTCAGTGACTGCTGAAGAGGGAGAATGAAGGGAGAGGAGGCACCAAAGGAGGCTCTCGAGTTTCTTTCTCAGAGGGGTGGTTCACTAAGATAGTTTGATTCAAGGCTTTTTTTTTTTTTTTAACATCAGACAGAGAGAAAGGTGCAGATTATTTTTCTGCCAGATAAGTGGGGCTTAGCTAACATTACGCATCTCCACTGAGGAGGGGTCCCGAAAGGCAGCGTCAGTGTCCCACGCCGTCACTGCCAGCCCCCACTGGGGAGAAAGGACTGGCTCCCGGTCCCGTGAAGAGCAGAAGTTTACAGTTTCAGGCTGTTCCGAATCTGATGTGTTCGGGCAGCTTCACGGGCACACAGCCAGGGCAGCTGCACAGAGCCCTGCGCTCAGAAGGGCCCGTTGCTTGGCTTGAATTTCTGTGACTGCCATTTTGAAATTCTATCTTTGAATTTCCGTCTTGTGAATGAAGTTTAACCGGGCAAAGGGGCATGTACAGGAGGCTTGGAGACTCAGCTCACATGTGGTTCTGCTTCCCAGGCTTTCCTGGGATGGGTTCTCGGGTAGTGAGTGGCATGACTGGTCCTGTCTTTTCCTCTCCTGGATAAAAAAAGCCAAGGTTTATGGATTTGATTTTATTTTCATTTTCATTTCCAGGAATGTGAAAATCAGTGAGCCAGGAAATTCATTTTCTTAGTCCTTCCTCATTCCAGGCAGAGGTTCATAGGTAAGATGCTTCTCAGATCAGACCCACCAAGTCTCACGTGAATCCATTCCCTAGTCGATGAATCCAACCAGGAGAAGGCAAACAACATGAAACTGGTTTCTGAGTGGGGTCCCCCTCAACACTGCCAGCCCCAGCATCTCCGTCATCCTCTCTACTCCCCTCCTTCTTCACAGCCTTCCCCCTGAGGGAAGAACCCAAAGAAGTGAGGTGGAGGAGAGCTGGGGTGGGGCACATTTTCGGTTACAACCAAAAGCCTCAGTACCTCAGTAAGAAGGAAAAAACACAATACATTGGCAGCGAAATAAGCCAGCACATTATCTGTCTCTCAGCTCGCAAGGGCAGTTTTGGCACTTTATTTTGCCCTGCTCAGTCCCCGGACATGGATCCCCCTTCGTGCAAGCAGCCCACTGCTAAAACCCCTATAGGGGTGTGTGAGAAACCCCTTCCCTCTTAAATGGCTGACTGAACAAATTTAACGGAGGCTGTTACCCACTGAGTTTGCTATCAAAGCTCCGAGGTCCAGTTCTCTTTGAGTTTTTGCTTTCATCTGGAGTCCCTCACCCCCTGCCCTCTGCTGCCGTCAGCTGCACAGTATCAAACAGCTGGAGTCTGGGCAGCTCCAGAATTGCAGTGTCTCAGCCTCACACATGCGGGTGTTGGGGTGGGGACAGATGGAGGCTGTCGAGCAGGAAAGGAGTTTCATGTGGACTAAATGGGGCCTGAGCCAGCTTCAGAGAATCTGTCTTGGAATAGTGCAGTCTCTGAAAACTCGGTGTCAACAGAAAGATTCGGTTTGGTACTTCAGGAGTGTGCAAAGATCAAGCACGCAGCACGGGCCGCAGAAATGGTCTTGTATTACCCTATTCTCCATTTCTCTGTTCTAGCTTCACCTCTGACTCACCATTTTTATTAAATAACTGACTTGGAGTACCCATCACATGTGCACGGCATGGGAACTGACCAGTCAGAATGAGCGGTAGCCATAAACAGCTGGTGTGGTTCTGTACCAGATAACCTACTGAGACTTATACATGAGAAGGAGACTTCATCTCTATTATTTCTAATTTTTACAGGTGAAGAAATGGATTCAGCGTGTTCAAGGTCATACGGCTTGGATAACACTGGATCCAAACCCAGTCTTGATTCCACAATCTTGCTTTTTTATGTCATCCTTCCCTAGGGTACCCTTGTCTGCAGGCAGCCTCAGAGGAATCCAGAGACTGATCTCTTCAAGTCCACAGAACACACTTGGCCTGCAGGAGCCCTGAGGTGGCCCCGGGCTAACGAAGTCAGAGCCAGCCAGCTGAACTTGTAAGGCTCTGATGGCCCTGTACAAGACTCACCTGTAATTCTGCCTGAACCATGCAATTTGGGGTTTAATTACATGTTGTCTTGCATTGTTTACTAATTGTTGCAGAGGTCAATCCCGTACTTTCATTTACCATTCTTTATTCAGTCATCAAATATTTTGGAGCAACTACACACATTGCTTCTCCAGCAGCCCTTGTGGTGCCAGCATGGAGAGGTAGACCAACTCAGATACCTAGTGAATGGCCTGCTACAGAATAAAATGAAGACAAAGTTTTTAAATAATAAATTAGTGAATTAATTTTTGCATTAATTTTTCTAATGCATTCAAATATTACCTCAATAATTGTAAACTTTATACATTCAACAGCTAGAATTTGAGGCTCAGAAGTTGGATACACAAAATATTTTATTTCTAGCACCTCTATCAAGATAAAAAGTCTTTAAAAAAGATTTTATTTACTTATGTTTAGAGATAGGGGAAGGGAAGGAGAAAGAGAGAAAGAGAAATACCAATGTATGGTTGCCTCCCGTGCATCCCCCACTGGGGACCTGGCCCACAACCCAGACATGTGCCCTGACTGGGAATCGAACTAGTGACCCCTTGGTTCATAGCCTGTGCTCAGTTCACTGAGCGATACCAGCCAGGGCAAGATAAAAAGTCTTTATCCATACATTAGTTATGAGAATAGGAATATATACAGAAGTCAATTTACTAATTACTGTTAGTAATGTGAATTTTGATATCTAGCCTTTAATCTTAACTCATACACTAAAACTTCATTCTCTTAAGGTATACAATCTTTGGGCTCTTCTCTTAAATATAATTAGTAAGTTACTGTAGTTCTTTGAATGTACTTGGATGCCCTTTTAAAAACAGTCATGAGGAAGCTCACCAAAGCTTCTTAATGTCTTGACAAAATTCAAGCATATTCTAAATTATTACCCCATGGGCCCGTAACTCATGCAACAATTGCAGGGAAAACATGTGTTGGACCAGAAAAACCTCTGGTTTTGGAATTAGTACAACCCCTCAAGTCGCCGAGGCTCTTGGGCAAGCTACCCAATCTTCCACACCTGTAAAACGGAGACAATCCAACCTACAGCAGAGAGCTGTTGTGGGGATTCAAGACTGAATGGGCACACAGAATCCAGCACAGAGGCCGTGAGAGATGGGTGCTCAAAAAAGTTAGCTTATCAAAATATAACCAAAGACACTGAAATAGAGAACAGGCTGACAGTGACCAGGGGGGAGAGGGGAGGGAATTTCAGGGGAAATAGGGGAGGGATTTAGAGGAATATATATAAAGGACACATGGACAACAACTGAGAAGGGTGGAAATGGGAGGGAGGGGGGACCACGGGGGTGAGATGGGATGGGAGTAATAGACAGAAAACTGTACTTGAAAAATAATTAAATTTTAAAAAAGTTAGCTTATTTCTCAGAGGGTTGTTGGAGAGGTTAAATAATATCATAAATATAATAGAGCTCACAGAGTCAGTGACTGCTGTTTAACTCTCCCACCTGGGGGTTTCTCCACTGCAGTGAATATTTGACCATTGTTTTCTTTACCTGGTCCGTACAGTCATCCAAACTAGAGGACTCAATCCAGCCTCCACTTGGGGCCTTGTGTTTGATGATCTCATTGCTGCTCAGATCCCAGAGGTGGAAGTGTACATCAGGGCCACTAGAGGACAGTTTGCAATATGAACCACAAGTCTTTAAAATGTTATACCCACTGATCCCAAACTCTGAGTCATAGGAATTCACCCTTGGGAAATAATCAGAATTTTAAATAAAGTTTTATGATAAGATGTTTAGTCAACTGCAATGCGCGATTGAAACAAAAAGGGAAACAATTTAAATGTATGACAATAGAAGTATGGTTAAATAAAAAACTATCTCACCCTGGATGGGTGGCTCGGTTGGTTGGAGCGCCATCCTGTGCACCAAAAGTCTGCAGGTTTGATTTCCGGTCAGGACACGTACCTGGGTTGCAGATGCTGGTTGGGATGTGTAGAGGAGGTAATCAATCAATATTTCTCTCTCACAGCAATTTTCCCTCTCTTTCTCTCTGAAATCAATAAGTATATCCTTGGATGAGGATTAAAAGTAAAATAAAATTTAAAAAATAAATAACCATGTTTCTTTTTGATACAATACTACACAGCTATTAAAGTTTAGCTTTGGAGAAGATTTAATGACATGGGGAAATAATCACATCAGAATATTAAATTTAAAAAGTAGGATAATGACTTGTATCTACTGTACAATGAACACAATTTTGCAAAATATGTGAAGTACCACATAAATCAATAAAAAAACTGGCTCCTGCCTAAATTACCAAATGCATAAGAAAAAATACTACAAAATGTTGAATAAAGTTATCTGTTTATGTTGCCCTTTAAAGCATCTTGCAATTATGATCAGTTAGACTCACACTGTATAGATCAAGTGTGTATTTGTATTAATGAGAAACAAAACTAAGAGAGAAAAATTACTAGAAAAATCACCTGAATCTGGTAACAGTGGAATCCTTAGGTATTGATTGGGTTTAAGGTGATTTCTCCCATCCTTCGTGCTTTTCTATATTTTCTAATTTTTTTCAATGAACATACTTCATAATCAGGAAAAGTGTGTGTGTGTGTGTGTGTGTGTGTGTACACATATACATGTCCCAGGACAGATGTATTTGTAATTTTTAAAACTTTTTCAATTAGTTTATATCTAATATTATTTTATATTAGATTCACGTACACAGCATAGTAATTAGACAATCATACGCACAAAGTGTTCCCCCTGAAATGCCTGTCTGGCACCATACATAGATATTATTGAGATGGCCGAAAAATCCATTTCGTTTTTTCCATAAAATCAAAGACATTTTTCATTTTCACCAATAACTTTTGATTTGGATATTTTGAGTGTGTTGGTATCCTGCTATTGGCTTCTAGTGGGTAGAGGCCAGTGGTGCTGCTAAACACCTCCCAGTGGGTACGGCAGCCCCACAGCAAAGAATCATTTGGCAAAAATGTCAATAGAACCGAGAAACTTCACAAACCACTTTTAACATGTTTCATCAGTCACAGTACCTTCTCCATACACTGCACAAATCATTTCTTGTGTTTCAGTTGTGTTTTTACCTTTCTTGAAATAATAAAGCATAATGCTCTGAAAATGTTGTGTATCTTCTTCCATTTCAATACTAAAATGGATGCACAAAAATTCACCAATTTTGATAAGTTTTTTTAAATGCACGCTGATATGACAATTGTGACAATACAATCTCACAAAATTGCTTCGCATGAAGTTAAAGAGGACTAAGCAGTGCCATAGCCGTCATACAAAAAAAACTAGATGAACTTTCTGGCTAACCCAATACAATGTCATTGACTCTATTTCCCAGGCTCTACTTTTACATCCCCATGACTATTCTGCAACTACCAATTTGCGCTTCTTAATCCCTTCATCTTTTTTACCCAGTTCCCCAGTGCCTCCCCTCTGGGTAGATTTATATTGAAAAGGAAGGAAAAGTATTCCCTTCGTCTACATCTTAGTAATTTTCTCAGCACAGTCCTCTCCAGATACCCTCCACAACCTGGTTCCCTGCGTAGATGATACTGGTAGAGTGTCTGTAGCGCACGGAGGAGGGGACGCCCCGCCCTTCACGTCATTCACTAGGATTCCTTCCCGTTCACTCTGCACAGCCTTCAGTGATGTGACTCATTAGACCTACAGTCTCTGCCTGCCCCCCAAACATAATGAACGTGATGATCACTTCCACACGAAATGCTTCCTTCTTGATAGAGGCTCAAAAAGCCCCCAAGAAAGTTAGATTCCAGGCGGAAATCGTGAACGACAAAGCAGAGAGTAGCAGAAAGCACCTGACTATAGATAGCCCAGACTCTGTCGAACTAGGCAGCGGAGGAGAGAATTAAGCAAGGAACCTGCCCCAGGCAAAGGGGGAGAGTTCAGAGATTTGATGTTCTTTACAGGAGTAATAATAATAAACACAACTGTGTTAATACAAACAGCCATAAAAACAATAAGACATGTTATTTTAGGTGCCAACAGCGTGCAGAATTTAGCCCTCTCAAAGTAAGCTGTGATCTGCATTCTGTCTAAACTGTGTGGTGAAGACGAGGAGCCACATGTAGAGCCCAGGATGGAAGGAACTGCAGAGCCATGGGCCTTTCTCCTGGCTAAACAGCACTGGTAAGGACTGCGCTGGTCTTTGTCTTCCTCTGGGCTCTGGCTCCTTGACTCCGAGCCCAGGGTGAGACCCAAAAGTCAGAACGGAGGCAATGGAGAGTCCTGGGAGAAAGTCCAAGGAAGAGGACAATGTGAAGTGGTGAGGACATCTTTGACATGTTGAGTAATGAGTAGTATATATAGGGATATTGAAGAATCAATGTGAGAACGTCATGCATTGTGTTCTCATTGGAATCCCACATGGCCAGTGCGAGTGGTGCTTGGAGCCGACTTTGAAAACCAGACAGCTGGATCCCCTTTGTGGAGCTCTGAGGCAAGGGGGTGTTTTCACTGCAACGGAAGGCTGGCTGACCCAGTCCCTTGGGGAATGAAGAGTTCTGTACCTGGGTGGACCCCAGGCCTGGTAGCTCAGATTGTGCCTCAGAAAGGGGACAATAAGAAGGTAGAACTGAATGGGGGAGAAAAATAGGTCTTGGAGAATGCTGGAGATGAAAAGAGAAGGAAAGTGGGTACAGAAGAAATTAAAGAAGAAAGGAGAGGAAAGAATACAAGGGTATCGTTCAAAAAGGGAGTTCAAAATCCTTTCCAACAGGTTGAAAATGGATCATCCCCTTTATGCATTTACTACAGGAACAGGTCTAACAATCCAGGCACCTGAGCTGAAAGTAAATCAATTAATAAACTGGCTCCTCCCTGAGTTACCAAATATGTGAGGGAAAAAATGGTACAACATATTCGATAAAATATATTTATGTTGCCCCTTTAAACACCTTTTGATTCAGATTTGATTAAAATCATACGTTCAACATAAAGTGTATATTTTTACTAATGAGAAACTAAAGAAAGGGATATTGAGGCCCAGAGAGGTTAAGCGACTTTCACAAAGTCACACAGCGGCTTCTTGACTCCCAGTGCAGCCATCCTGCCACAGAAGGGAGGCAGCACCATCATTCTCCCCACTCTTGGCACACACTCGAGGTTCACTCTGAGCAAATACTTAACCCTTCGGGTCTTGGTTTCCTCATAATCTGTGTTTTATCCCTAAAGAATGAGCAGGGGACCCAACATGTCCCCAACTCAGCACACGTTTTACTTCTCAATACCCTGGCAAAGTGGTTTTTAAAATGTGACCCTCGACCAGCAGCAACAGCAGCACCTGGGAAGTTATCAGACATGACACTTCCCCGGGCCCACCTCAGACCCCACTGAACCTGAAACTCTGGGGGTGGGGCACAGTAATCTGTGTTTCAGTAGCTCTCCACGGGGTTCTGGTGCAGCTCAAGACTGAGAACCGCTGTCCTGCATGTTTTCTGCCCAACATTAAAGAGAGGGTTTAACACGCACGTGCACGCAAGGAGGTAACTAACTTTTCTCGGAGGCCACTACCCCTTCTTCGCCCTTCACCTCTCACCCCTTTCCTGGCTCCTTGTCCTGGGATGATGAATGGAGGTCAGGGCAGGGCGCTGTCAAAGAGGACGCGGCAAACCCTCCTCCCTCCCCAACGCGTCGGGTGGGTCGGGGGAGGCGGACTTGAGGCTTCCCCAAGTCTGGTTTCCTTATCATTTTCTCCATAGCCGCTACCGACTTCTTTGGAGAGGGCGGGTTTAATAACAAACTTGGTTTTCCTGATTTTATTCAATAGTTTATTTGCAGAATGAATGGGGACTATTGGGAGGAGGGTGTCAGAAAAAGGCTTGGGGAGAAGAGACTGGGCAAGAGGCGCACGGGTCCGAGGTGAAGCTGAAGAGAATGCGGGGGCTCCGGGGAAGCGCAAGGGAATGGGAGAAAGGCAGAGGACATCCCATTTGTTTGGGAAAGAAGGAGAAGTTGCGGGGAAAGCGCAAGACTAAGGCGCAACAAAAAGAAAATAAGTGTTAGGAGAAACACTGAGTTTGAGAGACTTTTTTTCCAGCTTCCTTTCCAAGACTTTTTCTTTGCTCCATTTTGCTCCTCCCCCTCCTCCCCGCCTCCTCTGCCCCCCTCTTCCTCCGCCTCGCGCAGCAATGGGAGGTTCCTAGGCAGGAGAAGCAAAAGAAGGAATTGTTTGCGAGTTCAGTCATCCAAAAAAGCTTCTTCCATATGGAGGGACCGGGCGCGCTGGGCGCGGCGTCCTCTGCCTCGTCCCCCTACCGGCGCCGCCGCAGCGGCCCCCGCTTCCTGCCGCGGGGTCCCTGAGCCCGGCCCGCGGTGTCAGCCGCCGCGCGCGCACTCGCACACTCTCGCACACTCTCGCACACAGGCACACACGCGCTCACGCGCGCCGCAGCCGCACGCGCCCGCACGCGCCCTCCCTCCCCCGGCCGGCACCTTCTGGGTCCGGGGCTCTTTTGTTGCTCCCGCTGCGCCGTCTCCCGTTCCGCGTGTTCCCGGGTGTCCCCGTGCGGGTGGTTGTCGGTGCGGCGTGGTGCCGTGTGGCTCTCTCCGCGCCCACCGCGCTGGCCCCCGGGCCCCGGCTCTCCCTTTCCAGGAGCCGGCTGCACCAGAGGTGAGTCACGTCGCTGAAGTTGTTTTCTTTTCATAAAAAGTTGTGTTTATTTGTTGGTTTGGGGAGGAGAGGGGGCGGGAGGCGACCGCAGGCCGGCGACGCCAGGGAAACGCCAGCGGGCGGCTGATGGGGACGCACGGGTGACGGGAGCCGGTCCGAGCGCTCGGCCCGCGGGGCCGGCAGGGGCTGCGGCCGAGGAGGGGCGCCCCGGCGCGGGGACCCAGGGATTGGGATGGGGCGGGCAGCGGGGTGCCTGGGGCGCCGCATCTTGTTCCCTGCGGGTGCGGTCTGGCCGGTGACTCCCGGAAGCTCCAAGTGTGGAAAAACCGCCGGGACAGCAGCCCAAACTCTCCCCAAAGGTTGACACCGGTGCTCTGGCCCCGTGCGCCAGGCCATGGGGAGAAGACCACCGCGCGATCGGCCAATACACAGAACCACCCAACACTCATTCGTTCTCTTTCGAGAGTGAGGGTTGATGGTATTGGTGTTTAAAATGGAAAACACTAACTAGAGGGACCAAACGGACCGGGAGAGAAACAGCCCCAGAAGAACATCCCTAGCTGGAGGGATGGAAAGGAGGAGGCTGAAGTGAGATGTCCAGAGGCGCCCTGGGGGTTGGGGCAGCGGTAAAGGCCGGTTTGTGTACGTGCGTGTGTTCGCGCGCAGCGTGCTCCTTGGGTTGTGCTCTTGGAGTTTTTGTTTGTATAACTGTGAGAAGGTGGGGCAACGAGCCTCCGAACAAGTGGGAATGGGCAAGGGACCCAGGGAGAATTTTCTGCTGGGTTTTTGAAGGCCCTACCAAACTCTCGGTGTGCCCAAGGTTAGTTTGCTCTTCCAGACCATGGGAGAATCATGAGGGGTGGCCGGCAGGCAGACCTGAAGGAGTGTAAGGAGCCTTGGGGATTTTTTTTATTTAGTTTTGTTTTGGGGATGGGGATGGCATTGGCAGGGTTACTTGAATGGTGGCTGCGTCCCTCCAGAGATGTGGCAGTGGAGCTAAGAATACCCAAACCGCACACCAGCGGTCCTAAACAGGCGCTTTCTGGGTGTGGTGGGTGTTCTGCCCCTCCCCCATCCATTCTCAGCTAGTTCAAACGGGTTCACATAAGTTTTTGACCCAGAGTTACCTCTTTGAGTGGACTAAGTGAAAAGTATATTTTGGTGCCAGGCCCTCATGCCACCTCCAGATGCCCTGCGCCCAGCTCATATTTGTCACCTAGTTCTTTGTTGCCCAGAACTTTGCAGACATTGGCCATTGAACGAATGGCATCTTCAAAATTCTTGAATGTGTGTACATTTCTGACTTACTGCACCGCTGGGCCCTGAACAGGCAGCCCAGCTCTGTGATGGGCTTTTTTTTTTATATACCTCTGGTTACAGCTAATAAATCAATCCCCATTTTCTCAAGGGCAGCACGGACAATATTAAAACAAGGTCCTGTTGGACTGAAGTGGGGGATGGGGGAGGGGAGCTCAGTACATCTGGGTGACCTGTTTTCTGAACTTTACTTAAAGTGACTGAGGCAAGAGCTTGGCCATTTTGAGGTGTGTAACAGGTTACCCAGGAACGCTTCTGAGGTCTTATAATTGGCACTTTTTAATGGTCTCATAATTGAAACCCAGAGGGTTCCCATGGTAATCCCGAAGCACCTTGGGGTCAGTGGGACAGAGGCAGGGCAGGAACAGCTGTGGAGCTGTGACTTCCCCTGCCAGATGAGTTTTTGGAATGAGTTTATGGAAAGAGGTAAAACTGAAAGAAGTAAGAGTTGCCTCACTGGGCCACCTGGCCGATCCGGCTCGTCCCTGTTTATTACTCAGTTTGGCCCTTCAGGTGGCTGGCCAGGGGTGGCGCACATCTGAAGATTAAGGTGGCAGACACTGTCCCCTTTATCCTCTTTTAAGAGGTCTCGGAAGAGTAACATTGTAAGAGACATTTTCTCTGGAGAATTTGCCCAAACCACTGGAGTTGACTTTATTTGGGAGAGGAGGTTGATAGAGGCCAGGATGGTTGGTTCCTCAACCACATCTGGGAAGGGGACCCTGCTTAGCTGTTGATTAGTTGACCAGCTCATGATAAGAGGATGATTTATGTTCCTTTCCACCCTACAAATGGGCCCAGAGATTTTCTTTACTTTGAAGTGCTCTTTCAAGTGTTTGGGCTCCCAGCTCTCTTTAGCAACCTACCTGTGGTTTCCAAGCCCTAAGAAGAAGTAGGTTTTACTCATGAAGTCATTTAGTTGACTTCCCCAGGGAACCCCAGAGTTTAAGCAAGGAGGGAGGGGAGTGAGGCTGGTGGTCACAGTATTTCAAAGGCCCCTGGGGAATCTGGGTTTGGATTTCAGCAAAGATGCTGATAATGATTAATGATTAAGGATTTTTCTCTCTGCATCTTTCAAACCGAAGTGGGAAGAAACCGAAGAAGACCCCAGTGCAACAGGTAATTACTATCCAGTACTTCCTGGCCTCGGAAAGTATTAGCCTGGCACTAAAATGTCTTATGCAACAGGGGCTTGCTTTCTTTTCTTCAAACTTCAGACTTCCTTGTTGTCTGGAAAAACAAGAGAGAGGGGGGAAGCAAATGGAAGTTGGAGAAGGGGAGGAAAAAGTGATTTGTTAGATTTTGAAAAATCTGTTTACGTTAATATGTGGAACTTCTTGTCATCTCCATACCTAAATACAGCAGGCATTTATAGCACAATAGCTCGAGGGCTAGAAGCGTCTTGTGCCAGGAGAATAACTTTTCTTAGATCAAAGGTGGTTCTCTGAACTACCTCCCCCTCCCAGTTTTAATTTATTGACCAAGTATCTACTACTAATAAAGAAACTTTTTGAAAATTACCCACAATCCCCTACTATAACACAACTTGTTTTTCTTCATCCATGTGCATAATAGTTTTCACATAGTTATGATAAAAGTAGAGACAGCCCTGAAGTGTCTCTGAGTTGTTGATCAAAAACACACAGAAAACAGGTATGTCCAAACCATTGCTATGGTAAAAATGACCTGAATCTTAGGAGTGCTCCCACACGAAACCTTCACATGTAATCATTTATGAGGCTGGATCAAATATTTGAGGCCGGGCACTGGGATGAAGAGGGTGTTTGTTTTTCATCCTAGAAATCCACGTTTACTGAAAGCTCTCCTCCATTGGGCTTTTGCCTTGGTGGAGCCCCCAGGGTGGGTGATGGGCAGAGAAAGGGAGGAGGAATGCAGGAAGTGAGGTCCGAAGGATCCATCTCCAGTGGCCCTGCCCCAGGATTGGGAAAGGTGGGCCGGGGCCCTGGCTCTGCATGTGGGTTCCACTCCCACTGGTTCAAACCACTGAGCTAATGGATTCCTACATCTCCACCGCCACTGAGTTAGCCTCCCTCCCCAAGCTTATCCAGTCTTTCCTGCCCTTCCTTTCATTATTCCCTCATCTGCGTCACCTTTCTAGTCTTGCTGTCTCCACACTTGTTCATGCCCTTGACAATTGTTGCTGACCCTCCTCGGCTAGACTCCCCACTGTCTACATATCACAATGCACCTGTACGCCATCAGTCCCAAAGCAAGTCACCACCCAGCTTAAAACAGTCTTAAGCTTACAATACAGATTTTTAAACAATATTTTGTGTACATATTTTTTAGAAAGCAGGGAAAGGAGGGAGAAAGACAGGGAGAGAAACATCAGTGTGCAGCTGCCTCTCGCGCGCCCCCTACTGGGGACCTGGCCTGCAACCCAGGCATGTGCCCTGACTGGAAATTAAACTAGAAGCCCTTTGGTTCAGAGTCTGGCACTCAGTCCATGGCGTCACACCAGCCAGGGCACAGTCTAAATTTCTTAACCTTGTCATACGTGGCTCCATCCCACTTGATGATAATGTTACCTCCCAGGGGAGCCTTTTGCTCCAGCTTGACCCACCTAGTAGCTGACCCTTGACTTTTGCTGGGTTTATTTCTTGCTTACTACCTTACCACCCACAAACCACTCCTGTAAGCCCACCTTACTTTGTATGAAGCCAGCTGATAATGTGTTCTTGAGAGATAGTTGGTGGATATTGATGGAAATGGCTGCTGGATGCAGTATGGCTAGGGAATGGCTAAGTATGGCTAAGGAATGTTTATTCTTCTCTAAAATGAGTTTGGACAGCATTGGACAAGATGAGGGTGATGTCGTGTGTGTAGATTGCAGACTTCACCCTTTCCACAAGCTCCGATTGAGTACTTACTGTATACCGGGGACTGAACCGGCAACCCAAGCATGTGCCCTGATCAAGAATCAAACCCATGACCCTTCGGTATATGGGACAGTGCTCCAACCAACTGAGCCACACCTGACGAAGCATCCTTCATCCATTTTTCACTTCATCTTTAGCAAGGAGCCAGGTGACTGGAGACTTAAGGAAGTCTCTGATCTTAGAAAAACTGCTTTTTCTTTGTTTTCTTACTTATAAATGGATTAATAAGGAATTACTATGGTTTGTAGAAATGCACCTTATAAAAAAGCAAACACTTCGGGAGTGTTTGTTTATTTGGTTGTTCTAAAGATGAGACACTTCTCTTTTTCCTCAGTCCCAGCACGAGCTTCCGGGAACCCATGACCCATGATGTCTTGTCAACACTGCCACCGTCTGAGAGAGCAGCAATGAAGTAGAGGAAGAAGCAGGTGAGGTTTCTGCCCGCAGTACAGTATCTGTGGCCTGCTAGGTCTGTCAGTTTTCATGTTTTGTGCTGCCACTGGAAGAGAGAACGTTTCTCATCATTTTGCATGGGAAGGGTCCAGCTAGAGTGGAATGTGGACTAAACACACATCGGTTCAAGTTTGACTCACATACATTTTAGTCAGAGCCTGTGGTGGCCTCGTTCCCCCAGGGCAGCTGTGCGAACCCCTCTTCCCCCGAGGCAAACTGTTGGACATATTGCATACAAACCATCTCCTACAGGATTTGTAGTCTGAGACTGCTGTGGAAGAGTCGAACTCAGGTTTGGGCACAGAAAGCCCTGTGTTTATGTCTCTGTCGGTGGTATTACAGCGAATGCCTTGTGATCCGACGTCCCGGGCAGTGTTTATCTCTCAAAACCCAGAGGGATTCTGTGTCGTTCTATCCTCTGAAGTAAAGTTAGGAAATAATTTCTCTTTTCCTAATGGCGAATTTGGCCTTATCTTCAAAGAAGGCCTTTGATGTTTGGGACAGGATTATTGGGCAGTAAGAGGAAATCATAAGAGAAAGATCAGAGCCAGTAATACACAGTCAACTTAACTTGGTTGCCAGAGAAAATGTTGAGGAAAGTCTCAACTAGTTCTGGTCAGTAGCAGGAAAATACATAAGATGGCCAGGATAAGTAGGATTGAATAAAAAATAATGCAAAAAGAGCTCAGCAGCAGAAAGTATGGCTAAGGAATGTTTATTCTTCTCTAAAATGAGTTTGGACAGCATTGGACAAGATGAGGGTGATGTCGTGTGTGTAGATTGCAGCCTTCACCCTTTCCACAAGCTCCGATTGAGTACTTACTGTGTACCAGAGCCCATTCCTGTGCATCAGAATCCCATTCCTTCAGGGAAGGGAGATGAGCAAAGCGCAATGCAAACTCCAGGGTCAAAGCACCTGGACCAGGTCGGCTAAGAAAGGCTTGTTGACGCAGGAGAGTCGACAGCTCAGGCGGAGTATCACGGGCAGAGAGGGGACTGGCAGTGCTGAAGTGTGTGCTTTCCTTTGCCCATCGCTACTTTTCCCTGAAAACATCCCTTTCCTCCTCAGCTGATAGGCTGAAGTATTCTTGAGACAGGAGATAAGTTCAGAGTAGGGTTCTCCCCCCCTAATTTTAGGAAAGTTAAAAACTAGAATCTCTGCATTGAATACAGAATCTCAGAAATGTGACTACTAGACAGGTTTCTAAAACCATTTACCGAATACTTTCACAGCAAAAAGGAAGAAATGAGTCTTTTTTTCTCATCTGTGTCAGGTTTTAGCTGAGAATGCTAGAAACACATGCTTAAATTCAGCTTTTTACCTTTCCGTTCCATTTGCCCTTTGCTGTACTGTCTGGAATAGGTTGGCTTGGCTCCGAAATCCTTCCCAGAGTAGCAAGTGAGGGGACATTTATTTTAGGGACAAATAAAAGTTACAGACCTCTGCTGTCGCCCAGGAACCTCCGTGGCTGCTGAGAGATAACTATCACCCAGGATGGGAGTTACAGGTAAGAGGAGGAGGGTATGTGGCCCCGCTGGCCTTGGAGGGCTCCCCCAGGCTGGGCTGGAATTGGATTCCTGAGGGGAGCCCTTTCCAGCCTTCCCTGGCTCAGCCAGTGTTTTTCCAGATTAGTCCCAGCCGAGTGCCTTTACATGTTTGAATTTACCTAACATTATAATCCCAGCAGGTTTATTAGGTGTGGCTCACAGTTAATTGGAGAGGAAAATCGGGGGTTCTGGCTGTATTACTTTTCTGTGAAAGCAGATTATTTTACAAATCATCCCCCTGACACGGGACTCTCCTCCTGCTTTCTGTCTAACGCCGATCATCCCACACCGGGGTTACCGCAGCTCCTCCTTTTCAAGTACCTGTGCTCACGTGAAGGTCAGAATGCAGCCCGTCAGCACAGGGCCCTCTTCTGCAAGTGAGCCCACATGAAGTGATGGAAATTCATGGCTGTTTACCCCTGTCATTATGAATGGGTGTTTTGTAGTGAACAAGTTCTATAAAGATCTGCTGTGTTACAGCCACGCGTTCTATTTTAACGGCTCTTCCAATGCACAGGCCTTGGAACCAGTCACCTGCAAACCTCCGTTGACGCCGTTGGTGGTCTGCCGTCATGCCGGCTGCGTCAGCGCCAGGTGGACGCCCCACAGTCAGGTGCTTTGGTTCCATAGCCCTCTGTTGCAGGCACGGAGGCTGGGTACTTAGGCCTGGCTTTCTCTCCTGTCTGGACTGTGGCAGCTTGCCAGCAAGTTTCACTGGGTGGTCTTTGACAATGGCAGAGGGAGGGGTGGGGGAGCTCAGCTCTCCTGCCCAAAGGGAACAACAAGGTTGGCAACCCGTTCCCCATCACCGGAACGCCACAGAGGTCTTGCCTTTGGGTGAGAAGAATGGAACTGGTTGCTGAAGGCAGTATTGTGATGGGGTTAATTTTTGTTCCTCCAAATTTACAAATGAAGCCTGTATGTGGCAAGCCCCTCTCCCAAGAGGTGAGCACACGTGAGCAGCAGGCCCCCTTCATCACGGGAGGGAAGAGTTGTCCCCCTGTCACTCAGGGAGTTATCCGTGGACCGGGAGGGCAGGCTGAGATTGGGGAATCTCCGTACCAATGAGGCAGCACCGCCAGCCTCTGCCATCCTCCAGTGAGGTGGAGAATGGTAGCTGCCAGTCAGTGAGCACCTACTGTGTGCCCGGCCCTGTGCTTAGCACTGCAAGCATTGCCTCTGCAGGCCCCAGGCAGTCTCGTGAAGATGGGCATTATGACCCTATTCTACAGATGAGGGAGCTGAAGCTTAAATAACTGAGGTGACTTGTTCTGGTCACACAGCTGGGCAGGGGCTGAGCCGAGATTTTTGCACAGGGCTGCTGACTTCAAAACTCCGGCTTTGAAGGAAACAAGGACTCAGACCATCTCCCCCCCAAAGCAGAGCTCTCTTCGTTGGGGGGAGCTATTTCTTTTGCAACAAAGTGTAAGGGGCAGGTGGGGTCCTTTACACAGCTGGAAGGCTCAACCGAGCTCAGTGGCAGCAGCGGGAGGAGGCCAGGCTGTGTGTCCCCGCTCCTGTCAGACTCCACAGGCAGGGCTCAAAGCCGCCGCCACCTTGGGTCTCATCTCAGAACATGTTTCCTGACTTTTTGTTTGTACCCCTGGGATGCCATCTGAACTGGCTGTGGGAACCTTGCTTCACCATAGACACCATTGCTCCCTGGGTGTCTGCAAGTCTGATCAAGCAGGTCCTCTGTGCCCCAGGTGGCGTGAGCGGGGGAGGCGTTTGGCCAAGCAGATGGCTTAGTCAGGAGACCGGCAGCTTGTACAGAAAAGCACCCCGAGGAAGGAGGTAGCAGCTCTGACAGACAGGTGACTGACGGGAGCGGGAAGCTTCCAGGCACACACGCACAGGGCAGGTGGGGGGAAGAACTCTGCAGGCAGTTTCCTGCAGCAGAGCAGAACGGACCCCTCCCTCCTGGCTGAGGAGTGTGGCGGGGGTTTGGCTTTGGAGGATGCATTTACCCTCGGTGCCTTGTTTTTCTTTAACAAACATGGAGAGTCTGAAGCTAGGACATTCTGGGTTAAGGCAGGAACACAGGCCACGAGGGTTTAAGATATAATTATGTGACCAACAGTTGGGTAACTGGTTGGGAGTCATGGAAACTCTCCGCCTTTATGTCCCCGTCCACACAAGCTGCCTCCTCAGAGCACTGTTAGGAGGCACAAGGAAAACTTTTGGTTCAGAGTTCCCGCGCACCCCAAACACCCAAGGCCTCTGGGATCCATGCCCACCAAGGTGAATTAGGAGATAGGACATTCTAGGGGATGGGCGTGGGTCTGGGTGCTAGGGCCATACCTGTGTCTGTGGTGTGTTTCTCTATTCTGTGGGGGAGCCTGGGCAGGGAGCAGTTCAGTCCTGTTACCAGAGACCCTCCTGGGTCACTCCAGCTACCTTGGCTTTCCCTCTCTGGCGGGAAGAGGCAGTGAGAGGTCTCAGGGACTAGGAAGTTGGGAGAAGAAAAAATCTTCTGGTGGGAGGATCCGGTTAACACCCTTCCTGAGAGAGGAAGGAGCAATGGAGTTTGGGGACTGTCTGGGGGATCCCACCCGAGAACACTGAAGTCTGAAGCCAGTCTTACCAGGAAAAGGGTGAAGTTCTGGAGAAAGATGGTTCTAAGAGGGAGCAGTGTTTCTGGGGCCACTTCCAGGTTGGAGATTGTGTGGCATTCTGGGTAAAGGGAACTTCAGAACCACACAGGCATGGATTTGAACCCTGGCCTTGCCAATCAGTAGTTGTATGTCCCTGGGCTGATTACCTAAACTGAACTGAGACTCCAGTTTCTTGAGCTTGTTGCAAGGAGGAAGCAAGATGCTGTATATAAAGAGAATTAACAGGTGTTGTGAGCGTTCAGTTGAGTGTGGCTGTTATTAGCGAAAGAAAGAAAAGAGGGACAGAATGAAGGGGGGTTACTGATAGGTTGGGAACTAGAGGGATGAGTAGGTGGAAGCCTGCGCTGATGGAACCCTCACTGGCCCAAGGTCTACAGAGATAAAGGGATGAGAAGGTAGGGAGATCGAGGAGCCCACCATGCGGCAAGGGGCAGCGGTGGGGGTGCTGTCAGGCAGCAGCGCGCAGACCTGGTCACTGGGAAAGACTTCCCATGCAGCCCTGTCCTCTGCTTCTGCCCTGATCAGCATCTTTTGTTTTTATCAGTTAGCCTACAAACCTGCAAGTCATGTTTGGCTTCTGTACTTTCGCTCATATTCTGCTTTAAATTGGCCAGTGACATTGGTTTTACCTTTAAAACGTATCCAGAATCCTGCAGCTTTTCACCACCCAAGTCTCCCAGTGACATTTCCTACCTGCAAGAGTAGGAAATACTGGACATACTGCAGAAGCTTCCTAAGTGTTTTCCCTGCTTCCAGATCCCCCAACCTCCCTGCCTCATGGTCTGTGTATAGAGAAGTCTGTGTCAGCTTCCAAAAGAGAAGCCAGAACTCTCCATGGCACCCTGTTCCAGAGAAAACTCCAAATACCTTCAACGCCCTCTGCAGCCCCCCTTGCCCGTCGGCCCTGCCCTCCCTCTCGCCCCCACCCTGCCCACCCCCAAAGCTGCACTGGCCTCCTGTCTGCTCCAACCCGCTGAGCAGCCTGTCTTCTCAGGGGCTTTGCACTTGCTTTGCCCTCTGTCTAGAAAGCTCCTTCCCTGATCCCTGCACATGTCCTCCCTCACTTTATTCAGGCCCCTGACCACCCTGTATTAAATCGTACTGCCACCGTGGTCCCCTCTCCCTTCAGCCTAACTTATTTCCTCCCAACATATGTCTGTTTGTTCTTTTGCTTACTGTCTGCTTCTCCTTTAGAATGAAAGATCCATGAGATCAGGGACTTTGTTTTGTCCCTTGCTCTCTTCCCAGTGCCTAGATAGAATCTTATGTGTAATTGGTGCCCCCCCCCTTTTTTTACTAATCTGCATGGGTCTCCTGGATCTCAAAAGGGGCACAATGATCTTCGAACAAAATGAAATAATTATAGGCAGAATTATGTAAGAAAAATGCATTCTGGGTATTCATATATGTGGGTATGTGGGGGGGAGAGTCCTAGTAATAGGACTGTAATAGGAGTGTCTGTTTTAGAAAAGCCAGCAAGGAGTGTGCGAGGCTGCAGTGGACACAGCCTAGTTCCTCTCTCTTCCTCAAGGCGGCTGACTTCAGGAGCGTTGGCAGGGCTGCCAGCTGTTCCGTCCCGAAGGGGAATGCAACAATGGATGCCTCCCTGGCCCGTCCACATCACTCGCTTAAGAAGAATTTATTGAACATCTACTTTATGCCCAGCCTGGCTGGGAAGTGCAGAGAAGCCCAGCACATCCTCTCACTCCACCAAGAGCCTATAGTCCAGTTGTTCGTCTGGGGTTTTCCTGACTGCTTGGGCTGCCTACTGTACGGATCCCCCACTGTGAGCCCAGTTCCTAGGTTGAATTGGAGCTCTGGTGAATCTGGTTTGGGACCACACGCCAGGGATATGAAGCGTGGGAGGATTTTAAGAATAGTTCAGTCCCCACGGACGTGAATGACTGGGCGGGGCAGTCAGGCCCCAGGCCAGGCACCCCAGCCACACACACACAGTCTCAGCTGTTGGGGCGGACACGCGTGGAAGTACAGGGCACAGCATGTTGGGATGTCTGTGCTGAGGGCACTGATCTGACTGTGGATTGCATCTCCGTCATTTCTGACTGGGTTCTAGATATGGAAGCTGAGGATGCGTGAAAATAGGATAAAGATCACAAGAGGTCTTGTGCTGACAACAAGTGTGTTTGAGAAATTGCCCTTTCAAGACCCAAAGGTCAAACATCTACAGTACCTCGGGGAGCTGGGGAATGGCCCAAGCCTCCTCTCCAAGGACTTTTTTTTAGATTTTATGTATTCATTTTTAGAAAGAGGGGAAGGGAAGAAGAAAGAGAGGGAGAGAAACATCGATGTGCGAGAAAAACATTGGTAGGCTGCCTCTTGCATATCCCCAACCAGGGATCAAACCCACAGCCTAGTCATGCGCCCCGAGTGGGAACTGAACCAGCCGGCAACCTTTCGGTTTTCAGGACAGTGCCCACCCAACTCAGCCACACGAGTCAGGGCTTCTTGTTTAACTTAAAAAATGAATAGCCTTTTTTTTAAAAAGCAATTTTAGTTTTACAGGAAAAATTAAGTGAAAATTACGGAGAGCTGCCGCACACTCCTCACTCCCCACCAGTTCCCCACATTACTGAGTTGTTGCTGTAGTAACTTCGTTACAACTGCTGAGCCGGTGTTGACACATTGTTTTTAACTGAAGCCATAGTGTACATGAAAACTCACTTTTTGCATTATATGTGCATTCTATGGGTTTTGACAAATGCATAATGACGCATATCCACCATGAGCGTGTCATACAGAACAATGCTGCCTAAAATCCCCCGTGCTCCGCTCTTTAACCTCCTTCCTCCCCTCACCCAAACCCCTGGCAACCACGGCTGGTTTTTCTTTCTCCGTGTTTTTGTCTTTTCCAGAATGTCATAGTTTGAATCACGTAGTGTATAGTCTTCTCAGGTTGGCTTCTTTCACTTAGCTGTCTCCTCTGGTTGTAAACATGGCCTCTCCCCTCCGCCTCCTGCACACACACACACACACACACACACACACACACACATCCATCCAGCTGGGGAGCAAGGGGCCGGCAAAGGAGGAGCCCGTGTGAGGCCCACCTGAGCAGAGTCCATAGTGCCGTTCCTTCATCCACTGAGCAGGCCTGGCTCTGGTGCTACTGGAGTTTAGCTCAGGCTGGTAAACGTTCAGGAGCTGCCTGTGTTTGGGTTCCACATCTGGAAGTGTCAGCTGTGCAGACCTTCCCATCCCATTCCCAAATAGGAGGCATACGGGCCTTCCTCCTCAGTAGTTTGTTTTACTTGCCTTGGAGCTGAGCACCAGCAGTGGGGAAGTGAGCGCCCCCAGGCACCCTCCTTCACACCACATCCTGTGCCTGCCACCACCTGGACCCCAGCCTCTTGGGTCAGCCCAGGTCCCAGCAGTGTCCGTGCTGAGTCCTGGGAGTGACAGAGCCCTGGGGCCTGTTCTGTGGTCAGTCAGGAGGCAGACCCACCAGGTGCAGAGAGATTGAGAGCATTTTCCTCTGCCGAGAAGTGCTGCCCTCTCCAGTCAGCCTCACAGACTAGGATTCCTTGGGAGCCTGGTGGCGGGAACCTCAGTATCCAGTGCACTCAGAAGTCCTTCTAGACAGCAAGACTTTTGGGGGGATAGGTGATGGTGATGGATTTTGTAACCAAAGCAGAAGAAGGGGCTCCTCCAACCCCACTTCAATGCTGGATAAGGAAAGTGCCTGTGAATGGGAGTCATGCAGCTCATCTCCCCTTGTTGAATGAGGCTGGAAATTTCCAGGGGCTGAGGAAGGGGGTACCAGGTAGAGTTCTGACCCTGAGGAGCAGGAACTGAACTTTAGACCCCACTTCCATCGCTTCCTGTTTGGGATAAACACAGAGCTGAGGCCAGCTGGTACCTTCTCATGCTGAAGGACACCAGCCAGGTGTGTCAAGCTCAGCATGAGGGAGAAAGGAGACTCACTGGCCCCCTCGGGAAGGGGACATTCCATGCTGAGGACCCCAAGCCACACCTCCTCCTCCACCGGTTTGCTTTGGTGCCTTAGGCCGCCCTCCAGGCGAGGACCAAGCGCTCCTTGCTGCCATTCAGCGGTGCCACCTGGTTGGCCCCCATGCGAGTGGAGACTAACAACGCCTGTCCCTGTCTCGTCGCTGACACTGTGACACTACGTTTAAAGCTCTCTAAGCTCTTCCAGGATGACGCTCTCTTCAGGCCAGCAGTTCTTGCTTCCGTTGTTAATTTCGTAGGCAGGGTAGAGCCTCCTGGCTCCTCGCCTGCCTGGGTCTCACTCCAGAGGCTGGGAGCCCGTGACAGCGATTTCGGACCATCAGTGCTTCCAGAAGCCTCGGCCCTTGCCTCAGTTTGTCCGGGGAGGCAGAGGATAGAGAACAGCCGAATCGTGTGAGTGTGGGCCCCCTGTTCCTTACTAAATCCAGCCTTTACCCCGAAATCACCTCCTCATAATTCTGTCCCTGAGAGGTACAGTGAGATTCTCGAAAAAGAATCCCATGTGGCCTCTCTAGGTACCTGCCAGGTAGCGGGTGTCCAGGGGCAGGGGTCACGGTTTCTGAACCCAGAGATAAGTATGGGATCCAACAAGCCATTTCTTTTTCTCCTGATTTGGTGGGGTGGGGTGGGGTGTCTCCAAAAGTCGTTTGTAACTAGCCTCCTTATTTATAAAAATAGAAATTTATAAATGCGATGCACTTAAAAAACCACCTTTAGCGTAAGGGATGGCATTCTGTACAGTGGGGGGCCCGCCAGGCCGCTGTCAGAGTGGGGGGCACCAGGAGGAGGCCCGGCCTGCATCTTGCTCCTTGGGGAGCTTCAGCAAGTGTTGCTGGAAGGAACTGTCTGGTGCAGTCAGGATCTTCTCTAGTACTTTCTTTCCAGAACAATCTGGAGAAACCAGGGTTGGGTTCCAGTTTTACCCACTGCCTACCTACTCTGCTCTCTAGAAAAATCAGGGCCCCCTCCCTGCCAGCCCCGGCAGTGGATCAGGGAGGTTCCTTTCTGACAAAGTTCTGTAGGCTTCCGGAGTCAGGAGGGGAAGAGGGGCAGGAGCCCAGCTGAGGTGGAACCGTAGGCTGGCAGAACTGAGTCTCCTCACACGAGGCAATGAACCAAATACCAGTGCTGACGCCCATGGTCTGGATAAAGGAAAAGCACCGAGACCTTGTTTCTTCTGATCTTAGCTAAGATGAGGGGTGTTACCTTCCCTGAGCTGGGGAGTTCTGGCCTGTCTCCCCGGAGGGAAACTCGTGACTGCCGGAGCCTGCCTGTCTTCAGTCACCCGAGGTTTCGCACGCACCGAGCTCTCTCTGGTTATCCAAATGCCCAGCAGTGAGCCCTGCTGAGACCAGCACCTGTGCGTGCCTCTTCGGGAGTTTTCCACATGGGCCCAGAGACGTGTTCATAACCATTCAAGAGGGGCCTTTCAATTGCTCAGTCCACAAGTTATTGAGCACTGTGCCTGCTGCCCTCAAGATACTTATAACCTAGCTTCTGAATGTTTCCCGAGTCCAATCAAGAGGGTCATTCCACGTGGAATTGCATTGCCCACGTCCTCTCACTAGATGAGGGCTTGGCTCAGAAGTAAGCGCTAGAGGGTCACCGTTATTACCATCATGATTATTATTACTTTGGCTCGGATGAGCTGTGGATTTGTGATTCTTTCTCCAAAGCCCCATTCTTAGAAGATTTGGCTACTTAAAAAGTTTTGTCAGTTATAGTATATTTGAGGGTTTTGTAGGTAGACACATGGAGGCCCAGAGGGTAGGGATGGACTTTCACCTAGACCTCTAGGCCCATGCACTTGGTTGGTCCTACGGTCAGGGAAAAGCCAGGCTGAGCTGGGGACATGTGCTTGGTGAGACACGCTCAGGGTCCTAGGAAGGGCCTGTCCTGGACTCCTGGACAGGGAAGCCCCGTAAAGGATGCAGAGGTCGTGGGAGGCAGCGGCTGGCTCCAGACTCCCTGAGACAGAGAGCCAGGGAGATGGGTTCCTCAGGCCTCTTCTGGCTGCAGCCAAGGTTCTTCTTTCAGGGGTGGGGCTGCCTTTTTGTCCCACCCCTGGGGAGCATTTGAAGGTCTAAGTGGGGGGCGCACTCCCTCACCTGCCAGAACCTGGGCACCTACTGAGACCTGTCTGATCGAGCTGATGTGGGCTAAGCAAGAAGACAGTGGGGAGGTGTGATAGTGGTGGTGGAGGGTGGGGTCGTTCCCGGAAGTTGGTGAAGGATTAGGAAGATTTAGAAGGATCTTGTTCTAGTTAGGTCGTTGGGGGTGGGAAGGGGGAATCATTATTATCTGCTTATTTAAAAACTCAAACACACAAAAGTAGAAAGAATACCGCAAACCCGATGTACCCATCACCCAGATTCAACAATTGTCAACACACACAAAGCGGTTTTTAAGCTACTCCTTTGTTTTCATCTCTGCGCTCCATGTGCCACCTGGGACAAGGATGGGTGCCACCAGGCTGCCCTGTTATGGAGAAGTGGTGGTCCAGTCTTCCCACCCTTTCTAGCAACGGCGTGGAAAGGAAGGGCCACCAGCCAAGGCTACTCAGGTTTGGTTCCCAGTTGCTCCACAGTGTGCTGCGGTGGCTCTGTGTCTCGCCCCACCAAGGTGTTCGAGCTCTTGGAGAAGCTTGAGCTTTGTCTTTGGATTCCCCAAGCCTCGTGTGGAGTGGGTGGTCAGTAAGCGTTTACTGATTTGTGAGGCAAGTGATTCCATGAGGCAGGGTGGGTTCCGTCTGGACAGGTTTGAGAAATGTGAGTACTTAGTCCACCATTTCGGGGAGGCCAAGGGGCAAAGGATGGGATTAAGAGTTGAGTAAGGGGCTGTTACATGAAGCCTGCAGGATCCTGAGTGGGTGAAGCATTGGGTGTGATCCTTCTGCAGTGCAGGGACTCCTGGTTCTGTGGAGAAGGACACAGTCAGCAGTGAGAGAGAACAGGAGGGGGCTGGATGAGAGCTGCGGTCTGCCTGGGCCCCACATCCAGGCATCTGCCTGCCTTGGGTTGGGGGGGGCGTTGGGGGGGACAGGATTCTGAGAATGAGGCTCCAGTTCCAGACCCGTTTTTCTGGGTGGCCACAAGCAGCCAGCAAGCCGCCTGCCTCGCCAAGGCCCACGTGTCATTCCAAGTGCTGTTTTATTCATTTTGGAGTTGGCAAGGAATAAGGCTCCTCCAAGTGTGGGGAATGCAGTCCGCTTCCGGCCCTGGCCCTCGGAGTGCTGGCAGTTCAGCTGCTCTGGCCCCTCTGGGCAGTAGTGGGGGGCTAAAGAGTGTGAAATGGGGTGTCCCAGAAACATGAGGGGCGTTGCTGCCAACACTTGCCCTCAGATCTGACCCCCTGTGCGGCCAGCAGGGGCCTCGGGCAGGACAAGACAAACCCCCGGGAGGTCTTCAGGCCCTCACTTTCATCGGGGACCTTCCCCTACCGCTCCCTGCCTGGGCTTTTTCGGTTCAAACTTCCAGTGCTGTCCTCCCCTCCCATACACGCACGATGCGTGTGTGTGAGTGTTTTAATTTTTATTCTTGGCAGAAGTTAAGACACAAAATGGATTTGGAAGGAGATGAAACCAGTCTGGGTCTATGTTGGGCAGCAGCAGCCTCATTCCTGGAGTGGGAGGGCCGAAGAGAGGGGAGGGGCTGGGTGGGCCCCAAGTCTCCAAGGTGGGGGTGGGGAGCTGTCTTCTCCCCGGTAGGGATCCAGCTGAAAATCCAGCTCCGTAGGGAAGGCCAGCAGCTGGGGGCTGAGCTGTTAACCCTTTGGGGTGTCCGGCTCCAGTGATGGCAGAGCCTTCTGATGTGATCTGGTGTTAAGTGGACAGGGGACCCCTGGGAGGCCAACACCTGTTTCACTTCCTGGCCGTCTGGGAGCCTCTGCAGACTGCTCTGGCTTTGTTAAGGAAATCCCTGGTGGCTTTCGGGTTTTGATGTGCAAGCCTTAAAATGCACATATGCTTTGGAAACTTCTAGGCTCCTGCTCACCTGCTGGGAGCTGGTGCCCCCAGACAGCAGGGTGGCCCCTCCAGGGAGCTGTTTTGAGTTTTGCCTCTGCTGCTCTGGAGCCTGTCTTGGCCTCCAAAGAGTGTGCTCTTTGCAGTGGTGGCCGCCTCTTGGGTTTTAATTTTTAGGTGAAGAGGAGAAAAACAGGGATCAAATAGTCCAGGAGATATCTGGGGAAATCTAAGGGAATCTTTGAGAAAATGTCTTATTCTTTAAGATCAATGCCTGAAATGAAAAAAATAATTAGCTTTAAAAATGACGAGCATCTCTTTAAGATAATACAGTCAGGAACATTTTATTGCAAAATTCTCAGTTCCAGTCGTGGTATCCATGCACTCAGGGCATTTCTGGCAGGCGTTCCTAATCAGAATGACCTCCAGGCCCATGGCAGATGCACCCAGTGCTTTCCGACCCTGGCGACACATTGCAGTTTCCAGGACAGAGTTTAAAACTACAGACTGATTGACGTCTGGGCCCCACCTCCAGAGGTTCTAACTTAATTTGCCTGAGGGGCTGCCCAAGTTTGGGGTGAGTTTTCGAGTCCCCAGCTGATTCCTCCATGCAGCCAGAGTTAAGAACCTACGTTCTAATGCTTGTTTAAGAACAGAAGGAAGATGAGAGGGGCCAGATTTAGAAGTGGGAGAATTTTATTGTCTCCCATACACGATGGTGCATATAACTTGGAGGCAGGCTCAAAGTGCCACCGCCGCCAACTTTTGGATGGGGTTTAGGCCTTCGGGCCTCGACTGACTCTGGGTGGGGTGGGCACAACGCATCTTCAGGAGCGCACTGTGGGGCTCGCCAGTGACCCCTCCAGAAACACGGCAGCTGGTGCACGGCTCCATATCAGTTTTATTTTTATTTTTTTCCCAGCCTTTTTCAGCTCCTCTGTTAGAAAACAGTTCCTCGTGTATCTATTTAACTTGCTCAAGGACAGCACAGCCAGCAGGCCGGGGAAGCCGGTTAGCCCCAGCTTTGTGTCCTTTACTTGAGCAAGATGCTTGATCTCTCTAAGCTTCAGTGTCTGCATCTGCAGCGTGGGCATGGCAGCTCTACCTACTCCATAGTCTTTAGAGGTTAGACAAGACAACACACATCCATTGCCTCACACCCAGGAACACACAGCTGGGCCAATGCTTTTCTTTGTTTTATGCTATGATTGATGATTTCTTCTAATAAGAAATCTGCCTTAGTCTCATACTATAACAAAACCTGGTGTGTTACAGTCACTAAATCTCAGTGATTTGTAATTCCATTTACAGCTCAGTTAAATTAGGAAATCAGTCATTTGGCAGGAAAAAGGCGGTCTGTGAAGGTCAACATACCCAACACGATCATTTCAGCAAACTAAGTGCTTGCTGGATATTTCATACATCATACTAAAAAAAGCAATTTGATTTGTGAAGGTTAGTAACAGAATATTAAATGCTTTCACTTTTCCCCCAAAACTGTTAATCCTATTGTGTGTAAACCACAAAACCCTGGAATTAGGGGAGGTGTCCTTTATAAGCTGAGGCGTGGAGTGCTGGAGAGAAACACAGGAAAATGTTTAGATGGGACAGTGGACAAAGAAAGAGTGACATCTTTTGGCTCAAAGGGTCATTGGGAAATAACACCTCCACCCCCATGGGAAGTTAAAATAGTGTGTGATGACATCATGATATTTGGGAGTAGCTTTTAAAAAAAAAAATGCCTTTTTAATGACAAAAGTGGTAGCATACCCCACTGAATATTTCTGAAGTATTTAATGTAAAAAGTGCAAATCTCCTAATCTTCAGATATAATTGTTGTTAACATTTGTCTCTTGACATTTTCGTGTGACAATCCAAATAACTACGTACCACATATTTTGTGTAATTTTTTATTTACAAAAATGGGATTTGTGCTGTTTTACAAATTGCTTTTGGGATATTCTCCAGGGACCTCTTAGACCAACATTTCCCAAAGTGTATTTGACGAAATCCCTCTCACCAATGGTCGGGGTGGGGGGGCGCGGTGGGAAGAGCAGTGTGGTCGTGAAGTCCAGGCCTGCGGTTAAGTGATTCAGGCTCCAGTGCATATTCTGCCCTCCCCCGCCCCCCTTGGTGATTCAGGATTAGCATATTAAAGGCTCTGAAAAGGCCTGCTGTAAATAAACCTAATTAGCTTTTCTTAACCGGGCATTTCCTTACATTATTTTTGCTAGCACATTTTAATATCCAGGGGGTTTTAGAAGCACTGTTTAAGGCATTCCTCACTGATCTCTCTTCCACCTACTTCCCCTCTCCACCTGTAACCTCGTGGGGTAGGCAGAAAAAAAACCCTCATGTATTCATTTAATCCACAAATACTTCTGGCATTCCTACCGTGTGCCAAGCACTGAGATAGGACAGATGTCAGGGCTACAGGAAGGAGCTAGATGGCAGGCGCTCTGGCCTCGAAGACGTGCTTTCCTACAGCCCAGTGCTGGTGTCAGTGGCACCGGGACGCACCAGTCACTGTGCCTGGGAGTGGCAGAGCCTCAGCAGGGCTTCTCCGCGGCTGCAGGCTGGGATTACCCCCACCCCTCTGCTCCCGACCCTCCTCCCCAGGTCTTTCCAAGTCCCCACACTTTGCTCTGCTATAAATAGCGGTGCCTGACCCAGCTGGCAAGATGCCCCATGTTTGTTTTCCCTGCCTGTGCCAGCCTCGCACCAAGGCCACGGTGCTTCACAAGTTGGGGGCAGCTAACAGGATTTGGGGGCTTCCAGCAGAAGGCAGGGACTGACAGACAGACTGGAGCATGCTTCAGGTTTCAAATTGGTATTTATTTTAAGTTTTAGTTGGTTTAAAAGAGCTTTGTAATTGAGAAAGCCTGGGGGGGTTGGGGACAGAATGTGTATATTCCAGGGTCAGGGAGGTGGTGAAGAAAGTGTGTTTGTATGAGGTCAGATGGGAAAGAAAGTAAACTGTCAGGATTCTAAAGCACACTTAGCAGCTGGAGCTGGAGCTGATCGCTGTGAGCACACGTATGCATGGCCTTGCACGTGCATGTGTGTCCGTGTCTTAGACGGAATGAGAGCACGGGCCTGGAGCGGGGAGTCTGGGGAGGCTGGAACGCCCAGGTTGGGGTGTCTGGCCCTGGGGTGTTGCCTAGTCTCTTTCCTCTTTTGCTGAAATACCGAGGATGAATCTGCAACAAGGATCATGCTAATGAAGATACAGTACTCCTAAAAGTTACCCTAAAGAGAGCTGTTCAAACTTAATGAGCTGCTCTCGTTTATTGAACAGCCGTGCTGTACCAGTCGCTGCTCTATATCAGCGGGTTCCGCCGGTGCCCCGCAAGGATTTTTAAAACATATAACACCTGACGGGTAATACCGCTACGCCTGGGGGCACTGACCTCTTTTTCCCTTACACTGTCAAAAGAAAAAAATGTCCAGTATGAGCAAGTCAAAAGTATATGTATTTTTGTCAGATCGGCAAAAAATATAGTTTTGGTGTGTTCAGAACTTTAGTGATTTGTTTATGTGCCACAAGATGGAAAAGGCTGGAAATCACCACTGTAGATGACTTACTGCTGTAATCTGCTTTTCTTTCAACATCCCTGTGTGAGATAGATTTTGATGTCCTCCATCAAAGTGGCTCCACTCAAGTCTAGGGTGAGGGTTTATTCCTTGCAGGAACGTCTAGGGGCGACATTGTCCCTGTCACAGCGCAGTCAGGTACCAGGTAAAGAGCGGGAGCTTCTGATCTGCCGTCTTTAGCAATTCAGTCATTTTACCTCAAGGCTTAACTTTTCATCTGAATGCTTCCGATTTTTTGCCAGCATGCATGAGCCTGTCGGGGGGGGGGGTGCGTGTGTACGTGTGTGCACATGTGTATCGGGATTGGAGGCAGTTTTGCTTGACACTCGTTTGAATCAGCCCCAGAACCAGACAGGTCAGGAAGCGGCAGCCTGGTCTCCATTCATCCCGAGCCACAGAACCTGAGATGGTTTTGAGTCACGTGGAGAGTGGGCTGTAGGCCTGGTGCTCGATCGTCTTGAGGAAGAGGCACAGAAAATGGCTTCGGATGATGGCTAAACTGGAGTTGGTCATTATGTTACCTAACAGACTCCGTCAAAATAAGCCATTTAACCCCTAAAGCGTCCCAAATGCCCCTCTTGTACTAAGAAAAAGCTCTCTCTTGACTATATGACTACAATTTTCTCTCTTCTCTGCCACGACCTTCCACCTTCATGTCTCAGGTCTTCATTCGTTCACTCCACAGGTGTTCGCCGAATTACTCAGAACTGCGTTAGAGCTGATGGTGTCCTTGTGATCATTGCCATCCCTGATTCCTGAAGCCTTTGGCCTCGCAGTTCTGGGAACTGTAAATAATTTGTGTGATGGTGCTTCCACAGGGCAAGTGCAGGACTCTCGGGGGGCAGGAGCTGGGCCCTGACCACTGCCTCCCAGAGAACAGGTGCTGGGAGGGCCTGCCTGCTGAAAGAAGCCCGTTTTCTGGGTGCCTACTTCTCATCTCATTCTCCTTCCCTACCCGCCTCATGCTTGGGTGCTGCAGCAAGCCTGCCTGCCCTCTCCTCTGAATAAGAACCCAAGCCAGATCTTGGCGGGAGGGAGGAGTGGAGATGGAAGACACATCACCTTCTGCTCAAGTTCTGCTTTGCAGTAGAAGCACCCGTGGAGTTCACAGATCCAAACTTCAAAGACCTAAGAGGTAGTATCTACTATGAGTACCCACTAGGTATCCAGGAGAGAGGCGTGTAAACAAATAAGTTACTATATAGTGAGGAGTGACAGTGACAAAGCTGAGGCCTAAGAAGTGCCCATAGGTTTCCACTAGCTCCAAACCTTTTTCCCGCCGCAGCTGTGCACTGTGATGAAGTTCCAGGGCTTTGCTAGGAATGAACTTGGGTGATAGAAAGGGGACTTCTTTTAGGACTTGCGAAGGGGGCTATGCTAGAGGAAGGGGCTCTGCTGAGCAGGGCCCGAGTGTGCACATGTGAGTGCGCTCAAGTATATGACACATTTCTTTCGGCATTCTCTGATGCCTTTGCTAGCGGTCTGGTTTCTTGCCTGTACTTGGTAAAATCCGCAGTTATCTCTGACTCTGATCTGTTCTTGAGGCCATGCTACATTTTAATTTTAGTGTGATAAAAAGATGTTGTCAAAGCTAAACGTTGACTAGGTTCCAGGTTCTCCAAGGATGGGAGACTGTGCCTCGTCTTTCTCCGTATCCCCTCTGCCCTCTGCACGGTGCAGGCGCCTGTCCCGTTTCTGGATGGTCCAGCACAAATGCCTGTCCTTCTGTCGTGTGTGCGTTGCAGACAGAGATCCTTGCTACCGGGATGATGCATCCGACTCTTCTTGCTGCTTTCAGTGGGCGCTGTCAGGTGGGCAGCGTCCCAGCCCCCTTCCCCTGAGCCTGCTAATGACAGTTAAGGTTTGTGTTCACACACGGATTGCTCATCAGATAGGGTCATTTTTCCCTTGTCCTGAGAGACAGAACCTTAAGGCTGTTGAGATCTGCCTTAAGTGCTGTGAAGGTCCAGGTCAGGTTTGTTTCTATCCCTTATCTGTGCTGCCTACCCAGGCTCTACTTGATTCCTTTTACATTGGATCCTTTGTTAACTGTGAACACCAGAATGCTTGGAAGTGACGCTCCTGTTTCCTCTGTGGTCACCATGTTACCATGTCACTTTGTTGCTTACTTCTATGGATGAAGCCCTGGCCATGGGTTATAACTAGAAACAGGTAAGTGGAAAAGAGCTGGTGGGTTTGTTGCGGGTTTGTGTGTTCACTGATGATGTTGGAAATGAGCTGCTCTCTGGGCCTGGCAGTGACGGTCACAGAGGGGGTGGGGGTATGTTTCCTTCCTGGAAAACTTTATAGCTTCTTGTCCCAATGACCTACAGTTTGATGGGCATCTTTCCACTTTCTCTCTGAACAAGTAGAGGCAATAAGGAGGAGTTATTATTATTATTATCATCGTCATCATTATTATTATCCTATCAGGGGAGCGTGGAGAGGACATCAATGGAGTGGGAGGTGGTGGTAGGGAGAGGTTTTTGGCTTAAGTGATAGAAAAGTTGAGGGGTGTAGGGTGGAAATGGAGAGACTGGAGCCAAGTTCTGCCACACACGCGGGGACACTGCAGTGCTCTCAGCAGAGCTCCTGTCCCACGGGGCTGTTGTGAGCTTCTTTAGAAAGCCCCGTGTAAGAGGTGGATGTTTCTGCTTTCTTTTTCAACAAAGAATATTTCTTGAACTTTTGATGCATGTGGGTAGGGCAACAAAACCAGGCCCTTGCTTAATTAACTTCATACAGTTTATAAGGAACAGTGAGCCAGAGAGATGATATCAAATGTGTCTGGAGTTGTTAAAATGCAACGTCTTTCAGTCTCAAGGGACGTTAATGTAAAAGCCCACCAGGCGACAGTGCCCCCGTATGAGGTGAGACCTCAGGTGAACGGCTGTTAGTAAAGTTCCGTGGCACCTGTTTCCCCAAGTTATTGCATGATTGCTGTGTGTAACCTTTACTCATTTAAGGGGCTCTGCGAAACGGTGCGGTGCCGTTGTCCTCGTTTTATAGAGAGTAAACCAAGGCTCAGCTTCAGTAACTGGCCCGCAGCTGCCTCTTACCTCAGGTGCAAGTGGCAGAGCTCGCACGCAGACCCTAGGCTTGGGAGTTTAGTGCCCGATCCTGCCGAGTCCCAACGGTGTCACCTAGTGCGGAACTACGTCTTTAACAAAAATTGAACTGTGGTGTCCTCAAGTCCTTATGTGGTGAAGCATCGAGAAGGGTTTTGATAAGCTCTTTCCCTGTCTGTACAGTGGGGACAGTAGCACTCCCTGGGTGGCAAAGATGACAAGTGACAATGTATACGAGGCCCTCAGCACTGGGCTTGCAACACAGGAGGAGCTCGCTTACTTGGTTGCCCTTTTGACACCTCTGCTCTCACTCCTCCTACCCTCCCTGCTCTCTCCACAGGCCTGCACCCATCCTTCCCTTCTCGCTCAACAGCTTCCTCATTTCTCCATCTCCCACCACTCGCTGCCTGCCTCCTCCCACCCTGATCTCAAGCTCAGGCCAGTGCTGGCCGGGCAACACCTAGTCCTTAATCCTGGTACAGTCCTGGAGCAGACTGCCTGCAGTCTGGCAGCCGCAGTCTCAAACTTAGTTGCATGCTTGTTTTGGGAGAAGACATAGAAGGTAGACAAAGAAGGTCCTTGAGTGAAATGTCACACCACAGGAGCATCGGCAAGGACCCTGACTTTGGTCCTTCCCTCCAGGGCTGCCTATACTCAACTAGGGGCCATTTGGTTTTGAAAAATAAAGGCCATGGTTATAGTCATATACTTAATTGAGTTAAGTCATATACTTAACTCAATCCCCAGTTCCATCACTGATAACAGTGTGTCTCTATGTGTCCCTCCTGAGTGACCATGGGTCAGATTAACATTCCTTCGCCAGCTCAAATTTCTAACATGAACAGATCCTTCAATTCACCAGACATTGACTGAGCCCGCATGACGTGCCAAGGCTTTTCTTGTTGCTAGGGAAGGCCATCCTGGCCTTCAAGAAGCTTATATTCTGGGGTAAGAGGGGAGAGATAAGAGACCTATTACAGACAGACACAACATCAAATCCATAAATTGCTGGAAACATTGGCATAGGTATGCAAAGTGCTGTGGAACCTGGGGTGAGGAACAGTCCCTGGACCATCAGAGTTCCCCTGATGGAAGGAAAAGAGGAAGAGACAGTGGTTCTGGCAGAAGGAAGGCAGGTGGGAAAATCCTGCTTGCTCAGATTTTAGGGCTGGTGGGAGGAAGACGTGGGGAAGGTGGACTGCAGCCCAGTTACCTGGAAGGAGGGGGGGAAGGAAGGGCCTGGAAGGAGTTGGGACTTTATTGAATCACACTCAGTTGAGGAGTAATCAAAGGTGTGTCTGTTAGCTGGTTTACTTGTTTGTTTGTTTTTTTAAGATTTTATTTATTTATCTTTAGAGAGGAAAAGAAGGAGAGAAGTAGAGAAACATCAATGTATGGTTGCCTCTTTTGAGTCCCCTGTTGGGAGCTGGCCCGCAACCCAGGCATGTGCCCTGACTGGGAATTGAACCACGATCGTGTGGTTCGCAGGCCCGCGCTTAATCCACTGAGCTACACCAGCCAGGGCTGCTTGTTTGTTTTTGACTGGCCTCCAAAGGGGGGAAAATGACTCATAATTCTTTCACATTTTCCAATCACCTGTTTTTTATTTGTTGCATATTCTCACTAGGTCTCACTCAACAGCTTGCGGACTTTTTACAAAATGAGATCGATGGTTCTTTTCCTTAACATCTTTTAAACACTTTTCTTTATAATTATCACTTTTAATGGCTGCTTAATGGTTCGATTATTATGCTGTAATTTACTTACAGTGTATGGTAGAATGAAAAGGCAAGGGGTTTAAAGTCAAGTGCACCCAGTTCAAATTCCAACTCTGATTTACCATCTGTGTGACCTTGGACAAAATATCTAGTTACTCTGAGCTTAAATTTCCTCATTTGTGAAATGAGTTGATCATGCACCTATCTGACAGTGTCATTGCGAGAATTGCGTCATATTAGATGAATTGTGGATCATGCCCTGTGGAAGGTGCTTGCTCAACGAATGCAAGTTGCCCAATTTTAGTCATCGGTGCTGTTGAGCTTGATACTGTGTAGAGAAGGCAGGTGGTGATGCGCAGGCTGACCGGATGGGGCGAGGAGAGTCGGGGGGCCAGTCTGGGGGCACCAGACCTGCGCTGCCCAGCACAGCAGCCGCCAGCCCTGTGTCTGTCGAGGCCCCGGAATGTGGCTCTTCTGAACTGGAATGTGTATTGAATATAAAATAAACACCACATTTAGAAGACTTAGTATAAAACAAAACACAAGATACCTCATTAACAGTTTTTGTATTTTGTGTTGAAACGATAATATTTTAGATGTATTGTGTTAAAAGGTAATATTAAAATTATTTTCACTTGTGTTTTCATTGTGGCTACTGTAGGTTTTTTAGATGATGCAGGCAGCTTGCCTTGTGTTTCTCTGGCTGCTGATGCCAGAGCCAGGGTCCCCAGGACTGACCCAGTCCCAGGGTGGGGAGTCGGGGAGAGTCAGAGTGAAGATTGAGCCCAAGTCTGCGCAGCTGATTGGGAGGTGAATGTCAATGTAGTTTTAGGGAAGACAAGAGTAGATGAGTTCAACTGTGTGGTTTTATAAACAGGTCAGGAGGGGGTATTCTCTGAGCAGTGACATGAAAGACAAGCATATGGTGTAGACCGGAGTAGCTGTCCCTGCCTACTTGAAGAGCTGGCCATTCTGGCTGTCACCACATCCCGCACTTCTGTGCTAAGATAACCGACCAAAGCGCTGGCTGCAGGGAAGTCCGGGGAGCGCTCCGCTGCTCTGCTCCAGGACTGGCTCACAGTGGAGCTCCGGATGTCCCCACCGCTCCATGTGGGGCACTCCTGACACGTGCAGTATGCTGGGGTCACAATAGATGCGAATGGGGCTACACAGAAACACAGAGGTTGGAGGGGAAGGATTCTTCTGCAGGGAGGGTGAGCGCTGTCTGCCCTGTGAGACCCTGCCCAGCGGTCTGTCTTCATCAGCTCTGGTTTGGAGTTCTCAGGGAAGGGGCATTACTGCTTTGATGGGTCCCTAATGGATGTATTGGGTTGGCCAAAAATGTCTGCTTAGTTATTTTCCATAAAATAGACACATTTTTCACTTTCACCAGTAGCTTTATTGACTTGGATATTTTGAGTATGTCGGCTATCTCCTGCTATTGGCTTCTAGTGGGTAGAGGCCAGGGTTGTTGCTAAACATCTTCCAATGCATAAGACAGCCCCACCGCAAAGAATTATTTAGCCAAAATGTCAGTAGTACCAAGAAACTTCACAAACCACTTTTGACACCTTCTTCGTACACTGCACAAATCTTTTTTGCATTTCAGTTGCATTTTTGCCTTTCTTGAAATAGTAAAGCATAGTACTCCGAAAATGTAGTGTGTCTTCTTCCATCTTTGATATTAAAATGGCTGCACAAAAATTCACCAGTTTTGATAAGAAATTTTTAAAATGCAGGCTGATATGACAGCTGTCACAATACATTCTAGCAAAATTGTTTTCGAATGAAGTTTAAGACAACTAAGTGCTACTAGAGACATCGTTTGGAAAAAACCTAATGAACGTTTTGGCCAACGCGGTACGTGGACAGGGTGCTGAGGCAGGTTTCTGGGTGGCGTTTCAGATAACAAAATACTGTTTAGGTTTTAGAGCCAGGAGTTGAAATTGTGCTTGGCCCTTGAAAATCCACTGTACCATCTCCTGCAGGGTTGTTTGGATGTAGGGCCTTAAGAATCTAAATAAAAAATAGAAGCAAAGAAATCATAAGAACTTTCATATACTCTTCTATAGTCGGTTCCCCCTGAGGAGAGTGTAGGGAACCACAGACTTGGGATGCATCCCTGTGAGGTAGAAAGCAAAGTAGAACATCACGTGTGGAAGGCAAAACCCAAACCACAGCAAGGACCAGCTCTGCCTTGGGTTGAGTAGTTTCATCCGTCTCAGCCTGCCTGGCTTTGGCGTAGGGCACGGCCGATAACAGAAGGCCTCTGTGACGGATACTGGTGTCACAAAGGCAGGGCACCGTCTTGCTGCTAAAGCTACTGCCACCCATTTGAACCCTGATGGTAGTTGTCAGTTGGGTAGAGAGGTTCAAGCCTTGGCCAGCAGTAGTAAAACTATAGGAGTGTGTATATGATTTGTTCATTCAGAAACCATCTCTTGGGCTCGGCCCAGGTACTAGACACCCTACGTGTGTCGTACACCCAGGGTACTGCTGGTACTTCAGCTGGAAGAGTCTGGGCAAGTTTTTATAGCTTTTATTTCTACCTTGATTCTAAATTTGGGATGTTTACAGTCACAGAATGAACAGCTAGCTTTGTTTCACAACTTAGGAACCTGATTCTCTATTCTTTGAGGAATTCTTTAGTATCTCAGTTACCAATTTTACTTTTTCTGAGAAGTTGGGAGAAAAGCGCCCCACGCCCTCTGCACGTTTTCTGCCTTCTGTCCCTTCCGAGCCTGGGGGAAGAGCACCTCTGACCTCAGGGAGCCCCGAGTCCCGCTTCTGGCAGATCCACTCATGACAAGGCTTCATCTGCCAGGCGGCCCACTCTCCATGCAGAGGCCCCGTGTGCCCGTGGCTCGGCCGTGGCAGACCACAGCTGTCATGTCTTCCTCAGCCACCTGTCAGCCACGGGAGGAAAAGAACCCCAACCCTGCAGGCTGGTGGGTCTTCTGTCCCTTCAGGAATTTATGTCTAAAGTGGTTTCATTTCATTGACCTGTGACTTCCCAGGGCAACTGAAGAGCTGGGAACTGGCCACTGGCCTGACACCTGGGGAGGAAGATGTCGCTGGCTTTGTGACCTTACAGTGACATGGGATTAGGGATAGAGTGGCGCTGGAATGGCTCTGCATAGGCAGCTGAATAAATACGAAGGTGTCTGTGCTCCCCAGCCCCGTGCCCACCTGCCACACTCTCTTCCACAGACTCCCAGACTCGAGGCTGGGCACACCTGCACACACAGAGAGCCACGAGCTCCCTCCCCTGAGCCGATGTGCGCCCCACTCTGCTCTCCTGGGAGCCCCCATTTCTCACCTATCCCCATCCACCTGAACCCCAGCCCAACACCACCATCACCTTCCTCACTCCTCAGCCCCAGGTTCAACCTTTCTGCCAGCCCAGGCCTCTCCAGGTTACTGCTCTCTGCATACCTGGTCCTTCTGAAAGGACGAAAGAGAGAAAGAGGGAGGAAAAACAGAAAGGAAGAGGGACACAGAAGAACGAAAGCACGGAAGGGGCAGTGGTGCCCTGAGTTACCTCACTGCATTACAATGAGTATGGACTCTATTAAGCTCCGTTCTGCCTGTTAGTGTTTCCCGGGGCAACACAGCCCCCATATGGCAAGCATGCAGCAGATTAGGATAGGCCCCTGGGCCTCATTGAAGGGGGGGGGGCTTGACTGGCAGTTGAACCCCCTACCCACCTCCCCCTATGCCTCACACTTGACACTGCCTGTGTTTATCTAAAGCAAGGGAGGGGGGGGCATTTGGAAGGTTTTTGTCCACTCTGAGGGAAGGGGAGAGGAGGCTGGAGGCAGGGTGGGGAGGCGTGGGAGGGGGGAGGCAGTGGAGGTGGGATGGAAAGGCAGGAGGGAAGGCTTCATAAATATTCAAGAGGAGCATGAATGGAGGGAGAAATAAAGCAGATGGAATTCGTGTTAAAGAACAGCACAATCACCCTGTTTTGAGCCCTCCAAAAACAAAACAAAAAAAAGAAAAAGAAAGGAAAGGGAATGGCCTTCTAGGAGAGGAGGAGCTGCGTTTATCCAGTTAGCAGGGTTGTCAAATTGAATTTATGTGGAATAGGGATGGGGGTTGAGGAGGGGTGTAGAAGAAAGGAAGTGGTTTTCCTTTGCTCTCCGTTCTTTTTTTTTTTTTTTTCCAGTTTAGCAATAAAGGTTTGCGGTCCTCCTGTCCCCCGCAGGCTTCTTAAAAAAATCTCTTTAAAGAAATGAGGCTACTTTCAGGCAGAGGTGTGTGTGACAAAAAAAGGAGACTCCTCAGTAACTCCTTCCTCAAGTGGTGGGGGTGGGGGGGGAAGATCAGAATTGCCCGGTGGGCTAATCAAGAGCTTAGACTTTCCCTTTACTTGGAGGCAGAGGTGGTGGCTCTCTGGGGGGCATCCCCAGAGCCAAGGGGCTGTGTCCAGGCCCCTCTCCCCACCTCAGGGCCATGGGGAGGGCCCTCCCTCGCCTGAGTGGAAGTGGGCCCTGTCTGTGTTTGTTAGCAGCGTGTTACAGATATTGGGCTCCGTGAGAATGACAAACCCAGGTTTTGCTTATCTATTCCCTTCTCAAAAGCCATCAGTAGTTCCCACCTGTCTATGGTATGTATTTCAAACTTTTCCCCTAGTCTCCCACCGCGGGCCGCACCCTCGATTTCCTCCCTTTTCTCCTTTAATTCTTCCAGGATGGTCTCCAAAGTGGGGTGCGAGTTCCTAAAGGGGAAATACAGTGTCCATTCGAACAGTGGAAGAAAATACCAGAGGCTCTCTTATTGTTTATTTCTTCCTAGAAAAGGAATAGGAGAGAAATGAAGCTTTCCCAGTGTCTAAGGTCGGGACTGACAGAGGCACCTTAGTCCGCGGGCCCGTCGGCCGTGCGCCACAGCGCACCCAGCGATCCCGCTGCGTGCAGGTCTCGACCGTGGGACCTCTCGGCCTTTCATTCACTCCTCAGCCTTCCAGTTCTCTGTTAAGTGGATTTACAGATTATATTATTTAGTTTTAACTACATTACCTCTCACAAAAGGACAAGTGGCTT
Organism: Sturnira hondurensis; assembly: GCF_014824575.4. Taxonomy (NCBI): domain Eukaryota; kingdom Metazoa; phylum Chordata; class Mammalia; order Chiroptera; family Phyllostomidae; genus Sturnira; species Sturnira hondurensis. The sequence goes on from NW_028082350.1 coordinate 247,336, forward strand.
AAAGAGATCGCTACAAAGAAACTGGGATGCAGAGTGTGCGGAAATCCAAGCACAGGCAAACAGGGAGAAAACAGCAGAGCGACCCCTGTCAAGCCACATTAGGAAGTAAAAACGATGATGATGGAATCACATCTGACGAGAAGTCCCCAAGATAATTAACATTCGCGCAGACTGTGTGGAAGTAATTCCATCCGTGTTGTTCGTGATGAACCTAATCCTAAATAGGCACCCAGTGGTAGCTCAATGATCCTACAAAACAACCGTGATTAACAAGCCATTAAAGCACGGTTTCACTTCCACCTACTTTTTTACACTTTAGTTCAGCAGTGCACACATTTGATTTATAAATACATTCACATGCATGAGGGATATGTGCCCAGAATGTTTTACTCGTGAGAGCAAGATCCGAAAAATTAGAGACTCCTGCTCGATATCAGCAGCCAAATTGCTTGGCGCGCCCCCCTCCAAACTCCCGCGTCCCCACCTTCCTGCAGTGCCTCTGTCTCCTTACACGTGCGTGTTCCGAAGGCCCAGCTTCAAACCCTGGATCCCAAAAACCTTTCCTGAAAACATGCTCTCCTCGCTGGGCTCTCACTTGCCATGTTATGTTCGTGGCTGAATTGGTGATCGGTGAAGTTTTAGAGGAAGATGTTACAGGAGGGCGATCCCCACACTCCGGTGGTTTTGTGCAGCAGAGGTTTCTGTCTTCTCCGGGCACGGGTGGTGCTGCCTCGCGGCTGGAGAAGCAGCTGCCGTGGAAGCAGTTCTCCAGTTCTCCAGCTCTAAACCGCCTTGGTCTGGAAGTGACACGGGGCTTGCTCACTTCCTTCCACCTGGTTGGCTAGTGCATGGCCCTAGGCTAAAAGCAGAGAAGACTGGGAAATGAGGGTCTTCTGGGTGTCTGCTGAGCACTAGCTGGCTGACGGCCCACGTTTTGCTTTAAGGTTCTCCGGACCGAATCCACTTTCTATGACAGTGGTGGCTGGCATACTTATATGTAGTAGATTGCAGTAATATTTTCTTTCTTCCCAATAGTAATAAAATGGAAATACACAGTTTTTAAATAGAAGACTCATACGCAAAATTTGGGAAGCTTCCAGTGGAAGTGAGCTGTGTCCCTTCTGGGCCAGGCAGTTAAGAGCTGGAAAACTAGCCCTATGTGGCCATTTAAATTTAAATTAAAAAGGCAATTCCTCAGGCATATTAGCTATAGTTTAAGGATTTAATAGCCACGAGTAGCTAGTGCTAGCGTTTTGGACAGCACCAGTACAGAATGTCTTCATCGCTGCAGGAAATTCATTGAGAAGTTTAGGGGAAGAACAGCAAGAGAGTGTTCTAGATTAGGGTAAAAATGATAAAAGCGTGAAAGTGGCCATACAGAAAGTTCTGCTAACAGACAATGATCTAAGTAACATTATTTTTATGCACCAGAAAGTAAATTTAAAAACACTGCAGTAAATTCTAAAAGCTCCTAGTGGTTGGGTAACCCGGCCCCCAAGAGGTGGTGTCGGGACCGTGGAAAGGGCACTGAACCAGGAGTCTGACCCGACTTGGACCCTGAAGTCTCCCTTCTTAGTTAGCTGGGAGATCTTCTACAATCACTCTCTTTTCTCATTGATAATGCTCAATATCCATTAGGATATTCTAAGCTATTATTTTATTTTCTCTAAAGGTCCCCCCTCATTTAAAATGCTTCCCTTTAATTAGGTCTGTGGGTACAACGTTTTAAGTAAAAATGACCTTTTCAATCCCTCTCTTAAATCTGTCTCAATTCACACATTCAGCCCTCCGAGAATTAAATTCACTTGCTTCCCCACTGTCTCCCCCAGTGCCACGGCCCTGTGCGGGGACACCCCTCTCTTCCTGGAGGCCCGGGCAGCCAGCACTTCCTCCGCCACTTGGCACCACCTTTTAGGATGAACGCTCCTCTCCACCTTCGAAGAGAGTTGGGACAGGTGAATTTCACTCGACAGAATCGGGAACATGGGAAGAATGTCATGTGGGGTTAGAAATATTTCTTTTCTTATGGGCTAGCCCCTCCCAACCAATGGCATGAAAATTTGCCAGCTCTGTTCCTTGCCACTGAATGTTTTAAGAAAGTCTTTTCTATGCTCTCTGCTAGATCACACACTCTCCTATTCAGCTCCGCTTGGCTACTGGTCATAGGCCATCCAAAGGGTGTGTTTTGTGTTTTAGATCATGGAGGCCTCCCTTCTGAGGGAGCTGCAGGGGCCGGGGTGATCCGAGTGACTCGGGGCCCTTGTCTCTCTCTCTTTTGCTCCAGCCAGTCAGCTGCCCTCTTGGGGGAAGTTGGAGCTGGCCATCTCCTGCCGATGGCCAGCTCTCAGTTGTTTGTAACTTTCTTGCAAAATAAATACAGAGGCTGTAATTTCCCATGCTCATTCTCAACCTCAGAAGTGCATTCTGTTGTTGTTGTTTTTGGAAAGGTTCAAATATGTCTGCTTGGTGATTATTTCAGTGGGAACATGTATGTCAGCAGTTAGAATTTTCAGACGGGACTTGTGTTTCATGTCCAAATAGCTCTTTAAAAAGCAAGAAGCTAAACCTCAGGAATTAATGTCAAGAATTCATTTTTCTTTATTTTTTTTCGATCTTTCCTCTTTTTCTGAGAAAATGCATAGAAAGTAAGAATCTTTGAAATGAGAAAGAAAATAGACATACTTTGCATTGCTGAGAACAGTGACAGGCCTTACTGATGATGCTTTCAGCCAGCTTTGAACTTGGACCTGTTCATTTCACAATGTGGCAAAGTCACACTGCACATGGTACTCCAGTTGTTTTTACTTGCTTTTTTTAAATCATTAAAGCAGAGTGCTCAGAAATCTGTGTCTATGGAACTATCTTTCTAGACCAAACTCACTGGGTGACTTGGTCCAGGAGGTAACCAGTCACCCAGCTGTTAAATAAGGTGCGTCCCAGTCACAGGGACCCCTGCTGGGCCCCACATGTTTGTCACACTTCTCTTTGGTGGAGGAAACCTCACAGTGTCCTGCTTCGGGGTCCTTAAATGGTACCTGCTCATAAGTTCGTTGTGGGAATTAATGAGTTAACTCCTTCCTCCTGCTTTGGGGACCTGCTTCCTCTCTCTCTCTCCCTCCCCAGGTACATTCTTTTCTCCTTGTTGCTTTTAAAAGCAGGATGGTGGCAGGCAGCAGCAGTGGGGTCTGTTTCCATTTTGAACCTTATAAATTACGGAGGCTGCAGAAGTAACAGGAATTGTTTGGCTGGTCCTTGTGAAGCAGGAGGGGGTCGGAGCTGAATTTCCTCAGTAAAACCGTTGTGGGCTTTACAACCCAAACACCTCTGCAGCCACCCTGTGCTCAGATAAGAAACAGCCCTCCTATCTCTCTATTGGTCTTCTTTTTCGCCCCTTATTACTTTGTATTCATTTTCTGTCTCCCTGCCTCCCTGCCTCCCAGGTCCCTCCCTCCCTCCCTCCTTTCCTTCCTTCCTTGGGGCTGGGAAGGAGCAGGTGTCCACAGACTCCTTAAGAACTTGGGGAAACTGGAGGGCATCATGGATACTCAAGTTCTCTAAATTCCTGTCATTGGTAATCCATGCAGTGTTCTAGATAAATGTTATTTCATTGGGGGAAAGTACACAGTTAAAACAAGTATCTGAAAAATTGAGAGGACACCAAAAGCTTGCTTTGGTATTGGTTTGTACACATGTTAATGACCTTTTTCTCTAGAAATCACTTCTAAAGTTCCTCACTGTTGTACATCACCCATAGTGCAACCCTGCCAGGCACCCACTGGGCGCAGAGCACTGGTAGAAAACATGTGAAAAGGCTACTGTTGTGGTTAAAAGCCCAGAGCTTTGGAACGAGCCCAACCAGGGTTCCATTCCAGGCCTGCAGCTACGTGAGCTAGAGCAAGTTACTAGCCCCTGGAACACAATGTTCTTACCTGGGAGGTGGGGCTAACAGCCCCGCCTTACGAGGTTTTATGAAGACTAGAAGAAAACCTCCTCGGAAGAGCTCATGGAGAAACCTGTGGTGGTAGAAGCCTGTCCCGCTCCCACGCCAAACACCCGGCCTCCAAGCCCCTCCCAGACCCTCTCATATCCTTTGCAGATTTCCTTTATTTCACTCTGCTAATAACACGACACTCTGATTTACTGGATTGTCCAAAAAAGTGCAAAACCTCTCTATACGAAGAGGAAAGTATGTTAACTTGTCAAGAGAGAACTTTTGAAAAGCTTCTTTTAAGTTTTCCTTTCACCTTTTATAGAAGATTCCCCCTTGTCCTTTCCCAGAGCCGCCGGTGGAGGAGTCTCTGACGTTGAAGACACAAGGCAACGGGAGGGGTTAAAAATCGAGGGCAAGAACTCTTTCCTGGAAAACGCACTGAACGTCAGGCTGGTCCTCGACCTGGTTTGGAGGGTGCTCGCTGGCCAGAGTGAATGCGGCCCTCTCGTCTCTCAGCAGCCAGGTAAGAAGCCAAAGGGCCAAGGGAGCTTGGAGAAGCTAAAGGTTTAGGCGAGCCCCTGCACGAAGCCAGAGCCCCGAAGCCCCGCCCTCATCCCCTGCGTCCGCAGGGATCCTGCAGGTAGGCGGGACTTCAGAGTCGGGAGAGCACCTCAACTACTACTGGTTTTTCAGTGGTGACTGTAAGTCTTTGAAAGAGTCGCTAGTTAGATAACTGGTCCAGAAGAGTTAACGTTTTGAATGTATGTCATCCTCCTGGAAATTACTATTAATATTTCCACCTGTGCATAATTCAGGACAGTGCATCCACTGTGTGGATTGTCAGTTTGTTGCCTTCACTGTCACTGAAGCTCACTCTGCTGCCTCCCTGCCACCAGGGAGGATGTTGACACACTTTCCTCGTTGGCCCGATGTCTCTAAGCACAGCAGTGAAAAGCATGGAAGCGGAATCTTGGTTTCGGCTGTGACAGAAGTGTGCGTTACAGTGCACACTGGTCTCTCTGTGACTTCGATGAATCTGTTAAGGGTTGTGGCTTAAAGGAGGCTGAAAGACTACTGTGGCAGTCAGTGAGAGGGTGGCTGGTAGCTGAGGCAGGTCAGCTGGGGCTGGAGGTGGAAGGGGCTCAGGTCGAGGTCCCCAAAGGAATGTTCTGGGGCAGAGAGGCCGCATGGTCTGTCGTCATGAGTGCAAATTTTGCAGAACTAAAAAATGCCAGAATTCCAGCAGCAGGGGAAAGAGAAGGTGGGGGCCTCGGCTGACATGTGGCTATTGTTGGGTTTATGGGTCTGGAGGTTACTCACAGCTGCAGACGGCGGGTTGATTCTAAGAACAAAACAAAAAGTTCACAGAGACATGGGTACAAGATCAGGAACAATCAAAACCTGAGATCTTTGATGTGTCCCTGAGACCTCAGGACTCCTTCATTACTAACATCCCCTGAACGGGATTCATCTGCACCGCAGGAGGGCAGCGCTGTCCGCATGGCCCATACCAGTGGTACGTGGCCAAAGGCATCTGGCCTCCTGCAAACAGGTGGCCACAATGGCTTTATCTTTTTCTAGCATCTATGGCTGGTGGTGCCCTGGGCAAGGCTCTAGCATTCTCACATCCTAAACTCACGGGCTAGCCCAAGGTGTGGGGGTTAACTTAGAAGAAGCTTCTTTTAGATGAGAAAAGAAGTCGGCGAGGGAACAAAGCCAGGCTCTATGGCTTCCCTATGGGCATCCCAGGCCTTCTCACCATGGCCATTTCTCTGTCACACAACAGAGTGGTGCAGGGGACTGCGGGATCTCTGTGAGTGACCCTGGTGGCTTATGGGACCTTGGCTTTGGACGCTCTGTAACACACCGTGCTGCGTGGGATGATGACGACTCGTGGAGGAAAGAGGCCCAAGGTCGTACTCACCTGCCTCTTCTTAGCCGCTGCAGGCTGCATCGCCGACCTGGGTGAGTGCTGCCCCCTCCCTTTCTCAGCACGAGCCTCTCGGGGAAACACCTCGCCCCAATGTCAAATGGCAGCATTGTGTATCCTACCAGAACCCTTTCAAAAGCTCTCCTCCTTCAGCATTCCCAAGAACACTTTATTCCCACTGGCCTCAGGGACACACTTAGTACTACAAGATGAGAAATGATCTCAACAACATCATATGGGTTATTTGGGGTATTTTAATCATTTCCAGTACATACCAGAGGAGGAGGAGGAACAATAATAATAACTGCCTTTTACTGAGGATTTATTATAGGAGATTATGGCAGGCAGTTTGCATTATTTCCAAGCTTCACAACAACCCTCTGAGACAGTATTATTAGCCCCATTTTACAGAATAGAAACTGAGAGCCAAAAAGGCTAAAGTCACATGGCTCAGAGCCGTGGGGCTGGGATTCACACTCAGGTCGGTCCGACTCCAGAGCCTGAGTGCTTGTCCCAGCACAGGGACAGGTTGGCGAATGGACCCACGCACAGTGGAGTTCTTTAGAGGAAGGTCAACTCCTCTGGGTTGTCCAGCTCCGAATGGCTGCCTGGGTGCTGCGCTTCTCAAAAAGTCCCATTGTTGGATTCTTAAGAGTGTCACTTCGTTGCTGTGTCCTTCTTCTTCCTCCAGTCGAGGTCCCTCAGGTGACTGTCCAGCCCCCTTCCACCGTCCAGAAGCTCGGAGGAACTGTGATCCTGGGCTGTGTGGCGGAGCCCCCGGGCGTGAACACCACCTGGCGCCTGAACGGGAAGGAACTGAATGGTTCCGATGATGCTCTGGGCGTCCTCATCTCTCGCGGGACCCTCGTCATCACCGCCCTCAATAACCGCACCGTGGGACGGTACCAGTGTGTGGCCCGGATGCCTGCAGGGGCCGTGGCCAGCGTGCCAGCCACTGTGACATTAGCCAGTGAGTGCTGTCCCTTTGCTCCTGCGCCATGGTGCAGTCTTCCTTCTCTCCCATTCCCTCTCTTCTCCCCGACCCTACATGACCCGTCTGTAGTCTTGCCATAAAAGGGCTCCCAATCATTGAAAGTTTAAATTGGAGTGTGGTAGCTGCTCAGCGGTCCCGATGGTGGGAGGGCCACATGCCCTTGTGATGCCACTGTCTGAGTGGGGGACGTGGAGTGTCCGGCGTGAGTGTCTAGAAAGAGGGGAACTTGACATGGTTGGACTGTGTCTGTGGGTGCCAACGCAGGACCCCACCATGTCTTTCTGCATGGTCACTCTGTGGTTTTGGGTGGTCGTGCCAACTGCTCACTGTCCCCTCCATCCTCTGCGAAGCAGTTGTAGTGGAACATTTACGGGGCTCTGTGTGGTCTGAACAGGGCCTGCCCGTCCCATTCCCTGTGAGGGGCAAGCATATTACAAAGGCCTGGATTATAAACAGTAGAACAGTAAAAAGAAAACTGTGAGGAAGGCCTAAAGAGAAGAGAGACAAGGGAGGGATTCGGTGACAGTTTGGTCCAAGGAGGCTGCCAGGAGGGGACTTCGTGCTACTCTCATGTCTCAACAGCACGTGGCCTGCCGTGGCGCCCAGACACAGCACACATGCTGCCCAGTGTCCCACCCACTGTTCAAACGTCAAATGAGACTCGACTGATTGACTCAAGTTCCGAGGGCTAGAGAGCAGCCCTGACACCCATCCTTACGGACTGAGTCCAGAGTTAGGGTGCTAAGAATTATCTCCCCTTTCCTGGATCCTAAAGTGTAGGGCTTGGGGAAACTTCAAGGTGTTTGGATTTAAACTGTGAGGTCTTCAGAGCTTGTCCCCCTGTGACTTAGTGGTGCCCCTTCTCCTTGACAGCCTTGCTTTGGGCTTCTATGTCCTGCCCCCATCACCCTCCTGGTGGGGTGGCTCCAGGAGGTTGGTCTTTAGGTTGGGGGTCATGCCTAAGGCAGCAGACTTCTGAAACGCTCCTCTGTCAGAGTCAGCCGGGGTCCCTGGGCTGGGAGGCGGGAGTCCTGGGAGGAGAGTGATGAGAGATGGGGAAGTGAGAAAGCCGGGGAGAAAAGACTTCTCTGCCCTCTGGTTCTCAGATCCCTGGAGGGACTCCACTGCATGGGAACCAGTGATCCAGCCCTGCCCTTTCCTCAGAGGAGGGAGAAGGCAGGGTGGGGGCCCTGTCTCCCCAGGGGGCCAGGCTGAGTCTGGGCTGCTTCTTGGAGCCCCTCCGGCCATGAGGTCCACTTTGTGGCAGAAGGAGCACCCTCTGCATCTCTGCCTGCTGGGCCTCTGGGTGGCAGGCTGACAGCCGAGCCCTCCCCTCCAGCCGTGCTTGTGGGGTGGGTGGGGGACTGGGGAGACTTGGGTAAGGATGGGGAAGGGTGCCGAAGGGTCATCCCTTTGTAAAAGGAAAGGTCGAGGTCAGAGCTACACTTCCTACCATCACAGGCCTCTTATATTTTTAAATTATGATTAAAACCATGTTATAGAAAGTTTGGACTATATAGAAAACAGCATTTCTCCTAAGCCCGCCGCCGTCATACAACCGCCATTGTCATTTCACAGTCGCCCTTCCGGTGTGTGTGTCCATGCCCATGTGTGTTCACACTGCTGTGTTCACACTGTCGTAGTGATGCTACTGAGTGTGTAGTCTCTACCCCTATTCTCTTCCCTTGACACCGTATGATAAGCATTTTTCATGGGCCATATGACGACCATTTTTACCTTTTCTTTCCTGAGGATAAAATGCACCCAGTAAAGCGCATGGAGCATGCTAATGTTAAGTGGATGACCTGGTGCGTGTCTCACGTCTGCACACGGAGTAACCGCTATTCCAGCAGGCTCCCTCATGCCCCTTTCTCGTTACTCTGCCCCCATGCCCCACCAGGGCCGGGTCACTGGTACTCGTGGCCCTAAAATGTCCCCCGAGTGTCTCTACCACAATGTAGTGAACGAACGCCTTTCCTATTGCCAATGAGGTTGCTTCCCGTTGTTCATTGGTACAAAGAAGATGTGCTTTTTAGCAACGTTGGGGCCTTCGAAGGGTAATGCTGCTCATCTAGGAGGAGAGGTCATCTGCAAATGGTCAGCGCAGGTCTGTGAAGGCTCAGAAACTCCATAACTGTTCATTTGGCCTATTCATTTGGCCTAATTAGAAGCCAGCCCACACCTTTTTATTGATTGCAAGAAGGGAGAGTTGGAGAGTAGAAGATTTATACTGGGGCCCTCTTTTTACTTCAAGGTGTATCTGTGTGAGGAGAGACACTTTATAGTTTTATTTTTAAAAAATTCCTGGCCACCTCTTTCTCTAGTGCTTGAAGGGGTCTGCAGTTGGCAGTGAGGACAAAGGGAAGGGGTTGGTTGCAACACAAAAAGGCCCAGTGAGAGAAGGGGNGGGTGGGGGACTCGGGAGACTTGGGTAAGGATGGGGGAGGGTGCGGAAGGGTCATCCCTTCGTAAGAGGAAAGGTTGAGGTCAGAGCTACACTTCCTACCATCACAGGCCTCTTATATTTTTAAATTATGATTAAAACCATGTTATAGAAAGTTTGGACTATATAGAAAACAGCGTTTCTCCTAAGCCCGCCGCCGTCATACAACCGCCATTGTCATTTCACAGTCGCCCTTCCGGTGTGTGTCCATGCCCATGTGTGTTCACACTGCTGTGTTCACACTGTCGTAGTGATGCTACTGAGTGTGTAGTCTCTACCCCTATTCTCTTCCCTTGACACCGTATGATAAGCATTTTTCATGGGCCGTATGACGACCATTTTTACCTTTTCTTTCCTGAGGATAAAATGCACCCAGTAAAGCGCATGGAGCATGCTAATGTTAAGTGGATGACCTGGTGCGTGTCTCACGTCTGTACACGGAGTAACCGCTATTCCAGCAGGCTCCCTCATGCCCCTTTCTCGTTACTCTGCCCCCATGCCCCACCAGGGCCGGGTCACTGGTACTCGTGGCCCTGAAATGTCCCCCGAGTGTTTCTACCACAATGTAGTGAACGCCTTTCCTATTGCCAATGAGGTTGCTTCCCGTTGTTCATTGGTACAAAGAAGATGTGCTTTCTAGCAACGTTGGGGCCTTCGAAGGGTAATGCTGCTCATCTAGGAGGAGAGGTCATCTGCAAATGGTCAGCGCAGGTCTGTGAAGGCTCAGAAACTCCATAACTGTTCATTTGGCCTATTCATTTGGCCTAATTAGAAGCCAGCCCACACCTTTTTATTGATTGCAAGAAGGGAGAGTTGGAGAGTAGAAGATTTATACTGGGGCCCTCTTTTTACTTCAAGGTGTATCTGTGTGAGGAGAGACACTTTATAGTTTTATTTTTTAAAAATTCCTGGCCACCTCTTTCTCTAGTGCTTGAAGGGGTCTGCAGTTGGCAGTGAGGACAAAGGGAAGGGGTTGGTTGCAACACAAAAAGGCCCAGTGAGAGAAGGGGCTTGTGCAGGAGCCAGCCAGGTCTCGTTTGAAAGCCAGGAACTGTTGGCTTGTCATTTAGACATGAATCAGAACTGAAATGTTTGGGCCTGACTAGGAAGACGGAGAGGTTCTGGAAATGGGGAGACAGGCGTGGAGGGGCTGTGTCGTGGAGAGCAGGGGCCGGTGGAGTGGGACTGCAGCCTCCCAGACTTGGAGGAGGCAGCGGGAAGGCAGGAGAGGCGGGAAAAGGGTGCTGTCTTTGGGTTAGTGCCATGGGGCATTTGGCCCAGACTCAGCAGTTAGATTAAGTTTCCGAAAGCACATTCCTGCGCAGAATGGAAGCTGTGTTTTGCTGGTTGGCTGGTGTACGAGGGAGGCTGAGCAGTAGAAGGATTACCAGAGGCATAGTCTGCATTTAGAGGCAAGGCTGGGCAGCGGCGTGCTGGTGTGCACGCACACACGCACACCCCACACTCAGCATGTGAGGCTTCCTTTTCCTCTGGGGCCTCTTGGGCATGTGTTCAGATGTTTATCCTCAGACAAAAAAACAATTGTGCAGAGTGGCCTACCTGGCAAGACTCTGCCTCCCACATTTTAGTGAACTTCTTTTGATGACAGCGACTAGGACATGGCTGGAAGATTCAGGGTATGGAAGAGGCCTCGGGCAGAACTTTCCTGGTCCAGACCTCATTTACTCTGATGCTGAAGGGTGGGGGTTGCACCTAGACTTCATCCCTTCCTGGAGACATCAGCTTCTGGTCTTCAGGAAAAACTGAACCACCTGGAGTGTCTCACCTCTGCACTCCTCCCCTCTCCTCCAGGCTGCCCTGGCCACGTGGGTAATGGCTGTTGTCGGGTTCTGTGGAGGTGCCTCTCCCAATCTCCTCTGCAGACGACTTTCCTTTCTTACTGAGCCTCAGCTTTATTTGTGGGAAATCTCTCTTGCTGCTAATGCCTCACTTTAGACCTCCTTGTCTAATTCTTGCTTTTTAAAATGCTTGTGACTCTGATCTCCTTTATTCCTTTTACCTTTCTTTGCACAAGCTTTGGACCAGGAGGCCAAACATGGCCCACAGGTTCCCACTCTGTGCACCTGAATCAGCAGCAGACATTGCCGATGGACACCATGTCCCCTCTTCCTGGCCCCGACTCAGCCTAGGACTTGCCCTCACCCAGCACAGCGGGTGCTCACAGCCGGGCACCAGAGCTGATGTTTAATGTACAAGCCGTTGTTTCATTCCTTACTTCCAATAAGCTGCCATTGAGATAACTACTCCTATTCGATTCTTCATTTTCCCTAAAAGTCTTTAATGAATTCTCCCAGTTATCCTGTCATCCCCAGGTTCCGGTTGACTTTGGAAATAAAATAGGTGGTAACTGGGTAGTAATGCTGGATCTGGGAGTTTTAGTCCTCAAGCTGATGTGGCGTCGTAAGCCGATGCTGATTTCATGGGGGGCGAACCTGGAACTCCCCCGTGCGGGTCTTTCCGCACTCAGGCAGGCACACGCTCCCGAGTCATCCTCTCTCAGCATCAGCCGGCCGGCGAGACAGCTGACAGGAGAGGGAGGCGCTCCCCTTGGAGGAAAGATCGTAAGGTGACAAGGGCCCGTGTTCCCAGAATTTAACTCATGAATACAGAGAAGAGCCAAACTGGTAGAATGGGAAAAAAACAAGGGGCTGGAAGAGATACTGGATTTAAGTTTTAACCCCGACTCTTTGAGTTCATGTGGCTCTGAGTAAGTCACTTAACCTCCCAGATTGTCACAGTGGTGAAATGAGCACAGTAATCATGACAATACTCTCGCGGCCTTTTTTTTTTTTTGAGGACCAAATGAGAGAATACGTGATGGTAATATTTTTAAGCATTTTGTAAATTCCAGGCGTCATCCATTCGCCAGTTTGGTTGACAAATGTGTGTGGAGTGTTTTCTTGCAGGAGTCTCTGGGCCTGTGTCCCACCCTGAGCTGCCCAACTCCATTCTGGGGACTGCGCTTCGGAAGAGAGTTCAGGGGGTGGCACAGTTCCCAGTCATGGCCAGAACCCAGAGAGAGGACGGGCTCGTTGGGAAGTGAGAACCAACCCACTTCCTGTGAATTTCTCTGCTCCCCCTGTGCACCTGTGCTCCAGCTCAGTGCCCCAGCTCAGTGCCCCATCTCCCAGCTGCTTCTCAGAGCAGCCCAGGGTGTCACTGCTCTGTTGCCACTGGGGCCACAGGCCTGCCCATTTATCCCTCTCTTGGTACGCTGCTGCTCACTCTTCCCGCCGGACAGACACTGGTGTGCTACACCGGCAGGCTGGGCCGACCCTGGCCCTCGGAATGGTGAATTCCACAGACAGAAGCCATGCCTCCTTTTGCTCAGTGCCCCACAACTCTGATTCCCATCAGATACTTCCTTGAGGTCTTCTAGGCTCTGACCTTGAATTAGAACAGGCCATTACGGACCCCTGTAAACATTTCTTTATTAAAGGACCTCTAGCTTCCTTTATCTGTGTTTTAGTCAGGGTTCTACAGAGAAGCAGAACCAATTTTACATAAATATGTAGAAAGAGAAGGACAAAGAGGAAGAGATTTAATTTAAAGAATTGGCTACCAGCCCTGGTCATTGTGGCTCAGCTGGTTGGAGAATCATCTGGTAAACCAAAAGGTTGCAGGTTTGATCCCCAGTCAGGGCACATTCATAGGTTGTGGGTTTGATCCCTGGCTGGGGCAACTGATCAATGTTTTTCTCTGACATCAATATTTTTTTTCTCTCTCTCTCTAAAAGCAATGAAAAAAACGTCCTCTGGTGAGGGTTAGAAAAAGAAAAGCATAATTTTAGGCCCCTCCGTAGAGAACAGGCCGGGCACACTGGAGTTTACTAAACATTAAACAGGAATTTTATATTAAAAAGAAAAGAACCGGCTCCCATCATTGTGGAGGCTGGCGAGTCCAAAATCCACAGGGATTCATGAGTTCCACCTGGGAAACAGCAGCCGTCTGTTCTCCAGCACTGGGTTCAGTATTTGGACATTTCAGAAATTGGTGTCTGGATAATTGGCGTGATTGGAATCCCCAAGAGAACAGTGAGGCCTCGTCCCCATGGTTGAGGACCTCGTAGTCGAGATGGAGAAGGTGGGGCGCAGCAACATGTGAGCCACGGAGCCAGCCAGAGCCATGAGTGGCCTCACGGAGATGTAGACAGATTTTAGTGGGAGCTCAGGCTAGCAGCGATTCACTGGGGGGCAGGCGGGGGGACAGGAAGACTCGGAGTTGAGCTTGAGGAGTGTGTGGGAGACACCCTTGATCTCGAATTTTTGGAGTCCTCACATACCTTCCTCAGACCTTCAACGACTAAATCCAGCTGTCAGCATCGTGTACTTAGACTTGAGCCCAGCGCAGTGTCCAGCACAGGGCAGATACATGTGAGCTGACTTTCCAGTGCGTATTTCCATGGTGAGTTCAAACAGATCCCAAATCTAACCGCCAGCTGGTTGTCTTTCTCGCTACCCCAGCCTATTCCCCACTCCATTCCCAACCCCCGCTTCTCACTGTTCCTCATCTCTTTTCCCACTGGGAATGTACATTTTGTGATTAAGAAAAGAAAAGGAACCTTGTAGTGTTTTTCCCAACACCAAAACAAGGAGTCATTGCAAATTGGAAAAACGCTCGTTGGCTTGGATGTCTCAGAGAAACCTGTGCAAAGCCCTTTGCTTTGGGGTGAAGGGCCGGCAGTGCCAGTGTGAAGTGTTGGGGGAGGGGAAAAACACAGGTGGCTTTAAGAGCTGCCCCTGGAGGGGAAGGGCGTCTGCAGCTGAAAGCTGGGGCTGAAAGTCCCGGCCAGGCTGCTGGGTTCTACTTTGCCAGGAGATACAAACAGCTCCGTATGGGGGTTACACAGTTGGAAGAGAACTGGCTTGAGCTTAAAACTGAACTACTTTGTTTGTACTTTGCCAGTTGGACAAGAACATTATTGAGAGAGAGCTTAATCCCAAAAGGTGCTAAGCAACTTGAAATCTAAATAGGAAATGACTAAGAAACAGCTTATAGTTTTAGGTCAAAGTCATATGAACCCTTTTGTTTTCCCCTAAATACACATAGAAATTCCCAACTCAGAAGAATGTCCTCAATATTCAGACGACAGTGGCAATACTGATCCCATCAGACCTGGTGCAGGTGCCCAGGCAAGTGCGTGGTGTAAGCTCTGCTCAGGGCACCTGGGCGAGAGCTGTCTGCCCTAGACAACCAGGGTTCCAGTGCTCTGTTTAGTAATAGTCCATATTTTCCAAAGGAAGGCCCTAAGACTGTGGCACATCTACCAAGGACGCACTTAGAACTCTTACTGTGGCCCACTCTTCTCCTCAGTCTGTTTTTTGCACACGTAACTACATGCTTAAATAAAATCCCAGGTCCGTTTTCTAAGCTAAGGAACATACAGTGTGTTGAGTAGGATAATAGACACGGTGAGCCAGAGCACTTTGAGAAGCCCGTTACACGAGAAGGTGGAGGAAGGGTCACAGCAGGGCCCTCTTATCAGTGATGTCACTTGCCACGGGTTTAGTCGCCACGGTCAGCCGTAGTCTGAAAATAGTAAATGGAAAAATCCCAGAAATAAATAATTTATAAGTTGCAGTGGAGCAGTTCTGAGTAGCATGATGACATCTCACGCCGTCCTGCTCTGCCCTGCCCTGCCCTGCCCTGCCCTGCCCTGCCTATGCTGTGAACTGTCCTTGCCCCAAGTACCCAGGCTGTAAGTCACTTAGTACCTGTCTCGGTTCTCAGACCAACTGTCTTAGTACCGCAGTGCTTGCGTTCAGCTCACTCTTATTTTACTTAGTAATGCCGCATTCACGTAACTGTTTCACAGCGTATTGTCATAATTGTTCTTATTTTATCATTAGTCACTGTTGTTAACCTCTTAGTGTGCCTCTCAGCTTTCACGCATGCGCGCATACAGCCGTGTGCCACTCAACGACAGGGATACATACTGAGAAGTGTGTTGTTGGCCGAGTTCATTGTTGTGTGAGTGTCTCAGACTGTCCTTACACAACCCCAGGTGGTACAGCCTCCTGCACAACAAGGCCTGCTGCGCCGAGGCTCCGGAACTGTATAGCGTGTTCCTCTACGAATCGATAGGAGGTTAAATCAGGCTGGAGAGAAAATGATGCAATCAGGAGTTGCAGTAAACGTGAGGCGTCTGAGGCTGCTGCTGGCATGACACTGCGTACTGTTTACAGCAAACCTTTTTATAAATAGAAACTACACTCTAACGATAAAAATGTAGTGAATACGTGAACTTGTAACAGTCATTTATCACTATCAGGCGTTAGGCACTATATGCAATTATGCAGACCGTATTTTTATGTGACTGGCAGCGCAGTAGGCTTGTTTACACCAGCATCTCCACAAACACACAACTTCTGCTTTGCGCTGATGTCATGACAGCTATAGTGTCACTAGGCGGCAGGAATTTTTCAGCTTCATTAAAATCTTACGGGACTGCTGTCACATATGCAACCTGTCGACCTGTCATGTGCTGTCACTGTGCACAGCACGTGACTGTGTAAGAGTGCACAGGGTTCGGTACTGGGCTCAGTTTCAGGCCTCCACTGGCAACCGGGTCTTGGAACGAATCCCTCAGGAATAAGGGGCGCAGGTGACTGCTGTAATTAGCTTGCTTGAAATCACTGGAATCCTTTAGGAAACATTATGCAAGAAAATTTTATAAAAATCTTTTATTCATTTATATTTAGGGAGGGGGAAGGGAGAGAGAAAGAAAGGGAGAAAAACATTGACGTGAGAGGGAAACATTGATCGGTTGCCTGAAGTGCCCAGACCGGGGACTGAACCCACAACTCAGGCATGTGACCTGATCAGGAATTGAACCGGTGACCTTTCGCTCTGCAGGCGCCGCCCAGCCAACTAAGCCAACTGTTCAACACTGGACAGTACCAAGACAATTTCTTTAAAATGAAAAAGAAAGAATCAGCCCTGGCTGGTGTGACTCTGGATTGAGTACCGGCCTGTGAACTGAAAGGTTGCCAGTTCATTCCTTGTCAGGCACAGGCTTGGATTGCAGGCCAGGTTCTCCACTGGGGTTGTGGGAGGGGCACCCAACTGACCTTTCTCTCATACATATGTGTTTCTCTCCCTCTTTTCCTTCCTTCTGCCCCCCTCTCTAAAAATAAATAATGAATAAAATCTGTACAAGAAAGAATTAAGAGAACAAGTGGCTCCCTTGGCTCTTCCTTATCTGTGTGTAGAAAAGCTTAGGGATTTCCACTTTGATCTTGTTTTTAGAGTTTCAGCCATTTTTAGGATCTGGTAAGAACCCTGAGAACGAAAGAACAGTGATTCTATCCTGCAAACAGAACAAATGTTCACGTCTAAGATAAAGAATCATTTCTTAATATTGAGGAAAAATGTAAGCAAAAAAACCTAAAAACAAAAAAATCTTGCCGAGGGGCAAAAACAGCACTTTTTTTCCTATGGGGAAAATTGTGTTTAATTTTGAGTGACTGTGCTCTTCTTCTGCTAAAAAATATTTGAAGATTCCAGGAATCAGACTGAGGCTCAGCCAGCAGCAAGGTGAGCAGAAGCCTGTCTCAGAGCCCCGCCCTCCACTGCAGACCTGCCATGTTCTCATTGAACTCTGCCGTGTTCTCATTTCATCTGGCACTTGCCCCTTGTTCTTGGAATGGTACCCCATCTGCCTACAGCATCTTCCTTTCCACTCCCTTCCCCAGAGAGCGCCTACCTCCCTTGGTTTAATGAGTTCCTTCTCAATTTTCAAGCCTCAAGTATCTTCTCCTTTAGGAATCTTTTCTTGACCCCTTCAACTCCCCAAGTGTCTGGAGTAGGGTCTCTTCTTCCCAGCTTCCTTACTGTCATGTGGGGTGTATTTCGATCCCACCGTGGCCTCATTGCCTGGAGGCAGGAACATGACCACTCATTTCTGTGACCACACTGCTAGGCCTTCCGAGTGTCTAGCAAGAGGAAGACTGTAGATAAAATGTGTTTAAATTCTGGAAGATCAAAAATGGCTTGCAGAAAGTGAACCAAGTCTTCTTCACCAAATCCTGACATATTAAATGTTTTAAGGAAATAAGGAAGAAAGGAGGAAGCAAGAACTCAGGGTATAAACAGGTTGAAGAGACAAAGAAATTCAGGAAGGGTTTAGAAAAACTGTTAGGTATGAGCAACAAAAGGCTGCTTAAAATGAACTGAGATGTTTGGAGGAAACTTTGGAACCTTTGAAAGGAGATGCCAATGAATGTGGTGGCTCTGTGTCCTACCAGACACCTCAGGGACACTATCAGAGGTGAGGGTGGGTGGCATCAGAAGCCACTGCCCTAGGAACCTGCCGTTCCCAGGTGTGAGGGCAGAAGCGGGAACCACTGTGGGCTTCAGTGGCGTTAGGACAGTGTCCCTGCCTCTCCCACCTAGAACTCTGTCTTTAAAGGCACGCTGCTGCTCATCTTCATTCTCCCTCTGAGCGCCTTGGGCTCCCTTTCACTCCTCTCCCTCTTCCTGGGCAGGCTGCCTGCCTGCCAGAGGCCGTGCCAGGGCCGAGCTCTGGCTCTGATGAGTCCAGACCACCAGGATTCACATTAATTTTCCCATTGCTAGAGTTTATAGTTTATATTGAGTTGATCAGAGAAATATGTGTGATGTGGGTTGCTAGCAAATAAATCTTTTTTTCCTTCTTCTTTTTTTCCTCAGTGTTTTTTTTTTTCAAACCATTTCATTCCTTCCTTTGGTCCAAAAGAAACTCCCCAGTCCTGCTAACCAGCCCCACCTCATAGCAGCGCCAAAGTCAGATAAACGAGATGGTCTGCAGACATCCTGGTTCATCTGGCTGCCAGACTCAGTGGAGACATGGCCCCCATCCTTGACTTGTCTTCAAGGATTAATCACATTGCTCGTTCTCCTCTTATGTCTTTTTTAAAAATATATATTTTTAATTGGTTCAAGCCAAGAAATTCCTGAAGCATTAGGCCAGTTTATTGCGAATCGTTTAATGACACGGCAAACTAGATTTCTTATTTGTCCTCCTCCTTCCTCTCACACACACCCTCATGCCTTTTCTCCTCCCCCCCCCCTACTGTCGTGGCTTCAATCTCGGTCCCCATCCCCCTGGCTCTGCACGCTCTTCTCCCACCTAGGCTTTCTCTCAGGGCTCAAGTCTGGGCGGAAACCCCACCTCAACTCAAAGGAACGGAAAGAAACACAAGGTTTAACAACTAATGTGTTTGGCATCTGCAAAGGTTTCTCCCCCCGCCCCCCGCCCCCGCCATGGGAACTGTTTTTTATTTAAATAAAAGAGAGTGTGTCTTGTTTTCATCAGAAAGTGTGTTTGAGAAATTTTATGTCATGTTTCCATGGCTGGCAGGAGAGTGCTTCAGAGCCCAAATTATTTGTGCAGTTGGACAGGCAGAAAAAAAAAATCCCATACAGAGCAAATCTATTTATCCACTCACCCTGCCTGTGAAGAGAGGAGGACTCACTCTGCCAGGCTCCTTTCTAAATTTCCTTGGGAGACCCAAGTGGCCTGACCCAGGCTGGAATGCTGGTGGAGGTGGGCTAGGCTTGGGGGCATCGCTCTGGAAATTGTTGTATCCTGCCTTGTGTACGTCTTGTCCACTGAAGCTCCTCGTGATTAGGAACTCTGTCGTCTGGTATCCTCTGCAGTGCCTGGCGTGCTACATAACCTCCAGCTCCTGGCTGGCTGAAGGAATGTTTCAGTGATGCCTGGAGCGATGGTATTGTGCTAAATGCTGACTACAGAATACCCTGATTTGCCCTGTCTTGTGGGTTACTGTGGGTTTGGTTTCAGTGGTCTGTGTGCCAGGGCAACAGACTGGCAAAGGGTTTAGTCACTGCCCAGGATGCCTGGTTTCTGAGATGCTTGCCTATCCCACAGCAAACCCCCTCCTCTCCTGGGAGCTAGGCTTTCGGACCTAGTGAAAGCCCTGTCGAGCTCCACCCTGGACTCTGCTTCTGTAACTGATTCACTGGCAAAGCACTTTCTTTCAGAGAACTAGTCTGGGGTCCTGCCAAGCCTTGGTTCCTCAGGTAACTTGAAGACTGAGAGCCATGTGGTGATTCTCCCTCTGCCCATTGCCCATTGGCGAAGCAGTCAGGACCTGGGGAGCCTCTGCAATGTCAGAGGCGGCATAGGGAGGCAGTGCCAGGGACCCTTCACCTTCACCAACTCCACCTCCAAGCCCATCTGTAGAGCAATGAGCCACAGGCTCTGTGCAGACAGCTGGTAGGACCTTTGCTTCCCTTGCACTTTCCCATCTTTCCAGAAGGGACTAAGGTGTGGGGAGGAACTATGGGGTCAGCATGCCACTGCGGAGTGCTCTGTTAGAGCAGAACCTTTCCATGCTTTGCCACAGATACAACAAACCACCGTAGAGACAAGTTGGGGCCTGGAGGCCGTGAGTGGTAGGGAGCAGAAATAGCCCAGAAACTTGCCGGTGGCCGCGAGGCCGCAGAGCCACCCTGGCAGCACTGCCAGAGAGCCCCACCGAGGAGCCCCCGCAACCCGGTGGCTCGTGTCCAGGCCCCAGCAGATGAGTGCAGGCTTGCCTTGTGATTCCTGAAAACAGGCAGGCGGGGAGGACAGGGCTGACTGTATGAGAGATTCGTTGCGGTGGGGAGAAAGCCAGCTTTTTAAAGTGGGCTCATGGAAATGGGGGTGTTGGTAACTCCTTCCAGCCTCCAGCCAAAAGCCCCGTTGTACCTGACCTCTTAAACAGAACTGAAGTTTGATCTGTAGCCTGAGTGAGAGCTCAGGGAGAAGAGGATGGAGTAGAGGAGCTCCTTGAAAGTGATTGTCAAGTTTAACGGTTCCACTTGGAGCATTCTGCTGAGGCATGGTGTGGCGCAGCACGGCGCAGTACGGTGGGGGGCACCTGTAACCGTGTGAATTCTGTGAAAATCAGGGGGCTGCGCCTAATTAAGATTTGACAGTTTTGCATTATGATAATGCATGAACATGTACCAAATATTTTAACTTAACGCATAGCTCTACTGAGCCTTTTAGTAAGTAAAGGACTGGGTCTAGAAGGTGGTGCGAAGGAAATTCAAAAGGGGCTCAAGCTAAAACTTGTCGTCCACTGTGGTTTCTCCTGTGAGCCTGGTGGTGGCAGCCACACCCATGTGCCTTTAAGTGTCTTTTAGTTGCCTCCCCGCCCCCAGCATGTGTGATGTACCCTGCAAATTTGAAGAGGAAACACACAGCACAGTGACATGATTTCTGTCTGAACAAATGCCTGTGATGTGTGTATCCCAGGTCCTATGGAAGCGATAGATCAGGACATCAATGTTCCCTTAAGAAACCAAGCACTTAGAAGGCAAGGAACTGGGCAGAGTTCTGTTTGGAACCTAGATTAATATGAGCCTCCTCAGAAAGCACCAAGTTCTGTTGAAAGTAAGGAAGGTCAGTAAACTCTGAGATGGCTCCAGCAACCAGGGCTTCTGACCTGCTGAAAGCGGCGAAACCAAAGTGGGCCTATTGGCATTTGATCAGTGCAGACAAGTTAATAAAATAGCTGGAAGACTACACAAAGGGAGGAGGCAAAAGAGGGTCTGAGGGAAGGTAGGAGGATTAAAGCTGCAAAAACATTCCGCTATTGGATTTCTTAAACACACCAGCCAACAGGCAAGGACAGGTGTCCTGTCAAACCATTTCCCCATGAAACCTGATCCTTCCTTCTGAATCGAGGCCTGCTCACCCCATTTGTAGCTCAAGGGCCTGCCCCTGATTCCCAGTGAGACGCCCGGGAGCAGCCCAGAGACTGGCCAGGAAACCAGTTTTGCAGACAAAAGGGCCTGGGAACAGGCTGCTTTCCTTCCCATGCAGCCGAATGGATCCCTCTGCACCTGCCCTGCCTGGTGGCTAATGAGGCTGTTGTTGATTATGAAGCTTCCATTCGTCCCTGGTCCCCTTCCTCTGCCCCAAAACACTAGAAGGGGGCTGCTGTGATTTTCAACCGTCCATCACTCTTCCTTTGATCACGTAGGGAAACTCAACTTTTGCTCCAGCAGCCAAATGGGGAGTTTGTCTAGTGAAGCAACAGCCAAGGCTTAAGTTTAGGAGGCCCACGGAGAGGCCAGGGCCAAGGGCTAAATTGCTGCTTATTTGTTTTGAAGCCAGGAAGGCTTGCTTGCCAGTCAGCCCTGGTGGGGAGCTGGGTGCACAGCTGGGGTGTCCTTGGTCCTGCCTGCGCAGGCTGTTGTGCACATGTTGGCATCAGAACACAGGGGCTGTCTACGCACATGGCTGACTGGTGCCCGGCCTCACGCCTCTCCCACTGCACAGCCTTCTGTCTCTAGCCCGGCCATTGTCAGCGGGTGCGGGAAGAGCCAAGAGGGGCGTAGAGGCACATGGTGTTTGTAGGACTGGGTGGGGGAAGTGGGTGCGCGGAGGAGGGCATGCTCCTGCCTGAATGAGCCCTCAGTTACAATGGGGCAGTAGCCCAGGGCTATTACGATGGATATGGAATTCTGGTGCCAAACTCCTTTCAGTGGCTCCCATCTTTGTTGCAAAATGATCTGTTAGGTTTAAATATATTCTCGCTTGAGGCACATTTTCTTGGAATGAGGTAAAGCTACGGGGGAGGATAGAAAAAACTCAAAAACTCTCAGTGGAGTATTTTTAGGTGTGTATGAGACCAGTGAAGAGAGCGCTGCTCAGTGATGGAGGAATTCCCAGAGGCCCCTGAGCTCACCGCGCTCACAACTCGCTCCGTGGCGGGGGCCTCCTGACTTGGCAGGTACACATGCACTGAGCTGAGAAGGGTTAAGGCCTTCGTATTGTTTAAGTGCATTGCTTTTGAAAGCAGTTAGCAATATTTAGCTAGAGCACATTGAGCACAGGCTGCCCACCCTTTCCCATAGTCCATATCTTCTTTTCTAAGAAAAAATGCATCCAGTGAATGTCTCGGCTGAAAGGCTCACCCGTAGCTGGGTGCTGTAATTTGGGTGGCCCAGTGCAAAATGGAAATGTGGGGTCCCTGGTTCAAACATTAGTAAGAATTTCAAGATGGTGACAGCAGACCCTTAAACCAAGCATTGACCCCTTCCAAGCACAGGGCCCTGCACCACTGGGCAGGTTGCACACTCATGAAGCTGCCAAAGTACTCCACAAGGATTTAGAGAGCATTTATTGTCTCCTGAAAACTGTGCAGGGGGTGGGTGGGGGGCTGGATTGTAAAATAGACTGCTCACTGGGAATTTACAATTTACTTGGGGTCAGATATCACACACACAAAATTAAATAATGATGAGATGATTCTTTAAAAGCCCAGAAGGCTCTGAACTAATGTGTGCTTTCTCAGAAAGCACGAAGTTCTGTGGCAAGGAAGGAGGGTCACCCACCCAAAGGACTGGACCCATGAGAGTCTCCCGAGGGCCGCAGGCACCACTTGGTCAGCCTGCAGAGGGAGGTGGGGTAATGGGAACAAATAGGGCAGCCCGTCATTGTTTTGCCATGCCGTGAACAGCACTTATTTCTTACTCCACATTTACTGGACCTACTATACCCCTTTCCTGTGACCCTGGAAGTAACCTCTCAAGAAACATTCTATTTTCGAAATAGCCACACTTACATAAAAGCTTGGCCACACTTGAATAAAAGGTTCACAGAAAATGTGTTGTGCTGGGCCCTTATTCTTGAGCTCACAATGCAGACCAGACTCAGCCAGGAAATTTGAGTTCAGGGTCGGCATAAATGGGCATCTTGTACCTGACTGAGCAGCCAGCTCCAAGACAGTCATTCCTTCCATCATTGGACGTTTACTGGACACCTACTCAGGTCAGGCCTGGGTTAGGTTTGGAAAACATATATATGAAACCTCGATCCCTGCCCCCAAACAGTTCACAACTGATACAGTAATCAAAGGGACTATGATCCTTGCATACAAACAAAAGGGCTCTCCTGCCCTGGCTTGACGGAGAGCTTCTGGAAAGTTCCATTAAGTGAGGACCTCCTGACCTCACTAAGTGCCTGAATCACTGGACTCTCCTTTGGTGACAGTAAGTTTGTTTTTCTTAACTATCTCTTCTGTAAGAAACCTGACTCCCCACTGCTCCTGTTGCCTCCTCTGGGTCTTCTGTGGAAACGGCACAGGCAGGTGGGGTCTTGCAGTGGGATTGTAGTGAACACCGATGGTTATCAGGTCTCTGGAGGTGAGCAGAATTCGGTGTGGACAGCACGCAGTGAGGGAACCTCTAGGGTATTTTCGAAGTACCGTTATGAAGTCTGGGTAAATGTTTTCTCCTCCTTTTATCTCACTCTGGTTTTGCTGCACAAGTGGACCATTCTGTTCAGCAGTATCAGTGACTCGGCTCCTACAAAGAGAGTTTTGTGGTTTGGACTGTGGGATTGGTTGGGAAGCATTCTGCTCTTGTTCCAGATGGATATCCATCTTCTCTCAGCTTAGATCCCAGTCTTCTTGCCGCCCTGCCAGCTCGACCGCTGTGCAACCAGGACCTGCAGCCTGGTGTCAGGATCCTCAGCCTCCCCTAGACCCCTGCCATTAAGCCACACCAAAGAGGAGCCCCCTCTTGGCCTTAGAAAACCTGTCGGGCATCCTCAGATCCCCACGGCAGCCCTAAGAAGTGTTAGCCATGACGAAGAGCATAGCTTCCTCATAGCAGGACTCACCTCTGCTCATAACCACGGTTGGTAACTGAGCAAACCCCTGGGCCTGCCGCTCTTCACTGTGGATGCTTCAGCAGAACCAGGGAAGGCTGTTCTCAACTGAAGACATCAGCATTCCCTTTTATTTGTGCCTTCTGTCTCCATTCGGTGGGCTGTGCCAGGACGTTTGTGCCTTGACCCTGACCAGGTTTTGCAGTGGGCCCGGCCAACTCATCCCCAGGTCTCGGTGTAACAAAAGAGGCTGGTCTGCTTCACAGGCACCTCCGGATGGAATTCTCGGCGTCCACCCCCGCCCTGCAGCTTATATACACCAAGTTGGACTCTCGGGCAGTACGGAGGACCACCACACATTCCATCCTTTAAACTGCCATAGGCCACGAAAGGCTAGAGGAAGGACTTGGAGAACCCCCAGAGAGCCCCCTGTGTGTGAGGTTCTGCCGCTGTGTGGGGGTGACAAAAGACTCCAAACCACAAACCAGCCTGCAACATTGCGCGTTCCCTCCGTCGAGGCTCAACTGGCACCTTCCCTTCTCTCCACAGACCTCCAGGACTTCAAGTTAGACGTGCAGCACGTGATCGAAGTAGATGAGGGGAACACGGCCGTCATTGCCTGCCACCTTCCTGAGAGCCACCCAAAAGCCCAGGTTCGATACAGTGTCAAACAAGAGTGGCTGGAGGCATCCAGAGGTGAGCGAGCGGGAGCCCGGCCACCAAGGCCAGGAGGGAAGCTGGCCGCCCCTGACCTCTGCTTCCCAAACCCCTATCAACACCCGATAGATCCCTCCCTCCTCATGCTGGTCCGCTGCCTTCAACTTGACGTTTATCCCTGGGGGGTCGTAAAGGGATTAGCCTCTTTTATGGAGGTCTTCTGCCTTGTCCTGAGGAATTTCTTTATCCTCTGAGGCCCTGGAAGCTGTTGCTGAGCTACTGCTATCCGATCGGGGCTGTCAGCACAGGGCTCCAGATTTCCACCCCATGTGAGCTCCTGGCCACCAGGCAAACGCAAAAAGGCTGCCCGGCAAACCTGTTCCCGTAGCTGCAGAGTGTGGGGTGGAGTGGGTCCCCACACAGCAGAGCAGTCCTTTTAGTGGAACTTCAGTTTTCCCTCTTCCCATTTTCCTGGTAACACAGCCACCTGGGGGAGGCCAAGCTCTGGTGCTCGAAATGCCAGGAGAGAGACAGGGTGTTTCCTCCACAACTGACCTGCCCTCAAGGCCAGCTAGACCCTACTGACTGAACCCCACAGCTCAAAATGTATGCCTTTTAAATGGCCTATAAGCTTTTAACTTTCTCTGGTTATGCAAGGAATGTGTGTTCACTATAGAAAATACACAAAACTAATTTTTTTGAAAGTGTAGAAGCCCTAATCCTGCTCCTCAGAAATAACTGGAGACTGAGAAAACAGCATTGATCTCTAGTGTTCCCAGCAGAAGCCTGGAGTAAGCTTCTTTAGGGAGAAGGCCTGTGCATCCCACAAGGGTCAAGGGCTTCCCCAGTCTGTCTGGCATTTGCCTAAGGAGCTCACACCCAGAGACAGGCAAGCACCAGGCTTAGCAAGTCCCAAGTACTGGGACACCACCACTCCCAGGGCAGGCCACCAGAAAGCTCTGAGCGCCAGCAATTTGCCTGCCCGGAAGCTGAACTCTCTTCCAATCACTGGTGTATCTAGCAGTGTGCATCTATCTCCTGTGGAAGGAAGCTGACCAGAGCCTGAAGCCCCCTCCCTGGAACCCCTGGCCCAGAGCAGACACAGCCTAGCAGGCCAGTGACACAGAAGGAAGCGCTTCAGTGGCCTCCATAGAGGGTGATAGTTGGGAGTCAGAATATTCCTCCCTGGTTGCAGAAATTCAGTAGTGAGGTGGCTCAACGCTGTGACTGTGACAGAGACTGATGGGAAGTTCTAAACGTCACATCCCCTCCCTACTGTTGGATTGTGGGGATGATCATTTCATGTCATCACCATGTCTGCAGCATGGGCCCCTCGGTCCTTACAATGGCTGAGGCAGCGCATGTTACATCATTTGAAATTTGAGTCTAGGTCTGGTGGACCCAAATCCTGCTACCTTTCACCCTACCAGCTCCCTTGAAAGTATAAAATGCTCCTCCACAAACCTGGGTAGTCAGCCAGTCAGCTGGCTGGCGCTTCTGTCCCACGGGGAGTGAGGTTTTATGGGGAGAATTGCATTTCCAGGGTGGGCTTGTTGGGACTCAGGTGCACAGCTCCTGGCTCCTGCCCTACCTGTCCCCTCCCCACCTTTGTGGGAGCTTTGGCTGTAGTATTTTAGGCCCATGCTCCCTTCCCCTGCTCTTTCCTCAGATAATTACCTGATCATGCCATCGGGGAACCTCCAGATAGTAAACGCAAGCCGGGAGGACGAGGGGACGTACAAGTGCGCCGCCTACAACCCAGTGACCCAAGAAGTGAAAACCTCAGGCTCCAGTGACAGACTACGTGTGCGCCGTAAGTGGCGGGGTCTCCCTGGTGGGGGCGGGGTCTGGGGCGCCACAGTCAATGCTCCAGCTCTGTGCTCTCTTCGGAATGGGGGGCGCCCCACCCCGCCCAAGCGCCAAGCTTTCACAGTCCACGCCCTTAGGCTGAGCTCACCGGGAGTCTGCGCTTCCTGGTCACTCAAGTAGAGCTGTAGAGGCACCCCCTTCCCCCTCCTTGTTGAGAGCTCTTCTTCCTTGGGTAACCTTGAGCGGATGGGGGTCCACTGGGATGTGTGAGCTGGGGCAGGACAGTCTGGCTCTCAGCAGCTGCCGGCGCATGCGTAGGAAAGACGATGGTGCATTTGTGTCCACACTGAGGGCAGCATTCTGCTCCGCTGAAGTTTGCCCAACACCTCCCTCTGGTGAAAATCTGTGGGGACCCACACGTGCCCCCATTGTATAAAAACAGCTCCCTTTGCTGAACTCGCTCCATGCACCAGGCTCTCTCCTAGGCTCTCTGTGTATTTGGTGTTGTGACATCTTAACATGGAATTACTAGATTTTTGGAGTCGGCACCACTGGCAGATAATGAGGCAAAATTTCAGTGGTTCCTCATTCACCTAGTTTTTTTTATCGATAATTTTGTTTTGGGGTTTTTTTTTGTTTTTTTGGGTTTTTTTTTTTTCGGAAAGAGAGCCACCCAGGCTGTGTGAGTTTCAGGTCTTATAAAACCTTATCTGTCCCTGGTTGGCACATAAAGCAAAAGTCACACATAGTCAATGTGCTTTTTGAAGGTTGCCAAGGAAAGTGGCACATTAAAAAGCAACGTGCCTTTCGGTAAGTTCTACTCGGTCACTCCCCAGCGTTGAAAAAAGATTGCAGCTTCCTCAGCTCAGAACCTAATGAAGTATTAATAGCTCACCAGTCTGGGGTGGGGGCTTCACGATAGGAGAAATGTGTATCTTTAAACCACAGATCCTGCTCAGCTCAGCAAGATGCTCATGCTGAGGGAGACACTGGGGTACTGTGACCCATGATTGGGGTTTGGAGGCCACTGTGGTTCCTGTATCCCACCTCATCCTCTGTCTTAGCATTCACTTCGTGCAAGCAAGAAAAATGACCTGCACCACTTGAGTTGTTCCTCTGTCCACTGCCTTATCTGTCTCTCTGCCAACATACACAGTCGCCCACACGTGTGCTTTGTCCACAGTGCTACTCCACTGCTGTCTCATTTCTTACTGTGACAGCTCCTGCTAAAAGTCCCTGTTTCTCTCAGGAAAACCAAGACCCAAGGGCGTTAAGTTACTTGCCCCGCTTTACATAGGTTGTAAGCTCCTGAAGGCCGTTTGATTCCAAATCCATGACCTCCGGGACTGCCTCCTGGGCCCGGGCCGCCCAAGGTGGCACAGAAGGGATTCGCTACACCAAGTCCTGGTCCCACAGGCAGTCCTTCCCTGCCTCGTCCCTCTAGGCTCCACTGCTGAGGCTGCCCGCATCATCTACCCCCCCGAGGCCCAGACCATCATCGTGACCAAAGGCCAGAGTCTCATCCTGGAGTGCGTGGCCGGTGGGATTCCACCCCCGAGGGTTACCTGGGCCAAGGACGGGTCCAGCGTTGCGGGCTATAACAAGACACGCTTCCTGCTGAGCAACCTGCTTATCGACACCACTAGCGAGGAGGACTCCGGGACCTACCGCTGCATGGCCGACAACGGGGTCGGGGAGCCTGGGGCAGCGGTCATCCTCTACAACGTCCAGGTGTTTGGTGAGTGTCTCTGTAGACCTTCCTCTCCTTGACCTCTTTGGTCTACATGGCCTTTCTGGAAGCTCATAACTTCAGGCTCAGGGCTGTGTACCTTCTGAATGGTCACATCTCCAGTGAGTGACAGAGGATCACTGAGAGAGGTGGAGATCCTCAGATCCCAGGGCCTAGGGTATAGGGGCCTGGCAACCTGCTTTCTGCCCTTCCTGTCGTGGCTGATGAAGGAGACCTGGGCCCTTCCTTTCCTCTCTCGGCAGCTACAGGGAAGGAAGGAGCCTTTCCCGCCTGCATTCCCTCCCCCAGCCTGACTGGGTGTGGACAGGGAGACTCAGCCTCGCTAACCCCTGCTCTGGTTTCCTGGCAGAACCCCCTGAGGTCACTGTGGAGCTGTCCCAGCTGGTCATCCCCTGGGGCCAGAGTGCCAAGCTCACCTGTGAGGTGCGAGGGAACCCGCCGCCCTCAGTGCTGTGGCTGAGGAATGCCGTGCCCCTCACCTCCAGCCAGCGCCTCCGACTGTCCCGCAGGGCCCTGCGAGTGGTCAGCGTGGGGCCCGAGGATGAAGGTGTCTACCAGTGCATGGCCGAGAATGAAGTTGGGAGCGCCCACGCCGTGGTCCAGCTGAGGACCGCCAGGCCCAGTGAGTGCAACACCAGGGCTGGGAGTTGGGTGGGGTAGACACAGAGCCCTTCTCTCAAGTCTGAAATAGAACCCCGTACATCAAACAAAATGAAGGGGCTTTGCGTTGGAAGTGCAAACTTATATTAACTTATTAAAAAGTCAGGCGCAGATTTTGCTAGTGAAAATAACCCACTTAACTGTTTTATTCTAGTTTTAAAAAAGCCTTTTTAAATTTCATGTTCCATGAAACCCAGTCTGACCACCCCTGCTCCAACGTGAAGGGAAGCAGGTGCGTCTTCAGCCTGGTTCGCGGCAGTGGCACCTGTGCTGACTGGGCGGTCACTGTGTGCCCGGCACTGGGCTAGGTAACCTGGGGAACACAGGGAAACACAACAAAGAACTTACCTGAAGAATTTTCTCATGGAGGAGACACAACTTATCAAGGAAGTGATTTGAGAACGACAACACACAATGAAATGCTGAGTCAGCGTTATCAGATGCCAACCCCCCGTGGTCCCGGAGGTCAGGCCCAGGGAAAACCAGTGTCAGCAGGGTCCGGGGAGGTTTTCTGAAGGAAACGTTGACTCTCCTGGCTTCTCAGATTCTCTGAGGGCATTTACAGCTGGCCTTCCGTCACACGTTTCCGGGCCAGTGCGGTGGAGTGGGAGGAGACCCGTGTTGTGCCGTGGCACTAAGATCCTGCAGCGAAGGGCATGCCCACAGTATTAGACACGAGAAAGAGGGCACAGCGGTCCTGGACCTCAGGAGCAAATTGAGATAGTTCACTTCAGACGGGGCTGGTGGCTGGGCTTAGGGAAACAGGCAGGTTGCAGAGATGCTGGCCTGCCCAGCCTGGGCCATGGCACAAAGCCTGGACGAGGGACACCAGGCTGCCTTTGCCTGCTGTGGGCAGGGCCGTGACACTCTCTCTTCCTACAGAGCCTGTTCAGTGGGCCGATGGTCATGCCAGGTCTCTCTCTGACTGTTTATCTATGGGGGCAACAGCTCAACAGGTGATCAGGGTGACTAACACCCTGTTTCCTCCTTTTCTTTCCTGCGAGGTATTCCAGGCACAACCCCGAGGCCATGGCGGGATGCTAAACTGGACACTACCACACCTCCCCTACCACCCCCGAGACCCAGAAGCCCGAACCAGATGCTGAGGGAGCATCCAGGTGTCCTGAGGCCTCCAACGTCAGTGCAGCCAGCTTCCCTGCGGTGCCCTGGAGAGAAGGGGCAGGTGGCTCCCGCCGAGGCACCCATCATCCTCAGCTCACCCCGGACTTCCAAGACCGACTCTTACGAGCTCGTGTGGCGGCCTCGGCACGAGGGTGGCAGCCGGGCACAAATCCTCTCCTATGTGGTGAAATACCGTAAGGTATGGAGCCTGGCGTTGTGCCTTCCTCCTCTCAGGCTGGGCCGGAGTCTCAGTCTGCTGCTGTCTCCCCTTGAGCTCCTGCATCCTGGACCCCCAGTCTCCACTGCTGATCTTGACCTTCCATCTCCTGCACACTTTCCTACTACCTCCCAGGAAGATGGCTGTGCTGAGGAAAAAGCTGAGCGTTTGCCTTCAGGTCTGCGCTTCATGCACAGGCTTCCCAGAAACTCACAGCACCAGCTCCTAGTCCCAGAGGAGAGTGAACAGTTTCCCTGTTACCTGCTACCCATCTCCCCACTTCCCCCTCTCATTTCTTGTTGGTGTTGTTCTGTTTTTTTAACCCAACAAAGCCCTGCTGGGTGTACACCTACATGGACTCCGGCATGGCGAGCTAGCTCTAGAGCCAGGAAAGCAAGTATTTGTGAAGAACCGTTTTCTCTGAGGGCTGTAACAGACCCCTCGGTTCTCAGGATTCACCATGGCTCGAGTCTGACGAGCAGGCATTTGAGGTGAAAGCCCATCATGTTGTTCAGGCCTTGACAGAGGGAGTCTGTCCGAGCGAATGTTTTGGGAGTCATCAGGGAAGGCCTGTCTGGCACCGATGGGTGCGGGACGGAGCCAAGCCAGCCCATCCTCTCGGACACTTTGTCCTGCGAAGCGGAAAGGGGCCTGCAGGCTGTTATCCCCTTTCAAGTCTTCGTTCTCACTGTTGTGATCCTGGAATTCCCTCGAGGAAATGCCCTTGGAAAATATTTCTGCTCGTCCCAGGTGCATGTCCTTTATTTGCCCAGGTCATCAGGCAGTAGTCAATTACTGCTCTCAAATGGACTTTTAAAAACCTTATTTGATGAGTCATAATGTATTGTATGGCCAGACTTTATTATGCAATCATATTTTTGCTTGTAAAAGTTCTATGCGCACCTGGAGGAAAATTTGGAGAATATATATGAATGTGGAACTAAAACTATTTATCAACTCCTCTTCCCCTCCAAAAAACAAACAGAAAACAACACGGCAGAAAGCGCTGGCTATGCAGAAGCCGCCTGCCCTGCTGTGGAGCCGGCAGCCCCTCTCTCCGCCTACCCTCTCCTGTTATGGGATCTTCGAGGAGACCCTGAGTCAGGACCAGTCCACAGAGACACCGAGGTTGTCAAAAAGACACCCAGGGCAAGGCTGCCACCCAGGGCAGAGCAGTTTCTTATTAACGCTCCGCCAGTTGGCCTCTTTACAGACAGCCAGAAAAGGGGGTGAACGAGTCTTGAACAAAAAGCAGCATTGTTCAGCCCTGCTTATGGGGCCGGGCTGGTCCTAATCCTCATTTCCCCGTGTAACTGGACACCTCCACCTCAGAGTTGCAGACAAAGATCAGGGCAGGCCAGACGCTCACGGTCCCTGGGAGATAAGAACCAGCATGAGAGCAAGAATAATATTTTTCAGACCAAGAGGTGGCCATGAAATGGCCTCGCCAAGAGGCAGGCTGGCAAAGGCCGTGCATGGCGATCCGGAAATGCCAGGCGGAGGCCACTCTTGCCCTCTCCGTCTGTGTGACAGTGACTAATGACCGGTCTATTTCATACTTTCTTTTCTGATCCCAGTGGGAGTGTGAGGCCAGAGCTGGGTGGGCCGAGGGAGACGGGGCACCCACTGGCTCTGGCGTCCAGCAGGCCCCCGCCCTGGGGGGCATCCGCAGCTGTTCGGTAGGCGTGGCCAAGGCAGAAATTGTGCCTTGAAAGCAGTTCCTTCAGGGACTACCATGTCTTAAGGATCATCACATCAGAAGGAATTCAGGAATTAAGAAATACCAGCATTTGGGTTGTGTTTTTCCAACCTCCTTCTCTTGCTGGAGTCTGGGAATCATTCGGCTCATTTTTGCTTTTTCACGCGATGAAGCAAGTTTCATTTCCTGCTGCATCTGCAGACGCTGGGCTACTGTGTTTGGGTTCCCAGCACCGCTGGGGATTCTCAGTTTGCAGAATCTTCCCCACTCGGGACAAATACTGGAAGCCTGACATTAGTGAGCCCAGACCATCCCTGTCCCTTGAATAGCAGGTTTTGTTCTACGTTGGAATATTCTGCCTGGGACTAAGAGCTTTCCTACCAGCTGTTGAATTCCTTCAGCAAACCACAGCCGCGGGTCCCAGCAGGCGCTCTGAGATGTGCACAGTTGGCAGTGAAGTGTTTCCTCCTGAGAGGTCGGGCTGGTGAGGGGAGCAGCCGCTCAGCATCGCCTTTGGAGGAGCCTAGAGTTCCTTTTTTTCTTTAAGGAGCTAGGAATTTGAAGCCATTAATATTAGCCCATAATCATTACAATTCATCCAGGGCTTCTCAGTTCGAAGCAAGGACTGAGGGCAGGAGCAGAGAAAGGGAATTGAAATGGCAGACACCTCACTGAGGGCCTGGGGCACACAGGGAGGGCCAGGCATGTGCTGCGAACTACTGTCCACACCTCTGTCCAAAGCACGACATGTTACGTAAATCACCCAATTTCAGAATAATCTGAGAGATTTTATTTGCCTCATCTTATAAATGAAAGGCTTAGGGATCAGCGAGGTTAGGGGACTTGCTTCTGTTCCACAGCCTGCGA
Organism: Sturnira hondurensis; assembly: GCF_014824575.4. Lineage (NCBI taxonomy): Eukaryota > Metazoa > Chordata > Mammalia > Chiroptera > Phyllostomidae > Sturnira > Sturnira hondurensis. The sequence goes on from NW_028082350.1 coordinate 280,047, forward strand.
GAGACACAACCAGGACTGAACCCCAGATTTGGGGGCTCCCAGATTGTTTTCCTTTCTAAGTAGGTTAAGATTACGAGCATGTGCTCATGGTGTCTCTGCTCCCCAGTGAGTGGCTGTCGGCAAATCCCTCACACCTCTCTCGGGCTGCTGTCCTAGCGCGTGTGAGGCGCCCGGTCCCAGGCCCGGCACGCAGTGAACACGTGGCAAATGTGGCCTTTGCTGCCCACGCCGGTACTGTTCCCATCGTTCTCACCACCTTCCTGTTACCGCATGAACTGAAGGAACTGAGTTTGATTTACACAGAGGAAGGACAAAGAAAGTTAAATGTGGAGTTTTTCAAAAGGAGAGGGGAGGTCTTTGGAGAAATTCTCAGCAGTCTGAGTCAGGCCTTCTGACCCGTCCCACCGGGCTTCCTTGGATGGGATCACCAGATGGAGATCGGGGAGCCTGGCTTCACCGTCCCAGAGCCGGCAGGGCTGGTCTGCACCCCCACCACCCGCGTTCTCCCAACTGGGCCCACTCTCCCCCTTCCCCGCCCCCACCCTTGGGCCTCAGGTCTCAATTTCCTTGCAAACAACAGCCCATCTGTAGCTCCAGGCTGAGATGCCAGTCCTTATACAAGCCATCTTCCCCAGCAGGTCACAAACTCCTCTGATGATTGGACCATCTCTGACATTCCAGCCAATCAGCACCGCCTGACCCTCAGCAGACTTGACCCCGGGAGCTTATATGAAGTGGAGATGGCAGCTTATAACTGTGCAGGAGAAGGCCAGACAGCCATGGTCACCTTCCGAACTGGTAAGGGTCAATCATTGCCCCCAGCTTGGGGTTCCCATGGGCCTGAGGAAATCCTGCCAGGCCCAGGTGGAAAGCCTTGCTCACCTTGCCCCACCTGGTCACCTGCCTTCCAGCTCCAGTCTCCCTGTGGTTCATATACCCAGGCCGAGTTTACACCTCTCATCAGGAGAGCCACCAGCCAGCCTCTCTGGCATCCCTTTGTCCCTCTTGCACTTAGGGGCCAGATGCAGCACCGGGACACTCAGTCTGAGCTGAGAACTAGACAAGACTTCAGTGCCCTGGGCTACTTGAGTCTCTTTGTCAGACCCTGTGGCAGAGCCTCAGGCAGAAAGGGCTCTGTGGGGAGGGAGACCTAATGCACACTCCCTTACTGACTTCAACCCATTTCTGCCCAGGACGGCGGCCCAAACCTGAAATCATGGCCAACAAGGAGCAGCAGATCCAGAGAGATGACCCCGGAGCCAGTCCCCAAAGCAGCAGCCAGCCAGACCACGGCCGCCTGTCCCGTAAGCCCCCAGAAACCCACAGGGGTGGGAGTGATGAGTGGTCGTAACTGGAACCAGGTCCACTGCCTCAGGCCTCATTGCTGAAGGTTGAATGGGCTTTTGGTTCTGTGGGGCCAGGAGTCCTTATGACATTTTCCCGGCATCTCCCCAGTTAACCACAATGAAGAACTAGACATTGGAGCTTGTCATATAAAACACTGGAGACCAATACTGGGGTTCTGACCCTGTGGGCCCAGAGACTGTGGAGTGGAGAGCAGGTGGCCCTTGGCTCCTTCATTCTCTGACCCTGCGGAGGGGTAGCTCTCAGAGGGCCACCCAGGTAACCCCAGGAAGATCAAGTGCAGACCCCAGGGGTGGGGGGCCGTGGGGAAGAACAGGCTCCCATCAGGAGGAGGCCGAGTCCACTTGCGATGCAACCATTTTCTCATTGCGTCTTCCTCCTGCTCCTTCCCTCCCTGTGTATCGTCTCCCCCAGCCCCCGAAGCTCCCGACAGGCCCACTATCTCCATGGCCTCTGAGACATCAGTGTATGTGACCTGGATTCCCCGTGGGAACGGGGGCTTCCCGATCCAGTCCTTCCGTGTGGAGTACAAGAGGCTGAAGAAAGTGGGGGACTGGATCCTAGCCACCAGCGCCATCCCTCCCTCCCGGCTCTCAGTGGAGATCACGGGCCTAGAGAAAGGTAGGGGCCTGGCCATCTACCTCCTGGCCTCGTCCCCATCCCCTGACCCCTGTGCCCACCCCCACGCTGCCCCTTGGGCACCTAGAGGGGAGTGGAAGCTTTGGAGGTTTTTCTCACTGCTCATCCTCCTCCACCTGCCGCTAGGTTCCTGTGGATGTTCTTGGTGGTGTTGCCTCAGTCCCACCAGCCCTCCTCCCCGCCTCCCTAGGAGACCCAGAGCCAGCTCCCGCGTGGCTCCTTTCTGATGAGGGCGGGGGTTCTCATGAGTCCTTTGGGGCTTTCGTTTGGGGAAGGGCTGCCCAGATGATCCCTCCAAGTCCAGGGCCTGAGAATCAGAAGGTGTTTCCCAGCTCCTGGGTTCAGCGGTGTCTCTCTCACCAGGCACCTCCTACAAGTTCCGAGTCCGGGCTCTGAACATGCTGGGGGAGAGCGAGCCCAGCGCCCCCTCCCAGCCATACATGGTGTCAGGCTACAGCGGCCGCATATACGAGAGGCCCGTGGCGGGCCCTTACATCACCTTCACTGATGCCGTCAACGAGACCACCATCATGCTCAAGTGGATGGTGAGCGGCCTGGCACAGACCGCAGTGGGGGTGGGGCTGGGCTTCGCTCTGGGAAGGAAGGAACCGCTCTTCTTCCTCAGCCCTTCTTCTCGGTACTTCCCTTCAGTGTGTCTGTCCATCTGCCATCTTCCTGGGAAGGTTCAAAGGGCACTTAACTCTTTGGGGAAATGGCAGTTTGTTTCTTGTCTCCAAAGACGGGGGGGCCTCTGGGCTAAATGAAAGGAGAGAGCCCCACAGTATTAGCAGAAACGTCCGCCAGGCCCCCCGGGGGCTGCGCGCACCTGGTGATTTCTCTGCTCTGTCCCCACAGTATATCCCAGCAAGTAACAACAACACCCCGATCCATGGCTTCTACATCTATTACCGCCCCACAGACAGTGACAATGACAGCGACTACAAGAAGGATATGGTGGAAGGTGAGAAACGCTTTCCTGTGATTTCATTTCCTTCGTTGGCAAAGGGGTCTCACTGTTGGTGAGATAGAAATACGGAACCTGGGCTGGTGTGACACGAAGCATCTGTGCCCCGTGTCACTGGCTGTTCCCTGACACACTGGGGTCATCAAGTTCAAATTGATGAATCCACACAGCTCCTTCCCCCAGTGATGGGGCAGCAGGAACGTGGGTGGGAACCCAGGACATTTTCTCCAAACTTCTGCTGCGCCCCGCCCCCACGGCACCGGCTCCAGCGCGCCGCCTGCCCGAGTCTTCCTGCCGCTGCAGGCCAAGCGAAGCAGGGGCACCTTTCCACGTGCGGCTCCCTCGCGCTCTCTTCCAGGGGATAAATACTGGCACTCGATCAGCCACCTGCAGCCAGAGACTTCCTACGACATTAAGATGCAGTGCTTTAATGAAGGAGGCGAGAGCGAGTTCAGCAACGTGATGATCTGCGAAACCAAAGGTGAGTCCCTGGGTGCTCTGCTTTCCTCTTGCGCTTTTCAGCAGTCAGGGACAGCATCGATGTTGCATGTGCCTTGCTGGGTGTCTCTACCTCAGGAAGACTCCCTATTTTCCAAGGACCCCTAAACTTTGTCATTTTAACCCTTCATCTGCATGTGCCTCGTTAAAGCATGAATGGCTGGCTACGAGGAACCTGGGAACTAACTCCTGCAGGAACTCGTGGAATGGAACCCGTTCTTAGGTTGGAAACTTTCTATAGACACCTTATTACTGTAACAGTTGATGCTTGCAGTCATTGTTTTACCTAATTTGACTACAAACCTGTGAGACGGGAAAGGAAACTACGTGCTTGTCCAATGTTGTGCCGCCAGTTGGCAGTAGGGCGCACTGCAGGCCAAGTTCGTCTGACTACAAGCCCAGACTTTTCTGCATTAAAACATGTAAACATATTCGCATAATAACTTGTTAATATTTTCACATTGGCCAAGTGGATAGATATTATCTCCATGTTGCAATTACTCAAAGTATATAAAATAGGTGTATTGCAAAGAACAAAATCAGGAGAACATCAAAGAATAGGAATAGAGAGAAGAACACAACCCCTCTTGCGGCCACTGGCCACGTTCTTTCTCCAGCTCTGCACTGCTTTCCACCAGCATTCGATAAACGGGAGCGCCTGCTGTGGGCTCTTCCTGCCTCTCCTCTCACACACGGTAAAGTGAGGGGCAGGGACATCCACAGCTAAGAATCCTGTATCAGGGGACCCCCAGAGTGCCCAGGGCGAAGAACAGAGACTTCACAAAAGGTTCACACTGGTCGTCTGGAAGGACTGACTCTCCAGTGGCACCAAGGAGGGAGTGGCCTGGGAGACTAGACACACCTGCGGGGAACTCCAGACGGCTCAAGTTTATGGCGCCTGGAAGGAGGACGAGAGCAGAACGCTCAGGGGAGAGGCCAGGGAAGTTGGTGGGCCCTGGGTCATCACAGGCCCTGTCGGCTGTGACGTGGAGGGTCACTGTTGGATTTGTTTGTTGACAAGGGTCACGGGTGACTCTGCAGTCACGGCCTGAGGGAAGAGAACAGGGTGTGAAGTGAAGGCAAAGAGAGGGGACAGGTCTGGGTCTCCTTTCGAGGAAGCGGGCACAGGGCCAGGGACTGACAGCATGTCCCGGCTGGGAGAGGGGCAAGGAGCTCAGAGTAAGCCTTGGGGCTTCTAGATTAAAGGAACACACAGGTAACGTTGCTGTTTGTTGAAATGGGGAAGACTGGGGGAGAACCATATCCTTCCAGAAAGGAACAAGGCGAAACCCCTTGGAGACTTACTGAGTCCGAGTGTCCTGAGACAGTGAAAGGCAAGTGTCCCCTAAGAGAAGCCAGCTCATCTCCGGGCTGGGGGTGGGCTGTGGGCGTGGGGACATAGCAGTCATCAGGCGGAAATCATGGGGAGAGATGAGGGTATGGAGTGTCTACCGAGAGGGACAGGAAGACCTCTCAGCACCTGAGGAGAAGAAAGGGTGGGAAAAGAGAAATGTTAGAAGCAGCAGTCAGAGAGGCCAGGGGATGCCTGCTGTATCAGAAAGTCAGGTGGAAGATGGCTGTGAAGAGGAGTTAACACATAACACAGTCGGACACACCCTGATAACGGCAAAACCCCACGAGGAGTCTGCCTCTTCACCCATCACCTTTGAATTAGTGTTTCACAATTGCCACCTGTCCCGGGAGTCCCACCCAATACACCTGTCTTCCAGCTGTGTGACTTGGGCTCGTGCCCAGTATTTCACATCTGTTAATCTGTCCATGCATCTTTAAAATATTTTCTTCCTAAAGGTTACCAGCTCTTCTTTCAGAAAATCCCCACAACGTTTCTGCCCACAAGACCCCGTCTGACTCTGGTGCTTGGCTCACGAATAGCTGAGATTGTATCTTGAAATATAAGGTTCAATCCTCTGAGTAATACAAAATTTCACCCACCTAACAAAGGGTTTTGAGGCCCTATTTTGTGAGTTTGACCCTGTTTCCTACACCCATGGAATCGGGATATTTTTTATTTGTCGTGAAAGAAATGCCAAAGGCATAGATGCTGATGTGAGTTGTGCTCACAATTGCAGCTCGGAAGTCTGGCCAGCCTGGTGGACTCCCACCCCCGACTCTGGCCCCACCTCAGCCGCCACCCCTGGAGACCCTGGAGCGGCCAGTGGGCACGGGGGCCATGGTGGCACGCTCCAGCGACCTGCCCTACCTGATTGTCGGGGTCGTCCTGGGATCTGTCGTCCTCATCATCGTCGCCTTCATCCCCTTCTGCTTGTGGAGGGCCTGGTCTAAGCAAAGTGAGTGAGAGACCCTGCTCCACACCAGGTGGAAGGAGCCTGGCGGTGGGGGAGGCCCCCGGCCCTCCTAGACGGCCTCTCCCCAGGGCAGGGTCAGGGGTTCCCCACTTCCCACTCGCTGGAGCTCAAGCCCCTCAGTCCCCCAGAGGGCTTGGAGAGAATCAGAGAAGACCCCGAGCTCACGGGCCTTGGCAGGCGGAGGAGTGTGAAGGCATGGGAGTTTGTCCTCTTCAAGGCTCCGGCGCTCAGGACTTAGCTGGGTCCTGCTCCCAGGTCCTGCTCCTTTAGCGTCCGAAGCTGCTGCTCTGACTGTACTTACCTGCCTCTTTCCTCCAAACACTTTCGGCCTCTTACCCTGAGTCACCCTGCCTGCTAGCCACTAATTTCTGCTTCAGATGGCAACACGCCTCGTCAACGTGCCTCACCTACATATTGCTCCTTCTCTTTGCTCACCAGCAACTTCCCCTACACCCTTGTCACTGTACCTCCTTGCACTCATCCCCACTAAGAAAATCAATGAAGTTAGGATGTCGGGGAAAAATGGGTGACAGGAAGAATATTCTGAGAGTATTCCCATCCCTAGGCAGGTGCCAACCCAACTCCCTGCCTACCTCATGTGAGCCCGTGGTCTGGAGTTTTCTGAGATTCAGGCAGGACGTGTTCACGCTGCCCAGGTCTCCTTGGCCTAAGCAGATGTCTGTCCTCCCGTCCTTCCAGAACACACAGCAGACCTGGGTTTTCCTCGAAGCGTGCTTCTGCCCCCCTCCTGCCAATACACTATGGTGCCACTGGGAGGGCCTCCAGGCCGCCGCGCCGGTGGGCAGCCCTGCCTCGGTGGTGCCAATGGACAGGCCTGTGCCAATGGGGTACATGTGAACGGGGGCTTCCCTGCCACTGCCACGGGCTACCCTGGCGTGAAACCGCTGCAGCCCTGCTCTCCAGAGCACCAGCAGGTAACGGGGTCCTGGGTGCGGGGGCAGGCAAACACGAAACCCCACGGCGGGAGGGTGGGGCTGCTGGCGAGGCTTTCTCTAGTCAGAAACAGCTCCTCTGGTTAAAGGACGAGGGGGAAAGTTTCCTGGACCCCCTCACATGACCTTCTCTGTATTGCTTCTTTCGAGCAGCAGGACGACACCAACGGCCTCCCGAGACACACCATTCCTGGCAGTGGATACGACATCCACAGTCACCGGATTCCTAGGTAACCAGGCCCCTCCCTGTCCCTGCCTTCCACTCTCAAGTCCCAGAGCTCACTCACTTCCTCTGCAGGCTCCCAATTTCCGTGTCAGCCACTGAGAGGTGGGGACCAGCACTTCACTCAGGGGACCCCACACCTGACAGCCCGCTCCCCTGGGCTCTTGTCCAATGGGCGGTTGCTGGGTTTGCCCTTACGATGCCCTTTCTGCTCCGGACTATGGGTTGGCCTCTCGGAATCCTCCCCTCACGTGGCAGGCCAGAGCAGCCTCACACTGCTGGCTTTGCCCAGAGGGCTCTGGGCACCCAGCTCCACATCCTCTCACACACTAGGGCTGGTATGGAACACAGTGGGACAGACCAGAACTACCCATGGAGATGGGCTCTTGACGTTCAGCGGGGAGCAGCCCCTGCCGTCTGCCCTCAGACAGGGAAGCAGGTGGGGATGTGGGCCCCCTCTGCCCACACTTCACCTCCCGTTTGGCCTCTTGCATGCAGGGGAAGCAAAGCTAAGCCAGAAGAGGTCTCTTTCTTATACACACTGCCTGACGACTCAACTCACCAGCTGCTCCAGACCCACCAGGACCACCACCACCTCCAGGAAGAGCCTGCTTCAGCCAGCCAGTCCGGGAGGAGGAGTGTTCCCCAGAATCCTGCGCTGGAAGCAACATGGGACCCTCTTTTTCACCCAGGTCCGTGCCAGGGGCAGGGCAGGAAATTAAACTGGCTGGAGATAACACAAGGTGCCCACCCCAACCCAGGAGTGACTCGGAGGGAGGGGAGATAAGTCAGTGAAGGTGGTGCTTGGTAAGGAGGTTCCCACCGCTTGTACCTGGGGGAGGCCCTCCTCCCCGCCTGAAAGCGTAGTAGGATGTGCGGGGGCATACCAGTGGGGTCCTTCTCCAACATGGCAAGCTGTGTCCTCAAAGGCTAAGGAAAAGGACGCTTTCCAAGTTCAGAGAAAAGCCCTTTGGTCTCTGATTTCAAGGCCAGTCACAAATTCCTACTGCCACTCACCATAAGAGGTACTCTCTAATCACTCCAAAATGCCTTGCTTCATTGGGTCTTGTCTCTTAATTAAGAACTGAGGTTGCATCAATGAGTAAGGAGCCAAGTTCTTGCAAAGTATCATCGAAACTGCCTGTGCTTCTGTAGCCGTTTTCCCCCAAGGGGCTCAGTGTGCACCAGCCCCATCCCACTGTCTTCCTTGTGCCAGTGTCTGGAGGATCAGTGTGGGTTCTTGGTTGGGTGCAGGATGGTGCAGGGGCTTGGATGACGTTCCCACTGGCAGACCCTCAGCCCCACATCCGGGAGATGAAATTCACCTCCTAGAGCCTGACCAGCGTCACGGAAGCTGGACTCCGTCCCCTGGGGAGATGAACTGCGGGTGGGGCTGCCGTGACCGGAAATCACATCCGAGGGTGGACCAGCAGCCCAAACCTGGACAGAGCAGGGCTTTCTTCCACACGTTAGGGGCTAAGCTGACCTCCCCTGCGCCAGGGTACGGGTCAGGTTCTTGAGAGTGTCTGTGGTCCCACCACTGACAGGTGTGGATGGCCGCCCAGGCCTGTGAGAGGCCTCAGAAGGAGTGGAGGTGGCCTCGTCGTGGCTGCAGGTGCCACCCTCTCCTTCAGGATCAAGGAGATCCCGGCACAGAGATGGGCCTCTGGGCCTTGTTTCCCGGTCAGTTTCCTGGATTTTAATGTTTCCCACTTTTCTCTTCCCTCAGGGCCCCCGTGCTGCTTGGGCCTGGTACCGGTTGAAGAGGTGGACAGCCCTGAATCTTGCCAAATGGGGGGAGGAGAGTGGTGTCCCCAGCACCCCACAGGGACCTACACGGGACCGGAGCTTGGGAGACAGCTCCCCCCCAGCCCACCGGTGCACCTGACTTTTGAAACACCACCCCCCACAATTTAGGCTGAAGCCAAGATTTCAGAAAGACTATTATGGTTTTTTAAGACAGAGAAAATCGGTATTTATTTTTCTATAATAGCCATATTTATATATTTATGCACTTGTAAATAAATGTACATGTTTTTATAGTTCTGGAAAGACACAGGGGATCCTCCCCGTGGAGGTCTAAGCCACGACATAACAGGAGTGAACCCGGACAGAGGCGCACAGACTGGCTAGGACCCAGACTGAGGGGGCCGCAAGCGGCCGCGAAGGGAAGACTCCCGGGCACCGTGTGCGTGCCGGCCCCGGGGTAAAGCAGAGGCCGTGGTGTCAGAGCCAGAGACACCTGTGAAGACGGCCGGATCCCGTGCGGCGGCGGGAAGCAGTTTCGGGAGATGCCCGTGAGAACAGACGCAGACGTGTACAGGACTATAAGCATTAACAACCCTTCCAGAATCAATAATCTGTGGCAACATAGCTCTGTAAAAACAAACACTGTAACTTCTAAATAAATGTTTAGTCTTCCCTGTAACGTTCAGCTTAGTCGAGTGTGAGTCAGCATTCCCCTTAGACCTTAGGAGTCCGACTTGGAGTAGCTGAAGAAAATACCCACTTGTGACGTCTTCAGATCAGGAGATGAGAGCGGGAAAAGATAGCAGATGTTACTAATTTTTTGTCTTTGTAAGTACTGAATGTCGGCTGTGCTTTTATTAACACGGGATTCATTAGTCATTGTCCAGCCCAAGAGGGAGACGGTGTATGGCAGGCAAGGAGGGCCAGACCCTCAGGTCCCCTGCTGACTAGACTGAAGTTCAGACTGTTCATATGAAAGGAATGGAACTAGTCATTTCTTTATAGGGTGGGGTGTGTGCTGAAGACCAGGTATTTTCTCCAGTTAGTTAAGTGTTACGCTACACATGAATATGTGGTGCCCGATAAAATTCACTTTCCTTCCTTCTAAAGATACATCAGCATTGCCAAAGGAGTCGACGCCCTGGTTTCAAATCAACGCTTACTGCATACTGTCCAACACAGCACCACCCTTTATACCTGGAACTAGATGGACGCTGAAGCTTGCAATGTATCCCTCAATTTCAGTACAGTTACCTACGAAATGCCACTTGGGAGGCGTCATGCCAGAGCCTGGCTTCTCATGTCTCCGATTTAACAGGATTCTAGGAAGGCCCAAGGCCTGGTGGTCTAGGACAAGTGCCCCCTCTGCTGGCCAGAAGAAATAGTGCCAGCTGGTGGATTGTTGAATCCTTTTTCCATCCAAGAATAAATTAGAAAAACTCAAGATGTATAATATGATATTCAGAAAAGCTGTATTTGAAAAATATTTTAAGAAATAAAATGAAGGGTTATAAGTAACATGGAAATGATAAGAAAGGAGCAGTGGAGCAGGTAAAAGAAGTAAGATGTGACTTCAGACACCTGGCTGAGGGCCGTCGCTTCCCGGGGAGGGACAGGGCCATTCCTCTCAGTCTCTGTTTAGCTAATGCCCGCGGCCCTCAGGTCTGGACTGTACCCCACCTTCTGGCCCACCGCCTTTAAATAACAGCAAAGACATGACCTGGATAATGCTCTTTATGATAGTTTTTCTTGCCAACGGGAAATTTAGATAACCAAAAAATAAACCCACAAATTTTCTAAAATGGGACGTATTAAAGATGCAGTTTGAGACACAGCCTTCTGAGACCTCACATTCACTCCGGTTAGTTCCAAACAAATCTAAAGTGGCTGAGTTCAACAACAGGGCACCACATGACTAGATCTGGTTTTAGACTTTTAGATACGTTAGTTCACTTTAAAATAATGGGATTGTTGCAGGAGACAAATCAACGTCTGTTGAATTTTATGTCAGAAATTTGGATGGATTTGAGGGGGATAATGCAAACTTAGAAGGCCCAGGGCTTCATCGGTTCTCTCGGGGAGACTGAATAGGTGGGAGGATTAGGGCATCTTTCTTACGCAGAAGAGCAATCTCTTTCTTTAAGGCCAGAATCCTTTCTGCCTGGAATTGGATCAACTCGGTGACCTTCTCTCTCGCCAGGATATCTGCTTTCCGAGGGCCCTGGAAGGCATTGCCCTGTCGAAAGAAAACACCCCCTACTTTAAGCACCATTTGGGTTGTGAAAATTTCTCTGTCCTTGAATCGGTTAGGAGTGCCTGCCATTTAAAACAGCCATTTGTTGCTCTTTTAGTCTAAGAGGCTTGCGTTCTTCCACTGGAATCTCACCTTTAGAAATGTGCCCCTTGGGCTAAAAAACAACTCTTAAAATGCAAATACCTTTTAGATGGGTAACTCTATTAAGCTACCACTCATACCTTCGAGGGCTCATCACTGGAATCATGAAAGGCAAGTTACCCCCCTTTTTCTATACAGCCCATACTCATATTTGTTTTCCAAAAAGGAAATCCTTATTGGGAAATTTCCTTATCTGATTTCTCCCCTGTCCAGCCAGCTCCTGCTCATGCTTCCGACGTCACTTTCAGGGAGGCCTTCTTTGCCCCGTGGACTGGGATTGCTTGCTGTGTGTTCTATCACAGGAGCCATCCTGTGTCATTGTAATCCTCAGACTGAAGCACTTGAGATTTATAACATTTGACCACTTTTTAACTTAAATGAAGTAGCGACTTGTTATGGGTCAACCTACAACTTTGGTATCTTTCTTGTGACATTCCGTGCCTCTCAGAGAGAAGGCCCAGTGCTCCCGGACCTCAGCATGTGGCCAGCACTCGGCCTAGAGCCCGTCGGCCTCAGGAGATGCTCCGTATACGCCGCCTGCTTGCTAGAGGAAGGAGCATACCACGTAGACCCTCTCTGCTCTCTGCCAGGTGCTTTACCCCTGCTGACTCATTTCACCCACACGACAACTCTGTGAGCTAGATGGTGCTCTTCCAGTTTAAAGCTATGGGGACTGAGACTGAGAGATGCTTGGCCTGGCCCAAGTGACTATCCTATTAAGGACTGGAAGCCGGTTACTGATGCCGGAAGTCCATGACGTGTCCATTACCCTCACTTCCTATGGCAGAACTAAATAGTAAGAGGTTAGTTACCCGATCGCTTCTCCCTTGCCTGCTTTCACTGTACAGGCTGTGGAAGCGAAACACCAACGTTACCCGTTTCCGTTCCAGCTGGGGGTGGCTAAGTGAACGTTAGCAGAAAACTGCCTCTTTCCTATGAAAGGCACTAAAGAGGCTGGAATATGGATGTGAAACAGGGAGCTGAGGCAGCCGTCTTGTGACTCTGACCCACTCAGGTCAAATTAAATAAGCAGATATTGGAGATGGATGTATGACACTAAATTCAGGTAGTATATTAGTATTATTTATACCTAAATAACCTTATCTCTCCAGGGCCAAGGCAAAACCCAAAGACTAGCACTTATTTAAGTTCATGGCACCCAAGAGGCTTACAGTGAAGGTTGTCCCTCAGGCTCACGGTAACGTGGCCAGATTCAATTCCATGGTCTCAGAGACCCAGGTGGGGTGAGAAGCAGTCTAAAAGCAGGTTTGTTAAATGCCAGCACTTACTATTCCTGTGAATAGCTGCTTGTACAGAAGTCCCCCAGTTCGACAAAGGCTCTGAAGAAGAGAAGCATACCTGCTGGTTCTGTAGTGTGTTCAACCGAGAATCGAGTGTCTTCTTTTCCATACACAAGTCGTTCATCTGGTGAAGCTTTTTGGTGTGTTCTTTCGTCTTCATCATCAGTTCCCATCGCACTTGGGCAATCTTTTCCTACCAGCACCAGAAGGTACAAAAATGAATTAAGGTACATGAGAGGAGATAGAGAAGTACCCAGATTTGATCAAAACCACCGGGCAAAGGAAGTAATAGGCGTATAGAAATATATAATAAGAAGCAGTTGCGTTGGGTCTGGTTTGACTAGAGAAAAGACAAGAAGAATGTAAGTGTGGTCAAGGATAAGAGCAGGTGGAGATAAGGGAGACTGGGACATCACTCCGCTGTCAAGGAAGGAAGTGAGCACGCAGACTGGGGGCCTATAGGGACCAGTCCCATTGTCACAAATGCCTGTGAGCATAGGTAATTTACTTCTTCACAGTGCAGTGACAAATCTTGAGTGACAAATGATAAGACAAGACAGCACTGGGAACCTCCCCGCCTTCCCTATCTACTGATGAAATGACATTGGAAACTGGAGAAGTCATAATGATTTGCAGGCTTATCAAACGTTTGTAAAAGCACCTGTGTTTGAATCAGGCTATAACTAGGCACTACCTCATCTCACACGAGCAATGTTAGCCATTAAATTCCACACGAGCAGTTAGCCACATCTCACACGAGCAGTTCCACGAGCAATGTTAGCCATTAAATTCTTCTAAGACCTTACCAGCTCAATAGTCCACACCTTGCTATAAAATTTATTACTCAGAGATGTGTTCTGATTTCCAGATTATAACAGCATGTGAAAGCTGTATAGAACAATACAGTTCGGATCCTCAGAGTACAGCAGTTCCATCTCTAACCCTGTTAGAGCTCTGAGACCTCCTCTGCAATCTTTCACGCCATTTCACCATCACACCGACATGCATCCCAGACCCCAAGCCCCAGGGCTGGCACGTTCAATCCAAGACAGACTAGTCCCTCCAACTAAGTGAATGGTAAGGAGGCTGAGATAGGCTTAAGATCAGATCACAGTGGAGGGGTGGGTTCAAGAGTGCGGCTCACAGACTCGGACCCTTCTCCGGGTGCACAGATGCTTTGTGGGAACCACACACAGGATTGCACAAGTTCCCCAGGATTTCTTGCCTCCGCTCAGTGGGTCACGTGCCCTCTCATCCGTACCTCCCACTTCTTCATTTCCTTTGCATTCAAAAGCTCCTTTCGAAGTTTTTTGATCTTCAGTTCTTCAAGTGTTACATTCACAGAAAGTGTCTGAAGAGCTGCTAGGTCTATCACACGGCCAAACTTGCTCATCATGAGTTCACGGACTGTTCCTTCCATTTCTAAAAGAAGACAGTCACTCTCAGATTGTTCAATGGCTCTGTTGCTGTTGAACGAGCAATGCCAATGACAGGAGCCCTCTAAGGAAGGGCTTTTGTAAGAAGGCGGGGAAAAAGTTTATGCTACCAGTTGGTTTTTCCTCTCTGACTTTTCGGCTGCTACTTTCTTCACTTAAAATGCCCATTTCTGTAGTATCTTTTTACCTACTTCAAAACCTTGTGAAAAACAAACTCATCTTCCCCACCTGGCGTACACATCCTGCTCTGCCCCCTCCTCAGACTGTTAATGGGCTCCAACTAGATTAGAAACTCTTACATTTTGAAATATTTTTGTATTGATCTCTAGAGCATCAGCGTTAACAATAGTGCAGGCATTTAACAAAAGTTTGGGGGGGGTTGAAGATTTTATTTATTTATCTTTAGAGGGGAAGGGAAGGAGAGAGAGAGAGAAATATCAATGTATGGTTGCCTCTCGTGCGCCCCCTGCTGGGAACTGGCCTGCAACCCAGGCATGTGCCCTGACTGGGAATCGAACCACAGTTGTTTGGTTTGCAGGCCCGCACTCAATGCACTGAGCTACACCAGCCAGGGATAACACAAGTTTTCCTCTTACTCCAAGTAAACATTGTAAGTTTTTGTGGTGTCTCTCGAGGCCCTACCCTTCCTTGCCATGTTACCTCTCCTATTCCTTTCTCATAGTCTCTTCATTTTTGCCCATACACGCTGGACTCCTTTTTTTGCATTTCAGATATTCCGGGATCATCCCCATTTCAGTTCCCACTGTCTGGGATGCTGTTTCCCAAACAGCCCCACAGCTCACTCTGTCCAGCCACAACTTGCTTGTTCTGAAAGCAAGTTGTGAGAACTGTGAAAGACTCATTTCCAATACCCCCAATTCTGAAGGTGGAACGAACAGCGGGGCCTTGTCCTCCAACCAAGAAGAGCCACATCTCATCAGGAAGTCACCTTTCCAGGGGGCCCTTTCCACCCTCCTACGGGCCTCAGCCCGACTTTCCCAGTCCTATTTGATGATGGTTTTTAACAATTATCTCCAACTAACAAGCAGCATATTTTACTTTTATTTATCATGAGAATGCTGGAACACCTGGACAAAATTCCGTTTGTGGGATCTGAGCACCTCAAGAAAATGTAATCTTGTGACAAGACTTCCCCAGTCACAGACTATCTTCAAGTGAAGTCTGAAGGCCCTACAGTATAACATGGTACAATATTTATAGAGAAAAAATTCTGTTCAGGTAACATTGTTATGGCTGAACTGTCACAGTATGAATGGCTAGGCTACCAGTTTGCACCAACCAGGAAGGGGTTATTAACTTCTGTTCTGCATGAGTAGCATACATAATATTCTGTGTATGAGACAGCCATTGACTTGTGTAATGCAGTGGCTGTGACAATCAATGATGCAAATAAAACAGTGAAACTATTTGCACATCGGTGGCAAATAAGAGGCTGGAATAGCCTATGGCTGTCTCTCTGCCTTTCTTGGAAAGAATCTTCACTTCCTTCCAGCCACCCCACAGGAGGGGCTCGCCTGTCCACGGCAGTGTAGCAGGACGTGTACTCGGGTCTGTGCCACACCCCCGGGGGAGCCAGCCTAATGCCTTCTCCAGGCTCCATTAAACCTGCTAGTTTTTCTTGGGGACATCGAGGCTTCTGGAACCCTCAGCAGCCCCCTTCCCCATGGCTGTGAGCTGTGTCTTCCTGGGAATGGAGTGAACTTACCCCTGCCCATGCCCATGTTTTAGACTCTCCTCTTCTTCCCCATTGGGTCTAGGGATAGAGGAGGGCAACCGCCAAGGTAAGTACAGTGTTTTTCGCCACTGTTCGGCCTTTTTTCTCTGATCTGCAGGAAGGGAGCTCACCCTCAGTTTCACACTCAGAATTAGGAAATCAATCTTTAACCAGACTCACGGGCTGCTCTCACAAAATGGGCTGGAGGTGAGAGCAGAACTCAAAGTCACCGAATAAAACCCCTACCCCAGGGAAGTATTTTTTTAAATTTTAACTAACACTCCAAAAATACAACACTTCACTTCATTTTCTTCACACACTTCCCCAAACTGAGTTTAACCAAATCAAACAAGCTTCCTCATTTTCATACTAGTTTACTTCTTGGTTTGATGAATAGTGCTTCCAAATATAAACAACGTTCACAGGCTATAGAAGCCAAAGGAATGTGAAATACGCAAGAACCATTGGAACCTCAAGGCTTACACCTGAGAAAACTCTGTTTCAACTGAGTGTTATACGAACATGGAGCACTGACATGGTTTCTTATTTTTTATCTTTTAAAAAAATAATCCAACCACCCATGAAGGCAGAACCATCAGCCCTCTATGGAAACTGGCCTCTACAAATTCCAGCAACTTGGATTGGTTGACCATTATAGTCTTCCCATTGTTTTACTTTTTCAAATTTTCTTTTAAAAATTATTTAATTGTGGCAAAATATACATAGCAAGAGGTGATTAAACTGATACATTTTCAAGTTTATAATTCTGTGGCATTAAGGTAGATGCTATGACACTGGTAATGTTATTTTTATTAAAGTTGGAATACTTTATCACTTACACATATTCCATGTGTCAAATATTGTAGAAGTATTTTAAAAGATAATTTTTATACTGCATCTTGTACTATCTACCTCAATTCCAGATGAATTAAAAATGCAAATGTGAAGAATACCACTAAAAGAGGACACTATACAAAAATATCTTTATGGCCTTAAAATAGAAATGGATTTCTTAACACATACACATACAATGTACAAACCACAAACACACAGCCTGATAAAATGAACTATATTAATATTTAAAATGTCTGTAACCCCCCAAAGATATACTAAACCATGTAAAAGGCCGGCCACAAACTAGAAAAGATTAGAGGTGCATTTAACAAGCACAGAAAGAATAGAGAAAGAACTCCCTAAAACTGATAAGAAAACAAAAAATAGATGTAAAAAAAAATGGGTAAAGGATAGGACAGGCAAGTTTGAGAAAAGGAAACACAAATAGATATATGTAAAGTCATTAAACTTCACCATAATCAAGGAAATGTGAATAAAAGCTCAGTGGAATACAATGTAACATCCACCAGGTTGGCAAAAATATTAAAGTTTGATAGTATCAGGCGTTGGTGAGAATGTGAACCCTGGGGAATTCTCGGGGGGGGGGGCGCGGGGGGGTGCGGAGCGAAAATGGCGCAACTGCCTTAGAGGGCAATGAAGCAACGTCCAGGAGAGCTGAAAACGCACACACACCCCTATCACCCAGAAACCCCACCCTGGAGTCATCTTCTCAGACACCCACACAGGGAGATGTGCTCAAGGCGGTTCACTGTAACAAAGTCTGCAATCACGAAAAGTTAGAACTTCCCTAAATATCAATAGGCAAGAGAAGAACTCTTTTATAGTCCTGCAACGAACGGAATATCGTTATAGCACAGCGATTTTCAACCGTTTTCACCTCATGGCGCAAACTAATTACTAAAATTCTGCAGCACACGAAAAAATATATTTTTTGCTGATCTGACAAAAAATAGGCATAATTTTGATTCATTCCCACTGATGGCTCTTCTCGTGTTGGCTGTTGTCACTTTTTTATCTGACACTCTAAGGGAAGAGAGGGCAGTGCCCCTGACCACTCAGGCAGGAACTGCATGCTTCCAAAATTCTTGTGGCACACCAGTTGAAAATCGCTGTAATGGCACTAAACATGAAAAACTATCACAGCAGTATGGATAACTCTGAAGAACTGGCTGAGTAAAGTGAACTATACAATTAAATGAACAGTACAGCATTACCGTTAAAAGTAGTTTCACAGACTGTGTGTGGACACATCACATATATGCGCACTTACCCAGTGCTTGGTCCTGGGGCGGGAGACCGCAGAGTGGAAGGGAAAGGACCTCAATCGGACCTTCCATGTTTTGTGTCTCAAGCTTGGTAGTGGTACATGGGTTATTATATCACTCTATATTTCATTATACATAAAACCTTTTATAATTCAGATAAATTATTTCTATGATAAAAGATTCATCCCTTTAAAATAGGACAGCGATCGCTTCATGGTATCAGGAGAGATAGTAGGAATATGAGACAGTGTCCTTGTTTCCTCTTGAGTCTTTGATTACTTACTGTGTTCAAAGTTGGAGACAGTCACTTGAGAGTTCCCTCTTATCAATGAATATTACTTATCAGTAAATATCAATAAACATTACTAGATGCGCCAGGGACTTCGTTACTCACTCTTTATAGTTTTTGTCATCTCTCTCTTGTCTCGAATAAGCTGTTTCCGTCTCTCCCGCCATTCTTTGTTAAGCTTTTGCTGCTTGGTATTCTCCTCCTGGAGTTGCACAATCCGTCCTTGTAGCCGCCCCAGGGAGCGGTTGGAGAAGACCAAAGTTCCAGAAAGATCACTAGGTATTTCCCCAAATACCACATACTCTATCTAACAAAACAGAACAAAAATCAAAGATCAGACTGAATGTGAAGTCATAGAAAGCACAAGGAAAGCACTTCCTTCTGTCCCTCATTTAGGTCACTGTCTTTGGGCTCGTATTTCTCTCAACATGACGTCTGTGAAAGCAGGAGGCTGCCTCTGGGTGGTGAGACAGCGAGTGTTCACACACAGGTCGTGGTTGATATCTACAGCACAACAGAACAAACATCTCAGATTTCAGGGTTGGCATATCGGGCAAACTGGCCCATACGGCTAACTCATTTGGCATCAGGTTATACAAGGCAGATGAAGACTGAGACATTGCTGAAGGCAAAAATGATGACTGAAACTGTCTTACTTAGAGCACATCATTCATAGGGTCACCTGGAGTCAGAGCCTCTCCAATGTATGTATATTGTGCATCTGTGTATGTGCACAGATGTACGTATATTGTGCACAGTGACCCTAGAGATAGGGTCACTCAGCACATCACACAGATGCACAATATACATAAGGCTGATCTTGGGTTTCTAAAATACAGCATTCTCTCTTCACCTCACAAAATATAGTACAATGGGCCTTTTCTCTCATTGATATGTATCTGCATTTTAATATGTTATATTTCAAGCGAAATGTGCAAATGAACAAAAAAGGGGAAAAGGGGAATATTTCCTTTTGTCTTGAATTCTCTCCTTAATGAGTGGAGATTAAATGGTGATCATTCATGCATCACTAGTTCACATCTCTTTAAATATGGTATGAAAAGAGATATATGTGCAAGATCCAAGACTTCAACCGCCAAGCCATCTCATTCCTAAGTCACAGGCCCCTCATTTTCCAGACCTGAAATGATTCATCTCCCAAAGTTCAGTAACAGGCTACAGAGAAATACACGCACTTGCTGTCATTCTTTTATAACAATCTGAGAATGGGTAAGAAAGGTGGGGTGTCGTTCCTACAGGTAGAATTCTCAGCAAAAGACTGCTCTTCTTCCCACTAGTGACCCACGGATCACTCTCTGGAAAGGCCTGCATGCAGTGGGTCTGCTCAGAGGGGGTGGGGCAGCCTCCTGAGACCCATCACCTGGTGGAGCTTGAGCGGAATCACAACCAGCAGTTCATTCAGCCGCTGCTGCTTCTCTCGTTGGTAAGCCTCCAGGGCCTCCTCTGCCGCATTCAGGTTAGTCGCCACAATTTTGACCTGTGGGAAGCCCCATGAGGGAAAGGTTGAGAAGACTCAGCAAACACACACGCAAGCTGGGGAAGGAGGGCATCTTGGCGGGGGGCAGGGGGGGGGTAAAAGCATGAGCAGGATCTGCTTTGTTGGGCTGTGATGAAACGGATGATCCCAGTTTGCAGCCCAGAAATGTATGTTATTCTCATCCTGCGAAGTCACCATCTACACTTTTTCAGCCACTCCTATGTCCCCAGAGTTGTAAGGTTCGGTGCACGTGAGCCCAGAAGACATGCCCACATCTCCCTCCCATTTGCTGCATGAGAAGTCTCTCAGCATGGACTGTCTTTGTCAGAATGGTTTGAATCTCGTTTAGTCATAATGGACTCAATAAATTAAAGGAAGCAGACTTAAAAATAATGAAACTACTCATCACAGTATTTCTGTAGCATATTCTTCATCTGCTAAAACACTTGAAAGTTTTCCAAATCACTTCCTATTTGAAAGAGGAGAAGCGATCTACCAAAAGTATTTCTGTATATTAATCAAATGATGCTACCCTAGGAAAGGTGCCTAAGAGGAAAAGTGAGCAGATAAGGCAAATATCAACCAATATAATTATGCCCAAACTTTAGCATATACCCCAGAGAGTAAGCAAAGTGAAGGAAGAAAATATCAGAGTTTCCATTTACTTTTATCTCATTCTTTTTAATTTTTGTTTATGTAAATGTTTTCTAATATATGAAACACAGATGACTCTAGGACGACGTGGGGGGCTGGAGGTGCCAACCTCTGCACAGTTGAAGATCCATGCAGAACCTAAGCTGGCCTTCCACCTCCATGGGTTCCCAACCACGGACTGAAAATACCATTTTCAATCAGTGGTTTGGTTGAACCTACAGGTGCAAAATCTGGGGATGCAGAATCGACTGCAACAGAAATCTGCATTATAGGTAGACCTGCTCAGTTCAAACCTGTGTTGTTTAAGAGTCAACTGTGTATTACTACAATAGTTCATAAATACAATTTATACATAAATGTATATTTATTGTGTGGGTACACATGCCACAATTTTTTAATGTGTAGAAGTATGTAATCAAAAAGTCTGGGAACCAATGATTTAAGTATGGAAAATCAATGGCCCCCAGCACGACTGTGCTTGAAGAAAAATAAACTGGATGAAATATTCGGGACATTTCTTCTCATTGGAGAAGCCCCAAATCATGCCATTGCTATGAAATGGCAACCTTAGAGCTGAGAGAACGCACAGCACGTAGGGGAAGAGAAATAGACCTCATAAAGGGAAAGCCCCGTACTTTTTTGGACAATGTGTCGTATTCCTTTTTGAGGTTATCGATAATTTTCTTTTCTTCAACTAAGGCTTCCTCAATGTCCAGCCTTTTCTCTCGAAGTTGAAGCGCCAGTTCAAAAAGATTCACATCACAATCTGAAAAGACAGTCAATCTTTTTTAATAAACACCATTTGTTATGGAATATAGTGATACTGTAAGTGTGGACTTTGGAGCTTCAGAATTATTGATGTTCACTTGTGGATCTACTCTAGCAAGGTTGCATTACACTTAGGGCTCCATTATTCCAAGTAGAAATTGTTAACAATCATGATAGTGACCATGATACTAGTGTTGATGTTCTGAGCAGTACTCTGAGCCAGGCTTTGTGCTAGGCCCTCCATGTGCTTTGCTTCATTTAGGCTCATAGGTCCTGCAAAGTGGAAACTATTGTTTTCATTTTGTAGGTGAGGGACCCTGAGTGTCAGAGAGGTCACGCAGCTGACATGTGACAGAATGGGAGTCAAGTACAGTATCTCCACGTTAACTTCTACATTTATCCACCAAATGTTGATAATAGACAAAGAATGTAAAAACATAACAGAGTACTACAATGAAATTTAGAAACCTTAGTTCTAGCCCTAGTTCTACCACTAAACTAGCTGTGAGATTGTTTAAGCCACTGAATCCTGGTATAAAATAATGAGTTATCCTACAAGATTTTTTTAGCTCCCTTCCACTCATAAATATTATAATTAAAAAACTCTTATTTTCAAAATCAGAGTAAGATTTAAAACTTATTTGGAATTAAACTTTAAATTTTGATGTATAATTTTTAGAAAATTACAAGAAAATAAACTTCAGACTAAAAAGAAATTTTTTTTCTACTGAATCATGTATCTATTGTAACTGTAAGAATATTGGTTAGGATACTTCTGACTGGTCTCACTGGTGAAAATAGTGAATTTGCCAAGCACCTCCAGGAAACTGGTACAAACTGCCCTCACACGACAGGAAACAGGAAAATGTGGGTGAGTTTGTTGAGAAGGGAGACCTTTGTAAAAGAAAAAAATTTATATATCTATATGAATATAAATATATATATATATTATATATGAATGCACACATATATTATATATATGAATGCAAATTTGTATATTTATAACAATCTTTTTTTACTTTATAAAATGAAACTTGCTGTATTGATGATGCTCAGTCAACATCTACATCTACAGATTGTCTGCAGATAATGTAATTTGTCATTCATACATGGCTGCTTAATGAAACAGAAAACCAATTATCCAGAAAGCCTCCAAAACTATACATCAAACTATACTTCATATATTGTAAATCACCCTTTCCTTAAATGTTGTTATGAGGTCATTGAGAAGACAAAAAAGGGACATTCTTGGTATGGTCCACTTCACACTTCATAGAGAACACATGGGTTTATCCAACTCACTCGTTGGGCAGATAGAATCGTCAAACACGTCATCTTCAGACCCAGACTCATCTTCGTCGCTCTCCAGGCTGGATTCTTCCTCACTCGATTCATCACTCTCCTCATCTTCATCTAAGGCGGGAGTAAAACATGGTTAATAAGCAGAGATTCCTGTGTTAAGCTTAACCCCAGATTTTAAAAACAAAGTATTTTTTCAATGAGTTAGTCACTAGAAAAATAACAAAGAAAAGGCAGAAAATTACTCAATCTTTTTAGAAGAGTTTAAAATGGGTAAAGGCATAGAGACCATAAACTTAAACTTAAAAGCCTGTGGGGAGTTGTGCAACTAATTTCAATCCATCCAGGCAGAGAGGGTTGAGAACACGTTGCCAAACTGCTTGTGCCGTGACTCACCCGACACACATTTGGTTATAGAGGTTCACAACCCGAACTCACACTACCCCAAAAGCAGAGAAAATTTTCACGACTTGTATGAACCAAAGTGATGCTATTTACAACTTTTATTTAACCTACTTAGTGTGGATGGATACTCATGTGTTGTGACAGAGGTACTGAGGCGTCTGGAGGCGTCGATTTGGAGATCCTGCAGCAAACCCTGCTGGGGTGAGCCGACAAAGACTCTGCTCTGACCACACTTGATTCCTGCCCCTCTGAATCCTCTTTCTGACTAGTCCTTGACCTTGGATGCTGTCCTTGGTCCACTGAGTCCAGTTTCATGAAAAATCCTGCTAGGTCAGTTTAGTGAAAGTCCTCACCCTGGATGTCTGATCCAATTCCTTATTCCCTGTCCACCATATCTTATCACTTTGGCCAGCATTGAGCCCAAATTCTGTTAGGTCAGTTTAGCGAAGAATTACCTCTGAGTAACTTTTCATCCACTGCCCCTGACCCTGCTCCTTGGCTATACATCTCTCCTTGCCCTTGCTGCATTGAGAGCTGAGCTGATTTCTCCTCCTCTCTACAAAATCCCACTGTAGTAGTCCCTCCTGAATAAAGTCCACCTTGCTGTTCTTTGCCAAGTGTTCTGAGTAATTAAACAAGTGTTATGAATGATTTCTTTAACAATGTCACAGATAATATCTTTTATAAAACATAAAATTTTTTAGTACAAAAAGACATCTGCCCCTAAGAGTTTGGGATAAGGGATTGTAGACCTTCCCCACCCAATTCTGCTCTCTTCTAAAACATCTTGAGGATCTCTATGAACCATAGATCACTAATTAGAAATTTGTAATTTAGAAAACATCAAAGAGGTGGACCTCATACTCTGTAGATGATTTTTTAAATATAACATCTCTCTTAAAATTACTTTAAGTGATCTGTACCAATTTATGAAATATAGCATCAAAATGTGAAATTAGACCTTAAATTTTTTTTGAGGAGGATGAGATAGATCACTTTTCCCTATTTCTCCCACTAGATAGAGCTAAAAACTCTGGACATTACATGTAAAATGAACATAAGAAGACTCTGAAAAGCACAAAGAAGGCAGGCCAGCTATGCACCTCAGAACCCAAAAGACAATACTGTGATGAGTTCCTTGAGTCTTCTTTTTGCCTCATATCTCAGACCTGGAGATGAATAACTGGGCGACTTGGAAACCTCAACAGGTGCAGACACAGGAAGGCCCAACAAGAGCTTGCTCTCTCTAGCTAAATCTCTCTTGCTAAGCTCTCTCTCTTTTCCTGGAAAGAGGCAGCTTAGCAAGATTTTTAGACAATACCCTACCTGAATACCACGGAGAAAACCTGTGGTCCCACTCCCACCCACATCACCAAAGGCCAAGCAGGGAACCTAGACAGCCACCCTTGCAAAGCCAGGCACACCAACATTCCTACGAGGGTGGTGTCAGAGAATGCCAAGTAGGAAAGAGGCATTTTTATTCCTGAGGGCTGGTAATCAGCCTCCTTTCCCACATTAAGATGTTTGTACAGATCCTATGGGCAGCCTGGACTTCCCCTCTCACCCAGCGGCAACAAGGTTCTCTTTACACTCTCCACAGAGGTGGTGTCAGAAGAGCCCTCGTGGAGAATCAGGACTGTCACCATTGCCCAGAGGTACCAGGGCCATGCCCAACATGTTGTCAATAGAGATTACAAGGGGGAGCTGGAACTCACGTCTACACACTGCAGTAACAAGGAGATCCCCTTCCCTTGGGTCACAGTGAAGGTGAATACCTCCACCTCGCAAAAAGGAGCATCCACCCACCCCTTTCTCGGGAGGAGCAGGGTTAGAGAAAGCCATGCAAAACATGTTTAATGATACAGAGTTTCATGACATAATAAGAGAGTCTCCAGTTTTTAGCACCAGGTTAATACTAGCTTCAGAATGTGAATTAGGAAGTTTTCTCTCCTCTTTGACTTTCTGGATAATACTGTGTAGAATGGTGGTAATTCTTCTTTCAGTGTTTGGTAGTGTGCTCCAGGAAAACTATTTAGACCAGTGGATTTTTTCAGGGGAGTTTTGAAACAACAAATTCAATGTTCTTAATGGTTATGAAATCATCATTTCATATTGAATGAGTCATGGAAGTATTTTTTATGGAATTGGTCTATTTCATCCAAGTTGCCAAATATAATTACAGATCTCTTTATTTTTCCTTTCATGTCTATCAGGTTTTGCTTCACATATTTCGCAGCTCTCTTGTTTTATGCATAGACATTAAAGATTGCTTTGTCTCTTTGGTAGATTGACACTTTTATCATCATACAATGTTTTTCTGTGTCCGGTAATTTTTCTTCTCTGAAATCTACTTTATCTGATATTAACCCAGCCACTCCTGCTTTGATTTGATTAATGTATGCATGACATATCTTTTCCTTCCTTTTGTTTTCAAGTTGATTATATACACACACACATACTGTCTGATGTGGTAGTGAAGAAAAAGGGGTGCTCTACCTACAGAGACCTGAATGGTTTCTATCCTCTCCTCTAAACCCCACGGCGCCTCTGCATTCTATGTTTTCCTGAACATAGGCGATTTCTCTATTTCCCTACTTCATGCTAATAAAAATATTACCATATAAAAGAAAGAAATACAAACCGGCATCTCCTTCAACCTCCTTTTTCTTCACCCGCTTTATCCTCTTCTTTAGGACCTTCATGAGGAAGTTAGCAAACTTATTGTTTTCTCCAAGGGCGGCCTGGAAACCAGCATAGAGTGCCTTTTCCTGGTCCTGGAGCCTGGTAACTTCATTCTTTTTCTCTTCCATCTCCTTAAGGGTTTCACTGATTTTCCACTAAATGAAAAATAAGAAGAGTAAATGAAAATATTTTTGCCCCTCTTGTATGACAACTAAAAAAAAAAGATACATCCTATCTTAGTGAAGCTGAAATACCTAAAAACCAGTGTCTCTATCAGTACGTAATATCTATTTAATAGAATCCTTCTACCTTTAAAACAAAGAGATGGTATAATGTACTCCTTTAAATTTAACATATATACAAAGAGAAACTATTTCCTGTGATATTTATATTACACATTGCTCTGATACTAGCTATCACATTTAAGAAACTCACTAGCTTCTTTCCCAGTTATATTCATAAGGATAGCATAGAGTCAAAACTCAGCTTCACATGGTAGGTAGTAACAACAAGAACATAAACTTTTTTTTTAAGATTTTATTTATTTATTTACCTTTAGAGGGGAAGGAGAGAGGGAGAGAAACATCAATGTATGGTTGCCTTTTGTGCATCCCCTGCTGGGAGTTGGCCTGCAGGGAACTGGCCTGCAACCCAGGCATGTGCCCTGACTGGGAATTGAACCGTGATCCTCTGGTTCACAGGCCTGTGCTCAATCCACTGAGCTACACCAGCCAGGGCCAAGAACATAAACTTTTGAAAGCCACAGATAAACTAAACATAAGGCTCACTTTTGAAAACTGTACTCTAATGTACCTTACAAAATATCATATCAATGCACTAAAAAATGTGACTCACTTTTCTCTGACCAAGGATACCAAAACTGGAGAGCAAGGTGAATCATGGGAAAAAGAAGAAAGAAGATGAGAAAGAGATGGGGACTAGACAAAAGGGGAAATTAAGTTGAGAAGAAGAAAGAAAAGAAGACTTAAGTTCCCTCCATAACAAAGGGTGCAGCAGCTGGCGTCCTTCTGCCCATTCATACCTGCATGTCTTGTTCCTCTTTGTCTAATGAATTCACACTGTTTTGAAGTATGTTCTCTTGTTTTTCAAAATTCTTGAGGAGAAGCATTTCTTGGAATAACGTGACATGGTGCAGGTCAGATAGTTTCATCTGAGTATCTAGTTTCAGTTTCCGATGTCTCAAGAGATGGAGCTCTGCATCAAAAGTGACAATCAGTTCTTTGATCTGAGGTAGAAAAAGATTTGAGGATCTATCAGAAGAACAGGTAATCTGGTTTTTTAAGCTATTTAACAATACTAATTTGTTTTGGTGAAAACATTTTCTCATTTTGTCCTTATTATGGTTGGAGAATTCCATGGGTGTGTGTGGTTGTGTCTAATCATGTAATCATTCATCAGCCATCTTACATTTACATAAATTTATTTATTTATTAAGTGGTAAAAATTCTGTAACTGTAGTTCTTCCAGCTCTTTCTCTACCATTGAAAAAGCCATTGATCAAGAATGCCCTTCTTGCTGTGCTGAATAGTATAAGTCAGAGACTGTGAACTCTTTGTGGGTAGTGCTCATATTTGCCTCCGTTATGTCCCCACAGTATTTCTCCATGGCCTTTGCATATAGTAGACACTAAATAAGTATTTCCCTTAACTTCTTATTTTGAAAAATTTGAAACCTAAGGACAGTAAATATTTTCAAGTAGATAAATATAATCATGGACCCACAAGGAACCTGTTCAATCTTATTTCAGAAATGAAGAAATTGCAGCTGAGATCAAAGCATCTGTGCCACACAGCTGGGATAAGAACCTACATGCCCCAAGTCCTGATCTAGACCTTACTCATCTGATGTTTTAATGATCTTAAATATTTGCTTTTGCTCTGATTTTGGCACAGCTTCTCCCCCACCCCATCCCAGAGGAGATGAGATCAAGAGAGAGCCCCAAGGGCTGTTTCTCCTGAAGAAACTAGTACAACAGGAGGAAGACACACCACTCCATGTCTCTCACTTCCATTCCATGTCTCTCATTAGACTGGGCATGACAAATGCTTGTAATGAGCAAGGGCCCAGATTGGCACTGAGAAAGGCAAAGGGATCTGTGGGCTTGGGACAGTGACACTGCTGGAGAATTTCAGAGCGCTTAAAAACAAACAAAAAAGAACAAGGAAAAGAAAAAAATTAAACTAATATATGGCTATAGACTATAAGTGGGCTCCCCAATAGAAGTCTGTCTAATGAATTTGAGTTATTTTAAGATTTCTTTGGAGGAAGGACTATATTTTTTAGTACAACAGCATTCTGAAAGTGTACTACGTATATGTCCAAGTTTATAAAGTTTTCACTTGTTCTAATCTTTCATACCCCAGACAGCCTGTAAGCTTTATGAGGATGGAGAACATATCTGACTTGAGTACTGATGAATCACTACTACTTAGTTAACACTGTCCCTGCTGATAGGATATCCAATAAATATTTTATAATTAATAAAGTAAATTACTCAATTAAACCAAAACTTTTTACTAAGTGTCTACTATGTGCCTGGCATTGTCCTAGACACTACAGGGGAATCAAACATTTAGGTACCTTCCCTCAAGAACCGTATAACCTAATTTGCAAGCAAAACTAAGGCAAAAAAGAGCAAGAAAAATTAGTACAAAGTATGATGTGCTGATTACAGGTGCAACTGAAGGTTAAAAAAGAGAATAAGTAATGTGGACAGAAGTTTGGAACTGTGCTGAGTTTGAATGATGACTCAAGCTTTGGAAGGAAGTCATTGCAGGTAGAAGGAAATAGCAAGGGAAAAAGCAGAGATATGAAACTCAGAATAGTGGGGAGGGAACTAGGAAAAAGCAGGAAGGGTGAGAATACTGGGCTGAATAGAGATGATGGGTGAAGAATAAAATTGGGGAGCTGTAAGGGGTGCCTAGCGGGCAAAGACAAAATGAGGAAAAGGACTCTGTGTGGCGGGTAGCAGGGAGCTATCTATCCAGGAAAGGTCCTTTTCCTTCCATATACAGAATAACTCCTGCACAACTGATCCCCGTCTGGTCTTGATTTTTCTAGAAATAAAAGTAGCTGGAATTCTAGCTCCAGACCAGTTTTGGAGCCATTGATTACCATGAACATTCTCACTATTGGAGCAAAGCACATTAACAGAGAATGGG
This sequence comes from Sturnira hondurensis, assembly GCF_014824575.4. Classification (NCBI taxonomy): domain Eukaryota; kingdom Metazoa; phylum Chordata; class Mammalia; order Chiroptera; family Phyllostomidae; genus Sturnira; species Sturnira hondurensis. The sequence continues at coordinate 308,529 of NW_028082350.1, forward strand.
GACAGTATGAAAAGCAGAAGGTGGCCCATTTCCTCTGGAAGGTTTTTATGATGTTCCATCCATCATGTAAAAAGCTGCTCCATCACTTCCCTGTCCCATGACTTCAGTTAGATGCCAGTTAACATGGATTTGCCCCTAATGCTTAGTCAGCCTTCCAAAAAGGAGGAAGTCCCAAAGCTCCAAAGTTCTGGGCAGAGCACAGTGATTTTCAGAAAACCAGGATGGGGATGAAGCAAAGCCATTAGTGAGTTGTGTGGGCTGGACAGGGTTTGGGAAGGTTAATGTAAAAAAAATTTTTAATAAACAAATTAATAAGAAACTAGATCTATTTTTCTGCTCCATTCTCTTTCAGCTTTAAATAGGCACAATCTCACCCCTTACCCTGTTGGCCAAATACTGTTGCATGTAAATATTTTTAATCTCATTTCTCTTCATAATCTCCAGCTCTACGTCAGTTGGATCTGCTTTTTCAAATTCTGTTAACTTTGAAATTTCTAGACTGAATGTCGATGCCCTCGATGTTCTAGCCAATGAGTCCCGTGTGGTCAAGTCACCATCCTTTAAAGAAGAGAGTCTAAGGAATCTTCCACTGGCAGCTGTAGACCCTGCCTGTTCTGCTGGAGGCATCTTTTCACCCTCAGTTTTCTGCTGTTGCTTAAAAGCTAGGAGAATTTCTTCATCGTAGTGAAATCTCTTTTCAGGAACTTCTTCTGGATGAATCTCAGGGGTTTGCGGGATGGGGATGTGCTTGGATATGTGAAGAGTTGACTGAATGTTCTTCAGCTCTTGTACCAGGCACTGTATTTCCTCGATGACAGCCACTTTAAGGTCTCGAAGAGAGAGGATGCACTTGTTCATGTGCCTTTTCTTTGAATGGGTCTGATAAAAAGAACAGAAAGGAAGCAAAATGACAATCCACTCTCAAAGGACAGTTTCAAGCATGATGTGCTTTTGTGCATTGACTGGTATGCATAACAAAAATTCAAGATAAAAATTTATCTGAACATTCTTGTTTACTACTAAGTAACTTTTTCCCTAGTTTTTAGGCTTTTTCCTATTTTGCCTCTCCAAAAGGAGGAGAGGCAAAAGTCTGGATATGACCTGCGGTACCGCACAGCTGGCTCATAGGTCTGAATTCCCCTGTCTTCTGCTTCCACGACAGTGGAAGTCGTTCCTGAAGGCTTGTATTCAGCTGAATCCCCTCAGGGAGGGGGAGGTCATTCTTTGGTCAGGAACACACAAGAAACTCTCCTCTTCTGATGGAAACAAGTATCATTGGCTCACACTCAGTATGCCTGCTGAGGGCCAAACTATAATTTAGTCTATTTACAGTCTGTATTTTGGCCTCATGTTACTGCTATTTTTTGTGCAGGTCAAGGTAATGATCCTGAATTCCAGTATCATATCCCACCAAGAGATTCCAGGGCTCTTTCTTATTTCCTTCTCTATTTATCTAAGCCAAGCTGTGCCATACAGATCCATGTGTCCCTCCTTACCAGCTCTCTCCCTTGTCTGTGTTTTCTCAATGCACTACCAGAGCCTATGGGTCCATGCAACCCTGCTCCTGTGTGCAGTTAGGCAACTAGATGGTCCAAAGACAGTTAAGAGTTAACTTGCTTAAATACACGGATTTTTTTAAAAAAGATCAAAAGGCACTTTTCCAAGTAGTCCTAACACAACTTAAACCTGTATACTTACTATTTACGTAATAAATTAGAGGAAATGTTTTACACACTCAGGAATAAACATTGAAAGCACTAAGGCTTATACTCAAAAACTCACCTGGGTGAGTGGGGACAACTTCTGAAGCACCTAGGGGACTGAGAACCAAGCCTAAAGGAAGAAAACCAAACTAGTCTACTGGCTCTAAGGCTACCTCTTAGAGAAGCCCTCGTTCCACATCAACCCTCTCTACTTTTCCAAATATGCACATATGTAAACTTTGGCCAGTGGGGAGAAGGGATGTATAAATACACTATTTAAAAAGCCTTTGATACTTTTCAATGATTTTTCATTTAACCATGACAAAAATGACAATTTATTGACTTTAACCATTACATTAACCCTATGAGAAAGACTAGGCATATCTTATTGTTGTTAATTGGAATTAATTGGCTGTTTACAAACAATATAACAGAGACTTAGGGACATTTACATGACTAACAAAGTTCACATAGCTATTAAGTCAGGAACAGACAGGGGAACAGAACTCCAGTCTTCTGACTTGTAGAACAGTGTGCTCTACATTACTTTATGCTGCCATTTTAATAAAGTGGATTTCAGTATAATGCAATGTTTTATATGACATCATACCTGCCCATCGTCTTTAGTTAGTTAGACTATGAAATTTCAGGTTGGATGACTGGCAAATTGTGGTCAAAAGAACATATTTCTATGGTGAGGGGTGTAACATGAAAGATGAAACAAGAATTACCTTAGATGAACAGCTAGAAAAGCAACCCAAATGGTCACTAATAAAATGTTCAGGGGTAGGGTGTAGTTCAAGATGGCAAAGTAAGATGTACCTGAACTCACCTTCTCCCATGGGCATACCAAATCTACAGCTACAATACACAAAGATCAAGTCCCTCTGAAAAAGACCTTAAATCTACTTGGACAGCTAGTTTCTCCACAATAAAAGATAAAGGGCCACATCAAGATGGGGAGGAGAAGAAGAAATGTGGTCTCACCAAAACCACCCCAGTGCAAAGACACACAATGGGAAGAGATCTCACAAACACAAAGCATCCCCCGGAGGAGCAAGGGGTTTATGTCCCACATCAGGTACCCTAACACTTGGGACTTGTCCCAGAGAGATAAGCCCCTCAGAATATCTGGCTTTGAAAACCAATGGGGTTTATGGCCAGAAGACTCAAAAATCTGTGCAGAAAGGCAACACAAGGAGTTTTAGAGCTCACGTGTAGACTTACTCACCTGGATCCAGAACAAAAACAATAAAAAAGTGCCTAGACCATAGGTAAAGGAGATTCATTAGGTAACTTTGAAGTGTCTCCTGGCACTTTCTCTAGGGATAAAGGTGCTGGTAGGTGCCACTTTTGCACTTAGTCCACCTTGCTAGCACTGATGCTGATAGGTGCATTTTTGTGCTCCCTCTACTTTCTGGCACCTATGGGCTATCCCACCCCCATGCACTCCTACAGCCTGCCTGAAGTCAGCAGGCTCACCTGCTCACATACCCTCCCTCCCGCAGCCCCTCTGAGATCAGCAGGTGAATGCAGTCCAACAGGGGACCCCCCATAAGCACCTGGCAATGGTGGTCACAAGGGACTGTGTTGTTAGGCCCCATGGGACTGAAATATTCAGAGAGACAGTTCTTGGCAAGCTACCAGTCCCCAGGGTTTGGCACATATAGCTGATTAAAACGTCTCGCCAGTCTTCATGTGAAAAGGCCTATTTACTTGTCCTGAAGCACCAGCCTAAGGGGCAGGCTTGTCCTAAAGCACCCCAAGGGGCAGGTTTTACGTTTACCACACATCTAGAGGTTACAAAGGAGCTTGCAGGGAACACAAGTTGGGAGCGCCATCTTTGTGCTCTCTGTTGGCCTCCTGCAGCTTACAGGTTGATCTGAAAAAGGAGCTTCTGAAGCTCTGATTTGTGCAACTGTCACCAAAAAGACCCCTGACCTGGGGCCTGACCTGGAGGCCAGCAGGGGTCAAGAATGCAGTCTCACAGGACTGTATATATATTTATTTTTTATATATACTTTATTATATATATATATTTGCTACTTTAAAAGGTGCTTCTCAGGGTCTGACTTTCAATCAGCCTGAATCTAGGTGCTGAGATACTCCCTTTGGAATACTGACAGGTCTTGTCAGGCTCTCAACAACTGGGACCTATCAAGAAAAAATCAGTCTGCTTAGACAATCACAAAGATTTGAGAGACAATGAAGAGTTAGGGCAATGTTGGATTAAGGTCCATTGCTTATACAAATCAATCTTTCAAGATTGGAAGAGGTAGCTACTTTGCCTAATACATAGAAACAAACACAGAGAGACACACAAAATGAGGGAATAGAGGAATATGTTTCAAATAAAAAAGCAAGTTAAGCTCCAGAAAAAATCCTTTATGAAATGTAGATAAGGAACATACATGATAAAGAGTTAAAAGTAATGACCATAAAAATACTCCCTGAACCTGGGAGAAAAATGGATGAATGAAATTGGAACTTCAGCAAAGCAATAAAAAATATAAGAAAGTACCAAACAAAAGTACAGAGCTGAAGAATAAAATAGATGTAAAATATACTAGAGGGATTCAATAGCGGACTAGGTGAAGGAGAAAAACAAATCATTGGCCTGGAAAATAAGGGAATGGGACCCATTCAAACAGAGCAGAAACAAGAAGACTTTTAAAAGATGAAACAGCTTAAGGGACCTATGGAACAATATCAAATGGAATAACATTAACATTATAGAAGTCCAAGAAAGAGAAGAGAGAAAAAATGGGGCAGAAAACTTATTTGAAGAAATAATGGCTGAAATTTTCCCTAACCTGAGGAAGGAAGCAGACATCAGGTCCAGGAAGCACGGATAATTCAAAAAGAGATCGATACCAAGATACATTATAATTAAAATTTTAAAAACCTTAAGAGCAACAGTGAAAAACAACTTGTTATGTACAAGGGAACTCCCATAAGACTATCAAATGATTTCTCAGCAGAAATTTTGCAGACCAGAAGGTAGTAGTGTGACATATTCAAAGTACTAAAAGAAAAAAGCTTCCAGCTAAAACTGTACCCAGCAAGGTTAAAACTCAGAATTAAGGGAAAGGAAAATAGTTCCCCAGATGAGATAAGCTAAATGAGTTCATCACCATTAAAGTGGATTTGCCAGAAATGTTAAAGAGACTTCTTTAGGAAAATATATGAAAGTAAAAATCTCTCTGATAGAGGCAAATATAGGTAGTAGATTAACCACATATAAAGGTAGCATGAAGGTTAAAAGACAAAAGTAGTAAAATCAGCTGCAACTACAATAAATAGTTATGGATACACAAAATTAAAAAATGCAAAACATGACAATAAAAATATAAAATGTGGAGAAAGAGATAAAAAGTAGAGTTTTTATTTTATTGTTTTAAAAAGATTTACTTATTTACTTATTTTTTAAAGTGAGAGGAAGGGAAGGAGAGAAATGCTGATGTGAGAGAAAACATCAACTATTTGCCTCTTGGACACCCCCAACTGGGACCCGGCCAATAACCCAGGCATGTGCCCTGCCTGGAAATTGAACCTATGACCTTTTGGTTCACAATCTGGCACTCAACCCACTGAGCAATACCAGCCAGGGCAAAATGTAGAGTTTTTAGAATGTATTCAAACTTAAATTGCTATCAACTTAAAATACACTGATACACATTCTTTTTAAGTGCACATAGAACATTCTATAAGATATATCATATGTCATATATATATATATATTATATGTGGAGATAGAGAGATAGAGAGATATACTGTTATATGTGAACTTCAGAATAATCACAAAGCAAAAACCTATAGTAGATGCACAAAAGATGATGAGAAGAAAATCTAAGCATAACACGAAGGAAAGTCATCAAATGACAAGGGAAGAGAAGAGAAAAACAAAGAAGAATGACAAAGATGGCCAGAAAACAAGGAGCAGAGTGGTAATAAGCACTACCTATCAATAATTACTTTAAAAGTAAATGGACTAAATGCCCCAATCAAAAACATGTAGAATAGCTGAATGGATTAAAAAAGACAAGACTCATCTTATACACTTCCTATAGGAGACTCATTTCAGATCTAAGAACTCACACAGATTGAAAGTGAAGGGATGGAAAAAGATACCTCATGCAAATAGAAACAAAAAGAAAGCTAGTGTAGTTCTACGTATATCAGACAAAACAGACTTTGAAGCAAAGACTATAATAAAAAATAAATAAAGGCATTACATAATGATAAAGGGGGTCAATCCAACAAGAGAATATAACATTTATCAAACTTATGTACAAATTTAGAAGCACCAAAATATATAAAGCAAATATTAACAGACATAAAAGGAAAAATTGATAGCACATAATAATGGTAGGAGACCTTAAGCACCTACTTCTATCAATGACTCTGTGGTGTCCAACCTTTCGGCCTCTCTGGGCCACATGGGAAGAAGAAGCATTGGGCCACACGTTAAATACATTGCAACATGTAATCACAAAAAAATCTCATACTGTGTTAAGTAAATTTACAATTTTGTGTCGGGCCACATTCATAGCCATCCGGGGAACCATGTGCCCCGTGGGCTGCGGGTTGGACACCCCTGGTACATAATTCAAACAGGAAGTCAATATGGAAACATCAGTTTTAAACCACATATTAGACTAGATGCACATAATAGACATGGGCATTCTATCTAAATGTGGTAAAATACATATTCTTTTCACGTGCATGTAGAACATTGTACAGAATACATCACACGTTAGGCCACAAAATAATTCTCCATAGTTTAAGAAGAGTCAGATCTCATCAAGCATCTTTTCCAATCACAATGGTACACAACTAGAAATTAATTGCAGTAAGAAAAGGAAAAATAACAAATATGTGGAGATCAAGCAACATGCTATTCAACATCAATGAAGAAATCAATGGGGGCATCAAAATACATGGAGACAAATGAAACTGGGTATACAATATTTTAACATGTATGGGATGCAAAACAGTATATCTAAGAGGGAAGTTCATAAAAATCAGAGTAGAATTAAATAAAACAGAGACTAAAAAACAATAGAAAAGATCAATGAAGCTAAGAGCTGGATCTTTAAAAAGATAAACAAAATCAACAAACCTTTAGCTATGCTCACCAAGAAAAATAGAAAATAAAACAGAAGTTACAACTAATACCACAGAAACACTATTAGCAAGAGACTACTATTGACAATTATACAACAACAAACTGGACAACCTAGAAGAAATGAATAAATTCCTAGACATATACAATCTTCCAAGTGTAAATCATACAGAAATAGAAAATTTGAGTAGACTAATTATTAGTATGAGAAGATTAAATCAATAATAAAAAAACTCCCACCATTATTTTTTATGATTATCTAAAATAATGCCCCCTTTCTGAAAAATGAGGGGACTGAGGCCTACATAAACATAAACATAAAGGTCTTTTACAGTTCTAAATTTCTATGACTATGTCATTATGGACCTAATACTGAAATGGGAGGTTTTAGCAGAATTCAGTTAAAAACCCAGGTGCCTCTCACGGTCGCACAAGCCGTGGGTAAGTACCATAGAGTCTAGCTGTCCCAGTTCCTCTTCTTTCTTGGCAGCATTTACTCTCATGTGCTCGGGTATCTTGTAGTCTGGGGCTGTCTTCAGATTGAAGTCTCCCATGTACACCTGAGCCTCTTTGATGGCTTGAACATCTTTGGGATCTTCATAATCATCAGCAGGTTTACTCTTGTACCTACGAGACAAGTAGGTTACCCAGCCCCAAAAATAACAATAAACTCTAATTTGTCTACTTTATTATAGGCATATAATCATAATCAGTCATGAAGCAAAAGTTTAATTCTTAATCTGCTATGTGATTTGTCTATAGAGTTCAAGCATTTTTTAAAGTTGACCTTTCATTTATCTTTTACTTTAGTTTCATTGTTGACACTATTACAGATATCCCCATTTTCCCCCTTTGTCCATCCCCACCAAGCTCCTGTACCCGTTGTCCCCTTTGCTCTGGCCATCACCACACTGTTGTCTGTGTCTATGGGTTATGCATACATATGAGCATGTACAACGTTTCTTGTATCTTGTATATTCTTCAATAAATGTCTCTATTTTTGATATTACATGGCTGGATACTTTCTGGACAGACCTCATATATAAAACAAACATAAGATTCTGAAATGTGAAAAGAAGAAGGCAGACCACAGAGAACCTTGGGACCCAAGGATATGATGGTATGTTTTCTAGATTTTATTTCTGCCTCATATATCTCATACTTGGAGCCCCCAAAACAGCAACTCAAGATGGGAAGAGAGTTGGGGATGGGTCAATAAGGTGAGGGGAATGAAAAGGCATAAATTTCCAGTTACAAATCAAATAAGCCACAGGATGTAAGTAAGGTATAGCATAGGGAACATAGTTAATAATAGTGTAATAACTTTGTAAACTGATAGAAGGTGACTAGATTTCCATGTTGATCACTTTGTAAGGTACATAAGTATCAAATCATTATGCTGTATACCTGAGACTAATACAATATTGTATCTCACTTACAATTAAAAAAAAGAAAATAGCAATTCAGAAACACCAATAGTTTTAGACAACAAAAGATAAACAAAATCCTGCATTCTCTGGTCAAATAATTAAGAAAGGAGCAGAATAGCAAGACAGAAAACTTCCAGGCAGGAAGTGTTCTATTCCAGCCAAACCCACAGAAAAAAACTGTGACCACACATCCACCCATGCCTGCAAAGGCCAAATGGGGATTTAGATTTCTACCATTACCTGGCTTTAACAAGGCAAAATAATCACTTCAGGGTTGGTGTCAGAGAAGGCAAGTCCTGAAAACCAGGACTCTTATCTCCATAGTGAAGTAACGAGCCACACCATGTCAGTAGTGACCCCATAGGATAGCTTGAACCTCGAATGCCTGTAGTAGTAACGAGATGGTCTATCTCTGCCTGCTGAGGTAGTGTTTGAGGATGCCTGTTGGAAAGTGATGACTTCCATCCCTTCCACGGTATCAGTGGAGGCCAACTGAAGAGTAAAGTGGTATTAAGGAGAGCCTAATGGGAACTCCAACTCTTGACCAGCAAGTCGCCTCTTCCTTCCTCAGGTGTCAGTTGGGGAAGGTTGGGTAACCTAGGCTTCTATACTCATAATGAGATGGCACTCCTCCTTATCCTGCTGAAGTGAGAGAAATCCAGCTAAAACAACACGTAAATAAGATCTAAAGTCTCATAACACCCCAAATGTCCAGATTTTAATAAAGAAAATCACCTGATTCCTGGCTTGAGGTCATAACTTTGTAAAGTGAGATCATACCAAGAATCAGGATGACCTCAACTTAAATGAGAAAATACAATTGCCAGGTGCCAACCCCAAGTTTAGAACATTAAAATAATCTAATAAGAATCTAAGTAGCCATCATAAAGTATTCCAGCAAATAATTAGGAAGATGCTTAAAACAAGTGAAAGAAAAAGTCTCAGAAAGCAATGGAAGGTATAAAGAAGAATGAAGTAGAAATTTAGAACTGAAAAATAAAGTAACCAAAATAAAACTTAAAGGATGAGCTCAATACCAGAATGGAGGCGGCAGAGGAAAGAATCAGTGAATTTGAAGATAGAATAAAGCAATTACCCAATCTGAACAACAGAAAGAAAAGACACCAGAAACAAACAAGCAAACAAACAACAGCATCAACAAAACACACAGAGCTTCAGAAGCCTAATACTTGTGTCATTGGAGTCCCGGGAGAAGAAGAAAAAGAGGAAAGGACTTCAAAAGAACTATAATAAATAATAAATGGCTGAACACTTTCCCAAAGCTGGCAGGAGACACAGGCATACGGATTCAAGAAGTTTAATGAATCCAGCAAAGAATAAGTTTAAAGAAATCTACCCCAAGACACAGCATGGTAAAACTTCCGAAAAATAAAAACAAGGGGGGAAAAGTCTTGAAGGCAGAAAGAGAAAAATAACACCTTATGTATGGAAGGAAAACAATTTCAATGGGAGCAGACAAATCATAAGAAACCAGGGAGGCCAGCAAGAAGAAGCACAATATTTTTTACATGCTGAAAATAAAAGCTATTAACACAGAATTCTATGCACAGTAGGAGGGGAAATCAAACCATTCTTAGATGAAGAAAAACTAACAGAATTTGTCACCAGGATACCTACCATAAAAGAATGGCTTTAAAACATTCTCTAAATACAAATGAAAAAATAAAAGAAAACTAGGAACAGCAAAGAGGAAGTAATTAAAATGGGAATAGCAAAAATATTGGAAAAGACATTTCACTTCTATCATCTGTTATATTTAGTGATTAAAGGAAAACTATAACATTACCGTTTTAAAATATATGTAGAGGAAATATTTATACAATTATTTTATGAACAGTGGAAATGAGGGGGCAAGGGACATAAAAGCAGGTGAAGTTTCTACACTTCATTCAAAATGATAAAATTTCAACATTAGTACACTGTATTAAGTTGTGTATACATAGTGTAATGCCTAGAGCAAATACTAAAACAGCTACACAAAACAATATACTAAAAAACACTATGGATAATCATGCGGGAACTCTAAAATATTCAATTAAATGATAGACAGAAGGAAAAAACAAAGAATCTAGGAGAACAAATAGAAAATAAAATATAAAATAGCAAATACAAGCTTCAAATACAATAATTGCATTAAGTATAAATGACTTAAATATACCAATTGAAGAACTGAGATTTGACAGAGTGAATTAAAAAAAATAACCCAACTGCCTTCCAGCCAAGATGGAGGCATAGGTGGAAATACTGTGCCTCCTCGCATAACCAAACTTAAGGACAACAAAAATTTAGAAACAAAAAAAGAACCAGAACAGACAGAAAAGTTAACTGTGCAGAAGTTGAATAACAAACCATTCATCCAGATTGGTAAGAGGGGCAGAGTCAGTGGAGGTGGAGAGGGGTCCCAGCAGGAAAAAGTGATGGTTAGCAGACCCGTGTGTGGGGAAGAAATGAGCAAACCCCAGTGAGGCGCTCAAGGCCATTGGTTGACCACAGTCACACATTCGTGTGCAGATAAACCAGGCTAAAAATGGGCAGTGAGACAGACCGCACAACCCAGAGCCCCAGTGACAGGAAATAAAGCCTAAAAGCACCAATTGAAAAAAACCTGTGAGGGTTGAGGTGCTGGGAGAGATTCACAGCCTCACAGGAGAGTTCATTGGAGAGACCCACAGGGTCCTAGAATGAACACGAGGCCACCCACCCAGGAACCAGAACCAGAAGGGCCCAATTTGCTTGTGGGAAGCAGCAGAGGAGACTGAAATCCGAGAGAGAGATGAACAAGCACCATTGTTCCCTCTCTGGCCCCACCCCCACATACAGTGTCACAACCCAGCAACTGGGTTGCCTTGCCCTGGTGAACACCTAAGACTCCGCCCCTCATATGTAACAGGCGCAACCAGACCAAAAAAAAATATGGCTCAAACAGAAGAACAAATCAAAGCCCCAGAGCCAATACTTTTAAGTGACCAAGAGATAGCCAACCTATCAGATGCACAGTTCAAAACACCTGTGATCAGGATGCTCACAGAACTGGTTGATTTTGTCACAAATTATATGAAAAAATGAAGGCTAAACTAAGTGAAATGAAGGAAAATGCACAGGGAACCAATAGTGATGAAAAGAAAACTAGGGCTCAAATCAAGGGAGTGGACCAGAAGGAAGAAAGAAACAACCAAACAGAAAAGAATAAAGAAACAAGAATTCAAAAAAATGAGGAGAGGCTTAGGAATCTCCAGGACATCTTTAAACATTCCAACATCTGAATAATAGAGGTACCAGAAGGGTAAGAGGAGGAGCAAGTGGAAAACTTATTTCAACAAATAATAAAGGAGAACTTCCCCAGTCTGGCAAAGGAAATAGACTTCCAGGAAATCCAGGAAGCTCAGAGAGTCCCAAAGAAGTTGGACCCAAGAAGGAACACACCAAGGCACATCAGAATTACATTAGCCAAGACTAAAATGAAGGAGAGAATCCTAGAAGCAGCAAGGGATAAGGGGACAGTCACCTACAAAGGAGTACCCATCAGACTGTCAGTGGATTTCTCAAAAGAGACCTTACAGGCAAGAAGGGGCTGGAAAGAAGTATTCCAAGTCATGAAATCCAAAGACCTACAGCCAAGATTGCTTTATCCAGCAAAACTTTCATTTAGAATGGAAGGACAGATAAAGTGCTTCTCAGATAAGGTCACATTCAAGGAGTTCATCATCACCAAGCCCTTATTATATGAAATGCTAAAGGGACTTATATAAGAAAAAGAAGATTAAAAAATATGAACAGTGAAAGGACAGCAAACTCACAGTTATTAACAACCACACCTAAAACAAAAGCAAACTAAAAGGATAGCTAGGTCAGGAGCGGAACCATAGAAATGGAGATCACATGGAGGGTTAGCAACAGGGGAGTGGGAGGAGGAGAGAGGGGGAAGAAGGTACAGAGAATAAGTAGCATAGATGGTGAGGAGAAAATAGACACGGGGAGGGCAAGAATAGTGCAGGAAATGTAGAAGCTAAAGAACTTATGACACAAGGACATGAACTAAAGAGGGGGAATGTGGGTGGGAAGGGTGTGCAGGGTGGAGGGGAATGAAGAGGGGGAATGGGACAACTGTAATGGCATAATCAATAAAATATCTTTTAAAAAATTAACAAAGAAAAAAAACAATTCTTACCATTGACTTAAAGAAATAAAATCCTGGAGACTAAAATTAAAAAAAAACATAACCCAACTATATGCTGTCAATAATACATTAACCTCAAAAAAGCAACAAAGATAGCTGAAGTAAAAGGATGAAAACAGTTATAATGTTTGAATACTAAATGCTTACCCACTAAGAGGAGGAATACTAGATGCTAGCTCTCTTTGTTCTATTTTAATATAGGTCTGAAAGCTCTCGCCAGTGCAAAAAATAAAAAAGGAAATAAGAAGTGAAGAGATTGAATAAGAAGAAATAAAGCTGTCCCTATTTACAAATGACATGAAAGTCTACCCAGAAAATGCCAAGGAACACCCCCCCAACCCCAAAACCCCTCTGGGCGCAGCAAGGTCCCAGCACCCAGACAAACAAAAATCCCCTGTACGTCTACACTAGCAATGCATGTGAACACACGGACACCAAAATTAGAAGCACAATACTATTTACAGTTATCTAACAAGATATGTGTAGTACTTTTATAGTGAAAAACAACAAAATGAATGAAAGAAATCAAAGATCTAAGTAAATGGAGAGTCGCACCATGCTCATGGATTAAAAGACTCATAATAAATATGCCAATCTTCTCCAAACTGATACAAGGCTTAACACAATTCCTACCATAATTTCTGTAAGATTCTTCATAAACATAGGCAAGATTATCCTAAAATTTATATGAAAAATCAAAGTAACTAGAATCGCTAAAATAATTTTGAAAAGGAAGAATAAAATGAGAGAAATTGGTCTATCCAATTTCAAGACCTATTACAGAGCCACAGTAATCCAGAAGTGTATGTTCGGAGAGGGACACAAAAATCATTGGGTCAGAAAGTGAACTGGGAATAGACCAACACCAATATGCCCAGATGACTTTTGATGAAAGTGCAAAAGCAATTCAATGAAAGAAATAGAGGCTTTTCAACAAAAGATGACAGAGCAATTAGGCATCAACAGGCAAAAAAAGAGAAAGAAAAAGAAATATAAACACAAATCTCACACCTTATACGAAAATGAACACCAAATGTATTACAGACTTAAATATTTGGTGTAAAATTACAAAACTTTTATAAAAACAGAAGAAAATCTTTGGGACCTAGTGTTAGGCAGAATTCTTAAACTTGACACCAAAATCAAAATTCACAGAAGGAAAAACGGATAAATGGGCTTCAACAAAATCAAAACAGTTTTGCTTTGCAGATGATCCTGTTAAGAGAACGAAAAAACAAGCTCCAGACGAGGAGAAAACATTTGAAAACAACATATCTGACAGAGGACTGGTCTGTAGAATATCTTTTTAAAAATCTCAAATCTCAACACTTAAATAGCTAACATCTTATTTGAACATGAACAAAACATATGAAGAGACATTTTGCCAAAAATATACAGGTGGCAAATCGACAAATGAAAGCACATGCTTGTTAAATATAAGTAGTTCATAGTAGACTTTTAAAGTTAATTTCAGATGGTTAGAGACCAACAGGTAAAAGCCAAGACTATAAGATGTTAGAAGACTGTCGGGAGAATATCTTTTTGATGTTGGGATAAGAAGTATTTCTTAATCCTTAAAAATCCCTCTCAGAATATCAGTAACATGGGATTCCTGGTCCTGAAACTCTTAGATCGTAGAGGTTCCACCAAGGTATCACCACCCTGAAAGATCCAGCGGAACTGTTTCCAAGATCTCCACCTCAATATTTCTCTCACTTCTTTCTTTAAAAAAAAAAAAAAGACCTCATATTTATTGACATTGTTAAAGATATTTTAGACCTGGCTGGTGTAGCTCAATGGATTGAGCATGGGCCTGTGAACCAAATGGTCACCAGTTCAATTCCTAGTCAGGGCACAAGCCTGGGTTGCAGGCCAGGCCCCCAGTGGGGATCATATGAGAGGCAACCACACACTGATGCTTCTCTCCCTTTCTTTTGCCCTCCCTTCCCCTCTCCCTAAAAAAATAAATAAATGAAGCATTTAAAAAATAAAGATATTTTAAGACTCATACTAAAAGTTTACATAAAAACTTACAGGTCCTCCCACTGTTTTTTTCGTTGCTGAATCTTTTGTCGTGCCCTTTCAGCTTTTAATACAAGTTTCTTCGTTTTCTCAATTTGATTTTCCACCATGATTTGGCTGAGGGTTTTAGGCCGAAATTGCTTCCCTTTTTCTATAACTGATTCTTCTTGCACACTAATACTCCCAGCTGCACAGAGAGTCAACATTTTTTTCAGTCTTTTTGAAACATCAAAACAAAATTCTCAAATCGTTTTTTCAATCTATCATTTTTTAAATTCAGAGAATATAATGAATCTGTAAATCACAGTGGTTATTAAGCAACTAGCATGAATTCAACCCCATAATCAGTACTTTAAAATATCAAAATAAAGAGATCTAAGTTAGGATATTTGTTTTTAAGAACCTGATTGAAAAGGTGGGAAGACAAGACATATACATTAAACTATTAGATAGTGAGATTAAATAATGATGGACCACTGGCATATATATTGAGAAGTGGGGAAGGAGTGTCTGTGGCATGAGAGTAGGGGAAAGGTAAAGCAAATGAGTCCTATTTGAGATGTAGTATTTGAGGTGACATATACCGTACCAACTGAAGTGGTCTGTGGCCAACTTAAAAACTGATCAGAAACATACAATCAGATCTATTATTTTAAAGTTATTGGCTTTAGGCCCTTGCACAAGACGATGGACGAGGCTGCATAGCATGGCATATCTGAGGTCCCGTCGCTGAAAACTGCCAATGCAGCTGAGATCAGGAGCTGTGGGAGTAGTGACTCAAGGGGAATGTCAGTCTCTTACCTGGTATGTGGAAACAAGAATGTGAACAACGACTGGTTCTGACTACAGTCCAAAAAGGAAGGGACTCAATGGTGTGAAAAATACTGGTACATACACAATCTTCTCAAATATGAGTTTGACAGTCCAAATTATCACATGTCCCACTAGTGCTCCAGAAACTGTAGCCCTTGAACTGGATGGGAAACTAGAAAAGATATATGGGGGAAGCAAAATATGCCTGACCTAATGCTATGAGTCTCTGCAGACCACTAACGTACCCATGAGACGAGCTCATCTCGTGGCTCTGGGACTGGGTCTACAGCTGGCAGGGGAAATCCTGGATGTGATTCAGAAAGTTATGATATAGCAAGAAGAGAAATGCAACCAAAGAAGGATCAAGCCACTGAAGCTGGCCGTTTTATACGCTACTTTGCTGTATTCCTGTGTATCCCTCACACTCCCTCACCGATTGTTACTACGTAGAGGCAGCACGCATTGCTGTAAAACAACAACAAAACAGTACTGATTCTGAATTCCTAAGACTACAAAGGAAAGAGAAACTCTAGGGCTTTAGAAAACCAAAAGATAATTTATATCCCTTCCCCAAGTAAAACAATGTGAGATTCTGGAGGGAATAGGGGGTGACTGAAAGTAAGTACATGGTCTTTTGGTTTCTGGAGATAACATCAATAAAAGCTGTCTCCTGTGGGGGGAAAAGTTATTGGCTTTATCAATAAGCATCTCAATTCATGTTTAAGCTACCCAGAGATGTATGTTAGAGATACATGAAAAAAGTTAATGAGATGGCCATGTAGCTATAACTCATTATGTCATATTTCAAGTATATAATAGTACAGAAAAGGAAGAGTTTAATGTAGGCTGATGGTCATGGAAGGCTTTTTTTTTTAGTGTAATTCAGCCTGGATCCCCATGAACTGGTAGAATTCAAAGGGAAGAGTGAATTGGTCACTCTGGCAGGGGCTTCATTATGCAAGCACCAAGCATTATTAGGAAGCAGCAAACAGGACAAAAGACTAAAAATACAAGTTGAATGGTAATGAGGACACATCACTAGTACGAAAAAGAATAGGGATACATTGTAGAAGAAAATACTGGGATAATGGTTTCAGAATTTACCCTAGAGGCAGAAAAGAGCTGTTAAATGAGCTGTTCAGTGAAGAGGATAAACACCAGCTTTAATGTCAGTTCTGTATCCCAGGCACTAGCTCAGACCTGGCCAGGCAACGAGCCCTCAATCTGTGCTTGACTGGGCTCTCCGAGCCATTCCCTGAATGCTGGTCCTCCATCTAGTCATCCGCAGTCACCCTGTGGGCAGTTACAAGAGGCAGTTCGCAGGAACTGCATGAACTAGTTTCACATCTGTATTCTCACCTCATCATTTTGTTCAAAGCACATGCTCTTGGAAAATAGTTTGAAATGTTGTGTTCTAGCCCCATGCTCTGGGGTGGAGCGGTGCCTGGAAACTAGCCTCTGGGGAAGTCCTAGATTTAAGGATAAGTAGATAACAGGAAGTTTAAAAAAAACCCAACAAGCAACAGCTTTTGGTCCTCTTACCCTCTAAGTCACATGATCAGGATGAGTTTTCTTTAGCAGCCTGTACTAAATAAGAAAGTTGGTGTGGAGCATTTTCTGGAGAAACATAGCCTCTCAATCTCAACCATATAAAGTTCTTTAGATTATTTATTCCAAAGAAATAAAGGATAGGAGACAAGAGAATGAGCTCAAGCCACCAAAAAGCATTCCAATGTTCTGCCCACAAAAATATAATTTGGTTTTGAAATCTTAGAGGATTTAAAAGCCTTCTTGTCATTTAAGTTACCTGCGTCTTTCTGGCTATCCTTTTTTCCAATTCCCTCTTTTTCAAATCTCTCCAATTTGCTTGCTCGTCTATCTGACTGGCTGGCCCGTTTGAACTTGGAGTACTTCGAGGGCTTCGCAAGCCTGTAGGAGGATATCTTGTGGTCACTCTGTATGGCATGAACCACAACAGTGTCGCTTTCCAATGAGTCACGAAACCTGAAAAAACACAAATATCTTCACTAATCACCATTTTAATCATTGTAACCATTCTACATGATTTTTAAGTAATAAAATAAGACCACAATACACTGTGCTTATAAATAATATCATTATATCATATTGGATCCAAAATTTAATCACCCATATACCAACAAGGCTGTGGTGGAAGTTGGATAGGATTTTGTTAAAAAGCAAGAACAAGTAGAAATTTGTTTCTAATGTAAATACTAAACAGTCCATTATTAATTAGTATAATGTTACTGTTTTGGCAATGTGTAGAAAAATAGAAGTTTTCAGTTGATTATAGTTTAATGGTAAAAGGATCATCTCAAACTAAGAAATTGCAATCTACCCCTCTATCTACTTATATTATATACATATCTCCTGTGTTATTTACATCTCCTATATTATGTATTTTAAATATAAATAAAGTGAGATGATATATGCCATATAGCTCATATATATCATATTATTCTATTTGCCTCTGTAAGAAACATCAAGCTCAGAAAGTCATACCACTTTCTAGTTCCCCTTTCTCATACAGCCCACAATGATTTATCTTTTTTTTTCTTTAATCCTCATCTGAGGACATACATGTTGATTTTAGAGAAATAAAGAGGAAGGGAGGGAGGGAGGGAGAGAAAGATCAACATGAGAGAGAAACATTGATCAGCTGCCTATCACATATTCCCTGACTGGGGATGGAATCCTCAACCTAGGCTCGTGTCCTCACCGGGAATCAAATCTGTGTCTCGTTGGTGTACAGGACGATGCTCAAAAAACTGAGCCACCCAGTCAGGGTAAGATTTATCTTCTAAAAATTCTTCTTCATCAATTGAACTGTTGCTATTTTTGGCACTTATTCATAATTATCCCCCCATGTTTTAATTTTAGAATTTAATTTTTTTGTGCATAGTAATTGTTCCTAGCTTATTTGCCTCTCTCATTGTTTTTTGACTCAATCCTTTTATTTCTCCTTTTAAAATGGCTTATTGTTTCTTTTTATTTTTCCATTTTCTCTCATAGCATAGTATCTTTCTCATCTCTGTAAGACTTATTCCCTTTATCTTCTTGGGAATTTTTTTCACTCTTTAAATTTTAGTCTTTCCATGAGACCCAGATAACATGAAGGAAATAATGGATACTTTCGATTACATCAAAATTTAAAACTTTAGTGCAGTTAAAAATATGAACAAAGTTTAAGACAAATGGCAGAGTAGGAGAAAGTGGTTATGATGTATATATCAAAAGGCAAATACTTACAGAAATAGAGACTATAACCAAAAACAAAGGGGGGGGGAAATAAACAAGACTCCAAGAAAAATGAAAAAAAAAGGAATCTAAATAGGCAATTCTAACAATAAAGATAGATGAACTATAGACTCATGAAAACAAATGCTCAACTTCATCAATAATAAAAATAATGTAAATTATTCAATGAAGAGTTATTATATTTGGCCTATTAGACTGGTAAGATGAAAACACTGGTAATACCCAGTGTTATTCAGTGGTACAAATTTATCTTCTCCTCAGTTCCAGCCAGAGAGCTAGGTTCTTATTATTTCCTTCCATATGTTTTTTGAAGACACCAAGCTATGAAGGCTCAGGCCTGGACCAGGGTGGGAAAACAGGGAGTTAAAGAAACACGTATTTGAGGGCAAGGAGAGCAGTGAGGAAGAGGTTCCAGCTGATGTGGAGCTCAACTGGGCAAATTGGGTCCTAGAATTGTGGGTACTTGTTCTCTGCTTCTGACAGCATCTCAGGAGACACCAGGCCTCAAGGATGATGGCTGCTGGTGTGTTGAGTCCTGGCAACCTTACTAAAGACTGCCCACTCCAGCGGAGCACAGAATCCATAGATTCAAAGGCTGAAAAAAGCAGACAGGCTGGGACAACGAGCCTCAGTGGTACTAAAAATGACTTTCTTATCAACTTGGTGGAATAGGAGCCCAGAGTCAAATATGGGTTAATTTAAATAAAATAAAAACTAGCAATATTGCCTATATATCTTTTTGTGAAAGAGTCACATTTGCCATATATATTTACAAACATATTACATATATTCAAGTCAAACATAGGATATACTATGTTGAGGGTTCTTCCTGAAAAGAACTTCTTTTTTTTTTTTTAAAGATTTATTTATTTATTTATCTTTAGAGGGGAAGGAGAGAGGGAGAGAAACATCAATGTATGGTTGCCTTTCGTGCGTCCCCTGCTGGGAGTTGGCCTGCAGGGAACTGGCCTGCAACCCAGGCACATGCCCTGACTGGGAATTGAACCGCGATCCTCTGGTTCGCAGGCCTGTGCTCAATCCACTGAGCTACGCCAGCCAGGCTGAAAAGAACCTCTTAATTTCATCTCTTGATGGGTAGCAATTTAGATATAATTTAGGAATTTATATATTCTAGTATTATCCAAGAATTCAAATATTCAGGGATTTGATGCCAAGTAACAAAGGCCATAATTCACAGGACAGAGTACCTGAGAGGAGATTGCTGCATGGAGAAGGAGATCTGGAGATCTGCAAAGGGCTCCCTTCCAGCCTCAGGTAAGTCCTCATCAGCACATAATGTGTGAAGAGTCTACCTGAGGCTGGGGAAAGAAACACCCGAAGGCAGCAGGTAGAACAATCCTCAGGCCCCCACACAGGTTGGAATAGCTTATGTTTTCACAAGCCTTATAACACATGGGACAAAGGGGTAGAGTGCTCAGAAGAATCTTATCTTAGTGGCAGGAAAAAGTAGCTCTGTACCAAAGGCTGCCTGATCCCACCTAACAAAGATTGAAAGCAAGCCTATAAAAATCAAGCTGCTTTCAAATACCTTGACTAAATCTCAGAACAAAGGTCAAGAATATGTAAAAGCATGTAAAAAACATCCAGCACCCACAATGTAAAATTCACAATTTCTGGCATACAATCAAAAAACTTTAGGCAGGCAAAATAGAAGAAAAATATGACCTAAAATAGAAAAATATCAATTAATGGCAACAGACCCAGAAATGACACAGATGATATAATTAACAGAAAAAGACTTTAAAGTACTTATTATATTTTCTATGTCTAAAAAGTTTTTTAAAAGAGCATAAGCATGTTAAAGTGAGCAAAATCTTCACCTATCATACTAGGAAGTCAATAAATAATGATTAGTAACAAACTCATAGAAATATGCTGTTTAGATGTATAGTTGCAACCACTATAAGAAACATTAAGAGTGAATTCTTTTCAAGATTTATCATGTTTATGGGCTAAAAAACTCAATATTTTTCAATGTTTATTAAAGTCTAAGTTGATCCACAGATTCAATGTAATTTCAATAAAAAATCTTAGCATGCAAAGGAGCTAAACAATGTTGAAGATGAAGAACAAATCCAGGGGATCTACAGTATTAGAGGTCAAGAATAATTAAGGCAATGTGATGCCAGCATGTACAGGGCAATGGAATGGAATGAAGAGTGTGGGATCAGACCCACAGATACATGGCTAACCATAGCATCACTACAATCTCAAGAGGAAGGAATACTTTTTTCAGCAAATGATACTGGGTCAATTGGATATCCATGTAGAAACCAATGGCACTTGATCTCTATCTCTTTATTTTTAATTTTTACAGAAATTTGTTTGAGCCAAAT
The DNA here is from genome assembly GCF_014824575.4 of Sturnira hondurensis. Taxonomy (NCBI): domain Eukaryota; kingdom Metazoa; phylum Chordata; class Mammalia; order Chiroptera; family Phyllostomidae; genus Sturnira; species Sturnira hondurensis. The sequence continues at coordinate 329,456 of NW_028082350.1, forward strand.
AGAGGATACTCCTGGAAGCAAGATCTGAGCAGACCGAAATAAATGTTTCAGAGTATAACAGTTTGCAGTTTCTTTTATGCATTTGCGCTTAAGGAGGGATTACACGAAAGTGGAATAAAGCAAAGCTGGGATTAAATTACAGTACAATTTAAGATTAAGTGCTTTCTTTTTTTTTTAAGTGATTTTTTAAATGCAGTCACAAGTTAGAAGGAGGGGGTTTCAAAGGCATGTTAACCTAGATGCAAAGAAACAATGGACAGAGCTTGCTTAAGGCAAAAATAGGACTTTTAGAACCACACGATCGCAGTTCAATTCCCAGTCAGGGCACATGCCTGGGTTGCAGGCCAGTTCCCAGCAGGGGACTCATGAGAGGCGACCATACATCGATATTTCTCTCCCTGTATCCTTTCCTTCCCCTCTAGAGATAAATAAATAAATAAAAATAAAAATAAAAATAAACAATTAAAAACAAAAATAGGACTTTTACTAAAAAGTTACATGCGTGGGGCATGACTACCCACCATGACCCACCTACTTATGAATTTATGAGTTGATCTCTATCTTATACCACCCATTAAAATTATTCAAGGTAGATAATGGCAAAAACAATAAACCCTCTAGCAGAAAACACAGGAGAATTATTTCATAAATTGAGAATAGATAAAAATTCCTAATTACAACATAAAAGCTCTAAGAGATAGTAAAAACATTAATAAATTGAAAAAATGATAAATTGAACATTTTGAAATTAAAAACTTCTGTTCAAAAACACACATTTATATCCACCAAAAACATGCACAGAACTTTTCATAGCCCCAATAGTCATAGTAGCCAAAAAACAGAAGAAACAACTCAACCATTTATCAACAGTTAAGTGGGTAAATTATGGTGTAACCATTTCCTAGAATATTACAAAGCCATGAGAAAGAATGGGCCACTGCCACCTGCAACAACACGGCTAAACTTAGGCATGACACCAAGTGAAGAAGCCAGACACCAAAGAGTTAATATTGTAACATTAGCTCTTTAACACATCGTAAAATGAAATATTGTACCATTTCATTCCTATCAAGTTCAGACAAAAGTAGTCCATGGTGATAAACATTCATTTCTGCAGAGTTAATTTTTACTGGGATGGATCATGAGGGAACTTTCTGAAGTGCTATAAATGTCCTTAATCTGAGTAAAAGATATACGTGTTTAAACATCTGTAAAAGTTTATCAAGCTGTTCGGTTAAGATTTATGCATTTTACTGTATGTAAATTATATCTCAAAAAGGCAAAGAAAACTATTCCCTGAGAAGTCAAATTGGTACACGAAAGGGTTTGGATGGAAAGTTGCAGTCTTTCATTGTGAGACCTTTGGTTCTATTTTATTTTTGGTGTTTTAACATTTACATGCTATTGTATTAGTTAAATAAAAAAATAATTGTAAAAAAACAATGTCAATATGTATTACATCATTTGGTCAGTAAAATATCTAATTGTAAAACAAATTTCTCAGATTTAAACTAGGAAGGAGCAATCAGAAAGCACAGGAAGATACCCCAGTAGCAGTGACAAGAAGATTCCTTGAGATTTTAAGAATTAGTGCATATTTCAGGAGACCTCTTATCTGAATACTTTGATTAAGACACTTCAAACTATTTTATTCAAATCCATACTGGCAAACATCTTAAATTGCAAGAAATATGGATCCTACCTATTCTGTAGCTTCTTTAGGCCAAGTTCATGTTTCTCTTTCTCCCAAGCTAATTCCTTTTCCACTTGTTGAATTTTATGAACTGTTTTTCTGTTAATCTCAGCACGAATTTTAGAATCTATATCAAAATCCTGTAGATAGGAAGATTTGTTCATCAAAATGGGTACTTTTATCAATGTACTTTATCAATCTTATTTCACACATACAGATTTTTAAGTTTTGTCCTCAATTTTATGCACCATCATTACTCTCTCCCAAATATCATAAGCTCCATTCTGGAGAGAAATGACATATTTTTGATCTTCCGCAAAAAAAATGGAAAAAGGTTCTCAGAAATAATTAACAATAATACAAATAAAGTTACATAGTATATTATTTTTCTCACAATAAAAATAATGAACGCTAACAGAATATTTAGATTGTACAAAGTTTTAAAAAATACTCTTTTCACAAAGTTTACATTTTTTTAAGTCCTCGCCCAAAGATAGGTCTATTGATCTTAGAGAGAAGAGAGAGAAATATCACTGTGAGAGAGGAGCATCAATTGGTTACCTCTTGTACACACTTCAACCAGGGATCAAACCTGCAGCCCAGGCATGTGCCCTGACCACGAATTGAACCCAAAATCTATTGTTGTATGGGGTGATGCTCCAACCAACTGAGCCACCTGGCTAGAGCTCCCTTCACACAGTTGTAAAAAGTATGTTCCCTTTTCCCCAAAGCAACTACTTTACATAGCCAGCGGGGAACAGGGTAGCAGCTCCTGGCAGTTGATCATTAGCTGAAACATCCCCTCCCATGCAACCCTACCCAGGAAAGACAGAAAAATCTTTGATATCCTCTTAACATCAAGTTCCGGCTGAATGTCCTTCACCAAGGGGGTTATTTTCCTCATAATTATACTTAGAGGCCTCATGTTTCTTACCTTCACTCCCAAATGTTGTCAGGGCCTTCATTCAACACTAAACTGGAAATGGTAATTATTTTTTCCAGAGGTGCTTGTGTTGTAAGTAATGATGTGTACAATGTGCTTAGGCAAAGAACTTGCCCAGTTGTTCTTTATTTTGAATTATGTCATCCATATTCTGCAAGTGTCTGCCTTTTTCTTAGTAAAAGAGCATAGCCCTGGTTGGTGTTGCTCAGTGGACTGAGTGCGGGCCTGAGAACCAAACAACCACAGTTCGATTCCCAGTCAGGACACATGCCTGGTTTGCAGGCCAGTTCCCGGCAGGGGACACACGAGAGGCGACCATACATTGAAATCTCTGTCGCTCTCTCCTTCCTTTCCCCTCTAAAGATAAATAAATAAAATCTTTTTTAAAAAACAGAGCAAAAACATCTTTTAACCAATATGAGCTAACCATTATGATTTTGCCAAAGCACGTTTTATATGAAATTGCCCCAGTGCCTCTAGAATTACAGGACTGGACAAATCATGGTTATAGTCAGGGTGATAAATTCTAGGTTTTTATTTGATTAGGCTCTTGACAGTATTTCTGTTTAGGAAGAAGTACAAAATGAAAAAAATTACTAGTAGATAGAAAAAAATTAATACAGAATTAGCTTAAACAATTGAGTGATCATCCCCACAGCTAAAAAAATTAACTAAGTCATCTTCCAGAAATTTTGTGGCTAAAGCAGGTACTATCTTTTCAACAGATCTGAGGAATTATATAAATGGAACCACCAAGAATCAAATTATGTATCCAATAGTTCCATATTCAATAGCTAGATATCTTGGCTACATATGATAAGAATTGATAACAGATACAAACTTATATTTATATCTTATCTTATTACCAAAAAAAAGGGAAGATAGCTAAATCCAGAAGTAAACTTTGTATTAAGAGATTCTTCTGCAACTAAACTAAGTTGTGTGACCAGTTCTACCACAGTTTAGTTGCTGCCAACACATTGGCCAGGTAAAGAGAAGCTTCAAGATGATTTTAAGTGTTCCTACTTGTTGGCCAACTATATACTAGTCTCAAACCAGAAATAGCATATGATAAAGTCAAATTTATTTTTTACTTACTGTGCGTTTAAATTGCATATGCTTTGGTAATTCTTCATTCATTCGTAGTAATTTCTGAAATTGGTCCCTCAAAGCTTTGAGTTGTTCTCTCTTCCTGGCCTTTATTTCTTCCACTTCTTTCATTAGCTTGTCATGCTCTCTTTTTCTTCTGGCATTCTCTATACTGAAAACAGAAATTTTAAAGCATAACAAATTAAGATACAGAAACAGCAAAGAGAAAATTAGCATTTAACTATTTGGCAATTCATTTAGCTTAATCGATTTCTATAAAATGTTGGTTTGTTTTGCAAAAGCTCAGACCTGTAGGCTTTGGAATCTTCAATATCTTTTGGAATTGGCGCTGTTTCAATTCCAAACTGTAGGGAGAGGAATAAAAAGTTAGCCCTTTAAAAATTGCGTATCGCCCTTAAAGTATCTAATCATAACTAAATTGAGGATTTCCCCCTGCCATTTTTCTAGCAATTATAGGCCTGAAAAAATATTTTCACAAAAAATAAACTAGGGAAAATATTGCAGTTGACTAAACTGATTTTTTCGACTTCATTTAAAGGGGTAGGGAAAGTCTTGAAACTTAATCACGTGTATGCAAAAATGTTAAATCACCATATTGACTCTTCAAAATATAAATTACTGATATTTATGTGCTATTCATAAAAAATACACACAAAAATTTTCTGTTATTTATTTTAAAATACAAGTTTTTTAAAAATGCATATCCCTCTTATACATACACAATTCCCCAAAATACCTCATATATATTAGCAAGCATTTCACTTGACCTTATCAAAAGAACACATACAATGAGAAATGTACCGAATAATATAATCCTTCTCCTTGAGAAAGATATTAAATCAGAAATATAAATCTCCCTTTAAAAAATTAGTTTAAATTAAGGAGTACTACGAAGTAAATCACTCAGAAGTACTTGGTTTATTCAAGTGCTATGCTGTAAAATGTCTTAGACTGTTAAAGAAGAGGAAGTATAACCTGGTGAACTAAACAAGAGTCTTAGTTTGCTAGCTAATCAGTTCTTAAGTAAAATTGAACTTGCTTATTCTCTATTATCTTTTTTAGAAAATTTATTTATTTAGAGAGAAAGAGAGGGAGAGAAGCATCAGTGTGTGGTTCCCTCTTGTGCAGTCCCTTCTGGGGACCTGGTCTGCAACCCAGGCATGTGCCCTGACTGAGAATTGAACCAGTGGCCCTTTGGTTCACAATCCGCGCTCAGTCCACTGAGCCACACCAGCCAGGGCTCTATTATCTTTTCTAATAGGTTGGTCTTTATTTTGCTGTCATTCATTGTAAAGACACGAAGACATTTGATCAAGTTGTCTTGTTATGGACTTCCGCCAAGATGGAGGCATAGGTGGAAACACTGTGCCTTCTCCCACAACCAAGTTTGAATACAACAAAGGTTGGGAGAACAAAGACACAGCCACAAAACAGAAAATTGAATTATACAGAAGTCCGACAACCACTAACTGTTCAACAGGGACGGTAAGAGGGGCAGAGCCCGCATCAGAGCAGGGTTGGGCAGGAAAGATCCTCAGACCTAGGCGAGTAAGTGGCCCGGACCCAGTCAGGGTGTGGGGTAGACTGACTGCGGTTGCACATTCGCGCACAGTGAGATGGACCACACAGGCCCCAGGGGGCAAGGGCTGACGGCGGTGGCACACTCGCGTGCAGTGGGACGAAACGCATGGGCCTGGTGACAGTGGCAGCTGCCGCACCTGTGGGGGCCGCGGCAGGAGGCGGCAGACGAGACGCCATTGCTCCTCTTTGACCCTGCCCCCACATACAGCTTCACAACCCAGCGACTGAGTTGCCCTGCTCTGGTGAACACCTAGGGCTCCAATCCTGCTACGGAACAGGCACGAACAGCCCAAAAGATGGCGCAAGAAGAACTCAAAGTCCCAGAGCCAATAACTCTAAGCGACCGAGAAATTGCCAGCCTCTCAGAAGCACAATTCAGGACACTGTTTATCAGGATGCTCACAGAACTGGTTGATTATAGTCACAAGTTAGAGGAACATATGAAGGCTAAACTAATTGAAATGAAGGGAGATGTCCAGGAAACCAATAGCGATGGAAAGGAAACTGGGACTCAAATCAATGGAATGGACCAGAAGGAAGAACAAAACATCCCACCAGAAAGGAATGAAGAAATGAGAATTCAAAACAATGAGGAGAGGCTTAGGAACCTCCAGGACATCTTTAAATGTTCCAATATCCGGATTATAGGGGTACCAGAAGGGGGAAAGAAACAGCCACGAGTGGAAAACGTATTTGAACAAATAATAAAGGAGAACTTCCCCAGTCTGGCAAAGGAAATAGACTTCCAGGAAATCCAGGAAGCTCAGAGAGTCCCAAAGAAGTTGGACCCAAGAAGGAACACACCAAGGCACATCATAATTACATTAGCCAAGACTAAAATGAAGGAGAGAATCCTAGAAGCAGCAAGGGATAAGGGGACAGTCACCTACAAAGGAGTACCCATCAGACTGTCAGCGGATTTCTCAAAAGAGACCTTACAGGCAAGAAGGGGCTGGAAAGAAGTATTCCAAGTCATGAAATCCAAAGACCTACAGCCAAGATTGCTTTATCCAGCAAAACTTTCATTTAGAATGGAAGGACAGATAAAGTGCTTCTCAGATAAGGTCAAGTTCAAGGAGTTCATCATCACCAAGCCCTTATTATATGAAATGTTAAAGGGACTTATATAAGAAAAGATGAAAAATATGAACAGTGAAAGGACAGCAAACTCACAGTTATTAACAACCACACCTAAAACAAAAGCAAACCAAGAGGACAGCTAGATCAGGAGTGGAACCATAGAAATGAAGAACACATGGAGGGTTAGCAACAGGGAAGTGGGAAGAGGAGAAGGGGGGAGAAGGTACAGAAAATAAGTAGCATAGACGGTAGGTAGAAAATAGATAGGGGGGAGGGCAAGAATAGTAGGGGAAATATAGAATCTTAAGAACTTGAGACACGTGGTTATAAACTAAGGGGGGAGAATGGTGGGGGAGGGAGTGTGTGGGTGGAGGGGAATGAAGGCGGGGAATACACCAACTATAATGGTATAATCAATAAAATATATTAAAAAAATAAGAAAAAAAGTTGTCATTATACTACTAGTCTTTATACATATGAAATGTAAGCCTATGTATTTTTATGTAAGACAGGTTTATGACTTTAGTAAAAGTGAAGTCATAAATCATGACCAATGTAAGAGACAATGATCACTAATATACTCTAGTTACTGTTAATCATTGAATTTTATTTTATTTTCTTTTTCTCTGTAGAACAAGGACAGGTCATTCCTTTATTGACACGAATAAAATACATCACATTCTGTGTTCTGCTAATGCTGTAAATTCAATGCCCTTCTCCAGCCACATGAGCGTAAAGTATATCACGTAACCTCAGATCTCTAACAGTGGGAGGCTTAACCAAGAATGGTGCTGGCTGGTGTAGCTCAGTGGATTGAGCACAGGCCTGCGAACCACAGGATCGCGGTTCGATTCCCAGTCAGGGCACATGCCTGGGTTGCAGGCCAGTTCCCAGCAGGGGACACACCAGAGGCAACCATACATTGATATTTCTCTCCCTCTCTCCTTCCCTCCCCTTTCCCTCAAAGGATAGATTAATTAATTAATTTTAAAAAAAGAATGGTGCTGCTAGAATAATGCAGCTCCCTTTGATACAACAACTGAGCACCCGCCTCCCTCCCTCTTGGATGATTTCTTGAGCATGTTAGAGCAGTGATTTTAAAAAATTCTGAATCTTGGGCAACTGATCTCTTGCAACTACAGTTTCTAAAAGCAGTTATTGTCCAAAGCTAGAAGAACTTAAGTCTTCTCAGATGAGCATGTGAATGAATGGAGAGAGGTAAACAAAAATAAAATTTAAAAAGATGATGTCTGATAGAAAAGCTGGATAGAAAATCAAAAAAGGAACAGTAGTTTAAAGTTTATTTCAGCTATAGTGCAGGTTATTCTGACTCCAATGTAGCATCACATGGTACACTTTTAGAGATGTTTTGTTGTATTTATTTATTTGTCTGTTTCATAGATACCTACAATCTCTAGCACTAGGAGATCACGTAGCAGTGGACAAATGAATAAAAATAACTACATTTTAAAATCGTTTTATTGCCCAGAATTAAGCCATTTAGTTCTTCAAATTAGTATGATTTCCAGGATCTCCTGGCCTCAGCTGTTTTCAACAAATTTGAGTTTAAACAAAGGTGCTCCTAGCAGTTCCAAAGTGTATGCCATTGTTCTCAATACTGGTTGCATGGTAAAATTACAGGGGCGGGGGGAGGCATAGGTTACAGATACCTGGGCCTCACCTTCATTGATTCTGATTTAATTGCTCTTGAGTAGGGCTCAAGCATCTGTACTTTTAACAACTCCTTAGCTGATTCATAGGTTTGAGGTAAGAACCTCAACCCTACACAGAGTTAGTTCCTGGTTTGTTTATTCAATTATTCCTGGTTTCACCTTCTTCAGAGCAGAGTGTGCTTCAGTAATTTAAGAAATATTGATTGCAGTCATAAACAAAAGGACACTATTATATGTATGCAGAATGTATTTTTTCTTTCCAATATGTGTTTCCATATAGAGAGCTGACCACACATAGAATGCTAAAGATTCTTTTTTATGGGTAATTTAATACATTAATATTTTTTAAAATTTAAATATATTTTATTGATTCTGCTATTACAGTATCCCACTTTCCTCCCTTGTTCCCCTCCCACTCACATTCCCCCCCTTAGTTCATGTCCATGGGTTTTACATATAAGATTTTTTGCTTCTCCATTTCCTACACTATTTAACTTCCCCCTGTCTATTTTGTACCTACCATTTATGCTTCTTATTCCCTCTACCTTTTCCCACATTCCCCCCTCTCACTCCCAGTGATAACCCTTCATGTGATCTCCATTGCTGTGATTCTGTTCCTATTCCAGTTTTTTGCTTAGTTTGTTTTTTTTTATTTTTTAGGTTTGGTTGTTGATAATTATAAGTCTTTTGTCATTTTACTGTTCATATTTTTCATTGTCTTTTTTTCTTAGGTAAGTCCCTTTAACATTCCATATAATGAGGACTTGGTGATGATGAACTCCTTTAACTTGACATCATCTGGGAAGTACTTTATCTGCATTTTAAATTATAGCCTTGCTGGATAGAGTAATCTTGGATATAGGTCCTTGCTTTTCATGACTTGGAATACTTCTTTCCAGCTCCCTCTTGCCTGCAGGGTTTCTTCTGAGAAATCAACTGCCAGTCTTATGGGAATTCCTTCATAGGTAACTGTCTCCTTTTCTCGTGCTACTTTTAACATTCTCTCCTTATCTTTAATCTTGGCTAATGTAATTATGATGTTCCTTGGTGTGTGCTTCCTTGGGTCCAACTTCTTTGGGACTTTCTGAGTCTCCTGGACTTCCTGGAAGTCCATTTCCTTTGCCAGATTGGGGAAGTTTTCCTTCATTATTTTTGCAAAGAAGTTTTAATTTCCTACTCTTCCCCTTCTCCTTCTGGCACCTCTATGATGTTGGATGTTGGAATGTTTGAAGTTGTCCTGGAGGTTCCTCAGACTCTCCTCATTTTTATGAATTCCTGTTTCTTCATCCTGTTCCAGCTGAATGTGTGTTTCTTCTCTCTGCTCCAAACCATTGATCTGACTCCCAGTTTCCTTCCTGTCACTGTTGGTTCCCTGTACATTTTCCTTTATTTCACTTTGCATAGCTTTCACTTCCTCCTCTATTTTGCAACCATACTCAACCATTTCTGTGAGCATCCTGATTACCAGTGTTGTGAATTCTGCATCTGATATGTTGGATATCTCTTCATCACTTAGTTGTATTTTTTCTAGAGCTTTGATCTGTTCTTTTATGAGGCCCCCCTTTTTTTGGCTTGGTGCACCTGTTATGTGATAAGGGGTGGAGCCTTAGGTATTAGCCAGGGCAAAGCAACCCACTTGACCATGTTGTGGAGCTATATGTGGGGGAGGGGACTGAGAGGAAACAATGCCACTTGCTCCACTCTTGGAGGGCTTTCAGTCACTTCCTCTGCTACTCACAAGCAAATTAGGCCCTTCTGGTGCTGATTCCTGGATGGGTGGTTTTGTGTACATTCTAGGTCTCTGTGGGTCTCCCCAGAGAACTCTGGTGTGAGGCTGGGAGTTTTTCCCACCCCCTCAACTTCCACAGGTTTTTTTTCAGTCAGAGGCTTGAGGCTTTATTTCCCTGTGCTAGAACCCTGGGTTGCATGGTCTGTCTCACTCCCCAGTTGTTTCTCCCGTTATCCACACACAAATGTGGGACCAACAGGTCTGGTCCACTGGCCGCCAGCTTGTGCCTGCCCAGGTCCTCCAGCCACCACCTTGCCATGAGTACTCTCCACCCTGGATGCCCATCTCTACCCTTTCCACCAGTTGGATGAATGTTTCTTTAACTTCTTGGTTGTCAGACTTCCATACAGTTCAATTTTCTGGCAGTTTGGTTGGTTTTTTGTTTTTAAAATTTGTTGTCCTTCTGGTTGTGCAAGGAAGCACAGTGTATCTACAATGCTCCATCTTGGCCAGAAGTCCTAAGATTTTCTTCTTGTTCATACACTTTCTGTGCTGTAATTCCTCTTCCTGAGCTGAACCTCTTTTAAAAAAAAAAAACAGTACACTCTGCAAATCTTTCTGCTATTAATAGAAACCAAAATTTTCCCTCTCAAATCTTCCCTATCTTCCCTATGTTCTTTGTCTGGTCTCCTGAGATTGGCTACCTGTTAGGTGGGAAGCCAATGTGTTCATAGGAATTTTAAATATAGTCTTTCTAATACAATTCCTTATTCCTTAGGAGAAATTCTAACAGTTATTAATAATTCAATCAAAAGGGACCACATCAATAATAGAAAATTCAGGTCCTCTGACAGGGAAAAAGTATATAATTCAGGGAGCTGAATATTCCATCTTTATTAAAAGCCAATAATGTATTATTCCTAAAAATAGAATAATTTAACTGAATCTTTAATCATGACCCACACTATCATACTCTAATACTACAATAATATTTTCACAACCCCTTTCCAAATCACAAATTATAGTGCACATTTCACATAAACTCCTTCAATGAGTGAGTGAATAAATAAAAAGCACAATATATATATCTTAAAAAATGTGCATTTTGAAAACAAACTTTGATTAAGTGATTGATACAGAAAATTGACACAACTTTGTTTTTAATTTGGGAAATTCTATACCTTTAGAAAGAAAGGAAATTCAACACCTAGTATTCTAGTATTTGAAAAAGAGGCCCAAGAAAGTCAAGATTAAAATATTGGTAGGAAGATTAGTCTATAGGGTAAATGTGTCTGAGAAGTTTGCAAGTTTTAGAGAATACGAACAATTCTAACATTACTATTTTAAAATAAAGGGTGTTGTTGTTGTTAGTTACATACCCTGGGAGATGGCACTTTGGCTTTCACGCTTTCCCTTAACTCAAATACAGAAAAAGTGCTGAAAACAAAAATATTACTATCTGCTCCAACAGTTACCAAAAAACGGTCATCATAGCTGGTAGAAATGCCTTTAATACATCCATAATCATTGTCATGGATACTGAAGTGCCAGTAGTGCTCCATACTGGTCAATGAAGAGTCATTCTGACTTAGGACATAGACTCGAATTGCCCCATCTTGCATTCCACAGAACATCATATCTTGGTTAAAACTATAAAACAAAAAGAAGTAAATTGTTCTTCACATTAATCTGAAAATGTTTAATTTTAAATTAATTGACAAATGACTAAAAATTTGCTCATAGCTTTGTTAAGCTATGATGGACTAAATTATGTCCCCCTCAAAACTTACATGCTGAAGCCCTAACCATGAAAATTCCAGCAAACTAATACAAGAAGATAAAGGGGGGGTGGCATATGAAAGTTGGAGTTATTGCATTTGGTCTCCAAAAGAATGACTGGCACATATGCTTCATTCCCAACTACTAAAAGAGTAATAATAATTTAATTTGTGATTTCTCCAGAATCATAATCCTGAAGCTACATTATCTGACCATGCACTGGCATCCTCCTAAATAACACAGAGTAAATCCATACAATTCAATTATGTGATAAACAGAATTATTTGCAGAATATTTGATAAAAGGGATTGAAATACAGTTTCAGAATTAGCTTTGATTCTGTTTCTTCCTTTGATTTATTTGTCATTATTTGAGTGCCCCTCCATCTGGATAGATCTTTAAAAATTGACAGTATTCATAATGGGTAAAACTATAGATACCAATGGGTTATAGTTTTTTAAAGCTTTCTGAAATTCTGTTCACCTGAAAGTGATGGTGTGGATGGGATTATCTTCTGTATCCTCAAGAAAACGGAAGTCAAAAGGTTCATCTTTCTTTTCTGTGATATCACTGCTTTTGTCGTATGGAGGGAACTCACAGTGATATAGAAAACCAGCATCATAGCCACCCTAGGAAAGAGATAAATAACACAGAAGGTAGTATTTGAATATAAGACACATATGACCACATGAGAAGTTTTTGATTATTTCAAAATTTAAATCATAAAATAGATGTCTTAAAACATCTACTTTATATAAATTCCATGACTATAGATAGGTTTTATAAAGCATCTTCATCTTTCATTTATATTCAACTGTACAATTATAATGATAAAACACAATAATTTGTTTCTACTTAAAAGTAAGAGAAGAGAGTTCTCACCCCTGACTATGTATTGAATTCCATTTTAAATATTACCCTGAATAATAAATTCCATTTTAAATATTACCCTGAATAATAAATACTGAATAAGCAGTATTTATTAACAGAATTTTATAGTTCATGACAAACACCAGAGAATCTGTCATCAACACACCCTACATTAAAGAAAATATCAAAGGCTATTTTTTAGGTGGAAGATGTAATTACAAAGATGTAGAAAGGAATAACAGAAAGAAAAAGAATATACCAAAATGATACCAAGAATATAAAACAATAGTAAAATGCCTTTTGGGGACACAAATACATACATAACAATAAAATACATGACAATGAGGGAAGATACATGGAATGAAGTACTCTAAGGTCTTTTTTCTCTGGATCTAGTATGAGAATAAATTTGTATCAAACTATATGAGGTTAAGGATACATATTATGATCTTTAGGATCACCTCTAAATAAATAGTAAAATAATGTATAACTAATAACCTAATAGAGCAGAAAATTACCTTAATCATCCAGAAGGTAAAAAGGGGAACATAGAATTGATGTGATGAAGAGAAATAGTTAATAAGGTGGTGGATTTGATCTAAAATATATTAGTAATCAAATTAAACATAATTGGACATAGTACTCTATTAAAATAAAGACAAAGATCAACCTACAGCATTAAAAAAAAGAAGAAGACTAACTGTACGATGCTTTAAAGAGACATTCCTTGAATATAAGAGTATAAAAGGAACAAGCATTAATAACTCTAAGCTTTGTTTTAGTATCAGGGTGAATGCTTGTTTCATTTACTGAGAGAGAGATAGAGCAGGTTTGCATGAGGCAAAAGTGATTTAAAGGCTATATTTTGACTATGTTAATTTTGAGGTGCCAAGAAGAGATGTCAAGCTGGGCAGGTATATGAGTCTGAATGTAAGAGGAGAGGTCAAGAATAGAGACAAAAATTTGATATTAATTCACATATAATCAACATTTAAATCCATAGAACTAGATGAAGTCACCTAGCAAGAAAAAAAGGGGTCCAAGACCACATCCTAGAGTACTTCAAATCTCAAAACCTTGTTCAGTATATGAGAAGCCAGCAGATAAGGCTAAAAAGTGGCCAGTAAAATGTGGTGTCTTAAGACAGGGAAATAAAGTGTTTTTAAAAGGAAGGGGTAAATCCCTGCCATTGATGTACCAAGAGAAATCAAAGCTTAGCTACAAAGGGAAGGTGGCACACAGCTCACCCTGGGGATAAACCTGACACACCTGGTGACCAGGGAGGCTGCACCACTGAGCCCATAGGACAACTGCTAAATAATACCACTCTACCAACACTGAGAGATGTAGGAGCGCTACCTCATACATGGAAACAAACACAGGGTGGCAGCCAAAATGAGGAGACAAAAAAAAATAAGTAAGTGTCCCAAAGGAAATAACAAAACTCCAGAAAGAGAACCAAGTAAAATGGAGACAAGCAATCTGCCAGATACAGAGTTCAAAACACTAGTTATAAGGATGGTTAGTGAACTTAGGAGGAGATGAATTTAGTAAGAATAAAGAGACAGGAAACATAAAAAATGGAGATATAAAACAAAAAAACAATCAAAAGTGAAAAATATAATAACTGTAATAAAGAATATATTACATGGAATCAACAGTAGAGTAGATGAAGCAGAGCATATAATTAGTGATTTGGAAGATAAGGGAGCAGAAAACACTCCCCCCACAAAAAAAGTCCAAAAAATGAGAAGAGATAAGGAGATTTTTAAGGAGCTTCTGGGACTTCAAGAGTACCGACATTCACATTATGGGGGTACCAAAAGTAGAAGAGAGAAAACAAGGAATAGAAAATCTATTTGAAAAAAAATGATGACAGAAAACTTCCCTAACATGGTGAAAGAAATAGACAAACAAGTCCAAGAGGTCAGAGAATCCAAAACAGGATGAACTCAAAGAAGACCACACCACAACACATCACAATAAAAATGCCAATCATTAAAGACAAAAAGAGAATCTTGAAAGCAGCAAGAAAAAAGTAGTTAGTGACCATAAGACTGTCAGCTGATTTCTCAACAGAAACTTTGCAGGACAGAAGAGAACAGCATAAAATATTCAAAGTAATGCAAACAGGAGCCTGCACCAAGTTTACTCTACCATGGAAAGCTACCATCTAGAATCAAATGGCAGATAAAGACCTTGTCAGACAAGAAAAGGCAAAGGAGTTTGTCATCACGAAATCTGCATTACATGAAATGTTAAAGGGTCTTCTTTAAGGAGAAGGAGAAGAAAGGAGGAGGAAGAGGATAGAGAGGGAGAGGGAGAAGAGGAGGAGGAAGAGGAAGAGGAAGAGGAAGAAGAAGAAGAAGAAGAAGAAGAAGAAGAAGAAGAAGAAGAAGAAGAAGAAGAAGAAATAATAATAAAAATATGAATAAAATTCCAATAAATACATATCTATCAACAATTACTTTAAACACAAATGAGTAAAATGCTCCCATAAAAAGATATACAGTGGCTGAGTGGATAACAAAACAAGGCCTTTACATATGCTGTTTACAAGGGACTAACTTTAGACCAAAAGACACAGACTAAAAGTAAAGGGCTGGAAAAGATATTTCATGAAAATGGAAACAAACAAACAAAAAAAGCTGGAATAGCAATACTTATCCTAGACCAAAAAATACTTTTATTTTTTTGTTGAGTTTTTACCTGTCATTTCAAATTATATTTTTTGTTTATGCTATTACAGTTGTTCCCCACTTTCCCCCCCTTTGCCTACTTCTACCCAGCCCCACAACCCTGCCTCAGGCAAGCCCCACAGTTTTCCATGTTCATGGGTCATGCATGTATATTCTTTGGTTAACCCCTTCACTTTCTTTCATCCAGTCCCCCCATAATAGCTCTCAGTCTGTTCCATGTGTCTATGCCTTTTTTTCTATTTTGTTCATTAGATTCCACATGTACCTAAATTGTATGGTATTCATCTTTCACTAACTGGATTGCTTCACTTAGCATAATGTTCTCTAGGTCCATCCATACTGTGCCAAAAGGTAAGAAGCTCTTCTTTTTTACTGCTGCATAGTATTCCATTGTGTAAATGTACCACAGCTTTTTTATCCACTCTTCTATGGATGAGCACTTAGGCTGTTTCTAGACCTTGGCTATTATAAATAATGCTGTTGTGAACATTGGGGCGCATATATTCTTTTGAACTGGTGTTTCAGGATTCTTAGCATATATTCTCAGAAGTGGAATCACTGGGTAAAAAGGGAGTTCCATTTTCAGTTTATTGAGGAAACTCCATACTGTCTTCCACAGTGGCTGCACCAGTGCATTCCTATCAACAGTGCACTAGGGTTTCCTTTTCTCTACAACCTCGCTAGTGCTCCTTGTTTGTTGAATGTTGATGGTAGCCATTCTGACAGGTGTGAGGTGGTATCTTATCATGGTTTTAATTTGCATCTCCCTGATGATTAGTGACTTTGAGCATCTTTTCATACATCTATTGGTCATCTGTATGTCCTCTTTAGAGAAGTGTCTATTCAGGCCTTTGCCCATTTTCATCAATTTGTTTATCTTCCTAGTGTTGAGTTGTATAAATTCCTTATATATTTTGGAAATTAAATCCTTATCAGGTGTATCATTGGCAAATATTTTCTTCCATACAATGGGTTACCTTTTCATTTTGATGATGGTTTCTTTAGCTGTGTTGAAGTGATTCAGTTTGATGTAGTCCCATTTGTTTATTTTTTTCCTGTGTTTTCCTTGCCCTGGGAGATATGTCAGCAAAAATATTGCTATGCAAAATACCTGAAATTTTAATGCCTATGCTTTCTTCAAGATTTTTGTGGTTTTGCAACTTACATTTAAGTCTTTTATCCATTTTGAGATTATTTTTGTATATTGTATAAGTTGGTGGCCTAGTTTTATTTATTTACACACACCTGTCCAATTTATTTATTGAAGAGACTATCTTTCATTTATTGAAAGACACCATTTATTGAAGAGACTGTCTTTCCCTCACCATATGCTCTTCTCTCCTTTGTCAAATATTAATTGACTCTAACAAGAGACAAAGACGGAGCCAGCAATTCCATTTCTGGGTATTTACCCAAAGAAACCTGAAACACTAAACTGAAAAGACATATACATCCATATGTTCATTGTAGCATTATTTACAATAGCCAAGATATGGAAACAATCTAAATGTCCATCAATAGGTGAATGAATAAAGAAGTAATGCATATATACAATGGACTATGACTGAGCCATAAAAAAATGAAATCTTGCCATCTGTAACAACATGGATGGACCTCATGGATATTGTGCTAAGTGAAATAAGTCAGACAGAGAAAGACAAATATCATATGATTTCACTTATATGTGGAATCTATAAACAAATAAGCCAACCAGAAGCAGACTCACAGACACAGAGAATATTTTGATAGCTGCCAAATGAGAGGAGTGGTTAGGGAGCTGGGAGTAAAGATGAAGAGATTAAAGCACAAATTGGTAGTTACAAAATGGTCACAGAATGTAAAGTACAATCTAGTCGATATTATTGTAGTTACTATGTGTGATGTCAGATGGGTACTAGATTTTGCAAGGTGATAATGTCATAGGTTGCATAAATGTCTAACTACTGGATTGTATACCTAGAAACTAATATAATATTGCACATCAACTCTAATTTAAAAATAAAAAATTATTTTGAAAAGAGAAGGATGGAGGCTCAGCTCTATCAAATGTTTCTGAAAGGCCAAATGGACAGAGAAGTGACCACTGAACTTGGTCATATGGAAATCTTTGAAGTTGGTGGAGACAGAAACTCAACTAGAAGGGACTGAAGAGCAAATAGGAAGTGAAGAAATGAAGCCAACAATTAGAGACAACTTTTTCGATAAGGTTTCATATAAAGCAGCAGTGGAGGGGGATAAAAGAGGTTTAGGGGAAATTTTAAGGTTAAGTACCAAAGCACATTTATGTGCTGATAAGAATTGAGCAAATAGAGAGAAGTTTATGATACAGAAGACCAGGAGCAAAATCTTTGATAAACTGAGAGCAGGTGGGATCAAGAGGCCATTTGGAAGTGTCACTGGGCAGTTGCAGGGGACCATTCAAGACACTCACAACAGGCAAAGCAGATTCAACTTATATAGATCCCTAGAGAGCATCAGATCCAAATGAGTCAAGGTAATTTCATCTGATGGTCCTTATTTTATTTTCTCAGTGAAATGTGAGATGAGGTTATCAACGGAAAGTGAGGGAAGACAAAATATTTGATGGGAGAAGAAAGAATTAAAACAACAACTTGGAAAATGGGGAAGTGAACAGGGCTGGGTAGCAGAGCCAGACTGCAGTGTGAGTACTGATTTGAGAACTGTGGTCATGACTTCAAAATGAGAGTGGTTTTCCACAGCATCTGCTTACATGTAGGCACAAGTTGGCAAGTAGTTGGATCAAGTGTCATTGCCTCTGTGAACTATAACTTAACCACACGCACAGGTGTCGTTTACTGGAAAGAGCATGGACTCTACAGCCAGACAGCCTGAGTCCAGATCCTGGTTCCAACTCGCTGTGTGACCTTGGATAAGTTACTTAACCTCTCTATGCCTTGAGTTATTTATATGTAAAATGCAAATAAGGACAATTATTTTAGAGGGTTGTTGGGTAGATCACTTAGAATGGTTCCTGGCACAGGGTAAGTTTCCATACTTAGCGAATAAAATTATAGGGGGGATATTAATTTCCTGTGGTAATAATTTAATCATATATGTAAATCAAATCACTGTGCTGTATACCTTAAACTTAAACCATGCTGTATGTCAATTATATTTCGAGAAAACTGATAAACCTTCACATATACTTTTATGTCAATTACTTTTTGATTAATAGAATCGAAATTTGTGACAAATTTATAATAAAGGAAATCTTGCTTTGCAGTAGAACAATAAAATGTTTTATAAAAATAGAATATATATACAAGGATGCAATTGTCACATCATTGTGATGGTCCCCGGTAATTGTCTCCCCAGCATCCATTCTTCTATTCTTCTTTATTACCCAAGTTCCAATTTTATTCCAGGTGACAATGTGCCCATCCAAAGACAGTCATTTTCCCAGACTTCCATATATTTATACAGCAAAGTTATAGATAGCAACACATAAGCAAACATCTATGGATAGCCCTGTCATTAGTTTCAAAAAGCTGATTATTTTCAAAATATAAAAACGCTGAAATAGAGAACAGGCTGACAGTGACCAGAGGGGACAGGGGAGGGAATTTCAGGGGGCAAGGGGAAGGGTTTGCAGGAACAAGTATAAAGGACACATGGACAAAAACTAGGGTGGGGGTGGAAATGGGAGGGAGGTGGGGAGGGCTGGGGGGTCAGCTAGGATGGGAGTAAAAGGCAGAAAACTGTACTTGAACAATGATTTAAACAAACAAACAAACAAATAAATAAAAACACTGACTCAGCTGGAAACCTCCCTAGCCCCTTGTCCTTCTAACTTCAGTCCTTCTCCCCTTAGATCTCCTGGAACACCCATGATTGTTTTAGATGATAACAGACATAACAAGTAGACATATAAGACATATATTAAGATGATATTAAAAAACTGTAACATTCATTCTTCAAGACTCACACCTTTAATAGGAGTTCATAAATGTTTACCATAAGAGAAAGTAAAAAATGTACTGGAAAATAATGAATATCAAATATGTTAATTTAGGGATGACATAAAAATTATTTATTACATTATTACTCACCAAAGAAAGCCAGAACTTCCCTGGCCCAGAGTAAAATCCACAGAGGATGTGACAGGGGGTTGATGGAATAAAGATTTCGGGCAAGGGCTCTTCTTCCACTTCCTTCTCCTCTTCCTCCTCCTCTTGGGATTCCAGTTCTCCATCTTTTCCCACCTCTGCTGCTAGACGCTTCCTCCTTTCTTCCTTTTCCTTCTCCTTCAACTCCTTCAGTCTGTTTCTCTTTTCAATTTCTATCAATCTCTTTTGCAAAGGAGACATTAAGGAGATGTGAAAATAACTGTAATTCATTCATTCATTTACACTATTCTGGATGACAAAGAAAGTAGAAGGGTAGGGTTCTAGAAAAAAAATCACAGCTCTGATGTAACAAGTAATATCATTTAAAAATAACTATCAACTTGGCGATATATTTTTATCATTAAATTTTTCAAATCTTCAGAAAAACTTTATTTCTGTATTATCTTCCATTGATCCTGATTTTAAAGAAATTATTTCATCATTATTCCCCTAATAAAGAAACTAAATACAGTTTCTCTCAGTCTATCTCTGTCAGCTGATAAATTAGGTGAACTGCAACCGTTTGTGAAGGATGTTTCTATTTTTAGTAAAACTGTTACTCTTGCCTTCAGCATCTATCAACTGGCCCCTAACACTGGCAGCCCTACATCTCATCTTTTACTTCCTTCTTACATTTATTTATTTATTTAAATATATTTTATTGATTCTGCTATTACAGTATCCCACTTTCCTCCCTTGTTCCCCTCCCACTCACATCCCGCCCTTAGTTCATGTCCATGGGTTTTACATATAAGTTGTTTGGCTTCTCCATTTCCTATACTATTTAACTTCCCCCTGTCTATTTTGTACCTACCATTTATGCTTCTTATTCCCTCTACCCTTTCTCACATTTTCCCCTCCCCCTTCCCACTGATAACCCTTCATGTGCTCTCCATTGCTGTGATTCTGTTCCTGTTTTACTGGCTTGCTTAGTTTGTTTTTGTTTTTGACTTTTTAGGTTGGGTTGTTGATACCTATGTCTTTTGTCATTTTACTGTTCATATTTTTCATTGTCTTTTTTCTTAGATAAGTCCCTTTAACATTTCATATAATAAGGACTTGGTGATGATGAACTCCTTTAACTTGACATCATCTGGGAAGCACTTTATCTGCATTTTAAATTATAGCCTTGCTGGATAGAGTAATCTTGGATATAGGTCCTTGCTTTTCATGACTTGGAATACTTCTTTCCTGCTCCTTCTTGCCTGCAGGGTTTCTTCTGAGAAATCAACTGACAGTCTTATGGGAATTCCTTCATAGGTAACTGTCTCCTTTTCTCATGCCACTTTTAAGATTCTTTCCTTATCTTTAATCTTGGGTAATGTAATTATGATGTGCCTTGGTGTGTGCTTCCTTGGGTCCAACTTCTTTGGGACTTTCTGAGCCTCCTAGACTTCCTGGAAGTCAATTTCCTTTGCCAGATTGGGGAAGTTTTCCTTCATTATTTTTGCAAAGAAATTTTCAATTTCTTGCTCTTCCTCCTCTCCTTCTGGCACCCCTATGATGTTGGATGTTGGAATGTTTGAAGTTGTCCTGGAGGTTCCTCAGACTCTCCTCATTTTTATGAATTCTTGTTTCTTCATCCTGTTCCAGCTGAATGTGTGTTTCTTCTCTCTGCTCCAAACCAGATTTGAGTTCCGGTTTCCTTCCTGCCACTGTTGGTTCCCTGTACATTTTCCTTTATTTCACTTTGCATAGCTTTCACTTCCTCCTCTATTTTGCAACCATACTCAACCATTTCTGTGAGCATCCTGATTACCAGTGTTGTGAATTCTGCATCTGATATGTTGGATATCTCTTCATCGCTTAGTTGTATTTTTTCTAGAGCTTTGATCTGTTCTTTTATGAGGCCCTTTTTTTTGGCTTGGTGCACCTGTTATGTGGTAAGGGGTGGAGCCTTAGGTATTAGCCAGGGCAAAGCAACCCACTTGACCATGTTGTGGAGCTATATGTGGGGGAGGGGACTGAGAGGAAACAATGCCACTTACTGGGCTCTTGGAGGGCTTTCAATCACTTCCTCTGCTACTCACAAGCAAATTAGGCCCTTCTGGTGCTGATTCCTGGATGGGTGGTTTTGTGTACATTCTAGGTCTCTGTGGGTCTCCCCAGAGAACTCTGGTGTGAAGCTGGGAGTTTTTCCCACCCCCTCAACTTCCACAGGTTTTTTTCAGTCAGAGGCTTGAGGCTTTATTTCCCTGTGCTGGAACCCTGGGTTGCATGGTCTGTCTCACTCCCTAGTTGTTCCTCCTGTTATCTGCATGCAAATGTGGGACCAAAAGTGGGCCAGGTCTGGTCCACTGGCCGCCAGCTTGTGCCTGCCCAGGTCCTCCAGCCACCACCTTGCCATGAGTACTCTCCACCCTGGATGCCCATCTCTTCCCCATCTACCAGACCCGATGATGTTTCTTTAACTTTTTGGCTGTTGGACTTCCATACCTGACATTTCTGGTTGTTTTTTGTTTTTAAATTTGTTGCTATCCTTCTTTTGATTGTGTGAGGAGGCAGAGTGAATCTACCTATGCCTCCATCTTGGCCAGAAGTCCCCATCTTTTATCTCTTTATTCTGTTTACCTCTCATAATTATCTTCCTAAATCACATGATATCATCACATCAATCCCCTCCTCAGAAACTCACAATGGATTCCAATGATCTAAGAAATAAATTGAAACACTTGGCTAGAATTTAAGGAGAGCCATGTGTTGGTCACAGACTCTCGCCACATCCCACCACAAACTGCATCCCTGTTTCACCAGTCCATTCCTAATTTCCCCAAACTTCAAACATAAGTCTGCCTTCCCTCAGGATGTTGTCCCAGCTTTTCCTGCCTTCCTCTTCATTTTCCATCCTTCAAAATTCTTCTTATTCTTTAAGTATTAAATGTCACCTCCATACAGTCATTGATCTCCTCTCATCCTTCCATCAGAACCTATATTCTTTTCTCCTCATGCTCCTAAAATTCTTTTCTTTGCACTGTGATTTTCATATCTATTCACTACTGCCTTAAAATATAAGGTCTATGGCTTACTCTTCTTTGTATTTCCCCAACACTTAACACAGGATATTTTATATACTAAACAAGAAAAAAACACATCAGGAGATAATGATTCAAGAATCTCATACCATAATCTTAGATTTGACACTTGAAAAATGGAAACATTTTATGCACATGTCTTTGATTTCATAGGAAACTGCATCGTTATTCTCCCCTTCCTCCCTTATGGTTGGTAATGGAGCTTCAAGAACATAGTCATTCTCACAGATAATAAGTAAAGTACTATCAGGCTGAAAAAGAAAGATGAAACACTATTTATACTTATGCAAATTTTTAGAAGCACAGTTCAAAAATATTACAAACCAGAGAAAATATAATTCCTTGAATATTCTAACTATTTTTGAAGGATACTTAATTCATTACTGTAATTATTATTCATAAGTCAACCTTATTCATCCCTATACACAACTATTAATACTAACTATTATAGTATTATAACCAATAAGCTAAATGTCAACATTAGATTTAGATTTTTCCCTTGTAGATGCCATACATATTTTCTGAGTCAAAAACGTGACTGTGAAACATTTTGGCCTAAAAGAGCAGAATATTAAAATCAGGACTGTAAAGGGAAAATCTGTAGTGTGTGGCGAGAGTCCCAGTTCCTTGGATGGGTCATTCTCTATCAGCCAGAGTCCATTAAGTGTGAATGTTCCCAAGGGTTTTGTGTTCTTTCCTCTTCTCCGGTCTCTTCATAAACATTCCCTGGAAAATCTTATGGCCAACTCATTACCATTCTTAGGCTTCATTACCATGGATATGCAAGTAAATTCCAAATCATTCTCTCTAGCCCCGACCTCTCTCTTGAGCTCCCAGACATTATTTAAAATGTTTGTTTATTTAGATATTTTTCTATAGTTACTTACTATATACCTACCATGTACTCAGCATGTTGTAAAGTGCTAGGGGTAAAATTATCACAGGAAGAAAAAGTAAAGTTTCTGCCAGTATAGAGCTTCCCTCTAATGGGAGAGCCTATCATTTAACAAATCATAGAAATTAATGTAAAGTATAACTGCAACAAATGTTGCGGAGGTGCCATGAGAGCAAGAAGGTTGTGCAAAGCTTCCTGAGAAGGCAGCGCCTGTGCTTCACAGGAAGGAGGAGTAGAGAATAAATACACAATGTGTTGAGGGACGGTCTGAGGGAAGATGCTATGGAAAGGAAATGCCATGTGCAAATATCCTGACACACACCAGGCTGATAAGGAAGTTGTGGGCTTGCATAATATCACCTAGGTCAAGAGAACAGAGTGAGATGACAGACTGGGACAGAGCCTTAATGACACAAAACTCAATGGCTGGGTAACAGAGACTGAGAAGAAATAATTACAAGATGCAGGAGAAAGAGCCATCAGAGCAAAATGTTACAAAAGTCAAAGGGAGATAGTAGTCCAAAGAGGAAATAAGGTTCAACAGGATCAAATGAAGCTAAGAAGTCAAGGAAGGTAAGAAATAAAAACATTAAGTGGATATCATTGGTGTCTTTAGAAAAGCTGATTTAGTGGAATAATGAGACTAGATACTGGTAAGAGAGTGTAAAGGAAACAGTGGGATGTAAAGAAATAAAATTTGTGAGAATTATCAATCCTCATGAGAAAGCCTGGAGACCAGAGATGGAGCAGTAGGTGAAGGACATGATGTCGAGGAATTTACTTTTTGTAAGTAGTAGAGATGTGAACATATTTAAATACTGATGGAAATGATCCAGTAAACAGGTAAGGTTAAATTTATAGGACAGAACAGAGAAAATAAATAGTGTGAAATCTTGAAAAAAAGTGGAAGAGAGTACGATCCAAAGGTCAAGAGGCAAAAGTGGCCTCAAGTAGGAAGGAAGACAGTATGTCGCTGGCAAAAGAGGGAGAGGAGCAGGTGAGCGCAGAGGAGACAGAATTGTATGTCTGGTAGTGGGAAGGTGAAGGAGTCCCTAACTGAGGGTCCCAAGTTTTTCTCTGAAATAATAGATGATGAGAATGAGAGTGATAGTCGGGGGCTTGACGTTTTGAGGAGAGAAGTTTTAAAATGATCATTATGTGTGAGAGATGAAGTTGATATAGGATTTCTAACCACCCCATGGACTGTTTCAAGGCCATGTGAATCACTCAGTTCTGAAGGACCTAATCTTCCCTGATGCATATCTCCAGATGTCCCCAGCTGATCACTACATGTAAATACACATCAGTTTGGGGCATTCGGGGATGAATTTATGCCATATACATATGAAGAAAAGACAGAGGGACAGGAAGATCAAGGCTTTGGAAGAATTGTATTTATCCTTATTGAAATGGACAATCGTGAAATTTGAGTGGGACATGGAAGGAAGTTAGGACAGCAAGAAACTAATGGGTTAGAGAAAGCAAATGGTGAATGAGCAAGAGGTTCCTGTAAAACCATAGAACAAGCAGAACAGGGAGAGCCCACTGAACAGGCTGGAAGAAAGAGGCTGAGATCAGACTGTGAGATAGTTAAATACTTGACATTCAAGGTTGAGTTCTTACAAGATGTTTGGTCTGAAGTATGTCACCCCACAAAACTCATACACAGAAGTCCTAACCCCCTAGCTCTCAGAATGTGACTGCATTTGAAGATAAGGCCTTTAAGCAGGTAATAATGTTAAAATAGGGTCATTAGGATGGGATCCAATCCAATATGATGGGTGTCCTTATAGGAAGAGACAATTAGGAGAAAAAGGAATGACCAGGTGAAAACACAGTGAGAAGGTAGACATCTACAAGAGAAGGAGGGACACCTCAGAAGAACGAAAACCTGTCAGCCCTTGATTTTGCTTAAAGAACTGTAAAAACTAAATGTTGGCGGCTTAAGCCACCCAGACTGTGGTATTTTGTTATGAAAGCCCTGGGAAATGAATGAACTAGTGGTGACTGTGCCCAGTGGGTAGCTGTGGAAGTGTCTGGATGAGCTGGAAAGATCATGGAAAATGAGGAGGTCAAGAAGCTCAGAGGCCGATGCTGTGCAATCAGTCAGGCACATGGTGTTAATCTCATTCAGAATAATTGCTTGCACTTTGAAGAAAAAGTGAACCATATTCTCAAGTATTTAATAAGAGGACAAGACTGACCAGGTGATCAGAAGATGACAGCAATGTAAAGAAAGACGAGGTGATACAGCTGAATTAGATCAAAGGAGCAGTGTTCTTATCCTAATTTTATGAGTTCCAAGTCATAAGAGTCATAGACAAAAGTTGCCACAAATGAAATCACATTACAGTGTGATATCAGTAGCATGGCAAGGTGAACGGACCTCCCACCCTCTCCCCTTGCAGTTACAAGTTGGACAGCTATAATTCAACCCAGGATTCCCTGCTCAACCCACACACACATCTGAGCGATCCTCACATTACACCACCTAAAGGTGGGGCTATGGAATGAACAGGGGAGATGGGAGGGATGGTGAAAGACAGGGACGGAAGCCACTGAGGCAATCTTGCACTATTCACTGTGGCCCCAGCAGACACAGCAGCAGTGACGGGAGAGGCTGCAAACCTTACTGGGAGACCAGAGAGGCAGAGACAGCAGGAAGGCCTGGGTGGCCAGCACACACTGAGTCTGAGCCAGGGTAAGGGGCAGAGAAGCAGTGCAAAGCATAGAGCATCCCACAAAGTGCCATCACCGGACAGACACTCGGAGATGTGGGAACCAGCTCCCCATCCTCCTACAGCCTCAGGATAAAATTTCTTTTTCAAGAGAGTAAAAGGGTAATCATTTATTCAGTCAATTAAAATATATACTCAACCATGTCTGTGATGATAGGATAACCAGACACATGTGGAAACAAGACACCAGGAATGAGAGTCAATAAAATAAAGATAATACAGGAAAATAATCCTCAAAAACTTCAGATGTCAAAATGATCAGACACAGCACCAAAATCGTGCTATGTTTAAAGGAATAAAAGAAAACCTTGAAATACCTACATCAAACAAATAAGCAGAAAATCCAATAAAACAAGTATCTACAAAAAGAACCAAATAAAACTGCAAGAACTAAACAAATTAAAAAGTTGAAATTAAGGTTACAAAGTGTGGCTTAAACACAAGATAATTGAAGAGATAATCAATGAAAAATACATCAGGAAAAAAGTCTGTAAAATGCAGCCTAGAGAAACTTCATTAAGCTAGAAAAGACAAAAGATAGGGTAAAAAAATTAGGGAATAAGATTGAGAAATCCTAACAGTTATTTGATCAGGTTCTGAGAGAAAGGGTGGGGGAACAAAAGGAACATTTCAAGACAAAGTGGCTATAATTTTTTCCAAAATTGATATGAGTTACAAATCAGTGGATTCAAGCACCTACACACATCAGAATAAAAGTAAAGGGCGCCAGAAACATATGAAAATTCTAAACACAGTGCGGGGGGTGGGGGGAAGCAAATTACCTTCAAAGAGCAATGACACCAATAGGTGGCAGAAGCAATGAAAGTCAGAAGGCACTGAAACACTACATGGAAGGAGCTGAAAGAAAACTACTGTACCCTAGACTTCTATGCCCCCTCCAAAAGTCTTTCAATAATGAAAGAAAAAAATTAAAATCGAGAGAGCTTACCAATAGCACACCTTCAATAAGAGAAGTTTTTAAGAACATACTTTATACAGAAGGAGATATTCCCAGATGCAGGAAGGAAGAAAGAACAAAGAAAGTGGTCAACATGTGGATAATTCCTAGTGAACTTCAACTAAATACATATTGTGAGATTTTAAATACTTACATTTTAAAATACTTATATTATAAAATGTTATGAGATATTGTTATTGTAAAAATGCACAACTATAGAATACCATTCTAGAATGGGGGTGTCAAACTCATTTTCACCGGGGTCCACATCAGCCTTGTGGTTGCCTTCCAAGGGCCAAATGTAATTTTAGGACTGTATAAATGTAACTACTCCTTAACAACTAAACGAGAGCTCAGCACTGCCACTGGGTAGAAACAACATGCTGGGCCAGATAAAACAAGGTGGAGGGCCGGATTCAGCCCGCGGTCCTCATGTTTGCCACCGGTGTTCTGGAAGGAAGGCAGAGAGAAAGTGCTAAGGCACTTGCATTGTCAGGTGGGAGGGTAAAGAATTAACATTAAACTTTCATGAGTTGAGGACATGTGTTACAATGTAAAGTAAGCATTGAAAGAATAGAAACAGATGTATGATTTCGAAACTAGTAGAAGGAAAACTAAAATAATGTTTTAAAAAATCAGTCCAAATAAGGCAAGAGAAATAAAGTAAATAAAGGTCAAAAAGAAAGCCCACAAGTATTAATCATGAACATCAGATATATGGCGGCATGAGAGATCGCCCTGGTTTCTGCCCTTGAAGTGTCAACAATATGAACACCTGTAACTCAGCAAAGGATTCCCTGCTCAACACACCAACGTGCCTGAGCAATCACACTTTGAAACATCTAAAAATGGGCAAGTGGGAGCAAACCTGGGAAATGAGAGGGGAGAAGGGCTCAAAGGAGCCACGGATGCAGCCCTGCAGCCTGAAGCTCATGGTGGGGATCAGTCCAAAGAGGGGAAGAATCAGGCTGTGGCTGGCATTCCCTTCACTGGGAGGGGGAAAGAGATTCAGTCAGTGGTCATTCCTGCAGGAGTGGGCAGTATGAACTGGAGCGGAGCCCAGAGACCTGTGCATGGTCAAACACAGAAGCGCAGCTGCGGTTGTCAGGCAATTGGCATTCTAGTCAGAGACAAAGCCATGGAGCCTGACTGCCCCATAACCTCCCAGAGCTGGCCTCCCTTCATCCTCAGTGCCAGTGTGCAGAGTACATTATCTGCAAACCCGAGAGCTGGTAGCTCAGAATCACATTTTTCCCTGAGCAAAGGGTGCACTCTGTGACTGGTGCTGGGGTAGGGGTGCAGGGGGGACCCCACGGAGGTCTGAGGTCGATGTTACCAGGAGGGCAAAACAACACACAAGGCTGCCAAGTTCCCCCAGCCCTCTCCACCCCCACACATTGCAGTTACACTGAGGGCAGCATCTGGCTCCAAAGGACAGCACTGGGATTTCATGGATTTGGGACCCCATTGCCCACCACGTACCCCTGCAGGGTTGGTCCCCTGGGATGGGGGCAAGTGGATGGCAAGGGAGGCATCCACCTCCCATTTTTTACCACCCTGTGGAGATCTGTAAAGTCAGGGAGACCAAAGGGGCTAAAAGCAAAAAAAAAAAAAAAACAACTTTGTGATTTTGCATCACCTGCTTACATAAATGCTTAGAAAAGGAATCCATCAAATACCAAGAATAACCGTGAATAACCAAGGTGGTGAGGCAGCTTAGAAAGAATAAAGAATCTCCAGAAAAAAATTATAGATATAAAAATATGTAATATAAATGATAGAGAATTCAAGATTACAGTTCTGAAAAAACTCAGAGATGCAAGAAAATATAGTCAAGCAATTTAATGAGCTCAGAAAACAAATCAATAAACAAAGTGACTATTTTACCAAAGAGATTGAAACTTTAAAAGAGAACAAAACAGTAATTCTGAAGATAAAGAACTCAGTAAAAAGAGATCAAGAATGAACTAGCAAGTATAGGAAATAGAGCCAAACAGATGGAGGAAAAAATTACTGATATAAAAGATAGAAGTCCAGAAATGAAGCAGAGAAGGGAGTTAAGCATAAAAAATATGAGAGAACGCTACAAGAACTATGTGACTCCATCAGAAAGAGCAATATAATAATAGGCAAACCAGACGAAGAAGAGAAAGTGAAGGACATAAAAAGTTCATTTAAACCAATAGTTGATGAGCACTTCCCAAATCTATGGAAAGAGCTAAATCCTTGAATCCAAGAAGCAAACAGAATATCTAATTACCTCAATCAAAAAAGTCCTACTCCAAGGCACATTATATTAAAACTGTTAAAAATGAATGACAAAGGCCCTGCCTGGCGTAGCTCAGTGGATTGAGCATGGGCCTGTGAAGCAAGGGGTTGCTGGTTCGATTCCCAGTCAGGGCACATGCCTGGGTTGCAGGTCAGGTCCCCAGCAGGGAACACATGAGAGGCAACCACACATTGATGTTTCTCTCCCACTCTTTCTCCTTCCGTTCCCTTCCCTTCCCCTCTCTCAAAAAAATAAATTAATAAATTAAGTGCAAAGCTAAAATACAAGAAAGTCAGGACTTGTGGGACATGATCTCATAGAAAAAGGAAAATGCAAAATAAGTGAAACTGACATTCTGTTAGGCCTTTGCCTTCAAAGTGTTTATACAACTCTAAGCTGCACAGGAACAAGTCTTGTTCATTTCATACAAAGAGTCACATTTGTTTTCAATTTAACTTTCAGTTTAAAAGATACTATCACTATGTATAAAATTGAAGGTTGGGAGTTATTTTAGCATGTTACCAGTTCTGTATCTGCTGAAGAAATTCAATGCATTTTAAAAATCCTTCCATAGCCCCAGCCGGGTGGTTCAGCTGGTTGGAACATCCTCCCAAACACCCGGCCAGAAAAAACTGGCATGAAATGTTCCAAGTGATGAAAACCTAGAACCCACAACCATGCTTACTCTACCCAGAAAAGCTATCATTTAGAATTTAAGGACAAATAAAGAGCTTCCCAGACAAGAAGAAGCTAAAGGAGTATATCATCACCAATGCAGTATAATAAGAAATATTAAAGGGTCTTCTAGAAGAAGAAAAAAATGATAAAAAAATATGAATAACAAAATAGCAAATACAAGCCCTGGCTGGTGTAGCTCAGTGGATTGAGCGCGGGCCTGCGAACCACACGATCACAGTTCGATTCCCAGTCAGGGCACATGCCTGGGTTGCAGGCCAGTTCCCAGCAGGGGCCAGTTCCCAGCAGGGGATGCATGAGAAGCAACCATCCATTGATGTTTCTCTCCCTCTCTCCTTCCCTTCCCCTCTAAAGATAAATAAATAAAATATTTTAAAAAATAGCAAATACATATCTATCAATAATCACTTTAAATGCAAATGGAGTAAATGCTCCAATCCAAAGACAAGTGGAGGCTGAGTGGATAACAAAATGAGCCCCTTACACATGCTGTTCACAGGAGACTCACTTCAGCTCAAAGACACACTCGGACTGAAAATAAAAGGATGGGAAGATGCATTTCATGCAAATGGAAACAAAAATTTAGGGCTGCAATAGTACATCAGTCAAATGGACTTTAAAACAAAGGCTATACAACAGGAGACAAAGAAGGACCCAGTAATTCCACTTCTGGCTATTTACCTGAAGAAACCCAAAGCACTAGATAGAAAAGACATAGGCATCCATACGTTCTTTGCATATTTACAGTATCCGATATATGGAAGCAACTTAAGTGTCCATCAACAGAAGAATGAATGAAAAGGAAGTGGTACATGTATACAGTGGAATACGATTCATCCATAAGAAAGGATGACATTTGCCGTCTGCAACAACATGCATGAACCCAGAGGGCGTTGTGCTGAGTGCAGTCGGTCGAACAGGGAAAGACGGATACCACATGATTTCACTACAGGTGGAATCTAAAGAACAAAATAAACAAGCATAAAAGAAACAGACTCATAGATACTGAGAACACTTTGAGTGTTGCCAGAGGGAAGGGGGTTAGGGAAATGGGTGAAAAAGGTGAATGGATTAAAAAGTACAAATTGAAAGTTTCAAAACAGTCATGGGGATGTAAAGTACAGCATAGGGAATATAGTCAATTGTACAGTAATAACTATTGTATGGTGTCAGATGGGTACTAGACTTATCGGGGGGAATACTTTATAAGTTATATAAATGTCTAAACACTATGTTGTACACTTGAAACTAATATAATATTGTATGTCAATTGCAATTGAAAAATAAGTGAGTTTTAAAAAACAATGAGCACTGTTAATTTTTAAAGACATGTTTCTAGATACTACTACATTTTTATAGCCCTTTTGTTTAGAAGATCTTAAAACAGATTATATGTTACGTCAATAATCCTGACATCACGTCTATGCAGTTCATCAGTATTATTATTATTATCCTGGAGCCTAGTACAGCACCTGGTTTAGACAGTCAAGCGCAGATGACTGACCTATCCTAGGCTCAAACTTAGGGAAATTATAGGCTTTCCACAAGATTAGTAATCAACACTAAATCACTCATTGTTGTTAGAAAAGAACATTAGAAGAGAAAATGGATGTAGACAGGGGCAGAAGAGAAGTAAAAAGGTAAAGGATGAGGACAAGTACATTTACAACTTAGAACAGAACTTCTGCATGTCAGAAGGACTGACAGACCTAAGTCTGCATATTCTGACACACTGAGTATCTTGCTGAAGGCACCACCGTTGAAGCAAAGCCCGATATAACCTGAGGGCGCTATGGCCAACCAACCAGAGTACCANCAACATGGATGGAACTGGAAAGCATTATGCTGAGTGAAATAAGCCAGGTGTTGAAGGACAAATACCATATGATCTCACCTCTAACAGGAAGCTAAACAACAAAGCAAACAAGCAAGCAAAATATAACCAAAGACACTGAAATAGAGAACAGGCTGACAGTGACCAGAGGGGAGAGGGGAGGGAATTTCAGGGGAAATAAGGGAGGGATTTAGAGGAACATATATAAAGGATACATGGACAACAACTGAGAAGGGTGGAAATGGGAGGGATGGGGGAGGATGGGGGGTGGGATGGGATGGGAGTAATAGACAGAAAACTGTACTTGAAAAATAATTAAATAAAAAAAAATTTAAAAAAAGATTACAGTTCTGAAAAAACTCAGAGATGCAAGAAAATACAGTCAAGCAATTTAATGAGCTCAGAAAACAAATCAATAAACAAAGTGACTATTTTACCAAAGAGATTGAATCTTTAAAAGAGAACAAAACAGTAATTCTGAAGATAAAGAACTCAATAAAAAGAGATCAAGAATGAACTACCAAGTATAGGAAATAGAGCCAAACAGATGGAGGAAAAAATTGCTGATATAAAAGATAGAAATCCAGAAATGAAGCAGAGAGGGGAGTTAAGCATAAAAAATATGAGAGAACGCTACAAGAACTATGTGACTCCATCAGAAAGAGCAATATAATAATAGGCAAACCAGAAGAAGAAGAGAAAGCGATGGACACAAAAAGTTCATTTAAACCAATAGTTGATGAGAACTTCCAAAAATCTATGGAAAGAGCTAAATTCTTGAATCTAAGAAGCAAACAGAATATCTAATTACCTCAATCGAAAAAGTCCTACTCCAAGGCACATTATATTAAAACTGTTAAAAATTAATGACAAAGGCCCTGGCTGGTGTAGGTTAGTGGATTGAGCATGGGCCTGTGAAGCAAAGGATTGCCGGTTCGATACCCAGTCAGGGCACATGCCTGGGTTGCAGGTCAGGTCCCCAGCAGGGGACACATGAGAGGCAACCACACATTGATGTTTCTCTCCCACTCTTTGTCCTTCTGTTCCCTTCCCTTCCCCTCTCTCAAAAAAATAAATAAAAAAAAAATTTAAGTGCAAAGCTAAAATACAAGAAAGTCAGGACTTGAGGGACATGATCTCATAGAAAAGGAAAATGCAAAATAAGCGAGACTGACATTCTGTTAGGCCTTTGCCTTCAAAGTGTTTATACAACTCTAAGCTGCACAGGAACAAGATTTGTTCATTTCATACAAAGAGTCACACTTGTTTTCAATTTAACTTTCAGTTTAAAAGATACTACCACTATGTATAAAATTGAAGGTTGGGAGTTATTTTAGCATGTTACTAGTCCTGTATCTGCTGAAGAAATTCAATGCATTTTTAAAATCCTTCCATAGCCCCAGCCAGGTGGTTCAGCTGATTGGAACATCCTCCCAAACACCCGGCCAGAAAAAACTGGCATGAAATGTTCCAAGTGATGAAAACCTAGAACCTACAACTATGCTTACTCTACCCAGAAAAGCTATCATTTAGAATTTAAAGACAAATAAAGAGCTTCCCAGACAAGAAAAAGCTAAAGGAGTATATCATCACCAATGCAGTATAACAAGAAATATTAAAGGGTCTTCTAGAAGAAGAAAAAAATGATAAAAAATATGAATAACAAAATGGCAAATATATATCTATCAATAATCACTTTAAATGCAAATGGAGTAAATGCTCCAATCAGAAGACAAGTGGAGGCTGAGTGGATAACAAAACGAGCCCCTTACACATGCTGTTCACAGGAGACTCACTTCAGCTCAAAGACACACGCAGACTGAAAGTAAAAGGATGGAAAGATGCATTTCATGCAAATGGAAACAAAAATTTAGGGCTGCAATAGTACATCAGTCAAATGGACTTTAAAACAAAGGCTATACAACAGGAGACAAAGAAGGACCCAGTAATTCCACTTCTGGCTATTTACCTGAAGAAACCCAAAGCACTAGATAGAAAAGACATAGGCATCCATACGTTCTTTGCATATTTACAGTATCCGATATATGGAAGCAACTTAAGTGTCCATCAACAGATGAATGGATAAAAAGGAAGTGGTACATGTATACAGTGGAATACGATTCATCCATAAGAAAGGATGACATTTGCCGTCTGCAACAACATGCATGAACCCAGAGGGCATTGTGCTGAGTGCAGTCGGTCAAACAGGGAAAGACGGATACCACATGATTTCACTACAGGTGGAATCTAAAGAACAAAATAAACAAGCATAAAAGAAACAGACTCTTGCCCTGGCTGGCATAGCTCAGTGGATTGAGCGCGGGCCTGTGAACCACACAATCACAGTTCGATTCCCAGTCAGGGCACATGCCTGGGTTGCAGGCCAGTTCCCAGCAGGGGACTCATGAGAAGCAACCATACATTGATACTTGTCTCCTTCTCTCCTTCCCTCCCCCTCTAAAGATAAATAAATAAAATCTTAAAAAAAAAAAAAAAGAAACAGACTCATAGATGCTGAGAACATTTTGAGTGTTGCCAGAGGGAAGGGGGTTAGGGAAATGGGTGGAAAAGGTGAATGGATTAAAAAGTACAAATTGAAAGTTTCAAAACAGTCATGGGGATGTAAAGTACAGCATAGGGAATATAGTCAATTGTACAGTAATAACTATTGTATGGTGTCAGATGGGTACTAGACTTATTGGGGGGAATACTTTGTAAGTTATATAAATGTCTAAACACTATGTTGTACACTTGAAACTAATATAATATTGTATGTTAATTGCAATTGAAAAATAAATGAGTTTTAAAAAACAATGAGCACTGTTAATTTTTAAAGACATGTTTCTAGATACTACTACATTTTTATAGCCCTTTTGTTTAGAAGATCTTAAAACAGATTATAGATGTTACGTCAATAATCCTGACATCACGTCTATGCAGTTCATCAGTATTATTATTATCCTGGAACCTAGTACAGCACCTGGTTTAGACAGTCAAGCGCAGATGACTGACCTATCCCAGGCTCAAACTTAGGGAAATTATAGGCTTTCCACAAGATTAGTAATCAACACTAAATCACTCGTTGTTGTTAGAAAAGAACATTAGAAGAGAAAATGGACGTAGACTGGGGCAGAAGAGAAGTAAAAAGGTAAAGGATGAGGACAAGTACATTTACAACTTAGAACAGAACTTCTGCATGTCAGAAGGACTGACAGACCTAAGTCTGCCTATTCTGACACACTGAGTATCTGGCTGAAGGCACCACCGTTGAAGCAAAGCCCGATATAACCTGAGGGCGCTATGGCCAACCAACCAGAGTACCACAGAGAGAGGAGGTAGTGAGAAAGCGTGAAGCCCCCGAGGGTGCACTAGAGCCAAGATGAGCAGCCCCCTGGTCCCTCGGTGCCTGACCCAGGAGTAAGGATAATTACTCACCTGCTATTCTACAGCAGATCACTATGTAATAATTAAGATTTAAGTGTGAGGACAAATAATAATTACTTACATGAGATACCCCAGACCACATTAACTGGCAAACAGGCTCAGGAGTAGTAATATAACCGATAGGCTTATAATCCTTTTCCACTTCAAAGAAGAACACAGTTTTATCTATACTCTAAGAAAAGGAGAAATATCAGCCAAATATGTATTATTATGAAATCCATTCCATAAAGTACCAAGAAGAATTTAATAGCTACAGTATACCCACTGTACACTTATACCTACAATAATCATATATCCCAGATTATTCTGGGAAAGTTCTTATTTCAAAATATTAATTCATTTTCCCCACTTGACAGACAAACCATGTATTCCAGTATGTGGTTCTGAAAAAATCAGTCACCAAACCTTTATATAAGATCAATTCAGAAAAGAATTTCCACAATCAATGCTCATTTATTAATGCACAAAAAATTTACATACTCTGTTCATTTATGGCAGCTCTACATAAGAATGCTACACTATAAGATATTGATTGCACATAAAACATCTTGTGTGATTCCCTGTGAAATGTTCTATTAATTTCAAATAAGCATTAGGGCTCCATTGGTAAGAATATGCTAAAAAGCCATGCAGAGACCACACAGAAAGAATATGAATAAAAAGAGAGCAAAATATGGATATGTTCTCAGAAATGAGTATCACCAAATAAGTTATCCTTAAGTAAGAAAACTAATAAGTCAAGTTTAAGCATGTGAGTTCAATACAAAGGAAAAAATTCAGTCCTCACCCCTGTGGCCAGAATTTCTCCATCACGTTCAAAGGCTAATGCGGTGATGCAAGCGGTATGGGGTTTGAAAACGTGGTTCAAATGGAGATCTGCGTCTAAAAATTTCTTCCGTCCTGCAAAAATTGTGAGCCCTTTTGGATCATAAAGTTCAAGAATTCGAACAACTCCATCTTCAAATCCTACAACAATCTGTGCTCCAGTGTAGCTAATCTTGGACACAAATTAAACACAAGAAATCTGAAATTAGTTGATTAGGAAAGTTATACTGCATAACAGATACCTCTGTACTTTACTTAGACTTCAGTAATTTAACCATGGTGCCCTTCAGTAATGCCTTACAGTGCATCCTGGTGACTTCCCTCTGGTCTAGGGCAGATCCCATCCCTGCCTTCTGTGAGACGGGAAACAAGGGCAATTCACACACTTGCCCAGTGCCTGTCGGCCCAGTGCCTGTCTGCTGCACGTCAGGCTCCTATCACTAGCAACTCAGGAGCGAGTGTAAATGGCCTCAGGCCCTGGTTTCGCAGACGTATTGTGTAGTGGGAAGGGCAGACACTGATCACACAAATGAGTGAGGAATTATGAACTGAAATGAGTCTCAAAGGAAAGAAGCATATTCTCTAAGAGCACAAAACAAAGAAGCTGACTAGACTGAGGACTCCCGTAAGGAAGAGATGGTGGGGCTGAGATGAGAAAAAGGCCCAGGAGTTAACAAACAGGAAGGCAGGAGAAGCACTCCTGGGAGAGGATATAGCTTGTATGGAAGTCATGGAGCAGTAATACCAGTAATTCTGTGGAAGAAGTTACAACTTGAGTAGAGCCGACTGAGGGAGGGAGTGGTGCTTCCCCAAGAGGCTGGAGAGGGAGCAGAGCAGGCACTGGGCCACAAGGTGCCTTATGTGGTGCATTAGGCGCGGTCTTCATCCCAAGAGTAGCGGGAAGTCATCAAAAGGTTTTTAGTTGGGGGCGGGTGGGAAGTGACATAATCAGATTTGCTATTTCAGAAAAGTCATCCTCCCTGATGTGTGGAAAGTAGATCTGAGAGGGCCAGCCGGGAGGCCAGGAGACTTTTGGGGAGTCCTTTGCAGAGACAGCTGCCGTACTCTAGGACAGTGATTGTGGTTGCTTGGTCTAAGGTGGTGTAGTGGAGATGAGGGATATAGATGTATTTTAGCAAGAAGTATAATGGCCCTATTGGTAATGACTGGATATGAGGAACGAGGCTGGGGGAGGTGTCGAGGACGACTAAGACATAAACTGCGTCAGTAAACACTGGAAGGGAGCCAGCTGTGTGTGTGGTTTGTTGCTGATATCATTGTTTTGGAAGGAGGAATGGCTGGGGTCAAGCAGAAAATCATTCATTTGGTCGTGGCCACGATGAGTTTGAGGTGCCCTGGATATCTCAAAGTAGAGATGACATACAGCTCAGAGGAGAAGTCTGGGCTGGAGATGTGAACCCCGCAGTGTCAGAATGCGCTGCGTCTGTTGTCCTGAAAGGCACTTCAGAGAAGGGCCGCAGCCATGGTATTCTCTAGAGCAGAGGGATCTTTCCTGAAGCCAGGCAATTATGACAATATTGGAAATAAGAACACTGTACTACATTCAACTCCAGTTGAATGTTGTTAATTCAGCAACCATTGCCTAACTGTCAAAGGTACCAGTAAATGTGGAGATACTGGAGGTACCAAGAACAGGTATGACTGCCATCATGAAGAGCAAACAGTCTTGTGTGAAGGAAAGGCAACAAAGCGAATCATCCTACTGTGTTGTGCTAAGTGCTCTAAAAGAAGCATGCACACAATCCTTAAAAAGACGAAATATAACAGAGGAAGGAACACGTAGCTCTATTTGAAGGTGGGGTCACAAAGAGCTATGCAGAGAAAATGATGTTTGACCTAAGCTCAGTTGTCAAGAATGATGTGGAGTTTTCCAGGAGCCAGGAAGTATGAAGAGGAGCATTTCAAAATTCTAGTATAATATCCATATGATGGTTACTTTGAAAAGGGGCTAAAATAAGAAACATTCTGTGGACATCACAAAACCATCTGAATAAATAATTCAATTACTTGGACTATATTTTAAAGACTTCAGTAAGAGTGTAAATGTATGATGTATTATAGAATTGTGTACCTGAAACCTATATAACTTTGCTAACCAATGTCACCCCCATGAATTCTATTTGAAAAAAAAAAACAAATGAGCCAGGGTAGTGATTCAAATATGCTGTGGTTCCTACTTGTTCCAACCTAATCATTGTTCTGCCTCTACACCTTGGCCTAAATTTTTCTTTTAATCTTGATCCTGTCATGAAATTCCCCTCCATTCCAGTCTTCTCTGCATCTACTTTGAGCCTGGAACATTTTCTTTTTTTTTTAAGGTTTTATTTATTTATTTTTTTAGAAAGAGAGGGAGAGAAACATCAGTGTGTGGTTGCCTCTCTTGCCCTGCTACTGGGGACCTGGCCTGCGACCCAGGCATGTGCCCTGAGTGGGAATCAAATTGGTGACCCTTTGGTTTGCAGATCTGTGCTCAATCCACTGTGCTACACCAGCCAGGGCCATTTTCTTTTTTTATTTCAACCCAAAACAGTAAGGATAAAACATTCCCAAAATACTTCCATTTCAAAGAACATGGCTGCAAGGTCTGGCTGGGTGGCTCAATTGGCTGGAACATCACCTGTACATCAAAAGGTTGTGGGTTTCATTCCTGGTCAGCGCATGTACAGGAAGCAACCAATCAATGTTTCTCTCTCACATTGCTGTTTCTCTCTCTCTCTCATCAATAAAAATGTGTCCTTGGGAGCAGATTTTACAAAAAGATATTAAAAATAAAAATATAGCTGCAAATTATTTGACATGCCTCTCATGAAAAGATGGGCCATTAAGTTCCTCCCCCTTTAGTCTGGATGTAGCTTGTGGCTGCTTCACCCAGTGTGTAAGAGGGTGCAGCCAAGAGGCAGGCCCAAAATAGGAATTTGTAATGGGGTCCAGAAGAGCTTGGAGATAATTGGCTCCACACCACAGGGCCACACTTGCCCAGAATGCTGGCACCTGTGGCCAACTGTGGGCGGAGCCGGAAATGGGGCTGTAGAGGAAGATTGGGGCTGGGATTTAAGCCCAGGCAAGGCAGACATTCGTGTCTCTTTTGAGACCACACATCTTTTGGGGGACCACACGACTTTGGCAAGGGTCAGGACCACGTGACTTTGGAAGTGTTCCCTTTTTGCCACGTGGATGGTGCCAGAAGCCTGAATCATGGATTTCTACTTCTTTTCTGACATACGGTACCCCAGACTGGGCAGAGGGAGAAGGAAGGACTGTGTGTGTTTGTGGGTGTTCTAAAGAACTTTAGTCTGCATAACTTTTGAATAAATAACAATTCCTTTCCTTTTCACCAATCTCTGGCATTGAGAGACGTCTTTCCTCTGACAGCGGGCAAAGCAAACCTAGTGCAGGGGAGGAACCCCTGGAGAAAAAGAGGGGGCCTTTTATATCATCCAGACACCCCTGCTCCATCTATTCTGTAACAAATGGAATATGGTACAAGTGGCATAATGTGACTCCAGAGGCTGGGAAGGCCAGCAGCTTCTGCCTTATTATTGGGACCCTAGATTTTGGAGCCCTGAGCTGTGGTGTAAGAAGCATGTGACTGCCCTGAGGACACCACGCTGTGACGAAGCCCAAACCACATGGAGGGGACATTAGGTGGGCACACCTGCTGATGCCCCAGCTTAATCCAGCTTTTAACCCAGGTGCCAGACCTAACACACAGAAGCTTTTAGATGATTCCAGGACCCAGACATCCAGTTCTTTCCAGCTGAGGTCCCAGACACCAGGAAGCAGACATAACCCGTCCCTGCTGTCATCTGTCTGAATTCTCAATCTACAGAGCAAAACAAAATGATTGCTGTTTGTACCACTACATTTGGTGGTAGCTTGTTACACAACAACAGATGACTCGAACAACTCCATGGCTCTGCCTCATTTTCTGCCCATAGCTCTTATCATTATCTAACATACCACCTACTTCACTTATTCATTTAGTGTCTGTCTCTGCCTCCTATCTCTCACTACAGTGCAAAGTGCAATGAGGGCAAGTATTTTTGTCTTTGTTCACTGCTATAGTCCCAGAAACCAGAACAAGGTCCAGCACTTAGTAGGCGTGCTGGAAATATAAATAGAATGAGTGAAATCAGAGCCAGGCAGAGAGAGGATATATGCAAAAGTTCTGTTGGGTAATGACTGTGTCACACAGAACTACTACTAATCTGCGAGTAGCATAAAAATAAATTTTCATTAAAACAGGACCCAAATCACAATAATAGGATCATGATATGATTTCTATTACATTCTAATGAATAAACCAACTTAAAATTTGTATTCTTCTCTGAAATCTGGAGACAGAAAATATCTGTATTTCCTAGAAATAGCACTGTTTTACTATATTTATTAATGAATCTGGTAGAAGTTCATTAAAATAAACTTACCAGTCGAGGAACCCAAGCAAGGGCAGTGCCTCCTTGTTTGAATTTCACATGAGCCAAAGGAGTTTTGCTGGCAAAATCATAAATTCGAACAGAGCC
This sequence comes from Sturnira hondurensis, assembly GCF_014824575.4. Lineage (NCBI taxonomy): Eukaryota > Metazoa > Chordata > Mammalia > Chiroptera > Phyllostomidae > Sturnira > Sturnira hondurensis. Next base: position 369,975 of record NW_028082350.1, read on the forward strand.
TACAGAAAGACAGTTTCAAAAGGAAAAAATGTAAATATAATCCATTTTAAAATAACTTTGGCTCTCTTTACATGTTGAGCATTATGACAAGAAATTTCATAAATAACTAACTCAACTGATAATTCAATAACCTTTCCTTAGTCAAAAATTTCTACACATACCCTTGACTGGGCAGCAAGAAAAAAGCAGTTGGTTACTTATAAGGGAATTGAACAAGACTGTTAGCTGATTTCTCATCAGAAACTTTGCAGGCCAGAAGTAATTGGCATGAAATACTTAAAGTGATATAAAGCAAGAACCTAAACCAAGATTACTCTACCCTGCAAAGCTATCATTTATAATTGATGGACAGATAAAAATCTTCCAAGACAAGAAAAAGCTAAAGGAGTACATCACCACCAAACGTTATTACAAGAAATGTTAAAGAGTCTTTTAGTAGAAGAAAAAAAGATAAAAATATGAATAATAAAATGGCAATAAATACATATCTATCACCAATTTCTTTGAAAGGAAATAGATTAAATGCTCCAATCAAAAAACATATGGAGGCTGAATGGAAAACAAAACAGCACCCTTACATATGTCCACAGCAGACTCACTTCAGAAAGACACACACAGACTGAGATGAAAGGGATGGATAAAGACATTTCATGAAAATGAAAATGAAAAAAAGCTGGGGTACCAGCTTGTACCAGACAAAATGGACTTTAAATAAAGGCTGTAACAAAAGACAAAAAAGGATCCAGCAATTACACTTCTGGGTATTTCTCAGAAGAAACTGAAAACACTAAATCAAAAACATTCATATATATGAGTTCGTTTACTGCATTATTTACAAAACCCAAGACATGGAAACCTAAGTATCCATCAATAGATGAATGGAAATGAAAAAAAACTGGGGTAGCAATACTTATACTAGACAAAATGGACTGCATTTTTGAAGTATGTTTTCTTGATTTTGCTATTACGGTTGTCCCAATTTTTCCCCCCTGTTGCGTCCCTCTGACCAGTATCCCCACTCCCTCCACAAATCATAGGCACATCATATAGTTCATATGCACATCACCATGGATAGTGCATATAGGCTCTTGGGCTTCTCCATTTCCTATAGTATTTAACATCCCTCTGTCTACTTTGTACCTACCAATTACGCTTCTTACTCCCTGGGCCTTTCTCCCTATTCTCCCCCTTCCCTCTCCTAACTGATAACCCTCCAAATGATCTCCATATCTATGATTCTGTTCCTGTTCTGGTTGTTTGCTTAGTTAGTTAGTTAGTTAGTTAGTTAAAGATTCAGTTGTTGATAGCTGTGAATTTGTTGCCATTTTAATGTTCATAGTTTTTATTATCTTCTTTTTCCTAAATAACTCTCTTTAACATTTCATGAAATAATGGCTTTGTAATAATGAACTCCTTTAGTTTTACTTTGTCTGGAAAGCACTTTATCTTCCCTTCCATTCTAAATGATAGCTTTGTTGGATAGAGTAATCTAAGTTGTAGGCCCTTGCTTTTCACCACTTTGAATACTTCTTGCCAGCCCCTTCTTGCCTGCAAAGTTTCTTTTGAGAAATCAGCTGAGAGTCTTATGGGAAATCCTTTGTAGGTAACTCCCTGCTTTTCCTTTGCCACTTTTAAGATTGTCTCTTTATCTTTAAACTTTGGCATTTCAATTATAATGTGCCTTGGTGTGGACCTCTTTGGGTCCAACTTGTTTGGGAGTCTCTGTGCTTCCTGGATTTGTATGTCTATTTCCTTCACCAAATTAGGGAATTTTTCTTTCATTGTTTTTTCAAATAAGTTTTCAATTTCTTGTTGTTTCTCTTCTTCTGGCATACTTATGGCTCAGATGTTGACACATTTGGAGATGTCCCAGAGTCTTCTTATACTATTCCCATTATTTTTAGTAGTTGTTTCTTCTTTCTGTTCTGGTTGAATGTTTATTTCTTCCTTGTGTTCCAAATTGTTGATTTGAATCCCAGATTATTTCCCTTCACTCTTGGTTTCCTGTAGATTTTTCTTTATTTCACTTAATGTAACATTCTTCTCTTCCCTTATGTTTTTGCCATACTCAATGAGTTTTCTGAGCATCCTGATGACCAGTGTTTCAAACTCTGCACCTGAGAGGTTGGCTATCTCTGTTTTGTTTAGTTCTTTTTCTGAGGTTTTGTTCATATTTCTTTGTCTCTTCAATTTGGTAGCCTCTCTGTGTTTGTTTCTGTGTATTAGGTGGAGATGCTTTGATTCCTGCACCTGTTAAGTTGTATGGGATGGAGCCTTAGGGAATCACCAGGGCTGGACAACCTGCTTCACTGCTTTTTGGTTCTGTGTCAGGGAGGGTTCAGAGAGGGTACAATGCCATTGTCTGGCTTATGGAAGTTTGCCCAGCACTAGCTCCATTTTCAGTTACTTCATCCACTTCCCATATGCAACTGGTGTCCTTCCAGCTGTTGCCCTGGTGGTAAACACCAGAATGAATTTGCATATGTTCTAAGTCTGTGAGGGCCCTTTAAGCAGACTGTCCTGAAAATCCAGCAGTTTCTTCCACCACTCAACCCTCAATGCTTTTTACAGCCAGAAGTTATGGGGGCTTATCTTCTGGGCACTGCAACACTGGACTGAGCAGTCTGGCCTGAGACTGGGATTACTCACTCCCAAGATATCCCTCCCAATTTTTAGCCACCACATGTGACTGTGGGACCACCTGTCCCACCACCACTCAACACGTCTCCTTGCCTCTCCACTCATCTCCGTGACTCCACCCACTACCCGTCTAAATGAATGTGGCCTTTTTAAATTCTTGGTCGTCAGATAACCACACAGTTTGGTTTTCTGTGTGGGTATTATTTGGGTAATTATTATTACTTCTGGGTATTATTTGAGGTTTCATTTTAATTCTTCTTCTGGTTGAGTGAGGAGGCAAAGTGTGTCTACCTACATGTTCATCTTGACTAGAAGTCCTACAAGATGGACTTTAAAACAAAGGCTATAAGAGACAATAAAGGACCCAGCAATTCCATTTCTAGATATTTCTTAGAAGAAACCCAAAACAGTAAAGCAAAATGGTACACACATATATATGTTTACTACATCATTATTTACAATAGCCAAGATAGGAAAGTAGCCTAAGTGTCCACCAATAGATGAGTGGAAATTTTTTAAATACTGGGGTAGCAATACTTATACTAAACAAAGTAGACTTTAAAACAAAGGCTATAACAAAAGACAACAAAAGAACAAAGCAATTCCATTTCTGAGTATTTCTTGGAAGAAACCAATTTCTTAGATAACTCTTATTATCTAAATCAAAAAGATACATATATACATATGTTCACTGCAGCATCATTTACAATAGCCAAGATATGAAAACAACCTAAACATCAATCAATAGATGAATGAATAAAGAAGTGGTATGTATATATGATGGAATGTGACTCACCCATAAAAAAGAATAAAATCTTGCCACCTGAAACAACATGAATGAATCTAGAGGGTATGTTGCTGAGTGAAATAAGTCAGATAGGGAAAGACAGATACCAGATGATTTCATTTATATGTGGAATCTAAACAAAAAAACAAAATAAACAAACAAGCAGAACAGAAAAAGAATCATGGATACAGAGAAGAGTTTGATGATTTCCAGATGGGAGGGATGTAGGGGAGGGGTTAAAAAGGTGAAGGGATTAAGAAGGAGAAACTGGTAGTTACAGAATAGTCATGGGGAGGTAAAGTACAGCATAGGGAACATAGTCAATAATATTGTAATAACTAGATATGGTGTCAGATGGATATTAGATTTATCAGGGTGATCACTTAGTAAGTTATATAATGTCTAATTATTGAGTTGTACACCTGAAACTAATATAATATTGTATGTCAACTGTCAATGAAAAATAAAAAATCATTTAAAGTCAAAAAGGAAAAGACAACTGATGATTGACTGGTAGATCAATTTCACTTTGCACAGTCCACGTAGGTTCTCCGTAAATCAAGAAAGAAAACAGATGGAAAGAAGAACAGCACAAATATATATTAGACCAAAATGAATAACATCTTCATGAGTGGCTTACTGATTGCATACTTATTTTCATCTCACAGTAACAATGGCTGCTGCATTTTATGCCCTCTCCCCTCCACAAAAACTCATCTCACTTTCATTAAAAGATTTCCCTTTTGGAAAAATTCTCAAATGCTTTAGTTTCACAAACAAAAAAAAAGTATTTAAAGTGAAACAAAAAGATCAGCTATGTTGTCATTAAGAGCTCCTACTTACAGTCCAAGGCAGTAGTGGCCATAAGGTAAGTGATAGGAGAGACAGCCAAGGCTTCAATGGCTCCAGAATGGAAGGAGAAGAGGCATTCTGGATCTTGTGTCTGATCATACAAAGATGAAAATTATATTAAATTCAAACACAGCTTAACACAGAATTACAGTCAAGTTTAAAGAATTGCAAATAACACCCTGTAACTACATGTGCGATTTTATCCTAAGACAAATAAGAAAAAGCGTAATAGGTTAGAAAGAACACTGGACTTTGGAATTAGAAGCAGAGTTGGTGGCTGTGTGATTTTGCACAAGCTTCCTTGAATGCCAGTTTCCATTTCTCCATCAGTAAAATGAAATGATGGCAACTGCCTGCACACTAAATAGAACAGTTGTGCAGATTACATGAGATAATATCAATGGAAATGGCTTATGTTTATGAAAACTGGGAAGCACTCTATGTTAGCCATTGTCATGGTCACTTTTCTGGTAAGTTTTGCTATGAGATAGGCCTCTTACAACATACAATAATAACAAAAGGAGAAAGTGAAAAAAAAACAATATGAGTTCTCAGCAATCAGATATATTGGCCAAATTTTTGATGAGGCAATGATCAAATATGGAGAAAAATAAAGTATCTTTTAAGGAAGAACAACAAAGATTTATTATTAGGAAAATAGGCAACTTACGATATTTGAAAAACTAAGGTCAAGCTTCCATATGGCTCCACTGGAATCCTGAAAAATTAAGTACCTAATAACATTTTGTCTTACTCATTATGAACTTTTATCAAATGAAAATAATTTCTTCCTATAATTTTAAGTAAGAAGAAACAATAACATTAGCTTACATATATTTTAAAGTGTGACTGAAATTTAACTAAATCAACTTCTATATATCTTAGAACACCACTACACAGTAAACAAAGCAATCTCATTATACTTACAGTTAGTTTGACATAATAAAAATGCTCCTAATAGGTTTTCTGCATTATAATATAGTCAATTAAACACCAAAACTCAGGAACTCTTCATTCAGGTTATCAAAAGTACTCTTAAAGGTAAAATAGACTTATTGTGACAATAAATTTTAATACTATTTTAATTTTATGTCCAGGTAACTTTAAAAGAGCCAAGAGAGAAGAATGCAACTTACCTGAGCCAACCAAACGTTATTTCCAGTTTCATTCATTTTTATCATAGAGAAGAGTTTAACATTCTTGTCTACTTGAAGTTCATTAATAGGCTCAATCTCTAGCAATCCAGTGTCATCTATAATATCAGCGGTGTCTATGGTCTCAAAATCCCATATCTTATAAAATTAATAAGAAAATACTTTAATTATAGAGCAGTTTCTGAATTAATATGCTTCTAAGCCAGAGAAGAAATATAAAGAAATGCCTTGTATTTACAGAGATTTGTGAGAAAATACAGCTCTAAATAAGAATTCTAATTTGCCCAAAGTAATCTGTATATCAAGGTTTAAAGATACACATGTAACAGGTCTTTCTGCACAGAGAGTGGCCATAAGGAGTAAATGGCTCACTTGTTCAGCAAGACATCGTAATAAGCCCTGTTTCATATATGCCAGTAGGCCCCCTGGAAAGGGGAAGTAGATGTTCTTGCTTAATAATTCAAACACTACCTTTATTACAAAACAGAGAAAATGAATGTGATGATGTGTTTATTAGAAACTGTTTCTCTTCCTTATCATTAATTTGACCGTACTATTTGGATTAGGATTGTTGTTCTTGGGATGAGAGACGAGAATGCTACAGGAAGGGTGGGGGAGCATAGTTTCATGTCACGCAGCAGAGAGATTCAGAACTTCCTTGCCCTGGCTGGTGTGGCTCAGTGGATTGAGTGCAGGCCTGAGAACCACACAGAAGAACTTCCTCTGTGAAGTGCCAAAGCCCACTCGGGATGGTTCTGTTGACACACCCTCCTGTGCTATCCTGGACTCAATAACTCCAACTGTGAGAAAGTAACTGCAGGAGGGTTGGTGTAGCCCCATATAGGTTAGCCTTGTAGTGGGAGGCCCAGGTCCTAGGGCTGGACTGATGCCTGGAGTTGGGGTAAGTTTTCCCTAAGGGGTGAGAGGTAGAGATTTCAACATAACTGACTGAAGAGATGAGGGTGGACTTTGAAAAGGGAATCAAGCTTAGAAACTAGCAGTGTCCATGAAGGGATTCTCTGTGAAATATTTAACTTCTTTTCTCTTGAGGATTTCTTCCATTTGGTATCTTGGCCGTTTGGGGTAACATATCTTGGAAGGAGGAATATATTGTATGACATAATAAAGGATATAAGATTCTCAGAGTAATGAGTAAAATCTTACAAGATTATGTTTAATATAGCAAATGTAAAAAATTTATACTTGGGTTCAAAAAGCCAATGATTAGAGGGCAGACTGGAGAAGATATGGCATAAACAATATGTTAGACATTGTAAGCTCAATAGGTGTCAACAATGATCATGCCATTAAAAAATAGTCTTACTTCTGATAATATATCCTAAAGACTATCCAGAGGACACTGCCACTTTCTTATGAAGGGCCCCAGGTGGAATCCCTACCAAGGGGACCAAATAAATCAGGAAGCTCCAGGTTTGTCAGCAACAGCAGGGCACACGTGCACAGGTGTGACCACAATCAGCAGGAACAACACTCTAACTTCGCCCATACTATACGCAGGAGGGGTGTCCACTGGTGAGGACAAGTGAGTTCAGTACTGTCAGGTGCAAGGACTGGGAGCACCCATAACCAAACCCTCTCATCTCATCTTTGAGTATATTCCTGATTGGTAACCACAGTAAAAAAAAATAACCAACAAATGTTTGGCATTATGGTCCCTAGAACATGACCCATTCACATCAGACATTTAGGAAGGACATCTGTGTCCACTGTTTATATTGTGCTAACATGGGCTTTCATTTTCTGAAACTATTATTTCAACAATGGAATCAAAATAACAAAAGGTTCCCTCAGAAAATTTCAGTGCTAAGATGCTATAAATTCATTTTGACTAGAATTCAAGTATTTACCACAGGGAAAGCATTATTTAAAATGAGTTGACCTGGGAGTTAAACGATCACTGATCTCCTTCATAAAGTGACTGTTGTGAGAATTAAGAACCTGATAGAACCAATTGAGTGATCTGCAAGGCTTAGATACGGGTGCTCCTGTCAAAGTATCAGGGAAACTTACCCTAATGCATCCATCTGACCCAGCAGTGATAACTTCACCCTCATCTAGCATTATCTGGTTGATGGGACCCTGGTGACAAGACTTACTTCCAGTTCGACAGAGCTCGACTTTGATGAGGCCAGCTTCCCACACCAGCATGTTGCCCCATTCTGAGCCCGAGACAACCTGGCAAGTGTATGGAAAGGGCGGAATGTGCATTAAAACTGGCAGCTGGGTATATTTATGCCTCCAATAAGAGTCAAAATGATTTTCAATGATTTTTCTTGATTATAAAAGTAAAACATTTTAAATATGGAAAAAATAAGAAAATATAGAAATGGAAATTCACTGCCCCGGGAAGAACCACTTCCCACACATCGATGTATTTCCTCTGAGGGTCACTCATCATTTTCATTGTTATGACTAGGCTGTATGCTACTGGCAATTTTTCAGACATATCTAATATATATTTCTTTGTACGTCTCTTTTTTAAAAATTTTTATTTATTTATTTTTAGAGAGAAGAGAGGAAGTAAGAGAGGGAGAGAAGCATCAATGTGTGGTTGCCTCTCGTGAATCCTCTACCGGGGAACTGGCCTGCAACCCAGGCATGTGTACTGATTGGGAATTGAACCGGCGACCCTTTAGTTCACAGGCTGATGCTCAATCCACTGAGCCACACCAGCCAGGGTCTTTGTACATCTCTTTAGGGCATAATCCAGGAGAAAAATTACTGAGCCAAAAGTTACAGGTATGTTTAAAATTCTTGATAGATGAGACTCTACCTTTTAAGTGTAATAATATCAATTGTTATCAGATGTTTGATAAGTTGTGAGGGCATTACTGAACTCAGAAGATTATAGTATGACAATATCCAATTCAAAGAAGGATGACCACCTGGAACCACTGCAATTAATCCATTTAATCCCCCACTTCCCAAAATATCAATACATACCACCAAACACTAGTTCTTATGATGTTTAACAGGTGTTACCAAAAAAATAATACTAATGGAGTATTGCCTCTCTGCTGAGAACTGCTGGAGCACTTTATATACATCAGTTTATCCTAAAAGCCCTATGAACCAGGTACGTTTCCTGGGGATAACACGTACAGTTGTGCAAGTTGGGTACTTTATTTTCCCAGAAAAGACAGCTTTTGTCTTCACACAAAACCACATAAACCAGGGGAAGCCCTGACTATTATTTTCTCCATTTTATGAAGGAAAACAATTGAAGAATAGAACCAGTAAGTATCTTGCCCAAAATGACTCAGAGGAATCAGGATTTTAAACCAGACACCATGGCTCAAAATCTTCTGTTCAACTCCCACTGCCCCAGAAGACAAATACTAGGACAAACAAAGTCAAACAAATTTCTTTGCTCTAGGACTCCTTGGACACTTTGACACAAAAGTATTCACTAGGAATCACCAAGAGAAATTTTTAGATACGAAGGAATTCGAAGACAAGGTCTTACTTTCACTGAGCTTCTGTAAAGAATAACACACCACGAAATGCCCATTGGGAAGCTCCTACCTAATTCCTGCCTCCTTTAGGATCCTGCATCCCCACATCCCTCTCGCCTAGAGAGACTTAGGACCTCACCCAAGCTTTTCTACCTCTTTGTCTACGCATTCTTATTTATATTACCTGTTAAGCTTCAGCCCACTTATGGTAGAGTCCTTATTTAGACTTGGTTTCGCTGCCCACCTACTAAAGCTGCTAAAAGTCGCTACAGGGGACCAACAGTGAAGGAAAGGAAACCGGGACTCAAATCAACAGTTTGGAGCAGAAGGAAGAAATAAACAGTCAACTGGAACAGAATGAAGAAACGAGAATTCAAAAACATGAGGAGAGGCTTAGGAACCTCCAGGACAACTTTAAATGTTCCAACATTTTTTTATATATATTTTATTGATTATACCATTACAGTTGTTCTATTCCCCCCCTTCATTCCCCTCCACCCGCACACTCCCTCCCCCACCATTCTCCCCCCCTTAGTTTATAACCACCTGTCTCAAGTTCTTTAGATTCTATATTTCCCCTACTATTCTCNGAGAGGCTTAGGAACCTCCAGGACAACTTTAAATGTTCCAACATTTTTTATATATATTTTATTGATTATACCATTACAGTTGTTCTATTCCCCCCTTCATTCCCCTCCACCCGCACACACCCTCCCCCACCATTCTCCCCCACTTAGTTTATAACCACGTGTCTCAAGTTCTTTAGATTCTAGATTTCCCCCACTATTCTTGCCCTCCCCCCATCTATTTTCTACCTACTGTCTATCCTATTTTCTGTGCCTTCTCCCTCCTTCTCCCCCTCCCACCCCCCTGTTTCTAACCCTCCATGTGTTCTTCATTTCTATGGTTCCACTCCTGATCTAGCTGTCCTCTTGGTTTGCTTTTGTTTTAGGTGTGGTTGTTAATAACTGTGTGTTTGCTGTCCTTTCACTGTTCATATTTTTCATCTTCTTTTTCTTATATAAGTCCCTTTAGCATTTCATATAATAAGGGCTTGGTGATGATGAACTCCTTGAACTTGACCTTATCTGAGAAGCACTTTATCTGTCCTTCCATTCTAAATGAAAGTTTTGCTGGATAAAGCAATCTTGGCTGTAGGTCTTTGGATTTCATGACTTGGAATACTTCTTTCCAGCCCCTTCTTGCCTGTAAGGTCTCTTTTGAGAAATCCGCTGACAGTCTGATGGGTACTCCTTTGTAGGTGACTGTCCCCTTATCCCTTGATGCTTCTAGGATTCTCTCCTTCATTTTGGTCTTGGCTAATGTAATTATGATGTGCCTTGGTGTGTTCCTTCTTGGGTCCAACTTCTTTGGGACTCTCTGAGCTTCCTGGATTTCCTGGAAGTCTATTTCCTTTGCCAGACTGGGGAAGTTCTCCTTTATTATTTGTTCAAATACGTTTTCCACTCGTGGCTGTTTCTTTCCCCCTTCTGGTACCCCTATAATCCGGATGTTGGAACGTTTAAAGATGTCCTGGAGGTTCCTAAGCCTCTCCTCATTTTTTTGAATTCTCATTTCTTCATTCCTTTCTGGTGGGATGTTTTGTTCTTCCTTCTGGTCCATTCCATTGATTTGAGTCCCAGTTTCCTTTCCATCACTATTGGTTTCCTGTGCATCTCCCTTCATTTCAATTAGTTTAGCCTTCATATGTTCCTCTAATTTGTGACTATAATCTACCAGTTCTGTGAGCATCCTGATAAATAGTGTCTTGAATTGTGCTTCTTAGAGGCTGGCAATTTCTCGGTCACTTAGAGTTATTGGCTCTGGGAATTTGAGTTCTCCTTGCACCATCTTTTGGGCTGTTCATGCCTGTTCCATAGCAGGATCGGAGCCCTAAAGTGTTCACTAGAACAGGGCAACTAAGTCGCTGGGTTGTGACGTTGTACGTGGGGGTGGGGTCAAAGAGGGACAATGGCTTCCCTCTGCCACCTGCCACCTCGGCCCCGGCTCCGCAGCCACCACCGTCACCAGGCCCACGTGTTTCATTCCACTGCATGCGAGTATGCACCGCCGTCAGCCCTCTACCACTGGGTTCGCCCCCTGGGGCCTGTGTGGTCCGTCTCACTGTGCGTGAATGTGCGACCTCGGTCAGTCTGCCCCAAACCCCGACTGGTTCTGGGCTGCCTGCGCACCTAGGTCGGGGATCTGTCCTGCTGGACCCAGCTCCGCTGCTGGCTCCGCCTCTCTTACCGTCCCCGTTGAACGGTTCATAGTTGTCGGACTTCTGTATAATTCCGTTTTCTGGTCTTTGGGTGTGTCCTAGTTCTCCAAACCTTTGTTGTGTTCAAACTTGGTTGTGGGAGAAGGCACAGTGTTTCCACCTATGCCTCCATCTTGGCGGAAGTCCTAAATGTTCCAACATTTGAATCATAGGGGTGGCAGAAAAAGTGGAAGAGCAAGAAAATGAAAACTTATTTTAAAAAATAATGAAGGAAAACTTCCCCAATCTGGCAAAGGAAATAGACTTCCAGAAAGTCCAGAAAGCTCAAAGAGTCCCTATGAAATTGGACCCAAGGAGGAACACACCAAGGCACATCATAATTACATTACCCAAAATAAAAGAGAAGAAGAAAGTCTTAAAAGCATCAAGAGAAAAGGACACAGTTACCTACAAAGGAGTTCCCATGAGACTATAAATTAATTCCTCAAAGGAAACCTTGCAGGCAAGAAGGGACTGGAAAAAAGTATTTGAAGTCATGAAAGGCAAGGACCTACATCCAAGATCACTCTATCCAGTAAAGCTACCATTTAGAATGAATGGTCAGATAAAGTGCTTCCCAGATGAGGGCAAGTTAAAGGAGTTTTTCATCACCAAGCTCATATTACATGAAATGTCAAAGGGATTTATCTAAGAAAAAAGAAGATTAAAACTACAAATAGTAAAATTGCAACAAACTCACTACTAACAACACCTGAACCTAAAAAAAAAAAACTAAGCAAAAAAACTAGAACAGGAACAGAATCACAGAAATGGAGATAACCTGGAGCGTTATCATACAGGAGGCAGTGGAAGAAGAATGGGGGAAAAGGTACAGGGAATAAAAAGCAAAATTGGTAGGTACAAAATAGACAGGGGGAGGTTAAATAGTATAGAGAATGGAGAAGCCAAAGAGTTATATGCACAACCCATGGACATAAACTAAGAGGGTGCAATGCTAGTGGGAGGAGGGGGGTGCAGGGCAGAGATGGATAAAGGGGAGGAAAAAATGGGACAACTGTGAAAGCATCATCAATAAAATATACTTAAAATGAATATGAAGGGGAATAATTCATGATCATCTTATGGGTTTGGTTATACTATAGTTGAGCCAGCCCCCAATGCTTTTTATTTCCTCCTACATACCGTAAGTCCTGAGAATGTGCCACTGAGTAGAGAACTAGGCCATTTCGTTCCTTAGAGTAACATTTGTACACTAGTATTTACTTATAATTGAGATGATCGCAAATAACTAATCTTAATAGGAAATCAAATATAACATTAATAGAGAAATGATTCTATAGGCAATGTGCCTATAAATTTTGTAAGAGAAAGAGAGGAAGTAATCCAACAATATTAAAAAATAAACTAAGTTTATTTTAAAGCTGTAGTGTTGCAAATGTTATTGTAAATTTGCTCAATTGTGCTGAATAATAATCTGACAATAAAACAAAAGTCACGCAACATTTTTGACTCAGTAAATCTTCTGGAAGCATCATAGTGAAGAAAAGAGGGGAGAAAGATATAAACATTCCAATTCCATGACATAATTAAAAGGAACAAGTGTGTCACTATATTAACACATGAGAATGCTTGTATAGTTTACACATGTGTATAATATTTAGTTTAAAAACAGAAAATTATATGTACATGTGGGTTATAACAGTTTCATGGAAATATATTAAAACTGATAACCTAAAGAGATAAAATTAAATGTCAGTTCTATTCCCAAGGATAGTATCTGTTATTACTAATACTGACAGTACTTTTTAGAAGTACTGACAGTGGGCCTTCATATGCATATGTCACTTGAAAACATAATTCTATTATTGTAAAGTAGAGGCTGTTCTTACCTTCCCATCTGGGAGCTCCATGTAACCTTCTATATCACTAGTGGCTGTTTTCCCAAATCGACCTAGTGAGCCCTGAAGCTTGAGACCAGTGAATGTGTGAGCCATTTCCCAGAATCTGCAGACAAGAAAGAGACTAAATGTACTGACCTCAAAGAAGTTGTTTCTAAATTTAACATGACCCAGACATTTATATATTTCATAGTTACATATATTATTACATCATTCATCTCATTAACATGTATCAATTATTTACTACCTGTCAGGCAGAGTTCTAGGCAATGTGAACTCAGCATTGAGCAAAATAAACCAAGAAGAAAATTCCTTGCCTTCGTAGATCTTACATTTTATAGGTGTACAGTCCTATGCCATGGCCATTAGCCAAATCAGACTAATTCAGACTAATTCAGATTTAAAGGAATTAAATAAAATTTAAAAATCAGTGTTTCAGTCAGACCAGCCAGTTTCAGCTGCTCAGTAAGTTCCACGTGGCTAGTGTCAACTGGATTGGACAGCACAGGACATTTCCGCCCTGTCAGAAGTGCTGTTGGAAAGTAATGTTTTAGAGGTGGTCAAAGTTTTCCAAAAATGCCAGTTTACTTGCTGTCGAACTTTAAATTACTTTCTTGACCACAGAGTGCCTTTATTTTCTCATGTATAAAATGGGAATATTAGTAGCACCTACCTCATGAAATTGTTGGAAAATTCTTAGGCCAGTGCCTAGCACATAGAAGTAATCAATATATTAGTTGTTACTAACATTTTCCCACTAAGAGTCTAAACAAATGTACAGTCAGAATGATAAAAACCATGTAGAAAAAAATCTGGCCTACCAACTGGATATAAAATAGATGATGGAAGGTATCAACGCCAATAACACAAGCCAAAGACTAGGTGATTGACATCTTCCTCCGATGCTACGGCAGGTCCCCTGGTCATCTGTGTCCATATATTCTGTGTTTCCTTCACAGTACTCCACACATGATATTGTTCCATGTCTATCTTTCTCCAATGATAGTGCACAGAAAACGTGCACCTTATTAAATGATGGGTAAGGAAGTGGAAATTTTTAGCCTATGGTTAGGAGAGGGTTAGTAGAGAATTCCCTCAAGAGTGCATTTAAAAATCTCTTCACTTATTTTATATTTTTAATGAATAAGAAAATCAGCTTTCATCAGAATAAGAATTTAGGATAGAAAAGAACATCTTTCATAAAAAGACAAAAGAATAATGTCATGGGCATCAAGGGTGATGGCAGAAGGTTTTAAATAAACACATGACACAGGGTGGAACCAAAAAAAGGGGATAGAATCATTCCATCCTGGAAATAGACCAGAGTCTGATGTAGTGAAAAATACATGAAATTTAGAGCCTAGGACCTGAGATTAAGTGTAGGCTCTGCTACCCTTTAGCATCAAGGGGCCTGTGTCAGAAATGGTTCTGTTGTAATTCTTGTTACGACAGATGAAGACTGAGTTCAGAGAGGCCAAAATGACTTATCCATCATATATACTACTATGAACAACAAATTTAATAGTAAATCTGAAAGTTCAATATGAACTTGGAAATACCATGCCAACGTTAGAAAAAAAATTATACAAAATGTTTTAGGAGGTAAAGCTTCTAAGAAGTCAGCAGGGTAAATTTAAAAGCCCTTCTTTTATAGGTGTTGTCTACAGTAATAAATCCCCATATTAAATTAGAAAAGCTATGCTGCTAGTAAGCTTTAAAAGGAACACATTTGAAAAGTATCCTAATGGACTTCCAGTCAAGATGAAGGCATAGGTGAACACATCTTGCCTCCTCACACAACTACAGCAAAAACTACAACTAGGCTATAAAACAAATATCACCGAGAAATGTCAGAAAATCAAGCTGTACGGAAGTCCCACAACCAATAGAAGGGGCAGAGACACAAGTGCACCAAGATGTGGGGAGAGGAAGGGAGATGCAGAACAGGCCATCATACATCCACGTGTGGTGGGTAAAAATCAGGAGGGACACCTCAGGAATGAGGGGTCCCAGTCCTAGACCAGACCACACAGTCCAGGGTTCAGCACCAGGAAGATAAATCTCCATAACTTCTGGCCATAAAAACCAGTGGGGCTGGAGCAGCAGAAGAAACCGCAGAATTCAGAGGATACTCCTCTTAAAGGGCCTGCAACAAACTTAGGACTTATGCAGACCCACTCCCTCTGGGATTTGGCACCAGGGCAATAGCTGGGAGGGCACCAGTGGCATACAGGGAGAAGTTGAAGTGACTGGCATCTGAGCAAGTGCTGGGAGACAGCTTTTTTCTGGGCAAAACTTCAGAAGCAAGGCAGCAATATTGTCCCCTCTCTGAGCCCACCTCCACATAGAGCCACAAAGATGTGACACAGGTCACTCCACCCTGGCAGTTACCTAAGGCTTCACCCCATACAACTTACAGGTGCACTTTTCTACAATAGGCTACACTCCTAAGACAGGGAGAAACAAATACAAGGAGGCTGTCAAAATGAGGACATAAAGAAATATGGTCTAAGTGAAAGAACAAAATAAAACTCTAGAAAAAGAGCTAAATAAAATGCAGGAAAGCAACTTATCAGATGCAGAGTTCAAAACACTGGTTATCAGGATGCTCAAAGAACTCACTGGGTACATCAACAGCATAAAAAAGACCCAGGCAGAAATGAAGTTTACATTAAGTGAGATAAAGAAAAATCTACAGGAAACCAATAGTGGAGGTGAAGCCAAGATTCAAATAAACTATTTAGAACATAAGGAAGAATAAAACATTCAATCAAAACAGCAAGAAGAAAAAAGAATTTTTAAAAAAATGATTATAATCTAGGAGCCTCTGGGACATCTTCAAACATACCAACATCCAAATCATAGGGGTGCCAGAAGAAGAGAAACCACAAGAAATTGAAAACTTATTTGAAAAAATAATGAAAGAAAACTTCCCTAATTTGGTGGAGGAAATAGATATACAAGTCCAGGAAGCACAGAGACTCCCAAACAAGTTGGACCCAAAGAGGACCACACCAAGACATGTCATAAAATGCCAAAGGACAAAAGGCCAAAGGTTAAAGACAAAGAGAAAATCTTAAAAGCAGCAAGAGAAAAGCAGAGAGTTACCTACAAAGGAGTTCCCATAAGACTGTCAGCTGATTTCTCCAGAAAAACCATTGCAGGCTAGAAGGGATTAGCAAGAAGTATTCAAAGTGATGAAAGGCAAGGACCTACAACCTAGATTACTCTGTCCAGCAAAGCTATCATTTAGAATTGAAGAGTACATAAAGTGCTTCCTAGATGAAGTAAAGCTAACAGAGTTCATCATCAGCAAACCATTATTACATGAAATGTTAAAGGGAATTATATAAGAAAAAGATTATCAAAACTATGAGCATTATGGCAATAAATTCACAACTATCAACAGCTGAATCTAAAAAACAAACTAAGCAAATGGGCACAACAAAAACAGAATCATAGATATGGAGATGCTTTGGAGGGTCATTAGCTAGGAGGAGGAAGGTGAGAAGGTACAGGGATTAAGAACTACACATTGGTAGGTACAAAATAGACAAGGGGCATTAAGAATAGGAAGTATAAGTATAGGAAATGGAGAAGCCAAAGAACTTATATGTGTGACCATGGACATGAACTAAGGAAGGAGATTGTTGGAGGGAGGTGGGGGTACCAAGTGGAGGGGAGCAAAGGGAGAAAATTGGAACAACTTTAGTAGCATAATCAATAAAACAAAAATAAAAGGTATCCTAATGTTAACAACATCAGCAAAAATGTCTCCACCTGGTTGATACTCTTAGAAAATACCTTTACTATAATCTACTAGCACCTGTATTGGTCACACGACCTACTTGATGTGGCCTGATCCTGATGTCGTAAGCTGCTCATCATCTTCAGGATTGAAAGTAACCTTAAAAACTTCCTGAGAAAAAGCTTTTGTCCTCAGTATGGGCTGTTCTTCCTTCCAGTTCCAGATGGTCAATGTGTAATCAGGATGGCCACCAACAGAGGCCAGCAACGTACCACTGGAGTTGAAGTCCATGTAAGCATAGCTCAGGTCAGTCCCATCTGAAAGGATGAAAATAATAAACAGGCACACACCGTGTGTTATACTTTCATTTGTAAAAGTGTATTATTTAAAAACACACACAACAGAGATACAGACAGAGAGACAGGGGGTGTGCCACCTGTGTACTGATGGTGGAATGCCAAGAATCCCCTAAATAAATAATTCTAAAATCATTCATCACCCTTGGTTTCAGAAAGAATCACTAATATGAGATGGGAGGGTAACTAAATTTTAACAATATTTTGCACGAGAAAAACCACTTGAAGAACATATTCCATTTTATGTAGTTGGGAGGGGCCACAAAAGCATGTTATCAGAAGGAACTCAATCTTCAATTTAAAATTTGCTACTGAAAAAAATTACAAAATAAAAATGGATGGCTCAGGTTGCCATGTAAAGAGCTAGGAACTCACAACTCTGTCCTAATAACAAGTGAAAAACTGAACAGACTGAAAAATCAACAACTCTTCTTGGGTCCACAAGAGGGGGAAGGACGCAGGGCAGACCACCATCCCCAAGACTGGAGAGGCTGACAGGTGGATCAAAGATTTGCGATGTACCGGAGCAGAGACTTGGGAAGAAACAGCCAAAACAAGGGAACCAGGATGAGGATAGGAAAACCTGAACTGACTGCGGGAACAATCTCTCAGTGTGGACAAGTCTGAGAGTTAAAAACTCCAGGGGGACCCTGTCATAAGGTGGCCACAACAATATGTGAGACTTACCTCCAAGAGCTTGGCCATGGTGTACATATCTAGAAAAATCCCCTTAGAACTTCCGTCAGAAGGGGAAGGGGGACTTTGGAAATGCCCCAGGGCACTCTGCTCTTCTTAAGGCCTGACCTCAAGATAAACTAACTAGCGCCTAAAATATTGGAGTGTCATGAGAATATAACTGGAACACAGGCAGACTTGTTTACTGTGCTTTGCTTGTGCGCTTCACAGATGCTGTGCTTTTTACAAACTGAGGACAAGCCCTCCCCCAACAAAAATATTACAACTCACGTTATTGCAATATTTGCTTGATCACAGTGACATAGGGCCACACCTGCAATATCTCCAAGGCTGCCTATCCCCAATTCCAGCCTATTCTAGCCATCCTGTCCACTGGAAGGGATTAGAAAAGTCCTGAGAAACACTTGTAAAGTTCACAATTCAGAACCATAAGCTCACTAAAAATTGAGACCGAATCATAGGACTATAGAACACTTCCCCTCCCCCTACACCTTACCACCACTTCTAAAAGCGTATTTAAAGGAGTTCTTTTTACTTAGTACAACACCTCTGGCTCTCAAGAAAAAGTTACACAGTATATCAGAGGCTTGGAGCACAATTTGAAGAGACACAGCAAGCATCAGAACCAGACATAGCATAGATGCTGGAATTATCAGAGCAGGAATCTAAAACAACCATATTGGGTACAAAGAACTTCTGGCCAGGATGGAGGCATAGGTAGATATACTTTGCCCCCTCAAAAAAGGACAATAACAAATTTAAAAACAACCAGAACAGCCAGAAAATTGAACTGTATGGAAGTCCAACAACCAAGGAGTTAAAGAAGAAACATTCAGCCAGACTGGTAGGAGGGGCAGAGATGGGCAGCTGGTGTGGAGAGGACTTGTGCCAAGGTGGTGGCTAGAGGACTGGGGCCGGCATCCCCAATTTGCACGTGGATAAACTGGGAGAAATAACTGGGGAGCAACCAAGGGTTTCAGTGTGGGGAAATAAAACCTCAGAACCTCTGACTGAAAAAAAATGTGTGGGGGTTGAGGTGGTGGGAGAAACTGCCAGCCTCACAGGAAAGTTCGTTAGAGAGACCCCCAGGGTCCTAGAACGTACACAAACCCACTCACCTGGGAACCAGCACCAGAAGGGCCCAATTTGCTTGTGGGTAGCAGGGGAAGTGATTTAGAGCCAGCAGAGAGCTGAGCAAACGACCTTGTTCCCTCTCAAATCCCTCCCTCACATACAGCACCAAGGCAGCAAAGTGGTTGCCCCGCCCTGGCAAATACCTAAGGCTCTGCCCTTTCTATGTAAAAGGAGCCCCGAGACAAAAGAAAAAAAAATGGCCCCAATGAAAGAACAGATCAAAGCTCTAGAAAAAAATACAACTAAGTGATGAAGAGATAGCCAATTTAGCAGATGCAGAGTTCAAAATACTGGTAATCAGGATGCTCACAGAAATGGTTGAGTATGGTCACAAAATAGAGGAAAAGGTGAAAGCTACAAAAAGTGAAATAAAGGAAAATGTAAAGGGAACCAACAGTGACAGGAAGAAAACCTGGACTTAAATCAACAGTTCAGAGCAGAAGGCAGAAATAAATAGTCAACTGGAACAGAATGAAGAAACAAGAATTCAAAAACATGAGGAGAGGCTTAGGAACCTCCAGGACAACTTTAAATGTTCCAGCATTCGAATTATAGGGGTGGCAGAAAAAGTGGAAGAGCAAGAAAATGAAAACCTATTTTAAAAAATAATGAAGGAAAACTTCCCTAATCCAGCAAAGGAAACAGACTTCCAGGAAGTCCAGGAAGCTCAGAGAGTCCCTATGAAATTGGACCCACCGAGGCACATCATAATTATACTACCCAAGATAAAAGAGGAGAGAACCTCCTTTTTTTAAAGGAGAGAATCTTAAAAGCATCAAGAGAAAAGGAAACAGTTACCTACAAAGGAGTGCCTATAAAACTATCAGATAATTTCTCCAAAGAAATCTTGCAGGCTAGAAGGGGCTGGAAAGAAGTATTCAAAGTTATGAAAGGCAAGGACCCATATCTAAGATTACTCTATTCAGCAAAGCTATCATTTAGAATGGAAAGGCAGATAAAGTGTTTCCCAGATAAGGTCAAGTTAAAGGAGTTCATCATCACCAAGCTCTCATTATATGAAATGTTAAAGAGACTTATCTAAGAAAAAAGAATAGGATAAAAAAACATGAACAGTAAAATGAGAACAAACTCACAACTATCAACAATCAAACCTAAAAAAACAAAAAAACAGAAAACAAAACACCGAACTAAGTAAAAAACTAGAACAGGAACAGATTCACAGAAATAGAGATCACATGGAGGGTTTTCAGTGGGGAGGGGGAGGGGAGAGATTGAGGAAAAGGAACAGGAAATAATAAGCATAAATGGTAGGTACAAAATAGACAGGGGGAGATTAAGAATAATGTGGGAAATGGAGAAGCCAAAGAACTTATATGTATGACCTGTGGACATGAACTAAGGTGGAGAAATGGTGGTGGGAGGAGGTATAAAGGGTGGAGGGAAATAAAAGGGAGAAAAAATGGGACAGGTGTAATGGCATAATCAATAAAATATATTTAAAAAATAAAACAACCAAGATTAACATGCTAAGGGTTCTAAAGGATAACATAGATAACATGTAAGAACTGATGGGAAATGTGAGAGATGGAAATCCTATGATAGGATCAAAAAAAAAAAAAGAAATGCTAGACATCAGAAACAGTGTAACTGAAATGAGGAATGCCTTTGATGGGCTTATTAATAGACTGGATACAGCTGAGGGAAGAATCTCTGCGTTACAGGCTATGTCAATAAAAACTTCCAAAACTGAAAAGCAAAGAGAACAAAGACTAATAAAAACAGAACAGAGTGTTCGAGGGCCGTGGGACACCTACGAGAGGTGCAGCGTATGTGTTGTGTCATGGGGATACCAGAAGGAGGAGAAAGGAAAAGGAGAAATGCAGGTCGGCAGAAGTAAGGCCTGCTTCAGCGGGGTTGGCAGGCTAATTATATGGATATAATAACTTATAGTGTTAATTTGAACATTTCACCTAAAATGTCATATGGTGTGCTTGTGGAGAGTAGAGTAAACTCTTTCAAGTGCTTTTAAGTGCTGAGACAAGAGAAGCACCAGTTCTGTACCCAGTGAAATTATCCTTCAAATGTAACAAATAAAAACTTTCTCAGACAGACAAACATAGAGGAAATTTGCAAGAAATATTGAGAAGTTCTTTAGAGACAAGGAAAATGATACAGGTCAGAAACTCAGATACACACAGTGAAAGGAATAGCATCGAAGATGGAATAAGTGAAGGTAAAGTTAAAACTTTTATTTTTCTTATTCTTAATTGTAACAGATAACAATTTATTCAAAATAAGAATAGTGACAGTGTGTTTGAGTATGTATGCTTATGTATATAGGTGTGCTTATATAAGGAAAATGAGTGTAAGATTATATAAAGTTGAAATAAATAACAGCAATTATATAAGAGATGGAAGGAAGAATTATAATTTTTGTTAATATAAGATACACAAGGTGTGAAGTAGTACACTGTTATTTGAAAGTGGACCCAATCAGTTGCAAATGTATATTGTAAACTAGGGAAACCACTAAAAAAATTTTTTAAAAAGAAATGTAACATATACTAAGAAAAGAAAAAAATGGAATTGTGTAAAAAGCTCAATTGAAACTGCAAAAGGCAGTGAAAAAAGTAGGAGAAAAAATATGGACAAAGAACAAGGACAACCCATAGAAAACTAACAAATATAGATATTAATCTAACTATGTGAATAATCACTTTGAATGCCAGTCATCTAAATGTACCAATAAAAAGACCGAGATTGTCACAGTGAGTCAAAAAACATGGAAAAAATCATAACCTTACTATATATTAAATACAAACACATATGTCTTTTGAAAGTAAATGGATAGACAAAATACACCTTGCTAATACTGATCAAAAGAAAGCAGGAGTAGTCATATTAATTTCCGATAGAGCAGACTTCAAAGTAAGGAACATTATCAGGGACAAAGAAGGGCATTAGATAATGATAAAGGGTTTCCATTCTCTAAGAAGACATAATCATTCTTAACATGTATGCTTGCAACAACAGAGCACCAAACCGCATAAAGCGAAAGCAGATAAAAACGTCAAGAAGAAATAGGTGAATTTACTGTTGGGTTTGCAGGCTCCCACACCCACCGTTCCAACTGGACAGATCTAGCCGGCAGGTCCCACAGACTTCAGACTGGCCAGGCCCACAACTGCACAAGCCAGTTCCTCTAAACAAGGGGGAAGATAGATTCCAGGGACTTAGGGGAAATAGGTTGAGACTCTAACTCTCTTCGATCTTTGACTAGTTCTGATTCTCCGTAGGGCTCTGACCGGTATAATACTGTTACTGTTAACCTTGTACACTGGGTTTTTGAAGACTCTGCTGGGCTCACCCCGAAGGACTCTGTAGGGCCTCAGGGAAGGGTATTCGTAGATGATGATCTCGGGGGAAATTCCTTTTTCTCCTACTGTGAAGTGAGTTTTATCAGGGTGAACCTACAAAAAAAATAAAATACCACTAAAACAATGAACTAAGATTGTCATATAAATAGCCCTATTAATGCACTATTTTGAAACTGTTTTTTTATAATTTGTTCATTAGAATCCATTCCAATAAAAAACAAAACAATGAGCATCTGATAACTACTTGATGATGAATACACTTTAACTGAAAACTCACATACTCCTTTTAGGTTTTAGTTTCATTAATATAATCAAATTGAACTTTAAAATGTCGTAATGGCTTTCAGAAGACCTAAAACAGTGATTCTTAAGCTTCAGAGTGCATCAGAACCACAGGAAGGCTTAGGGGAGCACAGGTCTCGGGTTCAGTAAATCGGGGCTGGCGAGGCTTTTCGCTCACTGATACCCTCGTCCCATTTCCCAGGTGACGCTGATGCTGTGGTCTGAAAACCGCCCTTTGAGAACCACTAATTTAGATGAATTGCTTACCCTTCATATACACTAATCTAAATTTTAGTATAGGAAAATACGCTTCTAGAGTAGTTTTACATCCCAATTTTTTTAATTTTGCCTTGAACAAACGTACCACATATGAATGTAAACTTGTTAGAAGTGAGAAAGTCACAATATATCCAAGCCAGACACAGAGGAAAATATAGTAAGCATGTCCTAGAAAAATGATTTGTGCCAGCATTTCAAATAATAGCCACGTAAATTGTATAGAATCGTATGTTTCTTTGTTATTTTTGTACATCTGTAAGCCAATGTGCATGAAAAGTAAATGGGTGCCTCAAAACTAAAACTAAAAATAGGTTGTTCTAAGAATGAGCTGTTCAAAACACATGCTGCACTTATAAACTTCTATTGTCAGTTACTGTTTTGCAACTCCTGATTGTTCACCTAAGGACAAGGAGCTTGGATCTGATGCAGGCTGCACCGGGAGGTCTGGTACCCAAGGTAACGCCGCAGGGCTTTCTCCCCCCTCCACATGACGGGTGATGAGATCTATGTTAGGCTGTCTTCCTGCTGGCAAGTTGCCTCTCATCCTTCCGTTCAAGTAAATACCTACCACTTCAACTTTAAACAAGACTAGGGTTTATAGGATGGACACTCACTAAGATAATTCTAACACCAAAAGCAGCAAACTTTTATGGCATGCTTACTATGTACCAGACACTGATCTAAGTTTTATATGAATTAATTCCCTTACATTTCACATCAACCCTGTTAGCTTGCATGCCACCATCATTCCCATCTTATTGGTGAGGAAACTGAGGCACAAAGAGGTTAAGTAACTTGCTTGAAGTTAAACAGCTGGTAAATATGAGAGACGGGTTTCAAGCCAGATGTCTGGTGGAGCCAAGAAGCAAATGAAGCTAAAAAAAAAAAACCCCAGTAGATCCCAACAACTTACGAGGGTGTGGGTTAGGACTATCTTTCTCGACCCCTACTTACAAATAAATATTATGTACATATGTGGTCTCAGAAATCTGGACAGGGACTCAGGCAACTCTCTTGTCCTTCTAGGGATTACCTACAGGAAGTGAAGAAGTTTTGGTGCTTTCAGACAAAAAGCTACTGTGGGGCTGGGTTTCCGTGTTTTCCTCCATTTTTAGTAGACCCGGAACTATTAAGTCATTTATTTACGCTCAACACATGGATTTGCCCCATCTTTTCTGAAAGGTAGCTTATATGCCCTCAAATGCATTTCTCACAGGTTTCTCATAACCTTGCCAAAGGACTTAAAAATGAGGTTGGCCAGGGCCATGGAGGAAGGCCCCGTCAGTCTCCAGCCACCAACGCTCCAGCACAGAGGGAGAAGCCCCTGGGGACTCACACCTGCCTGGGGTCCAGGTGGATGAGGGTCATGGACAGCCTTCCTGACCAACTTCACCTCTACTGCTGACTTCAGACCAAACTGTTGTATAACAAGACAGAAAACACAAACTTCAAAACTACTGTTGGCTATCAGGTGGTAGAGAAAGAAGGGACAGTTAAATGTTGCTCAGCAGATGCTGTGGGCCTCAGGGCTCATGGAACCCAGATGGCCTCTGGCTAACTTCCCTCCCCACAGCCCAGGACCCTTGAGGTGGACCCAGGGATATTTGCACACTGCCTGCAGGACAGTATCATGTGCTTAGTATCATAGTTTGGGGGGTTTGCTTTTTAATATTTCTATTTTTATTGTTGTTCAAGCACAGTTGTCTCTGTTTTTGTTTTCTGTCTCTTTAAATGGCTTTTTAATTCTTCAAATTCATAGAGGTCGTGAAGTCTTCTTCATTTAAATCCCTACATGTTCTGAGCAGTGTTGGACACTCAATTTTATAGAATGAAGCCTTGCTGAATTCCTTAATTAGTCTTGTAACAAAGTCCCTGAGGACACGGACTTTATCTTGTATGCCGTGTACAGACTGGTGGTCACATGAGAAATGGAGATGAGATGACCTGTCACTCTCCATCTCACTGTACGCTGTTTCCATAGCCAACCTCAGGTTGGGGGTCTCGAAAGATAGACTCTCAACCCACATCCTCCTAAGTCCTTGGAACCTAATGTTTTTTAGTTCCATTTGCTTCTTGGCCCCACCAGCTATCTGGCTTAAATCCTGTCTCTCATATTTACCAGCTGTTTAACTTCAAGCAAGTTACTTAACCTCTCTGTGCCTCAGTTTCCTCATCCATAAGATGGGAATGATGATGGTATCCAAGCTAACAAGGTTGATGTGAAATTTAAGGGAATTAATTCCTCACCTTCTCCATTCCCACTGCCCTGTCTCTGTCTCACTCCTCAGATAAGAACCTTCATGATTGTTGCCAGTGGGCGGGGCTTGAGGGGCTGTGGGGCAAGGGGAAGTACAAATGGATCTTTACAGAATAGTCATGGATGTAAAGTACCACCCTACAGTTAGATGATATTGTAATAACTATGTATGGTGCCAGGTGGGTACTAGATTCATCAGGGGATCATTTCACAAGTTACATAAATGTCTCAACACAGCATCGGACCCCTGAAACTAATATAATAGTGTACATCAACAGTAATGCTTTAAAAAAGATTCTTCTAAACCTCTGCGCTCACATCCACTTGTAACCTCAGTGTCCTATTAGGTCTCATCTAATCTAAAGTAGGGCCCACAGCTCCCTGCCTGCTCAGCCCAGGCTCAGCCCCCTTGCTGGCAGCCCTCTGCCTCAGCAGCTGCTGTGAAGTGGGCACTGCACCTTCCAGTTCCACCTCGTCTACTCACCCTGGCAGGCAGGCCAAGGACAGCGCACACTTGTCTTTGGATCACGATCCTTCTGGAAGCCCTCCTGAGCGTCTCATGTAGAACCACAACCTGTATGAGACCCACCCGCCGTGTGTTTCTCCTCCTTTCCCTGCCTGTCTCACACAGCGCAATCTGAACAGACGTCCTTCTGGAGAGGACAAAGACACCAAGAAGGGCCCCTCAGGTTGTTTGTTACTAATGAGAGCAGATCTAGGGACACCTATTTCTAGGAGCAGAGAGTAGAAAAATAGCCAAAGGAAAACTTTAATCATCGGGCCAGCCATTAGGACGAAGTCCGGGGAGCTACAGTTAGAAAGGAGTTTCAATTTGACCACCAGGGGGCCATAGGTCACCTCAGTAAAGGCAGTTTCCAGGAGGTGATGGCAAACAAGACAGCAGAAGCTTGACTTTGAAGAAAAGATGCAAACAAAGTGGGTAAAGAGCATGCATGGTAAGAAACGGACTTTTAAAATGAGGACAAGTTGATTTAGAATGCATTATGCTGAGGACAAAAAGCCTAAGGAAGCAGAGGCTGATGACCCAAGAAAGGGGATGACTGGTGGGGACAAAACGCTGAGAGGAAAGAAGAGACAGGCTTCAAGTTACACGCAAGTCCTTCTGTGGTCTGCTTCAAACTACTCACTGTACATCCATACTTCAACTCCAAATGTCCACTTACATACTTATATCTTCTCTGGCATTCATCTCTATTATCTGAATCACCACTTGTGTTTTTCATTTCATTGTTTTTGCAGAAGAGCAAAAATGTGCATTCAAATGTGCATTCACAGTGCAAAAAATCTACACGGCCATAGGGAAGTCACTTAACTTCCCTAAGCCCCAGATTCCTTATCTGAAAAATGAGATGATAATATTAATACTACAACACTGCAATATTACACAGAGAAAATGTCAGTGAATATTGTGGTTGTAATCACTGAAGTGAGAATGCCTGAGAAAAAAGTCCTCTGTGCATTGTACATAAGCCCACAATGCTGTGTGTGAACATTGGCACCTACCTGGCTATTCACAGGACAATCAGAAAAGATGGATTTTTTTCTAAGTTACTAAAGGCATACCCCAATGATACCAATTCCTCGACCGCTGCTGCTTCGCAGGTAGATCTGTTCTTTGGTTTTCAGATTCAGAAAGATCAGCTGGTTCCCAGCTATGTACATGCTGGTATTGCTGTCTAGAAGTTGCAGGTTGGCCCGCTTTCGGCAGTCATAACCAAAGGAATGTCTGCAGGAAAATTGCTAAGGAAAAGAAGTGAAACAATGTAACCATCCTGGAGAGAGGAAAAGTAATATGGAATAAACACATTTTTTAAAATCCATACTCTTGGGTAAAGGTTCAGAGTTGAAAGGTTTAGTCTGAAACTCAAAATTGTTTAATGTATTACTAACGCAATTTTGTTCTTAAATTAGGTGAAAAATTCTCAAACTCTGATTTAGATACTCTTTTAAGTTTCTTACAGAAAACCACATGGGAAGCTTTGTCGAAGTGCATAAGACCAAGCCCCTCTGCACATGAAAATAGGTCCAGGAAGTTATCAGAACTTGTGCATTTCAGGAAAAGTATATGGTGATTCTCACACACTACCCCATTTGAAAGAATAGTCTAGAGGAAAGCTAAGCACATTATTTTTGTCAGTAACTTGTCTACAAAACAAACAAACAAAAAAAACAAAGCAAGGACCAGAGAGCGGAAACTCTAGGTTACAAGATTCAAGGTGAATTCATTTTAGTTACACCTGGGATTGAAACAGAGTTAGAAACTGTAACAATGTGTGCTATTTCTATGTAAAAAAAAATAAAATTGAGTCCGGAAGCATACCCCCCTAGCTCTGTAAGCACACCTTTTACCAGAAATCAGTCAGTGGTCTCGACCACGTGGCCACACGCACTGCCCCTCTGCAGGCGGGCATACTATACTAACCTGCCCACCAAGGGCCTAAATGGAGACCATCTCCTAAGCGCCCACCTTACAAACCCAACGCCGAAGAGCATCAGTCATCCCCATCCTTACATTTCCTCCCAGACTCTTATGGCCCAGACCAATTAATACTTGTTATTTTGTGCCCAACTTTTTTCAGGGCTGTCTCCTTGAAAAACAGTGTGAAGGTAGTAACACCTGAAAATGGCCGTATCAGTATTTCAAGAAGGGAAGTCATGGTTTTAACTTGACAGGCATCGAAAAAGGGATGTCAAGCTGGCAGAGAAGGTAAACAGGGATGAGGCCTTGTGCTCTCCTTCACATCACACCGCATGAAAGGACAGCCAGAAAAGCATCATTTCTCTTTATGGTTACTAGGCGTCAATCAAAAGCTTAATTAAATTAAGCTCATGCATTTCTAGCTCAACTTCTCTAAGGGCCAAACTTCTTCGAAGTACCTAAGATTGGGGTTGGCAAACTTTTTCTATAAAGGGCCAGGCAGTAAATACTTCAGGCTTTGTGGGCCACGTGGGCATTGTTGGAACTTTTGGGTTGGCCAAAAAGTTTGTTTGTTTTTTTCTGTAAGATGGCTCTAGTAACACTTGGTTGTCTTTAACTTCATTCAAAAAATTTTTTCAGTTTGTATTGTGACAGATGTCATATCAGCGGGCACTAAAAAACATTAAAATTGGTGAATTTTTGTGTAGCTATTTTAATACTGAATGAAGATGGAAGAAAACATACATTTTTGGCTTACTATGCTTCATTATTGAAAGAAAGGTAAAAAACAAACTGAAATGCATAAAAAAGTTTTGTGCTGTGTATGGAGAAGGTGCTGTAACTAAATGTGTCAAAGTGGTTTGACAAGTTCTGTGCTGGAGATTTCTCACTGGAAATCCCTGGCTCCACAGTCAGTAGATCAGTTGAAGTTGATAGCGATCAATTGAGACATTAATTGAGAACACTCAACATTATGCCATGTGGGAAATAGTTGACATACTCAAAATGTCCCAATCAATAAAGTTATGGTGAAAATGAAAAATGTGTCTTTTATTTTACAGGAAAAAAAACACATGAACTTTTTGGCCAACCCAATATTTAATCCTTTCCTTACAGTGTGATGGCAGCCGTAGCCGAAATGTACATGAATGAGTGTGGCGGTGTTCCAATAAAACTTTATTTAGGAAAACATAGAGAAGGCCAGATTTGGTCCATGGGCCATAGTTTGCCAACCGCTGACCTAAGAAGCTGAAATGACAAAATTATACGTAAGAAACAAATGGATACACAAGTGTGAGAAGATCCAGTGGTATGTTTGAATCCGGAGTCACAAACGGCATGGAAACCAGCTCCATATACTCATAGAAGAAGCTCTCTGATATTTTCTTCTTAACTTCCTCCTCTGCCTCTTCTGCAGCTGAGCCAGGGGTTTTCATATACTGAGATTCTAGAAAATTAAAATATTTCAACTAAGAAGGGCTTCTGGGGAGTCTTAAAACTGGCTTTCACAAAGACAGGAGGGATGTGCCTGGCCTGCAGTACTCCAGCAGTAAGGCCCACCGCTCGCCCAAACATGGGCTGCCACCCACCAGGGAGCATGGGAGGAAGATCTAACTTGCCTGTGTGCCGGGTTGAAGGCCAGCAGGGGACGTGGTTTTCGCAGTCTCAAAGGGAAGCTCCTCCTCGGTTCCCAGGGAGAGTTGAACTCACTAATCCTGGGCGGAGCGCTGCTTGGACCACCCCACCCTCCAGAAGACAGAGCAGGAGCCCTGTCTCCCTGAGCCTCAGAAACGGAGACTACACCCCCCAGCTACTAAACCACCGTGAGGTGAGTGATGTCACACATCCTGCCGATTCTCTTTCTATGGATTTACAACTGTTTAAGTTGGTCAATTTATCTTTAAAACAGTGACAAGCACTGGTAAAGAAAACTAATAATACTCACCTCCAGTGCTTTCCTGGTAATCATCTTGAAATGAGCTGGAACTCCCTTCCAAATGTTCCACGTCTGAGTCGTCATCCACTAAATATGATTTCTCCCCTTCAGTTAATGTTTCGTCCGTGATATCTTCTGAGACTTTGTCATCTTCTTTTGTGGTGGCTATTGAAAATCGTTTGTTTTCATAATTTCTAAATTTTGAATTAAACATTTTCTTATTTCCAAAGTGGCTACTCCTTCCAGTTTGTGCTCTCAAGCGAATGAATTTTAGTACTCAAAACTTGCTAGAAAAGTCATTTTATTTGGCCATTCTTGTAATTTTTCTTAAAAAGCCTTTCCTGTGAGTTAATCCCCATTTTCACTTCATTTCCAATCTATTTCCTATCACAGCATATTTACAAGAAACTAAAAATTTAAGGGAAAAAATTGGCTAGTGTGCTATCATTAATTCAATTCAGTATTACCGACATTCATTAATATATAGTTGCTTCAAGGATTAATACATGTATACTCAACTTTTCATAGTTTACTTAGTTGATATTACAATACAGAGGTTGGCAAGCATAAGTTTACAGTTGTTCATATGGAAAATACAATAATTAATAAATAATAATTCAAGAGTGAACTGTCCTGCATACTCACAACTATAAACCTACTTTAGCCCACCCCTATACATATATTTTGTCAATTGAAAGAAGAACTAGTCATTAAGTCAATAAAGAGATAGATGATCTGAACAACACTATAAAACATGCTAGCTCAATATTTATAAAATACCACATTTGCCAATATAAGATATGCATTCAAGTGTACATGGGCCATTCACAAAGTACATTCACTAGCTGGGATATATGTTTCAATAAATGTAAAAGGATTAAAATAACACAGAGTGTGTGTAGCTTTGATAACAACATAAGCATATTAAAAATAAATTACAGTAAGTTCTCTCAAAGGCCTACAAATATTTGGAAAGTAAACAGCATACTTAAAATAATTTATGGATCAATGAGAAATAAAAAAATTAAAATACTTCAAACTAAATAATAATTAAAATATATCAAAAATTTTGGGATGAGCTAAGGCAATGCTAAGAGGGAGATTTATAGCTTTCAGTCCATATAAGAAAAAGAAACTCAAGAATTAATAACCTGTCCAGATAAGATGGAGGTATAGGTAGAAACACTTCACTTCCTTGCACAACTGAAAGAATGATAAAAACAATTAAAAAAACAATAAACAACCAGGAGTGCCAGAAGATCAAACTGCATGGAACTCTGACAACCGAGGAGATAAAGAAACATCCACCCAGACTGGTAGGAGAGGAGGAAACGGGAGATGGCAGTGGAGCTGAGGGGACACATGGCAAGGCATGGACCATGTGGGCGAAGCAGGGCTGGCTGAATGGGAAACTGAAGAGGAAACCTCTAGCTATAAGATCGATGGGCGTTGTGACAGCAGAAGAAACTCCCAGTCTCATAGGAGAGTTCGTTGGAAAGTGGGGCTAGAGTGAGGGACATTGTTCCCTCTCTGACCCCTTTCCCACAGACAGGCCACAATGCAGCAAAGAGGGTTGCCCTGCCCTGGCGAATACCTAAGGCCCCATCTCCTTACAACATAGCAGGTGCTCCAGAACAAAGAAATATGGCCCAAATGAAAGAACCAAGCAAAATTCCAGGAAAAGAACCAAGCATCAAGGAGATAGACAACCTATCTGATGCAGAGTTCAAAACACTGCTAATCTGGATGCTCACAGAACTGATTCAGCTCAGTTGCAAAGCAAAGGAAGAAATGAAGGCTACACAAAGTGAAATAAAGCAAAATATACAGGAAGTAAACACTGACGGGAAGGAAACCTGGGCTCAAATCAATAATTTGGAAGAAAAAGAAGAAATAAACATCCAACTGGAACATAATGAGGAAACAAGAATTCAAAAACATGAGGAGAGGCTTAGGAACCTCCAGGACAACTTTAAGCGCTCCAACATCCATTCATAGGGATACCAGAAGGAGAAGAGGAAGAGCAAGAAATTAATAACTTATTTAAAAATAATGAAGGAAAACTCCCCCAATCTGGCAAAGGAAATAGACTTCCAGGAAGTTCAGGAAGCCCAGAGAGTCCCAAAGAAACTGGACCCAAGGAGGAACACATTAAGGCACATCATAATTAGGTTACCCAAGATTAAAGAGAAGGAGAGAATCTTAAAAGTAGCAAGAGAAAAGGAGACAGTTACCTACACAGGAGTGCCCACAAGGCTATCAGCTGATTTTTCAAAAGAAACCTTATAGGCAAGAATGGGCTGGAAAGAAGTATTCCAAGTCATGAAAAGCAAGGATCTACATCCAAGATTGCTCTATCCAGCAAAGCTTTCATTTAGAATGGAAGGGCAGATAAAGTGCTTCCCAGATATGATCAAGTTAAAGGAGTTCATCATCATCAAGCCCTTATTATATGAAATGTTAAAGGGACTTATCTAAAAAAAAGAAGATACAAAATATGAACAGTAAAATGACAACAAACTCACAACTATCAACAACTTAACCTAAAAAACAAAAACTAAGCAAATAATTAGAACAGGAAAAGAACCAGAGAAATGGAGATCACATGGAGGGTATTCATTGGGGAAGGGGAGGGTAAGAACTGGGGAAGCTACCGGGAATAGGAAGCATGATTGGTAGGCATAAAACAGATGAGGGGAGGTTAAGAATCGTATAGGAAACAGGGAAGCCAAAGAACTTACATGTACAACCCATGGACATGAACTAAGTGGGGTGGGGGATGCTGGAGGCCATGGGGGCACAGGGTGGAAGGGGGATAAAAGGGAGAAAAAAATGGGAAAATAAAATACACTTTAAAAAGGGAATTAATGATCTAAAGTTCTACTCTAAGACTAGAAACAGAAAAGGACCCCCCCCCAAATAGAATGAAAGAAATAATAGAAATAATAAAAATGAAGAGCAAAAATCAATAAAATAAAAAAACAAACAATAAAGAAAATTAGCAAAGCCAAAATCTTCTTTTTTATTTTGTTTTTTAATTTCTTTTAAATTTTATTTATTTATTTTTAGAGAGGGGGAAAGAGAGGGAGAATGAGAGGGAGAGAAACATTAATGTGTGGTTACCTCTCATGTGGCCCCCACTGGGGACCTGGCCTGCAACCCAGGCATGTGCCCTGACTGGGAATTGAACCGGCAACTGTTTAATTCGCAGCCCGTGCTCAATCCACTGAGCTACACCAGCCAGGGCAAAATCTTATTCTTTGAAAAGATTAACAAAATAAATAAATTCCTAGCTACAGCAATCAAGAAATAAAAGAGAGCCCTGCCTGGCGTAGCTCAGTGGATTGAGCATGGGCCTGTGAAGCAAAGGGTTGCTGGTTCGATTCCCAGTCAGGGCACATGCCTGGGTTGCAGGCCAGGTCCCCAGTAGGGAACACATGAGAGGCAACCACACATTGATGTTTCTCTCCCACTTTCTCCTTCCTGTCCCCTCTCTCTAAAAATAAATTTTAAAAATATTTTTAAAAAAATAAAAGAGAGACAATACAAATCTACAATATCAAAAATAAAAATAAATCCTACAGTTATCCCAAAAATTTTTACAATTTATAAAAATGTACAAATTCTATAAAAAAGGTAACCTTACTAAACATACTGAAGAAATAGGCATCCTCTATCTTTTAAAGAAATTTTAATTCATAGTTTAATATTTTCCCATCTAGAAAATTACAGGCACAAGTACTTCATTCGTGAAGTCCACCAAATATTTAAGGAAGAAATAATAATATCAATTCTACACAAAATATTTCTAAAATTAGAAAGACCAAAATGAGGCCAGCAAGAATTTAGCCCTTTAATAAGAATCAGAAATCAATGTCTTAGTAATTAACATTCCTTCACCCCTATAAGAAATGCCGGATGTTTTGGCTGGTACGGTTGGCTTAAATTTCTTTTTCTTTTAAGATTTTATTTATTTATTTATAGAGAGGGGACGGGAGGGAGAAAGAGAAGGAGAGAAACACTGATGTGTGAGAGATTGCACACCCCCACTGGAGACCTGGCCCCTAATCCAGGCATGTGCCCTGTCAGGGAACTGAACTGGTGACCTTTTAGTTCACAGACCAGTACTCAACCCACTTAACCACACCAGCCAAGGCTGGCTAAAATTTCTTAATAGGACTCAGTTATAATACATTTAAAGCCATTGTTGAGTCTCGGGAAGAGTCCACTTTAATCTCTGCTTAGGTGGAAAAGCAGAAAATGCACGCCACATGAAAATTCTAAAGAGTAATATTTTGCTCAAATACTTCAGCAAGACTGAGAACAAGACAAGGTCTCGCCGTGGGTGGGGGCACAGCCATCAGGTAAGTGGCTGAATCAGGATAGAGGCCTCTTCTCACAGCACCAAAGTAGAGGGTTCCAGGGGGCTGGCAAATTCTTTCACATTATCTTTGGGACCCCAAACCCGCGATGTGAAGTATTTTATGAACTAAGCACAGAGCCAGGCCACACTGGATCAGGCCTGACTCCAAGAGGCCTCACCCAGGAAAGGGAGGTGCTGAGGTCGTGTTGGACAAAGATCACTGTCATTCAGTCTGGCCATCCAGGAAAATGCTACCAAGGACTGGAAACGACAAAGTAGATATTCCTGCATCAGAAATGCAGAGAGGGCTCTGGGGCTTTGAGTTCTTCTTGAGCCATCTTTTAGACTGTTCGTGCCTGTTACGTATCAGGATCAGAGCCCTAGGTGTTCACCGGAGCAGGGCAACTCAGTCGCTGGGTTGTGACGCTGTACGTGGGGACGGGGTCAAAGAGGAGCAATGGCGGTCCCATCTGCCACCTCCCGCCGCTGCCGCCACAGCTGCCACCATCACCGGGGCCCGTGCCTTTCGTCCCACTGCACGCGAATGTGCCACCACCGTTAGCCCTCCACTGGGTTCGCCCACTGCGGCCTTCGCGGTCCGTCTCACTGTGCGCGAATGTGCGACCGTGGTCAGTCTGCCCCGCACCCCGACTGGGTCCGGGCTGCCTGTGTGCCTGGGTTGGGGGATCTTTCCTGCCCGACTTTGCTCTGCTGCTGGCTCCACCCCTCTTACCGGTCCCAGTTGAAGGGTTCGTTGTTGTGGGACTTCCGTATAGTTCAATTTTCTGTTCTTTGGCTGTGTCTTTGTTTACTAAACCTTTCTTGTATTCAAACTGGGTTGTGGGAGAAGGCACAGTGTTTCCACCTATGCCTCCATCTTGGCGGAAGTCCTCGACCAAGAAATAGCCAGCCTCTCAGATGCACAGTTCAAAACACTGGTCATCAGGATGCTCACAGAACTGGTTGATTATAGTCACAAATTAGAGGAACATATGAAGGCTAAACTAATTGAAATGAAGGGAAATGCACAGGAAACCAATAGTGATGGAAAGGAAACTGGCACTCGAATCAATGGAATGGACCAGAAGGAAGAACAAAACATCCCACCAGAAAGGAATGAAGAAATGAGAATTCAAAACAATGAGGAGAGGCTTAGGAACCTCCAGGACATCTTTAAACGTTCCAACATCTGGATTATAGGGGTACCAGAAGGGGGAAAGAAACAGCCACGAGTGGAAAACATATTTGAACAAATAATAAAAGAGAACTTCCCCAGTCTGGCAAAAGAAATAGACTTCCAGGAAATCCAGGAAGCTCAAAGACTCCCAAAGAAGTTGGACCCAAGAAGGAACACACCAAGGCACATCATAATTACATTAGTCAAGATTANCGACAAAGGAGTTCATCATCACCAAGCCCTTATTATATGAAATGCTAAAGGGACTTATATAAGAAAAAGAAGATAAAAAATACGAACAGTGAAAGGACAGCAAACTCACAGTTATTAACAACCACACCTAAAACAAAAGCAAACCAAGAGGATGGCTAGATCAGGAGTGGAACCATAGAAATGAAGAACACATGGAGGGTTAGCAACAGGGGCGTGGGAGGAGGAGAAGGGAGGAGAAGGTACAGAAAATAGCATAGACAGTAGGTAGAAAATAGATAGGGGGAGGGCAAGAATAGTAGGGGAAATCTAGAATCTAAAGAACTTGAGACACGTGGTTATAAACTAAGGGGGGAGAGTGGTGGGGGAGGGTGTGTGCGGGTGGAGGGGAATGAAGGGGGGAATAGAACAACTGTAATGGTATAATCAATAAAATATATTTTAAAAAATGAAAAGAAAAAAAAAGAAATGCAGCAAGGGGAGAAAAGCAGAAACTAAACAAGAGAGAGGCAAACTGAAATGTTGGAGAAGGATGATAAGATCCTGTTTTTTGTAAAGATAACTCTAGTGATAGTACAGAGGGAGACTTGAACGGGAAGACTTAAATGGAACTCCTTGTTTAACAGTCCAAACAAGAGGAGATAAGCATCTAAAATTAACCATGGTGTAGAGAAATCATGAATTTACCAGGCACATGTCATATTGAAATAATTTAATGTAAATTTTGAAAATAAACTGATCTCCCCAGGAACAGATCTCCTCTATGTGGACAGTCAAAACTAATCTCTGAAACTATATTTAGAATTCCAACTAAAAAGGATTCTGCTAAGACACCTAACACCACAGTGCCCGGTGAGAAAGAGCTAGCTGCCTTCTAAAAATCCACTTACAAAATTCCTCTTTCCCTTCTATTTGTAACTTACAATACCCTTCTACATATGTTACCCAGTTTAATCCTAAAACAGCTCACAGTTACCATTTTAATGAGTGAGAAAACTGAGGTTGTAAAATTTACCCAAGATCGAGCACCGCTAAGTGGTAGGCCAAGGACGGAAACCCACAGTGCAGCTCTCCTCCGGCCACACTGTACCAGAAAAGCCCATTAAAGACCGTGTAGACCTCACAGGAGGGAACAAGACCCCATGTGCAGGCAGGTCGTGATCAACACAGAGTTGTATATGTGCCAGGAGTGGAGATAAAATGATTAAAATAAAGACTTTGCTCTTCAAGAACTTGGAGTTTAGGAAGGGAGTCAAACACGTGAACCACTTATCCTGTATAAACTTAAAATATGTACTCTTTAAAAATTATTTAGCTAACTGTAGTGCTCAAACACCAAGGGTCTATTATGACGTTTACTTACATCTTGATGCAGTTTGCCAGGACCCCGGAGAATGCCTCCTGCTGCTCTGCGATCTATCTGACTTCCCCTCCTCAGTGTCATGATCATCTGGCTCCTTCATTTCCTCAGCGAGCACAAAACTGAGACAGAGAAAGGGAGAAAGCTGTAAAATGGAAATCATTAACCGATTTCCCCCGCTACCAACTTCCACAAGCACCAAACACCAGGAGTACTGATGATAATCATATATTTGCACAGTATTCAAGATGACTTCACCAGCAGGACCTCACAGCAACCATCGGACACCTCTGCAGAAGAGCGAAATACAGCCAGATACTTCCTCTCCTTTCTTCAGGCAAGCCTGTCATCATGGTGCCCTCTGGCTGCCCAGGGGCTCACGGTGAAACGCCACAGTGAAAAGAGTCCATCTTTTCACTAAACATTCCACCATTCAGAGAACTATCTCCCTTTAGTGTCTAGGGACTAAGGAGGAGGTGTTTGAGACGTGGGTGATGAGTAGGAGTTGGCCGGACATCGAATGGAAAGGAATGTATTAGGCAGAGGGGACTTAGAGAGAGGGCTGTGCCTCGGAAGGGTGTAAAGTAGCCTATTGGCCAGAGCAGGACGGTGAAAGGGGCATTGAAGAGGAGGCAGGGAGCAGACTGCACCTTTGTCTCTGAGCTTGGCTAAGGAATTGAGAAATATATCTATGTTAACTGAAAGCCAAGGAAAGGTGTGAAGGATGGGGGGGTGACACAACGGGTTGCCCCTGTCTTCTCCCTGCATCGCAGCTCTCCGTGTGGAAACACATACTGGATCTCCCTTCTAAGTCCTCCACTTTTCCGCACCAAACACCCCATGTCTCCTCAGCATTCATCTACGGCATGGCTGGCAAGCAGAATAAAACTGGAGTTTGATTCGGATCATATTTGGCATTAGATTCAGGTTTGAATCCCAGTTTTGCCACATAACTAGCTAATCAAACTTTACATGAATTTCTCAAGTGTAAAATGGAAAGGAAGAGAAAACTGCTTATAAATCCACTATGAGAATTAATTGAACTAGTGCATTATTATAACTTCCCCGTCACTAAAGAAAGACTAACATGCCCAAAGCAGGTATGATATATACTATATGACCTGCGGAGAGTGCAATAGGGTTCATTCCATCTGTTGTCTTGAAGTGACATTATAATGATGCCATCTCTTGATTTGGGGTATCAATAGTACATTGACCAAATGTATTGGGAACCAATCAGAATGGCTAATGTAGCCCAGCACTGAATTGGAAAACTGACCAAGTACGAGGCGGCACACAGGACCCAGGTGTGCAGATCGGGTTTCCCATGGGGAACCAGGTTGTCAATGTACCTAGACTGCTTTAAGGCTTGCTTTTGCTAAAACTCCCTCACCCTGAGTTGAAACTGTAGATGTTTAATGCATATCTCTGAAGCAATTAACTGAAGTCTGTGCTAAGCCGTCCCAAGGACGAAATGTAGCCAGATCAATCACTTTTATCATTCCTTTGCATTTGCAACATTTTTTCCTTGTTATCTGTAAGAAGTAATCACTTAAAGTAAACCTAAGTATAATGAATGAGAACCTTCTTTGATGTCATGCTGCTGGAAAGTAATAAAACCTGTCCAGGCAAGGGGTCGAGGTGCTTGCTCTCTCTCAGAGAGTGGCCATGCCGTTTCTTTTTCTCCACAGGACTTCTGCAGTCTGTGTGAGTTTGTTCATTGCATCCACAACACGTGGACCCCCACGGGCCACATCAGAAATATTTTACTATAAACTATTATCAAGAAAGACATGTCTAAGATGGCGCCATTTTTCTTAATCACCAAAGTGATGTTCTATCCTTTTAAAAGTGTGTGTGTGTGTGTGTGTGTGGTGTTTCTTTCTTTCTTTCTTTTTTTTTAGTTGTTTTTCTCTGCTTCCTTCCTTCTCTCCTTCCGTCCTTTCTCTCACCAGATTGTAGATTGTATGCCCACTGGGGTTAGGGGGTATGTCAGAATCAAATGACAGAAAAATTTTAAGTAGCAAGATCTTTAAAATCCAAACTCCATCATCAGTATGTTTCCTGTTTCTTCGAGTCTGTATGCAAAAGCTTGCTTTCTGTGCTTATACAAGTCACTGATTTAAAAATAATTAATGATAATAAGTAATTATAAAAATAATGGACATTGCAAGGCAATGTTAGTTATTGTAGTTTGGTTACAAATTACCACATACTGCAGGTAAACTTGTCCAGAGAGCTACAAACATACCTAAGTGTCATTTTCTGCCTTGTTTTCAAGGTTCTCATAATTTAAATCAGTTGAATTCTCAAAACTGTTGAGCATATTTGTATACGAATGGCATTAGGCTAGGTGGGCATGGAGCAGATACAAAGATGAGCAGTACAGAGCCCCTGAATTTAAATAGTTTACAATCTAAGGAGAAGAAATTGACCATTCTATTTAAAAATTTATAAAGACTTTATTTATTTATTTTTAGAGAGAGAGGAAGGGAGAAAGAGAGAGAGAGAAAAACATTGATCAGTTGCCTCTTGCGTGGCCCCCGCTGGAGACCTGGCTGGCAACCCAGGCACATGCCCTGACTGACTGTCCAGGGATCAAACAGGCAACATTGCGGTTTGCGGGACGACGCCCAACCCACTGAGCCACACCAGTCATGGCAACAGTTCTCTTTAA
Source organism: Sturnira hondurensis (assembly GCF_014824575.4). Taxonomy (NCBI): domain Eukaryota; kingdom Metazoa; phylum Chordata; class Mammalia; order Chiroptera; family Phyllostomidae; genus Sturnira; species Sturnira hondurensis. The sequence continues at coordinate 409,256 of NW_028082350.1, forward strand.
ATACAGTCATGGAATAAGCTTCTCTTCTAAACCACTGGTTCATCTCCATCGGAGGCTGGCCAGACCTAGGACACTCTGACAGTCATGACAACTACAGATGACTACTACAGATGAAGATTTCCTTGATAGAAATCAACATTTCAATATTGGCAGGAAACTAAACTACTCTTTTCAGTTGCCATGACATGGGCCCCAAATAAGGCACTGGGTTCGAGGCAAGATAGTCACTGGGTTCACCCATCAAGCTGAACTAATCATCTGTTGTAAAGAACCAAATGATAATTTTTTTGTCTCCAAGTTCCAAAAACAAGTTAGTCTATTAACTTGGAGGGGCTCCTGGTCTCCTGGAGACTAGCAGTATGATTGGTGAGATGGAATAAGGTGTTTTTCTTTGTTTTGTTTTGTTAGAAGGAATGGACTGGGAAATTGTATTGCAAACTGATGAGGCTCTGGACCCCAGAAGGTGTTCACATCCCAGTTTGGCCTCCTTTTATATGTAAAATTGGAATGATGAGCTTGTCTGGCAGCTGTTGTAAGTATTAAATGAGATCTTTTATCCTATAGTTCTCAATTCTGGCTGCACTTTAGAATCATTTGGGAAACTTCGTATGGCATACCTTTCTCGCGTCTTACTCCCCATGTAATTCTGTTGTGCAGTCGGGGACAAAAGCCAGGGTTAAGGGTCATAAGGTTATATACAGCACCTAGTAGAAACTCAAAACTGGTAGCTGTTTTTACTATAATTACTTCACATTCTCTTTAATACAGCTGGGGCTCAACACATATAATCTTGGACCTTCAGAGTTGAAATAGATCTTACCTCGTTCAACCTCCCCCCGCCAGAGTAAGCCAGCACCTTCGGAAAAGCAGTCTGGTGTGCTGGCCTCACTGAGAGTACTTGGCTAGAGTAGGACCGACTGGGTCTAAAGCCCAGTTCTCCTTAGAGCCATAAGGTATTAAGTATTCAGCCTCTCTATGCCCTAGTATTCTCATCTGTGAAGTATCGTGCGTACTTCATAAGGTCATTCTGAAATATCAGTAAGTTAATCAGTAAAACTTTAAGAACAGTGCCTGGCACATAGTCACAGAGTATGTAAAATGATCGAACAGGTGAATGTATTAATTCCCAAATAAATGAACAGAAATCAGCTTCAACTTCACCATTTCAAGTAAGAAGGTGAACACATCCTGTTAATGCTCAGCTCTAGGTCTTGGTAAGTTCATTTTCCACTGAAATCTTCTTCCCTTTAACTTGGATCCATTTGGTCTTTACGCTTCTTGGGACAAAAAAAAACCCCTCCATTTTTCAGCGATTATAGCCATTCAAATCATTGGAACTGGTTCACTTTTCTCTTCAGGCCCTCTCTGATCCCAACTAAAGCACCCCGATTCTTTAAACCATTCCTCATTAACAAGGCTTCAACCCTTTTCGGGATCTTGATAGCTCAAAAAGTTAATTTCCAGTGCATCATCTACCAACCTCAATTTCATGTCTTCTTTGAAGGATCTGTACCTTTTCCAAGAGATGATGAAGTAAGTGTCGCTGTGCCCGCACCAGCAGTGTCCTTTAAGGCAGCCCAACATCACGTCATCTTTGAGGTGGGAGGGCAGGCTCATCGCATACTGACCCTTCATGATCAGTTTGCAGTCAACTAGAATGACTAAACCTTATGTGTGTTCTTAGCCACGTCCTGTCTTACACAGCTGAATTTGCTAGCTTTGGTAGCCTATTGGCAAAACTGTTTGAAATCTACTTTTATTTGAGTCAGGCTCATTAGCACAGCCTTTAGTGAATTCTGTAACTGACTCATTTCTGTCAAGTTTTCAGTCAACCCTTAGGAAGAGTAAAGAAAACAGACAATGGTAGTGCACAGGGGGGTGTGCTGCCAGAGGAAGGCTATTCGGAAGCTAGATGAAAGGCCCCCCGAAGGTGACATTACTCGTATTCACTCACTAGAGTTTAGGGTCAGTGCTCACTCTCAAATGCAGAAGCATTCCACTTCAGCAGTGTACCAGACTGGTCATATTAAGACTCAGAGGTTGTTGAATTAAAGCAAACACTCAACCCTGGCTGGTGTGGCTCAGTGGATTGAGTGCTGGGCCTATGAATGAAAGGGTCACCAGTTTGATTCCTAGTCAGGGCACATGCCTAGGCTAAGTCCCTGGTGGGGGGCACATAAGAGGCAACCACACATTAATGTTTCTCTCCCTCTTTTTCCTTCCTTTCCCCTCTCTCTAAAAATAAATAAATAAAATGTTTGTTTTTTTAAAAAAGCAAACAGTGTTTACAATGGGAAATAGGACTGTGGAGAGAATAATAGCTGTTTTTTCAAATGTTTTCTGAGGGTCAAGCATAGTTCTAAGGATTCTATACACACTGTTTCACATATTTCTCAAAGTGTTACGTGCTTTTTAAGATGTAACAGCAGAGCAGTTACTCTTGAATCCTTCCCTCTCACCCAGTGCATGCAATCGGTTTGGAAGTCCTGCCACCAAGGGTATAGTTATTAAGCCTCTTGAATGCATCCCCCCCATTCTGTTCCCACTGCCACTAGCCTAGTTCTGGTCCTCATGGTGTGTCAGCTCTACCCCACCCAGCCTCATACCTTGTCTCTCCCAACTCTAGTCCATTCTCTACATTGCCTCTTGTAATTCGAAAACACAGCTTCTGTGCCACTCTTGTATAAAGCCTTTAATGGCTCCTCATTGCCATAAAATAACTCAGATTCCTTGGCATGGCACAGAGGTCCTTCAGCTTAGGGTCTGTTGCTCAATTCTTGTTATCTTCCCTATCCCTAGTTTCTCTGCAGCCCCTTCTCCTTCTCAAAGGTTTTAGTCCACAACCACCCAGAACAACTCACAATTGACTGGACACAATGACTACTTGTAGGCAACAAGTATTTATTGTTCACCTACTATGTGTCATTCACATGCTGCACACTTTACCTACATCATCCTATTTAATTGTAACAAGAACCCGTGTGGTTAGCATCAGCATTGTCCTTTTCAGGGATGAGGAAACTGAAGCGCAGAGGACTCAACTAGCCGAATGTCACACAGCGAAGTGTGGGGCGGGGTGGCTTGCTTCACCCTGAGACCCAGGCACTTTGCCACCGAACTCCCTGCTTTTGCTTAGCGGGGTCTAACTCGTACCACTACTGGCTGTCCCCGCTGGATTATGCTCTACTAGCAGGCACGAACTGTGTCTACTTTGTAACCAGTGTCTCGCTCCACGCTTGCGAACGCGGGTCACTTCAAATACTTGTTGAACTGATCCATTGGAAGGACGAGGGAATGTGTCTAAAGGACTCTGGCGCAGCCTAAAAATAAAGTCAAGGAGGGGTTCACTACTCCCCCACTCACTAACAGGTTTGCCAGGGCCCAAACTTACCGAAGAAACCGACCGCTGCAGCGTTCCTAGTCACAGCGTCGGCCTGGGGAAGGTCTCTGTTTACAGCAGTTACCGTGGCGACGCCTCCGCGTCCTTCTCCCAGCGCCTCGGGCACGCTGGCAGCCGTGAAGCGCATGCGCGCCCAGAGTGGGTGTCACTGGGCCCCTCGTCTCACTCGCCCTTGGTCCCAGCTATTTCGCCAGGTGTGATCCAGGTTCAAAGCCAATTGGAAAAGTTCAGCATTCTACCAGTTTAGTGTCCCAGTTTAATTTTTACATCCAGTTTATATTATTATCCTAAGGATGTTATAGTACTGAACCCAACGGCTTTTGAACGCTTTCAAAAATACCTTCCTAATCATATAAAATGGCCTAAAAGTTCCCCTGACCGAGTAGTGTCACCAGCAAAGATACTTCGGGAGGCTGTCGTTCGTTTGTTTATTTACTTTGATATTTTTTTACACTACGTTATGTCTGTTGGCCTTCAAAAGTAAGTTTCATGTGTGGGCTCTTTGGTTGCAGGACGCTGGGCGCAGAGCACAGAGAAGCTTGACGGATTTCTCAGTTTAGCTGGTTGCTCAAGTGTTCTTGTGGTGCAGCCAGAGCTCGAACTGATTTTTGAATAGCTAGTGTTATTGATTACAAAACATACTTTTAAAACGGCTACAACATCTCAATAATACATGACCAAGAACTTTGTATCCAGAAAATACAAAGGATTCATAATTCAGTAAGAAAAAAACCATCTAATTTTTTAAATGGGCAAAGGACTTTGAATACTTCACATCCCATATATGAGTGGTCAGTAAACACGTGGAAAGATGTTCGCAGCAGTCCTCAGGGAGATGCGCGCAACAATGCACACACTCCACACTCACTGGATGGGTCACATTTTTAAACTGCCAGCACCAAATGTGGAAGGCTATGGAGCAACTGGAACTCCACACACTGCTGTTGGGAATGCAGAATGGCACACTCTGCAAATCCTTTGGCAGTTTCTTTAAATAAACAAAATCTTTAAAAACAAAGTTTAAATCGATACCATACCATTTTATGTCCAAGGTATTTACCCAAGAGAAACAACTTATGTCTGGCTCTGACTGGTGTGGCTCAGCTGGTTTGGGTATCACCCTGCAATGTGGAAAGGTCACAGGTTCGCTTCGCAGTCAGGGCACACGCCTTCATTTCAGCCCTGTCCCCAGTCAGGACGTGTACAGGAGGTAACTGATGGATGATTCTCTCCCTCCCTCCCTCCCCCTCTTTCTAAAAATAAATGAAGCCAATGAATTACTGTCTTTAAATAGATGTAGTTTATTATAAATTATTTGTTAATGAAGTCAATAGGGAAACATTGCTGTATTACATTTTGTTTATTGTTTTCCATAATGTTACACAACTTTCGAAAACTTCAAACCGTGCATTTGTTGGCAATATTCAAATATTCTCTTTAGAAAGTATTCTCTAGGATTTTTTTAAAAAGAACCTAACCTTGTTATTATTAAATTGTATACCCAGGGTGTCTGAAAAGTCAGAAAACATAAGATAAACTTATTTTTAGATAGCATGTTAGTTACATTTTCAAATAACATGCTCAATTTGTTTTGTCAATTTCCAAACACCTTTTCAGGTGAAATACCTTGAGATTAAAAGCACTGGGTTCAATTGTTAATTAGAGAAACTCAAATAAACTCACTACATAATGTCTTTAAAAATCTGGAAACAGACAATAGTGTATTTGAACACTAAAAACTGTCAGTTATTTCTGAGTGTTTACTGTGAGCCGGGTCCTGTTCTTAGTGTATTTACAGGTATTTACCTCAGTTAATCCTCACAACTTTATAGGAAAGACTTCGAATGGGAAAGACGCAATTAATTTGCCCAAAGGGAGACAGCCCTGAGTCCAAGCTTTCCGACTGCAATACTTACACCCTTTGCTATGGTGCTGTGTTAGTTATATCCTGTAAGTCAGAAGTCCCATAATCATTTTAAAAAGAGCTTCACGTCCTGGTTTTACTTCTTATAAGCACTCTGGGACGAGGCAACTTCCTTCACCTGCAGGGCTCAATTTCCTCATGCGTAATGGGGTGGGTGGCATTAAACAACTAACTCGTGAGTTTACTGGAAGATTGAAATGAAATAATGGGGATACCGCAGCTTGGCACAATGCCTGCCGCAGTAATGACTCAATAAAGGACAGCGATTATTATTATTATGGCGCTTCCGTGCCACACGCATGGGGGCATGGCAGCAGGGGACAGGCTTCAGAGACAGACTGCCTGTGTTCCCATTCTAGTGTCACCACCTCCTAGCTGTGTGACCCTGAGAGAGCACTTACGTCCTTGCATCTCATCTGCAAAGTAAGGATAATCGTATCTACCCACATTAAGCTGTCATGAAGTCATGTAAAGTGGCTAAAACACTGCCTGGCACTTAGTAAACAGTAAATTATTATTAAATTCTGCTAGCCCAAATTATTTCACTATACAGTGTAGAAATGACTGTACTACAACTGCAGATTTAATTATTGATCTAGTTTTTCTTCCAAGCTACTATTTGGAGAACTATAAATTTTATTAAAGTCTAGCAAGTGATTAGCAGCTTTCTATTGCGTACTGGAGAAGTTATATGGTGCCAGGCTGTGGCCTGAGTCTAAACAAAAGAAACACAAGTAATCTGAGTTTGGAGTCTTAGGAGTAAATACAAACGTATACATCACAGTCAAATGTAGCAGAGCACGCCCCTCTGCAGTGCGACAGATCCCAGCCTTGAGCACGCATCAGAATCACAGAAAGAACGTATTCAGACACCAGAGTTTCTGAACAAGAGACCCAGAGTAGGGCCCAAGAATTTCTTTTCTAACAAGTACCCTGGGCGATGCTGCTGCTGCTGCTGCTGACAGGGGTTCAGACTGGGGACCCACCGATGCAGTTGGCTCTGAAAGCTGATGGAGGCCTTTTAAGTAATGTAGCTGTTAATTGAAACCATGTACGCACCACTTTATGATTAGGGGACAATAACATCTTTGTAATGATGGATCCCAAACTTGGCTACACAATATAATTATTTTAGGAGGTTTTAAAGTTTTGATGTTTGTGTCCTGCCCCCAAATATTCTAATTTACTTGATATGTATGGAGACTTGGGCATTATGAATTTTAGAAGGTCCTCACATGCCTGTAATGGAAGCTGAAGTTGAGAAGCACTGCTTTAGAAGGCCTAAGAAAGAAAGGCTTTTACAGCTGGTATTCTTGGAGTTTTTAAATCTACTTTTGTAGCAAAACCCAACATTAACAAGATGGATACTTGAACGTCAGGCCCACAGGTTGCCAGTGAGCTAGTGATAAAAGTTTTTGTCCTGGTTCTCAACTCTGGCTTCACATTAAATCACTCTGAGCTTTTAAAAACGGTGTGCCCAGGCCTCAACAAGCCCCTCAGGGAGTCACTCTGGCATCTTTTAAATGCTCCCAAAGTTGAGAATCTTGGCTTTTGAGGTTTACAGAAATATAAGGAAAGGAAAAAACAAAGATAAAGAGCCAACCAGTTGAAGAATAATTAGGAAAACAAATGTAAAAAAAATGCATTCACAAACCAAGCAGATAATCTTACATTTCAATAATATAAGGAATAAAAATAAAATGGTTTATATCCCAGGGAGAGATAGTATTTATTAAACACCACGTTTCAGCCCTGGCTAGCGTAGCACTGTGGATTGAGCGCGGGCCTGCGAACCAGACGATCGCGGTTCGATTCCCAGTCAGGGCACATGCCTGGGTCGCAGGCCGGTTCCCTGCAGGCTAACTACCAGTAGAAGACGCACAACAGGCAACCATACATTGATGTTTCTCTCCCTCTCTCCTTCCCCTCTAAAAATAAATAAATAAATAAAATCTTTAAACACCATGTTTCAAAAAGTGCAATATGGATAGGAGAATTTTGCACTATTTGCAATAATGCAAATGGATACAGATGATTTTATGTAAATAAAATGGTACCAGAAGATGATAATATTATTTTTGGCTACAATAGTGAAGAGGCCCAAAGGAAAGCTGCATCAGACACTTCCGAGAACACAGACTCAGTGACTGCAGGAGAAGGGACGGTTCCCTCAGGGCCGGTTCCCTCATCGGAGAAAGTCCCCAAATACAGTTTCAGTGTGCCTCCCCGCCCCCGCCCCATAACCACCTCACTAGGTGGGGAATTCCTACTACACAGCCAGGGAGCAGATATTTCAAAAACCAAGTTTAAAACAGAAACCAATGCGTGAAAGCCAAACAGGTGCCTTAAAGAAAGACCTACCCTGAATGCTTAATAGATTCAGGCCTAGGAAAATTGATAGCAACTTTTCGTATTCAATTTTGTTTCAAATACTAAATACACCAATCAGTCAATGTTACTGCATTGAAACATTTGAGCTCTATGATCATTATTGATTTTATGTGCATTACCATTATTGGCGACACGTTCACATTTAAAGACCATGTAAGAATTTTACAATATATACAACCACTCTAACCTGCTGAAGCATATATAAACGATTACTCTCATGCCCACTTTTTAAAGCTGTACATTCCACTGATGGAAAAGTAATGGGCTACAGTGACTCTTCCAAAAACAACCAACCAAAGAGGGTGTTCAATTTTTCTGAAAGCCAGACTTTAATCACACAAAGGCATTCTGTTATGATGCATATGCAGCAACTTAGTTCTTCAGAAAAAAATCAAATAGATCAATATTTAAGATATATTAGACAGGAGATGAGGTAAAAAAAAGATATATTAGACAAAAAAAACTGAAAAAGGGTAATAATATATTACGCAAACTTTAAAATCCTTATAAAATATTAGAATATGAAAGTTTATTTTTCCTATAGCCAAAATTTTTACAGGACATTGCAGTTTGGTTAGTTGATAGAAATATATTTGAAAGTTCAAAAATAAAATAATTACTTTATTTCCTTGTTCTATAAGATCTTTGCAGTTTTATCTGAAAGAAGGACAAAAACTCGAAAGCAAGAGCAGGGAAAGGGGGTGGAAGCTCAAGAATATACTGTGAGAGGGAGGCAGTTGTAAAACTTGACCTCACTCATGACACGTGGGTAGAAAGAGCAAACCAGCCTTCTTCATTTCGTCTCTCAGTCTGTTGAAACAGAGATGCAAAAGAGATTAAAAAACTAATCAGAAATGTGAGTCCATGCAAATACACAGAACCCTACGCCCCTGCACAGTACCAGAGGCCATTTTTATTCTCTAACAGACAGACTCCCACGTAACTGATCCCCTGGACAGCAGGTACCCTTGTTGATTTAGGAGACCTAATTTTTAAAAAAATGATAAATCCATATTTTATGCAAATCAGAGGTACAATTTTAAAAATGACAATTATTTAATCTTGCAAATTAAATTTGTTTATAAAATAGTTTACTTTAAAGCATTTTTAGAATATATTAAACAGCGATGGTCAAATTTTCCAGTGTTGGACAATTGGGATATCTGAGCCCATCAATTAATCTGGACTGTAAATACTGGATGTTTATTGAAACATTCACTATTTGGTCTAATTACTGAAGTGGTAACACGAGCAGCAAAGAAGATTCCCCCATATCAGAAGTTGTTAGCTCAAGTTTTCAGATGTGATGTTTATTATTTTAAAGATATCCTCACATTTGCTATGACCAAACACTCAGAGGAACTGTTCGGCTGTATCATCAACACACAAAAATGCCTTTTGCTAAAATTTTGGATATACTGTAAGATGCTTAGTTTCTATGCAATCCTACAATAAATGAGAACACATGACAAATGTGTAAGACATTTATTTACTCTTTGAGCCAAGTGTAATCAGAACACCTCCGTATGGCACCTGGGGCCACAGAGCGTGACCTGCCCCGGGCTCTGACGCTCCCAAGCCCCACCCGGCTGCAGCAGGGACCCAGGGCCCCAGCATCTCAGGACGCCTACGGCACATGTAAGGCACACGCCCAGGCCCTGCCACACTATCTGGACGCTCTCCCCGAAACCAGTAATTCCTAGTCTTTAAGGATTGTTCAAATCCTATTGAAGTTTATCTTATTCCTTAGTTACTCTACAAAACAGAAGAAGTACATGGCTTTTGTGTTTTTCTAATGAAGGTAAATTCATATTTCTTTACTTCTGAAAATTCCACATCATCTTTAGGATAACAGACACAATAATTAAGAATGAAAATCACTAAACCAGCCACCTCCCACCCTCACCTTCCAGCCCCCATATACAGCTCACAATTACATTTTATCATATACCTTTGCTCTTGGATTAACAGGTGTGAGTTGCCCACTTCCTGAGGTGGCATTGAGTGGAGAACAAGAATTACTAGTAGCCCCTGAAGACCTATTTGTGAGGAATAAGAGAGAGAGAGTAATCTATCATTACTAACGTTCAGAAATTATGTAAGACTGACAATTCTCGATAATGGCAAGAACTTGAAAAGGCATGGCTGACATAAGTCCAAATGAGATAAATTATTCATAACATTTTCACTAACCTAAGTCTTTTTTACAATTAATACACTTTCCTTTTTTAGAGTAATTTTACACTTACAGAAAGATTGAGTGTGAAGTACCAAGAGTTCCAATATAGTCCTCAGGCCCTCCTCCCCTAAGGTGATTATTAACACCTTGTATCAATGTGGCACATTTGTTACAATTAATGAGGTAATAGTGTTACATTATTATTAAATAAATCTATTGTTTATATTAGGGTACAAGCATAGCGTTACATACGCATTCTCTGGGTTTTGACAAATGTGTAACGACATGCATCTACCATTACAGCATCACACTAGTACGTTTTTAACATTGAAGGGGGGAATGGATGTGCAGGGGTGAAGACAACGACCCAGGCCGTGGAAGAGTAACAAGAGGTGGAGCGGAGCCGTGCGACAGCAGACACGCAGTGGGGATGGAAAGCGGGCACGTACATCCCTTGTGTCACCATTTGCCACATGGAACCCACACAGGCAGACCACATAATTAGCTCTGTGAGCTTCGGTCTCTTTATCATAAAGGAGGAAAACACTAGAGGTCAATTACCCACCCTGTCATACATCATCTCCTAATTTTGTAACCCATAAAGCATTCTATATATGTGCTTTTACCCATTTTTGTTTTCATTAGCCAGCCCTGCTTTCTACGCCCCTTCTTCCTCCCCCAAAATTGTCCTCTCCAACTACTTTATTTTCTTTACATCAGTGAGTCTGAACCTTAGTCAAACGTTACGTACTTTCTTTTCTCACAATGACACATACCCCATGCTTGACTTTTTTAAGTAAATATTCCCATTGTAACCCTACCTTCTTGTACTGAGTCCACTGGTAGGAGAGACGATACTGCATTTTGAGCTTTCTGGGGCTTCTGCTCCTGGAATAGACACCTCGATTGTCCTCTTTCCTCCTTCTAAAATATAACAATCAATATTAGTTCATTACCTTTTATTAAAATAAAAATATAAAATTTAACTTGGTTTCTGTCTTACTGTCCATTTCACATTAAATTTGAGAGTTCTTTCTATATTTTTATCATTATGGCCCACAGATATACTTGAAGGATTATTTTTTAATGAACTGTGAGACAAGAAACTTTAGTTACTAGTGTCAATTCAGTAGCATGCCAGTTCACAGAGAGCCACAATCTTCAGACAAGTGGTATCATGTCAAATCTGGAAGTGAAAAACAGAAATTAAAAGCTAGCCCTAAAGAACTTGAGATTTTTGTCAAAGGTAGCTTATCTAAAGTTTTCCAAAGAAAGAAAAAAAATTCTGAAGTCATTCAGTGAAACTTTAAATCTTCTACATGTATTACATTATTACTACTACTGAAGACTTTAAGTAGGAGGGGCAAGTTAGCCAAAGAGCTTGCATGGCTAATGGCAATAGTGACGTATGTCTTCAATACAGGGTCTGGCTGAAGTAACACCTGCTTGAGTGTGGTTGGAAGGGTAATAATATGGGTGTAAACATTTATTGTTTTAATTTGAACATTTAAAAATGGTCACATGGTGTGCTTTGAGTGTGAACTGTTGTTACAGAATTACATGCTTATGATTTTGTAATAAAAGATTTTGTAATAAAAAGGGGGCATTACTTGTGCCAGACCCTATTTTCAGATGCGGGTTATCAATTAACAAATATTTACTAAGTATCTACTAACGAAAGGCTTCACACCCATCCCAGTCACTTTCACAGAAGCTCCCACGAACCACTGCTTAAAACCAGTGATTTCTGGGCTTGAGGGGGTAATGAACTCCTACTTACACATTCCTCGGTTTCCCTAGAAAAGAAGAGCTTTTATGGCAAATGATTTATTTTTATTTTATCATTATAGTCCACAGTGGTTCCTGTGAAAGACCTAAGAAAAGAATATCTTAAGTGCTATAACCACAGGAATGACAAGAATAGTCACGAATCTACCAATTTGCTTTAGAACTTGGGACAAACCATATAACCTATTTACATCTCAGTTTACTTATTTATCAAACGGTATGACATCAGCTCTGTCTACTCTCAGGGTGTGTTGAGGACTAAATAAGAACATAAACAAAAATATTTTTACCTTAAGGAACTTTTAAAACAGAACATGTCTTATTTAATCACAGAATTATTCTTAAGAGTAATCTGCTTTATTTTTCTGCATTGCACCAAGCACTAACTGCCATTATCTCATACATTTGTTTGCTTATTTGTTTATGGCTGGCTTCCCAAGTTGAACACTAAAGCAGTCAAGTGGGCTAGGGACTTGTCCTGTTTGATGCAGTATCCCCAGTGTCCAGAACATGACAGACACGTAGTAGGTGTACACACTTATTGAGTGATTTAATTTATTCATTCTAATTAGAAGTTGCATCTAGACTTCGTGACTACGAAGAAGAGTACACAAAGTCATCATTTGAAGAAACCTAAAATAAAGAGGAAGGGACCTGGGAAAACGCACCATCTGTCATTTTCCAGGAATTTCTGATAGAGTCTGCTTTCTGGGTCTGTAGTTTCAAAAAGGAAGAAACTTCTAACTAAAAGAAAAAGTCCTGTTGGCAGATACCTTAAAGGAAACCTACGTTAACCACCCAGGGGACACACGAATCTTTCTAAGGCCCTAACGCCCGGGCACCTGAGGGATACACACCACTCACCCACGCAGAGCTCCTCCTGCTCTGACGGAGCCTCCCTCACACGGAGCCGCCAGCACGGCCTGCACAGCCTTCCTGGAGCTCCACCCCTCAAGGGTCTTAATCATTTAATCTTTGGCTAAGGAGCAACTTGAGATCTACTTCATTTCATCAACACCTTTTTAAATGTGAATACTGTGACAGCTAATTTTTCAGTTACTGCTCTATTAGTTAGAATCCCCTTTAGCTTTGCACGTTCCTGAACGTGAAATTAAAGTTTAATTTACAAATTCATGTTTTAGTGATTTCAGCAGAATAACTTGTGACTTGTTGCTGATGCATTTCAACATCATCATCTTGATGCTTTCACCCTATGTGGCATGTGTTTTAAGTAAATCGCCTACTGCAGTGAGTCCCGTTTCCACGTGGAGCAGCTTCACCCAGACGCCCAAGATTACTACAGCTCCATGGAACAGTTTTCTGCCAGGAGACTGGCCTCCCAGCTCTACCTCTGTCATTTATTCTTTGACTTAGTCTGTTTCTTTCTACATAAAACTGACCAATGAAATATATGTTTCTTCAGTTCAATAATATACTTGCAAAATCAAAAAAGTGAAAACTACTTAGCTTTTAAACTATCTACCTTTTAAATCATGAATCTGTGACCAATCAGTCCAAGCTGTGAGAGGTGACTGGACAGGTGATACTGGTGGAGAGGAAGGGTTCAAACCGACAAGTTTCTGCTGCTCTATTAACTGCAAGAGTTTTCCACGAGCCTCCATACTCTGCCGGTTCAATTCTGCAATCCGCTCCTCCATGCTGCTTGGGGTAAGAGGTTGTGCTGCTGGAAAAGTCTTTAGAAAAAAGGCACAAATTCCATATTAAAAATAACCCAAACAATTCTGACTTATTGTAAAAATAAATTATTGCACGAAGAGCCAGCAAGTTAATACTCATGGTCCTTGCTATATGCATGCTTCAATGGTGGATAAACATTTAAATTTACAAGTCACTTAAATGAAAAACTGAGACTACAACAAAGGGATAATAACCCTAATAGTGGTGTCACATAAGTCCTCTAGTCCCTCTGTCCACCGAGAGTGTCTGTGGGACAAGCTTTCCTGCACCTCTTGGTGTTTGTTGTAATTCACGAAAGCTCACATGAGCAGACTATTTCTAGAGATGTGGCTTCTAAGTTACACGCACATTCATGCCAGATCTGGGCTCTGAACTGCAATATACAAAAGGGTCTGCTGTAGTTTAAGGAGGTGATTCCATAATTATAATCTTCATGCATGCACCATGAATAATTCTTCAGCAAAGATTTCTAGGACCCTATCACTCCTTCTGACTACATGCCAGCCTCCCCAGGCCACTTTTGGCCCACAATATTTGATTCAAGACAGCTGGTGACTGGAAAGGAATATAAGAGGGGGAAAAAAAAGAAAAACTACCCAAGGAATAGAACATAAGTTTAACTTGAAAACTCCGGAAATATAAGTGTCATTCTGAATTATTTCATTTAACTGACCATGTCCCTTTGCATGGTAAAAACAATCTCTAAGAGAAATCAGTAATTTGTAGCTTATGGCCATTAGTTTAAAAGGAGATAGTCAAAACATATGAATTAAAGACCATTTCGCAATTCTGTTGACGAAAAGGGCAGTAACAGATTATCTTCTCTAGCTTGATCCATACACTAATTAGAAAAGGAGGCAAACTCAACTTTTAACTCCGCTGCCTTTTTTAAACTAAAAAGTTGCCTGCTTCAGCCCTGGCTGGTGCGGCTCAGTGGATTGAGCGCGGGCCTGCAAACCAGAGTATCGCGGTTCGATTCCCAGTCAGGGCACATGCCTGGGTTGCGGGCCGGTTCCCAGCGGGGGACGCATGAGAGGCAACCATACATTGATATTTCTCTCCCTCTCTCCTTCCCTTCCCCTCTAAAAATAAATAAATGAAATCTTTAAAAATAAATAAGTAAATAAACTAAAAAGTTGCCTGCTTCAAATAATCTTTAAAATGCTGCAAAAACAGAAATGTGTCCAAGTTGAGGCCATTTATATTTACATCTGTACCGATGGCTGCTGCCCACTCCCAGTACTCCTTTCTGGCTCCTCTTCTGCCAGTCCCTTCTGACATGCCTGCCCCTCTTGCCCTTACTGCCCACAAGTCAGTGCTGACAGACGCTGCCCTTATCCCCAAACCTTCCTCTTGGAAGCGCTCACTCCACCACTGATCAAGTCCTTACGGAAGCAATCACCCCTAGGACTCCTAACCCAAGATGCTTGCCAGCTCCTCCCCCTGCTCACTGTCCTGACCCCTCTCAGAAGCCTGACAGGAGCCATTCTAGGTTATAAAGAAGTAAAAGGAAGCCTCTCCCATCACTGGGACCAGCATGAGGATGGAGGTTATAAACTCTCCCCAGTTGGAGCTTAGGATCCCCTTTCTCTCCACAAACAAGGAAAAGAGGGTTTAAGTTACCAGGTTAGCCCACAGTTCACTTAACTCACAAAAATCAATGCATCGCAACATGCACTCTTTTGCTACAGAGTATAATGCATGGACCGGCATCATTTGGGAACTTTACAGAAACGCACAGGGCCTACCGCAGACCTACTCAATCAGAAAAAGCCATTTGGCAAGGTGCCCAGATGTTTCATATGTACAGTGCATTAAAGTCTGACTTTAAAAATCCTTCACAATCATTTCTATAAAAGTGTATTATGTGTCCTAAAAAATTAACTACTCATGAGATGAGGCTCATCTACACATAATTCTTTTTTATGAGTCCCTTTAAAAATAAAAATGTTTTCAATTAAAGTGCAGTTGTGTGGAAAAATTTTAAGCTATATTAATTCTACATGTTAATCACTTCTCGGCCTTTTGGCTAAGATCAAGTGTAGTATCTGTTCTTATCAGTTTAATTCCACATGTTATATTTAAAACTTTAGTCCTCCTTAATTTTGGCTTCGTTATGTATTTTACTTTTATCCTATTTTCCTCACTCATTCCTCTTTATATTGTGTTGTCCTCTGTTATCATATGTGAGACACAAACTGACAAATAACTTCTACTCATTTTGTAACAAGGACATGACAAAGCCTAAGCCATCTAGCACCAACCTCAAAGATACCCAGGACCACAACTGGAAAGAAGTCCCTTAAGAGGCTCCAGCAATGTACCTAAATTCCTAAGTGTCCATGCCAGGCTTTAACTGGTACTCACAGAAGTCACGCTGCTGGAATGACTTGTCTCCTGTTTGTTTAACTCCCGAAGTCCATCCCCTTGCTCTCCCCCTGGCCCAATAATATTATTCAGATGTGCCTTGATGGCTGAATTCTGCAGTGTCAACTCAGCAATGCGTGCCATGATGTCCTTTCTTTGTATTAACGCCTCCTTTGTTCTGAGCGGTTGCCCATCCCCCCACACTGGGGGCTCTTCTGAGAATTCAGGGTTCCTGGGCAGCTGAGTGTTTGAGAGGGAGCTGCGCAGGGGCTGTGAGAGGTTAGCAAGAGGAGCCTGGGTTTTGGTCTCCAAATCTTCTCCCATGTGAGAGACCCTCCACCTCTGAGTGAAGAGATGACTCTCTTCACTTGAATTCTGAATGTCTGTGTTAGTTGGTAAGGTCTTCTTTTCCCAGTTTTGGTCCTTCTCAATTACTTCCACAGTTGGAGGAATTCGTGGAGCAGGACGAGTTTGAACAGTCCTCCTCAGTACTGTAGATAAAATTTAAAAATAACAAACAAACATGCATTATTTAGCCATAGATTGGCACTATAATCATCTCAGTAGAGAACACAGGTGGCAAACACAAGGCCCGTGGGCTAAATCTGGCCCTCCACCTTGTCTCTACCCAACTGTTAAGGAGTAGTTACATTTACACAGTCCTAACATTACATTCGGCCCTTTGAAGGCAACCACAAGGCTGATGTGGCCCCCAGTGAAAATGAGTTTGACACCCCTGCATTAGAACATCATGGTAGAGTGTTTCAACGGAAGGATTTGGCTTCTAAAGGTCTAAGTCATTTTAGCAGGAAATACACCTGCAGCGCCACCTCTAACAATCAAGTGCAGAGATTTTGATATTCCTTAAAGCTTTATCAGTATACTTGTGGAAAACGATCTGCCACGTTCACATTTAACAGGTGCATTAACTCATATCTAGGAATCTTGGGGGTGGGAACAGTACAGATAATAATGTAAACTGAGGATGGTCAGAAAAGGCATCTCTGAAGAAGTAAAATTTTTCAATAATTATATGGTGGCAGAAAGTGGAGCAAAGAACATCACAGGGAGAGAACAACATATGTGAAGTCTCAAAATAGGAAAGAGCTACGAAAGGCAGCCAGTCTAGCTGTCACATAGCAACAAGGGAAAACTGGAAAAACATGAGATTGGAGAGGTATGCAGGGTCCATTTCTTGCAGCGCTTTTCAAGCCATGTTTGGAATTTTCTAATTTAATCCAAGAGCAGTGGGACCTGGACAAGGTTTGGCAATGACTCAATTTACATTTCTTAAATGCTGTGGATAACTGGAAGGTCCAGGAATGGAAGAGGTAAGCAACTGTGGTAATCTAGAATAAAGATGATAGTAGCTTTGAGTAAGATATGTTCAGTTTAGAACATGCTAAGGCTCCTTATAACCTAACCATATATCTATCCAAGCAGAAGGATACATGAACTGGAAACTCAAGAGGCATCCAGACTAAGATCCAAAACTGGAAGTTTCTGGCATATAGGAAGCATCGGAAGCCATGAGAATGAATGAGATTACTTAGAGAGAAAGAATAGAGTGAGGAGAAAAAAAAAACAGTTCCCAGACCTGAAGAGCTTAACATTTAGAGTCAGGTAAGAGAGGAGAAGCAAGCAAAAGCAGATAAAAATGAAGCAACCAGAGATATTAAAGTGTATTCATTATGGAGACCACTTCCAGATAAACAGAAATCAAACTGGGACCACAGTGATTGCTGCCTGGGGCCCGCCCACCTGGACGTGGGAGAGGAAGAGAGCTCTGTATGTACTTTTTTTTTTTAACCACATGTAAATAGAAATTTGAATTAACTCTTTAAAATAAGGACTAGAATATAAGAAAATTAATAGCATATATACTATTCTTAATAGCTTATTTTTTAAAAATATTTTATTTATTTATCTTTAGAGGGGAAGGGAAGGAGAGAGGGAGAGAGAAACATCAATGTATGGTTGCTTCCTGTGAGTCCCCTGCTGGGAACTGGCCTGCAACCCAGGCATGTGCCCTGACTGGGAATCGAACCGCAATCGTGTGGTTCACAGACCCGTGCTCAATCCACTGAGCTACACCAGCCAGGGCATTTAATAGCTTATTTTTTTATTGTGCTTTTTTCCTTACCATTTATCCCCCCATGCCCTCTCCCACTTCCACCCACCATTAAAGGAAAGTAGAAATAAATTAGTAGCTAAAGAAAATATGTATGATGGGAAATTCTAGATATGGTAGATATTCTCCAATATGGTATCTGGGCCCCATGTGGCTATTCATATTCAAATTTAAATTAATTAAAATTAAATAAACTTAAAATTCAGTTCCTCAATCACACTAGCCACATTCCAGGTGCTCAGCAGCCCAAAGAAGCTAGTAGCTACCTGTTAAATAGAGCAGATAGAGAACATTTTCATCATCACAGGAAGTCCTACTGGAAAGAGTTATCTAGAACATAACTGAACTCTGACGAAGAGCCCTATGTATCTCCCATCTTTATCCACATGTTCCATTTTACTGACCAGTTCTTTACATGTGCGAATTCTAAACAAAATGCTGAAAATATAATAAAATTTCATTTCAGAATACATATTCAAGGATAGGTCTGCCCATACACTCTAAAAGCAATGTGCCTTGTTATTTTTCATGTAAAACCCACTGAAAATGCTAACAAAATGTTGTCTACAAAAACATAATTTGCTTTAATCAATATTTAGTATATTTTCCATCAGTAAAAATATTTATAGTAATTGTTTCTTTTAAAAAATGTTAAGCTAATTTAGTATCACCCATGAAAAATAATTTACAGTATCTCAAAAGGGATCATTACACAAGCTGTTTAAAGCTGTGTAAACATTTGAAAACTTAATTTAAGAAATGAAAATCTAACCTAAACAGAAATCAGATTTGATATATTTCCCAAATCTAGCCAGAGTTAATAATAATCTCTAGTCTTCTAAAGAGGAAATACCAAATCGAAGAATTACAGAGCTGGAGGGACAGCAAAAATAAAGGAAACCCTCTCATTTTAGAGATAGGAAAACTGAAGTCCAGAAAAGGTACAGAAAATATCAGCCCCGTGCCTCACAGCTAGTCCCTGAATGGGTGACCAGGGCGCCAGCATTCTGACACTCAGCCAGCTGTCTCCCTACCCACACAGATCTGACAGGCCCTACTTTTGCATTATAAATCCCAAAACAAATTTTATAATAGCAAAGATTTGTCATTTTCTTTAACCCCTTATGACCTTTTCAGATCCTCTCTCTATTGAAAATGTACATCCAAGTACAAAAGATCTGACAAACTTTATATGTCTTAATGACAGTAAATGATAGTCTTCCATTCTTCTATATAAGAGGATAAACTCTTATTAAAAAATAAAAATTTAGGCAAATCAGGGCAAAGTAATACTTTTCTAAAAACCTTGCGTGAGAGTCTAAATTAGTCTTTTGATTGAAGAACTCTTTCAAAAATGAAATGAAAGCTACAGCTCCAGAAAAATGCATATGTAGGCAAGCAAATATAATTTTCCAGACAATGAAGCAGTCCATGGAACTTCTGAAGACCACCCATGAACTCTAAGTTAAGAGTCTGTGAGCTAAGGGCCCTGTTGGCTCCCCGAGCAGCACCTTGGCAGCCGGCAAGAACAAACACCTTAGGAAAGAGGGCAAAAAGGGAGCCAAGAATGCCCTGGCCAGGGGGCTCCATTGGAGGGTTTCCCGTACACCGGAAGGGTTGTGAGTTCAGGGCACATGCCTAGGCTGGGGGTTTGATTCCTGGTCAGAGCACATACAGGAGGCAACCAGTCAATGTTTCTCTCTCTCTCTCTCTCACCCTCCCCACCCCCACCTCTCAAATTATAAACATATCCTTGAATGAGGATTTAAAAACAAACAGGGGAGCCTAGAAGAAGGTGGTTGATCCTAGGAAGATTGGTAGATCAGCTTGATATGAAAGCATCAGCTATGTTCCATATAAGAAATATTGGAAAACACTAGTCACGAGAACTCAAGGAACCGAAATCACATCTGATGGTCTCAAGATTTCTGCTTTTGAAGTAAGCCTTGCTGATCTGAAGGATGATAAAATTGCATTTAGAAAATCCAAGCTAATTACTGAAGACATTCAGGGCAAAAACTACCTGACTAATTTCCATGGCATGAATCCTACCCTTGAAAAATGTGCTCCATGGTCATAAAATGGCCGACTGTAACTGAAGCTCATGTTGATATCAAGACTACCAATGGTTATTTGGTTACTCTATTCTGTGTTGGTTTTACTAAAAAACGCAACAGTCAGATTCAGAAGACCTTGTGTGGAGAGCAAGCAGGATAATGCGTGCCAAGGGAGTTAGAAGCAGGCCTCGGGGTCAGCACAGCTGCCCTTGGCCACAGACGACTGCCTGATAAAGTGTTGTAAGGAAAGAATGATATGGTACAGTGATATGGCTGCTGCTATATCACTGTACCAAGAAGGAGCAGCAAATGTTCTTAAAAAATAAAATGGACCTGGCCTTGCCTGGTTTTTCTCTCTCACACGCTGCTTCAAAGCTGGCTCAATACGCAAAGCCTGACTTCACCAATAAACAGTTCCCTCCTCTGCATCCCAGAGAAGGGACTCCACCTGACCCGGCTTTGACTCTTTATTTCTTAATCCCCCGTCGCCTTCCCTCGGGACCTGACCGATCCAGCCACGCCAGGCAACAACTCATGCTCAGCACCAACAAGTCAGCCAAATCGGAAAGAAGATGGATAGAAATCATGCCCTGAGAGGTGCGGACAAATGTCGTGAAAGAAGTGCTCAAACACTGGTCCCAGGTAGCACCGGGAAGACACAGAAAGGCTGCCAATCTATTTAACTGCTTCATGATGTGTTTCTTAGAAAAGTAAAAATGCGGAAGAAGCCCAGGTTTGAATCGAGAGAACTCATGGAGCTTCATGGTGAAGGCAGCAGTTCTGCAAAAGCTACTGAGGATGACACAGGTGCCAGAGCTGAATGAGCTGATGGATACGAGTCCCCAGTCCAAGAATCTGTTTTAAATTCAGACTTTTAATGGTGGCAAATAAAAAATCACCTTTGTGATTTAAAAATAAGAATCTGTGAGCTAGGTATTAACAATAATTTTGTGTAGTTTTATTTAAAACTCTATATCTGTGTTTTAGTCTATATATGTGCTGGAACAAAAGTGACTCTAAAGCAATTTTTAATTGTCCATAGTTTCATTATAAATTTCCCTCAACTGACTGAGCTAGAAAATTTTGATGAAAAAGAGGTTAATAACCAGATCTGGCAAAACCTTTAAGGTCACAGTTCTCACCTTTTCTTGATTAAACTGTCATTACTCTTTTGAGAACAATCTCCTCTTGTTTCTTACTCCTTCCTATGCTCCTGGACCATAGGGACAAATGGGATTCCCCCTTCTCCATGATTTAATGCTGACAGCTTTAGTCCCTTAATTTGAGCATAATATTTATAGTTTCCTTTTTTTACTAACGGAACAGATATATAATGAAATTCGGTGTCAGAGTTCACCACAGGTACAACATACATAATGTAAACTGCCTATCCTCCTTCAACTTAAAGGATATATATGTGGTAATCAATATCTTTTTACATTCTGTTTGTCGGGTAATAATGAACACAACAGACTAAGTACACAAAGCATAAAGGAACAACTACCATATGACTTCAGAGGAGCCTGCTTACCATCCTGCAGAGGAGAGAACTCCGAGTTGCTCTTCTGCCTGGGCGGCGTTAACAACACAGCCGGCTCGAACTCGTGTGCTGGAAAACTGCTGGCCACGTTCACACTGTCCGGAGGGTCTGGCACCTGGGACAGTTTAACAGGCAAGTCTTCCTGCGGGAAATCAAGCACTTCTTCCCCTCTGAACATCAATGGCATGGCGACATTAGCATTTACAACTGAACCCTCTAAAAGAAGATGAGAGGTTATTAGTACAAAAAGGAACTATGGGCACATTTCAGGTATACATATTTAAATGCATTTTCATAGAAGGCAAAATCAGGTGGCCCCTAGAGCCTTCACTTTTAGGCCCCCTCTCCTTTCAGCAGAAACTCACAGGCAGGGCTCCTGTGGGGCCAGCGCTGGGAAGAGGTGGCCGGTTTTGAGAAAGCCCTGCAGGCCTCTCACCCTTCAAGACCTCCCCTAGCCACGCAGTTTATCTCATACAAATTACATTGTTGTCAGCCACTTCTTGGGATCCCTCCATAGAAAGCACTCTTAAAAAACACTTTCTACAGAGATATTCTCATCAAAGAACTACTTACAAGTGAAAAACATGAAGAAGCCTAAATGTCCTACTCAACATACCGCATGTGATGACATAGGAGGTGAAAAAAGGCTTTCAAAACATTATCCAAAATAAACAAAAGTTGTGAATTTTTAAAGCTCAGTGTTTTGTTTATTCCAAGACCATTTGTCTTCACCTGAGTCTGGGGCACTATGATCAAAAGTACTGGCATTAGCCACTTCCCCCTGGTCTAGGAAGCTAGTTCTGCTACTTTCTGTATGTGTGACTGCTAAATTACCAACTCTTGCTAAACCGTAGTTTTCTCATCTAAAAAATGGGGATAACAATAACATCTACATCATAAGACTGTTATGGTGATAACAATAACATCTACATCATAAGACATGTAATTAGATATTACATGTAAAGCACTTTAAAAGTATCTGGCATAGAGCAAATATCAAATAAATATCAGTGGCAACTGTAATAGTGACAATGCTGTGTACCCATAAATAGCTGACAACCCCATATAAGTTCACAATTTTGTTTGTTTACTCTGTAAGTCCTTTATTTCCAGTTGGGGATAATGAGACCTACTCACCTGGATTATCCATAATTCTACCTGTGGCTCCTCTTTCTGTTGCCAGACTTTCTTTGTTGTTATTTATCACAGGACAGCTCTTCATGGTGTGTGTGAGTGATATGAGTTGCTCATCTGTTGTGACCATGTACTGCTGAAGTCTCGCCTAGAGAAAAAGGAATGAAATATTATTGCCTTCAAATCATCAAATCATCACCTGGACTTGTATAACTATATAAAATTATTTTAAATACTCTAAGAATTTCTGACTTTCCTTCAAATGCTAAAACAATACATTCATAAGAATACGTACATTAAAAGTCCCATGATAAAGGAATTGTTAAATAATTCATGGAATATTATTAATTAATAAATGCACTGCTGTAACAAAAAGAATTAACCTTTTCATGGGGCTTTTAATTTACAAAACCTTTTATATACATGATGCTGATGGACTCTCAAGCTACCCCAAGAGACAGTTACATCAGATGGGAGGGAACTAAACAGAGGCATATTACAGGGGCATTTAAAATTATAAACATAAACTATAAATATTTATGGTCATGTATATAAAATAATGTTAAGAGAAAAAACATATATTTATATATATATCTCCAAGATGTGCAAACATCTGATAAAAGACAAAGTTACCAAAAGTCAGAAACATTATCATTAGGACTACTGAACCAAGTACACTAAACATTATTTTTTTTTAATTTATTTATCTTTAGAGGGGAAGGGAAGGAGAGAAGTATCAGTGTATGGTTGCCTCTCGTGACTCCCCTGCTGGGAACTGGCCTGCAACCCAGACATGTGCCCTGACTGGGAATCAAACCGCGATCATATGGTTCGCAGGCCCGCACTCAATCCACTGAGCTACACCAGCCAGGTAAACATTATTATACCAGTCTAAATTTCCCCAAATTCCTCACTCTTCTATCCAATGATATATGTACATATATCCATCTAGAGAGAGGCGGAGATACATACATATCTGTATATATGTATATATATGTAAAAAGTTTGTGCATTTCTCAAACTTAAAATGTACAAAGCCAAACTCCTCCTGAACATCTCCGCCTCACCAATGACAGCACCACCCTTCTGACTGCCCAGTCCAAAACTTTGGAATCGCCCTGTACTCTTCTCCTCTTACATGCCCTCCTCTACCCCATATCCAAGCCATCAGCAAATCCTACTGGTGGCCTTCAAAATATATTCAGAATCTGGTCACTTTTCACAGCCTCTCCCTCTTTTAACCTAGCCCAGACCGCCAAGTCTCACGTGCGTGTTTGTGACACACGGCTTCTGAGAGTAGCCTCCTATAGGCTGGTCCTACACTGTCCTCAACTGGACTGACGCACCTGGGACAATGGCGTGACCTCACAGGGGCACCACGGGACATTTTACATTTTCAAGGGAAACACAGATGTTCAATGTCTGTCAGGTAGCTTGAGGCAGTTCACAGATTCTACGTTAGATCAAGATATATTCCTCTTGATGATGTTGTATCTTCACAAAGCTGGGTTTTAGTAGTTGTGCTAAAAAGTAATACTGCATAAAATAATTGTGGAATGGAAATAAGTGTGATGGTGTCCAATATGATTTCAAGCTTTCAGAAGCTCTGCAGTGCCCAATAGGTACACATATTCCATTAGTAAATAACTATGGTTACTTAATTGTGAATAAAAAAGTATGATTTTTTCTATCTGTTTATGTCTTAACTTAAGACATTTATGTCTTAAGCATAAGCATAAGTTAAGACATAAATGCTTATTGTTTGAACCTAACTAAATAAATGGAACTGTTGGGTATTTCTTTTGGCCTAGGGGTATCTCGAGGCACTAAGGGCACCATAAACCAGGAAAGGGTGGAAACCTCTGATCTGGTATTAACATACTAGCCCAAACTGATCCTTTTAAAACCTACATAAGATTGCATCTTTTCTCTACTCAGAATCCTTCAGCATCTCCCATCTCACTCAGCATAATGCCCAAGGTCTTACCCAGCCGACAAGGCCACACGTGACCAGGCTTATCTGCCCTTGTACCCTAGTACTATCTCTTTCCCACATTCCACCCCTACCACACTGCTCTCCTTGACGTTTCGGAGCTCCACAGCCATACTCCCACCTCAAGATCTTTGCAGCGACTGTTCCTCCGTCCAACTGCTCATCTCTCAGCTATCTGCACGCTCGCATCCTCATGTCTTTCAGGCATTTGCTCAAATGTCACCTCCTCAGGTAGGCATGGTCCATTCCATTCACAACTTCCCATCAGAGGCACTTCCTATGCCTCCTACCTGTTTTATTTTCTTTGCCGTACGTACCACCATCACCACTTAACTTACAATACAGTCCACTTTCTTTTCTTCTTTAAAATTTATTTAGAACATAAGCTCCATGAGGGCAAAAATTTCTTTCTTGTTCACTACTGTATTTCTTGTACCTAGGACAGTGCTGGGCCCCTAGCGGATGCTCACCAGAAATTTGTTGGACAAATTAGTAAATTTTAAAAGTGCCCATGGTCCCAGAATTGACCATATATGTTCACTAAAACACTTCTACATGAATGTTCATAGCAGTGTTATTCACTCATAATACACAAAAAGTGGAAACAATTTAAATGTCCATCAACTAAAGGATAACCAAAATATGGTACTGCCATACAATAGAATTATTAGGTGATTAAAAGTGAAATGCTGATATGTGCTACAACATGGATGAACCTTGAAAACATTATGCTACGTAAAAGAAGTCAGATACAAAAGACCACATATTGCATGATTCTCTTTATATTAAATATCCCAATTAGGCAAATCTATAGAAACATAAAGTAGATTTGTAGTTGCCAGGGGCTAAAGGAAGGAGAGAATGGAGGGTGACTGCTAATGGGGTTTCCCTTTGGGGTGATAAAAACATTCTGGCATTAGGTAATGGTGCTGGTGCACGACTCTGTGACTATATTACAACTCACCGAACTGTACACTTTACAGGGTGAATTAAATGGTGTGTGAACTATAATCAATTTTCTTAAGTCACATAATTCATATCTACTGTCCATCTACACAGACACAACTTGTCTACTAACTATTATTTTCATAGTCTCTTTTGGCTGATAAATAAAAGTTGTAATAACTACAATTGGAGAACAAAGAGATGAAAGAAAGTGTCTCTGTCCTCAGGCAGCTCACAGTTTTGGTGGCAGGTGCACACGTGTGAACACAACATGGTGAATACAATGAGAGCAATATCCAGAGAGTATCAAAGGCACACAAAGGAAGAATATTTAATGCAGCAAGGAGGCAGGAAGGGTTTTTTAGAAGAAATACTGTATACTTCTTTTTAAATAGGAGTGATTCACCAGACAAGTGATAAAGAGGACTCATGAGTATGAAGTTACTACAAACAAGTTTAAATGTCATATGATTGCAGAGGGTTCCTCAAACGTTATCCTCTACTGTTTTGAAATTAAAAGTAGCTAGCTATCATAACACTCATTAAACATTTTGAATAAACTACTATAACATTGGTAATTATCATTTAAACATAGATTCTGTCTTTGTTACTATTTAGTATGATTCTTAAAAACAGTAGACTTATTCTATACAACTCTTGTAGTCCAAGTTTCTACAATAGTACCTTCAAAAACTACTGTTGATGATAATTAAGAAGTATAAGTAACCCTGTCAGCACAACTAAACCAAAGGCAAATAGAAGGAATCTCATACATTCTTAAAGGTGTTTTATACTGTACTACTGAACAGACAAAAGTCTGAGATTTTATCTGAGTACCTGGGTAGCAGTATTTTCTTCTCTAAGATGCAGAATTTCGGCTGTCAGAGCATCAATGAGCTCTCGGTGATCACCTAATACTTCTTCCAGTTTCTGTCTTGTCTCAACCTCTTTACGCAGTTGCAGCTCACTCTGCCTCCCAAAACAAATCAAATAAACTCCCATCAATAGCATCACATACTAGATACTAAAAGTTTCTACTCAAAGCTGTCAAAGAAGAAAATACTTACTAAGCATATAGTAAGTGACAGTAATTAGAGTTCAGTATATTTATTAAAAAGTTTATATTTCATTAAAATAATGCTACCTTATCCTCTTTCCTTCTTTAAATAGAACACAATAAACAGAATGGTATGTAGAATTAAATAACTACAATTCTGTAGAAGAAAGTAGAAAGAAGTACATATACACATTGCTTGAACATATGCAGACCGTCTCTAGAAGGACACAGAGGTGTAGGTGTGCGCCCTAACAAACGATAGTTGGCTACAAGGAAGCAAACAGGTTAAATGGAAGTTAGGGGTGAGAATTAGATTTTTCATCATATACCCTTCTGTATGTTTGAATTTCATAGCATATGAATATATCACCAATTTGAGAATTAAGTCTGCTAAAAATATAACTTAAGATAAGTGACAACAGGTTTAAATGGTTGACTGTGTAAAGCAAGTGATTAGCTAAAAAGTACATGCTTCTGAGCCTGTACTACTTTCAGAAAGCTAAAGGTACACTCCTGGGGATTCCTGAATTGAGAGTGGAAGAATGTTAAGACTTTCATAAGTCTGACACTACAACAAAGCATTCACTAATGAAGAGAGCTCCAGAGAAATTTAAAATTCTGAATCAAAGAAGTGAGTCAACTTTTTTAATAAAATTTCCTCAAATATTTTTATCATATTTTATGTTTAACAAATTTAATACATAAAAATAGTTTAAATGAATTATTTTAAAAGATGAATTACATAGCTAACTCTAATTCCACCACACTCTAAGGATCGATGATTGCTATTTACAAATGAATTAAAGAAACAATGTTTTCTCATCTTATAAACTATTTCACAACAATAAAATGTCTCCTATTAAGATGCCGAAGCAAAGCCCAAACTACCAGTCACAGAGATGACACGAAGAATTATCTACAGATAATTATCTACAGAAAACAGGCATGCTGCTCTGCAAAGTGAACTCAAGTGGGAGCAGGAAGCGGAGAGCAATATAGAACACATTTAATAGTTCTATTTAATCTGTAACAGCTGAGCAATAATATTCAATATTCGTACAAAATTGTTTATTGGTAGTGGATTTACTTCCCTAACTATATTTTACTAAAGCTCACATTAAAATTAACATCACTTCCCTGAGCATGTATCTACACGCTAAATGACACACAAATCAGCATGTACAGGGAAACTCAGAGGATACCTTTACTGCAGAAATAGAAAACTAAGGTATTTTAAACAAAGCTATTCAAACGTGACTAATACTCTATTTGGACGTTGCGACCAATTAAGCATAGAGGGAAAACCCCACACCTTGCCTCCAGTGCTCGGGAGAAGAGATTCTGACAGCCTCATGCTCTTACCTCTTTAAGGTACCGGACCAGGTGGCAGAGGGAGCTCACCAGCGACAGAGTGAAGCCGGTAAGACCCTGGCTGCTCTGCGGTTCCTTGACCTCACGACCTGTCGATCGCTCATACTCTTCCATTTCACATTCCACTTCATGTATCATGTGTTTGAGGATATCTAGGCTGGGATAGTTCCTATTTGATAAGTCTGTGGAGGCTGTGCTAGCTGATAACATGTTTTTCTTCTGCTTAGAAGGAACACGCAACTCCTGTTTTCTTTTCACTGACAATGACAGAAATCATTCTGCTTCAAGATTAGGAAAATTACAATAGAAAACCACTAGAAAAAACTTTGGCTGTTGTTTACAGTTTATAAAAGGTTTATGAAAGTTATCACCATTTTCTCACAAAAATCTATAGAGTTTAAACCAGGTTTACACTATTTATAAGGAGTAGACTAGAACCATCTTTCTACAGTTACATGGGATAAAAGGGGGCATTTCTTAGCTACCACTCAACGAGTTCTTACTTTTACCTAGATCCAACTGGATAAGTTTAAAGGAAAAAACATTTACTAAAATAGTAAGTAGGTCTATGAAGTTACATGTTTAATAATTCATCTTTGTAAATGAAAGGACTAAACCTTTATTCAATGGCTGTTTTTGCGTCCTCGAGTTCAGCACCTGTCCCACAGCATAGCTGGAGGCCACAGACTCAGGGGACTCCTCGGGCTGAAGCCTGGTGTGGATTCTCTTAACTGCGTTGGTAGCATTCAGAGCAGCTAAAAGAAAGAATCGTTCCAAAAGTACCTCAGGTGAAATGTTTATAGCATTTCCATTGGCAGATCAATCAGCATCTTCATTAGGCTAAGACCGTCAAAATTTAATTAACTCTTTTAACAATTACTGTGTTCAAGAAATAACATGATCAAGTAAGCTATCATATAGAGACCGTTCAGTGTGGCATGGGCCCAGCTCCCATTGGAAAGTGAGGGCTGATGCATCGGACCCACACCCACGGACAGGTTCTCCCACGGGGAATCAGGCCTGCATTGTACATAAGCTGCTTTGAGACTTACTTTTTGCTAAAACTCCCTCATCCTAAATTGAGGCAAAGTGCTTACTGTAAACTTCCTAAAGTCTGTGCTAAACCTCTCCAGTATGGAGTGTAACTGGTTCAGCCACTTTTCCCCTTGTATTTGCAAATATCCCTCTTCTGTGATGTGATTAGCTGCACCATCTCCTTTGTTTTCTGTAAAAGGTAACCACCTAAAACGAACCTGTGCATAGTAAATGAGGACCATCATGTAATGTGCCCAGAAAAAGCAATAAAGGCCTGTCAAGGCAAGGGCTGAGGCTTCTTCTCCTCTTGAGAGAAAAGCTATGCCATCCCTTTTCCTCCATGGGACTCAGTAGTCCATGTGAATTTCTCGCATCTCATCCACAATGTCCCGGACCCCACAAGCCGGGGTCCATATCACTATCACCCTGTGAGAAATAATACGGTGGGAGAATATACCTTTTTGTCGTTCTGATGGAGAGGCAGATGATGGAGTTTCTGGAGGGCTTGATACTTGTGACTGTGTTGCTAATTTATGCTGAATATCAGCCCACAGTTTATTAATTAACTCATAATTATCTTCTCTTAGTTGGTGAAGAAACCTATAAATTAAGAGGCAACAGCTATATTAGAATTAATAAGTGGTACCATTTAGACTGTTCAACTGTTTACATGTTGGATTTGAAGAAACTTTTTATAACTCATAATCAAAGAGAAAACTCTGTTTTGCTTTAACTTATAAGACAGAAGGCTAAAATGCCAGTCTGCTTAGTGTTAGGAGGAATCATCCCATCTCTCTCTCCCGGTTCCCAGTCTATGTTGGCTCCCACAGCAGGGACGTTTTGCCCTTTCTGAAGTGGTATAAGTTCCCTCCTCCTCTCTCTTTCTCTAGAGAAAGCACATGGCTTGGTTCCTTTCGGTTTTTCTCTCCTACTAAGAAGCCTGTTCTCATGTGAGAAGATAGTTAAGAAACTAGGAAAATTTCCAGGCAAGTGGAATAAGGAAACAGACAAGAAAATGAAACAAGGCCAAACAATCTGAACAACTTACAGCCAGCTGATGAATCCCAAGACCTTATCTCTTCCAACCAAGGACACTTGAGAGCAAATGGTTTATAATTCCTCTCCCTAACTAGAGAATACATAGCTTAAACTTCCCTGATCTGGGAAATACAAAACAGAGACCCAGTTAATGCCATTTGTGGCAGCTAAACTCAAGGACACAGTAAGTCAGGGGAACAAATAACTGAAAGGCCCATTAAAAGCCAGACAGACCCAAGATAAAAGTAAAACAGACCAGAGAATAGTCACATCCCAAATACACTCATTGTAATACATGAGCATATGAAAAATGCACCTGGAAAGCTATTGAATATTCAGCTGAAACACTCCCCTAAGATTCTCACCCACAGGAAAAAAAAGATAAAAAACCCTCAGGACATAGACTCAGGGTGGGCACATCCATGCCCCTTCCCTGGCATGAACTTTTTACATCCTCCTAGACCCTAAGGGTCCCCACGAGACTTGCAACCAGGGAACCAACAGGCAGCGGCAGTTTGATCTCTGATCCTGTCTCCAAGGTCTCCTTTTCTCTGACTCCCCAGTGGGCTAACGGCAGCCCAGCCTCAGCTCCCTCCTTTCCTGTACTAGGTCTAGGGAGCCTAAGCAGAGCACTGCCAAGGCTCTCCCCGGTAACTCTCCTGTTGCCTCTTCTACCCTAAGTCCTCCCCGTGTTCCACTGTACCAGTCTTAATCAACACACCCTCAACATCATCTGGACTCATGTCGCGAAATCTTTCCTACACCAAGTCAAGAACCCACACACTATAGGCCGGCCTGAGACAGACCTACTCCAGGCAGTCCCTGTCTGGTGACACTCAGAACACTGCCTCTGCCCACCATCACTGAAGGAAAGCAACTGAAGCAGACTCTGCCCTGTGTGTTGCGGAGCAGAGACAGGGAGTGGGAAGAAGAGCTGTAGTGTAGAAAAATATAGTGAAGCTTTTTGCTGTAAACATCTTCATCACTGATAAAACTGGTGTTTTAACCTCCAGTTGTCTATTTCTCAATCGGACTATGACTTAACAGAGCTAGAGGCCAAAAGGCAGAAACAACCCAAATGCCCACCAGGTGATGAATGTGATATATTTCCACACAAGGAAATATTATGGAGCCATAAAAATGAATGAAGCACTGATATATCTACAGCCTAAAACATGGATGAATCTTGAAAACATGCTAAGTAAAAGACACCAGACACAAAAGACCACACATTGCATGATTCTATATCTATGAAATGTCCAGAATAGGCAAATCCACAGACATAGAAAATAGACTAAACTAATAGATTAGATAGAGCTCAAGAGTTTTGGAGGAAATTGGGGTTTGGCTGTTAAAGAATGTAAGTATCTTTTAGAGGTAATACAAATGTTTTAAAATTCAGCGTAGACTGCAAAATTCTGTGAATATACTCAAAATCATCAAATATCACACTTTAAATGGGTGAACTATATGATATGTGAACTATAAATAAATAAAGCCATTACCAAAAAAACAAACCAACCAAGACAAGCAAAATCTCCTTTAGTGGTACCACAAACCTCATCCAAATGAAGTTGCTGTCAAGCAACCTCCAGGCAGCACACTGAACATTACTTGTGATAAAGCCTTATATTAAGCAAAAACTCCATAATGTAGTCTAACCACAGGGAGACTCCTCTGTAAGACAGTGCTAGGTCTAAGTCTAAATAAACTTCAGGACAAATACTAAGACAAGTGTTGGAACAAAATTTCTGTACAAATTGGGAAAATCCAAACTAGTATGAACTCACATTTCTGTCTCTAATGTTTAAGAGTCTGGTTACATGAAATAATAACAAAAAGAAAAAAATATAATACTATCTATGGGAGGCTTAAGAATAATCCCCCGCACCCGACTGGTATGGCCCAGTGGATTGAGTGCCAGCCTGCAAACCAAAGTGTTGCTGGCTGGATTCTTGGTTGCAGGCCACATCTCCATTTGGGGGTGTGCGAGAGGCAACAGATTGATGTCTCCCTCCCACACTGATGTTTCTCTTCCTCTTTTTCTCCCTCCCTTCCCCTCTCTCTAAAAGTAAGTAAAATCTTTTTTTTTTTAAAGGAAGATGAATCCCCCAAAGTTACCTACAACCTAATCCCTGCAACCTGTGTTACCCTATCTGACCAAAAAGGGAGTTTGCAGTTGTGTACATCCATAAAAAGGCAATATAACAATGACAATATATCTATAAACCTAAATAAAATGCATATGTTCCTAAGAAAATATAATTCACCAAAATTGACTTGAGAAGAAATAGAAAATTTAAATTGAAAGATTTTAGCAAATGAAAATTCACCCACACCTGTCCCCCAAAAAGCAGAACAAAACTATAACACAAAACTTTAAAAGAAATAAAATATATTTAAACAAGTATTTGGATATATATAATCTTGAATCAGAAAATCAAACACTAAGGCAAAAACAATGGGTTAAAACCAGGAAGAAATAAAACAAGAATTGATTAAACTCAGAAAGTAAATCCAAGAAAAAGAAACACTACCTGAAAATAAATAACAAAGTATAATATGTTCAATGGAGAAATGTTAAATAAATATTTAATAATGAACACTGATGAAGTACAGGATTAACAACAAAAAGATTAAAAATAAAATTAAGAAAAATAAAATGACTACAAAGTACTTGAAATGAAAGATAGAAAAGATAAAAGGGAAAAACAAAAAAGGAGTCACTGAAAAAAAAAGAAACCAGTTATATAGAACAAATTTAAAACTATAAACCAAACCTTTCAAAAAAAATCTATATATGAAAGAGTTAACTGGCTTGAATTGACCTGGAAAGGTAAACTCTAAGGCATAACTTAGCAATATTTAAATGAGAGATAAAAAAATAAAATTTAAATTTAAATATAAATATAAAGGAAATAAAATTATAAATATAAATGCTAAAGTTAAATATCAAGTCACTAGATAAAAGTGTCAAATTACTTAAAAGGACAAGTAATCCTGACGAATGTGGCTCAGTTCCTTGGGCATCATGCCACAAAGCTAAGGGTCACCAGTTCAATTCCAGGTCAGGGCACATGCCTGGGTTGCAGGTTCAGTCCCCAGGAGGAATGTGCCAGAGGCAACCAATTGATGTTCCTCTCTTGCATCAATGTTTCTCTCACTCTCTTTCTCCCTCCCTCACCTCTCTATAAAGTATATAAAATCTCTTTTAAAATAATAAAATAAAATAATATAAAAAGGCAAGAAAATTAACCTAGAATCAGACTTCTCTAAGGCAACATTCAAAGCAAATCAAGAGTGAAGTAGCATTTTCAGGAAAGTTAAGGGGAGAAAAATATGAACCAAAGAACTTATATCTGGCTAAGTCGTCCATCAAGTATCAAAACTACAGAGAAACTCTGAAATGTATAAGAAATCAGGGGATACAATATTCAAAATCCCTATAAACTTTATCTGAGAGATCCAACAAAGAGTTAATTAAGGAAACGTCATAAAAGGACTGAGATGAACATTTGCTACATTTACTTGTAGCTCTAAGATTAAAACAAAGATGGGATACAGAAGACATTAACAATATAATGAAGTGGATCTTGTGGATATACATTTAGAATCTTATACCTTGTTAACAGAGAATACATCTTCTCAAGAATACACATGGAACATTCACAAAAATTTGATCATATATTAGGTCACAAAGAAAACATCATTAAGTTCCAAAAGTAAAAATATTACAAACCACACTCTGAATGGAATGGAATGTAATCAAACTAAGAATAATAAAACGAAACAACAAAGAGGTTTTTCTATCTGGAAACATTTTTTTAAACCTATTAAACAACTGCCAGGTAAGAGGGAAAAACGTAAACTAAAATTACTTAATTTCTAAAAAAACAAAATACTATATATTGGAACATACAGTACACATTAAAAGCAGTGTTTACAGAAAAATTCAGAACCTTAAAAATGTTTCTCAATTAAGAATAAACAAATGAAAATAAATTCCCAACTCAAAATACTAGAAAAAAAAGGAAACAAAAAAAAAGACAATAAAGAAAATGAAGACAAAAACTGATGATAAATCAGAAAATGGTAGCTCTAATTAATAAGTGAAAATCCTTGTTCTTTGAAAATTTAAAAAAGTAGACAAACCACTAACCAATTTTAATAGGGGGAAGAGGGACCAGAAGAAATGATGAGGGAGAGATAAGCACTGAAACAGAAAACATTTTTTAGCAGTATACAGATTATTCACACACCTCTGTGTTAATATATTTGATAAACCTAAATAAAATCAATAAGATCCTAAGAAATCATAATTCACCAAAATTGGCTAGAGTAGAAATATAAGGTTTAAATAATCCCATTTCCATAGAAGAAATAAAGTTATTAAGGCATTTCCCCACCATAAAAGCACCAGGCTCAAATAGTTCACAGGGGAATTCTATCAAATCTTCAAAGAACAGATAATCCCAATGCTACATGAACTGTTCCAGTACTTAAAAATTAGAGCCTTATATTCTTCTTATGAAATCAAGTATATCAATGTTACTCCAATCTGATATTCTAAAATTTAAAAATTGTAGACAATATCACTTATGAATAGTGATGCAAAATACTAAGTAAAATATTAATAAACAATACCAACACCACAATAATTAAAAGTAATATACCATGCCCAAGTGTAATTTATCTCAGGAATGCAAGGATAGTTCAACATTAGGAAATCCATAATATAATTATCATAGTAATAGGTCTAAGCAGGAAAATCACATGATTATCTCTGTAAATGTTGAAAAAGTCTTGGACAAAATTCAGTACTCAATCTTGTTAAAAAATTTCAAGAAAACAGTAATTGATAGATATTCCCTTAGAACTGTTTGTTTTTAAGTAACCCTCAGTATTAAAGTCAGCACCTTACTTAAAAGAAACAGTAGTGTCATGTTCACAAATCAGGACCAACACAAGAATGCCCACTATTTCCACTGTTACTTCACACTGCCCTGTAGCTACTGCAACATACAAAAGAAAGTCAACTAGAGGCATAAGACTTAGGGAACAAGTAAAACTACGTCATCTGCAGATATTATACTCCAATACCTGAACAACAAAGAAAAAAAACCCCTGAAAATCATTGCTAACCTAAATCAAGAGTCAGTAAGGTAGCAGGATACCAAGATAATACACTGAAATCAACAGACTAAATGAACATAAACAATAACTAGTTAGAGGGTATAATAGAAGAGAAAACCCCATTTAAGGGTAACCAAAATATATATGATACATAGGAATAAATGTAACAAGAAATGAGCAAAACCTGTATGAGAAAAACTCCATTAAAATACTCCTCAAAAACAAAAAAGTTAACTAACAAATGGAAAAACATTCTTTGTGCTGGAACAGTAAAACAACATAATAAAGATGTCTGTTCTCCCTAGTTAATTTACTAATATAACAAAAATACCAGTAACCTTTTATTAGCTTCATAAGTTGATACCAAAGTTCATACAAAAAAGAAAACATGTTAGAATCATTAAGGGGCTTCCAGTCAAGACGGAGATGTAAGTAAACACACTTTGCCTCCTCATGCAACCACAAGAAAAACCACAAATAACTTCAAAACAAAAAACATCAAAGCTGTCAGAAAACCAGCCCTGGCTGGTATAGCTCAGTGGGTTGAGCGCAGGCCTGCGAACCAGAGGACCGCGGTTCAATTCCCAATCAGGGCACATGCCTGGGTTGCAGGCCAGTTTCCGGCAGGGGACGCACAAGAAGCAACCATACATTGATATTTCTCTCCCTCTCTCCTTCCCTTCCCCTCTAAAGATAAATAAATAAAATCTTTAAAAAAAAAAACCCAAACTGAAAAAAAACAAAACCAAACTGTATGGAAGTCTGACAACCAAGGATTTAAAGATAAATTCATCCAGACAGGAAGGAGTTCATCATCACCAAGCCATTATTACATGAAATATTAAAGGGATCAATTTCAGAAAAAGAAGATCAAAACTATGAATACTAAAGACAACAAACTGATAATTATCAATAACTGAATCTAAACAACAAAAATAAAAACAAAAACTAAGCAAACAACTACAATAAGAACAGAATCATAGACATGGAGTTCGTGTGGAGGGTTATCGGCTGGGAAGGGGAAGAATGGGGAAAAGGTACAGTGATTAAGGAGCGTAATGGGAAGGTACAGAATAGACAGGGGGAGGTTAAGAATAGTATAGGAAATGGAGAATCCAAAGAACTTATAGGCATGATCCATAGATATGAACTAAGCAGGTGATTACTGGAGGGTAAAGGGTACTGGGAGGAGGGAGTCAAAAGGGGAGAAATTGGGACGTTTGTAATAGCAAAATGAATAAAATATAATTTAAAAAGAATCATCAAGAAAACTCTGAATACAGCTATTAGTAAAGTCTATCAAAACACTGCCAACTCTCTCTACTTAAAACATGAAACATGTTTTCATAAAACATGAAACATATAGTACTGAAACATGACTACAGAAACAAAGTCAGTAGACTAGAATAGGAAGTCCAGAAACAGATCCAAGTATATATGGTAATTTATGTATACAGGTGGCATCTCAAATGTAGACTGGGGCAAAGACAGTCTTCCAATAAATGAGTCTGGGACAATTCAATACCCTTTTAGAAAAAGATAAAAATTTGATCCATACCTACATACTATATACCAAAATAAACTCTAAATGATTCAGAGAACTGAATGTAAAAAATAAAACATGTAAATATTAGAACAAAACATGGGTGAATTCCTCTACAACTGATTTGAGAAAAAAATTACAGAGTATGATTAAAGATACACATGCAAAAAATAATAAATTCAAACTACATATATATGTATTTTTAAAGTCTTTTGCCTAGTGAGAAAAATGTCATAGCAAATTCAAAAGACAAAAACAGACCAGGAGAAAATATAACATATTATACTGGTAAAATACTAATATCCTCAATATGTGAAAAATGCTTACAAATTAAGAAATAAAGGACCAATATCCTAAAAGAAAAATGGAATAAAGACGTTAACAAACAGTTCATTGTAATGTCCCTTATACATATAAAAAAATTTTCTTCCCTGGCTGGTGTAGCTCAGTGGATTGAGCACGGGCCTGCAAACCAAAGGATCGTGGTTCGATTCCCAGTCAGGGCACATACCTGGGTTGCAGGCCAGTTCCCAGCAGGGGATGCACAAGAGGCAACCATACATTGATATTTCTCACCTTTTCTCCTTCCCTTCCCCCTAAAGATAAATAAAATCTTTAAAATTTTTTTCTATTTTACTCAGAGGAGGCAGTCAAAACTGTACTACAGTACCATTTCTCACCAATGAAATAAGGAAAAAACTGTCTCACAACATACTCTGGTGCAGGCATTCTTATACATTGCCAGTGGGAATACAAAATACTACAACCCTCATACAGCAGAATTTGGTAATTTTTAAATAAAATTACACAGCATTTACCTTTAATCCCCAAATCCCACTCCTAACAATTTACTTAAATATGGACCTCCAATAATAAAAAATGTGCATTCACAAGTTATTCACTGCAGCATTTTTATAACTGAAAAGAATTGGAAACAACCTAATGTTCATATACGTAGAGAAGAGTGGTCAAATAAACCACATAGAATTTAGTGATATGCAGCTGTAGAAACAGAAGGAGGAGGAAGAAGAGGAAGAGAAAAACAAGAGAGCTCTGTGAACTTATAAACTGCTTAGGGGTGGTATATTCTAGTTATAAAAGTAAATATGGTACACTATCTCTTTTGTAAGAAAAAACAGAAAATAATAAAAATATATGTCAACTTACATTTTAAAAAAGGAAGAAAAAACTAATAAAACAGATTACCTACAAGGTAAGGGTAAATGAGAACTGATTAGAAGGGATAGGGCCCTGGCTGGTGTGGCTCAGTGGATTGAGCACTGGACTTCAAAGCAAAGGGTCGCCAATTCAATTCCCAGTCGGGGCACATGCCTGGGTTGCAGGCCAGGTCCCCGGTAGGGAGTGTGTGAGAGGCAGCCACAGATTGATGTTTCTCTCCCTCTCTCAAAATAAATAAATAAAATTTAAAAAATATTTAAAAAAGAAGGGATAGGGAATGGGTAACACTAATCTAAATATAGTTTTCTGTGTAGTTTTTTTCAAAAGGATGAAGGAAAAAAATTAAATGTGAAGACACATAGAAACAAATAAACCTAATATATTCCAAATGAATAAAATAATGTTTAAAACATCTGCAAATTATCCTGAACTCTAGTTAGTAGGTTTACTTCTGTGGTAGTATGGGAGCAGGAATTCCATAACTATGTCGTATGTATTGCCAGATTGTATGTGATCAAATATATTGTGTAATGTTTTCAGACATGTTTTTCACTGTTAAAGAAGAGAATTACAAGTATGACATGGCACAGGCTAAGAAATAGCCAACAGCATTAAACTGAACTTAGAGGCATCAGTGTAAACTCAGGAGTTACGGATAACAGACAAACAGGTGTTGATATGGACATGTGTGTAACTATCGGTGTGTGTGCGCTCCTGCATGTGTGTATGTGCTGAAAGGATAGGAAAGCAATGACGTGTCAGGGGAATTGAGCACACTAGTAACTAGATCTTAGTCTCTAAACACCCTTCTTCAATAAAATAAGCAAGGCTTCTTAAATAAATGGCTGATTACAGGGCAAGGGCAGAAAAATAGTATTATTAGTCTGAAACATTATGTTGTACTAAAAATTAAATGCTTAAAAATGATGGGGATAAGTCAATAGGACATAAGAATGACTTCAAGAAGCTCCCATTGGCCTAATATATTACAAATGAACATCAAAATAAATAAAAGAAGGAATAAACTATAATCCATTGTAGAAATCTGGCAGGTATCACTTTAACAAAGCAATCGAAGTTAATAGCACCAATAATGGGACCAATGACGTCATTGCCTCGTGAAGTAATGCAAGGAAGATTTAGCATCACTTCAGAGGCATTCCTGTCCAAAATGCATAACCTGTGCCAGGTCACAAGGAAATACGAGACACAGCCAATTAGAGGACATTCTATAAAATAATTGGCCTGTAGGTCTTCAAAACTGTAAATGTTATGAAAGACAAGGAAACACCAAAATGAAATTTTAAAAGTTTCCAAATTTAAGAAGATGAAAGAAACATGAAAACTAAATGTAATAAGTGATCATGACTGGTTCTTAAAACACTAAAGAAGTGACCATAAATAATAATAAAGAGACAACTGAAGAAATCTGAAGATCTATAGATTACTACTGAATCGGCATAATTTATCCATTGTGATCATTGCACTGTGGTTGTGTAAATAAATGATCTTGTTCTAAGCAAATATCCACTCACATACTGAGAGATAAAAGAACGTGAAGGATGCAGCTTACCCCTAAATATGTGTGTATGCATATGGGTGCACACACAGACAGAAAAATGATAGGGAAATTTATACAAGGTTAACAATTAGTGAATATAGGTGAAAAGTATACAGGAATTTTTATATTATTCTCACTTTTTAAAAATTATATCTATCAAAATAAAACCTTCCCTAAAGTGAAAATATACTTAAAACTAGTTTAAAAAGAACATAAAACACAGTAAGTGCCCTTGAATCTCTCAACAGAGGCCTTGTAGGCCTTAAGAGAATGGAATGATACATTCAAAGTGCTAAAAGGAGGAAACTGCCAACCAGGAATACTTTATCCAGCAAAGATGTTCTTCAGAAATGAAGGCAAGATAAAGACTTTCCCTAACAAACAAAAGCTGAGGGAATTCATCACTATTAAACCTGCCTGATAAAAAATGCTGATAGGAGTTCAAACTGAAAGGAAAAGACCCCAATTAGTAAAGTGAAAACATTTAAAAATATGTAACACACTGGTAAACCTAAGAATATAGTCAGATTCAGACCATTCTAACACTGTTATACAGTGATATGTTAAATACTTAACACTAGGATAAAGGTTAAAGAATAAAGGTATTAACGGTGGGTGGGATGGGAGTAATAGACAAAAAACTGTACTTGAAAAATAATTAAATAAAATTTAAATTTTTTTCCAATACATGAAAAAAAAAGAATAAAGGTATTGAAATAGCTATTGCTACAACACACTGATACAGATACACAATATAAAAAGACATAAATGCTGACATCAAAAACAAAAGGGTGAGCAAAAGGATAAAGTGTATGCAATCAAAGTTAAATTGTTATCAGCAGAAAATAGACTGTAATTAAAATAAATACAAAGACTGCCCTGGCCTGTGTGGCTCAATTGGTTAGAGCATCATCCTGTAAACCAAAGGGTTGTTGATTCGATTTCCAGTCAGGGCACAGGCCTAAGTTGAGGGTTTGGCCCCTGATCAGGGCACATACAAGAGACAACTGATTGATGTTTCTCTCTCACATTGATGTTTCTCTCCCTGTCTCTAAAAATATCAATAAGCATGTCCTCATGTGAGGATTTAAAAAAAACAGACACAAAACCCAATAGAATAGAGTCAAGAGCCAAGAAAAAAACCTCCACATAAGCAGTAAACTAATTTTTGACAAGAAGGAAGGATAGTTTCTTCAATAAAATAGTACTGATAAAACTGGATAAACAAGTACAGAAGAACAAAACTGGACCCCTATCATACACCACTTAACAAAAATTAACTCAAAATGGATTAAAGACCTGAAATGGTAAAATTCCTAGAACAAAACATAGGGAAAAGCTCCCTGACATTAATCTGGCAGCAATTTTTATATATGATACAAAAATCATAAGCAACAAAAAGAAATAAGAGTGTGAGACTACATCAAACCAAGAAGCTCTGCATAGCAAATGAAACAATCAACAAAATGAAAAGTCAACTTTTGAAATGGGAGAAAATATTTGTAAATCTTTTATCTGTTAAGGGGTTAATATTCAAAATATATAAAGAACTCATATAACAATAGCAAAATAATAATAATCAAATTTAAAACATGGGCAGAGGCACCCTTTATTTATCAAGCATAATATTACATTAAAGAACAGCAAATAAGAATTTTGTAGAATCCTATGGGACTCTGCCAAGAATGATCTTTAGATATTAAAAAAGAAATGCTCTGAAAATCATCACCCACCAAAACAGTGTTGTTGGCACTATGTTTATGAGCATGGTCCCCACACTCCCGATTGGATTGTTTTTGGTTTTGTTCTGTTTTTTTTCTTTCCTGTTTTTTTTCATGTTACATCCCTATCTGTAGTTACAGCTTATTTGTTTCACTTAAAAGTGCATCATAGGAGGACTTCCGCCAAGATGGAGGCATAGGTGGAAACACTGTGCCTTCTCCCACAGCCAAGTTTGAATATAACAAAGGTTTGGAGAAGAAGGACACACCCATAGACCACAAAACTGAATTATACCGAAGTCCGACAACTACGAACCATTCAACGGGGACGGTAAGAGAGGCGGAGCCAGCAGCGGAGCTGGGTCAGGCAGGACAGATGCCCCGACCTAGGCGCGCAGGCAGCCCAGAACCAGTCGGGGTGTGGGGCAGACTGACCGCAGTCGAACATTCACGCACAGTGAGACGGACCACGCAGGCCCCAGGGGGCGAACCCAGTGGTTGGAGGGCTGACGGTGGTGGCACACTCGAGTGCAGTGGAATGAAATGCGTGGGCCTGGTGATGGTGGTGGCTGCAGTGCGGGTGGTGGCTGCAGTGCGGGTGGGGGCCGCGGCGGCAGGCAGCAGAGGGAAGCCATTGTCCCTCTTTGACCCCGCCCCCACATACAACGTCACAACCCAGCGACTGAGTTGCCCTGCTCTAGTGAACACTTTAGGGCTCCGATCTTGCTACGGAACAGGCACGAACAGCCCAAAAGATGGCGCAAGAAGAACTCAAAGTCCCAGAGCCAATAACTCTAAGCGACCGAGAAATTGCCAGCCTCTCAGAAACACAATTCAAGACACTGTTTATCAGGATGGTCACAGAACTGGTTGATTATAGTCACAAATTAGAGGAACATATGAAGGCTAAACTAATTGAAATGAAGGGAGATGTCCAGGAAACCAATAGCGATGGAAAGGAAACTGGGACTCAAATCAATGGAAAGGACCAGAAGGAAGAACGAAACATCCGACCAGAAAGGAATGAAGAAATGAGAATTGAAAAAAATGAGGAGAGGCTTAGGAACCTCCAGGACATCTTTAAACGTTCCAACATCCAGATTATAGGGGTACCAGAAGGGGGAAAGAAATAGCCACGAGTGGAAAACATATTTGAACAAATAATAAAAGAGAACTTCCCCAATCTGGCAAAGGAAATAGACTTCCAGGAAATCCAGGAAGCTCAGAGAGTCCCAAAGAAGTTGGACCCAAGAAGGAACACACCAAGGCACATCATAATTACATTAGCCAAGACTAAAATGAAGGAGAGAATCCTAGAAGCAGCAAGAGATAAGGGGACAGTCACCTACAAAGGAGTACCCATCAGACTGTCAGCGGATTTCTCAAAAGAGACCTTACAGGCAAGAAGGGGCTGGAAAGAAGTATTCCAAGTCATGAAATCCAAAGACCTACAGCCAAGATTGCTTTATCCAGCAAAACTTTCATTTAGAATGGAAGGACAGATAAAGTGCTTCTCAGATAAGGTCAAGTTCAAGGAGTTCATCATCACCAAGCCCTTATTATATGAAATGCTAAAGGGACTTATATAAGAAAAAGAAGATGAAAAATATGAACAGTGAAAGGACAGCAAACTCACAGTTATTAACAACCACACCTAAAACAAAAGCAAACCAAGAGGACAGCTAGATCAGGAGTGGAACCATAGAAATGAAGAACACATGGAGGGTTAGAAACAGGGGGGTGGGAGGAAGAGAAGGGAGGAGAAGGCACAGAAAATAGCATAGATGGTAGGTAGAAAATAGATGGGGGGAGGGCGAGAATAGTGGGGGAAATATAGAATCTAAAGAACTTGAGACACGTGGTTATAAACTAAGGAGGGGAGAATGGTGGGGGAGGGAGTGTGAGGGTGGAGGGGAATAAAGGGGGGGAATAGAACAACTGTAATGGTATAATGGTGTAATGGTATAATTTCCATATTTTAAAAAGTACATCATGGCAAATGAACAGGGCTTTTGTTTGTTTGTTAATAATGTGCAAG
Source organism: Sturnira hondurensis (assembly GCF_014824575.4). NCBI lineage: Eukaryota > Metazoa > Chordata > Mammalia > Chiroptera > Phyllostomidae > Sturnira > Sturnira hondurensis. The sequence goes on from NW_028082350.1 coordinate 452,479, forward strand.
GATTTGATTTAAAAAAAATGAAACAAAAGAACCCTTTAACTTTGCCCTAGAATAAATAAAACTTAATTCATTTTCCTGCCCCCCCCCCAAAATAGGCAGAGGACTTAAACAGGTATCTTTCCAAAGACATGCAAACAGCCAACAGGTGCATAAAAAGGTGCACAACATCACTAAGCATCAAGAAAACACAAATCAAAACCACAGTGAGATATCACTTCACCCACTAGGATGGCTATCATGAAAAAGTCAAAAGGCAAAAAGTGTTGGTGATGATGTGGGGAAAAGGGAACCCTTGTGCACTATTGATGGGAATATAAATGGTACAACCACTATGGAAAACAGTACAATGTTTCTCAAAACATTAAAATAGAACTACCATATGATCCAGCAATTCCACTTATGGGCATATAGCCAAAGAAAATGAAAACAGGACCCCTGAGTTATCTGTATTCCCATGTTGATTTCAGTATTTTCCACAATTGCCAAGGTGGAAATAACCTAAGTGTTTGTCAACAGATGAGTGAATAAAGATGTGAGACAGACAGACAGATACACATGCACACAATGAAATGTTATAGAGCTGTGAGAAAAAAAAATTCTACCAGAGACTTCTGGTCAAGATGGCAGCATAGGTAAACATGGCTTGCCTCCTTGTATAAAACAAGCATCATTCAGAACTGGCAAAAAACAAGTTGAATGGAAGTCTGTCAACTACGGAATTAAAGAAACCACATCTGTCCAAACTGGGAGGAGGGGCGGAGACATGGAACAGACTGGTCCCACAACCACATGTGGTGGATAAAAATTCAGGAGGATTATCTAGGGAGTTAGGAGTCTCAACCTCACAACAGGCTCCCAGGCCAGGGTCCCAGTGCCAGGAAGATAAGCCCCTATAACTTCTGGCTGCAAAAACCAGCAAGGATTGAGTTGGTGGAAGAAACTTTTGGAGTCCCAAGCAATTTCTCTTAAATAACCCACACGTGGACTTAATCAGACTCACTCCCTCTGAGCTCCAACACCAGGGTAGCAGCTTGAAAGGAAGCAGTGGCATACAAAGAGAGAGTGAAGTCTCTGGCATCAAGGCGAAAGTTGGGAGACAGCCTTCTCCCAGACAGAAAGGCAGGCCACTGTCCCTCTTCTGAACCCTCCCTACATACAGCCACAGAGCAAGCAGGCTGTTACCATACCTGAGTCTCTGTCAACCTAACACTGTTTGCCCTGCCCTGGAGATCCCCACAGACTCCCTCCCACCTACCCTATGGGCCCACCCAAGCTGCTTTTCCATGTGAATGGCTGGTCTTGGCTCATGCTTCACAACTTCCTAAACCCTCTCAACCGAGCAAGAGCCAGCCTCAGGTAACCCTCAGACCCCTGTCGCTTGTTAAGAAACCGAGGCCCAGCACTAGCAATAAACAGCCTAGATTCACAGCTTGACTTCACCTGGGAATCTCTAAGCCCAGCACAAGTAGCAGCCTTCTCAAATTGTTTTATAGCTCAGGCAGGGTGGTTCTGGGCAGTAGGAGGCTGACCTTGGCCTGCACCACCCAGAAAACCCCAAGACCTGCACACCTAGCAGTCAGCAACAGACCACATCAGAGCACCACCAACCTACCCCTGCACAGCTGATCCTCCACAGAGGATGGAGGTTGGTGGTCAGAGGTCACAGACAATCCTTGCAGCTGACTGCAAGGGTAAGTCCTGGGTAAGTCCCTCCCAATGACCTGTCAACAATAATCAAGGCTCAACTACAAGAGGAGAGTATACTCAGCCCACACAAAGGGCACAACTTGAGTACCCAGCTTGGGTGATAGAGGAGGCTGTGCCACTGGACCCTACAGGACACCTACTATAATTAGGCCACACTACTAAGACGGGGAGTCATAGCAGCTCTACCTAAAACATAGAAACAAATGCAGGGAGGCTGCCAAAATGAGGAGACAAAGAAACATGGCCCAAATCAAAGAAGAAATCAAAATCCCAGAATAAGAACTACACAAAATGGAGATAAGCAATCTATCAGATGCAGAGTTCAAGTCACTGGTCATAAGAATGCTCAAGGAACTTAGCGAGGACCTCAACAGCATAAAAAACATCCAGTCAGAAATTAATGACCCACTAATTAAAATAAAGAACAATTTACAGGGAAACAACAGTATAATGGATGAAACTGAGAATCAAATCAATGATCTGGAACATAAGGAAGAAAAAAAACCAACCAATCAGAACAAGAAGAAAAGTGAATTTAAAAAAAAAACCAAGGATACTGGCATAAAAACAGGCACATAGACCAATGGAATAGAACAGAGAGCCCAGAAATTAACCCAAATCTCTAGAGTCAATTAATATTCGACAAAGGGGGCAGTAACATAAAATGGAGTAAAGATAGCCTCTTCAACCACTGTGGGAGAACTGGACAACTACATGCAAAAAAATGAAACTCGAGCACCAACTTACGCCATACACCAAAATAAATTCAAGGTGGATAAAAGATTTAAATATAAGCCATGAAACCATTAAAGCCCTAGAGGAGAGCATTGGCAGGAAAATATCAGATATTCCACGCAGCAATATTTTTACTGATACGTCCCCTAGAGCAAGAGACATAAAAGAAAGAATAAACTAATGGGATCTCATCAAACTTAAAAGCTTCTGCATGGCCAAGGAAAACAGTATCAAGATACAAAGAGAAGCAACAGTTTGGGAAAACATATTTGCCAATGATACCTCAGACAAAGGTTTAATCTCCAAAATATACAAAGAACTCACACAACTCCACTCAAAGAAGACGAGCAACCCAATTAAAAAATGGGCAAAGGACTTGAACAGACATTTCTCCAAGGAGGACATACAGAGGATCCAGAGACACATGAAAAGATGCTCGATATCGCTAGCTATCAGAGAGATGCAAATCAAAAACCACAATGAGATACCACTTAACACCAGTCAGAATGGCTATCATAAACAAAGAAACAAACAACAAGTGTTGGAGAGGTTGAGGGGAAAAGGGGACCCTACTTCACTGTTGGTGGGATTGCAAACTGGTACAACCACTATGGAAAACAGTATGGAACTTTCTAAGAAAACTAAAAATGGACGTGCCTTTTGACCCAGCAATTCCACTGTTAGGAGTATATTCTAAGAACCCTGAAGCACCAATCCAAAAGAACCTATGCACCCCGATGTTCATAGCAGCACAATTTACAATAGCCAAGAGTTGGAAGCAACCTAGATGCCCATCGAGCATGGGCATCAAATGACTGGATCAAAAAGCTATGGTACATTTACACAATGGAATTCTATGCTGCAGGAAGGAAGGAGGAGCTCCTACCCTTTGCAACATCATGGATGGAACTGGAAAGTATTATGCTGAGTGAAATAAGCCAGGCGGTGAAAGACAAATACCATATGATATCACCTTTAACAGGAATCTAAACAACAAAACAAACAAGCAAGCAAAATGTAGAGGGGAGAGGGGAGAGAATCACAGGGGAAAAGGGGAAGGACTCACATGAACAAGTATAAAGGACACATGGACAATAACTAAGGTGGGGGGTGGAGATGGGAAGGAGGTGGGGAGCACTGGGGGGGAGGGGCAGGGCTGGGAATACAAGAAAGAAAACTGTACTTGAACAAGAGTTAAATAAAAATTTTTTAAAAAAACAACCCAAGGATAGGATAAGTAGCATCTGGGACAACTTCAAGCATTCCAACATTTACAAAATAGGGGTGCCAGAAGGAAAAGAGAAAAAGCAATAAATTGGAAATCTAGCTGAAAAAATAATGGAAGAAAACTTCACTAACTTGGGGAAGGAAATAAGCATGCAAGTCCAGGAAGCACAGAGTCCCAAACAAGAAGGATGCAAAGAGGTCCACTCTAAGACACATCATAATTAAAATGTCATAGGTTAATGATAAAGAGAAAAACTTAAAAGCAGCAAGAGAAAAGCAGTTAGTTACCTACAGGGGAATTTCCATAAGACTGTCAGCTGATTTCTCAAAAGAAATTTTGCAGGCTAGAAGGGATTGGCAAGAAATATTCAAAGTTATGAAAAGCAGGGACCTACAGCCAAGATTGTTCTATCATTTAGAATCAAAGAGTCAATAAAGAGCTTCCCAGACAAGAAAAACATAAAGGAGTTCATCATCGCCAAACCATTATTATATGAAATGTTAAAGGGACTTATTTAAGAAAAAGAACATCAAAACTATAAATAAAATGGCAAAAATACAAATCTATCAACAACTGAATCTGAAAAACAAACTAAGCAATCAAGAAGATCAGAGACAGAATCATAGATACAAAGAGAGTTTTAACGGTTGCCATTTGGGGGCGGGGATATGCGGGAATGGGTGAAGACATCTTGGAATTAAGAAGTACAAATAGGTAATTGCAGAATTCCATGGGGATATAAAGTACAGTGTAGGAAATGAAGGAGCCAAAGAACCTACACATGACCCATAGACATGAACAATGATACAGGGATTCCCTGAGGGAGTGGGGGGTGCTGGGTGGATGGGGTCAAAGGGGGAAAACTTGGGACAACTGTGATAGTATAATCAACAAAATGTAATTTAACAAAGGGCATCCTACCATTTTTGACAATGTGGATGAAGGGGCGTCATGCTGAGATACGTGAGACAGAGAAAGACAAATACTGTATCACTTAAATGTGGAATCTAAAAGAGCTGAACTCACAGAAAGAAAGTGAAATTGTGGTTAACAGGGGCTGTGGAGGTTGGGGAAATGGGGAGATGGTAAAAGGATAAAGACGTCTAATAAGACGAATAACTTCTAGAGATCCAATGGACAGCATGATGATTACAGCTAATAAAGTTGCTAAACGAACAGATCTTAGTATTCTCACCGCAAAAAAGAAATGGTAATCATGTTATGTGATGGAGGTATTAAATAATGCTATGGTGATCATTTTGCATACATAAATGTATTAAATCAACAAGTTGTGCACCTTAAACTTACACAGTATTATATGTCAAAATATCTCAATAATGGCCTTGGGAAAAAGAAAAGTGCTGTAGATATCTATACCATATATACATACCTTTCTGCATTCATGTTAGACTGAGAGTTTAAAGAGTTATCCAACTCATTCTCACTTTCTTCTGACTGGCTGTTAACAGGTTCTTCTTCCTCATCATCTACTTCATTAAGAGCCTTTCTCAACACAAAAAGCAGAATAACAATACTGGTGGATTATATATATACTCACGCTTTCTTTCTTTTTATCATAATAGAAGAGCAGTCCCTCTCTCTAAGGTCCCTGCATAAGCTTTACAGCCCAAACCCTCTCATCTCCTCCATCATCTGCCCTTTCCTTCTCCTGCATCTTCAACCTCTCTCTCGGCACTGGCTTCAGCTCACCCACATTCAAACAGGAGCACCTCTCTCCCATCTTATCCTGACCCTACATCTCCTCAAGCTACTACCTATCCTCTTTCACCACCACACTCCCAGAAAGATGTGTCTTCCACGTCTCATTCACCATCTGTGCCCTCTCACTTTGCTTCTGTTCTACCACTCAAACTGCTCTCTACAAGGTCAATATCACAAACTTGTTCCTAAATCAAATGGATATTTGTCAGTCTTTGCCTTCCTTTATTTCTATGACTCATCAGATATCAATGGCCACTCATTTCTTTCCCTCAAAATCTTTTAAAAAGGATTTTATTATCTTTTTTAGAGAGGAGGAAGGGAGGCAGAAAGAAAGGGAAATATCGATGAGCCAGAGAAACATCAATGGGTTGGCTCTCACAACCTAACCCAGCAACCTAAGCATGTGCCCTAACCAGGAAGCAACCAGCGACCTTTGCTGGACGACACTCAACCCACTGAGCCACACCAGTCAGGACAACCTTAAATACCTTCTTTGGTATACTCTTCCCTTTAACTTCCACTATATGTACTTTCTTGGTGTTTCTTCCTTCTTCTGTCTGTTCCTGGTCATTTATTGGTTTTTCTTTTTCTATCCCTCCCTTATATCTGATGACTCAAGCTCTTCTCTTTGGACTTTTTTTCTCCTTTTATGTGGCTCACTTTCTGAATGCTTATATTTAATTCCAAAGCTACAATTAGGCCCTGGCTGGTGTAGCTCAGTGGATTGAGCATGGGCCTGCAAACCAGAGTATCGCGGTTCAATTCCCAGTCAGGGCACATGCCTGGGTTGCAGGCCAGTTCCCAGCAGGGGATGCATGAAAGGCAACCGTACATTGATATTTCTCTCCCTCTCTCCTTCCTTTCCCCTCTAAAAATAAATAAATAAAATCTTTAAAAAAAGATTTGCAATTACCAGTCAAATGCTATTAATTTCCAAATTTCTATCTTTACCCAGATCTTCCTTGGGCCCTAGACATTTATATCCAACTACCTAAATGCCTAAAAGATATGGCTGGTAAAACATCCTATACACATATACTCAACATGTCTAAAACTGATCATCTTCCTAAGCCTCTCCTATCACTCCTGGCATATTACCTAAGACCATAAACAGCATCCCCATCTACTCAGGTGCTCAAGCCAGCAACTGGGAATTATTTTTCTTTCTCATCTGTCACGGCCAATCACCCACCCCAGTCCTGCCAGTTCTACCCCTTTTAATATCTCAAGCTCTCCCTCTTGCCCTCTATCTTCTTCCCTACCGCCACTGCTTTGGGTCAGGTCCTCACCACTCCTCACTAAGATCCCAAGCTAAGTCTTCCACCCAGAGGCTCTCCCAATCCATCTTCTATGGTACAATCAATTTCATCATGACTCCATTCTCAAAATCCTTTAGCGGCTCTCCTCTTACTTCCTGCTTCCTTAGCCTTTCATAACCCAGCTCTTCCCTGTCTCTCTAACCTCAGCTCTTGCCACTTCCCCAGCCCCATGATAGAGACCACCATTATCTGAAAGATAACTTTGTAATAAGCACCAAAACATATGTGGTTTTTAGCTAGGGATATAACTAATGGCTTTTGGCTATTTCAAATATATATAACAGCCTATTTAATTGCCTTTGTAGAAAACAGGATACTTATCAAGTCTTTAATTATTCTGGACGCTGTAATTCCCTGGGATTATCCCTCTAAATGATGATTTCCCTTTTTTTCATAAAAGATATATAGACTAGAAAATTGCATTAAACAGGTACTGAGTCATAATCATTCATAAGAAGTTTTATTTTAGTATTAAGCTTTTCATGGGCTTTTAAAAAATGTTTATTATCTCAAAATTCTAAACATTTTGATTAAGCATTCTAATTAGGTCAGGATACAGCTAGTTAAAGTTCTACTGCTACAATTTTCCCATAAAACTAGTCAATAAATACCACTTTTCTTGGGTAGCTACTTTTTAAACATATTACTACATTAAAAGAAACTAACATCTAATGAAGAACTGCTATCTAATGTCATGCTAGGCACTTTATATAACATCTCAACTGACCCTCATAACAACCACAAAAGGAATATATTCTATTACCATTTAACAAAAAACACTGAGCCACCTCAGATACCTTAAGAAGTCAACTCAAGATGAAACACCTAGTCAGCAGCTGAATATGAACACAGACCCACCGACTCTGTTGTTCCCGTACCGGCAGATGGTGGCAGCAGTCTGTGGAGCCAGGCAGCCTGGATCCGAATGTCATCTCGGATACTAACTAGCTACATGATGTTGGACAAGTCACTTCAATTTTCTGGGCCTCAGTTTCTTTTTTCCCCATCTGCTAAATAAGGATAATAGTGCCTGCCCCCAAGGTAAGTACTCAATGTGTGTTAGCTACCCAGTCCTATCTTGTTCAGTGCAAACTCTAACCACAGAAAGTGCAAGATGATTGAGAACAATTCTAACCACCACAACTTGGGATTTGTTGGCATTCAGGCCTTTGAAAGGGTTACCACAATGCCGACCTCAACTTAAACTTAATTTCAGCATGAGCACTTGGGCTGGAAGCAGAACACAATACCTGTGGCTCCACGACAGATTTCCCAAGGATGGCCTGGGTGACAGGGTCTTGATTTACTATAATGGGACCCTGCGAGGAATCAGGAGCCACCGTTACATTCGGAAAACCTGCAAAAGGAAGATGTTGTGATGATTTTGTTTCATTTAATTAAAGTGATTTCACAAACACTATATATTGCTGTAGGTTTGTATCATCATATGAAAAATTTTAATGATAATATCAGCCTATACTTTTACACTACTTACTATATGCCAGGCACAGTTCTAAATGCTTTATTAAAGTATTTCACCCTCACAAAATCCAATAAAGTTGCTACTATTATTATTTTACAGATCAGTAAACTGAAACTCAAAGACCTGAAGCAACAGACCCAGGGTCACACTAATAAGTGACTGAAGCAGGATTCAAACCATAAACTAATTATCTCTTTTTAAAGATTAAAACAAACAATGAATTATATACACAGAAACAATACTATGTACGTGAGAAGAAAGGATGTTCCTTTCAGAGAGGGACTTCAGTTGCTTTAGATTTCAAATTAAGCTTTACTCAAATTACATATAAACACAGTTACTTCAATTATATGGTAATTTAATACTGGTAAACTAAAAATTAAGTCATATTTTAAATTATAAAATCTTGTACATTGCACCATAAAACATTAGTAGATAATAACAACTTACTTTTCCTTAGCTAATTCATAATAGTTAATATTCTTAGTGAAGAACAAATTATAATGAATGTATGGCTGACAACTTTTGTATGCTACTTACTCTAGAATACTCATAACATAAATAATACAATGCCTAAAAAATATTTTAAATTCCTCCAAATAGCCCCTTGTGGTTAATACGGAAAAGAAGCTTTTGTCTGAGTTGAATACTTTACCTGTGCGCCTACGAGGAAAATCAACAAACAGGTCTTTGGCTGCAGCCATCAAATGATCAGATTTTTCCAATGCATCCTGCATCTTGTATTGATCAGAAAGAATCTAGACACATATTAGTGATAAATATTATTATTCAGAAAAAATGTGTACTTACCAATTAACAAAGAAAAAATCCATGTAAAGGCACAAAGCATAGTAACAACCATAGGTTACTAAAACCCTTCCGTGATTATATCTGTAAGTGCCAGCAGGTGGGGCTATTACAATGATTAGTAGATTTCAAATGCTTGACTACAGTCCTGAGAAGTACTGTACACTATTAAATTGTGACCCCAAACCCACATGTAAATGTAAATGTAAATATATAACAAAACAAAAGTTCATTTAACCTTAGTCTTTGGAAAACAATTTGATATTTTCTTTTAACTTTCTGTTCTACTTTTAATTTTTTTATTTTTATTTTTTTAATCCTCACCCGAGGATATGTTTATTGATTTTAGGGAAAGAGAAAGGGAGGTCGGGGAAAAGGGAGGTCGGGGAGAGAAATATCAATCAGTTACCTCTTATATGCATCTCAACTGGGGACAGAACCCGCAACCTAGGCAAGTGCCCTGACTCAGAATCGAACCTGCAAGCTTTTGGTGTATGGGAGGATACTCCAACCGAGCCACCTGGCCAGGGTACTTTTCTGTTCTACTTTGTAAAATGATGGACGAAATTCCACTAATTTGATTTCACAATCTGTTAACAAGTCGTGATCCACAGTTTGAAAAAACACTGATTAAAGTTATAAATCTTTGAGCCATAAACTTAAAGGTGTGAGTCTCTGAGCCATAAACTCAAAGATTTCGATCACTAAAGTGATTTCATAACCCATAACTTCAAAATCATGATGTAAAATATGAGTTTTGGGGCATTAAACAAACATGTGATGCTTGTTTCTGTATTTATCAACAATTCAGGTTTTTATCCTGGAGGAATAAGAACTTCAAAAATGGTTTACAGTAGTGCCTCTGCTTGTGCATTTTCAACATAATTACAAACAAGGGTGCAGGCTAGTGTAAAAGCAAGTCCACTCTACCCATCACCACCAGAGGGCATTCTTAAGTGGAAAGGAGTCTCAAAATTGGAAACTGTCCAGTTTCCAACACTGGCTCATGTCAACAGGACATCTAGTAGCAAATGCTCTCACCAGAATTTCTCTAGGCCATGTGCATAGTATATAATATGACCGCAGTTACTGTTTTAAAACACAGGGGAAAATAAGGGAATTCCCTTATTTGGGAATCGATTTCCCCTTATTTGCCTCCAAGTAACATTCTGACTTTTTCCCCTTCTTCATCTTCTTCCCCTGCTATGGCCAAGCAGCTGCCTCGCTCAGGTAGAGAAACTAAGAGTGCTGGATTTGTCCTTTCCACAAAAAGTAAGCTTTGGAATGGGATAAGACAGAGGATGTTGGAGCCAGAAGACTGGAACCTAGGTCCAGTCAAAAGATACTAAGCAAAATCTAACCACTTTAACCTTAGTTTCTTGATGTGTCAATGAAGATATAAACCCCTGTCCAAGCCCACTGTGCTGTTACAAGGATGTGGACACACTGGAAACCTGTACATCAATCACTCTAGAGATATCTGAGAACACTGTTACAGCCTAAATTATATTATCCCAGTCACTAAATCTCTATCCCTAATTAGCCGTCTTGCAAGTATGTGCGTTTAGAGCTTAGGAAAGGGACTAAATGGAGCATTATAATATATTGTTTACACTAGAAAAATTACACAGAGAATATTTCCTAATGGCAGTTTCAAGAATTTGCTACTTTTCACGAAGCATTTTTGACCTCTTATCAAAGAGATATAATTGACAGAAGAAGAATGTGAAGGAAGAATTTTATCATATCAAGACCTGACATCAATTATAATGAGGTCTCCAGTCAAGCCACTGCCCTCTCCTCTCTGCTAGTCTCTGCCCAGACTCCTTGCAGAGGAAGGAACCTGGGCAGAGAGATTGTTAAGAGATGTCTACTGTAGACATCTCTTAATAATACAACCAGGGCTCTGGCTGGTGTAGCTCAGTGGATTGAGCGCGGGCCTGCGAACCAGATGATCGCGGTTCAATTCCCAATCAGGGCACATGCTTGGGTTGCAGGCCAGTTTCCGGCAGGGGCCAGTTCCCTGCAGGGGATGCGCGAGAAGCAACCATACATTGATGTTTCTTTCCTCTCTCCTTCCCTTCCCCTCTAAAAAGATAAATAAATAAAATATTTTTTAAAAAAAATAATACAATCAGGCAAGTAGTGTTATTCCCATTTTAAGGATGAAAAAACTCAGGCTGAGAAGTTAATAACTTGCTTACTGCGATTCACACCGGAGAGTCTAAGTTGTGAGGCCAGATCTGTCCCTACTGCTTTTCCCAAGTCCACACGTAGACCTCTGTATAGGGATGCAGTAATTATAGGCTCTCCAACGTGAATCAAATTTGGGGGAAGACAGAGAAACCTATTTATCCCTTTCTAACTCTAAGATATTGCAGTTCAGCATCACCTCCTTCATGATAGACAATCTCCTTTTCTCAAGATTAGAAATTTCCGGTTTCTGCTTCTTCCATCTTCTCTTCAAAGCTTTTTCTTGGAGTTCCACGTGCACTAATGCTCTGTTCTTTGATTTGTGTATTTCATGACGACGTACCTACATAGGGAAAAAAAGATTATAAAAGAACGTTTCAGGAGAAAAAGAGTTGCCTATTCAGATGGTAGGACCACCAAATATACTTCGTCTTTTTAAATTTTTTCTGACTCAACATATGTGTACTTATATACATATAGATATATGTATATATATTCACAGCCAAAATTTTCAGTCTTCTATACCTAGAACTACTAGACCCAGCTATAAGACAAAATAAAAAGTGTATTAATTTCTACTTCCTTTGTACAAGACTGTCCAATAAACTAGTGTTTTTCAAACTGCATGCTAGGACTCATTTTGTGGATGGTAAAAATCAACTACTAGGTCAAAACCAACACACTTTAAATGAAAGAGAATACAGAACAGAAAATAATAGACACTGTACATACTAAATATTTCATTAAGCTTTTCAGTTACATATGTGTATACACGTACAATTACACATACACACACACTGAGCACAGCGTAAAAGGCATAAAACCCACCGAGCCATCTTCGGCAAACACTCACCCATTTCATACCACTCACACATCACTACTAAGAACTAAGAATGCAGTGTATCTAGCGCCCTGTGACGGCTGCATGTGGAGAGGGTCACTGGAGATGAGGGACTCCAGGGAAGTAGAACTCCTGAAGCAGAAACAGAGATTCTGAGCCACCACCTACGAGCTAGAGGGGAGGAGTTCACTGACGTGGCTAAAAAATAAAAACAGATATTGGCTTAACGGTTACTCTAGTGTTTAGAACTATAAACAAAACCAGCACAGCATCTGATAAAACGTACTGCTGAGTTTTCACCATGTAAATAAGAAATAAGTTCATTAAGAGACTAACAACCAAATACTATGTTGGGATTCTGAGTCTCAAAAAACAAATGAAGATGATGTTTTTAAGACAACCAAGAAAATTTGAATGTGGACTGAGAATTAGGTAATGCCAAAAAATATTACTTTTGCTAGGTGTAGAAATGGTATTGTGGTTATATAAGCAAATGTCTATATTTTTTAAAATACAAACTAAATATATAGGTACAATATGACATGTTCTCTGAGACGTGTTTTAAAATGCTTCAGCAAAGCTAGAGAAGGATATGACAAATGAAGGCATTATTTAAAAATTTTAATAATGCTGTATCTGGGTGAACAGTATATGGGAGCTCTTGGTAACTCTGCACTTTCACATGAGTTCGAAATTTGTCATAATAAAAAAAATCTAATCAGTCTAGCATCATTATCCTCAATGAACACTGAATGAGCTACCAGGATTAAGATTCCTAGGTACAGAAAGATGTAGAAAATACAGCTCCTATCCCTCAAAAGCACTAATAATCTGCCCAGGGAAACTGGACGTAGACAAAGATCAACAGTATGCATCCAATGGCATATACTCAATGCCGTACGTAGGTAGTAGGTACGACAGTTCTCACTGTCGTACTTACTAGGCCTTCAAACTTCCTACAAAGCTATAATAATCAAGACAGTGCGGTACCGGAATAAGGACAGACATAAAGATCACCGAAAGAGAATTGAGAGTCCAAACTAATCCCTTATATTATGGACAACTGATTTTCAACAAGGCTACCAGGAAAACTCAATAAGGAGAAAACAGTCTTTTTAACAAATGGTACTTGGAAAACTGGATATCCATTTGCAAAATAATAATAATAATAATAATAAGGCTGGACCTCTATTTCACACTAAATATAAAATTTAACTCAAAATGGATCAGACACCTAAACATAAGAGCTAAAACTATAAAACTTTTAAAAGAAAACATAGTGATAACAACCAGAGGGAGCAGGGCTGGGGCAGGTAGAAGAGGAGTAAATAGTGAAGGAAGGAGACTTGACTTTGGTGGTGAACACACAAGACAACACACAGATGAAGTGTTATAGAACTGTATGCCTGAAACCCACATAATTTTATTACCAATGTCATACCAATAAATTCAGTAAATTTTTTTAAACAAGGAAAATACAGGAGTAAATCTTTGTGAACTTGCAGTTAGATAATGGTTTCTTAGGTATGACACTAAAAGCACAAATGACAAAAAAAATATTAGACAAACTGTACTCCATCACAACTAACAAGCTTTTGTGCTTCAAAGAACATTGTCAAGAAAGTGAAAAGACAACCAAGAGAATGAGAAAAAATATTTGAAAACATTTATCTCGTAATGAACTTATATCCAGAATATACATATACTAAAAAAAATCTCTTGCAACTGAACAATAAAAACACAAATAATTCAATTTTAAAATGACTAAAAGATTTTAATATACATTCCTTCAAAGAGGATACTATGGCCAACAATGACCAATTAGCACATGGAAAGATGTTCAACCACTCAACATCATTAGTCACTAGAGAAATGCAAGCCCAAACCATGATGAGATTTCACTTTCTACCCAGTAGGAGAACCAAAGCCAAAATGATAACAAGACCAAGTACTGACAAGTGATGTGAAGGAACTGGAACCCTCACACACGCTGGTGAGAATGTAACTGTTATGGCCACTCTGAAAAACAGTTTGGCAATTCCTCAGGAAGTTAAGTAATACGGATATCACTGGATGTATCAATTCCACTCCTAGGTATACACCCAAGAGAACTGGGAACATATTTTCTTAGATAAAACGTATACATGAATGTTCAAAACAGCATTGTTCGTAATAATCAAAAAGTGGAAACAACCCAAATGTCCACAATGGGCAAATCCATACAGCCATAAAGTAGATTCATTGTTGCCACGCATCTGGTAAGGGTGGGAGCTCGGAATAGGAAGTGATTGTTAATGGGTACAGAGTTTTTTTGGGGGGGGTGATAAAAATGTCCTATAACTAGAAAGTAATGATGGTCACCTAACCTGTGAATATATTTTAAAAATCAATAAACTATATACTTTAAGAGGGTGGATTTTATGGTATATGAATTATATCTCAATAAAGCCATTTTAAAAAAACTATATATAGTAGAAACTTTTAAAAAGACTATGATGAGGAATCAAAGTAAGAATTAGACAGGTAATAAAGTAGGGAAGCTGTTCGAACTAAGGAAATTAGAATTAATTTGGTCTCAAATATGAAAATATACATAGCCTGCCCAAGGACTAAATTACCACACTGACTAGACCAGTATATTTGTACAAAGAAGTAATAGTAAATAATGCTGAAGATGTCTACAGACAGGGAAAATGATAGATGTACACAAGGCAATACTGGACTACAGAGATTTAAACTATTGGGTTGGCCAAAAGTTATTTGGTTTTTCTGTAAGACAGCTCCGGTAGCACTTAGTTGTCTTTAACTTCACTCAAAACGATTTTGTTAGACTGTATTGTGACAGCTGTCACACTAGTGTGCATTTAAAAAAAGTATCAAAATTGATGAATTTTTGTATAGCAGTTTTAATACTGAAGATGGGAGAAAATAAGCAACATTTTGGGTATATTATGCTTTATTATTTCAAGAAAGGTAAAAATTCAACTGAAACACAAAATAAGATTCATGCAGTGTATGGAGAAGGTGCTACAACTGGTCAATCAGGTCAAAAGTGGTTTGCGAGGTTTCATGCTGGAGATTTCTCGCTGGGTGATGCTCCAGTCGGGTAGACCAGTAGAAGTTGATAGGAACCAAATCAAGATGTTAATAGAGAACAATAAACATTATACTACATGAGAGATAGCTGACAAAATCAATAAAGTTATTGGTGAAAATGAAGTAAGTGTCTTTAATTTCATAGATGAAACTAAATGAACTTTTGGCCATGCCAATATAAACCAAACCTATCTAGTGAATTCTAATACAGTGGAACTTCAGTTCTCGAACTTAATTAGTTCTGGAAGGCTGTTCAAGAAGAAATTTGTTTGAAAACCGAATCATTTTTCCTCATAATAATGTAAATTGAATTAATTAGTTCCAGACCCCCAAATGATTCTGTTTTAAACTTTCTTATATATAGTACATGTCTACTATACTGTTTAATCTAAAAATAAACATGTTAAAAACAAAGACATTAGGTGTAAATGAAAATTTAACAAAAAGCAAATGAAATGTACAATACAAAAATGAAAATTTATGTACACACTAGAACTTACCTTCAATGTTGAGAGCTATCAATGACTGAACGTGGAGAGGAGGGATAGAGGGATGTTACTGTTCGAAGGGGGGTCCCCTTCCGTAACAATGTCAGATAGCTGTTCTTCTGCATTCTTTGTCTTTTGTCTCTTTGCTTCACTAGAACTTCCTTCAGGCTCACTCAGCCTCTGGCTCACTAAAAACCTATCCAATAGTGTTTGTTTTTGCCTATGTTTTAACACTTGCCTGAAGTGAAACGGCATTGTCACTGAACAAGTATATTGCACGGTTTATTATTTTTTTGTCAGAGTGATATTTCTAAATAAAACTTTGCAATTCTCACCCTGGCTGGTATAGCTCAGTGGATTGAGCGCGGGCCTGCGAACCACAGGATTGCGGTTCGATTCCCAGTCAGGGCACATGCCTGGGTTGCAGGCCAGTTCCCAGCAGGGGGCTCATGAGAGGCAACCATACATTGATATTTCTCTCCTTCTCTCCTTCCCTTCCCCTCTAAAGATAAATAAATTTTAAAACTTATTAAATAAATAAATAAATAAAAACTTTGCAATTCTCCCCATTTCCCAAGCATTTCTTTGACTAGTGAAATAGGAATATCAATCCTCCCTTCCCTCTTCTCTACCTCATCAATTACAAATTGCACAATTTAAGTTTGAGAACAGATATTCAACTTTAATCGCATAAAAGGGTTGTCCAGTGGAGCACCAATGCTTTGTCTGACAACAGAGACATTTTTTCTGTGAACAACTTGGTCGAGAACCAAATTGTTTGAGATAAGATGTTTGAGAACCCAGGTTTGGCTGTTCGAGAACCTGGGTTTAACCTTGGCTAATTGGTATTTAGGTAAAAAATGGGAAGCCCAGAAGATATAATTTCTTATTTTATATTGACATAAGCAAGACTAAATATAACAACTTCCAGGAAATATCTCTGGTTTCTATTCCAAAGTTTAGAAACCAACTATCAAATAAACACTAAACAAATCTTAACTTTTGATATTAAACTTACCAGATCTTCAGGTGTTGCCCGATGAACTGTTAGATCATTCACAGTATTCTGCAAAAAAGACAAACTTTCTTTAAAGAAAAAGCTTTCTCATAAAACATTAGCATTTACTAAAGGGTTAAAAGTAGAATTTTAAAGTTATTCCCTTTTTCTTTTTCTTTTTAATATTTTATTTATTTATTTATCTTTAGAGGGGAAGGAGAGAGGGAGAGAAACATCAATGTATGGTTGCCTTTTGTGCATCCCCTGCTGGGAGTTGGCCTGCAGAGAACTGGACTACAACCCACGCATGTGCTCTGACTGGGAATCAAACCGCGATCCTCTGGTTCGCAGGCCCGCGCTCAATCCACTGAGCTACACCAGCCAGGGCCAAAGTTATTCCCTTTTTCCCCGGCTGGTGTGCCTCAGTGGATTGAGTGCCAGCCTGCAAATCCAAAAGTCATCAGTTTGACTCCCAGTCAGGGCACATGCCTGGGTTGTGGGCCAGGTCCCCAGCTGGGGGCATGCAAGAGGCAACCATCAATGTATTTCTCCCACAACAATGTTTCTCTCTTTCTCTTTCTCCCTTCCTTTCCTTCTCTCTAAAAATAAATAAATAAAATCTTTTTAAAAGGAAGTTATTCACTTTCTTTGTGTAATTTTCTTAGAGAAAGATTCTCTTTAGGTTAAAAAACCATTTGAAATCAGTTTCAGTTTATATTTCATGACATTAGTTTCCTTTCTTTTTTACATACCAGATAGATCTCAGTTAAAAGACTATATTTAATTAAGCATGCTGGTCTCCAAGAAACCTTTCTTTGAAGAGTTAAGAGGCTTGATCATCACAATCTAACAAGATGAAGATTCTACTTTAATTTGAAATATTAATAAAATTATCGTATATTTACATTATATAAAGTAAATATATGTATTTAAATTGAAATAAAATGCTAGTTTGTTATTCAAATTTCTTAACTATATTTCTTTCACATTCTCCAGAAAGTTACATCATACCTATTAACAGATATAGTTCATTTGTGTGTCTTTAGGTGTGAGTATGTACTGGATTTTAGGAGTGAGTATGTATTGGATTTTAGGTGTGAGTATGTACTGGATTTCAAGACAAATTCAAATTCCTGGGACCAAAAAGTCTTTCTTTTCAGGAACCAGTATTCTCAATTTGAATATTAATATGGATAACTTATAGGTGTCTTGTAGAAAGTAACAGCCTATTAAGTGTCTTACAGAAGGACTAAATTCAACAAGCAGGTATACATTTTATTAAAAAACAATGAATAAAAGAGGGTAGTATATAATTCAGATAAGTATAAGCTAGAGTTATAGTTTTCTAACTATATTCCACGGAATGGGGCACTGCTAAAAATTCCTAAAACATAAACTGTGATCACTACAGAGAGGCCCAATTTGTGATCATTTCAACACCTTAAGCACGGAACCCATCATAAGAGAGGAGCTTGTATAATTTCACAAAATGTGAAAATAGTCACATAAGTAAGAAGGCACAAAACGAACACGGCAGGGCTACCACTCTGCACAACGCGGGAGGTACCGTCACTATCCTAGTCTACGTTAACAGCACTCTCTTGGGACTGCGCCGCCTTGCACGGCCTGGGGAGCTCCAAGCAGCAGTCCTGCGATTTGGCCCTTTCCAGAATGACTTCAGCCATTTTGTTATACAAATTTGGTAAGGCAGGAAATAAAACAACTTAGAGCTTTACTCCTAAGAGAAATATACAGAACTGGTAAAATAGCTGTTGGTGTATTCAAAGACTTTTTTGGCCATGCTTTGTATTTACCTCAAGGCTTTCTCTGCTAAAACTATTGTTCCTTTCATATTCATTTAGAAAATCACATGATCCAACTCTAAGATCATGAGGATTATTTTTAATAATCATAATAGAATTGAGGCATATAAGTAAGTGATATGCTTGGAATTAGTTCTCTTGGAAGAAAATATAATTTCATTAATAATATTGCCACTTAGAACAATTTTCTTTTAAAATTGCCTTTAAATCTAATTTACAAGCCATTTCAAAAAATCTCACTTTTTATCAAAACAATATTATTCAGTTTATCTCTCTTCCTTCATTTAACATTCACTCCAAATGACTTACAACTCCTTTCAAGTTCAGTCTACCTTCAAAAACCATACTTTTCCAGCACTGGAGATAAAAAGTAATTGAGAAAGGTTCTGATGCAATTTCGAATGATGGGTTTCAATTATGTTTTCAGCAAATCAGAATAAAAACCGAACTTCCCAAAATAACCACTCTGAAGGAGACAATATTTATGTTGTGTGCATTTTTTCCCTTCCATCAGTTTCATTACCTTAGAATTACACCCTTATAAAAAATATTTTATAGCCAATCAGATGGCAACAAAGCAAATTTAAACACAGAAGTCTCTCTGTTCCACTTCCAAACACCATCAGTTTGCTCAGGATAATTGGCTAAGATGATTAGTCACAACCCAGAAGATTCCAAGTCTAAAAGAATCTCTGAGATCCAAACTGGAATGCAAAGGCAGCTAAAGCCCTGCTGGTAGGGCTCAGTTGGTTGGAGCATCATCCCACACACCAAGAGTTTGGGGGTTTGATTCTCGGTTAGGGCATACACCTAGGTTGCAAGTTCAATCCCGTCCCCCCACCCCCGCTGGTGCAGGCACATTGATGCTCCTCTCTCATGTCAATGTTTCTCTCTCTCTCTCTCTCTCAAATCAATAAACACATTTTTTAAAAATAAAATAAAATAAAAAGTCCCATGGTTCAAACCCAAGTACCAGGCTGCAGAAGATAAAAATCTCCTTGGTAATACCAGGCAACAATAATCAGGATGGGAGCCATGGATCATGTCCCAGGTACCTGAGACTTGTCTTTTATCTTAAGAGAACCTTTGTACTGCAAACGACCAGCCTCTGAATATGAGCAATAAACAATGTGAGGGGTAAGAGAGCAATGATCATCCACCTTTTCAGCCAAAAACACCTCTCATGTGATTATGGCATCATTGCTTGCTATGGGGAAATATAAAGAATGACCCCCAAAATTCAGACATCAGTGACACGGGTCAGCTAGAGTGGTCTTCTTTTTTTAAAAATAATTTTATTTATTTATTTATTAGATTTTATTTATCTTTAGAAGGGAAGGGAAAGAGAGAGGGAGAGAAATATCCACGTGTGGTTGCCTCTCATGTGTCCCCTGCTGGGGGCTGGTTTGCAACCCAGCCATGTGCCCTGACTGGGAATCGAACCGCGATCCTTTGGTTCACATGCCCGTGCTCAAGCCACTGAGTTACACCAGCCAGGGCTAGAGTGGTCTTCTTAAAGCAGCACGTTCTCAAAGTGAGATGGGGGCACTTTTTAAAAACATACTACCCGATCCTGTAAGATCCCGGCTCTTCAAAAGAAGCAGAGGTACAGCCTCAACTCCTGTGCTTTTTAGCATACAGCCTCAACTCCTGTATCCTAACAAGCACTCCTCAAAGAATTCTTCTCTCCCCCCTGAAACCGAGGATGTAACATGCCCATAAACCCATGCTACCCTGTTACATGCTGAGCCGCATCCGAAGCACTGTCCCGACCCACTGGGGCCTGTTCAGCACACCCGTTCCTCCAGAGCACCGTTACATAGCTTCTTATCCCACAGACTTACATCCCATTCTTGCTTCACTGGTGTTTTCTTCTTCTTAACTTTCAGTGCTTTCCTTCCCCCTCCCCGGGGACTGTAACGGTTCACTCTGACAAATGACATCTAGGAGTAATAAGCATATCAGATTTTTAAAATATAGAAAACCTAGAAATTAAGCACCACCATAGGGGAAAAAAGATCTAGGAAAATAAATTTTAAAACATAAGGAGAAAAATTTAAGCATAATGCAAGAAACAGACTCCCAAAATACTTGGTTCTTTCATTTCACAATTAAGAGAAAATTGTGACAGTTAACTGATTACTAGATAGAAAGGAGGTTTAAAGCAATAACTTCTGCTTATTTGCTTAATAAAAAACTCTAGGAATGCAGATATTATGAAGTACAGCAGAGTGCTAAGACTCAGTCATACGGTTTGTCAACCGTTATATAAATTCACAATTAATATAGAAAACGTCAGTCGCATGCTAACAGTACGAATGCAAGAGCAGCAGAGCAAGAGAGAGACGGCATCTTTCTAAGTCCTCCAACACTGAAGTCGCTATTAGACACATATGCGCTTACCATAAATCAAAGCGGCTAAATTTTAGAGAACAAATAAGTTCTGATACCATTTCTAGGATATGTTTCACATAATACTAAATGGGGGTGATTACTGATACTAAACTGGACTTTGGAAATGGCCAACATTTGCTTAGCACTCTTAAAATAGTAATGCTAAGGACACTGGACTAAACATTTTATTTACAAAAATTTGAAGACTCATAGTCCCCGAACACTAGGACATAACTCCTATTCCAGAACTTCTTTATAAACCAAAATAATTACAGAACTTTCCACCTGACCCCCATATGCCCAAATTATCCTAAAACAAAGACTCTATAGTATTTCTTATGCACATATTTTAAAAAATCATTTAGTCTACTCTAATAAAGATGCCTAAATGCAAGTGTTTCCCCAGAGTTTGCCCTCAGTCCTCTTTGCTCCATGTCCTCTCTCTTGTCAATCACATACTCTTTGAGCACGGTATCTTATTTCAGCGTTTATAATCCAATAAAGGAGACAAATCACATACAATTTAGATCCCATTTCAGTTTTATGATGGGGCTAGTGACGGTGGTGATGATGGCGACCGGACGTCGGTGGTGAAGGTGACAGCTAACACACACTGAGTGCTTTCTACAAACCAGGCACTGCTCTAACCTCCTCCCACATATAATCTCCTTTAGTCCTCACAGTAATCCCATGAAGTACTTACTATTTTTACTCATTTTAAAGACTAGAGAACTAAGATACAAAGAGTTGAACCAACTATGAAGGTAACAGACTAAGTGACAGAGTCATAAATACCATTTTAAAAAATATGGAATGAAGTAGAAGTCCAAACAAACCCTTACATTTATGGTCAGTTGATATTCAACAAGGGTGCCAAGAAACAATTCAATGGGGAAAGAACAGTCTTTGCAATCAACAGTGCTGGAGCAACTATATATCTTTAGGAAAAAAATGAAGTAGGGCCCCTACCTACTTATACAACATATACAAAAATGGCTTAAAATGGACCACAGACTTAAATGTAAGCGCTAAAAGTATAAAACACCTAGAAAAAAAACATGAACATTGGGTTAAGAAATGTTTTCTTAGGTTTGATGCTAAAAGCACAAGCAACCAAGAAAAAATAAACTGGACTACATCAAAATTAAAAACCTGTGTGCTTTATCAAGAAAGTGAAAAGACAACCAAAAGAATGGAAGAAAAATATTTGCAAATTACGTATCTCATAAGGAATGTGTATCCGGAATATATAAAGGACTCTTAAAACTCAAGAATAAAAACACAGATAATCCATTTTTAAAACAGCTAAGGGATTTGAGTACACATTTCTCCAAAGAAGATATTACAAATGGTCAATATGCATGTGAAAAGACGTTCAACATCATCAGTCATTAGGAAACTGGAAATCAAAACCATAATGAGACCTCACACCCAATCAAATGGTTATAAAATGGTTTCCAAAAAGATGGAAACAACAAGCATTGGCAAGAATGTGGAGAAACCAGAATCCGCACATATTGCCGGGGGAATATAAAACGGTGTAGCTACTTTGGAAAACAGTTTGGCAGTTCCTGAAAAAATTAAACACAGAGTTACCACATGATGCAGCAATTTGAATCCTCGAATTGAAAACATATGTCCACACAAAAATCTGTACATGAATATTTATAGCAGACAAAAAAATGGAAATATTCAAAACCTCTGATGAATGGACAAATTTGAATAAATAAACTACGGTACATTCCTACAATGGAATATTATTTGGCAACAGAAGGAAAGAAACAATGAGATTTCCCATGACATGGATGAACCTTGAGGGTATTACGCTAAGAGAAAGAAGCCAGAAACCAAAGGTCACATACTGTATAATTCCATTTACAAGAAATATTCAAGATTTACAAACCCCCAGAAACACACAGTAGATTAGAGGTTGGTGGTATCTAAAGGGAGAAGGGAATGGAGAGTGACTGATAATGGACAAGGGTTTCTTTGTGGGGTGATGAAAACGTTCTGGAATTAGATAGCAGTGGTGGTGGCACATCACTGCGCTACGACTACAGGAGTCCTGCCTTATCAGAATGAAACCACAGAGTCCCAAACCCTGTATACACTATGTTTTCTCCTACACATGCATACCTACGATAAAGTTGAATTTATAAAGTAGGCACAGTAAGAGATTAACAATAATAATAAAATAATTATAACAATATACTATAACAAAAGGTATGTAAATGTTCTCTGTCTCTCAAAATATCTAGAAGTTTCATTTAACATTTGCAGACGGTGGTTGACCACAGGTAACTGAAACACAGAAAATGAAACCATGAATAAAACGGACTGCTGTACGCTAAAAGCCTCTGAATTGTACACTTGTTGGTGTGTGAGTTATATCCCAATAAAGCTGTTATAATAGTAGATGTGGGAAAAATATAACAGTTGTTCAAAAAAGGGTTTCAAGTGTATTTTACTCTTGAAACTCTTGTATTTATCTATGTAACCACTTAGATCTTCATTTATTCTACAGAAACAAAGAGGAGAATCATGAAATGTCAGTAAGTCTAGCTGACGAATTATGCACCCATTAAAATTATATTAAAAATAATGCTGGCACAAGAAAACACATTAAGAGTATAAAAAGTTGAATGTAAAACTGCATCGTATAGTATATTCTCAGCGATGTTAATTTAGGTATTATACTCCGTCTTAGGAGGAAAAGCAACAGATTCTCTCCCGCTGGCCTTGAAAAAGCGAACTGCCATGTCAGGACTGCCTCTGCAAAGGGCCCTGTGGCAGGAAACTCACACCTGTGTGCAGCCTCCAGCAGAAAGTCAGAAGCCAAGACCCCCTTGGTCAAACAGCAGCAGAGAAACAAATGCTGCCAACAACCTGAGTGAAGCGAACCTGGCAGCAGACTTTTCCCAAGTTGAGTCTCCAGAGGAAACTGCGGACCACCAACACCTTAACCACAACTTTGTGACACCCTACACATAGTCTCTAGTTAAACCATGTCCGAACTCCCACATATGCTGTAAGATAAAAAAAAGAATACTGTTTTAAGTCACTAAGTTTGTGGTTAGTTGTTAGGCAGCATAGAAAACTAACATACTGGCCAACTCTAAATTCCAGTCTGTGTACAGTAAAATCACAAAGGTGCAGCCAAGCTGCTGCCCCTCTTCTGGACTTCCTTTCACCAGCCTGCATAAAGGAGAGGCATTATTTCACCAGTTGTTTACTAAGCCCCAATTACACTTCAAACTTTTGCAACATGGGGACCACCTCTGCACTGAAAAGTACTGTCTTGAACATGACCAATAATGGTGACCTCATTTTTCTTAACCCAGGATCAGACTTCGTGGTCTCCTAACAAAGAGATTTTGTGCCACTTACAGAAACCAGATATCGTAAAAGCTATAGTTTACATGCTGACATGTGGGACTGGAGATAATCTGATGTTTACAGTGCTAAGGAATCAAATAATTAGCACAGCCCAGAAAATCTAAAATATTAATAGGTTCCTAATTACTAAAAATCTTGCTCCCTTCTTATTTTTCAGGCCTTTCCAGCTCTAGAGACCACCACTCCTGGAAGTTTCCCCTCCCCTGACTTCCACAACACTCTTTCTCCTGGTTTCTCTCCTTTTCTTTTCTCCATTTTCTGCAGGCTCCATTGGCCCCTCCTCACATAATCAAGACCTTCACCCAGTTCTATACCAGTCCTCTTGTCTTCCCGCTGGAGACCATCTCTCATCCTCCTGTAACTGTGCACACCAGGCCCTGGCTGCACACTGAGACACAATAGTAAAGAAGTCTCATACAGTGCCAGCTCTCATGGAGCTTAGTTTCTAGATCATATCTTCCCTCACTGACCTCACCCACTCCCTCGCAAAGTTATAAATGCACTAGGCACACAAATGAAATGAAATGAGTCACAAATCAAGATTCATATCCTTCCTCAAAACATCAAATGTTCATTTCCAACTCCTTTCTGCACACATCTCCCAAGTCAGAGTCAAAATACAGCTTATTTCCCATGCCATCCTCACTGCCAACCTCTAGTTCTGGATATTTGATTGGCTTGCTTAATAAATGCTGAATTCAGCTCAACCTACAAAATTACCATTCTTCTTGATGCTCGTGTTACCTTAGCATCACCTTCTTTTCCTTCTTGTCTCATAGCCAATCAGATACCAGAATCTACTCTTTCCCTGAAACACCTCCCTCATCTGTCCCTTCCTCTTCATCTCTACTGCAAATGATTTTGTCCAGGCCCTCATTATTTCCCCTAATTGATCTTCCTTTCACTCACTCACTTCATCATTCACATATAATTTTGGTTAGTGTTGTCCCCACACACCAAAGTTGCAGGTTCGATTCCAGGTCAGGACATATACAAGAATCAACAAATATTTTGAAACCATGTGCCAAGAGCCAGCCACCAGATACAGCAGAGAGTAGTCTGCACCCTCCCAGGGCTTAGTTTGTAAGACCACAATTAAATAACTGTACTAAAAGGAAAATATGCGAAGTAAACTCAGTGTCGTGGAAATACCTCACTATGCACAGTAAGAAAAGCCTGCCTCTTCTCTCGAATTACCCCCAAATGTTTAAGCTGAGAGCTGAACTATTAATAAAAGTTAGAAGAGGGTGAAAGAATGCTGGGCAGGACAGGGGAGGGGGTTAAAAAGTTGTGAGAAGTTCAGTTTAACTAACAAAGATTTGCGATGATGAGAGGCTAGAAAGAGAATGAAAGAAAGGCAGGGACCAGATCATGCACTTGCAAGAAAGTCACTTAAGGATTTTAAGCAAGTTTTATGATGGGATTTAGCAAATCCACTCCGGCTGGTAGAAAACTGATCAAAGAAAAATAAGCCCTCTTTCCAAACACCGTCCCTTCCATTGCTATTACCCTGATAAACGGCTAGAGTAAGCTCCAAAGAGTTTCACAGTCCTCGCCCTGCGAAGAATCCAACTCGGCTGGGCTCTCAGAGCCTCTCTCCCCCACCCCCGTCCCTACCACCCCGTGAGGCTTGGCCTGGTTGCCCTCTCTTGCCAATCTTTTTCCTCTCAAATCTCCCACACACCCTAAAACAAAGACCTCGCTTTCACATAAGGGTTAACCATTCTTCACGCTCTGTTTGGAACACCCTTCAGCCTTTCATTTCCTTCTCCACCGTGTAAACGCCCAGTCAATCACTCCTTAAAACTCGTTCAAGCGGCGCCTCTTCCTGCCAAACTCTGACCATCCAATCGCAGTAAATTACCCTCCCGGTCCGGGGTACACTGGCTAGTGTTTCTCCCGCTAGACTGTAAACTGCTTGGACGCTATAACACGGTCCCTCTAATTTCCAGCTCTGTGCAGAAGCGGCGCGTGCTAGACACAACCGCGCCCAGGCACGCCTCCTGAAACGCACTGGCACCCTCAAAGCGGAGTCGTGGGTTCGCTTTCTGTAATAATGATCCTCTACCCAAGGCCACAACCGCCAAACTGCAGCCGGGTCCCCAAAGCTCGGCGGGGGTGAAGGCTGCGGGACTCCGCCTTTTCATCACAACCTGCTTCCTCGTTTTCTGACTGCTGCTTTCCGCCACCAAACACTCCAGGCACCAGAACGGCCCAGCCCGCCACAGGTGAACGCAACCCGCCGCTTCCGGGATGTTGCCTTGGTTACAGAGTCCCACCCATTCTCCTGCGTACATCCGGTAAGGCCAGTGCGCAGGCGCCTCCCATCGTTTATTTTGAGCTGTGGGACCGACAGTTCCTCCTGTGTGCCCTGCATTTTTCCCAAGTGCCCGAAGCATGCGGGGTGTGAGGCAGAGCTTTGGAGGTTGGCAGTGTAGCATTACCCAATTTCTTGTGAATTCTCTAGAAGAAAGATACTGCTCTCTACACCAAGATTCGCATATCACATTTACTCGCTTTCACCTCTTTACTTAAAAATGTTTATTACCAGTGTACCAAAGACTGCTAGATTTCACAGAGTCTAAAAACAGGCAAGGTCCCTGTCCACAGGAAGCTTACAGCATAGTAGCAAACAGCTATCAATGACACAAGTGTAAAATTAAAACTGTGACAAGTGCTAAGAAGTAAGCCTAATAAACAGATACTAAGCTTATAAAAATCTTTGAATTATTCAGAAAAGCTGAAAAACAGAGGGAGCCACATATACAAACGTGTGTGATAAGTGCAAAGCATGAGGAAAAGTCCAGTATACCTGGAGTTCAGAGAGCAGGGGAGTTTGGCAAGAGGTCGGCTGCCCTTGTAGACCTTGATTGCAGGCATGTCAAAGACTTCACAAAGCTGTCCTGAAAAACAGAGTGAATTTGCTTCAATAAGACATCTTCCTTCAATCTCTGGTTTTCTGCTATTAAGACACACATGCACATGGACTGGCAAATACATGTTCAACATATAGATGCAAAAAAGTAAAATACAATTTTAAAAAACTCTGCCTTTTAATAGCTTCTCTCTGATTAAGGAAGTTTCATGTAGATATATCCAATAATCAATGAATATAATTCCCTGCATACATCCTCTACTCACTGCCCC
This sequence comes from Sturnira hondurensis, assembly GCF_014824575.4. Lineage (NCBI taxonomy): Eukaryota > Metazoa > Chordata > Mammalia > Chiroptera > Phyllostomidae > Sturnira > Sturnira hondurensis. Next base: position 479,855 of record NW_028082350.1, read on the forward strand.
ACTGACTTACTGCAACACCTGACAGAAGTACAATCTTGGCCCTCCCAACACTACTTACTAAGCGCCTACTCCCTTGCAACTACAATCAGAAGGAGAAAAACAACTGGCCAAGCAAATATTATATTCATGATGACTGATTTCTGGTAGGCCCTTCAAAATGCCTGAAGACTGTATCACAGATCTTTGCTCCACTGATTCTCCTAACCTTCTAAATGACAACTTTGTACCTTCTTTCAGTGATCTTGCTTCATACTTCACTGACAACTTCCATAAGATCCAATTATTAATTCAATCCTCCTAATAGCATCTTTACACACAACCTGCCTTCTAGAAGCTAAAAAAAAAACCAAACACAAAAAATATGAAGAAAATTACATCAAGTATATAATAATCAAGAAGGCAGCAAGAAAAGAGGAAGACCAAAAATGAGATGGATCGACTCTACAAAAGAAGCCGTAGGCCTGAGTCTACAGGAGCTGAGCAGGGCTGCTGAGAACAGGATGTTGTGGGCATCACTCATTCATATGGTCACCCAGAGTTGGAGTCAACTCAACAGCATGTAACATACACACATAATCATCAGATTGCTCAGAACCAATGATTAAGGGGAAAAATCTTAAAAGCAGCCAGGGAAGAAGGACATTACAGAGGAACAAAACAAAGAACAACATCGTATTTCTCATCAGAAGCATTACAAACAAGTAGACAATAACACATCTGAAACATATTGAAAGAAAAAAACTGTCAACCTAGAATTCTATAATTGTCAAAAATATTTTTAAATGAGGATAAAATAAAGATGCTTCCACATGCAACTGATAGAATTTGTCATGAGTAGACCTTCAATATGAGAAATGGTAGGTGGGTACTTGAAGCAGAAGAGAAATGGTATCAGAAGGGAACCTAGATCTATACAATGAAGAGCACTGGAAACAGCTACAAGAGGTAAATATATAAGACTCTTTTTCTTATTAATTAAATCTCTTTAAAAGAATATAGACTACTTAAATATAATAAAAATGTACTGTGAGGTTTATATGTAAAAGTAAACTACATGTCAACAGTAGCATAAAGGCCAGAGAAGAGAAATATATCATAAAACAAGTTTCAGTAAATGCAAAATGATTCATCTTGAACTTCCTGCCAAGATGGAAGCATAGGTAGATACACTTTGCCTCCTCACACAACCAAAAGAAGGTCAACAATAAATTTAAAAACAAAAATAACCAGAACTGCCAGAAAATTGTATGGTATAGATGTCCAACAGCCAAAGAGTTAAAGAACAATCATTCATCCAGACTGGTAGGAGGGGCAGAGATGGGCAGCCAGAACGAAGAGAATTCATAGCAAGGCAGTGGCTGGAGGACCACGTAGGCTAGGCAGAGACTGTCAGAGCAGGTGGTCCCACATTTGCATGTGGATAAATCGGGATGAGCATCTGGGGGAGTGAGACAGACTGCACAACCCACGATTCCAGCACAGGGAAATAAAGCCTCAAAATCTCTGACTAAAAAGCAAAAAACCTGTGGGGGTTTGCTGTGGCAGGAGAAACTCCCAGCCTCACAGGAGAATTCGTTAGAGAGATTTACGGGGTCCTTGAATGTACACAAACCGACCCACCCAGGAATCAGCACCACAAGGGCCCAATTTGCTTGTGGGTAGTGGAGGAAGTGACTAAAATCCTGCCGAAAGCTCAGCTAGCAGCATTGTTCCCTCTTGGACCCCTCCCCCACATTTAGTACCACAAGGAAGCCTAGTAGGTTGCCCCACCCTGGCAAATACCCAAGGCTCTGCCCCTTACTATGTAACAGGTGTGCTGAGACAAAAAATATATATATATGGCCCAAATGAAAAAACAGATCAAATCTCCAGAAAAAATACAACAAAGTGATGAAGAGATACCCAACCTATCAGATGCAGAGTTTAAAACACTGGTAATCATGATGCTCACAGAAATGGTTGAGTATGGTCACAAAATAGAGGAAAAAATGAAAGCTATGAGAACTGAAATAAAGAAAAATGTACAGGGAACCAACAGTGAAGGAAAGAAAACCAGAACTCAAACCAAAGATTTAGAGCAGAAGGAAGAAATAATCATTTAACCAGAACAAAATGAAAAAAACAAGAATTAAAAAAAAGGAGGAGAGGCTTAGGAACCTCCAGGACAAATTTAAACATTCTAATATCCAAATCAGAGGGGTACCTGAAGGAGAAGAGGAAAAGGAAGAAATTTAAAACTTATGTTAAAAAATAATGAGGGAGAACTTCCCTAATCGGGCAAAGGAAATAGACTTCCAGGAAGTCCAGGAAGCTGAGAGTCCCAAAGAAACTGGACCCAAGGAGGAACCCACCAGGGGGCATCATAATTACATTACCCAAGATCAAAGAGAAGGAGAGAGTCTTAAAAGCAGCAAGAAAAAAGGAGACAGTTACCTACAAAGGAGTTCCCATAAGTCTATCAGCTGATTCCTCAAAAGAAACCTTGTAGGCAAGAAGGGGCTGGAAAGAAGTATTTGAAGTCATGAAAGTCAAGGACCTACATCCAAGATTACTCTATCCACCAAAGCTATTATTTAGAATAGAAGGGCAGATAAAGTGCTTCCCAGATAAGGTCAAGTTAAAGGAGTTCATCATCACCAAGCTCTTATTATATGAAATGTGAAAGGGACTATCTGAGAAAAATGCGATGATCAAGAATGTGAACAGTAAAATTACAAGAAACTCAAAACCATCATCAACTGAACCTAAAAACAAAAACAAACTAAGCAAACAACTAGAACAGGAACAGAATTACAGAAATGAAGATCACATGGAGGATTATCCTTGGGGAGGAGAGAGTGGAGAATGGGGGAAAGCATAAATGGTAGGTACAAAATAGATAGGGGGAGGTTAAGAATAGTACAGGAAATGGAGAAACCAAAGAACGTATATGTTCAACCCATAGACATGAACTAAGGTGGAGGAATCCTGGTGGGAGGGGCAGTGCAGGGCAGAGGTGAATAAAGTGGAGAAAAATATGGGACAACTGTAATAGCATAATCAATAAAATATATATTTTTAAAAGCATTCAATTCATAGTAGGTATGCTCTCTACACACAATGAAATTAAATCAGAAATCAATAGCATAATTTTTTGACAATTACCTCACAATTTTGGGGAAAAATATACACTTCTAACTAAGCCATTAATCAAACAAGAAATGAAAATGGAAAGTACAATATATTTTGAATTGAATGAAAATGAAATACAGCATATTATAATTTATGGAATGTAACTGGGAATAGTACTTCAAAAGAAACTTATAGAACTAAACACTTATGTGAGAAAAGTTCTCAAATCTATGACATCAGCTTCTACTTTTAGAAATTAGATAAAAAAGATCACGCTAAATCCAAAGTAAGAAGAAAGAAATAAAAAAGGTTGAAGCTGAATCAATAAAATAGAAAAGCAAAAATAAGAGAGAAAACCAATGAAACTAATAGCTGGACTTTGAGAAGAGTGATTAAATTGATACACCTCTAAACAAGTTGATCAGGAAAAAAATGCATATAAATTACCAATATCAGAAATAAGAGGTGACAGACTCTACAGGTACTAAGAGAATAATATAATATTTTGAACAACTTTATGTCAATAAATTTGACAACATAGATAAAGTGAACAAATTCCTTTAAAGACATAAATTATTAAGCTTTCTAAAAAAATTGGATAAACTGAATAACCCTATATCCACTAAAGAAATTAAAATTGCAGTTAAAAAAAAAAAAACTAGAGGCCCAGATGGCTTCAGCAGTAAATTCTACCAAACATTTGGCGGGGGCAGGGAGGGAGGGACGTCACTAGTTCTACACAAACACTTAAAAAATTGAAGAAGGAATACTTCTCAACTCACTCTATGAGGCCAAAATTACCCTGATAGCTGAACCTAAGAGAGGCATTACCAAAAAAGAAAACTACAGACTAATACCCCACAAGAATATATGGGTACAGAATTTCAACAAAATTCATGTAACAAAATAATTATGTTGAGTGAAAAAAGCCAGAGAGAGGAGGTGGAGGAGGTGGGAGAAGGGAGAAGGAAGACACATACTGTGTAGGTCTATTTATATAAGACTCTAGAAAATGAAAACTAATATCACGACAGAAAACAGACCAATGCTTGCTTGGGAGTAGAAAGGAAGCAGGGAGGAAGTAAGAGAGAGACTTAAAGGAGGAGGGAAACTTTAGAGCATGGTGAATACACAGGTAATGTGTATATATATATATATAAAACACAGTTGACATGTGTGTGTTAAATATGTGGGGTTTGTTGTGTGTCCATTATACCTCAGGAAAGCTCTTTATTTAGCTTTCTCTGAGTGGTCCAAATAGGAGCCAGATACGCTTTACAAACCATAAGATTTCCTACTTCTATTTAGCCCACCTGCATCTTCTAATCAGAGTGTTTCTGAAGTCTTCTCTTTGTTTTACTATAAACCATGTTCACACTCCTCCTGTTTTTGAGTCTCTGCTAAACACAAATGGTGGCTAAAATCCTTCCTATATCAAGCTCTGAATAGTCTCTGTTTATCCTCATGTTTATAGTTTTTTGCTTTCACAACTACTTATATTTTTATAATATTGATTTTTTAATATTGGGAAGATTCATCTCGACTACTACTGAGATGAATCATTCTCTTTGTATTTTCTAATTTTTAAAATGTAAAAATACCTAAACTTGGATATAAATCATATGAATCTCTGGTTAGTGGTAAAAAAACAAACATTGATAAGCTGCCAGCCATGACCAAATCATGACCATTCCGATTGTTGCAGAGGCTATGATTTGGCTTCCTAGACTGATTGCTGCAGAAATTGTGGGTCAAGTTCTATTCTTATATATGGCCTGGCTATTGTCTCTCTGAGTATTCAGTCTCTCAGTCCCTCCTTTTGGTCATTCTCACTTGCAAGAATTTGATCAATTCAAGGAAGGCTAGAGATCCCCATCTTCACCATCTGGGAAAATCCACTTGTCTCCATAGGGTCCTGGATTGTGAGATCTTCTTGACCTTTTTATTGTTTTTACCATCATGACCTTTTTACCATCATGACAATCATCTGACAAGAGAGCAGGTGCACAGATGCATTTAAGACTCCAGGCAGAATGCAGTAGGCCAAAATCATGGCCATTATAACAAAAACAATAACAACTAATGGTTCCTATAAGATGCTTCAGATTCAGGAACCCCAATTGCCCAACCCGAGCCAAAAGAATAAATGCCATAGGTCATGAAGGACAAATTTACAGGGTCAAGGAGCTTTATCCTTGAGACAATGCATAGCTTATTTTACCATGATCATTTCATTAATCCAAGAAGTATTGGCAGTGGCACAGACACCGCCACGACTAGCAAGCAATAAATAAAAAGCAATCTAACTGTCTACCACTGCTCATGGCAATGAGCTAAGACTCATTTGTATTCCATCTAGGGATTATGTAGTATCATTAATAACTCCTGTCAAAGTTAGTGATAAGATTCTTACAGCCTTTTCTATTTGCATAATTTTCACCATCAGGACGACTGCTCTGATTGTTAGTATAAACAGTCAGTAATTCTTCCAGGTAGAGTACCTGAACAATCAAGGGTGGCCTCCTTTCGAAGCTTGTATCTGAGTCTGAATTTATATCCTTGGCTGTTTATAGAATTATAGTCTCTGGGTATAAACAAGTCTTGGAATACTATTACTGAAGTACATGAAGTATTAGCCTTAGGCAAACAAGACCATGTGTCCTGGCCACAAAGGAAGTAGTAACCTGTAGAGGCACATGGACATCCATGAAAAAGATGGTCACAACATGAAGTCAGAACCAAAGCCTTGCATGTTTGGGTCTCTATTAGTCTCTTCCAAGTCGCAAGTATTTGACTCATCACCCTACAAAGTTTTTAAAATTCAAATTTAGAGTTACCTGGGGCCTGATAAATACATTATAGTAATTGGTTATTTTTCTGGGAGAAGGGAAACTAGTAAAATCATTCATTAATGTGTTTAAAGTCTTTTGTCCATGTGGGTTCAAGTAGAACCACCATTGGTTATAATTCCTTGTGATTTAATTTGGTAAGACTAGAATATTCCAGAAGTTTATATGGTGAGGGTGCAGGGATGGGTGGCATATTCAACAATAAGACTGAGGGCGGGGACTACTACTATACAAGATAACCTATGAATGGTGTTAGAATGAACACGTTCTAATCTAACAATTATACTAAAGTGGGGAGAGAAAAGAGGCCATTTCGGGTAGAAAACACCAGTGTTCTATAGTAAATGAGGAGGAGAATGATTATCAACAAGCAAGTCAGAAACAAAACAAGAATTCAACAAGGTTCTCCATCCAATGTCTTAGGTAGGGGGTGTCCATTATCTGAGGCCATGTGCTTATTCCAAAAGTCTTGGGTCAACTGGCTATTTCCAAAGAGGTTGCTTCTAGCGATCTCTGAGAATCCTTAGCTTAAAGTGCCGTGTTGGGGTAGCCTTCCAGTTGTGGAGAATTCTGAGTTTTTTCTTCAGTTTTGAAATATGTAATCAAGGGTTGACTTGCCAAAGTTTCACTAATGTATTTATTTTTAATGATCCTTGATAAGGTCCCATCTGATGAGTTTCAAGAGAATTTTTTATCCAATGTCTCTTCCAATAGATGAAATTTCCTGGTTGCTGATTATAAAGAGCTTTAACTGAAGCAAGACAACCGTGAGGTTCCCCTTCTTATCGTAAGGGCAGTGGAGTAGCAGGGTTCAGGGCCTTGCAGGAATTAATAGTAATATGAGAGGGAGAAAGCAACAGAAATCCCTAAGGGGCTAATTGACTGACTGAAGTGCTGTATATTTCAGTCAGTAGTAAAGTCTGCACTGCATGAGGAACCATAAGGTCGAATAAGGAGCCTAGAATAAATTCAGCAGAAGCTTTGATACTTTTTGCAATGGCAATATTGCCCTAAGAGAAGGGGTATCAGTCTTTGCAACTGGCTTGAGGCTGAGGCTACAGTGGTGATGGGGTTTTGGTATTTCCCACAAAGCTGAGTTAAAAACCCAAGGTTTTCCCGGAACATTCATGCACAAATAGACAAAAGGATTTTTTTGTTGTTAGAGATGTCTAGGGAAACAGACTGTTAAGAGTCTTCTTTAGATAATAGAAGACTTGTTTAATACTTGGGCTTTCAAAAAAGAATTCTTACTGCAGATTTAGCTATTTCATTAAAAGATGTCACAATCTCAGAAAAATCTGCCCCCACTGTCTGAAATACCCAGTAAGACATAGACATCATCTCAATTGTACTTTTTCAAGTAGTCCAGGATAAGTTTTGATAGTCTCTAGCCTGTCGTGAGAGAATGTCTTCCCTTCTTTAAAAAGGTCATGCCTTAAATTATGGACTATATTTTGGCAAAACTGTAATCTACATTTTTTGAAATTATATTTCCGTTTTCTACTAAGGCTGAGAACAAGTAAGTGGAATCCTGTTTACAAGGCTTATCTGAACAAAGTAGAAAATTATCTATAAAAAATTTAGATCTTTTAATTCTTGATTAAGGACCTAGGAAAATAAGAGGGGCTTTAGGAAACTCTTTGGACCTACCTGTCCATGTAGAGTATTGTCCTCGCCAGAGTATTTCCTCGCCAGAGGAAAAAAAAATGTTGGCTGTTCTGTGTTGGGACACGCCAAGAAAGAGCAATAATCCTCTACAGAGAGGCAGGTAGGTGGGGAAGAACTGCTGACAGGAGAGTATTTAGCACTAGATACTAATGGGAAGGGAGGAACATCAATTGTATTGATGTGCCTGAGATCTTGAACAAATCAATACTCTTGTCCATTTGGTTTCTTTACTGGCAGAGCAGGAGTGTTACAAGGTTTAGTGCAGATTATGAAAAGGACTTGGATCTTTTATTTGTTCCAGCTTTGGGGAAATTCGGCTAACAGTTTGGTAGAATATATTTGAACTTTAATAGATTCCACTCCAATTATTTTTCCTGTGTCAAAGGGAATTCTGCAGTATTGAAAGTCAGGTACAGTGTTAAGATATTCATCTAGAGTATACATCAAGCATAGGGAAAAAGAAAAAGTTTATATAGAACAGACACAAGTTGATTACAAATGCTGTAGACGAGTCCTCTGAAACTTCAAGAAATAGTCCTTCTGGTGTGCATTTAATATTATAGTTCTATTTGTGAGGTGGTGGGGAAAAGGGGAAAGTTTCAGAAATGCTCTGAATAGATCTTGGTAACATGGAAAGCAGGAGTCACACTAACCAGAAGCAGAATATTTTATGGTTTGCGAGGCGTATTTGGCTTTCTCTTATTGACCTTGAGTTGGAAGGAAGGACAAAAATTGGGGAAGCTGGCAGTCATTGACCAAGTGCTAACTGTTCTGGGCTATTTCTTAAAGAGGTTGTAGATCAAAGGTCTATTGTCATATATGGTCTGGCCATTGTTTGTGTATTCATTCTCTCACAGTGGAAGATTTGCATAGTAGATATTTTTTAAAACCTGGCTGATGGATTGTATTTTACTTGTTAGCTATTGGACTGGGAGATCTACAAGAATAATGTTTAGCTGTGGAGCATTTGAAACTGTCTAAGGCACTTTCAAGTACATCCCCACACCCTGCCGTTTTATCCTTATAGCAATCTTGTGATCCAGGGAGGTTAATGACCTTGAATCATTCAATGAATTTGGTCTAGAATTAGGATTGCATCATAGTATAGAGTGATTTGTAATGTATCACTCAAAATGTCAGGCATAGATATCACCTATAATGTCTTTAAAATAAATACTTTGGGTGTTGTACTATGATAATCTATTCCAATTGTTTCCAGTTTCACTGCTTAAAAGTAGGGTAAAGCCTTGAGGATCACAGCTCTCTACAAATACCTACAAGGCTGTCATGTGGAAGAAGGATTAAGTTTATTCCTATGGCTCCAGAGGGCAGAACACATGCCAATGAATGGGAGAGAGTCAAATTTCAATTAAAATGTGAAAATATCTTTCTAATAGCACACTTGTCTTCAATGAAGAGGTTGTCTTGTGAGAGTCTGGTCACCCTCTCTCCTAGTGTTGAGTAAGACTCCATGATACTACAGCCCTGGTGAGCACCTGAAAACTGGCCTGGCCAGCTGCCCTCAAAGAGCTTCACAAACTTCAAGTTTATAAAATTCTCTTAAATTCTAAAATGAGACATAGACATTTTAAATACAGCAGTTATAGTCATTCAAATTCTGGATGAAGTTATGATGCTATGTTCTTTAAAAACAGCAAGCTCTATTTTAAACTTTAACCACTGCACTTTTCATTGAATTAATAATTTTGTCCTTACACCACATATTTTCAAGAATATTTTTAAAGTAGAAATTGCCCTAATAAGCAGTCATCTCACACAATCTTCCATTAGCATTGTTTTCTGATTGTGCAGTTATAAAACTTTACAACAAATGTAATGCACTTATTTTTGAAGTTTTAATAAATTTTAGAAATTCAGTGGGGTGAAAAGAAAAAACTCCCTTTGAATGGTAAATGCTGGAATTTTAATCTTAATCTCAACTCTTTGAATAAGATCTGTTTCTTCTTTGCAACTTCTTTTTTAATGTTCCTTCATGTCAAGCACAATTATATGCTTTTCTAGTTTATAAATAACTTGACACTGATATTAAAAAGTGAGTCCTCTTCTATACCCGAATTGTGATTTTTTTTTATGTTCTTCAGGGACTTCCAACATATCTTCTTTTCACCCACCTTTTATCTGGTTCTTTAACTGTTTAAATTGAGTCACCTAATTTTTATCAGAAAATTTCTTTTTAATACTGGAGTGTGTCTGTTTTTTGAAAAACAATTCAGAATCCTAGGGAATCTTTCAGAATCCGAGAAGTCATTACAGAGTGTAAATTAGGCAAGAGATTGGGTGGAAAGAAATGCTCTCTGCATATACCCAGTTACTCTGAATCTTCTTGGATAACTTCCGGGACCAGACTTCAGGCCGTGTTCAAATCTGTCCTCTTAACCACATCTATTTTTTTATGACCGTACATGTTTGCATACACGTTTGGTGAGGGAGGAGGAGAGAGAGAGAGAGAAAGAGAGAGAGAACGATGACGTGAGGCTCTTCTTGGAAAATAGCAGGTGACAAGGAAATAAAACAGGTGTTTGGAAAAGGTGTTCTATTAGAGAAGAAAGAATTAATAGTTAATAACCATCATTCAGAGAGCCGACTGGAGGACAAGCTCTGTTGCTGTCTATTTCTAGGCTTGCAGCCCAGTTGCACATTTATTTTAAAAAGATTGAATTTCCTGCTCAATGGCTGATCAGGTTGACCTTTCAAGACTAGTGAATATTTCTAATGTCTCCGTCGCTTTTTTTTTTAAGGTTGATGGGGAAACAGTCTGTTGAAATGTTGGCTAGGTGAGTTGGACACTCGGAAACGGACTTAGAAGCCCGAGAGCAACGCTACTGCTCACGGCCTGGGTACCCCTGGGCCCCCTCGCTCCCAGCCAGTGACCACCCCCCCACCCCCCCGCGGAGACCCCCTGTGGTGGCGTCTATATTTGATCCACCCTTCGCAAGTGCGTTGTCAGCACTCGCCCGCGGGGCTTGTGGAAGGGGTTGCGCGGAGGCCGGCTCCCGAGTCGGCGGGGGGCTTCGGAAGGACCGGCTCTGCGCTCGCCCTCTCCCGGGGCGGCTCTGCCTGCGGCCGGCGCGGCGCCCACCATGCGGCGACCCCCGCGGCTCGCGCTGCTGTGCGCGCTGCCCTGGCTCCTGCGGGCGGCGGCTCCCCGGGGCCCCGCGCAGCCCCAGGCTCAGCGGCGCGACCCCCACGACCCTGCCAGGGGCGCCGATTTCGATCACGTCTACAGCGGGGTGGTGAACCTCAGCACCGAGACCATCTACGCCTTCAACTACACCAGCCAGCCCGGCCAGGTAAGAAACTCGCTGCCCTCGCTCGACTTCCAGGCACTTTGCAGATCTCAGAGCCCCGTCGCCGCTTTCGGTCCTTTGGGAATTGACCTCGGGAGACCTCAGGGACCGGGGCCCGTAGTTCTTTCTCATTCAGAGCAATTACTGCCCAGCCAGAGCTGCGGGCTCTCCGCAGCCAGCCTTGGGAACAACTCCGCTCCCTTCGGTGCCTCCCCCCGGCCTGGTCGCTGGCATTTCTGGGCTTTATGAGGCTCTGTCTGGTTGCCCCCCACGGTCTGCGGGTCCTGACCACCGACTGGGCCTTTATCGGGGAAAGTCTTGATTTCTAGGGTCACGCGGGGAAAGGACCGCAACTCTCTTCCTAATCTCCAGAGGGGAAAGAAACTCATTTCATGTGGATGATTCATCCAGACGCCTGTATTTCATAGCGCATCGGGAAGAGGGAGCTGCTCGGAATCTAAAATGGGAATGTGTGAGAATGGACGCAAGCTGCAGACCTCTGTGCATTCATAGTCCCTTCCTGTGTTTCTGTACCATTGTCACACGTCTTTGCTCAGAGAAGCCAGAAGACCTGGCCAAAGACATTGGCATTGTAGCCATCCCCTGATCTATTGAGATTTTGATTTTTTAAAAGACGGATAGTTGTGTGGAAATTCTAGACCTATTTCTAACAAGAATTGAGGTGAGACAGGGGAGGAAATGACTTCCAGCAGCTATCCATTTGACACATGTACTCTGATTATACAACGTAAGAAAGGCATAAGTAGATTTTTTTCTTTAATCTGGTACCCTCTGGGGCACAGAGAAAATATAAGACTCCCCGTTGTACCTACCTGTCTCTGGATGTTCTTTCCATACAAACGTCTATGTATGCATCTCCTGCAATGCCCGGAGTCCCCACCTCCCCCCCACCCCAGCCGCGCCCGGGAATTCAGGAACTGATTATTGGGATACCATGCTATGCCTCCCTCTCTAACTCTCACTTAGGATGAGAACTCAGGGAGCTGGTGACTTCAGGTAAGTTCTAAGCTGGAGGGACCAATGTGCCTATCACCCTCCCAGTCATCTCCCAACCGTGTGTGCTGACCAAGGGCTCCGTCTCCAGTACGCACTACAGCCTAAGGGGCTGCTCTCCTGTGGCAGCACAACCCTCTCACCCTGTCGTGTCCTCCTATAACCTTCAGGCCGAGTGTCCTGAGGTGAGCAGAGTGGCCGAACATGCAGCCATTCCATTACAGATGAGTGGGAGGGGCAGTTTTTAAACAATGGTGATAATTAGTTTTTAAAATATCTTTGCATAACACAATAAAAAGTTGGTTATCTCAGCAGTCCCTAAAATTTTTCTAGTCTGAGGAATGAAGTTGGGAACCATGGGACTGACAGACAATTCAAGTATTTTAATGCCAGTGAGCAATAATATGAACCAGATATTCTCAACTCTGATAGCATTCTGAGACTCTCTCTGATATCCAGACAAGACAGTGGAACCCATTTAATGTGGGAAATTGCTGTTCTCTCCCTCCCATCAGTATTTCTGTTGATTTCTCCAGAGATGGCACTTTGCTGACCCATCCGTCCCAGTCCTGACTCTGCCCATTGACAGCCTCCTCTCTTCTCCGTCCCTTTTGCCCCACGTTGAACACTAGCAGCCCCTCCCTCCAATACCGTGAACATGGTGCTGTTGGATGTAACAAAATTTTCCTGAAGGTTTAGAGTAATGTAAGGAAAGTGCAGAACATCATTTCTGATTAAATCAGGAATCTAGGCAACGCTGTCATAACAACTTACCAGCTATTCCCCACCTGGGGAAATTTCAAGGTGGTGGTACGATTCTGGGGGCCCTGGCTTATCACCGTCTTCTTGGCCATCACCCGCCACAGATGGTAGCTTCTTCTCACTCTCTAAATTTTGGTTACTCTCTCATGTCAAGCAATTTTGCCTCTATCACCAAACCCAAACTCACTAGAGGATGCTGGAAAATAAAGGTCTGTAAGTCCAAGAGCAGACACTTGGCCCATGAGCAGTTTCCTGTAACCTGAGCTAGTCCTTGAGAGGGCTCGTCCCCTGAAGGGGCCATTTCCCACCTACCCCTCTTTAGTGCAACAAAGAATTTGGTTTACAAAAAACAATTCTAATTGTGGAATTTTAATCTTTTTTTCCCTTTTCTCTTCAAATGTTGTATTTGCCATTATTTTTCTTCAGCTTGGAGGAGAAAAGCTATTCTAAATTTTAAAGGAAGGAAGCTGCAGTGGGAGAGCCTTCCCTCCTAATCTTTCCTGTCAGCCACTGCATCTCCCATACCAAACTGCTGCCCCGGAGAGCTATTTAGCCAAGCATGTGTCATGCTAATTAGCTGAGCTCAGCACCCGAGAAAGTCACGCAGGCCTTCCAGGCAGACAGTAATGTAAATAGGAAGTTGCCATTAAAAAACCATCACTAAAGAATGGAGTGATTGGTTTGAAGAAGAATAATGAAAATAACAATGAAAGATGCAAGTTAGAGAAGATCATGTTTCATTTCATTTCCCTCCTTTGAAGAGGGGTGGATTTGCACTGTGGCACACTGTGGAACACAAGGTGTTCTAAAAACCACAGGGCTGGAGCAAAACTGGAAGGAAATCACCTTTTTGACTAGGACAAGGGGCACAAAAGCAGGTTTGTTGGAAATGAGAATACTTTTGTACAGACAGGTGGCGGCAATAATCAGATGTTTGTATTTGAGCTAGATGGTGATAAGGAGCCTTTAAGTAAAAATCTACCCACCCTGCAACAAGATGTTTTCTCTGAGACTTTCAGTAACAGAATTCATTGTTTGCCATGGCTTTTTGAATGTGAAATGTTTCCCTGGAAATAATTCCTTATTTTGTTCATTAAACTGAGGCAATTATCTTTTAAGACATATACTTCTCTATGACCAAGGAACAATCTTTGGCTTTATTAATATCAACCAGCAGTTGTGTATCTAGAACCAGTTGTACCAGCCTCTTGGATCCAGATTCAAAAAGCCTCGCCAGTTCTCATGAACAACGGTAACTTCTACCTATATGCATTACTGGTTTGGTAGAATTTAAGGCTGTGATGTGATAGCCTCAGTTCTCCTGGTCCTGTATATATTCTTCCTGTGTTCTCTGTACACTGAGGCAGAGAAGTAGCCTCTGATGTCCTCTTACTGAACTGGACTGGTGCTTGTTGAGGAGAGAATCATTTCAATGCCACATTACCTGGTTGGCTGGCTACTGTCTCAGCCAGCCCAGGCTGTTATAACAATACCATAGTCTGGGGGGTCTTAAAAAATATTTCTTAACTCAGTTCTAGAGGCTGGAAAGTCCTGGATCAAAGTGTCAGCAAGTTGGGCATTGGGTGAGAACTGACTTCCTGGCTCATAGACAGTGCCTTCTATCTGTGTCTGCACCGGCCCACAGCGCAGGGAGAAAAGCAAGCTCTCTCTCGTCTCTTAAGCTTATAAAGGGCACTACTCTCCTCATGAGTGCTCCAATCTTGTAATCTAAGTGCTTTCCAAAGGCCCTCTCTCCAAATACTATCACACTAGGGATTATGAACGAGGGTGGAGGGGAATACAAACGTTCACGGCAGTCACCTCCCACATCTTTCTCTGTGGCTCTGAAAATGGAGCATCAACATGTCATAAGGGTGTTACAGGCTGACCATACTCCAGTTATGGGTCTGATTTTGTGGAGGACCCATCTTCTCCTGCCTGGACCTGATAACCTTGTGCAAAGTTATATAATGGATTCGGTAGGTATGTGCTGTCCAATATGGCAGCCACTCTCCACATGGAGCTTTGGAACACTCGAAATGCAGCTAGTCCAAATGAGATGTACTGTAAATGTACAACACTCACCAGATTTTAAGACAGTATAAAAATAGCAAAAAATGTATCATTAATACTTTTATTGATTATGTATTATATACTGGATGTATTAGGTTAAATAAATATATTAATAAAGTTCACTTTACCTCTTCTACTTTTTAAATGAAAATTTAAAAGCATGTCTGATTCATATTGTATTTTTATTAGGCAGCATTTCGCCAAGTACTACAGGGTTTTGAGAACTCACTCATCCCTAAGATAGCTTTGTTGGAGGAAATGAGGCTTGAAAAGGTATTAATAAATAAACAAAACTTGGATAGGCAGAAAGAAAGGGGAATAAATCTGCTGTAAACATTGTGTGCAGATTTTTGTGTGGATTTATGTTTTCAACTCACCAAGGTAAATACCAAGGAGCTGAATTCCTGGGTCTTATGGTAAGAGTATGTTTAGTTTTATAAGGAGCTATCAAACTTGCCTTGTACAGTGACTGTACCATTTTGCATTCCCAGCAGCACTGAATGTGAGTCCCTGTTCCACATCCTCAGCTGCACCTGGTTTGGTCAGTGCTTTAGACTTTAGCCATTCCGGTATGTGTAGAGCAGTATCTCATTGTTTTAGTTTGCAATTTTCCGATGACATGCTGTTGAGCATCGATCTGTTCATGTGCTCATTTGCCAGCCATACATCTTCTTTGGTGAGGCGTCCATTCAAATTTTTTGTCCATTTTTTAGTTGCATTGTTTGTTTCCTTACTCCTGACTTTTGAGGGTCCTTTATAGATTTTGGATACCAATCTTTCATCAGATACAAGTTTTGCAAATATTTTCTCCTTGTCTGTGGCTTGTCTTTTTGTTCTCTTAATACTGGTTTTTTTCCCCCTCACAGAGGAGACATTTAAAAATTTAATGAAGCACTACTTAAGATTTTTTTCATGGGCCATGCCTTTGATACTGTGTCTAAGAAGCTGTCACTACCCTGACTGCTGTGACTCAGTGGGTTAGGCATGGTCCTGCCAAAAAGTTGCTGGTTAGATTCCCAGTCAGGGCACATGGCTGGGTTGCAGTCCAGGTCCCCAGTTGAGGGCATGTGAGAGGCAGCCACACATTGATGTCTCTCTCCCTCTCTTTCTCCCTCCTTTACCCACTCTCTAAAAAATAGACAAAGTCTTTTAAAATATATATAAAAAGAAAAAGTTGCCACCAAATCTAAGGGCGCTTAGATTTTCCCCTATGTTTTCTTTTGGAAGTTTTATAGATTTGAATTTTACGTTAAAGCTTATGATCCACTTTGAGTTCATTTTTGTAAAAGATATAAGGTTCCTGACTAGATTTTTTTTGTTTTTGCATATGATGTCCAATTGTTCCAGCACATGTGTTGAAAAGGTCACCCCATATTTTTAGTACTTCAGGATTGTGTACATGTGTTTATAGGCTGATGTGAACCAGAGTTTGAAGCAGGTTCTTACCTGGGGCTCATTGTTCTTATTATTCTCAGCCTTCCCTTTGGCAGCCGCCACCTCTGATTTCTACCCCTCTCTTGTTGCTCCTTTTTTCTGTATATTTTATGTCTCTGCTTTTCCCATCCTTTTTATCTTTCAAATCTTTCGGGAATGCTCTCGGCCCATCAAGCTCTTCTTCTTCTGTAATTGAGCTCTTCCGGCGATTGGAGGCCGTGCTGCTGGCAAACAGCCCTTCTTCTTCTGCACCTCAGGACGTAGGTTTTGTTCCTTCCTTCTGAACCGGAGCCGTGATGGGTGATCTCAGGTACTGGAGATCTGTCTCCCTCTTTTCAAGGTTTTGCTATAGAATTTTAATAGTGCTAATGGTAGAGGATGAAGGATTT
Organism: Sturnira hondurensis; assembly: GCF_014824575.4. Classification (NCBI taxonomy): domain Eukaryota; kingdom Metazoa; phylum Chordata; class Mammalia; order Chiroptera; family Phyllostomidae; genus Sturnira; species Sturnira hondurensis. Next base: position 496,463 of record NW_028082350.1, read on the forward strand.
TGTTTGTCAAGTCTACTTAGCTACAGAATTGTTACTGGGTTTGCATTTGAGATTTTTTCTGTTCTTTTTTTTCCCAACATTAAAAGAAACATTTACCCCTTGAAACCACAAAAGAGGGAACTGTATTTAAACTTAACAGCTCACAGGATCTTTTAAATCACCCAATCGCTTCTCACGTAACAGGAGGGAAAACTGAGAGCCAGTGAAATAAATTACTTGTCCAAAATCATGTAACTAGTTTGAAGAAAAGTCAGGAACATAACTCAGATTCCTGACAATGTTTCCTTAGGATATTTGTACTACACCCCTCTCCCTCCCACAAGAGCACCTCTTTAATCAACAAGAGTAAAAGTAATTTTAAAGTATCATAGTCATACTTCCACAGTCAGATTGTTTAACCACGTATGACTCCCTGACAATTACTGAAAACTGAAGCAAGAGGTTTTTCATTTTTGTTTTCCCTCGTGCATTGTCCAGGCATCCATTTGTCTGTCAGGTCAAGCAAGCAAGGTTGACACTAAGTAAAACTGAGAAGTGGGCAGATTTTCTTTCTTGTTTCACGGAGCCACGGCTACCCACCAACCATTATTGTGTTCTGACTCCCTGTGGACCAAAAGGGTCAATCTTCCTCACTTTTGTACTTTCTTTTCATCAGTGCTAAGTTCCTTTTTTGTGCCAGTCACAGGACAGCTTGGAGACCTGAGCAACTAGCCTGTATGTCACTCTAGGACAGCATTAATCCTGAGAACTGGTATTTCTGGATGCCCACGTCACAGCAGTGAAGATAAGCCATTGCAAACAGGAATGAATGACTGCTTCTGCCCTTTGTGGACAAAGTGACTCACACTCGTTTAATTAACCTAACTGGAAGCTTGTGTATGCTCCCCAAAATTTAACATGTAAATGCCCATGGCTTTGTTTCAGCCTCTTCAATATTTGCAAAAAGGAATCCTGTATTTGTCCCCCCTTCTCTCTATGCTATCTTCACTAGAATGGAAGAGTTATAGCTTTCTAAGAGAAAGGCAATGTTTACCTGGGTAACGAAGAGATAAAAAGTGGGAGATAAGGAAAGGGGCAACAGGGTGAAGTCTGGGAGTTAAGAGGTGGTTTGAGGTCTGTGGGCAGTGAGGCTCCAAGATAGTTGTGGTATATCAGTGGAGTAGACAGAGAAGGAAAGAGAATGTTGGGCCTAGCAAGATATTTACCTCCAAGCAACAGATATCAACCTGCTAATTCAAACAGAAAAGTGATTTTCTGGGGTGTTAGAGGCTGACCACATTCCAGTTACGGGTCTGGATTAGTAGGATTTGGGTATCTCACAAATCTGAGTTACCACACTCAGACTATGACTAGAAATCAAAGGAAACTAAACTGCAGGAAATTATAGCAACAGCTGGAAAACAGTATGGAAATTCCTCCAAAAAATTAGAAATGGAGCTGCCATACTACCCAGCAATACCACTTCTGGGTATTTATTTACCCAAAGAAAACAGAAATACTAATTAAAAAGGATAAATGCACCCCTATGTTCACTGCAGCATCATTTACAATAGCCAAGATATGGAAGCAACCTATGTGTCCATCAACAGATGAGTGGATGAAAATGTGGTGCATGGATATACAATGGAATATCACTCAGCAATAAAAATAAGAATGAAATCTTGCCATTTGTGACAACATTGTCAGACCTATGTGGTATCATGTTAAGTGAAATAAGTCAGAGAAAGACAAATACCATTATGATTTCACTTGTTCATGGAATCTTTAAAAAGCAAATAAACAAAACAAAACAGAAACAAACCCATATAGATAGATAGATAGATAGATAGATAGATAGATAGAACTTATGCTTGCCAAAAGGGAGAAGGATGGATGAGTGGAGGACAATTTAAAAAGAAAATGAAGACAAATATAAACTACTTTTAGGGATTAAAAAAAAGGAAAAATTTATAGCACAGCCATGCCACAGGAATAGTTTGATTAGGGGACCACCTAATGTTTCGCCGGGCACCACCACTTCCACTGCCATTAACTGTGGTCACTCCTGGATGCTACTGCCATAGACTCCAGTGGTGTCACCGTTGCCAGGACCTTCTAAAGTCTCCCTTCATCTTTGTACCATTAATCACCATTGAAAAGGCCACGTGGGAGCATCCAGCCATCTGAGCATGCATCATGTATCTGGCCTCTTTGGCATCCACAGGCAGCCCTCCCTCCCACAAAACTCAGGGGAGTGGAGTAGAGGAAGCTCCTCTAACACATGCTGGGATTTAGATGCTGGTTAGATTCCTAGATCAACCCCTCCAAAAGTCCTATGGGAAGGGTTTCTAGGGCATTTGTTGGAAGACAGCTATACATACTGAGACACAGGTGATAAGGGACCAAGATGTGGCAGGGAGGAAAACTGGGGTGTTGCAACCTTCTACCTATCCCTATTTCAAGAGGAACATCCAAGATACAGGAAGAAGATGGTGGAGAAATAGGTGGAAGTTATACTCACGTCCTTCCAGTTCTCAACTGGAATTATGGCTAAATTATATAATAATCAACCTGAACAACCAACTGAAGATTAGCTGAACAAAAATCTTATAACCAAGGACTTACAGAAGCCACATTGAGACTGGTAGGAAGTGTAGAGACATGAAAAGTGATGGGCCCACACCCACATGTGGCAGCTGAGAATATGGAGGGATATTTCAGCTACAAAGCACCCCCTTGAGGAATGTAGGGTCTCAACCTCATGGCAGGCTCCCTAGCCTGGAGCATCAGACCCAGGAGAGGCACCCACATGATATCTGGCTATGAAAATCAGCAGGGATTCTGTCTGCCAGGTAGAAACGGGAGTAAACTAGAAACCCATTGGCTCTTAAAGAGCCAATGCACAAAATCTCATTTTTGGCCACTGAGGCTCTGGCAGAGGAATGGCAGGTCACAGTAGTCTGGAGTCATGGGAGGACAGACTAGGGTGTGCTGAAGGGAATGCCACTAGGGACCCTGTGATGAGTCCCTCTCTGACACTACCCGCAGGCAAAATGAGGAGACAAAGAAACATGTTCCAAATGAAAAAGAAAAAAATCTTCAGGAAAAAATAACACTAAATGAAATGGAAGCAAGTAAACTACCAGATACAGAGTTCAAAACAATAGTTATAACAACACTCAAGGTATTTAGTAAGAACTTCAACAAAGAGCAAGAAAAAAAACCATATAAGCCACTAAAAAGAACCAGTCAGAAATGAAGAATATAATATCCAATATGAAGACTATATTAGAAGGAATCAACAACAGGCTAGATGAAACAGAGATCAAATGCGCAATTTGGAAAACAATGTAGAAGAAAACACACAATCAGAGCAGTAAAAAGAAAACAGATTTTTTAAAATTTATTTATTTACCTTTAGAGGGGAAGGGGAGAGGGGAAGGGGAGAGGGAGAGAAACATCAATGTATGGTTGCCTTTTGTGTGTCCCCTGCTGGGAGTTGGCCGGCAGGGAACCAGCCTGCAACCCAGGCATGTGCCCTGACTGGGAATTGAACCATGATCCTCTGGTTCGCAGGCCTGTGCTCAATCCACTGAGCTACACCAGCCAGGGCAAAAGAAAACAGATTTTAAAAATGAGGAGAGTCTCAGGGACTTTTGGGACCATATCAAGCACAATGACATCCACATTATAAGAGTACCAGAAGGAGAAGGGAAAGATCAAGATATCAAGAAACTGTTTGAAGAGCCCTAGCTGGTGTGGATCAGCGGATTAAGTGCCAGCCTGTGAACCAAAGAGTTGCCAGTTTGATTTCTAGTCAGGGCACATGCCTGGATTGTGGGCTGGGTCCCTGGTTGGAGGCCTGTGAGAGGCAACCACATGTGGAATGCCCTGTCCCACAGAGCTCTCCCAACCACCTCACATGAGAATGAGTCGTCCCAGACACAATCCGTTGTTCCAGTAGGAAAGAGGTGGCAATTCACTCTAGTGGATAATGCCCCAAGCCCTTCTCTAAAACAGCTTTTATTGGGATTGGTAAGTGCAAGGAATATCCAACAAATGTGCATAGCTCATCAATCAGTGTACAAACGCTAGTTATAAAAAACTGATATCATCTACAGATGACAACTGAAGAAACAGAGATTTGCCTCAGGTCAGGGTCTGCTAGACATGCTGGCGTCAGATGGTTGTTAAGGCATATTTCCTAAAATAAGGAGTTCACTCCTTATGCTTTGAACTTAAATATCTGGTTTACACCAACAGGGCTATAGCAAAGCAAAGCAAGCTTCAAAGGATACAATGAATACTTCAAGCCTGATTTCCCATGGGAATCCTTGGTGTTAGTATCAGGTTGTGCCTGCCACCAGCATTCCTAGTTTTCTGGTAGAGACTTACAGGCAAGGCCTTGCTCACATGGGGCTACAGTCTCCAAAACTGCACAAAATGGTCCTTAACAACCACACATTGATACATCTCTTCTTTTCATTCTCCCTCCCTTCCCCTCTCTCTAAAAATAAATAAATAAAATCTTTAAAAAATAAAAATAGTAAAAGAGAAACTATTTGAAGAAATAATGGCTGAAAACTTCCCTAACCTGGTGAAGGAAAAAGACATACATGTCCAGGAAGCACAGAGAGTCCCAAGCAAGATGAACTTAAAGATACCCACACATCATAATTAAAATGGCAAAGGTTAAAGACAAAGAGAGAATGTTAAAAGCAGGAAAAAGACGCTTATCTAGAAGAGACCTCCCATAAGACTGTCAGCTGATTTCTCAACAGAAACCTTGTAGCATAGAAGGAATTGGCACTAAATATTTAAGTGATGAAAAGCGAGGACCAACAATTAAAACTACTCTACCCAACAATGGTATCATTTAAAATCGGAGCAGAAATAAAGAGCTTCTCAGACTAGAAAAAGCTAAAGGAGTTCATCACCATCAAACCACTATTACAAGAAATGTTAAAGGGTCTTCATGAAGGAGGAGGAGGAGGAGGAGGAGGAAGAGAAGAAGGAGAAGAAGAAGAAGAAGATCAAGAAGAACAAGAACAAGAAGAACAAGAAGAACAAGAAGAGCAGTCAACATAATTATAAGAAATAAAAAAGCACCTATCAATAGTTACTTTAAATGTTTTGAGAAAAATATAGGGTAGCTGAATGAGTAAGAAAACAAGACTTTGCTTTCTATATGCTTTCTATGACAGACACACTTTAGAACAAAAGATATGCACAGACTGGAAGTAAGGGTTTGGAAAAATATGTTTCATGCAAATGCACATTTTTTAAAAAGCTGGGGTAGCAATACTTGTGTCAGATAAAATAGACTTTTAAAAAGGCTGTAAGAGACAAAGAAGGACATTACTTAATCATTAAAGGGAGCAATCCAAAATGTTTATAACCCTTGTAAATACTTATGCAACAACATAGGAGCACCTAAACATATAAAGCAAATTTTTATGGGTATAAAGGGGGAGATTGACAGAAATACAGCCATAGTAGGGGATTTTAAAATTCCATCCACATCAATGAATAGATCTGCCAAACAGAAAATTAACAAAAAAATAGTGGCCTTAAATGACACACTAGATCAGATGAATTAACTGATATCTTCAGAATTTTCACTCCAAAGAAGTAGAATATGCATTCTTTTCAAGTGCACTTGGAACATTTTCTAGGACAGATTGAAATCATATCGAGCATCTTCTCTGAACACAATGGCATGAAAATAGAAATCAATTACAGGAAAGAAACTGAAAAACACAAAAACACATGGAAAAATAAAGTCATAATAGCATATGACTGAACAATGAATTGGTAAATAGTGAGATCAAGGGAGAAATCAAAACTTACCTTGAGACAAATGAAAATGAACCACACAACAACCCAAAATCTATGGGACACAATGAGAGCAGTCCTAAGAGGGAAATTCATAGCAATACAGGCCTGCCTCAAGAAGCAAGAAAAATCTCAAATAGACAATCTAACCTTATACCTAAAGGAAATAAAGGAAAATAACACCAGAATAAAACCAAAAGTGAGTAGAAGAAAGGAAATAATAAAGATCAGCATGAAAATAAAGGGAAGAGTCTAAAACGACAATAAAAAAATCAATGAAACCAAGAGCTGGCTCTTAGAAAAGAGTAACAAGATTGATAAAGCTTTAAGCAGGCTCTTGAGGAGTGGTGGGGTGGGGAGAGAGAAGACCCAAATAAACAAAATCAGAAATGAAAGAGAAGTGACATCTAACACCACAGAAATGCAAAGGATTATAAGAAAGTATTACAAACAACCATATGCCAAAAAATTGGGCCATCTAGAAGAAATGGATAAATTCTTAGAAACATAAATTTTTCAAACTGAATCAAGAAGAAAAAAATCTGAATAGACTGATTAAAACTAATTAAATCAAAACAGTAATCAAAAACTCTCAGCCAGTAAAAGGTCTGAATTAAATGGCTTCACAGGTGAATATCTTCTTTCAAAGAAGAACTGTCACCTATCCTCAAAATATTCCAAAAAATTTAAGAGGAGGGTAGACCCCCAAGCTCATTTTACAAAGCCAGTATTATCCCAATTCAAAAATCAGATAAAGACGCTACAAAGAAAGAAAATTATAGGCCAATATTCCTGATGAACATAGACAGTAAAATCTTCAATAGCCCTGAGCCTTGTGGCTTAGTTGGTCGAGCATCATCCCGTAACAGGCCCCAGTTTGATTCCCAGTCAGGGAACGTGCCTGGTTCATGGGCTTCATCCCCAGTTAGGGTGCATACGAGAAGCAACCAATCAATGTTTCTCTCTCACATTAATGTTTCTCATCTTCTTTTTATCCCTCCCTTTCCATCTCTCAAAAAGTAAATAATAAAATAAAAGCCTTAAAAATCCTTAATAAAATATTAGCAAACTGGATCCAGCAATACATTTAAAAAGTCATACACCATGGTCAAGTGGAATTTATTTCTGTGATTCAAGGTTGGTACAATATTTGTAAATAAACTGGTGTAAAACACCACATAATGACTAAATAAAAATTTTAAAAAGTTAAACACCACATAATGAAAAATAAACAAAATGAAAATTGTATAATCATATTAATAAATGCAGAAAAAGCATTTGGAGAAATCCAACATTAATATCTGATAAAAACTCTCAGCAAAGTGGGAATAGAGGGAACATACCTACACACAATAAAAGCCATATATGACCAACCCACTGCTAGCATCATGCTCAATGGAGAAAAACTAAAAGTGTTTCCCTTAAGATGAGGAATAAGAAAGGGATGTTTGCTTTCACCACTCTTATTCAACATAGTACTGGAAGTCCTAGGCACAGCGATCAGACAAGAAGAAATAAAAGGTGTCCAAATTAGAAAGGAAGAAGTAAAACTGTCATTATCTGCAGATGACATGATACTGCCAAGGGTGTCCAACCCACGGCCTGTGGGCTGCATGCAGCCCAAAATAACTATGAGTGTGGCCCAACACAAAATCATAAGTTTACATAAAACCTTTCTGGGGCTCAGCAGTTTTCATTAGTGTTTATATATTTAATGTGTGGCCCAAGACAACTCTTCTTCCAATGTGGCCCAGAGATGCCAAAAGGTTGGACACCCATGATAGAAAACCCTAAAGATTCCATCAAAAACTATTAGAACTGATACGTGAAAATTGCAAATTCAAACCACAATGAGATATTAACTCACACCTGTTAGAATGGCTATCACCCACAAATGACCAGTATTGATGAAGATGTGGAGAAAAGGTAACCCTTGTCCACTGTTGGAAGGAATGCATATTGGTGCAGCCACTATGGAAAATAGTAAGGAGGTTCCCGAAAAAAATAAAAAAATGGAATTGCTTTGTGACCCAGGGATTCTAATTCTGGGTATTTATCTGAAGAAACACAAATCACTAATTTAAAAAAAATAAATTCGCCCCTATGTTTATTTCAGTGTTATTTACAATAACCGAGCTATGAAAACAACCCAACTCCCCATTAGTAGACAAGTGGATAAAAAAAGTGGTGGTACAGGCCCTGGCTAGTGTAGCTTAGTGAATTGAACATGGGCCTGCAAACCAAAGGGTCACCAGTTTTATTCCCACTCAGGGCACATGCCTGGATTGCTGGCCAGGTCCCCAGTAGGATGCGCACCAGAGGCAACCACACATTGATGTTTCTCTCCCTTTCTTTCTCCTTCCTTTCCCCTCTCTCTAAAAATAAACAAATAAAATCTTTTTAAAAAGTGGTGGAACGTATATACAATGGAATATTACTCAGTCACAAAAAAAAGAATGAAAATTTTACCATTTGCTACAGCATGGATGGACCTAGAGGATACTGTGGTAAATGAAATAAGTCACACAAAGAGAGACAAATACCATATGATTTCACTTATATGTGAAGTCTAAAGGACAATGTAAACAAACAAATAAAATTGAAACAGATTCATAGACAGAGCAGATTGGTGGTTGCCAGGGGAGAGTGGACTTGGGAGACTGGGTAAAAAAGATGAAGGGATGAAGAAGTGAAAATTGGAAGTTACAGAATAGTCATAGTGATGTAAAGTCCAACATACAGAACAGTAAATAATATTATGATAAATAGGTATGGTGCCAGGTGGGTACTGGAAATATTGAGGGGAAAACTTTGTAAGGTATGATTGCCCTAATCCTTATGCTGTAGAACTGAAACCAATACAAAATACTATTGGAAGTAAATTGTATTTGATAAACTAAATGTGATACATTAAAAATAAAGAGGAACATCCAATCTGAGTGTAAAAGAAGAGTATAATATATATTAATCTCCTCTACCATGTTCACTCTATAATTAGTAATGGTTTTGTCGATAAACATGACCTTTCTTGAAGTCTCTTCTATTGTATCCGTAATTTTTCTTGAAGATTTTGAAGGGGAACGTGTTTGCAGATAATCAGTTTTGACTCATTCAGAAAGCAGTTTCCTTTAGGTGATATTTATATCCTGTCAGATACTTACTTTGAATTATAAATGCCACTAGCATGACAGTAAATACCAACTCAGAAATAAATAGCTGATAAGCATCAGATTATAAGCCTCACAGTCACAGCCATAATTATCTAGTGGTTTTCCAGCTCCAGAGCATTAATTAAGGAGGTCTCAAAACAGTCATAGAAGAGACCTGCCTGCAGTGCAATCACTCAGCATAGAAATAAAATCCAGGGAGGCAATCCTGACTTCTGCCTCAAACTGTAAAATAATTATTTTTCCTTCTTCAGAGCCTTCATGGGAGACTAGTGTGAGTGGGAGATAGAAAAAGACAGGTAAGGTAAAGCAGAAAAAAGGAATCACATACAGGAGATGAGCAGACTCAGCATGGGCTCCTCACTCTCTCTCAGATCCTCTCCTGGAGAGGCCTGCAGACTGAGGGCCGTCAGCGGGCCAAGGTCCTGATGCAAAAATCTGAGCAACTCCGGAGAGACAGAAGGTGGTTAGCTCTCGGAGACAGAGGCAAACGGTGGCCCACAGTTTAAGAGGTCATGGATAGGAACTAGGTTGGTTGAGAGCCTTTTGTTGTGCTTTTTGGCCTCCCACTATTTGGCCTAGACGGATGCCACCTGCCCTGCCTCATCGCCATTGTGAGGGGCTGGCTGGACTCTGTGGGGTAATGTCTGTGGAGGCCAGTTGGAAGGCAGAAAAATGACCCTGCTCAGTTGGCCTGCCGACTCTGAGCATCTCTCCTTCCCCACCGCCCCCTTCACAAGGTGGGGCCAGGAGATTACAAGGAAGCAGGAAGAGGGGGCGGTGATATGAAGATAAAATTAGATGGGAGGACGAAGACTAGATTGCTGAAAGGGGTGAAAAGGGTGTGGGCAACTCCGAGGCCCCCTACCCTAAAGGGGTTTCTATTCTAATCTCCTGTCTATCCTCCCTTCTCACATCGAACCTCTCCCCTCTGCGGTTCTCAGTAGCACTACCCTAGATAGCTGATGCGGCAGGGAGCTCACAGGCGAGAATAACATCAGGTCTGCAGAAGGAAGTTAGGAGAGATATCAAACTGAATGACCTTTACCAGATATAGCAGAATTAATAAACAGAAGGAATAAGACTTTAAAATAAGTAAAGTGAGTATCCTCAAAGACATATGGATAGAAAGACATTGTTAAAAGTAAGCAGGTTACAGTTACAAAAATGAACTACGTGAAATCCCCGATTTTAAAAATAATGCTGTTTAGTAAACCTCAGCAGTGTGTTGGGCATTAGCATGAACAACAGATTAGAGAACTGGAGGGTCAGGTTGAGGTTCTGCCTGAAAATATATAGAATAGAAACAAAAAAATATAAGAAATTGGCAACTCTTTTCCCTTCCCCCCTATTATCCAACATGAAAACACAAAAAAGAGAAACTGGTGGGGAGCTGAAGGAGAAGTGTTGACATCTACATAACAGGGGGCCCAAAAGAGAAAAATAAATAGAGAGAAAGAGAAATTTTTGTAGATATAATGCTGAAGAATTCAGAACAGCCACCTTCCTGACATCCTGCAGGTATTTTTTTTGGCAGGGGGGACTTGTTGAAAGCTACAAACTTAGCTGGACTACCTCCACTCATATAGAAACAGCAAATAGTTGTAGTGTGTGTACTAAGTGTTAAATACATGCTGGATTCCAAATATGTTACATATAAAATCCTTGACAAGAGACGAAACAAGTACATGGAACAATTAGCAAATATTACAGATCATAAAAAATGATGTCATTGAGTGCTAAACTGGATAGTACGGTCCATAGGTTTTGTGAGTATAAAGTGGTAAGATCAGGGTGACTTAATGGCTTCAGGACATACCTGACTTGACATCATTCTTGTGAAAACTACCAGAGACAGCCTGATTCTGTAGGATAGTTTTGGGGCTGCATGTAAAAGGGTTCCATATATAGTGAAAGTTTGACTTCTCAACATCTGAACCCCATTTCTCCATGTTTCAGGGAATTCCCCATTTCAGGAGTCTTCAGTAGAGGTAGAGCCACTTCCTCAAGCAAAGCAGTACCTTCTTTCACATCCTCTACCCACCCTGAACCCCAAGGTCAGGCATGGTTGTGTGGCCTCAGTGCTGCTTTCTCACATCTTCTTTCTGAAGACATTGACTTGGGATCCAATGATGCAGGGAAATAGCTGTTCAGTAGCAACATAGGCAACATTGGGTTTCCAGAGATGGCCATGGCAATGGGGTAGGGGCACTTAAAACCTCCCAGAGGCCCTGACTGGTATAGCTCAGTGAATTGAGCATGGGCCTGTGAAACAGGATCGAGGTTCGATTCCTGGTCAGGGCACATGCCTGGGTTGCAGGCCAGTTCCTAGCAGGGAATGCACGAGAGGCAACCATACATTGATATTTCTCTCCCTCTCTCCTTCCCTTCCCCTCTAAAGATAAATAAGTAAAATCTTTTTAAAAACCTCCCAGAGGATTTCTATTGCCTTTAGAGTAAACCCCAACCTCCCTAGCATGATTTATAAGACTCTTCAAGACAATAACAGCCCTTCGTGTACTTCATACTTCAGACAGACTGATTTTCTCTTAGTCCTTCAAATATTCCTCAGGCATTCTCTCTCTCTTCTCACCCTTCTTCTTTTTTCCTCCCTCCTTCCTTATGTCTACTATACTCTTCCCTTTGTTTGGACACTTCTCTTGCTCTGTCCCACATTTTTCTGGTTAATTCCTACTTATCCTTTAGGAAAATATTTCTCCTGAAAGTCTATGCCCTGCATGCACTTCCACAGGAACTTGAATGTTAAGTCAATGACTTGTTTACTTGGCATCCATGTGCAAACCCGTGACCTCAATGAGGGTGGTGACTATGTCTACACGGGTTAGTGACACATCTCCTGTGCCCAGAACTATGCCTGGCACAGGAGGGGCAGTCAAATATTTACTGAATGAACAAAGTTCATCCTAAAGTATATTAGCTAGAATCTAGATTGGATATCATTATGAATTCCTGGCCTGCCAGTTATTATACCTCTCTTCAATATGTCTCATGTTTTTATTGGAGTTGAAATTTTCAATGTAAAATTTAGATCATAAACCAAAAGAGGAACTTATATATGAATATACTTGTGTCTCAGTTATTTTTGGAATAGTGAAATTGGTAAGATGAGATCTGCAAAGTATGCTTCTTAGAAAAGTGCTCTGAATACAAAATGCCGAGAACCTAAAAGTGTAGTGAATAAATAACTCCCAAGGGGTAAACTGCTCTTTTCAATGTAATGGATGGGCTGTTCCAGGAAAGCTGGAAGCCAAGTTGTGAAAGGAAATTAATATCGTACGTGAGATGAACAGTAAAAGCTTTTTTTTTTTGCCAGAGTGATTGGGCTTATAAGTGTGTCTCCAAACATGGACAAGAGACAGTCAGTAACTGATTGATTGGTGAATGGGTGAGAGAGGACAGCTCCAAGGCCCAGGTGGGACAGCTTTGCCTTCTTTTCTGCCTGGTGCTCTGCAGTCACAAAATACTGTCACCTGCAGACTAGGAAGATGATGGATAAACTGGGTGTTACTATTCCTATTCTGCAGCTGAGTAAACTGAGGCCCAGAAAGATTAAGTGATGTTTCCAAGGTCGCCCAGATAACAGAAGTGAATGCCAGAAATAAAATCCAAGTCTACATATCTTTCTTCATTATGGCATTAGGTTACAAAGATGATTTTCCAAGGCTGACTCAGGTAGAAGGAATTTTAAACAGTCACATCAATAACTAAAACAATTATTTTAATGATTACATATTTTTTAAAATGTGACCTGTGCAGTTCAGTTCCCTCCGGTAGATATGAAAAGCTTTGGATGGAATGCTTCATTTAATAGACTTTCTAGCTCTAGTAGGAGAGGGATTGGAAAATAGCAAGACCAGTTTGCTCAAGGACAGCTGTTTTCATACAACAGTCACCAAACGGACTCTCCCAGCAGGCCTGCCTTCACTTAGCACAAACGGTCTTGCTATTAGGCACAAGGTGGAACTAAGCCAATGGTCAGGGAAAGGTACAGAGTCTTGGAGAGTGACTTTATCATTTAAAAATCCTACAAATATAATGTTATGGGTTGATTTATGTCCCCTCAAAGTATATGTTGAAGTCCTAACCTCTAGGACTTGTGACTGTGACCTTATGCAAACACAAGGACTTTGTAGATCTAATCAGATGAGGTCATTAAAGTGGACCATAATCCAAAGTTGGTGATATCCCCATAAGAAGTGGGAAATTTCAACACAGACATGCATAGAGAGGGAAAACAGCATGTTGTTTATACAAGGTCTGTCTGGGAAAAGTCCAGCCATGGTTAATACAACAAGAATGGTTTCCCCAACATCGATGTAACCTGGCAGCCAAGGAGAGTGGACTGGAATGTGCATGAGTGAACAATGACAACTTCACTGTACTAGTCAGTGGGGGTGGAAGACACCATTGAGTGAGCATGTGTGCTGTAAGGCCATGCATTCAAAATGACTGAGTGAGTAGAGCAACAAATCTGCATCAAATTTTGCATTAAGCTCGAACTTTCCTCTGCAGAAACTATTCAGATGATTCAGAAGGTGGCAGCTATGGGCAACTGGTGATTGGCAGCTTTATCATGACAGTGCTCCTGCTCGTGGATCACATCTCATACAGGGTTTTTGGTGAAACATCTAATCACCCAGGTGACTCAGACCCCCTATAGCACAGATTTGGTGCCCTGTGACTTCTGGCTTTTCCCAAAACTAAAATTGATTCTGAAAGGGAAGAGATTTCAGACTGCCAAAAGATTCAGGAAAATATGACAGACAGCCAATGGTAACTGGGAGAACTATGTGAGGTCCCAAAGTGCCTACGCCATTGTCCTATGTACATTGTTTCTTGTATCTTCTTTCTTCTTCAACAAATATCTCCGTTTTCCATATTACATGGCTAGATACCTTCTGGAATATATATATATATATATATGTGTATATATATATATATATATATATATATATATATGTGTGTGTGTGTGTGTGTATATATATATATATTCCAGAGAGAGAGATCTATGTATAGATGTATAGATATATAGATATATATAGATATGTAGATATATAGATATATATAGAGAGAATCGGGGGGAGAGGGAAGCAGAGAGAGAGAAAGAGACTGAGACTGTGATGGAGAAAGTTGGCATAAACAAATAAAGCACTAGGGTAAGATAGACTACGAACAAAATGAGCCAGGAGAACATAAGGCTGTGTTTGGGGACTGAGTGTTTGTCACATCCCCAAATAACAAAAAGCCCTTATAAAATGAGTATTGCCACTTAGAATTGAGCAAACACAGAGGTCATATCATGGCTTCTTTTTATTACATTATAAAATATTTTAGACATGTAAACAAGTATAGAAAATAATATAACAAACACCTGTGTACCTACAACTCAGTTTAAGAAACAAAGGACAATTAAGATCACTGTTTACACCCACCCATTCTCTTCCTTCATCCCCCAAAATAACCATTTGGGAGAAATAAATTCTTCATAGGTCTTTTGATTTCTGCACATCTTGTAGGAAGTCACTGACTGAAATTTTTTTTCTACACTATCATTCCGAGGATATCAGTATAGCAAACAGCCTCAGAAGATAGAGACAGTGTCTCTCACTGGAGCAAAGATCAGGCAGGCTTGCTGCCCATCATAAAAGATACAGGTTCCCTAAGCTCATGGTACCTCTTCTGTAGTGCAACCTAGTGCATGTATGTAGGCATCCATCTGGTCCCATTCACATCACCTTCATGGTAGTTGGAGGCAACGTGAAACAATACAAAACAAATATGACAATGCTCATGATACTTACTATGACAATAATAATGAAGTCCTTTGTCTCCAACCCAGGAGTCTGTTTCTTCTATCAATATTGATGAAACTGTGGCAAGTGGGGTAACTTCTCAGATCCTTCACAGCTTTTGAAACTGTTATTTTAAATTTGGTGTTCATCATTTCCATGTTATATTTTATTAGAGATGTATATATAAAAATATAGCATTGTTTTGCTAGTTTACAAAGGTTTTTTTTATATTTTATTTATTTATCTTTAGAGGGGAAGGGAAGGAGAGAGGGAGAGAAACATCAATGTATGGTTGCCTTTCGTGCGTCCCCTGCTGGGAGTTGGCCTGCAGGGAACTGGCCTGCAACCCAGGCATGTGCCCTGACTGGGAATCGAACCGCGATCATCTGGTTCGCAGGTCTGTGCTCAATCCACTGAGCTACACCAGCCAGGGCCTTGTTTACAAAGTTTATATAAGTGGAATCATGCAGTGGGTAGCCTTCAGCAACCTGCTCATTCTCTCAATTTATCTTTTTGAGTTATCCATACTGACCCACATTCTATTTTATTCATTTTTAACTATTCTATACATTTTATTGTATGGATAAAATTTATTTATTCATTCACCTATTATTTAGCTTGCTTTTATTGCTATTTAGGACATTTCCAAATTTTGTTATTGCTACAAGTGCTTGCAATGAACATTCTAGTTTGGAATTTCTTGTAAATATGTAAGCAAGTATTTATTATGTATAAATTTAGGAGTGGACATGCTGGAATATAATGTGAACTCATCTTCAGCTTTAGTAGAGACTGCCAATTTGCTCTCTGAAGTGGTTGTGTCAAATAACATTTACATAAATGATACGCAAGAGTTCTGATTCTCTACATTCTTGCAAATGTGGCGTCGCCATATGGTTCAGGCTTTACCTTTCTAATGAGTGTAAAGTGCTGAACATCTTTTCACATGTTCTTTAGTCATTTTTCTCCTTTTCAGCTACTGTTTATATCCTTTACATATTTTTCTATTTTTTAATTTTTCCTATGAGATTAAAAGTTCTTTGTATATATTCAAGATACTGATATTTTATTTTTTATATATGTATAAATAACACCTCCAAGTCTTTGGCTTGTCTCTTCCCTTCATGTACAGAGTTTATCCACATAGTTTCACGGTAGGTGAAGTTTAAAGTTTAAATTCCATTTCACAGTGGAATGATAGGAGAAGCCTATATCCATAGTGATGTTCAGTGGCACTGGGGGTTCAAAACAGTGACAGTAGCATGATCTAGCCAAGCACTGTGTGGCGGCTGTGACTCAAGCAGCTTGGGTTGTAGTCATGATTCTTCTTCAAAGAAGTCATATCACTTCTCCTGTAAATGGAACCTTCGGACTGGATGATTCCCCTGAGCACTTTCCCAGATTTAAGGTTCTCTAACACTGTGTCAAGGTTACATGCACCAGGCAGGCGGTGGCAGGACCTATGTGGATGTGCCCTACTTCACTATAACTTGGGAAGTGACTGGCCAGCCTCTGTGTTGTTTTGCCTGACTCCCTCACGTGGTACTACTTTGTCCGCCATGTGCTCACACTGTCTGCTTGTGCTGCTACAGTACTGTCATCACATTATCCTGTTGGTGATGACACCATTTGTCTCTCTGACTAGATCATGAGCTTCTCAAGGACAGGGTTGCCTTTAGTATATCCACTGCACCCCACCCCCATAGCTCTTGACTCAGTGAAATGTTTGATGAATGATAGGGAGAGCATGGGAGGAGAGGAAGAAAGTATGGAAAGAGGGAAGGAAGAAAAGAAGGAAGAACCAGAGAATCTAAACACCTCCCCCGAGATATACACAAGTGAACACAACAAAGTTACTAAAACAATTATACATTAGGAAAAGGAACCGCTTACAAAAAGTACTTTAGCTCTATTATAAGTGGAGTCAGTTGTTCCCGATCACACAATGATCTTAATAACAGTGATGTGCTTAAAGCAGTGGTGTGCTTGATAATGGAAACCAATAATCTCTGACTCTTAATCTAATTGTTCCAGCTAATAGAGCCTACAACTTCATTACTCTAACAAAACCAAACTAGATTTTGAATTAAATTCATTTTGATTCTCTTTATGCCACAGAGCCTTATTACTTACAATTCTGAAATTTTCCCTGCTGACATATTTTCAAAGATTATAAGGAGCCTAAGCTTTAAGATGTCGCATGATCTCTGATCTATATGATATCAGAGATGGGAGTACTTAAATAATTCTTCCCCCTTGGCTGTAATATAATTTTATGCTTATAATAAATGTAGGAAGAAAACAAAATCTATATAATAAAAGTGATCTGTTGTCTTGACAATAGGAAGAAGCAACAGGAGGAAAAATCTTGGCTCTTAAGAATGGTGTATTGCAAGGTGTTAGGGTCCATTATGCATGGTCAACACCCTGTTCTTCATTTAGTTTTGTCTTTACACAGCTTACCTCGCTGTGCAAATGTAATCCAATTTTCACAGATGCACATTAGGTTTGGGAAAGGCAAAGCAAATTGTGAATAGGGCTCTTTATCCTTTCCTGGGGGTAAGAACATTATCTGTTCTTTTGGAAAACTGCCCAGTGTCTTCTAGTTCCTACTTTAACGTATATTTTTTGCAATTTATTATAATAGTATATCTGAGTTTGTTTTTATTATAATTAGTAAGATCATTATTAAATAACAAGAAAGTAAATGAGTTACAGGAGCCAGAACAGGAATAAAATTCGGGTGTGGAGATGAGTAGCAGATTGGGGTAACCGTGGCAGTGGTACGTCTGCTCTGCTCTGCTCTCAGCAGGCCTCCTTCCTGCCAGCCCAGATAAAGTCCTACCGGACACCAGCTTCCGGATGCTGATGTGTTGCCGACAAAGGGGCACACCCTCTAGATGATTTCTTTGAAACAGTACTTCACAAAGTGTGGGCTTCAATGCATGTGCATCAGAAACCCCTGGCATGCTTATTGAAAATGTGTATTTTAAAGTTATGTTCCTGATCTGCTCAATAGAAACTTAAGAAGCACTGCCTTAGAGTAAAGCATGAAGTAAAATGGAGGAAAATTCCTTTCAGCACAAAGTGTCTAAGAAGGAAGAAGGAGGCTGGATTCTAGGTAAAGAAAAGGGAAGCAAACAAGCTAAAGATGAAGCTAGACCTGTACACAACTTTCCTTAGGTTTTACTATAGTTCTGACTACTGTAAACTTAAGCCAGACTAATGTGTGCTCTACAAAGATGCACTATACTATAATACTGGTGACCATTTGTGTTACAAACCTTAGAAGTGAGTGTGCTTCTAAGCTAATTCATTCTGTCAGCACTAGGGATGCCAAAGATGAAGTCTGCAGCTTCCTAGAGAGCCAGGCAAGCAAGTAACAGTTAAAATACAGATGGTCCACAATGAGACACCACTTGCCCTGCCACCCAGCTAAGATGGTTATAATAAAGAAGACAGGCAATAACAAGTGTTGTCAAGGACTTGGAGAACTTGGAACCCTTATACATCGCTGGTTATGTAAATTGCTGGAATTTAAAATGATGTACCTCTTTGGAAAGCATTTTAGCAGTTCCTAAAAAGTTGAACATACGCTTACTATGTCACCTAGCAATTCTACTCCTAGGTATATATTCAAAAGAATTGAAAATATATATTCACACAAAACTTGTACATAAATGATGATAGCTCCTACCCTTTGTGACAGAATGGATGGAACTGGAGAGCATTATGTAAGTGAAATAAGCCAGGCAGTTAAAGACAGATACTACATGATCTCACCTATAAGTGGAACCTAATTGACAAAATAAACAAGCAGGCAAAATATAACCAGAGATATTGAAATTAAGAACAAACTGACAGCAACCAGAGGGGAGGTGGGAGGGAATAATGGGGGGAAGAAACTGGGGAAGGATTGTCAAGGAACATGTATAAAGGACACATGGACAAAACCAAAGTGGGTAGGATCGAGGGTGGGAGGTGGTGATGGCTGGGGTTGGGAGAGTGATGAGGGGAAAATGGAGACAACTGCGTTTGAACAATTTTTTAAAAAAGGTAATTGGTAATTCTGAGAAGACAATCAAGAGCCAGTAGTTTATTTTTGAGGCTAGATGATAATGAATGCTCTAAAATACGGCACAAAATCCTCAAATTTGCATAACTATACAATATTAGACCATGAGGGGAGACTTCCTTCTGACCTCACTGGTGATCAGTTTGTCCCCCAATATATGCAATTTAATGGTCTGTATCATTTTTATCATGTCACTGCAGGTGTTATTTTTACTCATATAAATACCTAATCTTGTTAGATACTTATCCCTGCTAATTATTTCTACTGTGTCTAAAGCAAGCCACTTGCAGCCTGGCTTAAGAATAAGAGTACCTTCTTCCTGGAGCCAAGCAGAAAAAAAAAGAAAAAAAACTCTCAAAGTTTACGGTAAAATACACTTTAGTTTATTTTATTGAAACTTGATATAGCATTTTGGTAAAGGTAATGTAGCTTTATTTTAAAAAAGATTTAAAAAATGTTGATAGCAACATTGTTTGTAATGGCCATAAAGTAGAAACAACCAAAATGTCCATCAACTGAAGAGTACATCAACAAAGGTGGTATCTTCATACAATGGAATATTATTTAGCAATAAAAATAAGTGAAATATTGATACATGCTACAACATGGAAGAACCCTGAAAACCTTATGCTAAGCAAAATTAGCCAGATACCAAAGAACGTATGTATTATTTCATTTATAATAAATGTCAAAATAGACAAGTCCATGGAAACAGCAATTAGAATAGTGGCTACCAGGTACTGAGAGAAGGAGATAAGGAGTGACTGGTAATGGATACAGGGCTTCTTTTGGGGGGGGTGGAAATATTCTGGAATTAGAAAGTGGTCATGATTGCACAGCTGTGTGAATATCCTGAAAACTACTGAATTGTACACTTTAAGAGTCAGTTGCGTGGTGCATGAATTATATTTCAGCTTTAAAAAGTCATAGAAGAAATGTCCGAGAAAAAAGTAGTAAATTTGACTACATGGAAAAAAATACTTTGTGATTGTTTACAGGGAAACTCACTTCTATTCCCTTCTCCTCGCAGTCACAACACTTCTGGCACCAGAGTTGGGTTTGCCACACATCAGGCAATTCTGTGACACCAGCTGAGGGTCCCCTCAATTCACTTCAGTTCTGACACTACCTACCTGATGTTAGCCTCATATCTCAGAGGTTGAGGGTGCAGTCCTACAAGACTGCCCACCTCCCACCTCAGAGTGCCAATTGCAAGTCCAGGTTGTCACTGCTGCTTCTGATCAGCTAGCTGTAAATCAGAGGCTTCCATGATCTGCTTTCTTAAGTTTGATTATCTGCTAGAGCAGCTCACAGAACTCAAGAAAACAGTTTATTGACTAGATTACTGGTTCGTTATAAAAGGATGTAACTCAGGAAGCGCCATAGGAAAGAGATGCATAGGGTGAGCTCCAGAAAGCTCTCCAATACAGGAGTTTCTGCCCCTGTGGAGTTTAGGTAGCCTGGCTCTGTGTATGTGCATTGGATATGCTCACCAACCCAAGAGTTTTCTGACCCCTGTATTTCGGGAAATTTTATGAAAGGTTCATCACGTGCGCATAATCAATCATTAACTCACTCTCTAGCTCCTTCGCCTTCCTGGAGGATGGGGGAGTGGAGATGAAAATTTCAACCTTCTGTTTATGGCTCACTTGGTCTCTCTGGTAGCTCTCATCCTGAAGCTATCCAGGAACCCAAGAGTCTCCTCACTAGAGCAAAAAAGACTCCTATCACCCAGGAAATTCCAAGGGATATAGAAGGTCTGTCAAGAACCAGGGTCAGAGTTCAAGTATGAGAGCAAAATATGCTCCTAGTGCTTGTATCACTTAGAAATTTTTAAGAGTTTTAGGAGCCCTGTGTTAGGAACTGGGAGCCGGGGCTATATATAAAATATACATTTTCTATTATTTCATAGTGGTATTAACATACCATATAAAGGTAATCAGAGTCCAAATGGTAGGATGGGGCAATATTAGGGAAGATTTCCCACAGAGAACTTCAGAGATAAGGATATCCAGAGGCCAGTCATTGGGGACATAGCCCTTTTGAGGAACAGCAGGTAATTGTGCATGTGGGGCATTGGCAGGCAAAGAAATTACAGAAGAAGGCAGTGATCAAGCCTTCGGGGATTCAAATTAGTGGAGCAAAGATGGACTTGTTAATAAGTGGTATTGGTTGAACTAAAAAGAACATATTAAAAAAGATAAAATTGACATCATTTCTCATACTGTATACTATTATTTATAAAAATAAAACCATAAAATACTAGAAGAAAATCTAGGTCTCATGAACCTGGAATAGTAAAAATCTTCTCATCTGTGATACATAATCCAAGGAAAAGATTAAGAAATTCAGTTCTTGGAATTTACTCAAGCCTCTAGCTCTAACTACTAGTTTATGGGAAATCTAGGAGACAAAGGAATCTGTTCAAAGGCAGACACCACACGAGACAATTGACGAAATCTAGAATGTGGTTACTTAAGGTTTGTTCTGCTTCTTTGTGAGCTGCTTTCTGTTACAAGTAAATGCCCACTCACCCACCCCCAAAAAGGAGGGAGGGGCACCTTCCAATTAAAAGAGACTCAAAAGAGATATCCACCAAATGCAATGTTGACTCTTAAAAAAAAGAAAAGCAATTTTTGAAACAAATAAAGAAATTCAAATCCTGTGTGCATATTAAATAATTCTTAAAAATTATTAATTTTATTAAGTACAATAATGGAAATACATTTATGTTAACAGAGACTTTATCTCTTAGAGATAAATGTTCAACTATTTATAGATGAAATGGTAAAATCTTTGGTATTTACTTTAAAATAATCCAGTAAGGGTCTTTGTGGGAAATAGGAAGTATAAATGAAATTAAACAGTATACTCCTAATAATTATTAAAACTAGATTAGCCCTGGCCAGTGTGGCTCAGTTGGTTGGACAATTGTCCCATAACTAAAAGATTTCGAGTTCGATTCCCCGTCAGGGCACATACCTATACCGAAGGTTCGATCCCCGGCCTGGGGAAGGCAACCAATTGATGCCTCTCCCCCACATTGATGTTTCTCTCACTCCCTTCCTTTCTAAAAACAATGAAAATAAAATGTCCTTGGGTCAGGATTCAAAACAGAAAGCTAGATAAGTATGTGAACATTTGTTATACTATTCTTGTCACTTTAGGGTAAATCTGAAAACTCCCAGAGCCACTGAAGGCCTTTCCATCAGGAGAATGCCAAGATGAACTTGTCATCTGAAGGGTTGTAGCCTGAGCATATGAAGACTAGATAAGGTCCTATCAAGGAGGTTCACAGTCACAAAGGATGGAACTCTGAGAGTGGAGGGGAGGGTCTTGGTATGGACAGTATGAACTCCTTCACAGGAGCAGCAGAACTCGATGGATGACCTGTTGGTTGAGAAAGCTAAAGAAACAGGAATCAAGGATGACTCTCAGGTTTCAGGCTTAGATGGCTGCATAGTGGAGCCATTCACCAGCAAAGGAATTCAGGAAAGATGAAAGTTAGAGGTCAAGGGAGTGATAGATGCCATTTCTGACAAGCTGGATTTGAGGTGCCTGTGGAACATCCAGAACCTGGGAAGGAGGCCTGCACTAGAGATGGGGTTTAGGCAGTTATCAGCTGCAGTGTGATTTCCATAGAAACATGTGGAGTGTAGGCACAGAAAATGCTCCCTTCATGAGCAAGTACTTATTAGCAAATTAACAAATCACTCTTGGACTGCTTTAACATTAACAAATCAAAGTGGCTTAATCAGGGAGAATAATATAAGAGAACCAGATGGTAGTATGTGATATCCATACTATTCTGTTTCCTCTTAATTTCCATTTTGAACATGTGATAGATATTCAAGGTTTAACTGTAGGATTTTCTCGTTTCATTTTTCTTCCCTCAGTAAAGGAGTTTTCGAGAGAACACTAAGGTTTTAATACATTAGGGGGAAAAAATCTCATGCGAAAGATCAAATTTTACTTTTTCTTTTTACCTTACCCTCCTTCTATTTTGCTCCTTCCATGCTGCCTGTGGTGTTGTAAAAACTGAAAGAAAACACCCAAACCCTCTAGATCGAGGGCCACAGTTCAATTTCCTGTCTCTAACATAGCCATGAGGACGTCAGATCCGTGGGATGACATCCGTATTCGGAAGGGACCACATAGCCTGTGATACAAAAATGCAGTTTGTGTCAGGGATTGATTTATGCCTTGAAGCAGCACAAAGAGAACAAAACTCAGCCCCTGTAGTATTTGTTGCTGGGGAAGCTTTAGACCATCTGCTAGTCTCTAATAAAACATAACATTTTGGTTTGAAGCACAGAATGACTTTCCAAAAAATAAAGTGAAAATAAAGTTTGTCAGCAATCGAGACTCTTGTAGGTCTTTTTTAAAAGAGATATTTGTATCTTTAGCATTTATATTCAGAATAGAACTAAAGGACATTAATACCTTTCTGTTTCAGTTCTGGGCTTATTCTCAAAATCTCGTGTTGACTGCCCAAGTGGGACTCCCCAGCCCACCACTGGAAGCCTCCACAATTTGGCTTCACCCAAGACCACTTAAGTCAGTTGGGCCCCAGCATCAGTTCTTTAGAACATCTTCCCTGGTGATTTGAACATGCTGTCAAGGCTGAGACCCACTGTGGTTACAAGAGGAGTGAGGAAAAGACAACCCAGGCACTGGGATTACCTATGGTCAGAAGTAAATGTGAAAAATGCAAGTTTTTCAGAGCCTTGGGTGGCAGCTACGATGTGTGTGCCTGTGCCTGTGTGATATGCGTTACCTATGTCTGCCGTGGCCCACAGGTAAACGCCGTGCGGGTGTATGTGAACAGCTCTTCGGAGAACCTCGACTACCCGGTCCTGGTGGTGGTTCGCCAGCAGAAAGAGGTGCTGTCCTGGCAGGTTCCTCTGCTCTTCCAAGGACTGTAAGTGGGCCTTTTCCCAGACGGTGCCACTACGTTGTTTCTTTCAATGGCCCAGATCCCAGCTGGTCTTTTCCCTAGTGTAACGAGAAATCTGACATTTGGAATGTGGACGTACTATGCACACTCAGTGCAAACACAAGTTGTGGCACACACCCTGACGTGTGTGGCTCTGTTCAACCTCCGTGCCCTTTGAGGCTGACATGAGAACTCTGCCTAGATATGCAGCACCCGGAAGAACTTCTATCATTTTACTCCCATTCAGAATTAAATAAATGTTCTGTAGCTCTTGACTGGTTGGTGGGTCATCCACTGAGGGTAGGACAAGGCCCAGCAGTCAACTTAAATGAGTAACACTTCTTCCATTCTTCAAAATGCCCACTGTGCGTTCTTCATCCACAATATTTATTGAACACCACTAGGTGATACATGCTGGTGATGTAACAGTGTGGAAAACCAACAAAGCCCCTGCCCTCACGGAGTTTATATTTTCACAGGGGAAACTATACAAGGTACTATAGAAGTACAAGAAAAAGCCCAGAGAGCATTTAGACATGACATATAGTATGTGTTAAATTGTTTTCAAAGATTGAGGAATTTGAAAATTAAAATACTGACTTGAACGTTGGGGCTTTTTAGTAAAGCCCCAACTAAATGCTCCATTTAGTAAAAGCTTAAAGAATGGAAAAATGGGTTTACCTGATTGCCTTATCAGGATAGTTTCTTTTTTATAATTTGATGTTTTCCTCATTGAAATTAGGAGGATGGTTTAGCACAATAATGTAGACACTGCCTAAGTGCTAGTTAGCACCGAACAGACCTCGCATCCCTGTGACTATGCTACAGAGCCCTGTGCCAAAGTACACCGCTTCTATAATCACTATCAGTAGGTCCAGTCTGAAGTTTAAAATATAAGGGCTTGAAAACAAACTTGGGAGAAGTGAAATGCAGTACACTTCTTTCCCTGCTTGTTCACTGAGTCTCTCTGTCTTATTCTGGCCGGTTTTTCCCTTTGTTGGCTGCTGCAGATACCAGAGGACCTACAACTACCAAGAAGTGAGCCGCACCTTATGTCCCTCAGAAGCAACCAATGAAACGGGACCACTGGAACAACTGGTATTTGTAGATATAGCATCCATGGCACCCCTGGGTGCCCAGTACAAACTGCTGGTTACCAAGATCAAGCACTTCCAGCTACAGTAAGCAGGACTTCCCCCGGGCCTCTCTCTGTTCACTGATTTGCTCTTCCAGTGCTTGTGAATGCTCAGTCCAGCTTCCTTCCCTACACATCAGCACTCTAGAAGGACATTATCTGCGTGGCATACTGCCTTAGCCCTTCTGACCTCTCCTGCTCACACTGGGCAGCAGAGCCTTACATATTCAGTCCACTGGGGAGGCAGCAGGGGATGGTGCAGAGAACGGTGGTTGGCCTCATAGGTGTGTCTGTTCTCGGGGGTCAGGATGAGGGCCTTGTCCTGTCTGCAGTCTAGGCAGGGGTCACTGCTGACTGGGTGTTTTGTATTACTCACCAGTGCCACTCTCCTGGAGGAAATTTTGTTTTTGTTTTAAGGAAGACCTTACATTACTTTTTTTGTGTGTTGTTACTGTTATTCCAGTTTTCTCCTTCCAGGTTGGGAATGTACACAGATGGAAAATAATATGTTATGTGGTTTGTTCTTTATGCAAAAACTAAAGATTATTTCCTCCTTCTCCTTGCACTTCCATTCTTTGTGACAAAATCAGTTGGGAAACACTATGGCAAACTGTTTACATTAGAGGTGAAGTATAACAAATTCAGTTGATGGCATTGTGTCCAAGGGATTTATTCTCACCCCAAGGTTATTCTTGTAACACATTGTGTAAATCTGTGTAAAATTTAAAAAGAAAGGCTAAGACTCATCTTACAGCCAGAAACTTCAGGGATTTTTCTGCATTATGCAACTCTAAGCTCAAAGCATTTTAAGGGTTCAAACTATTTCCTTCCCTCTCATTATTTTAAATCTATTTTAAATGAAATATGGGGTGGGGCAAAATAGGCTTACATTTGAGAGTACATGAAACACAGAGTTTATTCTTGTATTATTTATTAACTTTCTATTCTCTTCCATACAAACAACTGAAACCTACCCTGTACCTTTTTCCCCACCCTGTTTTGTTATATTGGTTATATAAACATTGGAATTTGTACTCATCAAAAGTATTGTTAAAAGAACAAAATGATAGGCCTTCTGGCCAAGATGGGGACATAGGTAGACATGCTTCACCTTCTCGTGCAACCATAGAGAGAATTACAACTACATATCAAAACAAATAACATCTACAACTGTCAGAAAATTGAGCTGTATAGAAAGCTGACAACCAAGGATATAAAGAAGCCACATTCATCCAGATGGATAAAAAGGATGGACTCAGAGAGAAAGGTGTAGAGATGAGGAGACATGGAGTGGTATATACAGGTGGTGGTGGCAGAAAGGACAGCCCCACATTCACATGTAGTGGGTAAAAATCGAGAGGGACACCTTGGGAGCAAGTGATCTCAGCCCCAAGCTAGACTGCACAGCCCAAGATTCCAGTGCTAGAAAGATAAATCCCTAAAACTTCTTTTTTTAAAAAAAAATTTATTTATTTATCTTTAGAAGGGAAGGGAAAGAGAGAAGGAGAGAAATATCAATGTATGGTTGCTTTTAATGCATCCCCTGCTGGGAACTGGCCCCTGCTGGGAACTGGCCTGAAACCCAGGCATGTGCCCTGGCAGGGAATCGAACCGTGATCATTTGGTTGACAGGCCCATGCTCAATCCACTGAGCTACACCAGCCAGGGCTAAATCCCTAAAACTTCTGGTTGTAAAAACCAGTGGAGGTTGGGGTGGCAGAATAAACAGTTGGATTTTCAGGAGACTTGGCTAAAAGGGCCTGCACAAATTTAGAATGTACATAAACTCACCCAATCTGGAATTCACTACCAGAGAACAGCTGGAAGGGCTCCAATTGCATATGGAAAGTGGGTAAAACAAATGGAAATGGAGTAAGTGCCAGGCAAACCTCCAGAAGCCAGGCAGTGGCACTGTCCTCTCTCTGAGCCCTCCCCTGATACAGAGCCACAAAGTAGGAAAGTGGGCTGCTCCACCCTGGCAATTACCTAAAGCTCCACCCCACATAATTTATAAGTGCCTTTTCTATAATAGGCACTACTAAAACAAGGAGTCAAAGAAGCCCTATCTAATACACAGAAACAAACACAAGGAGGCTGCCAAATTGAGGAGACAAAGAAATATGGCCCAAATGAAAGAACAGAACAAAACCCCAGAAAAAGAACTAAACAAAATGGAGATAAACAGTCTATCAGATGCAGAGCACAAAATACTGGTGAACAGGGTACTCAAAGAACTCTTTAAGTACAGCAACAACATAAAGAAGAAATGAACATTACACTAAGTGAAATAAAGAAAAGTCTACAGGGAACCATCAATGGAGGGGAGGAATTCAGGATTCAAATCAATGATTTAGAACATAAGGAAGAAATAAGTATTCAACCAGACAGCAAGAAAAAAAGAATTAAAAGAAAACAAAGATAGTATAAGAAGCCTCTGGGACATCTCCAAATGTACCAACATCCAAACCATAGGGATTGCAGAATGAGAAGAGGAAGAGTAAGGAATTGAAAACTTATTTGAAAAAATAATGAAAAAACTTCCTTAATTTGATAAGGGAAATAGACATATGAGTCCAGGAATCATAGAGAGTCCCAAACAAGTTAGGACACACCGAGACACATCAAAATTAAAATGCCAAAGGTTAATGGTAAAGAGAGAATCTTAAGAACAGCAAGAGAAAACAGAGAGTTACCTGCAAAGGAGTTCCCATTAGACTGTCAGCTCATTTTTCAAAAGGAAACTTTGCAGGCAAGAAGAGATTGGCAAGAAGTATTCAAAGTGATGAAAAGCAAAGACCTGCAACCTAGACTACTCTACCCAGCAAAGCTATTATTTAGACTGGAAGGGCAGATAAAGTGCTTCCCAGACAGGGTAAAGCTAAAGGAGTTCATCATCACCAAGCCATTATTACATGAAATATTAAGGGGACTTCTTTAAAATAAAGAAGAAGATCAAAACTATGAACATTAAAATGGCAAAAAATTCACAACTATCAACAACTGAATCTAAGAAACACACTAAGCAAACAGCCAGAACAGGAACAGAATCATAGGTATGGAGATCATTTGGAGGGTTATCGGCTGGGAGGGGAAAGGGGAAAAATGGGGGAAAATGTGCAGGGATTAAGAAACATAATTGGTAGGTACAAAATAGACAGGGAGATGTTAAGAATAGTATAGGAAATGGAGAAGCCAAAGAACTTATATGCATAACCTATGGAATGAACTAAGTGGGAGTATTGCTAGAGGGAAGTCGGGTACTGGGTGGAGGGGGACAAAGGGAAAAATTGGGATAACTGTAATAGCATAATCAATATATTCTATCTTTAAAAAAGAACAAAAAGGTAAGGCATAGACTAGGGGAATACATTTCCAACACCCATAATGACAAAGGATTCATGCAGAACACAAAGAATTCCTACTAATTAACAATAAGAAACAGGCAAACTCCTGGCTGCTGTACCCATTTACCACCTGCATTGCTATGGCTCTGGCTTCTAGTGGGGAAGAAGCTTGGAACCTCTGGCCTGGGGAGTGGGGCACCCAGTGGGGCACAAGTCTGTTTGTTCAGACACAGGTCTTGACTCAGCTTCACTGAAACAAAGAGACAGGTTGTTAGGCAAAAATGAGGCAATCTCAGGAGTAGAAACTACACTTGAGAAAACAATTCTGTGACCTGCACTTCTCACGAGGTCTTTGGGGTAAAAAAAGAAGAGTCTCAGAAGGGTAATAATGTTTATATTTACCCCGGGGGGAATATATATGTATAATATAGATGGGCTCAAATATGCCAGGTAAAGGCATAAAATGTCAAGTGGGATTTTTTATAAGAAAACTAAATATATGTTGCTGACAAGAGTACAACCTTAAATAAAAGAATATGTAAATGCTGCAACTAAAAAGATAGTAAAAAAATACCACACTGACATTAACTAAAAGAAAGTTAGTATAGTATATCAATATTCTATAAAATATTCCTTAATATAAAGAGCATTATTAGGGATACAGGGACATTTCATATTTCTAAAAGAACCATCCACTAAGAAGACTTAAATTTAAGCTCTAAATTTGTATGCATCTAGTAATATCAGTTCAATATATAAAACAAAAATTACAGAATGAAAAGAACTGGACAAATCCACATTCTTCATGGGAGAGTTGTCCAAAGCTGATAAAACAAGCAGACCAAAAATTTTATATTTAGACACACACACAGAGTAATTAGATAAAACAGGCAATCACAAGTTATGGTTCATAGGCTGGCCACTGGTTTTTGTAAATAAAGTTTTATTAGAACTGAGACCTATCCATTCATTGCATGTTATTAATGGCTGCTTTCATGCTATAACTGCAAAGCTGAGTAGTTGAGACAGGGACATTGTGGTCCACAAGCCTAAATATTTACTCTCTAGCTCTTTAAGAAAAAGTTTGCCAACTCCTGATATGAAAGAGGAGACACATGATTAACAAATTTGAATTAATTAATGTATTTAGAAAACTGAATCCCAGAATGATAGAATGACTAACCTTTTCAAGTACACATATAACATTTACCAACATTACCAAGTTCTAATGCGTATCTTGATGAATTTCAAAGGACTGAAATCCTTTACGTGGAATTGAGATAGAAATCAATCACAAACTGACACAGAAATTCACAAATGTTTGGAAATGAAGTCGTTTGCTTCTAGATAACTTGTAAGTCAAACAAGAAATCACAATAAAAATTAGAAAATAATTTTAACACATGATAGTGGGAATATGACATTGAACTTGGGGCTGCATCTGAAGCCCTGCCTGAGGGGATGGGATAGCTTCAAATGTACACGTGAGGAAAGAAGAGTGGCAGGAAGTCAATGTGTTAAGTATCCATTTCACAAAGTTGGAAAAAGAACTGAAAATAAACCTCAAAGAAAATAAAAGGAAGTAATAAAAGCACAAAAATGAAATAGAGAACAAATCCACAGTGGACAAAATGAACCAAACTGCAGTCAACTATTTGAAATGGCTAGTATTTTTAATGCCAATTTTTTTAAATAAAAATGACATGTGAGCCCATTGTTAAAAAAAAAGGCAAAGGACTTGAACAGATACTTTACAAAAGAAGCTATCCAAATGGTCCAAAAATACAGCAATCTCACTAGCTGTCAGCATTACAAATTAAAATAATAACAAGATCTCACTACAACTGCCAAATTGCCATAATTTGAAAGGACTGGCAATGCAACTCCACTCCTAGGAATACATCCAACTCCTGGATGTATGTTGTGGTATTCATTTAATTAACACAACCATATCAATGAATAAGCTATTGCTGTACCTAACAACGTGGAAAAATCTCACAGTGTCGAGCTAAAGAAGCCAGACAAAGGAATCCGTACTGTTTGATTCCTTTTATATAAAGTATAATACAGGCAGAACTACTCTGTAATTTAGAAGTCAGGAGAGTGGTAGCTTTAGGAAGGAAAGAGGAAGTTCATGGTTATGTTTGCCTCATGAGAGTTCATTCAGGTCTATGCTTATGACCTGTGAACTTTTCTATGGGTGTTATACTTGAGTAAATTTTTAAAAATCAGAATATTTAAACATAGTATATATTACTTTTTGCATCTTATTTTCTGATCAGATTATTCTGTCCTATTGTAAAGTGCTCCTTAATTTTTAAGGCAATTTATAAAAATGCCTGTAGCCAACGGAGGTGCTAATAGCAATCATATATTTATCTTGGCCTTCTCTACACCCCTTGACAGTGTACACCCATAGAGACAGATGGACAGGTGGATGCACGAATGGTCAAAACAACGGAGAATTAGAGCATTTTCCCAAGTCCTCCATTAATGTGACTTAGAAAAAGGTGAAATGATAATTCAAGAGCAAAGAACCACCTTCCCACCACCATCCTCCCACCTGCCCCCCCCCCAGAAAAAAAGCAGGGAAAGGTTTTTCTGGTGGATAAGATCCACCCCGATCAATGAAATCAGAGTCTCTTGGAGGAGGTTTGATCATCAGTATATATTTTCTTAAAGTTTCCTAGGTGATTCTAATGTGCAGCCAGAAGTGAGAACCACTACCTTTAAACAACTTCTAACTACTGTGCTTAGTGTGATTAATCGTTTTAACAACTAAATCTATTTATTATATAAACAATATAAGAATTCATGGTTATACAACTCAAAGGAGGTGGAGCACATTACTTGGACAGAGTGCAGTTCCAACTTCCAGCCTTGCCTTTACTAATGGGTTTCTGTGTCTTCGACCTGTCACTGTCACTTAGTGGCAGTGCACTAAATTCTAGGGCTGCTGTTCCATGAGGTTAATTAGACCCTTTGGAGAACTGAATTCTGTGAAACTGAAGCCGTGAGGTCATAACTCTGCAAGTGTGAATGAATGATATGGATGTTGGTGGAACTGCAAATCTATTCCCTCACATCATTTTCTGTTTCCACTTCTTGCAATGCAACTTGACTTCGGGAGTCAGACATTCAGAGCATTTCAAAATACTCCCAGTTACTGGGGCTTTTAGGAGAATAAGATAAGCCTAACAAGAGATGGCTACTGAGATATGTGTCTCTCCCTTCCTGGCTCTGGACTGTCCCACACAAGCCTCGCTGGTGACCCAGAAACCCAGAGGATGATGGTAAAGGGCAAGAGCTGAGGACTGGGGCCAGAGCTGCACTCCAGGTACTGAGAGAAACACTGAAAATCGACTCAAAGCTTCTAACATTGCAGTTTCAGTTGTGTGTTTTTGAGTAGCAGGGTAGAAGGTGTATGAAACACATTCTGGGTTTTTTTTTCTAGAATCATAATTTTTTAAAAATGGAAAGCCTGGGGAATCTAATCTACTCGCTTCATTTTTACAGATGAGCAAACTGATGCCCAGAGAGAGGTTAAGTGACTTGTCCAAACTCACACACTTAGAAAAGGCAAAATCGATTCTGGATTCTAATTCTAATTCCCAGTTCTGAGCTCCTCCCACCATAACATCTGTTTCTACTTTCCATTTAAAACTGTCCTCACAATTTTTACGCCGGCCCTAAATATTTCTCAAGTCCATGAAACATTTATTTATTTAAAGTCAGCTTTCAAAATAAAATTCCGCGTTAAAGCATTACTCCCTGCCGTCTAACTATCCCTCCCCACCTCCACACACACGCACAGGCACACAGCTTCCCACTACTTCCCAAACCGCAAGCCCGGGTGTGCAGCTGAGTGTGAGGCCGCAGACAAGGAAGAGCAGGAGGCAGTAGGAGGGGGCGGGCACCTGATCCTGTGATGGGAGGAGCTTTTCAGAAGGAAAAGCTGAGAAGTGGAGTCAGTTGTCTGAATTGTGATAGTTGTGTAGAGAATGGATTTGAAGAGAACAAGACTGGATGCGGAAAGATTAGAATACTGATGCGGTGGTCAAGAAGATGAACTGAAGAATTTGGAGGCAAAATTGGCAAAACTTGATTGGATATGAAGAATAAGTGGAATGGAAGAGTCAAAGACAACCTCATTTGTGGATGGTAGCGCCACTGTGGAAAAAATGAGGAATTTGAGGAGGGAAGGAAAAGGTGGTAAGCTCACTTTGGTACGCGTTAAACTTGAAGTACGGATGTCTGCCAGGGCACTGATATGCCATCATGATGCTCAGCGGAAAGGTCTGACGGACACATCGCAGACTGGGCAGACACAGGGCAGGAGGGCTGGTCCACGTGACGCCTAAAGCGGAGTTAGAGGAGATGGGACTGGACACACAGGCAGTGCCCCGTCGTTGGTGTCTGGGGTCTTGTCTGAAGCACGAAGGAGTTTAGACTTCACCTTTCAGGTTACTGAAGGAAGCCGGGACCACTAAAAGAGTTTAAGCAACAGAATAACACTAACGCGAACAGATTGGATTTTAGAAATGATTTTAGTGTCGATGTGGAAGATGAACTGGAGACAGGAGAGGGTAGAGGCAAATAGAACGATTAGATATTTGAACAGAGGAATAAAAACGGTTAGAGGCTAAACATGTTGTGGCTGCAACAAAGTTTTAAGGGGGAGAAAAGAGTCAAGGAATATATATGGAGATCGTTCGCAAATTCAACAAATATATGTGGTGGAATAAAATGTATAGTCCTATATGAGTGCTTTCAGGCTTCCAGCCTCGAGATCTACATGGGGATCTTGAGTCTTTGCTCTGAGAGAGGGTTCTAAGGGCCATAGCTGAGCTACCATCCTGTGAAAAGTAGGGTTTTTTTTTTTCTAGGAAATGGATGTGCAAAGAGGTTTTTAGACCATTTTGCTCTGTGTAATGTAATCATCCTTTAGTATTTGGAGGTGGACTACATAACAATTTACATCACTTTTAAAAATTGTTTGTTTTGTTGGATGCTATGTCAGGCAAAGATGGGGCTTCAGGTGAGAGCAGGTGCAGCCCGGTTACTTATACACCAATAGAATCAGTAAGATTTGGTGATGAATCAGATGGGAAGTAATGCAGAGGGAGGAATCCAAAATGACTCTTAACAAAGATGTCCAAAGTCTGGTGAGATTTACTGACAAAGAGACATAGTGGTTCAGGACCAGGGAAATGATCGAACATTCCATCTTAATCACGTGGCGATGAAGTGCTTAGGGACCACCAAGGGCAGTAGCCCAGCAGGTGATTAGTCTTCTGTGACTGGAGCTCAGGAGACAGGCCTGGACATGGCTGGACACGGAGACTTGAGATTTACTGGCATTTTTGTGGTATTTGTAGCAACTGAATATACAGGTGATTTTTTGAAATTATGTTTGATTAATTATGGTACTACAGTTGTCCCAATTTTTCCCCTTTGCCCCCTCGACCCAGAATGTTTTCATATCAAATATTTGTGTATACACACACACACACACACACACACACACACACATATATATATATATGTATACAAAAATGTATGTGGCTAAGGAAAATGAGATAAGAAACAAGCCTGTGGATAAATTCTCATTTAAGGCATCATCTGAGAAACAGGAACTAGTAAAGAAGGGGAATAGACACAGCCCAATGTGTGAAAGAAAACGTGGGGAAGCAGGTGTCCCAGAGGCCACGGCAGGAAAGAGTTTCAAGACAGGGAGTGGCTGTCGGTACCAAACACCACAGGTAAAGTCAGTGGGTTCAGCAACAAGGACGTGACCGTTACCCTCAGCAAAGGCAACTTCAGGGGAGTGGTGAGAAAAGGCTCCTGATATGTTCGAAAGTAGAAAACAATCCTGACAACAGTGGGAAGAGGAAAGAATGAAGGAGAGATGAGAGCAGAACACTCTTTTAAGAAGCAGGATTGTGAAGGAGAAGGAGGATGTAGAATGACATCTAAGGAGAGACACGCAGGGAAAAGGGAGAACATTTGTTGGAGCATTTTTGTTTGTTATTTATTTTGAAAATGGTTGAGACTAGAGTAGTATGTTTATAAACCAAGGGGTACAAGGGCAGATAAAATTCATAGGAGAGCTGGATTTTGTCTGAGCAAAGTCCCAGAGAAGGGAAGACAGGATAGGTTTTAGCGCACTCAGGCAAAGTCTGTACTTAGACTTGAGTGACGGGACGGTGACAGGCCCAGAGCACTGGGGGAAGGGTTGGGTACATGAAGGGAGTGGTGACAGATGGCAGTCAGGAGGTAACAGGAAGTGACACTCTGAAGTTTGTAGTCCAAGTGAATAATAGGGTATAATTTCCTTAAACAACACAGCGGGGGGTTAGAATGCCTCCTCTGCTCTGGGACACAGGCTTGCTGCCGTAAAGTGGATAACATGCCGTGAAGCTCTGGTACTCACCTCAAAAACTACTTAGCTTTTGTTCTGGCCTCTCTTTTCACTTACCTTCCTTCTCACCCCCTTTCCTTTTTCTTCTTTCGTGTGTGCGCTTCTCTCTCTCTTTCCCACCAGCCTCTCTCTTCTTCCGTCTCATCTGCTCACCCACATCCCCTGACTCTATCAGTTCTTTTTCTCTTTCCCTCTTTCTCAAACTACCCAAAATAAGGGGAATACATCAGTTTTCAGTTTTTCCTACATTTATTGAATAAACATTTGTTTTCTGTGTTTGAAACAACTAAAATGAAGTTTCTATACCTCTTTTTGTGAAATGAAAGATGATTCTCAATTGGCTTTGTCCTGCTGGCTAACAACCCTTGATAAAGTAAACTTTCCGAAGAACTTCCCGTGCACCTCTGTCAGAGCCTACGGCAAAGGAAGCAGAACTTTTCATGTGAATAGACTTGGTGTTTATTTTGCACGCACTGTTGACTCCATGAGAAAGAGAGGACTCAAATGTGTCAGTCTTAAAGAAAAACAATGTCTTCAACGTTTGTATGTTTTGTACTAGTAAAGAAAAAAGAAAAAGACCCAATTTTCTTTGGCCAGAAAATTCATATTGATGCCTCTATATTCTGTTGCAACTGGGATTCAAGTGATAGGAGAGAATGAAAAGCCAAATTTCTGGCCAAAGAAAACTGGTTGCTTCTGGAAACCTTCATGCTGTCTGTTTGCTAGCCAAGAGAATCAGTGTCCTTTCTGTTCCCCTGACCTGGCAACGAACAGAATCATTGCCCTGGTAACAGCAGATGACACTCCCCACGCAAAGAGGCCACTACCTAGCCACACACAGCACTGTGGGTTCTCGCTCTGGCTGTGGCTTCTCAGGAGCACACACAGAACTGGGTTTGACACTGACTTTTTCTTTAGGTGACTTAATGCCACAAGTTTTCAACCACATTCAGCAGAACTCATCCTCAACACGGATGAGGATTTCTGCTGACAGTGGACATATACAAATTGTACCCATTGCTAAATTCTGAGCCCAGGCTGCCCACAGCCTAAATTATTGATCATTACCTTTAGAAATAGTGCTCAAACTTTATGACTTTTAAACAACACCTCCAATTACAAACTTCTTATTTGCATGTTTTCACATGCCCTTGCTAAAGGAATCTTTAATAGAATTGTTTAAAACTATTTAATTTTTATTAAAGGAAAATTAGAAATAGAGAGAAAGACTCTTTTAGAGAGCACCAGGCTATGAGGAGGGGCCCCGGAAGAAGTCCAGGTGAAAATTACCAGAAGTTCAGGTCCAGATTCACAGAAAAACAGGCCACATGGAGGGGTGGGGGGACGCCATTCCCCAGGTACACACATTGAGAGTGTGCAGTGGGCTTTGTATGGATGACCTTCACGGTTAAAGATGGGGCAAAATCTAGAAAGAATAAAAGGCCAAAGCAGCCCTTACGAAAGTGTAGCGAGGACCCAACTTGTCTGTGTGTTTTCCAACCCCTTGGACTGTTTCACATACAGTCACCCAGGAGAGGCCCCAGTGCTGCAACTGCGTGCTCCCCGCGCGCTGCTCA
The DNA here is from genome assembly GCF_014824575.4 of Sturnira hondurensis. Classification (NCBI taxonomy): domain Eukaryota; kingdom Metazoa; phylum Chordata; class Mammalia; order Chiroptera; family Phyllostomidae; genus Sturnira; species Sturnira hondurensis. The sequence continues at coordinate 532,745 of NW_028082350.1, forward strand.
GCCCCGCCTCTCTTTCCTCCTTGCTCCATCACTGCTGCCCTTCACAGGAGGATGAAAGTGCCTGACAGAATAATTCACAGGAAATTACTAACTGGAGAGAAAGCTCCATTATATTCTTTTGGTGTTATTCACGCTTTACTTTCATAGACACTTGTGCCTTTGGATTCTCTTAAGATCTTATAATCAATAGAAAAGGACATCCTGACGGCAATGCCTGAGCCACAGAGAACAAAATCTTGGAGGAGAATTTCAGCTGGCGTGGCCGACTACAGGGGAGGAGCTTGCGGGCTGGAAGAACACACTCCTATCCCTAGAGACCCTACCATGGTGATTATCTATTCACTACATTCTTTAAAAATTACCTCTTGCCATGGATACCTCAAAATTATTTTGACATGCTATTTTCATGATCCACAAGGACTTCGAATTTTTTCCTCTCTATTCCAGCCCACTTCTGGCGCCCAAATCCTGTGCTTAATTATAAAATCTTAAGAGAATCCAAAGGCAAATGTGTCTACAAAAGTACACCAAGTACTTACTTGTATAGGTATGACTTCATGGGTATTTGAAGACATGAGATTGACTCCCTCCCCGATTTAGTCCTTCTTGAGAGTTGAAACCACCAAATTTCCATGCAGTTCACTTTGTAGGTTCGATGAGAACAGCCCTTCCTTCACAAAGCATAAGGCTTTCCTGACACGTACTTTAAGAATGTTTTCTTTTAAATAATTTTTGCTCGCTAACTTGTTATGCTTTTTTCTCACTTCCCCTCTCCCACTTGAACTTCTCAGGACAAATGTTGCCTTTCACTTCACTGCCAGCCCCTCTCAACCCCAGGTAAGTGGAGGGCATCAAGGTCATGACTTTACTATTAGTTTTACCCAGAGAAACTCTGGGAATAGTAGAGTCAGCATGTGGTGCAGCTGTTCATGTCTCACACCTGAAGATATATTTGTATTTTTGGAATACTATTCATGTTACTAGGATTTTTGGACACATTTAATCTTATCACCTAAACTGATGTGAAATGGAAAGCGTGATATTTGTTTGTAGATGTTCCTTAGCTCAACTTTCATTTAGCAAACCATGTGCCTACTATGCCCCCAGCAGTGTTAGACTGTCCTGGGTGCTGGGGATAGCAATTAATTCCCCTGGGGAAGCAGGGGAAGATGCACCTTCTGCCCTCATGGGCCCGGGATGATCAGGACGGGGCGAAGGTGGGAGACTGGGCTCAGAAAGTGGAAGGCCAGCCAACACTAAACAGATACACAAATGACTCATTGACCTGGAGATACAATAAAATTGAACAAATTTTAATTTCTACAGCGTATGGATGGAATAAATTTATTTCACCTGTGTAAGGAGAGAATAAGGATGCTGGAAAAATTATAATAAAAATTAGAATTTGTGTTGTGCTCTACATTATATCATAATCATATGCAGAATAAATACGTAAAAACTCTAGTTATTCAGGCTGCTTTTCTAGTGACACTTCTAGTTACCTTCTTTTTATTCTTTCATGGCTTTTAAAAGAGTAAAGGTCAAGCAGTAGTTTAAAACAGATTTATTTAATGTAAATATTTATTTATTGTAAATCTTCTTCAGGCTCTAATAGAGTTTTGGTCATAAGTGGCTAATTAATTTTTGTTTTGAATATACTAAAACTGGGATCAACACTATATGGGCACTATAATGAATTTATTACAGCCACTTACACCGTGATAAATATTTAGCAACTAGTTTTCGGAAAGAAAACCCTGATTTGTAGCATTTTCCCATTTCTGTGGAATAATTATCTTCCCCACAATCAACTTCAAGCCTTGAACATGGTCGGTGAACACGGAAGTGCGGGGAGACCTGTACCTTCAGCTCCCCTAACCTGTGTTAGCCGACTCCCACACATGCAGTTATATTTCTTGGCAGTGAAAGCGTCCACAGTGCCTATTTACTGCCACCCAGTGATAGAAGGACTACAGGCTTGCAAACCACTGCCCTCAACATTTATTGCCTCGTTAATTCATTAAATATTTGAAAGCACTGGTTGCTAGGTGCAATGGGAGACATCTAGAAGGGAGGAAAAAACTTGCACCCCAACTACAGAATGAGTATAGCCTAATGTTTAGTATAGCTACAGTAAACAATATATACTGAATGTTGTAATGCACTCCCATTTTGTAGATCGGAAGTCAGTGATGATTGTATAGTATGGGTTCCTTTTCTTATAAAATGCTACATAAATATTAAAGCCTAAGTAGTTTGCATATAGACACCAAACAAGAATGAAATATATTTAGAACAAACCGATAAAACAAAGTAGAAACTCTTCAGTATCTGTGAAAGTCTTACCTTACTATTAATTGCCTCCATATTGGCCTGAATTTTATATCCTCCCCAACTGTGGAAAAGATGTCCCATTCCTATAGGCTCACCCCAACTATTGCACATTCTGAGACAACCTTCACCATCACTTTTTGCCCCTATTGCGGGTAGAAACAAGTTACAGAACCTGGGCAGGTAATCAGGGCCCAAGATAATGACTTTTGGCCTAAATTCCAGCTCTTGCTTTGGATACTTGTTATTTGCTTATTTCTGATAAAAAGTTAGATTATTAAGGTAAGGTTCAAAAATATTTATATGGGGTTTATGGCAATTTAGAAATAAAGGAGACTGATAGTATTTTGCCTTATCTAAGGCTTCAGTAGGTGTCTACTGCTTGCACAAAACCAAACCCTGTAATATACAGGTAGCCGTATCTGTTGCTCATTTTTGCTAACGGTAATCACCACATGGCTCTTGAGTTTGAGAGGTGGGTTTCACTGAGACGCAAGAGCACCCTTTGGTAATTCCAGAGTGTTCACCTTTGGAAGATTCCTCTGTCGTGTGCGTTTGAATCAAGCTCCAAAATGAAAGCACAAAGCCAAGGGCATTCTCGCAAGCGTTGCCATCTGTTACGAGGCGTGAACAGACTTCTGAATAGCAGCATTAAATGACAGTTCTTAATCTTGGGATTCCCCACCCCTCCCCCATCCAAAGGCTTTGGACTATTGAAAATTATCCTATCTTTATTGCTCTGATTCTTTAAGTAAGGTTAGTAACGAGGATATTGAAATGCAAAGTTAAGTTTTGACATGTTTTGTCTGTCCTTTAAAGTGATAGGATTATGAGAGTCCTAAAATACGGGACTTGTTTTGGTTGGCACCCTCAAATTTTTATTTTTGAAAAATTTTTAGAAGATGTTATTTATTTACTTACAGAGAGAGGGGAAGGGAGGGAGAAAGGGAGAGCAACATCAATGTGCGTGCAAAAGACACAGCAGTCGAACCAGTGACCTTTCAGTTCTCAGGCTCGCACTCAAGGCCCCTGAGCCTCTCCAGCCAGGGCAGTTCCCTCAAATCTTAGATCATGTATTTTATGTCAAGTTTCTCAACCAGTTACCATATTTATAACTATTGGGTGGAAGTCCCCTTTTTCATTATTAACTAATTAAGAGCTAATTTTTTTCAGGGCATTTATCTATATATCTTTCTAGTATGTTTCCTGGTCTGATGATATTGGAGAAGTACTTTAGAGATATCTCAGCTTGCCCAAAATTCCAAACATCTATTTCCATCCCTTTCAGGGGGCCAGATGTAAAGTTTGGTCTTTGAATCTAAATGTCATCTCGCTCTATTCCAGACAAAAAATAAATTCTTTAGAAAATGTCTGGCAGAAGGAGGGGTGTCTAGTGCTAATTCTTGCCTATAGAAAGGTGGTTAAGATTCTTGAAGAACAGGCTTACCTGCTTTTCAAGATGGAGCTTCATATTTCAAAATGATGGGCATGGAAGTAAATCGTCTCATATTACATCCCTCATGTCCCCAATTCAAAGGTTAGAGGGATCTTTTCAAGTAGAAACTGCAATGAAGTATAAGAAAGTACCGTTGAGAAAGAAAAACCATAGAAAATCAAATGGCAATATTGTATGAAGTGGCTACTTTGTTTTACGCACTGATCCGTCCCTCCGTCTGGCACAGAGCCCTGCAGAGAGCAGTTGGTCAGCGGCTGTGATATGAACGGCCGGCTCAGCTAACGGAGGTGTGCTGAGATTGGCACCTGAACTTTGTGCCTGATTTAGAGAAAATGATCCCGCTCATGTGAAAACAGTTCGAGTTTGTCATTGTAAACATTTCTTATTATTAATGAATCCTATCTTTCTTTTTCTTATTCTCAGTATTTTCTCTACAAATTTCCTGAAGACGTGGACTCAGTTATCATTAAAGTTGTGTCTAAAATGGCTTATCCGTGTTCTGTTGTCTCAGTCCAGAATATCATGGTGAGTCTTAGTAAGTTGTCCACCTTCCAATATGGAGCATTGCGTTGTCCCAGGATAAATAAAAGGGAAGGGTGGAGCACATGTCTATGTATCTCCTGCAAAACTGCTGAGTTTTAGAGGAACAGTACCTCGGGTCGTCGGTGTTTGGACACACTGCTTTGGGGTGATAGTGACTAGCTGATTCCTCATTAAATCAAACAAAGGGAGGAAAGGAGACAGGCAGGGAGGTATCATCCCAAGGAGGTACAAGGAAGACGAAGTTGTGGAGTACAGGAGGGAAGATGGAAACCTACCACTTGTTCTAAGTTTCTTTTTCTTTTTTAAAAATACTTTATTTATTTATTTTTTTAGAGACAGGGAAAGGGAGGAAGAAAGAGAGGCAGAGAAACATCGATGTGAGAGAGAAATATCAATCGTTTGCCTCTCACATGTGCTCAACCATATGCACCCGACCAGGGACTGACCCTGCAACCCAGGCATGTGCCCTGACCAAGAATCAAACTGGCAACCTTTTGCTTTGTGGGACAATGCCCAGCCCATGGAGCTACACTGGTCAGAGCCTAAGTTTTTTGAATAACCAAAACTGCCCTGTCTGGTGTAGCTCAGTGGATTGAGCACGGGCCTGTGAAGCAAAGGGTCGCTGGTTCAATTCCCAGTCAGGGCACATGCCTGGGTTGCAGGCCAGGTCCCCAGTAGGGGACACATAAGAGGCAACCACACATTGATGTTTCTCTCTCACTCTTTCTCCTTCCTGTCCCCTCTCTCTAAAAATAAATAAAATATATTTTAAAATAAATAAATAAATAACAAAAACGGTATGATTTCACTTATACATGAAATAGAAAACAAGAAAATAAATGAAAAAAAAACAAAACAAAACAAAAACAACTTCACAGATATAGACAGCAGGACGGCAAGATGGTGGAGGAAAAGGGTGCACTGAGTAAAGGGGGTCAAGTACATGCTGATGAGAAGACCTAAACTTTTGGTTGTGAGTATGCAATAGTATACACCGATATCAAATTATAATGTTATACACCTGAAATTTATACAATGTTATTAACCAGTGGTACCTCAATAAATCTAATTTTAAAAAATTTATTGTAACATTAAACCTTTTCTGTCTCAGGTTGTTAATAAAAAAATGGAAAGGTATTAGTATAAACTGTAAGATAATTTCAGTTCTCTTTGGTATAAATTGACCTTGACTTTAGAGGACAAGCCACCAAGTTTTAGGAGACAGCTGTTCTGGGGGGAAACGTTTCACGGTTTGTGGCTCAGTAAGGAAGCCCCTGCTCCGCACGTGTGGTGGGTGCCGCATGGCATGATGTGACCGTAGTGACGCTTTCCTTTTCATCCCTCCTGCATGTGGCAGTGCCCAGTCTATGATCTTGACCACAACGTGGAATTTAATGGTGTCTATCAGTCCATGACCAAGAAAGCTGCCATCACACTACAGGTGAGTCATCACTGGCGTGGTCACTGTTGTCAATGACAGTGTGTCAGTTTACCTCCCGGAGCAGCATCCGGAAGGGATTGCCTTTCACTGCGTACCTGGGATCTCTTCCCTTTTCGGTGGTTTTAAAAGAGAGATTTCTGGGCAATGGTGGAATCTCGGGAACCCGTGATACAGTGGGCCCCGGATCTGACAGATTGCTTAGAAAGGTAAAGCAGAATATTTCAGTCTTCTCAGTGGGGGATGCTGATTTAGGGTAAAGCTTATCTCATCCATCTAAAGCAGTGGAGCGCAGTCACATGACCATTTGTGCCAGAAATGGTAGGCAAAAGAGGACTTCAACTCTGGGCAGAACGGGCACTGTCAAAGGGATGTGGACCATATGCAGTAATTTGCCCTTTTGGTATTTGTAACGAATGTATTGTTTCAATGGTAAATGAACAGCAAAAATATCCACGCATGTCAGATATTTTCCAAGAGGTTTTGTTCCTGACTTTGGGTGGTATTACTGGAGAGATCTGTGACTTGATGCTCTTTGTTGAATAATAACAAAGAATGAAGAGAGATTAATTATAATTTTGGTATCAGACCTAAAAACTTCAATCAGTCCAACTTTAATATTCCTTAGCCTCAGATATTTATTTCTTCTTTAGCAGCCCTACATTGTATGGTCCCAAATAATAAAGGACAGAGAAGTGATCATAATAAAGAACTCACACCCTGGCTGGTGTGGCTCAGTGGATTGAGTGCAGGCCTGTGAACCAAAAGGTCGCTGGTTCAATTCCCAGTCAGGGCATGTTTCTGGATTGCGGGCCAGGTCCCCTGCTGGGGGGCGCATGAAAGACAACCAATCAAGGCAACCCTCACACATTGATGTTTCTATTCCTCTCTTTCTCTACCCCATTCACTTTCTCTAAAAAAAAAAACTTTAAAAAAAGAACTCATATTTTACATCATTCAGGAAACTAAATGAAGTGCAAAGCATATCAGTACATAATGACTTTGAATATATTTGGCAATAAATTTTTACTTCTCTTCTGGACCCATGAGTCAGTCTTGGGCTATTTTTCAGGGATGATACCAGAAATCTGGGGTTTTTAAAAGAAAACAAGAGTTGTAGAAATACAATAGGCCTGAAAGATCATCTCACAAATCAAGCTTTGCTCATGGATAAGGAAACTGGGACACAAAGAAGCACACTTAGAGAAAGTCAAAGCCATGGCTAACTCAGGTCTCCTGACTTGTCTTTGCCTCCCTAAACTAAACTGCTTATTTAACTGCTGACTATATGGTTTTTAGCAAAGCCATTTATCATTAGATTTGAAAATAATAAAAAATTAATGTAGTGAATTTAAAAGTGCTTTAAAAATAAAGTTTATTAATTTTAGAAACAATGCGTAAGTATTCATTATTACACACAGGCTACTGACATACTACTTATCTGGTGCTGGTTACAGTTTTAAGCACTCAAGTGGGCACGAGATAGATTAAAATTGGAAGAGTACATCTATTTACCTTAACTTCTTGAGTGCAGCAATTACGTGACTCTAGATATGGGAAGGTCTCTTCTAAGAAGTTAGGAAGCAAAGGCGAACTTTACCTTTCTTCCTTTTCCTCTTTCTTTCTGCTCCTCCTATTCCACTGCCATAGGCTTTCTCCCTTCTTCTATCTTTCTTATTATGAGAACGTAAAAACATATCATGAGATTGTTATGTCTTATGCAGAAGAAGGATTTTCCTGCCGAGCAGTTCTTCGTGGTGTTTGTGATAAAGCCGGAAGATTATGCTTGTGGAGGATCTTTCTTCATCCAGGGTAAGAGGCAGTGAGGAAATACTTGGCTACTTAGAAAAACCTGACCAAGGAGAATGGAAGAGAAGGTTTTAGTGATACTATAAAATGTCCCTTAGTACATCGCATTATTTCAAAATCTTGTGCTCCCTCAGACCATGTAAAATTGGCTCTTTTCCCAACAAATATTTGCTACTGGGAAGCAATGGTTTGTATACAGCAGACCAAGGTCCATTTTCTAAGATCAATTTGGTAGCCAGCAGTAATGGAGTCACTTATGTTTATCTGTAGTCATCATTTCTACAGGGATATGCAAGGAATATTGAGTTCTCAATTTCGGTTGCCAAAACTGTAGCTTGCAAGATAAGAAAGTGGGACACCTTGTCTGATAACAGGGTCTGTGTGGGCTCTGAGGCACAGTACAGATGGTTCTGGGGAGGTGACCAGTTACCCAGTAACTAACTACCTTGGGAATGGAATAAGCTGTTGATTGAAAACACAGGTCCCCAGCAGCTGATGTGATATGTGATTAACACAGCAGATGTTTACTCTTAAGTGGAACGTGGTTTCCTTGGTATTTAGGTGAAATTTCTGTTCCTGCATTCTTTGATCTCTTAATTACATAGTGTATCAAGTTTTGCTAATGTTCAGTGTTCTTTGTTAAACTACGAGCTCTTTGATGACTATATAAAATAAAACAGGTTCTCACTGGCTAGAAAATGCAAACCAAAAGATGAGGTAATTTCCTATTTTTGTAGCTCTTTTCTTCATATATCCATTGCATGTTGAGCCATGTGGATGTCAGGGAAAGGATCAAGCCTTCTTCATTCAAGCAGGGAGGCTGAAGTCTCATTTGTGTTTGTTAGTGCTACAAAAATGCACCCAGACAAAGGCCAAATTGAAAGTTTAACCAAGATGCCCTGGCTGGTATGCATCAGTGGACTGAATGCTAAGCTGAGAATGAAAGAGCCACCGGTTCAATTCCCAGTCAGGGCACATGCCTGGGTTGCAGGCCAGGTCCCCCATTAGGGGGGCACATGAGGGGCAACCAGACATTGATTAATCTCTCTCTCCCTCCTTCCCTTCTCCCTAAAAATAAATACATATTTTTTTAAAAAGAGAGGTATTAGATGATTTGAAGGTTTGATGGGTTAGGTTTTCTTCTAATTCTTGTTACAAGAAAATTCAGCAACCAGAGTTAATTTTGGACAGCTTTTCAACTGCTCAGATGAGATGCCAGGAGTCTAGTATCTGATCCATTTTGCCTTTTTTTTTTTTTTTTTTGCCAGAAAAGGAGAACCAGACCTGGAATCTACAACGAACAAAGAACCTTAAAGTGACAATTGTCCCTTCCATTAAAGGTCAGAATTGGCTCCAGTATTCAGTGGAGGTAGTTCTATATCAGGCAGTCAATTATGTAATTCAATGCTAACGCCATCTTTCCAGAAAGAAAGGAACCTCAATTATGAAATTGTCATATACATAAAGTCCCTTCCCGGCTTCCCCAAGGAAGTCGTCATGGTGAAAAGTCACCCTTTGTGGGTGTAATGTCTGAATGACTCCCAGTAGCATTGTGCTTTAAATGGAGATATCTCAGGACTTAAGAATGAGTCTGAGGAAGATAGATAGGCCTTTGAAGCTGTCTGTCCCAAACATGGCCCTCTTTTCTCCTGAAGACATCCTGACTAAAGTTGTTTCTCTTCCCTCAGGTTCCGTTTTTGTGAAATCCATTCTTCTCAGCTTCCTCATCTTCTTCTCCTTCTATTTGGTGTGCCTGCTGATCGCATTTGTCCATTATGTCAGGTAGGTCAAGAGTTTCAAGAAATGAACCGTCGTTACCTGTCCCTGCTCAGTAATTAGGCATCAGGCTTTAGAGCTATATTGACTGGATTTAAATCTACCTCAGCCACTAACTGTGTGACCTTGGACAAGTTATTTAACCTTTCTGTGTTTCAGTTCCCTCATCTGTAAAATGAGATAATAGCTTACTTCATAGAATGATATAACTGCAGTGTTTACGTCAGTGTTCTGAACAGAACAGGTGCTGCTAAAGCGTCAGTTATTTTAGCAGGAGTCAGTTAATGAGAGCAGGAGTAATATGCTTTGATACTACATTACCATGTGCTTTATCACTGTTTTACCATCAATTTTCCAGTAAAATGTCCCTTGAGAGAAATAAAAGGAGATAATTGTGCTATAATTTGACCAGTGAAATGCTCAGGGTTTAGAGCCCCTAATAAAAGGAGCTTTCATCTTTCCTTGCCACCCTCAGTGGGCCTGAACCTCGACAATTCTCTGCTCTTGTTGTGAAACGGCAACAGAAGAATGGCAGGAGGCATACAATAAAAAATGCTCCTTCTCCTGTGCCACCTGCAGAAAAGGCTCGTGGCCACCACAATGATATGGCTACCTCCGTGGTACGGGGCTGTCTCTGACTGATACATAAATGCCTTTTGTGACATTTATGAAGCTTTTCAGTAAATAAACTGACTTCAAAACCCTAGAGTTATCACTAGTCATATCCAAGACAATCTGAGCACCAAAACACTTAAGGAGAATAATGAATTCTAAATCACTGAGAAAAATAGAAATTCATGAACCTACATTGATAAAGTAAGGAAGGGAGGGAAGGAGGAACAACGTAAATACTTGCAGATATACATCCAAAGAATGCAACAAAGTTACTAAAGCAAGTGCATGTTAGGGAGAGGAGTCAGTAGCAAACACTGACGGAGGAAAGGAGGGCTTTTGTCTACAGCACCATGCCAGAAGCTGGTGTAAGTATGGAGGGAGTGTTGGAACTGGAAAACTATCGTTTTGCGTAGGTCAGGTTAAGAATCATCAGTGGATACCAAAAGGAGGAGGAAAATCTAATGAGGATCAAGATATTTGCGTGGCCTTACAGTGTATCACCACAAATTGCTTGGTAGTTGTAAGCGGGGAAATAGCATCCATACAGTAAAGAAATCAGGCGACAACGAACTGGGTGGTCAAAATTAATATGAGCAAAGAGAAGATGAACATCGTGTGCTAGAGTGACACTCTGAGAAGGACACAACATCACATATACTGTACTCCAGCCAGAAATGCAGTATTTTGAATATAATCATAGAGAAAAATTAAACTCAGCATGACAGTCATTCTATTAACATAAAACATGTTAGTGTTTAACATAAAACATGTTAACATTAACATGTCTTAAAAACCAAAGAAATGTCTGATATTAAAGAAAACTATAGAAATGTGACAACTAAAGGCAGTACCTGATCTCAGACTGGATCTCTCTTACCAGAGAAAAATATGCTATAAAGGACATTACAGATCAACTGATGAAATTTTAATGTGGATGGTAGATTGGATATGATCTTGCACTGAATGACTTCACAGGTGAATTTTACCAAGCGTTCTGAGAAGAACTAACACCTTTCCTTCTAAAAATATTTTTAAAAATTCAAAAGAAAGGAAGACTCCTGAGCTCATTTCACAGGCCAGCATTATCCTAAATTCCAAAACCAGATAAAGACACTACAAAAAAAAAGTATAGGCCAATATCTCTGATGAACACAGACACTAAAGTCATCAACAAAATATCAGCAAACCAAATACAGCAATGCATCACAAAAATCATCCACCACAATCAAGAGAGATTTATTCTGGGAATNTCTCTCTTACCAGAGAAAAATATGCTATAAAGGACATTACAGATCAACTGATGAAATTTTAATGTGGATGGTAGATTGGATATGATCTTGCACTGAATGACTTCACAGGTGAATTTTACCAAGCGTTCTGAGAAGAACTAACACCTTTCCTTCTAAAAATATTTTTAAAAATTCAAAAGAAAGGAAGACTCCTGAGCTCATTTCACAGGCCAGCATTATCCTAATTCCAAAACCAGATAAAGACACTACAAAAAAAAAAAGTACAGGCCAATATCTCTGATGAACAGACACTAAAATCATCAACAAAATATCAGCAAACCAAATACAGCAATGCATCACAAAAATCATCCACCATGATCAAGAGAGATTTATTCTGGGAATCCAATGTTGGTATAACATTTGAAAATCAATAATTGTGATCCACCATGTAAATAGAATGAAGAATAAAACCACATGATCATATCAATACATGTAGAAAAGTATTTGATAAAAATAAGCATCCATTTATGATTAAAAAAAAAACCTCTCACCGAAGTGGGAAGAGAGGGAATGTGCCTTAACATCATAAAGGCCACATATGACAAAACCACTGCCAGCATCATACTCAATGGGCAAAAACTACAAGCGTTCCCCATAAGATTAGGAACAAGACAATAGTATCCACTTTCACCTCTCTTATTCAATATAGTACTGGAAGTCCTAGCCACAGCAGTCAGACAAGAAAAAGAAATAAAAGGCATCCAAATTACAAAGGAAGAAGTAAAAATGTCTTTATTTATGTGTGACATGGTACTGTACATAGAGAACCCTGAACATACCACCAAGAAACTACTAGAACTGATAAATGTATTCAGCAAAGAAGCAGGGTACAAAATTAATATCCAGAAATCAGCTGCATTTTGTATACCAATAAAAAAAATAACAGAAAAGGAAATTAAGAAAACAATCCCATTCACAACTGCTTCAAAAAGAATAAAATACCTAGGAATAACCCTAACCAAGGATATAAAAGACCTGTACTCAGAAAATTTTAAGACACTGAGAAAAGAATTTGAAGAAGATACAAATAAGTGAAAGCATAATAGGCCATGCTATTTTCATGCATAGGAAGAATTAACATGATTAGAATGCCCATGCTACCCAAAGATTCAGTGCAATTCCTTTCAAGATTCCAATGACATATTTCACAGAACTAGAACAAATATTTAAAAAATGTATATGGATCCACAAAAGGCCCCCCATGGCATAGTGTTCTTGAGGAGGAACAAAGTTGGAGGACTCATGCTACCTAATATGAACCTGTATACCATAAGGCCATAGTAATCAAAGCAGCATGATACTGGCATAAAAACAGATATACAGATCAATGGGACTGAATAGAGAGTCCAGAATTAAATCTACACTTTTATAGTCAATTAATATTTGACAGAGGAAGCAAGCACATACAATGAGCTAAAAATATTTTATTCAATAAATGGTGTTGCGAAAACTGAAGAGATGTATGCAGAAAAATGAAACTAGACCACCTTCTTACAACACACACAAGAATAAATTCAAGATGGATTAAAGACTTAAATGTTAGACCAGAAACCATAAAAATCCTAGAATAAAATATAAGCAGCAAAATCTCAGAGCAATGTTTTATTGGCTATATCTCCCCAGGCAAGAAAAACAAAAGAAAAAATAAACAAATGAGACCACATCAAACTAAAAAGCTTTGCACAGTAAAGGAAAACATCAACAAAATCAAAAGACAACCCATAGAATGGGAGAACATGTTCACTAATACACCTGATAAGGAGTTACTATCCAAAATTTATAAAGAACTTACAAAACTCAACACCAAAAAAAAAATTAAAATGGACAAAGGACCTCCATAGATACTTCTCCAAAGAGAGCATACAGATGGCCAATAGACATGAAAAGATGCTCAACATCACTACTCATCAGAGAAATGCAAATTAAAACCACAATGAGATATCAGCTCACACCTGTCAGAACAGCTATCATCAATACATCAACAAACAAGGGCTGGTGAGGATGTGGAGAAAGGGGAAACCCTTGTGCACTGCTGATGGAAATGTAGATTGGTGTAGCCACTGTGGAAAGCAGTACGGAACTCGAAATATTAAAAATGGATCTGCCTTTTGACCCAGTAATCCTGCTTCTGGGAATATGTCTGAAGGAACCCAATACACTAATTTGAAAGAACATAAGCACCCCTGTGTTCATTGCAGCATTATTTACAATCACCAAAGTATGGAAGCAGCCAAAGTGTCCGTCAATTGATGAGTAGATAAAACAACTATAGGACATTTATACAATGGAATTCTATTCAGCTATAAAAAAGAAGAAAGTGTTGCCCTTTGCAACAATATGGATGGACCTGGAAAACATTATGCTAAGTGAAATAAGCCAGTCAGAGAAAGAGAAATACCATACAATTTCACTCATATATGGAATATAATGAACAAACTGAACTAACAAGCAAAATAGATAGACTCATAGAGAGCAGGATGACAGCTAAGTGATGGGAGGTTAGTGGATGGAGGAATTGAGCAAAAAAGGAAAAAGGACTCATGGACATGGACAACAGTGTGGTAATTGCTGGGTGGAGGGAAAATAATGAGACTAAATGGTAGTAGAAAAATACAATAAAAATAAATAAATTTAAAGAGTATTATATGTTAAATGTGATGACTATACTATGGTTATGTAAGCAGATGTCTTGATTCTTTGGGAATATTTAGGCAAAAAATTTCATGCCTTACTTTCAGGTGGAAAAAATACACACACACACACACACACACACATATACATGCACACTCACACAGAAAAAGACAAGATAATAAAGCAAAGGAGTAATATGCTAACAATAAGGGAATCTATTTCAAGGATATATGAGTGTTCTATTCTTATCCTTACAAAGTCTCTGCAAATTTGAAGTTATTTTCAAATTAAAAGTTAAAAACAAAAACTCCAGTCCACAGGCAATTAGTATACCCAGTTAGTATGTACATTAATTATCAGCTCAATTAATTTATCAGATGTCAGTCACTGACATCTAACAAGTATCTGCTCTGTGCCAAACCCTCTAAACAGATGATCTTGTCTAATGGCCCACAACAGTACTAGGATTATTATCATTTGACTCTTATGGAAGTTGAAGCATAGAGAGATGAAGCAATTTGACCAAGAATTCGCAGCCAGTAAAGGAATGAGCTGGAATTTGAACCCAGGCAAGCCTGGCTGTTGAGCCTTAGCTTTTAAGGAGGCTGGTCAAAATGGGTGTAGAGGCTTAGGGCATGTGAGAGAGGACAGTGCTGATCAAGGAGGCCAGACTAGATGCCTGACACCCCAGCCTGGATTCGATTGCAGAAACGTCCAGAGCTTCCAGTTTTGATTCAGATAAGCTTCAGTGTCATGGAAAAAGAGGGTCCCCTCTTCTGCTTCTCCTAGGAAGACTCTCTCTACTCCTGATGTTTTAGATTTTAGGAAATGGGATTTCACCTCATTAGTTAGTTAGCATGCATAGTCAACATACTAGGGGAGACCAAAAAAAAAAAAAAAACCTGGAATGTATCTAAAAAAATTGTGCACTTATTCTTACATGTTTAAACTTCAGTCACCTTCCACATACTCTCCATTTGATGCACTATACCTATCAAGATGTTTTTCCAGCACTCAAAACAGTTTTTGAACTCAATGATTTTGATGTCTTTTAGTGCTTCTGCCATTTTTTGTTTCACCCGTTGCACCTCAGCAAAACGGTTCCCTTTAAGGGCTTCTTTCATCCCAGGAAACAAAAAAGAGGCACTCAGGGTGAGATCAGGTGAATGGGGACAGTGGGGCATGGGGTCATGCTGTTTTTGAACACTCAGCATAGTGTGGGCAGTTGTGCTTATAAACCACTCATCATGAAATGGGCAAATGTGTTGAAAGAGTGTTCAAAAGGAAGTTCACTGAAGGCGAACACAGCCTCTCACAACAACCAGCTGGTCCACTGATGCAGATGGGTTCCTAGAACACTCACTTAGCAGGGGAAGCCTGTGCTACAAGGAGCCTGCCCTCCAGAAGATGATTCGGGGGGCGGGGGGTTGATTCCAACCCTTGTACAAACAAAAAATTAACAACTAAATATCTAACTCTCTATAGCTGCTATTCAACCTACTGAAGTGAGTGCCGTTTTCCAAAGTTGCAATATAAGGCCGTGTTGAAACCTCTAGCTGCCAGATTACTTTGCCAGAGTCAACTGCATGAGAAGAGATTCTTTCCAAATATAGACAAACTGAAAATAGGAATCCGAAGACACAAGAACTATCTGGCACCTAAATAGGGAAATAGACTGGGGGAAAATGCTAATACAACTCTTCCTTCATTGACCTAAGCAGAGATAACAAAGTTTTATACAAAACCAAATGAAAGTAGTTTTGGAGCATAAAGCCATTTGTTCAGTGAGTCCCCTATACCTTATTATTAATACATATGGAGTTTTCATACATGCTGTGAAGTTGGGTTGAAAACACTGGTGAGAGACCTGGCCCTGGCCCTCAAGAAGCTAGAATCCAGGCCTTCAAGGGATGTCTTTATGCTATATTTGCTTGAACACATGGCTACACCCCATTCCCCTCCCACTCCCCACACCCAATGTATTCAACAAAATTTGTGGAGCCCCTACCATGAATGTGCAGGCCCTGGCCCATGTACTGCCTACATATTCTCTTATTTGTTCCTCTCAACCACCCTGCCAGACATCAAGTTCAAACTGCTCAATTCTGGGTTCTTGTCCTCCTCTTGACTCTTGCATTTGTCATCGGTTGCCACAATAATGCTGCATAAAAATCAACCATAGGACTTCCAGCCAAGATGGAGGCGAAGGTGGAAATATTGTGCCTTTTCACACAACCAAAATTAAGGACAAAAAAACATTTAGAAACAAAAACACAACCAGAACAAACAGAAAATTGAACTGTACAGAAGTCTGACAACCATTAAACTAGACCAGTAAGAGGGGCAGAGTCGGTGGCCTGGGGAGCAGGGTCACAGCCAGAAAAGGTGGTGGCTGCCAGACCCGGGAATGCAGGCACTGGGGCTAACTGTGGTCACACATTCGTGTGCAGATAAACTAGGCAAAAACGGGCAGCAAGGCAGACCACGCTACCCAGGGCTCCAGCGCCGGAAAATAAAGCTTAAAAGCACTGATTTAAATGGTGCTCTGAGAGACTCCCAGCTTCACAGGAGAATTCAATGGAGAGACCCACAGGGTCCTAGAATATACACAAGCCTACCCACCTGGGAACCAGCACCAGAAGGGCCCAATTTGCTTGTGGGAAGTGGCAGAGGGGACTGAAATCTGAGAGAGAGCAAAGTGAGTGCTATGTTCCCTCTCTGACCCCGCCCCGACATAGAGTGTCACAACCCAGCAACTGGGTTTCCCTGCCCTGGTGAACACCTAAGTCTCCACCCCTCATATGTAACAGGTGTGACCAGACCAAAAAATTATGGCTCAAAGAGAAGAACAAATCAAAGCCCCAGAGCCAGTAATTTTAAGTAACCAAGAGATAGCCAACCTATCAGATGCACAGTTCAAAATACTGGTGATCAGGATGCTCAGAGAACTTGTGGATTTTCGTCACAAATTAGATGAAAAAATGAAGGCTACACCAAGTGAAATGAAGCAAAATGCACAGGGAACCAATAGTGATGAAAAGAAAACTGGGATGTGAATCAGTGGAGTGGACCAGAAGGAAGAAAGAAATATTTAATCAGAACAGAAGGAAGAAACACGAATTCAAAAAAATGAGAAGAGGCTTAGGAACCTCCAGGACATCTTTAAACACTCCAACATCCGAAATATAGGGGTACCAGAATGGGAAGAGAAACAGCCACGAATGGAAAAGTTATTTGAACAAATAATAAAGGAGAACTTCCCCAAGCTGGCAAAGGAAATAGGCTTCCAGGAAGTCCAGGAAGCTCAGAGTCCCAAAGAAAGTGGACCCAAGAAGGAACACACCAAGGCACATCATAATTACATTACCCAAGAATAAAATGAAGGAGAGAATTCTAGAAGCAGCAAGAGATAAGGGGACAGTCACCTACAAAGGAGTTCCCATCAGACTGTCAGCGCATTTCTCAAAAGAGACCTTACAGGCAAGAAGGGGCTGGAAAGAAGTTTCCAAGTCATGAAAGGCAAGGACCTACATCCAAGATTGCTCTATCCAGCAAAGCTTTCATTTAGAATGGAAGGGCAGATAAAGCACTTTTCAGATAAGGTCAAGTTCAAGGAGTTCATCACCACCAAGCCCTTATTATATGAAATGTTAAAGGGACTTAACTAAGAAAAAGAAGATGAAAAATATGAACAATGAAAGGACAGCAAACACACAGTTATTAACAACCACACCGAAAACAAAAGCAAATGAATAGGACAGCTAGATCAGGAACAGAGCCACAGAAATGGAGATAACAGAGGGTTAGCAACAAGGGACTGAGAGAAGGAGAAGAGGGAGAAGGTACAGAGAATAAGTAGCATAGAAGAGAGAAAACAGACAGGGAAAGAGCAAGAGTAGTGTGGGAAATGTAGAAGCTAAAGAACTTATGACACATGGACATGAACTAAAGGGGGGGAATGTGGGCAAGAGGGAGTGTGCAGGATGGAAGGGAATGAAGCGGGGAAGGGGACAACTGTAATGGCATAATCAATAAAATACATTATAAAAAAGTTAACCATAAAAAGTTCGGTGGCTTACATCAATAAATACTTAAGTTGGCTCACAAATCTATGGGCCAGCTGGACTGGGCTCAGAGGTGTCAGCTGAATGTGGTCATAGAATACAATCAGCTGGCAGGTCATCTGGGAGCTGGCTCTCCAGACCACCTTCGGCTGTACTCGGTCTCTCCTTCTGCAGGCCAGCCCTGGTTTATTGCATCTACAAGAGAGAAAAGGGCCTCCTTAAGATGTAGTCTCAGAAGTGGCATGGTGTTACTTCCCCCTCATTCTGTTGGTCAAAACAAGTCATGAGGCCCGTCCAGATTCAAGAAGTAAAGATACAGACTCTGCTCTAGCACAGTTCTCATTTATGGTTTTTCCTTTGCTCCTTGGATACCGCTTGCCTCACCCTAGCTTTGTAAATCATTGAGCTCCTCTAATGAAAAATTTTATCCGCTCCAAAACCTGGGGCAATTGTGGGTAAAGCTTGTTAATACAAACACACAATCCAAACATAGCATCTTCTGTGAGGCCAAATAATTGCTTACCAGTTAATATCAGTAAAATTGTTTTAAAACAGACTTCACTAGAGCCTCATTGGCCAGCTAGAATAGTTAGGCCAAATTATAACTGCTCTCCTTTATGGTACATGCGTTTTTCATTCAACAAACACTTAGTTACATTTCCTATGCGCCAGGGCCCTTCTTAGAGATTAAGGACACAGCGGTGAGAAAGACAATCTGGAGTCCTGTTCTAATAGAGCTTACATTGTACAGAGGAGAAATGTAGAAGCAAGCAAGCAATTCATAAAGAAAATAATTTCAGCTAGTGACAGGAGAAGCATAAAGACTCTGATATGCTAGAGAATGATTGGATTGGGGAAGCTACTTTAGATTTGATTTGTTCAGCAAGGAAGACCTGTCAGAGCCACGACTTGAATAGCAGGAAGGAGCCAGGGATGTGAGGATCTGGGGAGAGAGTGATCCAGGCACGAGAGCAAAAGCCTGAGGCAGGCATGGATTTTCTGTATCTAGGGATAAAAAAGGAATGAAGAGAAAGCCCTCCATCAAACATGCCAGGATCGGGGGTGTGCAGTGTGCAACTCCTAGAGTCTCCAGCAGGAAGTAAATAAGAGCATACACCAAAGCACAGGTGCATCTAACCCCCAACCTTCCTCCTCCTCCATTACAACCTCCCTCACATCCAAAAGGGAGGCTCATTTGGGGGAAGAGGGTAATTCACATTTTCATTTTTGATAGAAATTCCCAAATGGTATACATAGTTTTTTAAATTATTCTTATTTTATTCATTTAGAGGGGAAGGGAAGGAGAGAAGGAGAGAAATATCAATGTATGGTTGCCTCTGGTGTGTCCCCTGCCGGGAACTGGCCTGCAACCCAGGCATGTGCCCTGACTGGGAATTGAATCGTGATCCTTTTGTTCACAGACCATGCTCAATCCACTGAGCTACACCAGCCAGGGCGATAGTTTTTTTTTAATAATAACTTTATTGAGGTATAATTCACAGACAATAAAATTCACTTTTTAAGGTATACAGTTCAATGGCTTTTAGTATATTCACAGTTGCACAACCATCACCACTATCTAATTTTCATCACCTCCAAAAAGAAGCCCTGCGTTCACTGAGAGTACAAGCTCAATATACAAAAATCAATTGGGCTTCTATACACTAGCAATGAACAATTCAAATATGAAATTAAAACAGTTTCATTTACAATAGCATTAAAATAATAAATACTTAACAATATATTTAACAAATTAAATATAAGACTTATACATTGAAAAATAGAAAACATCCTTGAAAGAAATTAAAGAGGATCTAAACAAATGGAAAAATGCCCCATGTTAATGAATTGTATGGAAGACAATATTGTTAAGAGGGTGAGGTAGGCAGAATAATAGATCCCAAAAGATGTCCAATCTCAATATCCAGAATCTGTGAATATGTTACATGAAAAAGATTTTGCAGATGTGATAAAGTTATGGAGATTATCCTGGATTTATCCATATTGATTTAATGTAATTAAAGGGCCCTTATAAAGAGGAGGCAAGAATGTCAAAGGCAGGAGAAGACATGATGATGGCAGCAGAGGTTAGGGTGATGCACTCTGAAGACAGAGGAAGGGGCCATGAGTCAAGGAATGCAGGCCACCTCTGTAAGGTGGAAAAGGCCAGGAAATGGATTCTCCCATGGAGCCTCCAGAAGGAATACAACCTTGGGATATCTTGATTTTAGCAACATAAGACTTATTTTGGAATCCTGACATACAGAACTGTAAGATAATAAATTCATATTGTCTAAACCATTAAGTTTCTGATAATTTGTTACAGGAGCAATAAAACTTATGACATACTCCCCAACTTCACCTAGAGATTCAACACAATCCCAATCAAAGGCCAAGTTGGTTTTCTTATAGAAATTGACAAATTGATCATAGAAGTTCATGTGGAACTTGAACTTTACAGGAAGTTCATGTGGAACTTCATAAAATTCATGTGGAAGTGCAAGGAACCCAGAAAAGGTTAAACATTCATGGGAAAAAAAAACAACAAAGCTGGAGGTCTTACACTTCCTGATAGCAAAACTTAAAACAAAGCCACAGCTTTTATACTCTGGCACTGACATAAGGAAAGAGATGTAAATCAGCAGAGTAGAATTGAGAGTTCAGAAATAAACTTTTATATTTATAATCAATCAATTTTGACAAGGATACCAAGACAATTAAATAGAGAAAGGACATTCTTTTCAACAAATGGTATTGAGACAACTGGGTATCTGCAAGAAAAGGAATGAAGTTGTACCCCTACCTCACACCATATTAAAAAAGTAACTCATAATAGATCAAATATTTAAATATAAGAACTAAATCTGTAAAACTCTCAGAAAAGAGCATAGGTATAAATCTGAGTGACCTTGGATTAGGCAATAGTTTCTTAGGTACGACACTAAAAGCACAAGTAACAAAAGGAAAGTAGATAAATTGGACTTTATCAAAATGAAAACTTAGTGTTTTTAAAAGATTTTATCAAGGAGGTGAAAATACAACACATGAAATTGGAGAGAATGTTTTTAAATGATATATTTGGTAAGAGACTAGTATCCACACTCTACAAAGAATTCTTACAACCCAGTGATAAAAAGAAAACTGACCCCAGGTGAAAATGGGCAAGAGGTTTGAATAGACATTTCTCCCAAGAAGATATATGAATGGCCAATAAGTACACAAAAAGGTATTCAATATTATTAGCCATTTTGCATTTCCCTAAATGCAAATTAAAACTAAAATAAGATTTCACTTCGTGTCCAGTAGGATGGCTATCATTTTAAAAATTTAATGAAAAATGACAAGAATTGGTAAGGTTGTGGAGAAACTAGAGCTTCTACATTGCTAGTAGGAATGTAAAACAGTTTTTGTTATAAAGCTGCTTTGATGCTGCTATGAAAACAGTTTGGGGAAAAAAAGGTGAATGTAGAGTTACTTCATACCCAGCATTTCTATTCCTAGGTATATGCCGAGAGAATTTAATACATATATTCACACAAAAACCTGTACACAAATGTTCATAGAAGCATTATCCATATAGCCAAAGGGTGGAAACAACCAAAATGCTCATCAAATATAAACAAATGATTATGGTATGTTCATACCATGGAATTTAGCCATAAAAATGGCTAAATTTTTATTTAGCCATAAAAATGACTGAAGTATTGATTCATGTATCACATAGATGCACCTTGAAAACATTATGCTAAGTGAAAAAAGGCAGTCAAAAAAGACCACAATAGTATAATTTTATTTATACAAAATGTCCAGAATAGGTTAAATTTATAGAGACAGAAAGGGTATTAGTGATTGCCAGTGGCTGGGAGGAAGGCAAACAGCTAATAGGTTTGAGATTTCTTTAAGGGGTGATGAAAATGTTCTGGAATTAGGCGATGGTGATGGTTGCACAACTTTGTGGACATACTAAACTTGTTGAATTTTGTATATTAAAGTGTATGTGAATTATCTGAAAATAAGTGAATCTGAAAAAATTCATGAATTTGTGTGTGTACGTATTTGCCTAGGGGTAGGACTGCTGGATCATATGGTAACTCTCTGTTTATCTTCTTGAAAAACTGCCAAACTGTCTTCCTAAGTGGCTATAGCATTTTACAATCTTACTAGCAATGTATCAGAGTCCCAGTTTCTCCATGTCCTAAGGCCTATTTTTAAAAGATTCTAGCAGACAAATTTGCAGTATATTCTAGAGTGGACAAAGGTAAATGCTGAGATTTTCACTGCCTTAGGACCATGTATATGTGTGTTTTTTTGTTTTGTTTTGTTTTGTTTTATTTTGTTTTGCAGGTTTCAGAGAAAATCCACTGATGGAAGCTTTGGTTCCACTGATGGTGAGAAAATCCCTGGTCTGAAATCAAATTGGTGTCATGTATATGGTAACACTCCCACTCGGTACTTCTTTTGTCTCCCTGCTTTTGTAATTTCCAAACCCTCCCTTAATTCCTAACTTACAAAGTAGTCGAATCTGCAGTCTCCGTACAGAAACGGAACTCAGTGAGAACTAATTGTTATGGTTGATAATTACTGACACATGGAACTCACACTGAAAACCGTTGCTTGAGATGTCCCTTGCAATTGCTCACAGTCCATTTATCAGGCATTCATCTTTTTAAAAAGTTTGATCTTTTCCAGGATGTAAATTATTTCTAAGTTTCTTACCTAAAAGTTGATTTGTGAACAATATTAAACATTTATTGTGTTAACCCTAATCTAGGGTTAACTTTTCCCAAATTGAGACACTTTTTGTTAAGTGTCTAGAAAACTGAAATGTTTGAGACTAGCAAATATTATAACAAGTATGATAACTTTGAGAAATCCAGAATAATTGATTATTCAACCATTGTAACATGCCTTTTCCTCCACTTTGACAGTTTGAACAAAGGAATTTCATTGCCTAATCTTTTCATCACAACTTTTTTCGAATGAAATGTTTCTATTTTTTTAATCGAGATATATAAGATTGTATAAGTTTCAAGTATACAATGTAATGATTTGGTATTTGTATGCTGTGTAAAATGATCACAAGTCTAGCTGGCATTCGTTACCACCCATGCAATATACATATTTTTCCTTATGATGAGAACTTTTAAGGTCTACTCTCTTAGAAACTTTCACATATAAAATATAATGCTATTAACTATAGTCACCATGCTGTACATTAATTGCATCCTCAAGACTTGACTTATTTTAGAACTTGGAGTTTGTACCTTTTGTACATGTCCTCATTTTTGAAAAGCCTACATCAGCACAAGTTACATGGTGCTCATAAGCCATTTGGCAGAGAGTGCTCATTTAGAAAAGGAATGATGAATTGAGGCTTGATTTTTAAGTCGCAAGCAGCAGATGTTTAGTTTTGTGTTTTCAACACTTAAATGAACCCATGGAATCTTAGAAAGACACAAATTGAGCCCCAACCCCACCCAGCAAGAACTTTCTCCTGCTGCTTCTCCTACCTTCCTTCGACTTTTGTCTTCCTTACTGTCAGCATATCTATTTTCTCCAGCCTCCCAGACAATTTTTTTTAAAAAATAGCATTCAACAGCCAATATAAAGACTGTAAAAGGACACCTGCTCTACTGTCATTAAAATGCTAAATACTACTTTCCCTTTTATTCATAAAATGTTTAAATAAATTTGAGTTGTCTCTGAATCTCACCTGTTTTCCCCCAGTGCTCCCAGGTTTTGCTCTTAGTTTAGGCTTAGTTGAACTTAGGAAGCCTGATTGGTTGGGTCCCATTGGATGCTGTTTGAATAAATAGTCTGTTGTTTTTATTGTACGAGTGAGATAATTTTATTATTGTAATGATAATTAAAGGCAGACCATGTTCAGAAGACTCTCCTGAATAGTGAAACGTAGGTGGACAGAGCTGAGACTTGAGCCAGATGATTGTCCAAGATCCAGAAACCTCTGAAAATTAGCAAAGAGCTAGAGAAGCCCTTCGGATGGCAAGAAGAAATGAACAAAAGAAAAAGAAAGGAAAGGATAAAGATGCATCAGTTAGGTTATATGAGGCTGCAAGTAACAAGAAAATATATCTCAAACACACCTAAACCACAACGAAGCCCCTCTCCCTGGAAGTCGAGCAGAAGGCTGGGCTGCAGAGCTGACAGAGGCAGGTGGCTAGTTATGCTCCCACCATCCCCCTGGCTCTGCTTGGCTCACAGAGCAGGTGGTGACATGGATCAGGTTTATACCCTCACCTGACAATGGCCAGGGGAGAAGCTGAAGGGCACTTAGCAACTTAACCTCATTTTATTGGCCTAGAATGACTTTTATACGTATTGTTAAACCAGTCACTGCAAAAGAATATGTTTATCTACAGATCCATCAAGCCTGCTTATAGAATTAGTGTGAGGTCATCTTTTGCTAAGACTGGGGTTCCTCAAAGTCAACATTAATTGACATTACAGGCCAGATGATTCTTAGCTGTTTGAGGGCTGTCCTGTGTATTGCAGGATGTTTAACATCTAACTGCATCTTTCATCTCTACCTACTAGAACCCAGTAGTATACTTCCTCCCTGACAATTCAAATGTCTCCAGACATTGCCAAATGTCATCTTGAGGGCAAAACAGGTTCTATACCCACAGGTGAGAATCATTGACTTAAATATGTGGGCTGCCAGGTGCAGATGAGGAGGATACCTGAACAAAATCCCACCTTAGTTAGGGAGTAGGAATAAGAATGTTCACCACAAAGGGAGAGAGAGAGACATTGATTTGTTGTTTCACTTATGAAACATTCATTTGTTGATTCCTATATGTACCCTGACAGGGGATCAAACCCACAACCTTGGCATATGGGGATTATGCTGTAACCAACTGAGGTACCCAGCCAGGGAAAGATTTAGATGATTTAAAACAAGAGCAGAGAGGATGAAGACTTGACTTGGGGTGGTAAACACACAATACCGTGTATAGATGGTGTGTTGTAGAATTGTGCACCTGAAACCTGTATAATATTGTTAACCAGGGTCAGCCCAATAAATTTAATAAAAAAGGGATGGGGGAGGCTTAGTGATGAAGAACAATGACCACCACCAAAAAAAAAAAGCCAGGAGCAGAGAAGACAAGCTCTACCCAAGATGAGTGTAACAGTAGGATTACAGGAAGTTCAGTGAAGCTCACAAGTCAGGAAAAGCCTTGGTAGGCTCTGGGGGGCCTACCAAGGCTCTGTTTTGGTTAGGTTGTGACAGGAAGGCTGCTTCGGGAAAGAAAACCTGTTGACTCTTCTGTTTTTGCTTTTCTTTGATGTGTATGCAGTTCTTTAAGTTGCATTTGAAAATGTCAACATTGGATCCAGCTATTCTAAAAAGAGTAAGAATTTATTTTAAATTTCATGGCATGAAAAAGATGAGACCTTAGAGCCAGGTGAAGTGGAAACAGTGTTGGTAAAGAGCTTCTTCAGACCTCCAACAGACATTTTTAGTGTGGTATGAATGGTGTGTTCTCCATTCATCACTTGGTACTTAATAGTGTCCTGTGCGGTGATCTGAGGAGTACTAGGAAAGGCTCTGTGCTCTAAGAAGTTTCCTCCACTGGTGGCACCAGTGGAGAAACCCACATTTCACATCATTGTTAAAGACTTTGCGTAGAAATTCAGTTACCACCTGGGAAGAGAGATGAATGAAGCATACCTCACAAGCTGTGGGGCCATGTGAGCTGTCATCGTGTCCTGGGGTGCAGCATAAGAGAAGGCCACGTTTTCAGTTGTGAGAGCTTGATAAATGTGTCAAGTTTGGATATTTAAGAACCAAATCGTCAAGCACATCCCTCCCTGCAAAGAGTCATTATAGAACCAGCCCCTCAGCAAAGAGCAGTGTCCAGGAGGAAATAAAACAAGCAGTGCATTGAGTTTGGAGGAGTCAAGGAGCACGAGCCATCACCAGGCTCTGGGGCAATGGGTCTCTAATACTAGTCTTAACTCTCGACTCTTCTTTTTCCAAATGCCCTTGACTTTTCCTGCCCAGTTTTTTCTTCAAGGGGAATTTTATATCCCTCTGCAGAGATTAGTGGTTTTCTTCGTTTTCTCCTCAACTTTTGAAACAAAACATAAAATTAGTTGGGGTAGGTAGCCAGTTGGCATAACAATGGAATTTCATGGCAGCTGGCTCACATTATTTCTGACTCCCTCTTCAGCTCCCAACATCCTGAGTTCGATGGAAAGAGGCAGAATAGCTATAAATATAAAGTCTCTGAAAGTTCTAAATATGCTCAAAATTAAATGAAGATTTTCCCCTCACATAGAACATTTAACATAGAAATCAAGCAAGAAAGCATACCCTGTTCTATTCAGTAAAGTAGACAGATGGCAAGGGGTTCGTGCTTAGGGAAAAACATACCAGAACAAGTTTCCTCAATTAGGTAAGCTCATTCACAACCTTATATGTGCTTATTTCCAGCCAGAACATGTTGGTCTGTCCTATGGAATAATATTTTTGTATTTAAGACTTCCAGTGAAGATGGAGGTATGGGTAGATACACAGTGCCTACTCCCACAATCACAAGAAGGACAACAAATTTAAAGTAAAAAAAACAAACAAAACAGAATTGACAGAAAATCAAACTGTATGGAAGTCCAACAACCAAGGAGTTAAAGAAACATTCATCCATACCAGTAGGAGGGGTGCAGACTGGCAGCTGGGGCAGAGAGGATGCACAGTAAGCCAGTGGCTGGAGAACCTGGGTGGGCAAGGTGACAGCTGGTGGACTGGGTGAGGCAGCAGCTGGCAGAACAGAAGGCCCCACATTTGCATGCAGATAAACCACAAGGAAAAACTGGGGAGCAAGACAGACTTCACAACCCAGGGTTCCAGTGCAGGTAAATAAAGCCTCAAAACCTCTTACTGAAAAAACCTGTGGGGGTTGCAGAGATGGGAAAAACTCCCAGGCTCTCTCTCACTCGAGAGACCCACGGGGCCCTAGAATGTACACAAAGTCACCCACCCAGAAATAGAGCACTAGAAGGGCTCAAATTGCTTGTGGGTAGCAGAGGAAGTGACTGAAAGCCAGAAGTAATGAGTACCGAGCAAACAGCATTATTCCCTCTCAGATCCCCACCTCACAGACTGCGCTGCAGAGCAGCCTAGTAGGTTGCCTGACCCTGGTGAATACCTAAGGCTCCACCCCTTACTATGTAACAAGCACAGTGAAACTAAAAAAAATATGACCCAAATGAAAAAAAAAACAGATTAAAGCTCCAAAAAAATACAACTAAGTGATGAAGAGATAGCCAACCTATCAGATCCACAGTTCAAAACACTAGTAATCAGGATGCTCACAGAAATGGTTGAGTATGGTCACAAAATAGAGAAAAAAAGTCAATGCTATGAGAAGTGAAATAAAGGAAAATGTACAGGGAACCAACAGTGATGGGAAGGAAATTGAACTAAAATCAACAGTTTGGAGGAGAAGAAAGAAAGAAACATGCAACCAGAACGGAATGAAGAAACAAGAATTTCAAAAAAAAGGAGGACAGTCTTAGGAACCTCTGGAACCTGTTGGAACTTTAAGTGTTCCAACATCTGAATCATAGGGGTACCTGAAGGGGAAAAGGAAGAGCAAGAAATTGAAAACTTATTTGAACAAATAATGAAGAAGAACTTCCCCAATTTGACAAAAGAAATAGACTTCCAGAAAGTCCAGGAAGCTCAGAGAGTCCCAAACAAGTTGGACCCAAGAAGGAACACACCAAGGAACATCATAATCACATTACCCAAGATTAAAGAGAAGGAGAGAATCTTAAAAGCAGCAAGAGAAAAGAAGACAGTTACCTACAAAGGAGTTTCCATAAGACTATCAGCTGATTTCTCAAAAGAAACTTTACAGGCAAGAAGAGGCTGGATACATATTCAAAGTCATGAAAGGCAAGGACCTACATCCAAGATTACTCTATTTAGCAAAGCTATCATTTAGAATGCAAGGGCAGATAAAGTACTTCCCAGATAAGGTCAAGTTCAAGGAGTTCATCATCACCAAGTCCTTATTATATGAAATGTTAAAGGGACTTATCTAAGAGAAAGAAGAAAATCAAAACTATGAACAGTAAAATGTCAACAAACTCACAACTATCAACAACTGAACCTAAAAAAACAAGCTAAGCAAACAACAAGAACAGGAACAGAATCACAGGAATGGAGATCACATGGAGAATTTTATCAGTGGGGAGGAGGAGGGAGGAATCGAGGAAAAGGTACAGGAATAAGAAGCATAACTGGTAGGTAGAAAATAGACAGGGGGCAGTTAAGAATAGTATAAGAAATGTAGAAGCCAAAGAACTTACATGTATGACCTATGGACATGAATTAAAGTGGAAGAATGATGGCGGAAAGGGGGTACAGGACAGAGGGGAATAAGGGGGGGATGGGACAACTATAATAGCATAATCAATGAAATATATTTAAAATATTTTTGTATTTAATTCTGCTTTTGAAATACCATACAATTAAGTATAAATATAGCTGGCCTTCTAGGACCATTGATCATATTTGAAGTTTGTGAGAAAATCCTTAGGGTTTCACATTCTAAGAAGCTGTAGATATAAGAAAAGTTATCCAATGTTGATCAATCTTATATTTAAATTGTGCCTATAAAAGTCCACAGAGTAAAATCATTTATGTGATGGCAGCTGTATTGTACATGAAAATCTGATGCTCTTCATCATCACAGAACCACTGGTGTCGCCTCAGAATGGATAGGGTCTACGGCCACATCAAAAGCAGATCAACCTCAATTATGAGGCCGAGCAGAGTGCAGAAGTTGGTGATACATCCAAGTCTGAGCTGGCTTTTTCTTTCTAATTAAGTTGTCACTTAACAAAACAGTGGGGTTTTCCCCTCACTTGCTTTGAGTTTAGCTTGTGTGTGTGTGTTTTCTCTTTTGATTACATACACACACAAACCACTGGCTCCCACAAACCATTTCTACCTCCTGCCACAACTGACCGCAAGCATTCTCATGTGCACACTTCTATTTACCTATCAGAGGGCTTCCTAGTAACACCAAAATGCCAAAAATTCTGGGTTTTATTATTTTAATGTCATTCTTCAATTCCTGTTTGCACATTTAATATTTCTTAAGTTAAATCATAAGTAAGGGGCAAACATTAATGGTTAAAAATAGAGAGCTTAAGCTTGAATAGAAACATATGTGAGATTGAGGGAAATAGAAATATAAAAGCCTATAGGTAACCCATAGAGATAAGACCAGGATGGTGATTTTTGTGAGATTTCCTACAATGAACTGGACAGAAGATGCGAGCGTGGCCAAATAGGAAATCATTGGCAAGCACACCAGCCAACCTAAAAAGCAAAGGTTGAAAAAAAGAGAAGGCTGAAAAAATGCCATAAAAAGCAAAGGTTGTGCTTAGATACTTCTTAAAAATATGAGTTTATGGTAGTGGAGACGTATATGAGCCTTCACTTCCTTGTCTCTTTTCAGAGGTATTTTTGAGCACTTCACCAAAGTAACATGCTTACTGTGAGTCATTCGTATTTTGAAGAAAAACCTTTGTATTTTTCTCAATTAAGAAGATAAATTGTAACTGAGAGCAATACAGTAAGCCAATATCCATCCAATATCTGAGTCCCTCTGGGCGAATTACTGATCTCGCAGCTCCAACCTTTTGTTGTCTTTAAAATGGTGATGACGGTAGTACCCATCTCAAAGGGTTGTTAAAAAATTAAGTTTCTGTAAAGAACTCAAAAGAGCGTCTGACACACAAGAAGTTTCAAGTAACCATTAGCCCATAGTGGTAACGGCGGTATCAGCAGCAGCAACCACAGCAGTAGTAA
This sequence comes from Sturnira hondurensis, assembly GCF_014824575.4. Lineage (NCBI taxonomy): Eukaryota > Metazoa > Chordata > Mammalia > Chiroptera > Phyllostomidae > Sturnira > Sturnira hondurensis. Next base: position 562,545 of record NW_028082350.1, read on the forward strand.
CGGTGACCGAAGAATTGGCAGTAGCAGCAGTCGTGGTGATAATAGTGTTAGTACTTGGGTTTTTTTCTTATTTTTAAAATTTTTTATTTATCTTTTAGCCTCACCCAAGAGCATTTTTTATTGCTTTTAGAGAGAAGGGAAGGGAGAGAGAGAGAAAGAGAGAAATAGTAATGTGAGAGAGAAACATCAATGGGTAGCCTTCTTACACACGCCTGGACTGGGGATCAAACCTGCAACCTCGTTGGGTGCCCTGACAAGGAATCAAACCTGTGACCTTTCAGTCTACAGGACCACACTCTAAGCAACTGAACCACACCAACCAGGGAAGTATTAGTATTTGTTATAGTCAATAGTAGCAGCAGCAGAAATAACAGCAGAGCACCATGCTGTAACTATGACCAAAATTGTCCTAGGTCAAGAAAAAGTCAAACTGTAGACATCATCTTCCCATAACACTGTTATTTTGCTCAAAAGTTCTAATCTCTCATACTTAAGAGTCTAAAAATCACCTGTTTCTATGCCTTGAAGTTAGATAAAAAGTATAGATGGTGCTGATCCCTGTTATTGTGGGTAAGCTCAAGAATTGCCAGAAAACATCTACTTTCTTTATAATGATAAGAAATATATCAAGGGATCTCCAAGCCTGGGAACAGTGCCCAGGAGTCTGCGTTCTGCCTTGCCTGCCAAGAATCCTGCATTAGCCCCAAGGTGTTGCTGTCCAGCTGAGCCATCGAAGTGAGGAAGGAAATTGAGTCTCCAAGGCCATCAGCTTTGAGTCTCGTCACCTGGCTAAATATTTTGAACTTGGAATTTAATTATTTTTCTTCATGGATGAAATGAATGGGCAAACAAAAGAGAAACATGTCAAGCCTATAAAGTTGACTTGCAAAACTGAATGTTTTTACTGCCCACCAGTGGAAACGAACAACTGGTTGAAGAGAGTTGATGGTGATGAACGATGAATAGTTTGAGATTTTTTGTTATTTTACGTGGGTTACACACTGCACCATTAATGTAAACTACAATGAACTATGTTTTCAATGAAGAAATAGAAATGCATTTACAGTGAGGATATTAAAGAATATTCTCAGTTGTATCTCATCACTGAAAATCTATTTCCCTGCAAGAGACTGACAAATGAACTCACAGACATTTTTGCCTGTATTGTAATACAAGCAATCTCATCTTTCAGAAAGAAAATATTGATAAGAAATTCCCACCAGCCACACAACATGCCAGATGCTTGGCCAAGCTCAGGAGGCACTAAAGGGACATTGTCCTGCATCACCACAGATGAGTGTGGCTGCTGGAAACACGGTGGCACTACATCAGGGCCAGAAACTGCCTGGATACCTGCTGAGATGCGATTTCTGCTCTCTTTGTTCAGCTCTGCCTACCGCTCACAAATGGACAAACTTGGTGGGACAATTCCTGGACTAGTAATGAGTGAGAAAGACGGGAGATCTTTTTCTCTGATGCTTGTGGTGGGGTGGCTCCTGATGGCCTCCAGACTCTTAGAGGAATGAGTTTGCTCTCCTTGTTACAAGGAGTACCTCACTGGAAAAGTTTGAGGAGCATCTTTTTAGAGGCTTTTTAAAATCTCACTGACAACCACCATTTGGCAATAGATATATCTATTCTACCTCCTGAATACCTCTCAAAATATTCAATGTCCATGCACAGCTTTAATTCATGTTGTCATCATTTATTGCTCCAAGGAGTGTAGCAATTTCCTTTCTCTCTGGGCTTCTTCTGCCTAGAGTGAGGGTACTGTTAGCTGCTATAACAAATAAACCTCCACATGACAGTGCCTTAATCACGGACATTTGTTTCTGATGATTTTGTTCAGTGGTGGCCTACCTCACAGTGATTTCAGGACCCATGCCCCTTTGTTCTTGGGATTCTGCAATGCTCTCAGGCGAGAATCAACAACTTCTCTCTGAACTGCCACACAGTGAATATTTTAAGCTTTGCCAGCCACGTAGCCTCTGTCACAACCACTCAACTCTGCCATTGTAGCCAAAGCCACTGTAGACATATCCAAATGAGTGTGACTATATTTCAATTAAATTTCATGTATGAGCACTGAAATTTAAATTTCTTAGAATTTTCACCTATCATGAAATATTATTTTTTCTTTTGATCTCTCCTTCACTAATTTAAGGACCATTGTTGATTCCAGGGCCATACCAAATCAGGTGGCAGGCATTTGGCCTGCAGGCCATATTTGGTGACTCCGGCATTAGAGTGAAAAGAATATCAAATTTAAAACATTGTGCCCTGATAACTAGTCCACTATGAGTTGTGCTGTGTTCCTTGGTTTTAGCAGCTGGACTCAAATGTTCGCCTCTTGCCTTTCTTTTTCACAGATGCTGGAACGATGGCGGTGTCCCATCGCATTGCTGCCAGCACCCCTGAAGGGAGCAATTATGGGGCAATAGGTATTTCCTACAAGCCCTTTCATGGGAGTGTTTTCTAGTTCTCCAGAGAATAGGATGCACAGGTCCTCTAGCCACTAATAACTATGAGAGTGGGCAAGGCAATCACCACATAAGTTTGCATTGTCTTTATAAGATGAGTTGGTTGGATGATCTGGAAGGTTTGTTCCACCTTTAATGTTCTCCAGTTCTGTTATTCTATATTTCTTGGATCTGCTAGCCACACTTGAGCAGAATTTCTTACAATGGTTGCCATCAACTTCCAAGGTCCCCGTGGGGATGTTTTCATATCCAGCCTGACTTCAGGACTGAAAGGTGTGTCACAGTCTGATGTCAGGAAACCCAACCTCAATCGACCAGTTGTTTCATTCTCAGGTTTCAGTGGAGTAAGGGTGATCAGAAGACTAAGGCTGAGATCCCCATGAACACGGCTAAAGCCTGACAGTCTTTCCCTTCAGCTAACTTCATGACTGAACCTGTTCAATGCCTCCAGTCGTTCACATGGCGCCCCTCAGTGTTCATTTCGTGCCTGAAAGGAACAGAACTCCTAGCTGTCTCCTTTGAGTAGGAGCGCCTTGCTGCTGCCATGCACTCCCATGATGCTTGTGGCCCTGTGAATGGTGACATTCCCACTTTGAAATGTCAGCGTAGAGGGACGGGGAATCCTGTGTTCCTTCCCTATTATTCTGTAACTTTAAGAAGCATGTGGGCTCAGTGCAGGGGACTTATTTCTAGCTCTGCGAGAACAGGGCTTATGTTTTTTGTTTTGTTTTGTTTTGTGTTTAACTATCTGAACAGAAGAAATAAAGCAGAAGGTAGGCTCAGCTCATGTGTGCACCAAGCTGCACTAATTCCCATCTGCTCCGGGAAACATTCACGGGAACACAAGGATTCTTCTTCCCAAGAGCATTCATTATGTAACCCTAGACGCAGCATGTGGGGGACTTCTGTGTATAAATACTTCACGCACAAGCCATGTATGGATGCTGGATATGAGTGTGCTTATGCATACATGAAGTAGATGTGATACATAACGATGTGCATGTGTATGTATATAATATTTATGTTCATATTTTAAATATGAAACATGAAATAAGCATATTACCTTTGAGACCAATAGTTCACAGAATAGATGTCTTAATATCAAATGTCTTTATTACTCTTGATATGTATTCAGCTGTAGAAATAGACAATTTAAATATAAAAATAGAAGAAGAAGAAAATGAAAGCTCATTGAGGAGGAGTTGAGAAGAAGCTCCTGTGTTGTGAGTAAAGAGTTAGTTTTTACTAACATTTTTAAGTGTGAGTCAGCACTGTGTTTTTGCAGAGAAGAATGGGCTCCCCGGGTTCTTCTTGGCTTGGGAAGGCAGATGAGCGTTCTCTGTTTCAGGCGAGTCGAGCTCCAGTCCCGGCGGGCAGATGTCCTCCCCTGAGCGGCGCCGGCCATGCCAGTCAGACACCGACAGCTCCGTGGAGGAGAGCGACTTCGACACCATGCCAGACATTGAGAGTGACAAGAACGTCATCCGGACCAAGGTACCTCTGCCTGGCTGTGGTCTCTGAGAGGCCGGAAAGTTTGGCAGTTAAACACAACTTCAGCAATGCCTCCGTGTCCTTTGATTTTTGTGGGGTTTTTTTTTTACTTTGGGAGAAGTCACATTTCCCAGAGGGCTTTTTGGGTAAAATATATCTATAGACTAAAAGCAGTACTCTAATTAGCTTTTCTTTCTGGAGGAAAAAATGAGAGCATTAAAACACCCTCAGGGGCTGAAGTGACAGCCTGTGGACAATAAAGGAGGAAGGGATCCAACCAAATGGAAGAAAAGATGCATTGGGGGGTGGAGCTGGAAAAACTTTCTGGTTCTGTAATATGGTCCTTCCGGAGTAAAGCTTTTTTCTTCCTGGTGTGTATTTATTATATTGTGTCGCACCCAGTAAGGGAGATGAAGGTGGGTGCATGGTTTCAGTCCTGCAGTTCCCGTCCACCACGTGGACATCTCCAAAAACTGGGAAGTCGACTCCTGAGATATGAGAAGCCTGTGGCTCCCACTCATTTTTCCACATCAGCTGATCCTTAATATTCAAGGGAAATACTGGCATTTTTATTAAGGTGTCCTGAGACAAGCAAAATTAAGAGAAAAATCTTGGTAAATGATTTTAATCCCTAGTAAGGGACTGAAATCTGCGGAGCTCTCCTTTGTATCTTGTGCAACAAAATAAAAGCAAGTACAGTTCTGCATTCGCTTTGTTTTTGGCTTCCTAGGTGTTCCTTTACTTGTCAGACTTGTCCAGGAAGGATCGGAGAATTATCAGCAAAAAATATAAGATTTATTTCTGGTGAGTAGGTGACCAGGAGGGCCATAGTTACTTTCATTAAAATTTAAATTCTCATTGTATAAGGTGGTGTCACTTGTATCACAGGTTTCAGTGTTTGGTGGGGCACAGGTTTAGGTGTGTCAAAGGTCCGTGCCACATTCCACAGGAAAAACAAAAAGAAACTGTAAAAGGCAACTGGCCCTAACTTAGTTAAAAGGAAAAATATGAAAAGTACTGGACTCCATGTGAGTAGGAAACCCACTAAATCCTCCTCTAGAAAGCTCATGTAACAGTGACATTAATGTCACTACTGTTAGCATGAGACATGCTAAACCGCAGCCATTCACTCTTCTCCTCACCAGGCCTTGCTCCTGGAAGAACCAGTGATTGCAGGGACTAGATGCCTAGAGCATCTCCAAGTAGCTGGAAACTACCCTGGGAGACAATACTACCAGCCCATGACAAATAGACTTGAGATGGTCTCTTTCTCAAGGAACCACATGCAACCTCTCCCTTCAAGCGGAGAGGCTGGGCTGCCTGGCAGGGACCCTCCTTCTCTCCCCTCAGAACCCCCAGGCTGACACTGTGACAGATCTTCCCGTTCTGTACTGTTCTCAATTCTTGCCCCTGTAATTGGATACAGATATTAGAGGAAGATGAGGGACAATGGAGAACACAAGGAATTTCATAGTGGGACCTTCATTTTAGAACTAAGGAACTGAAGAGAGCCACATCCCTTCATGTGATCCATCTCCCATTACTTACATTCTGATCACTTTTATTCTAACAGCATCCTTAAGAGATAGATTCTCATCAATAATGTGGTTAAGCCAGAAGCAAGTATTACTTAGACTGTTTTGCAAATGACTGGAAAAAATGAGAACCATGCTGTCCGTTTCTAACTGCCTCTGTGGGTTGACTAGGGAGTTATGGGGTGAAAGAATTCCTTTTTAAAAACTTGAACAGATATTTCATTGTCGGGTTGGAAATGACTATCTCTGGCTCTTTCTGCCCACACAGGAACATCATTACTATTGCTGTGTTCTATGGGCTACCTGTGATCCAGCTGGTAATCACCTACCAGACGGTAAGTGCCGCCCTGGAGCCCGCCCGAGCCTTCATGCTGTGTGGAGAGGTCTTTGCTGTGGCGCACAGAGGAAGGTATAACTTGGGATCGGTCCAAAAATTAACTTCCCATTTGGGTTCTAATTGGACTTCTCCAACATTTTATCTTCGACTGACCTTTAAATCTAATTCCCAACTGTTGTATCACAAAGGGATCTGGAACCACTTGTATTATTTTGTCTACCAGTCTTGCACTCACTCAGTCATAGCATCTGTCAGTTGTGTTTATTATTTACCAGTCTGAGCTTTTTTTGACCGTCATGGGGTAATGAGGGAAGTAAATAAAGTTCTGGAACGAAACGAGGAAACTGGGTGTCTCATGTAGCCTCTGTCCTCTCACTAAGGGGAAATGTTTTTTTGTGAAAGTAAAAACAGCTTCATAAAATTAATAAAATGTTAAATTAAAAGAAAAACAAAAATAAAATAAACAAACAAAAAATCACTGAAACAGCTCGAGAATCCCTACCACCCCTTCATAGAACCCAAGGGCCCAGGCCACTTAAGTGACCTCTGGTATCTATTCCACATAAGAAGCCCATTTAGAACAGCACGAGGCTGAAGGTGTTTCTACTGCAGTGGCTCTCAAGCCTTGCTGTGGATTAAAATCATCTGGGGAACTTTTTAAAGTCCTGATGTCCAAGCTGTGCCCCACAGCCATAGATCAGCATCTCTGAGAGTGGAACTAGGCATCAGTATTGATTAAACTTCCCATGATTCCAATATGTAGCCAAGTTTGAAAGCTGGTGATCCAATAATATTTAGCCAATTTTATAGTTATTACATGATGCAGACAAGGACTTTGTGATGTTTGAATACCACAGTTTTTTTTTTAAGATTTTATTTATTTATCTTTAGAGGGGAAGGGAAGGAGAGAGAGAGAGAAACATCAATGTATGGTTGCCTTTCATGCATCCCCTGCCGGGAGTTGGCCTGCAGGGAACTGGCCTGCAACCCAGGCATGTGCCCTGACTGAGAATCGAACCGTGATCTTCTGAGTTGCAGGCCTGCACTCAATCCACTGAGCTACACCAGCCAGGGCTGAATACCACAGTTTGTAATCTAAATACTCTCTGAACACTTTGGGGCCCTCAGAAGACATAGGCGCACTGTGGTCTGGGTAGGTTCTTAATGCTAGAGATGGTGATGAGTATGGAAAACCGACCACCATGTCCTCATGTTTGCCTGCGTGTGGTAGTCATTTCCACAGAGAATGGGACAGCTTCCCCTCCTCCCAGCATTCACCTAGAAACTAGGACACATCATGGCTATCCTAACAGGCACATCCAATGATACTGCTTTTATCATGAGAATAGAGGAAACATACTCAGTTGAATTGTACCTTGAGGCCACATAATGAGGAAGACAGAATATTTCAATTCAAAGCAAAATGGTAGCAGTTTTGTGCAACTCAAACCTATACTCTGTTAACCAGTGTTACCCCAATAATTTAATAAAAAAATAAGTAAATAACTGAGGGAAGTGTGCCTGTGCCATGTAAAGGTGGCAGATAATGACCCAGCCCTGATGAGAAGGGGCCCTGGGGACACTAAATCGCGGACAGTGTATCATCACTGGGAGCAGGGCTTGCTCTTTGTGATTCCAGGCTCGGCTCAGGGGACGGAGGAAAACTGCATCTCCTTGCTCTGGATTTTGCAGGTGGTAAATGTCACTGGAAACCAGGACATCTGCTACTACAACTTCCTCTGTGCTCACCCCTTGGGTGTCCTGAGGTAAGTGCAGTCCACGAATTCCTCATGAGGCTTTGGAAATGCCATTCTGTGTAATGCTGTGATTTTTATTTTTAAAAATACTAAAAACATCTGTGGATAACCACCCCAGTCGTGAATAAAGAGGAATGAAATCAAGAAGTTGAGACTAGGTATAGTTGACTAAGAGACTAAGTCTAGTTGAGACTAGACTTCTCTCATCCCTGGATTATTCCCAAGAATAATCAGCCGGGGTTTGGACAGGGGTGTTTTTGAAAATATCAGGTCCCTAGTTGTGATGACATTCTTCAATGGGTCTGAGCTGCTACCATGTGCAATTCGTTAACCAAGCTCATGAGCAAGGTGGCACTCTTATCATCGCCCCCCCTTTTTAGGTGAAGATGCGAAGGCTCAGAAAGGTGAGGACTTGCTGAGGCTCTCTTAGCTGTCAGTGATGTGGGGACTTGAACCCACACTCGCTGACCCCGAGACCACACTGCAGCCACCAGAAGCAGAAAGAGCATGTGCCTGGAAGTAGGGAGCTTGGCTCCTTGTTCTAGAACTGAACTGGCCTTAGTTTCCTGAATTAAAGCCACGAGTTGTGACCAGCTAATGCTTGTTCTGAAACTCACGCCTACAGAGCTGAGTGCTGACACATTACATGGGTCCATTTTTGAGAATTCCCGCTCATGGTGTAGCCAAAACATTCGGCCAAACTGCCCATCTTTGGATTCATTCTGGGCCCATGCCATTGGGACCAGAGGGGGTGGGAGGGTGTGAGGGAAGCCTGGTGGGCACCCTGAGAGGAACAAACACATCTTACAGGCTAAGCATCCTAAAGTGAAAGGTTAAAGATGACCTCTGGTGGCTTCCCAGTCCTGGAATCTTAGGAAAAGGCTAGTGGTGGAAATCGCAAATGCTCAGTTCCCTCACTAATTCGTGCGTTCGTTCTTTAAATCTCTTTGATTGCCTGACCTGTCACGGTCTCTCTTTCTTATTCCTTTAGTGCCTTCAACAACATTCTCAGTAATGTGGGACACGTGCTCCTGGGCTTCCTCTTCCTGCTGATAGTCTTGCGCCGAGACATTCTCCATCGAAGAGCCCTGGAAGCCAAGGACCTCTTCGCCATAGTGAGAAGAGGGTGGGGAAACTGGAAGTGGTAGCTAAGAAGGGTTGTGATTCCTATCGTGGTCTGCAAAGGGGAAGGACATCTGGCCTGATGGTGATGATGGACAGTGATGCTTGAGGCCAGAGACATGGGCTTCCAGGTTCTGTGGCCACATCACTCACTGGTATCTTTCTACTGACCAGGCTTTCTCCTTTTTCAGGAGTATGGGATTCCCAAGCACTTTGGCCTCTTCTATGCTATGGGCATCGCGCTGATGATGGAAGGAGTGCTCAGTGCTTGTTACCACATCTGCCCTAATTACTCCAACTTCCAATTTGGTAATCAGAATGCACATTAATTACACAGACTTCAATTAGAGGAGTCTTATCCTGGGACCCTTCCAAAAATGCCAGGGTCATACATGCAAGAATTAAATGACATATTTCACGAGCTAAGAGTGATCGGAGAGCACCTCACCACAGGACATGATTTTCACATTTTGTACCCTTTTTTCTCTCTGACCACTTTTTAGACTAGAAACCCCTCACCACTGAAAGATGATCTCATGGCCAGATCTTCAGGTGGGCCATGGGCTAAGCATTAGGCAGCAAGTTGGACAGAGCTCACCAACGAGTTTCTGGAAAGGTCCTCCCATGTAACTTGGCCTACTTCAGCAGTTAGATTGCTTTGCAACGCACATAATAGAAGAGCTGATTCAAATTGAGTTAAATAATGAGGACATTTATCAGCTCACCACCTGAAACTACAAAGGGGCAAAGGACCAGTGGCTCCGGCTCCTCTCCTCCTGTGCTGCTTTCATTCTCAGGCTACCATGGAACTCACAGTGGCGAATAGAGCTTCAGCAGGTCTGGCTTCCTGTCTCCACCCCACAGTGTCTGGAGGACACAGCTAGCTGGCTTCCAGGAGCCTTCATTTAAGAGCAAGGAAACGTCTTTTCTAAACCGCTCCCAAATAACGACCTCAGACCTCAATAGCTTAACCAGTCATGAGATCATCCCAGGCTCATTCTCTGTGCGCTGATTAGCTCAGGCCTGGGTGGCAACAGAGGCAGCATTACCTTCAGATCAGTGGGACCCACTGCTGGTGCCAGGGGTGGGGTTAGCCTTCCTGGAGCAAATTGGCTGCAAGGGTGTGAGTTTCTAAACTGAAAACCAGGCTAAGAAATTTGAGTTAGTACTGAGATGCTGTCAGGGAGGAGGAGGGCGGAAGAGCTGGTGCTGGGAGTGGGCAGTTAACCATGCCCTCCACAGTCAAGAATAAGGATGTTTAAAGCGGTCATATTTATGTTTGTGCTCTAGCCTCTGACTGGTAACTGAGACACCACAGAAATTCTCTGTCACATTTTAATTCCTTAAAATTACAAAACACTTTTAATAGGGAAAACTATACAGAACAATCTTACCGCCCTGAATGGACAAAACCCAATATTTAAAAATATTTGCCTTAAGCCTACTTTTTAATAAATAAAATAATGTGTTAAGTTGAAGTCCTTTTTTGAGCTGCTTTCCAAATTTATTCCTCTCTTTCCTTCCCCAGAGACAACTATGATTAATTTGGCATTTATTCTTGCAGTTCATTTTTATAGTTTACTACATTTATAGTAAATTAATATTAATTTCCCACAGTGTGTTCTGCAACCTTCTTTTCTCATCCATTAATATGTTTTCAAGATTTATCAATATTGATCAAGGACAGCTAGTTCATGCATTTTTAAAAAAATTTTATTTATTTATATTCAGAGGGGAAGGGAAGGAGAGAGGGAGAGAAACACCAATGTATGGCTGCCCCTGGTGTGTCCCCTGCTGGGAACCAGCCTGCAACCCAGGCATGTGCCCTGACTGGGAACCGAACCGCTATCGTGTGGTTTGCAGGCCCGCACTCAATCCACCACACCACGCCAGCCAGGGCTAGTTCATACATTTTTATTGTATTTTTTCCCATTACCATTTAGCCCTCTTCTACCTCCCCCACAAACACCACACTGTGGTCCATGTCCATGAGTCTTTTTTTCTTTCTGCTCAATCACTCTGTATCCTAACCTCCCCCTCCCCTTAGCTACCATCTTGCTCTCTATCTATGAGTCTGTCTTTATTTTGCTTTTTAGTTCAGTTTGTTCATTAGATTTCACATATGAGTGAAATCATGTGGTATTTGTCTTTCTCTGACTGGCTTATTTCACTTAGCATAATGTTCTCTGGGTCCATCCACATTGTTGCAAAGGGTAAATTTTTCTTCTTTTTACGGCCAAGTAATATTCCATTGTGTAAATGTCCCATAATTGTTTTATTCACATATTTACTGATGGACACTTGGGCTACTTCCATATCTTGGCAATTGTACATAATGCTGCAATGAACATAGGGGTGCTTATGTTCTTTTGAATTAGTGCTTTGGGTTCCTTCAGATATATTCCCAGAAGTGGTATCACTGGGTCAAAAGGCAGTTTCATCTTTAATTTTTTGAGGTATCTCCATTCTGCTTTCCACAGTGGCTGCATCAGTCTGCATTCCCACCAACAGTGCAAAAGGGTTCCCCTTCTTCCATATCCTTTGCCAGCACTTTTTGTTTGTTGATTTATTATTGATGATGGCCATTCTGACAGGTGTGAGGTGATATCTCATTGTGGTTTTAATGTGCCTTTCTCTGAAATTAGTGACATTGAACATCTTTTCATGTCCATTGGCCATGTATATGTCCTCTTTAGAGAAGTGTCTATGCAGGTCCTTTGCCCATTTTTTAATTAAGTTGTTTGGGTTTTTGTTTTGTTTGTTTGTTTTCTGGTTTTGAGTTTTATAAGTTCTTTAAAAATTGTGGATGTTAACCTCTTATCAGGTGTATCAGTGAGTATGTTCTCCCATTCTGTGGATTGTCTTTTTATTTTGTTGTTTTCCTTTGCTGTGTAAACACTGTTTAGTTTGATGTGGTCCCATTTGTTTATTTTTTCTTTTGTTTCCCTCACCTGGGAAGGTATAGGTGATAAAAATTTCCATGAGAAATGTCCAAGATTTTGCTGCCTATGTTTTTTTTCTAGGATTTTTATGGTTTGGGTAACATTTAAGTCTTTAATTCATTTTGAATTTATTCCTGTATATGGTGTAAGAAGATGGTCTAGTTTCATTTTTCTGCATGTATCTGTCCAATTTTCCCCAACACTTTTTATTGAATAAACTCTCTTTAGCCCAGTGTATGTGCTTGCTTCCTCTGTCAAATATTAGTTGACTATAAAGGAGTAGATTTACTTCTGGACTCTCTATTCAGTCTCATTGATCGATGTGTCTGTTTTTATGCCAGTATCATGCTGTTTTGATTACTATGGCTCAATGGTATATAGGTTCATATTAGATAGTGTGATTCCTCCAACTTTGTTCTTCTTTATTAAGATCACTGTTGTTATGCAGGGCCTCTTGTATTTCCATATAAATTTTTGAAATATTTGTTCTAGTTCTGTGGAATACCTCATTGTAATCTTGATAGGAATTGCTTTGAATCATAGATTGCTTTGGGTAGTACAGACATTTTAACGATGTTAATTCTTCCTATCCATGAGCACCGTATGTGCTTCCACTTATTTGTATCTTCTTTAATTTATTTCTTCAGCGCCTTATAATTTTCCAAATACAGGTCTTTTACATCCTTGGTTAGGTTTATTCCTAGGTATTTTTTTTAAAGCAACTGTAAATGAGATTTTTTTCTTAATTTCCCTTTCTGTTAGTTTGTTATTGGCAAATAGAAATGCAACTGACTTCTGGATGTTAATTTTGTATCCTGCATTGCTAAATTCATTTATCAGTTATTGTAGTTTCTTGGTGAAATCGTTGGGGTTTGCTATGTATAGTGTCATGTCATCTGCAAATCAAGACAGTTTTACTTCTTCCTTTATAATTTGGATGCCTTTTATTTTTTCTTCTTGTCTGATTGCTGTGGCTAGGACTTTCTGTACTACGCTGAATAAGAGCAGTGGAAGCAGACATCCCTGTCTTGTTCCCAGTCTAAAGGGGAACACTTGTAGTTTTTGCCCATTGAATACGATGCTGGCAGTGGGTTTGTCATATGTCTTTTATTATGTTTAGGTGTGTTCCCTCTAATCCCACTTTGTTGAGAGCTTTTGTCTTAAATGGGTGCTGGATTTTATCAGTTCATTCATTAAGAACTGTCATATTGTGTACAAAAATATACCACAGTTATCAATTCCTCTATTGAAGAACCTTCAGCTGTTACCAGTATTTTGCTGTTACAGACAGTACTGTAATGAACATCCTATGTAGTTCTGTGTACCTGTGAGAGAGGTTTCTGGAATACCTGGAAAACCTGGAAGTAGAATTTGGAGTCACCTGCAGTGGAAGACATGCGTCTTCCATTTTACAAAAAAACTGATGAGTTTCTCTCCAGAGAATTGATTCCCACCCCTGCTAGCTGTGTGGGATTTCCCACTTCCCCATATCATTACTGGTATATGTTATGGACAGACATTTAAATTTCGTATTAGATTTTTGAGTAACATGGAATATTACATTGGTGTTTGAATTCCCATAACTCTCCTGCAGCTAAGCCACTTTTAATTTCTAGCTGCTTTTCATCCCTAGCCTAGAAAGCTACACGGGAGCAGCAGTCGAGTGGTTATATTTCCGGATGCCGAGAAGGACCGCCCACACTCACTGCATCTCACCCTGCTTTACCTTTCACGAGTAGGGCTTCTCTTGTCATTGTTGCTGAACACCGGCATTCAAACACAAATATCCCTGCAAGTGGGAATAGTCACTTATTTATCATGTCCTCAGATAATTTTCGTCTGTAAACTAGGAACCGCTTTGAGGGGGTTCAGAAGTGGAGCGTGTGCAGTTTGCCTGGAGAATGAACCTGGGGGCAGTCATGGTAGAGGTCTCCACACAGTCTGAGGGCAGCAAATACTCCAAGGCCTGAAGGGAGGGGGTTCTGCCAGGCTGTGGACCGCTCTAACTGTTGCCTGATGGTCTTGGCTCCTCCTCTGGGCCCGCAGACGCATCCTTCATGTACATGATTGCCGGCCTCTGCATGCTGAAGCTCTATCAGAACCGCCACCCAGACATCAACGCCAGCGCCTACGCCGCCTACGCCTCCTTCGCCTTCGTCATCACACTCACCGTCCTTGGAGTGGTGCGTCCCAGCCCACAGCCTCCGCCTCCCTTTCGAAAAGTACCCTCTTGAGAGGTTTTCTGTTGTTTGTTTCTTGGAGCTCAAGTGAACAGAACTAAATTAATCATCATCCTTGGTTCATGACACTATCATCATTGATCCACTGGTGGCATTTTATTTAGTTACTTAGCTAGTTACTTTATATAATGTAATTGGCACCTGTAAAACCATCCCTGAAGAGTCTTAATGTAAAGCTGGGACTGGACTCATGTGAGACTGAAATGGGAATGTGCAAGATTGGAGAGACTGAGCTAAAAAATGAGAAACCGCATTCTGAGTATGCACGAACAATGTTAGTTGTCTGCAGCTGTTTGAAGAGCTGCAGCCCCCGACTGTAACCCTGCTGCCCCTTCAGCATTGTTGTTCAGCTGGCCCACCCGTTTCTTCCCTTTTTCATTTTTATTTGGCCAGGTGGCCACTCTTTTTCCTGCCCCGGGTGTAGTAAGGCCCCTCTGAGCTCGGAGAAGGGGTGGGAGGGGACCAAAGTGCATGCATGGCTCAGTCTTTGATTCCTTATGCAGATGCGAGACAGAGCCGACTTTAGAAAGTTCTCTGGGAAGAACCCCAGATGAAGGTAACCTCCGGCTTTACTCCTAGGTGTTTGGGAAAAATGACGTGTGGTTCTGGCTCATCTTCTCTGTGATCCACATACTTGCCTCCCTGGCCCTCAGCACCCAGATCTACTACATGGGTCGTTTCAAGATAGGTGAGTCGCCTATTACTCCAGACTAAACACACTGGGAAAACGTTGTTTTCACTGAACCTAACTGGAAGGGTCACTGGTCACTGTGAGTGCATGCTCTGAATTCTGTGTTGTGTTTAATAGCATACATTCTCTCTAAACGCTTCCTCTCCTTTATTGGATTGCAATAAACTGTCATCACTAGTTCCAGTCACCTGAGAAATTAAGCTTACCATACCCAAGAGCTGAGGCACACCTCCAGTTCCAAGTGCCAAACACTTCACAACACACAAAACTTTGAAACCGTATTCACAGGACAGTATGATCACCATATCACTCATTCTATCTACCTGGGGGATGTTTTTCAATTTGTAGTATTCAAAAGGAACATTTCTTTAACCATGCTAAAAGGTTCCCAAGAATGAATTATATATTATTTTCAAATTCTGGTTCTGGGTTAAACTTTTTGAGACCAACTCGTCAATCTAGAGGCAAGACACCTCCTGAACACCCTCTGGCCATGCAAACAGCAGGAGGACACTGTGTTCTCCAGAAATCAGCGTCTGGTCTGCTGTTGGTCAGTCATATACATGGGAGCAGGTTCAAGTCATCTCAGGGTCTTTATACTTCATCAGTCACTTTAAGGTACATGAAGTCAGACTTACATGTGCTTTTTCCATGTCAAGTAAAAATATTACATATAAACATAGCCCTATTCCTAATATTTGCACAGCCCAAGGCATGATTGCAAATAAATGCTTACATACCATATGTATAAAGACTTAAAAGTAATGAAGCAAAGTTAAAACTATTAAATACGTGGAAGGAAAACTGGAAGAAAGTCCAACAAATTGATAAATTCAATATGCCTTTGTTATACTCTAGATAGTCCAGGTTCAAATTTAGAATTCTTGGATGCTCAGAACATAGCTGTACGGGAGAGTTGGTTCCCAGCCCTGCCTCTTTTCTCTGCCCACCTCCACCCCTGTCCTGCATCTTAAGAGTCTCACAGGCATGCATATAGACACCTTTGTTTAACACCCAGGGGCCCACTCCTTGCCCCTACAAGTGCAGACTCTAATGGTGCCATCTGCCTGCAGGAAGGTAGACCAGGGAGTGGGGCTGTGCGAACTCCGAGAACAGGCTCAAGGCCACGTGGGCAGGAAATTCTGGGGCCCAGGAATTCAGAATGTGATCTAGACGGAGAAAGAGTAGTCCCATTGCCCTGCAGACTCCACACTTGGGGGGAACCAGGGCCTCTAAAATAGGAACCCCCTCTTGCACAGGTCTGAGAGTGATTCTACATAGACAAGTGGCTTGTTTAAGAGTAGGAGACCGAATAAAACATTTTTTCTTTTGGCAGTTTAGGTTCCTTTTAGGCACGGTCAGTGGGTTTGTCCTTGGTAGTAACATAGACAGTGCACCTCCAACCCCCCCATGGGAAGCATCATTAGCTGGCTGTATAGGATATTTGGTTTGGTGCGACGGTCATTTCCCATCCTCCAGACCCAGAGGCAAGTTCAGTCTAACAAAGCCAAGTAAGTTGAAGCATCCTTGTTCTGGGTTCTCCCACAGTTGGAAAGATAAACTGAATGCAGATACCGTAGTCCCCCAGCCCTTATCTGCAGGGGTTGTGTCCCAATTGCCCTGGTCGGTGCCTGAAACCATGGTAGCACAGAACCCTGTATACACTCTGTTTTTCCTATGCATACATACCTATGATAAAGTTTAATTTATACATTAGGCATGGTAGGAGATTAATAATACCAACTAATAATAAATAGAACAAGTATAACACTGTAGTGAAAGCTATGTGAATGAGGTCACTCTCTCAAAATATCTTATTGTACTGTATACTCACCTTTTCACTTCAAGAAAGCACTTTACGGCTTCTCTCAGGCACACCCTAATTGCCAGCGTCAATACACTTGTGCTTTGGAGCTGCTATTAAGTGAAATAACGTACCATGACGGTGCATCTGATAATAACCGAGACGGGTCTGATCGAGTCACCAGCAGATGGGGTGCACGGTGGAGACGCTGGACAAAGGGGTGTGTCATGGCCCGGGGAAGATGCGTGGGCCTCTTGAGACCTTACCATGCTACTCAGGATAGTGCACAGTTTAAAACTTACAAACTGTTTATTTCTAGCACTTTCAGTTTAATATGTTCAGACCCCAGTTGACTGCAGGTAACTGAAACTGCGGGAAGCAAAAGCGCGAGCAGGGGGACCACCATGTGTGTAGTGGTGACCATTAGTACCTACAGCAGCTCTGACTACATTTATACCTCCTTTACCACCTGTAGTCTAGCAGTGCTGGCTTAGTTCACCTGTATTTTAAAAAGGAGAAATGGAATGCATTACCACCAGGTGACATATCTGTCAGGATCCGAATAGAAAAAAGCTGTCACACAAAGATTGACGAGAACTTATTCACAAAAGGACTATCCGTAAGGCAATGGCAAGGTTGGCAAGAATGAAAGGGATAACATAGTGACCCTGGGCAAGTAGCTGAGAAGTTTTACTCTCCATAAGGCCTGAAGGACAGGCAGGAAGTGGTTACCAAAACACGGAAACAGAGAATCATGGGGAGGCAGCCACTCTGAAAGGAGCAGCGACCTTTGGTTGGCAGACAGGGACAGGGCACAAGTTTCCTGCTGGCATTTCCCATTGTCCAAATCCACGGAGGGGGAGGAATCCACTGATGTCCCTACAGTGAGCCTTCTGGGCACGGTGCAGGGCAAAGAGGTGTGTGGCAAGTAGGTCTGAAAGGGCAGATGGGAGACAGCCAGTGTCTAGCTTAACTGAACATTTTCAAGTTCCCTCCCTGGGAGTCTTCCCCAAGCAGTTATGGACTTACCAGAGTCAAAGGGACAACTCTCTATGTCATTGTGATAAAGATCACATCTAGATTTAGTTCAAAGGCAGGAAGTTGAGTTAGTGGACAGAGTGGTTCAAGCTCCTGCCTGCCCATTTCAAAAGCTAGCTTTACTTTCTCAGTTCACATGCCCCGTTCTCTGTGGCCCCCAGGTCACAGGTGAAGGCACACATGGACACAGGAAAGGCAGCAGCAGTGAGGCAGGGCATTTCATAAGCGGACAGAAAACGGTAGAACTCCTTGCCCAGGTCACTAATGTGCTGCCAGAGTCCATAAAAGACCACAGGGAACGCCCATGAGAGAGAGAGGATGGACTGTAAGTTGTAAGCCTGCACAAAAGGAGACAGAGAGACGGAACAGACTGCCCCTGTCCTTGAGGAATAATAAACTTCTGAGTGTCTGGGACAGGCAGAAAAATTCTGTTCTTTATGATGAGCAAACATTGCTTTTACAATCAGAAAATAATGTCCAAGTCATCCTTTTAGAGAGAAAAATAAAATGACCAGTAGTTCACCTGTTTGGCTACCTGCTTACAAATCTCTTTTTCTCATTTCTCCTCTGCTTTCCACTGATTCAGATGTGTCCGACACAGGTAACGTTCAGCAGCTTTTCTCAGGGTTCTTGATTGTTTTCTTAACAAAGCGGCCTCCTGGCTGTCCTGCCAACTCTGCTCCCTGAACACCTCCTTCCAGGCTGGGCAGGCTCGGTGGGTGGGCAAGCCAGAGCGAGGTGCGGAGGCAAGGACCACTCCCACCCAGCCTGCGCCCCTCTTCTGGACCATTGCTGGGCATGCCCCGTATCTCCTGCTTTCCTCTGGGTATCTGACAGTCTAGCAAAGGCTGGTTAAATTGGCCCCAGCGGTAGCATTCCCAACAGAGCTGGGACCCTCTCTCACTGAATGCTTGCCCCACCCTGCATGGGATGTCTGCAGGGTGGGCAACTCGGACAGAGCCCCCACCTGTGATACTGACTGTTCCTACGGCAGTTGTAACACACTCACTGTGCTTCATGCCATCCGTTGGAGGAATTGCATTTTTAAAAATCTTTGCTGTCTTTCTCTCCCCTCTTAGTTAGATTCCTTTGATGATTGCTTCAGTACAGGTTTAGGTTTTCTGAACCTGTTCAGTACCCACCCCCCCCACCGTATCTCTTGGTTCAGTTCATACTGACTCGTAACCACATTGAGTAATACAGATTAGAACTTTTACAAGCGAAGATTTCCCATCCTCTAGAGAGAGCACATGAGTTAAGGTGGGCTTGAGGGGCCCCATAACACCTCTGCTCTAAGGGAAACACCACCCGAGTAAACTGTAAGCAGAGGGAGACAGCGGAAGGACACGATGGAGGGCTTGGCCAGCCGCCCAGGGGACCTGTGACTGCTGGCTGCTCGCGTGCATCTCGCAGACCTTTCTGCGGTGTGACCCACGGGGGCGGCACACTCTCCGTGGAAGCGGCCGATGTGGGTGTCGCTTTTTAAAGCAAGCGTTTATCACGCACCTCTTAGGTGCAAAGCACCATTTTGATAGGTGAAGACGACATCATCCTGACCCCAAAAGCTTGGGCCATAGGGGAGCATTTTGATTATTGATTATCGATTATCTCTGACTGAGCCTCCTCACCACGCGATCGTGTCCTCGGCAGATTTGGGGATGTTCCGGCGGGCCGCCATGGTGCTCTACACGGACTGCATCCACCAGTGCAGCCGGCCTCTGTACATGGTACGTGTGCCCCTGGGCTCTGGCCTGCACCAGGGAGTGGGGGGGGGGGCTCAGGAGGGGCAGGCTCAGGGCAGCCACCCGGGCTCCCCAGGTCCAGAGGGCCAGACGGCCCAGAGTAGCTGAGGACCAGTCAGGAGGAAGAAGCATGTTGCTCACTCTTCTTCTCCATTAAAAAACAAGCTGGGATGGTCCCATTTTTGAACATGAAAGATTGCTAGTGTAGAAATACGTGTGTGTGTGTGTGTGTGTGTGTGTACAAAACTATTGAACAGCGATCATAGCTGTGGTGGTATCCCGGTAAATAACCCATCAGAGGTAAGGCAGTTTCACTGGGTCACTGAAAGGGGGCGCTATTAATAACTGCAGCAGGACGGCAGGCGTAAACCGGACTGTGCCGAGCAAGCCGAGGCCTGTGGCCCTCCAGTCACTTTCATTAGGAATTTACACTATCCACATTATACATGCATTTGATTTTTATACATTGTTGGGTTTTTTTTTTTTTACCATGAGCAAGGGTATTTTTTTAAAACTGCTTATTGCTTAGTGGTTGACATGCAACTTTTAAAAATTCTCCACTAAGGTGTTTGGTACATTACACATTTGAACACTGAACAGGGGACTCAGGGCCCCGGTCACAGCTGTGTCTTCGCTCGCCGGCCCGCGACCTCGGGAAAGCCAAGCGCCTCCCTGAGCCCTGCCCCGACCTAGATACCTAGACACGGAGCGGCACTCAGAACCAGAGGTGCTGCATTGGCCTGGCCTACAGGAGCTCACGGCGTTGCTGCTAACAGTTTAGAATCGGGGGATTTTTACAAACAGGAATGTGGGAACCCCTTAGCCTACTAGAGCTTGGACCGGAGCTCTGGGCCCTAAAATTGGAGGGAATGGAGGCTGAGGGTTTTTCAAGGTTTTCCTTCCTCCTTTTTCAGGACAGAATGGTGTTGCTTGTCGTGGGGAATCTGGTTAACTGGTCCTTGTAAGTAACTTTAAGAAAGCACATCTTGTTTTAAATTCATATACCTGTGACATTGGTTTAGCTTTCTTTGGTTGTCATATGAAGGGAAAACTCATTTCAACCAGACAGCAAGTATGATTCTTAATGGTGCATCCACTTATGGGAGCTTTACAATCGTTAAAAAGGAATGTTCTGAAGGAGGCGTAATCCGTTAAAAGTTACTCATATGTTAAAGAGGTTGTTCATTTTTCTGTTTAAATTCCTCTCCTTGCAAAAATGAGAGTGGGAAAGCGAAAAAGTCAATAATGTTACAAATCCACCCTCACTGCTGCAAAATAATTCCTGCCCGTGTGCACAGCGCCCTCTTTGGACTGATCTACCGACCCAGGGACTTCGCTTCCTACATGCTGGGCATCTTTATCTGTAACCTGCTGCTCTACCTGGCCTTCTACACCATCATGAAGGTAAGCGAGGCGGCGGGGGGTGGGGGGAGCCCAGGCGGGCAGTTCGAACCACAGCCTCTGCTTCCCGCCCACAGCTTCGCAGCTCAGAGAAGGTCCTCCCCATCCCACTCGTCTGCAGCGTGGCCACCGCTGTGCTGTGGGCTGCCGCCCTGTATTTTTTCTTCCAGAATCTCAGCAGCTGGGAGGTAAGAGAACAGTTTCCTTTTCCAACATGATATTCCCTCTCCATCCCGCCTTTTCAGCACCCTACCTCCCTCTCTCCATGTGCTTGTTGTTGCTAATGTTTCTGGTATCCTCTAAAGCAAAAGCTTCCCCTAAAAGCTTTACCATCTCGATGAAGGGCACGTTGTCATCGTGATCAGAGTAGCACTCCTAAGTGCATAATGCCCACATTCTGCAAATTTTCCGTGTGTGTTGTTACAATCCTGTTCTCAGAGAATGTTTAACATATACAGAAACCTTGATTAGTGTGTCTTCTACACCGTTCTCATAATCATCATCCAAAAACAAATGCCCAGGTGCAGGTATCTATGCATCCACCTCACGGACTGGAAAGCTGAGGCCTGGGAAATTAGTGATATTGCTGGGCCACAGAGCAGGGAAATCTCCACTCCATCCTCACAACCACTGCGATCAACTGTAGGATGTTTTTCACTCCAGAAATTAACTCATTTCCCCTGAACCCCTCAGCCCTGGGGCAACCACTAACCTATCTTTTGTCTCTGTAGACCTGCCCATTCTGGACACTTCATATGAGTGAACTCATATACCATTAGGCTTTTCAGTCTGACCTCCTTCACTTAGCATGGTGTTTCCTACATTCATCCAAGCCTTATCCGTAGCTTTATCAGTACTGCATGTGTTTTATTGCTATGCAGTATTCCATTGTGTGGATACACTACGTTTTATCTATTCACTCATCAGTTGATGGACAGTTGGGTTGTTTCCACTTTGGGGTTGTTACGAATGATGCTGCTGTGAACATTCATGTGCAAGTGTGTGTGTGTGTGTGTGAGACTGTGTGTTTTCTTGGGAGCTAAGTTTCTGAGCTAGGCGTTTGCATTCATGTAGCTTTGGCTGCTCAGGGCTCTGCACACCTGAGCTGTGGGATTACATGCCCACGTCCTGCCTCACCTTCCCGCAGGGAACCCCGGCTGAATCCCGGGAGAAGAACCGGGAATGTATCCTGCTGGATTTTTTTGATGAGCATGACATCTGGCACTTCCTGTCTGCCACTGCCCTATTTTTCTCATTCTTGGTGAGTTTATAACACTTTTTTTTGGTTAATTTCTTCTCTCTGGAATCCTGTGCTCTTTTTCCTCTTCCCCTCTTCCTTATACCCTGTTTTATATTCTTCTCTTAATTTCCCTTTTCAATCCCTCAGTGTAATTCAGCGTACAGATTTTCTCTTTATGTTGTTTATCTTTTGATTCGATGTTTATTTTAATTGTTCTTTACTCTTCAATATTTTAAGACACAGGCTGACAAAATGGTTTTCCTTAAACTGCACAAGGTTCAGATTGAACTGGTCCTTGAAACTCATGTGCCCAGAATGCCCCAGGCATCACTGTGGGCATCCAGTGAAACTTCGGTATCATTAGGTTACTCCTTCCTATGCTAGACTCACATTCCTCCTCCTCTTCCAGCCTCAAGAAACAGATTACACATAAATTACAAACTCCTGGAGTAGCTTAGGGTAGCATCCAGGCCTCCATTACCTTCTAACCAGTCAGTTCCAAATCTTTCCTTTAGCTCCTCCATTTATTTTTTACCCCAACACTTTCCCAGAAGCCAAACGTATTATAAGCTCCTTAAATGATACCTCCTGGAATCCTTTTGTATTAATTTCGATTTTCCAAATAGACGTCTGTGGCACCTATTAGAGGTTCGGTCGACAAATAACAGGAGCAGGTGGCCAGGGCTCCAGACACTGCGGGGTTTAAGCGCTGTCTGCTAGCTTTATAACCTTGAAAGTGGAGCAGGGCTACCCCCTGGTGGCCAGTTTTGGAAGTTTGTACAGTCATTGTTCAAGGCTTTTATCTTTGAGTCACTTTCATTAGAAAGGGAGAGACAGCAAAAGTAGAGTGAAGGGTCCCAGTGGAGAGAGTGGTGATGCTGGGGCGTAAAAATTGAGGAGGAGGGTACATCTTCTGGGTAGTAACACTTTCTGCAATAAGACTTTATTTCCTTTAGGTCTTGACCTAAATGGTCCTTCTAATAATGATTTCCCCAGCCACCCTCTCAAAATTATCTTACCTCTCCCACCCTCTACTTCCCATATCCTCTCCATAATTTAATTTTTATCCTTAGTGCATATGACCATCTAACATACTCTACCCAGCACATATTTCTGTCTAACACACTACACGTATATTACTCATGTATTTGCCTCCTATCCGAAGCCCTCACTCGTGTGCAAGATCCAGGGTGGTGGGATGTTTTGCCTCTTTCGTTTCGAGATCAGTCTCCAACACCTGGAATAGCACATGCTAGGCCTGTGATAAACATTTGAATTAATTAGTAAATGAACTATGTAGTATAATACATGCCTATTGAGAGCACAGCATTGTAGAAAGCTGCAGAAGACTTGAAAATGAGCAAGGGCATTTACAGGTTTCATCTGCGTGAGTCTCAGAGAGAAAGTAGCGTCTCACTGTGGCTCTGACCGTGTGTTCGTTTTTTATTTCTCTGCCCCTCACCTTTCAGGTTTTGTTAACCCTGGATGATGACCTGGATGTGGTTCGGAGGGACCAGATCCCTGTCTTCTGAGCGTCCAGCTTTAAGAGGGGGACAAAGGAGCCATCGATCTTGGTGCTGTTTCATAAAAACACGCGGGACCTACAGCACAGTGCCCACTGTCAAATGCTCCCCTCGACCCCAGTGGAGTCGGCTCTGCACACACTCGCACGGGGAGGGCAGGAGCAGAGGAGATCCCAATCTGCAGGAAGCGGGGAAGAAAGGAAGCGACGTCTGTGGACAAGGGCAAGCCCTGAACAGTGGAGAAAGCCCCATCCCCTCCATCCCCTTACGTTGCGACTCCAACACTGGAGAAACGCTGCACCAGTCAATTCACTGTCTTGGGACCACCCCCCACCCTCCACTCCACCCCGCCCCAGCACCTCACCTGGGACTCACCAGCAATGGCAGAATGATGCCGCACTTTTTTCTCCAGCTGCCCCCATGCCCACAAAGGCCAGCAGCCCGGATTCCCCACCCAGAGACTCAGGTGGGCTCCTTTGCACCTCTGAGGCATATGCTGCTCAACACAAGCTCACTTCTCCAGGGCCCTGGGATGACACGGTGCCTCAGAGTCTGGTAGCCGGTGGACCCAATGCCCTACTCCATTGGGATAGACGTTTTATCAGCAGCAGCTCGATGCCTCCTGAGAAGGAATGCTGTTCGTTTTCCCCAGGCTCCTGGCCTCCTTAGGGAGACTCTGGATTGGCCCTTGTCTTACAGTCCTCCTAACTCATCCCCGGGACCAGGGCTTGGGTGCTTACTTATTCCTTGCTATCTTCATCTCACTGCTGTGTGCTGACCCCATAACTCAGACTCTGCCTTCTTGAGAAGAAGGAACCGGGCTTCTTTGCTCCACAAACCAGCTCTAAGGTAGCGGGGAAAGTGAGAGAACTTTTCTACTGGTAGGAGGAGCAAGAGAAACGACCCAGACAGTGCTGAGAGAGAGGGAACAGCAGTCAGCATCAAGCCAACAGGCCCCATCCAAAGGACTTGGGCTCCTGGAGCTAACACAGCCAAGGCAAAAGCACTTCCGCCTGCCTCCAGTTCAGCCAGCGCAGTTCTGTACCCACAGCACCTTTCGGGGAGGAATGAATGTTTAGCCAGGGGCGCTGCACTGGGGGTCCTCTCCCACTGACCCAGCCCCTTTACGTGGACCAGGGCCTCCAGCCTTTCTCCCTGGATTCTCGAGAAGTGGCTCTCAGGGCGAATGCATGTTACTCTAACTCCCTAGTTGCAAAGGGCACAGAGAATTTAGGGTTGTCTTGCTGGCACCTAATGGTTCTCATGGACTTCCCAGCAAAGCCTTGAGAGCCCAGCACCCTACTTCCCTCCTCACTGTCTGGCAGCTCTACCCCTGAGAGTCCCGTTTTGACCGGGCTCCTTGTTGCCTGCGTCCGATGGAACTGGGAAACGTGCTCGCCAGTGTGCACAAACGGACCCATTTGCCCATGGAACTGAAGTTAACTCTCCCCTCTGCTTTCCTGATCATTCATTAGAGAAATGGGTCAGCCATTCTCTTTTTAAAACAACTATTATCCTCTCTTTCAAATATCTGCATAATGTTCAAAACACATTTTGGAAGTTGAACAGCAAAATTTCCCTCATTTAAAAAACACAAAGATGCTGTTAATGAAATATTTTATTATTTCATCAAATTTGTAATTGGTCTTCTGTTACACTTTATTCCTTAAAAATTGTTGGCATCCCATCCTGGGGACAAAATCCTTGCCTCACACAGTCATGGTACAATCGGATAAGTTAATAGTGGGGAAAAGTGTTCCATAAAATAAAAACTCACGTAAAAATGTAAACATACTGTTGGCTTCCATAGGTTGTATGAAGGCCACCTATTACTTGGCTGTGTTAGTCTAACATCTAAAAGAAATTTTGAGCCTGTGTAACTATGGTTGATTTGAACCAATTCTTTTCTTTTAGTGGGCTTATGGTTTCAAATCCCCCTGAAAAAGATCCACTAAGGAAATGTAAACAAAGACTGTTCAAGTAGCCTTGCAGCCTGAAGTGAATAAATGCCGAGACTCATTGCCTTTTGGAAGCTTGTTTGGGAGACATGACCATGGCCGTGGGGAGAGGCCCCGTGGAATCAGGCTGCTGTATTCTGGACCGTTTTCCAATGTCTGTGTTGCGTCATACACCCACACATTGTGGTCAGTTCTGTTCTCTACAGCAGGACCAGAAACCCAGGCCAAGCCCACTCTTATACACGTCAAGTTTAAAGGCGCTTGTTGCCCATTCTTCCTGCAGTGCCCACCTTGTGGGTAGAGGACTCAGGGAAATGGCTCCACTGCACCTGCGGGGCGGGGAGGAGTGCGGGGTAGGAGTGCGGGTGGAGGTACAAGCAGAGGTTTCCGGGGCTGCATGTCTGTATGTAGTGCAGTGCCTGTGCAGCTTCTGCCTGAGCTCGTGGACTTCGCTCTTCAAAAGAAAAGGGAAGGCAGCTCTGAACGCCGAGTCCAGCAGGAGGGTAACGAGAAAAACAGCCACTGCGAAGAGGCCCCTGCCAGAGCAGGCCAGGGGTAACGAGAGCAGTTCAGCTGGAGCAGGACAGCGATGTGGCAAGCCATGGCAATCCGAGGGGCAAGCAGTCACGGAAGAAATAACCCCTTCACACCTCTGGTGAGTGCCGCACAGGCCACTCCACCTGTTGATGCCGGATGGTTGAGGGCTTAGCCCAGCTTTATTTTAGCAGCACTTGAAGCCGGTGGAAACCGGAGTCTGTCCGAGGATGGGACTTTCCACGACTGGAGGAGGTCACCGAGCCAGCTCCCAGGACAGAGAAAGTGGCAGCTGCTTCTTTTATAGCTCCAGACAGCCACCACAGTGTTCTGTGGGACCACAAAATGCACGTGTCAGTGAATTAAATAATACACAAATGTTTCTCGTTCTGGGAGGCAGTCTCTTTGTGTAAAACTTGGGGGCAAGGGAGAAGCAAAAATAAACAATTTTTATAAAAGGAACAGCAGAGTTGGAGAAGGATTCTCAAGTCAGACTTCAGTCCAAATACATTTGTCATGTGACCTTTGGCGAGTGGCTGGACCTCTAGAGTTCTCACTTTCCCCGTCCACCTGATGCCAACATAGCACGAGGGTGACAAAGGTGGCAATGTGCAGACTCCACCGAAACCAGCTGTTCTGTTCCCTGCCCTCGGTTCCAGGAGGCCCTGTGGGGTGGGAGGCGGCCTGACCTTTGGAGATTCTTCAGACTATCCAAGCTCCCAGATGCAGCTCCGTCCTTGCCCCCTTTTCTGCATTTTACTGCCTCTAGCCCTTAAAACTCATATTCCAACTCAGATGAGAAATTGCCAGCACAGCTGGGGCCACACAGGGAGTCTAGCTGGGTATGATGTCGCACTTCATTATTGCCTTCTCTGCCCTGGGTGTTATCCTCCCTCAAGTAGCTAATAACTACCCTGCTTCGGGGCTGCCACGGGCAAAGGTCCCCCACATCCTTCCCNCCAGATGCAGCTCCGTCCTTGCCCCCTTTTCTGCATTTTACTGCCTCTAGCCCTTAAAACTCATATTCCAACTCAGATGAGAAATTGCCAGCACAGCTGGGGCCACACAGGGAGTCTAGCTGGGTATGATGTCGCACTTCATTATTGCCTTCTCTGCCCTGGGTGTTATCTTCCCCTCAAGTAGCTAATAACTACCCTGCTTCGGGGCTGCCACGGGCAAAGGTCCCCCACATCCTTCCCACCCTGGCCACCAAATGTGCTGTGGGGAAAGCTTGGGTGTTCAGCTTGTGTGAAGAAGGGGTTCAGCCCACCAGTGACAAAACAGGTCCCCCCCAAAAAAGAAGCATGAGTGGTCACGCAGGTTTGGAAATGACTCTAATGTCCTCTGGTGAAATTTAGGAAGAACATTATGAGTAAGATACCATTTGCTTCTGCCTGAAGCAATGCAAACCCTTGCTTACCACTGTTCTGCCCAGTTAAAAGTAGGAATTTTTTTTTTTTTTTTTTTTTTTTGCTGTTTGGAGAAGATAAACCAATGCGGCTAAGTGTTCGTATCTCCTCTATGTGAATGCACCACTGTCAGCAAGGTTAAGTGCCTGCTAAATCTTAGGCCTTAAGGCACAGGAATTCAAATAGGCTTGGCGAGAGTTTCTGAAAGGCCCTCGTAAGAGAGTTCTCACTTGGATGGGGCTCCTCCATGAAAAGCCCTCACGCCCTGAGCTCCAAGGAGGGGCTGGAGTTCATCCTACGGCTTTCCTGAAGGGTGATCTTTCTATTCTTACTGAACTACGAAGAAGACTAAGTGGCCCCCATCACTCACTTAGAATTACACTTTACTCCCCTGAATCTGAGGGAAATGGAGCTCTGCCCTCTCCCTAACTATCTCTAGATTGGACTTCATAATTTTCCCTGAACTCTAAATTTAAAAAAAAAAAATCCCTCCGCTCTATTCTAGATTTTTTCTTATTGCTTTGAATTCCCTGCCATGTAACCCATCCATTTCACTGGAGATCCACACTAGCTGATCACTGTCTCTTAATACAGAACAGCCTTGAGGTGCTACCATGTTTCAGTCAAGGTCTCAGCAAAGTCTGGGTGTCCCATCTTTTGCCCCAGCACTACAGGTATGACTTAGAAACACGAGAGGTTCACACAGTGAAAGGTTTTTGCATGTGGACAAGAGAAATCTGATATATTATCTCATGATGGCTAGCTCCTGGTTCCCGCATTTCCTCAGGATCTTGACATTCTTCATGAATTTGGCCTCTGAGTCCTCTAAATGGGAGGTTATTTGAAATAATTCAAAAACTCTCTATTTTAGGATGCTATAAGCGTTGCCACCAGAGAAAAAGTTGATTTGCATTGTATGATTTTTATTACATTGCTCATCTGAGCTTTCCACAAGACTCAGTGCCTGGTTCAAGGGGCAGGGAGGGTGCTGTAAGGAAGAGGGTAGATGCAGGTTTGAGTTTTACTCTGCTGCTCTCTCAACGTGGGACCCCTTGTAAAGCAACCTGCTTTTCAAGGGGTCTGCTTCCCCTTTATCCTCTCCTTCCTGGCCATACCACTGTTGACTTATGGAGAATCAGAAACACTACTTTAGTCAAAGGACAATCACGAAATACTTGGGCAGACTCAGTAAGGAGCTGGACACAGCGATGGGCAAAGCACACAGTTTCTTCCATCATGGGGTCTACGGTCCAAAAGGGAGGATGTACATGAAATAAGTAATTGAAATGTGTTCATTGTAAGTGAGCAAAGAGCTCTGAGAGAACAAATGGCTCCATCTCCCTAATTCTTAGGAACTTCAACACTGCCCCCCACCACTGAAGGACAAGCGTGTTGGCAGAACTGATCATTGTAACAGCCAACATCTGTCATCAGGCCTCTGCCAAGGGTTTGATATACATTAATGTATTTGATCTTGAAACACCCTCTCTGTGATGTCGGTATCACTATAATCCCCATGTCCCAGATGGAGAAACTGAAACTTAGAGAAAGTCACTGCCCTCTATGAAGCAAATATTGCAGAAACCTGGATTAGTAGTCAAAAATCAGAAGTTTAAGTAACAAGAAAGATAAAAGATAGATTGCGATACCATAATGAGTCAACATTTATCTGTACATGTATCTATATATGTAAAATACACAGCCTAAAATTATAAAACTCTTGAACCTGTTAACAAAAAGAGAAGGTTTTGCCCTGGCAGGTGTGGCTCAGTGGACTGAGTGCCCGCCTGCCAACCGAAAGGTTGCCACTTTGACTCCCTGTCTGGACTCACGCCTGCCCTGTGGGCCAGGTCCCCAGCTGGTGGAGAGCTTGCCTTGTTTCATTTTAGCAGCACTTGAGGTCTGTCTCAAGGTGGAGGCATGCAACCAATTAATGATTCTCTCACATTAATAGTTCTCTCCCTCCCTTCCCCTCTCTCTAAAAAACAAATAAAATATATTTAAAAATAAAAGAGAGAGAAGGTTTTTTCAAAATTCAGAAGATACGTGTCTGTCATATAAATCTGAGTACAGTGAAACTTACTGTGCTTTTAAGAAAGCCAACCAATGAAACTACAGTTTTGGATCATTTTGGCTCTCTAAATGGGAACAGCTGGACTCACATGAGAACTGCTGCTTCAATTTCTAAGCTTGTAAAGTCAAGACCAAAGTCGTCTTTATAAATTCAATGATTGCACTTGGCAAAGGGCTGTAAAACCAAAGATTCCTTTTAAATTAAAATACATGTGGCATAAGGTGTCAGGTTTCCACTGGGAGGCTGTTGATTCCAAACCAAAATTAACCATGGACAGAAAGTACGGGAATGCAGGGGCTTTTTTATTTCCTAAAAAACATTTGGACCCGCCCCCCCCCGCACTCCCCCCCAAAAAAACTGTCAAGAATCAAAAAGTCGTCCAAAGCTGCCTCCAAAACTCATCCACGCAGGCCCAGCAGGCTAGGCAGAATCTGTGCCTCTGCCCCATGGCTGCAGGGTTTCTCCCCTACTCCTTGTAAGGGAGAGGTTTCCTTTACCAAACTGAGGCAGAAGAGCTAGCCTGCCATGAACTGGGAAATCCTAATTCTTCATCTGGGGTACAATGATGATGGTGATAAGTGTTCCTAAATTTGTCCAGAGGTAAGACAACAGAGCAAGGTGATTTGCTTTGAAACACTGACATACTAACCAATTTTCTTCTCCTTCCCTAAGCTGTTTCTTAGGGTTTCAAAAAAATATTTAATGTGAATTTGCACATCTGCCACTCAGCAACCTTTTAAAAAATGGGATTTAACCTAATTGGATTCAGGAACTCCCAGAAAACTCCCCGGAGGCAGTCAGTTCTGCACCACTACGATTTAGCCTCAGCCTCCTTCTCAGCCACAGATCTGAATGTGATTAAACCATGTAAGAAAACACCACGAAGCAAGAGCTGCACACAGCACCGTTAAAAGCTAGATTTTTGTATCTTCCCCAAACTCTGTAGCTTACTTTACTTACGTGAAAAATTAAGTGGCACATTGATACTAGTAATTAATTTACCTGACCTCTGAACTTCTGTAGGCAGCAAATTAGTATTTATCTCCTTAATTTCTCACAAGAAATAAAACAGTCAGAGGAGCGGTTGACGCTGACCAAGAAACTATCTTCCAGCAGAGCCCTGCATTTCGGCCTCACGTGTAGGGGGACGGGAATGAGGAAGGGCATGGAAAAGAATCGCCCCTGGCATTCAAATATTCCTTTGAAACAGTGTGAAAACACTTGAAATATAAAACCTCTTTGTCCCGCGCAGGGATATTGTAAAGGGGAGAGGACAGATAACGTACCAACAAATAAACTAAGGTGCAGACAAATTATGCTACTTGCCCTAAGTCCCACAGCCCGCTGATGGCAAGCCAATACGAAATAGTGTCATGGCTCGCTCCTTTGCTGAAGAGTGACCACAGCACAAGAAGTTTGAGATTTGGCTGACTCAAGAAATTTGTCAAAACTAGCATCAGTTCAGACTTCCACAGATAGTCTTTCTTAACTTTTTATTTGAGTATAAAATATATTCAGTAATATATAACATGTGCATTAAGTTTATACTTATTTGTGAATTTTTACATATATATGCACATGTAACCACTGCCCACATTAAGATACAAAACATTTTTGGCATCCTCATGTCTGTTCCACTCTTCTGACTTTTCTCCTCATAGATAAATTTTGCCTGCTCTTGAACTTCATATAAATGGAGTTCTCTGGTATGTACTCCTTTTTGTCTGGCACTTTGCACTTGATGTAATGTCTGTGAGGTTCATCTGTGTGTGTATCAGTAGCTTCATTTTATGAATATGACCTTTCATTTGTCCATTCTCTTACTGATGTTTGGGTTGTTTCCAGTGTGGGGCTACTGTTAAGAAAGGTTTTATGAACATCCTTATACATATCTTTTGGTGAATGTATACAAACATTCTTTTCCAGGGTACGTACTTAGTGCCCCTATGGAATTTCTCAGTCACAGAGTATGTAAGTCTTTAGTTTAAAGGAAACTGCCAACAGTTTTCCAAGGTGGTTGTACCAATTTACACTCCCATTATCATCGATGAGAGTTCTAGTTATTGTTCCACACCTTTTTCAATACTTGGGACGAATTTGTCAATTCCTCCAATTTTAGCCTTTCTGGGTGAGAGTGCAATGGTACTTATTTCCACTTATTTTGCATTTCTCGGGTGATTACTGATGTTAAGAGCCTTTCATAGACTTCTTGGACATATATGTAAAGATTTTTTTCAAGTTCTGTGCCCATTTTTTTAAAAATCCGCTTATGGCTCTTTTTCTTTTTTTTATATGTAGTCTTTGCCAGTCTGTGATTTGATGATGAGAAATTCTTAATTTTTATAAAGCCTAATATAACAATTTTTTCTTTTATGGTTATGCTCAGGTAATATTTCCTGTGGATTTTTTTTTCTAGAACACTATTTCTCCAATTGTTTGGTCTCAGGACCCATTTATAGTCCTATAGACTACTGAGGCCCCAAAATACTTTTGTTTATGTAAATTATATCAATATTTACCATGTTAGATACAAAAAAGGCAAATTTTAAATATTTATCCATTTAAAGATAGCAATAAACTCATTATAGAATAAAAATAACTGTATGAAAAAATTTACATTTATATGCCATTTTCCGAAACAAAAAAAAATTGTGATAACTGTGACAGTGTTTTGCGTTGTTGTAAAGGTAGTTAACATCTGGCTTAACAGGAGACAGCTGGATCCTCAGCTTGGATTCTGTCTTCACTCTGTTCAGTATCTATTTTGCTTGAAGTGTATGAAGAAAATCTGGCCTTACAGAAATATGTAGTTGGAAGAGGGAGTAGCCTTTCCAGATAATTGTACTTACTCTTTCATATACCTAAACTCAACAAAGGGTAGCTTCCCTTTGTGGAATTTGAGTTGCAATGTGGAATTTGAAATTGTATCAGTGAACTTTTCATGCATTGTCATGCTGAAATCTACTGGTCTATCTCATAGTTAATGGGTTTTGGTAGCTCTTACAATAGGGTTGTTCTAACTTTTTGTTCCAGTTGTTGCAATGGGACTGCTGACCTGCCAGTAGCTCCCACATCCCACCTAACAGTGAAAATCCCCCACACAGCTTCTTAAAGAGATAGGTAATTAAAACCATCTTTCTTCAGACATCTAACTAAACTGGAAAGCCAACAAACAAATTACTTTGTATAATTTGCACTTTCATCTAAGGGAGATCAGATTTATACATAATGTTTACATTTTTATGGGTTGTATACCCTTTAGGGCACATTAGGGCTCCCTGTGGAATCAAGATATATAAAACATCCATGGCCTGTGTGAGAGGCAGTGTGCAGTAATGTGATAGTCAGAATACTGAGTTTTAATCTGAACTCCCGAGAAGTTGGAACAAGGAAAATATTCTATTAATTTCCTGTAGGACATGCAGGAGTTAATGATCCCTACCTGTTTTAATTTGCAGATATATTTATACATTTACAAGACAAAAAATTCAGGTGTAAATGAAATAAACACCCGAGTATTTCATTTTGGAAGTATTGCCCTTGATACTACTGTCCTATTATTAAAAAGTATCCATTATCTTGACCTCCATCACTTCCTGAATTTACCATTTTTACATCTCCAGGCTACCCCTAAATACTAGCTTAATTTATAGGCACTTCAGCTTTATATAGCTTTATCCTGTTCAAGCTCCTCTGCGGCGTGTTTTCTCCCTCAAACTTAATGCTGGTGAGAGGTGACCAAGCTCATGTGGTGGTAACGAAAGACCTAATTCTTGTCCCGAAGTTCTGTGCTTTAGTCTCCTCCACTATAAAATGCAAGGGTGTAAACCAACTCATCTCTCAATATTCTTCCAGATCTGAAATTCTCATTTTATTTACAATAAGGGTAGAGGTGTATAGTTTGTTCTAAAAATAGAGTGCTGCTCGTAATTCTGATTTATTTGAAGTTGACTCACCAGGAACACAATTCCCAGGGGAAATGTGTCATGTTATTGTTTCAGACCCTTTGGCAAAATAAAGTTAACGATTACTCGAATGTAAGACTGTAGTTTTAAAGAGAAGTTGTTTTCATACCAGGCTTTAAGTAGCACATGCAATGACCAGAAAAGACATAATTCACAATGCAAAAATGCAAAGTTTATTTTCTTAAATAAAATACTATATTCATATCTATACAAATAATTATTACAACCATTAAAATGTTACATTTACCAATAAAAATTTCAAAACTTTAAACAAGAGCATGGTTCAGAATATTCACACCCTAATACAATGCATTTGTAAAAAGATGTCAAAATAAAGAGGACCTATTCTTATTTACAACAGTAGGACAATCCTGGTCATATTATACATATCTGCTCTGGATTTCATTACAAAACAAGTTAACTCCCATTAGAATAACAAACCAGGTGATTTACAGTAATAGGACACAGTGCACAGCAGACGTTGCTGGCATGGAAATAACTACAAATATTACACCATTGAGAGCATTACAGTTAGGTTTGTTTCTGGTGACTGCCCTACAGCAAGCTTCCCACCCAGTGTATCTGTAATTTGTGAAGGTGATTATGTTCTCAGATTTCCCCACGTATTTTTCACCAGAATGAATACATTATGGCCTGCGGAAAGTGGAAGCAAATCTTTTCTTCACAGTAACACAATTGCAGCATTTTAAGCAACATTGTCTGGTCCCTTTCTTCTTGGAAGATCAACAGTTCGATTCCCCCTAAAGGTTACCAACATTATCAAGTCCAGTGCCTCAATGACCTCACAGATGAAAAATGGTTTTAAGACTCAGGGGATGGGGAACAGAGACCCAGAAAAGTGAAGAGGGCATCTGGCTGGAGTAAACACTAAGTTCCTATGACATAGTATGATGGATAACCAAACACACAGCTGACCCCCCAAAACAAATACATACTCAGGATCACTTTTCAAAAGGTTAAATTGCAAATAGTTATTTTCTATGCCTCATGAAATCTCTAATGAGGATTATGCAGTCATCAAAAATAACACCGATTTGGATATTACGCCAATATTTTCAATGCAAGTTGGCTCGTGTTTATGTAGCATCTGAACACATGCACATGACAAAAAATATTACACAAATCTATAAATAAAGATGTTGTGGTTTGCACAAATCTAGAAATAAGGATGTTAGATGACCATCACATACAAGCAGAGTTTAAAAGGAGTTTTGCTTCTACCTAGTAAGTTTGTTTGTTTTTACACGTTTGGAATCGAAGATGGCTCAGAGAATGATAAGGCAACAGTGAGAAACATCAACTGTACTTGTCTTCCAGGTGTTTGATTACTTGACAGGTACCATCCTGGCTGGTCCTTTGCTGTAACAGAGGAGCAGGTGAGTAGTATGTTCCAATGGCTGGTCTTAGGACCAGAGGCACAGTTTCAGTAAAGTGCAGTACCAGAGAAGAGGCATGTGAGCAGAACTAGAAAGAAACTCTGTCCAAGAAGGCCCTTAACCCTTCCTCCTGGCATATCTGGACTGCCTCAATCTAATCTTGATGTCCCCCACAGACTCAATAGAAAACTCTCAGGCTCACACAGGAAGTACAGAATGCAGGGAAAACACGGTTAAGTCCAAAAAAGGACCCCTTTATGTCAAATTCTGGTGAAGGAGAAAGAGTAGCCCAAAAGGTATCTCAAGAAACTATTTTCTGGCCTTTTAATGTGCATATAAGTATCACAAATCATCACTCACAGAGTAACTTCACACTAGTTTCTCTGGCTATTACTACTGCCCTCTGGATGTACAAGGCCATAGGCAATGATCTCCAGGCAAAGGCAGGGTGTACACAGACAACAGAATTACAACAATGACATCCAGGTTCCTAAAGATAGCAACCTAAAGCTGTCTTTTGGGATCAGCTTTGCCCTTTCTTCACTCCATGGAGGGCAGGGGGATGCTGATTAAAACAAGGAACAGAACTTTATGGCACATTAAATATTTTAAATCAATTTTGATTTACTTCTGTTTTGAGAAATTGGGTGACTCATTAGTTTCCTAAACCAGAAATTGGGAATCATCGATTTGGGAGTATGACTTTCTGTCACACATTGACCCAAGAGATGGTGTGCCCAATAAATGTTTCAAGGCAAAGGAGCATTCATCACGCT
This sequence comes from Sturnira hondurensis, assembly GCF_014824575.4. Taxonomy (NCBI): domain Eukaryota; kingdom Metazoa; phylum Chordata; class Mammalia; order Chiroptera; family Phyllostomidae; genus Sturnira; species Sturnira hondurensis. The sequence goes on from NW_028082350.1 coordinate 598,001, forward strand.
AAGGAAATGACCAGATTCCCTGCCACCTGCTTAACACAGAGCACATGGATGAAAATAAGAGCCTAGGTACCTATGTGTCGAAGGAAGGATATTGCTAAGAAGATAAATTTATGTAAGTCATTACTCTTTCTCAAATTTTTAAAACTTCACTCCCATTAAATGTGTTCCCACATTTTTGGGGGGAGAAGGATAGACATTTCAGCCCCTCCAGGAAATGGCCAATGTTAGAAGGCAAGAGCAAGGCAAGTGAATTATCATTAAAATAATTTTAAATAAGTTTGCTTAAATAATTTATTTTAAAAAGCTGATTTTAAAAGTTTATCCTCGTTGAAGTTCACCTTGATATGTGCAAGTGGCTGCAAAAGAACATCCCCTCCTCGTTTTCCTCCCTCCACGGGTCCAATATACAAAACTGTAAAGCATGATCCCTCCGGAATTCTCAGTCCTTCCTTGGAAACAGGGACCATCTGACACCACCAGAGGATCTCACAATAAAAACAAAAAGTAAATGTCCTGAAGTGGTGTAAAACATTCCAAAACACCCTGTTTGTACAAATACAAAAATTACACAAAACTTGATTTGTTTTATCTATGATTCACACACTAAAAGTTTATACATGATGAAAAATCTGAAAGTTTTCACCTCATTAGAAGTTACTGTGTTAAGTGTTTAGTTACAGTCAACCACTTTCTGTAACTAACTCCATGTGATTAATAATACTAAGAGAAAACTGATTTAATCACTCTCATTTAAAACTCATACATAAGCTTGTGTATTTCCACAAATTAAAAATTTTTGTCGGAATGGATTTACATGCTATAGTCATATACTAGCAAGCAAAAGATAACACTAAATATACTATAACCAACACTGACTATGCTCTCTGCCAATCCTTTGCCAAAAATGACATCCAGAGATCACTACATATTAAGATAAATTCTACCCCCCAAATCAGGTAGTTCTAATTACCATGTACTCAATACTGCTGGTGGATCTCATACACTTGTGCTTTTGAGTCAAATAAAATTACTATGCTCGGAACCCTACAGACTTGAGTTTCTATGTAAAATGACCTCATACATACATATATATATATGTATGTATGTGTGTATGTACACATATATATACACCTCATATATATGTATATGTATGTATACACACACACATTTCTGTAAGATAATTAGAGCTACATGTAAGCAGGAGCCAAATTACTTGCAGATGGTGACACATCTTTCCTCGGGTGGTCAGATAAGCCTTCTTTGGGGATAAAGAATCATTCAGGATCAAAGTGTTACAGGCTTGGAATGAAAGCTCTGAGAACTATACCTCTGAACAGAGCTGAAGAGAAAAATACAATCAATGCAACAGTGAAGTATCTGAAAGTTCCAGGCTTTGAGGCCTTTTCACTGCAATGTTCAAACTAAGTCTCTCCTTAGCTTGTTACCTTAGTTCCAATTATACCTAAGAGCCCCCAGTTCTTCAGGACTCACTAGCCACTGTGTGAGAGCACGTGTGTGTGGCTGTGTGAGAGACAGAGAATAAACAAACACATTGACAACTGTCCTTGAAATTAGCAGATTGGATCTTTCAAGTACCAAGAAAAACTTGAATGTTAAAGCTTAAAGCTCAGTTAAGATAATTTAAAAACAAGTAATAAATATCACATTTTTTCTCAATTTAAACTTTTAACTACTGTGTTTTTATCTGTGGTCTTGTGGAATAACTTATTCATGAAGCTCTCCTATTCCTCGCACCATCATTTTGAAGGGAGAAAATACAAAAGTTTTTCTCATTTACAATATTTTTTTTGCCCCCAGAAGGCTGTTTCTATCTGCAGCACAAGTAGATGGGAAAGTCTGGTTAAGAACAGTTGAAGAGGCACAGATGACCCTTTTGCTGAGTCTTTAGAAGAGGTATTCACTGGAGTTCACTGCTCTAACCAAGTCCTAGGAGGCTTTTTAAGGAAGAGGGGGAAATGCTGGTCCTTGGGCTCACTTTGTTAAGAGAGCAGACAGGACAATTTATATGCTCTGCCACAATCTCTCCCACTTCATCCCAGTTTTGTCAGAATATAACAACAAAAAGTAGTGGGTTTGAGAATACGAGCATATATGGTTGTTGACTTATATATTGAATTTTGAAAACTTTAAGTATATACATATATATTTTAGGTCTATTATTAACTTCAGTGGGGCTTTTTAAAACCCCTACATCAAGTTTTTCTATACTTCAGCAGGTCTTGGGTCTCAATTTCCCATTTTCAGATGGCAGGCCCATTTTTAAACGACCAGTTTATACTTTAAAATCTATGTGTACACACACACATTCACACATACACACAGACATATATAGACAATTTTTGAAGCACCACTTCACATCTACCATCAGGAAAAATACTGAACAAATTCATCTTATTATAATTCTACTATGAAGGATAATAATGCAATATACAATGCCATATTTTAAACATAAATATCAATAACTGAAAATTAGGACAGAGCTTAAGACCTTGCAAAATATTTTAAAAGGCTCAAATAATTATGTTTCTAAACATACTGTTTACTGACTAGTCCCTACCAATTAAACAAATGTAAAAGAACTTACTTCAAGATCAATAGACAGAATTAATGAAAACAAAACACAACTGATGAACCAACCACCTTTGACTGAACGCATGCAAAACTTCACAACAGAACTGCTCTTATCCTTATGGTCTGATGCAAAATGCAAGCACAAAATGCAGGGTATCTATGTACTTTTCTTTTTAGCTTTCTATTTTTAAGGCTAACTGTTTAAGGAAGACCTTTGCTTTAAAGGATTTGGCACATTAAAGGATAACATAGGTCTCTAATTTGAGGAACAAGACAGGAAACTCAGATAATTTACTGTCACAGTTAAAAAAGAAGCCTCTACCTAAACCAAATCTTGGGAATAATGGCCGACCTTAAACAACTCATTTATTTACTAACTGCCTGCCTTTAACCATGGACATTCATTCTATAATAGTTCAATAGCTGCCATGGGTAAGAATCCATTCTAGATGCCGACATACACAGCATTTGGTTATAAGCCATTGTGCTATATAGAATTATCTGTATTTTTGGAGAACAATTCAATCATATCAACTATTTTACATACTTTCAACAATCAAGTTCAAAATCTAGGTTCCCTCCTACAACCCAACAAATGCCAAGATGATCTCACTCAGCTTCCAGCTGATTAATATTTAGGGAATATTACAAATCAAACTACAAAATGCAAATCTGCTCGGAAAATATAAAAAACACATGATGCTGTTAAAAATGAAAGGTAATTTGACAGCCTAGTATTTGCATCATCTCTGACATGGCTTCCCTACATTCAGAAGATAATTAGAAATTGATTATATGAACACAAAGGCATACACACGCACAATCTCCCTCCTCACGTGCATGTACATGTGCATGCACACGCATATACAGTTGTGATCTCACCTGTTACATTTACGTTTAGTCTATCAGTATTTAAACAGCTGAACTGCAGTCATGACCTAAAATATGGCTTATGTTGTGGGCAGGTCTGTTTGTGGGCTGCTTGGAAGAGTCAGAGGCAGAGGAGTTTGCGATTGTAAGCAAAGGTGACATTGCTGAGCCATCGGGAAGAGCTGTAGCTATTTCTGGAAACAAGGATGTCATATTGAAATTGGATAAGTGAGAGTTGGTCATGTGCATTGGTGGCATATCAGGGAGAAGAGGAAAACTTGGTTGAGCAAAACCAACAGGTCTCGGAGGAGATAAAATCGACCCAAATCGGTTATTTAAACTTCCACTGTTTACCTTCTCTGTGCTAGGATTTGAGAACATTTGATTTGAAAAATAGGGGATTGAAATGTCGTTGGACAGTGTAGGGTGAGCAGGAGAGTACGGGGGATAGAAGGAAGGTAAAGTATTTTGGGGATCTACAGGGATGAGGGCTGGAGTTCGAGTGGCACTGGGCTGAGTAACCTGTGGAATGAAAGAAGTATTAGCATTTATTGGTGGATTCATGCCACCCTCAGGAATAAAAGGAAAACCAAAGTTTTGTGATAGTGTATGCTGATCAGGCACTGAATTATCATTAGGTACTTGTGGGCTATCAGGCATGAAACGAACAATACTTCCTCTCTTTTCTGTAGCGGGTTGTTGGCGTCCAAGAATCATACTGCCACTAGCAGACAGAGGAAGATGGGGAAGACTTGGATCAAAGACATTACTATGCCTTTGGTTTCCAGAACGATTCCTTTCAGGCTGACGAATTTTGGAACCACTGCTATCTTGCAAGGGATGCCTTGATCGCTGAGGAACTGAAGAATTAGTTTGACGTACAGGAGGCCCTTGATCAGCATTTCCATGAGACACAGACGGGTGTGGCAAAGCTGGCCTTGCAACCCCGTGCATGTTGGTTGTGACTGGAGGGTTCATGTGGCCCTTGGTCCCATGGCTGTCAGTAATCCTCATGGGATTGGACTTCTGCACAGAAACATTGGGACTTGTGTTTCGGCCTTGAATATCTCCTGAGGAGGAAGAACTCGAAAAAGGAATATTCAAGGTGCTGTTCCTGGTGTTAATTGCACCTAAGGACATATCACAACTTTCCCTATTCGGATTTTCACTCTCTCTTCTAATATGGACACTTTCATGAGTTGGGGGACAATTATATTCAATAGCAGGGGATGGACCACACTGTGTATTCCTCTGATGTTCTGAGAGTGATCTCTGGCTTCCAATGACCTGGTCACTAAGGTGAGGGGCAAGTAAACTCTGCATGAAACTTTGATGACATGTATTTTCACTGTCCCTTGCTGGGATAGCATTTCCTGTTGGGATGCTCTGAACTGGTGGATAAGGTAATCTCTTTTGGCGGTCGATTGGTGGCGGGCCAGGGTTTTGACTAATTCGAAAAGCCTGAGACTGCATACTCCTCATTGACGATACAGAGTTACCTATTTCATTATTTCTTGAAGACTGTACTTCAAAATTACTCTGGGGCTGTTGAATGGATCCAGTGGGTTTAAATGTCTGGCAGTCAGAAAGGCGGATCTCTGAGGCAACGTTATGATCCACACGACCTTGCATATTATGAATGGCCAAACCCTTATTTCTGGGTACATCAAGATAACTTCTCATTTCAAGCTGATCTGAAACTCTAGCACCCTGAATCGATATACCCATTCTCTGCTCTGAATTAGAAGATGTTTTTCCAATGAGTGCCTCAGCAGAATAACTTGAAACTCTATTTCTCTCTGGTCTATGTGGAGTACAGGTCATATCTGAAGGTCTAGTCACAATACTTGATTGGGACACCATTTGCTGCTCTATGCCTCTTGATGTCAAGAGCCTCTGCATTGGATTGTGCCCAGATACGTGTTCAGAAGAAACCCCTGATCCTTGCTGCCTGCTTCCAACATCCTGCTGCTGGTGCAGAAGATCTTGACTGAGATGGTTCTGGGGATGATTATGGTGGTTCCGGCTAGTTGAAGGGTTTTCACAACTCTTCTCTGGCTGGGAGCTTCCGAAGTGTTGCTGCATCTGTTGCTGTATCTGCTGATGGTGGGGATGTGGCTGGCCACTCTTGGGTCGGGATTGGTCAGTCCCATGGTGCTTCGGTTGTAAGGAAAGCTGAGAGGCCTGAGTGCCCTGAACAAGATTCCTCTTTTTCTGCATCTGAACTTCCTGTTGCAGAGTTCTCTGCTGGTGGACATTATGGGGCTGAGAGTGGACAGAGCTCTCTGCATGGGATATGTGATGCTGCAGTTGATATAAGTGATGCCTCTCTCTTAACTGCCCTGCTTGCTGCTGCTGCTGCTGCTGCTGCTGCTGCTGCTGCTTTAAGTAGAGATGGTTACTGTGTAGGTGAGATACCCCTTGAGCTGGAACATGCTGTTGCAGGGCCTGCAGATGTTGACTGGCCTGGGTTTGCTGCTGCTCAGCAACTGAAGGCTGAGAACTGCACTGAACTTCAGTTTGCCTCAGTGCAGGGGCCACAAAGTTGTTGTTAGTAGGTGGAAATAATCGTGTAAGGCCATCTGCATGTGCTGGGTTGCTAATAGGCACAACTGAGTTTGAAGAGTTGGGAGGGATCTGATTAACCATAATTTGAGTTTGATCAGAAATGCTGTCTGGAGTTCGGCTCATCAGGGACATACCTTCAAGCCTGAGGGAGGCTGGCTGACAATGCTTTTGACGTTTAGCTGAAGACAGTAGAAGGTCATCTTGGACAGCACGCTTAGCAGAGTCCTTACGGCTTTCATGACTTGGCTTTAAGAGTGGCTCTTGAATCTGTGGATTTGGTATAGTACCAGTCATAGTATTTAGTTGTTCTTGGGAATATTCAGTCATCAGAGATGGTCCAGGAGGCTGATTGCCATAGGAACTAGACGAAACGGTCAGATTAACTGTAGCAGGAATAGCTGTTTGCTCTGAAGTTTGGGTTAATCCAGCACAGCTGACGAGAGGATGGCTGATGCTGCTCTGATGGATAAGATTATTCACACTTAAACTGGTGATGTTTGGTGGCTGAGAAGTTGAAACCTGCAAAGAGGCATTTGACGTTTTAATTCCTACAGAACAACTTGGTTTTTCAAGGGGCCTATCCATAGTTGCTTCGACTGAATCCTGAGAATTAAATTCATTTGGTGTTGATTCTGCCTGACCTGGGCCATTCTCTTTAGAGATCTGTGTTTTGAAAGGCTGGTCTCCTTCTAAAGATGATGGTTCAGAAGGCTTTGAAGTAACTTCCCTTATATCAGCCTGGGTGCCAGCTCTTCCCTTCTGAAGGTTCTCCTGGTCAAAAATAGCTCTTGCTGCGAGAGCAACTATATCAGTTTGCTCTACAAAGGTACAGCTGTCACACGTATTAGTTGTTACATTGCTGGTGACATCCTCTCTGGTTGTTTCAGGAAGCATGGATGCAACTGAGAAACCACGACTGCTGCCAGAGCTGGTTGACATGGGAGAGTCAGCCTGCCTACTGCTGAGCAAAGAACCGTGAATACCCTCGTGATCGGGGGTGCAGGAAAGATGCTGTCCTGGATCTCTATCCTCACTGTTCATCAGTAACAACTCCTGTTTGGGATGGAAATCAACACTTGAATCGACTATTTTGGAATTTTCTGAAGAAAAGTCAGGATGGTCCACCTGGTCTGAAAGAGATGATTTCTGAGTGTCTTTTTCTTTAGCAAGGCCAGATAGTAATGCAGTTAAACCTTGCTCCTTTAAGAGACCTGGGGTTTGCATTCTATCTGATGAATCTTGCTCAGCTCTGCAAGGTTCAGCAATGATTTCTACCTCAGAAACAGAGTCAGTACTTGTGGTGCTCGTGGCAGATGACAAACCAGAAACCTGAGAAACCAAAATGTGGGGATCATCTGAAGGGGAAATCAACATGTTGGCTGAAGTACAGGGTTTGGCAGCATCTGACAATGCCAAAGTAGTTGGTCGCTTATCCTGAGATGCCTCTCGTTGCACTATGGGGGCAGAATCTTTGGATTTTGCTGGGGCCAATGCTAAACGTTCACTTGTTACAGATTCTTGGGAGGGTGAATTAAACTCTTCTGCTGACTTAGATCTGGGTACAGACTCAGGTATCACTGATTCTGAATTCAGAACATCCAAAGGATGTGAACCAGAAAGACTCACAGCACTCTCTGCCTGGGACACAGCAACAGATGGCAACACGAGAGGGGAGCTTTCCAGCTGTCCAGCATCACACGGTGGCTCTGCTGAGCTTTCAGTGCCAGGGCCGTCTGCTTTGCCCACCTCTCTGACTAAATTCAGGGGGCAGGCTGACTTGTTAGCTGCTAAGTGTTTCTTGACACCTGGCTTCTTATTCAACCTTTTTGATTTCACATTAGGCAAACACGCTACAGTGTTCACTGAGGGAGTAGTCACTAGATTATAAATACTGGGTAGTGTGGCTGAACTATCCGTTGTCATGGGAGATGCTACAGTTGCTGTTAATGAAACAGAGTTAGCTGGGGTGGTTTGACTACTTGCAGCAGTTTGAGGGTTGGCAGGCTGGCTAACAGACAATTGTACACAGCTTTGCCCAGCCATCTGTGATATGCTTTGATTGAGGCTGGCCAAAGCGCCAAACGTATTCAGGGCAACATTGGTATTTGGATCTTCGCTGGTGGTAGGCTGAATAATTTGCATAGGGTTTTGGTTTGTAGTTCCTGATGAAGACATCACAGGCTGCAAAGCAAAGAGCTGTCCATTTAAAGAAATGGTTTGAGGCTGTTGTTGGTTTGACATGGTAACAGAAAAAGTTTGTGTTGAATTAGATGTTGATAATGATGAAGGTCTTGGTAATATGTGGACAAGATGCTTTCCCCCAAAAGTCTGTGGAGTCGAAACATTTTGCACTGAATTAGACCCTATTATAGCATTGGCTCCATTGACAGGGAACCGAACAGAACCGGGAGCTGGAGCTGAGAGGAGGGGCAAAGGATTCTGATTAGCTGCCTGTATGATTACTATCTGCTGACCTACGGTTTGGTTGGGAATCTCTGCCCTCATCACTGTTGGGCATGGAGTGGTGCTGGGAGGCTGAAGAATGATAACATTTTGATTAGCTGGAGCTGCATTCACAGCTGTCCCAACGGGCTGAGCCATCTGAATCACTTGCATTGCTGAATTCAATGGAAGAATATTTGTGGGGGGCTGAGATTTAACTTGTGGCTGGGCAATTAGTGGCTGCATAGGTAAGGATGGACAAGAAGGCAAGGTTACAATTACTTGCTCAACTGGCTGCCCATCTGCTGGGAAGGAATTATTCAAGTTGATACCGGTAGATCTGCGTCTACTGTGGTTCATGGTGGTGGGACTAGTACCAGACTCATTTAATACTGGAGTCACAGCAGAAGATGATGTCTGGCTTAAGGGTTGAATAGTGTTTCCTGCCAGTTGCAAAGTAGTCCACGTTGTCTGTGTATTTCCAGCTGAGGAAATTCGAGTAAGGCTATTAACGTTTTTCATATCTGAAGCACTAACAGCTGAAGAAGGCAAAGAACAAGAGCGAGCCCAGCCATTATCCAAAGGGTTTGCAGAAAGAGTGCTTACGGGGGTGGTGGTCTTCCCTCCTCCAGGGGCAGGCGGGGCCACCGCTGTGCTGACACTTGCTGAGTCTGAACCCTTGCTAATGCTCATTGGACAGGAATCACTTGCAGATCTAGGAGGCTGGGAACAGACTGTGGTGGTAACTGAAACAACAAAGGTCGTTTGAAAATCACTTCTGAGATCCGGTATGCTCGGACAGGTCTTGCCTCCATGGTTCACTTTAGTGGCAGCTGCTGAGGAGCTGGAGGGGATGCTTGTGGCACAAGGGAACATTTTCTTCAATAATTTGGGGTTCTCTTGTCCATTCTTATTTTCAGAAGAATTTTGGTCATTTAGACTTGTGTGCAAGGGACAATGTTGGTGAGGTTCAGGTCCAACAGGAATAGCAATCAGGGAGCCAGTGGTGGCACCAAGAACATTTGATTCGCTTTCGGAGGTGGAAAGCTCGAGAATATTTTGAGCAGGAATGGTAGCCGGAAGACAAAGAGGAACAGGCTGGTTGGCAGCCAATGCAGAAACTGCAGTCTGATGCCATGGCTTGTTTTCAGAAGGGTAAACTCCAGAAATAGACACAGGAGTCACAAGATTGCCAGTCCTCTGTACTGGCACTACATTGGCAGTCTGCTTTTGCAAATTATGACCAACATTAAAGGTGATCCCCTGAACAGCTGTTCCCTGGCCATTTCCACCAGGCTGACTCCCATTGGAATAAACGATAATGTTTTTCTGAACCTGGTCACTGGGAATAACAACAGAGACCTTTGCGTTTTTAAGATTTCCTTTCCAGTGGATTGTGGGATCATCATATAAACATATGTCATTTGCTTTTAGTAATTCAATATATCGGCCATTTTCTTTTTGAATTTCTTCCAGTTGTTTACGTAGCTTTTTAATTTCTTCAGCTACAATATTAAAAATAAAATGAAATGGTTACCTGTAAATGTCAGTATTTACAATAACTTAAGAACTGTATATTAAAACTACAGAAATCTAATTCTAGCATTCTAAATACCTCAACTGAGACTATCTAGCATGTCCTGATATAAGCTTTCTTCTTTTTAGAATGGTATCTCAAACCTCTATCCCATATTTTTAAAGTATATATTTTTAAAGATCAATAACTCAAAGGATGAAAATTACTCATAATGTAGAAATGTTAAAACTCCCAATTCAAAAATTCCCAATATGGAAGCTACAAAGGTAAAGCAAGAGAAGACACACTGACATCATGGTAACATGCTAGGAACGTAACACTGAACATCAATGTAACAGCATTTAAATGCTACAACAGCTAATGTTACTTATAGTGGTAATAGAGCCTCTTTTATAAGTGGCTTTAACTAGTTTCTATTTTACCCTTTTAAATAATAAAGTCCAAGCAGAACATGTAAGAAGTAAAGTGCAAGAGCGTGGAGGAAAGCATCAACGATGAAACTTGCCTTTTCCTTGGCAGGGCCCATGTATGTACACTACTGAGTAATGAAGATGTCTGTCACACCCCATTCCTTTCTAAGGGAGACAGCCTCACCCATGGACCCTACTCACGGCACAGCCTGGGCTGCTGCTATTTATGCTCTGTGACCCCATACATCCCTACCTGCCTTGCCGTGGTGGTAGGTACTCTCCCCACTCCCTCTGCCAAAAACAGACAATCCTCAAAGACAATGCCCTATGAGGCAGCCTGAAATGCTAAGTTCTGTTCTGACAAGGATAAACTGAGAGGAGCAGATTATTTTCCTCAGATATTTAGGCTGAGAGACACAGGGGGCGAAATGTTAATGTGCCATGGACATTAGAAAGTAAAATAATCAGTATGGACAGAATAATAATGGTGGTTGTTACTCATCACACACTTACTGTATATGCCTGGCACTTTTCATTCATTGTTTCATTTAATAATAACAACAATCACAACAGATAATATTTATCGAACAGTTATTATGTGGCAGACTTTACATGCTTTACCAGAATTATCTTTTAATCTTCATGACCACCATGAAATGGGAACTATCTCTTGTCATCACCATTTCAGATGTGAGAGACAAGCTCAGAGTAGTTATGGAATTTGTCTAAAGTCAACCAGATAGATACTATAATTATCCTCATTTTAAAATAGGAAACTGAGACTTGGAAAAGGTTAAGTAACTGGCCAGAGGTACGTGAGTGATGAATGAAACCAACACACAAACCCAAGTGGGCCTGACTCCCAAGGCCATTGCTCGGACCACTCTCTAGACTGTCATGCACACTGTGAGCATATGGAGAAAATTGCTGGGAGATGGAAAGAAGACAGAAGAGACACACAAAAAAGAACCAAAAAAGGACAGAAATGGCAATATGGTTACACCTAAGCTGCCTCATTTGCTGCTTGAACCCCTGGCCATGCTGTTCAGCTTTTCCTGGCCCCCTGCAACTTGTATTTTTTCAATAGTTTCCCTTTTCCCTAAGGTAACTTAATTGTCTCAGCCACTGGGCTGTGAAACAAGAGGCCCTTATTAGAGAGTCATTCTAGCCTTAACATCCCTTTTATGGGATGCCTCAAACACAGACTATGTACCTAACAACCTGACAGCATTATAAGACAGGGTCCACACTATAGAAGACAGCTGACCACATTGAAGGGATAAGTTGTTATCTAACTAAAAGTAAACAAGGCCCTGGCTGGTGTGGCTCAGTGGACTGAGTGCCAGCCTGTGAACCAAAGGGTCGCGGAACAGATCCCCAGTTGGGAGCACTTGAGAGGCAACCACATGTTGATGTCCCTCTCTGTTTCTCCCTTCCCCTCTCTCTAGAAATAAACAAAATCTTTTAAAAAATTTTTTAAAGAAAATAAAAGTAAACAAGGACATTCTGAACCTGACTTCCTGAATATTCTTTCTAATATTCTTCCTGCTTCTCTTAAACACAACCCAGGACTGCTCCCACCTCCACAAATTCTGCCTTTGTTCCTCACCTTTTAATGGGACCTTCTGAGTTGCAGGAAATTCTCGGCTCTTGTCAGAAACATAAATAAATGACAATTCAAACTGGCCTACCACTGTGAGCTTTACACTTGCCTGTGATACTTTTCTTTTCAGCTGTTATAAGGAAGCCCATTCTCCAGTTCAAGTGGAAAAAGAGACTCATTTGATAACACAGAAAGACTCACCTTTATCTAAAAATCAAATATCATTAAATGATCAGTTTAATGCATACATTATATGTAATATAAATAATTATAAACTAAGTGTGTGGCCTTTTGAATAAATTCACAATTAAGTCTTGGCACAGGCATATCTTTATCTTGTTTTTAAGTTACAATGAGCAGGATTCCACCAATATATTCTCTTACGGACTTCCTCTAGCTGGAAGACCCACCTAGAATATAGGAGATCCAGCATTATTTATGAGTTAAGCAAACCAAAAACACAGAGTAGTCCAAAGTCAAAATTACATATGCCTGCAATATTAGAACTGCTCACAGAATGAGGAAAGAAGGTAAACTAAGATGAATTTATTTGCAACACTATCCTCCAAGACTGACTGAATGCATGGTCTTACTAATGTTTTTGGTCAAAAAAGCCTTCTGTATACTAATATAAGTTAGTTGTGACACAAAGGCCTGAACATAAAAACCACACACAACAAAAAGGAAGAAAAAATACTTACCTTGTTCATTGTTTCCTCCATTAAGCAGGAGTTCATCATTTTGCCTTTTCAGTTCTGTTATATATTTAAAGGCTTGGTCCAGGATCATGTTCTTGCTCTGCCAAAGAAAATTAACTGTTTAAATGCTTCTCTGAAAGGTAAGATCTGGCAGGAAGAAATTTAAAAGCTTTGGTTTTATCACAGATATGTGATAGCATCTTTTAAAATTTTTGAAATGCAACTCATTCAAAAATGTTGTTCATCTTTCATTTACTAAGTATTTATTGAGCATCTGCTATGCATCAATAGCAGATGTCATATGCACAGAAATAATATATATAATAAACAAAACAGAAAAAGTTCCTGACCTTGAGAAATTTTATACATATATATAATGACCAGGTGGTAAGTGCTATGAAGAAAAATGAGGAGAAGCAGGGTAAGGAGGGGCGAGAGAGATGGCAGAAGTTACTCTGTGCTTTGGACTGAATGTTTGTGTCCCCCCACAATTCCTGTTGAAACTCTAATTCCTGCTGTGATGGCATTTGGCTGCTGGACCTTTGGGAGATAACTAGACCATGAGGATAGATCCCTCATAAATGAGATGACCTTAGCAGAAGAGACAAAAGAGAGGTGACTGCTCTCTCTCTCTCTGTCATGTGAAGACATAACCAGGAAGACAGCGCATACAGTAAACAATCTGACCAGCACCTTGATCTTGGATTTACCAGCCTCTAGAACTATAAGAAATAAATTTTGGTTGTTCCGGCCACCTAGTCTATGCTATTTTTCTAAGGCATCCCAAAATGACCAAGACACTCTATTATAATCTATTTTATGTAGGGAGGTTGAGGAAGGCCTTTATCTCCAATGAAGCACAAACCTGAAGGGTTTGTTATATGCCTTGTAGGTATCTGAAGGAAGAGGGTACAGGTAGCAGGATGACCAAAAGCAAAGCCCTCAACCAGGGCTGTGTTTGGCATTTTGCAGGAAGAGTAAGGAGAAAAGTAATAAAAGAAGAGGCCAATGAAAGCCTTCAAGACCATTTAAGATTCTACATGTTAATGTCATTCCTTACTCTGTCAAGCAGAACTAAAAACCATCCCAATCACAGGTGGAGAAAACAGTGTCACCTGATTGAGTTTCGTTGTCATGCTACCACTACATTCCATTCCTAAGCTTTTTGAAAAGACTGTATTTTATGTCAAAGTGTTGCTTTATTCTTTAATTAACAATTTTAAAAATCAAAAACATAGTATGTGCATATAGCAAGAAATGTAAGTAATCTCGAGGGATATATAATAAAAACTAAACTTCCAACTCTTTCCAGAGGCAACCTCTGGAAAGTTACTTGTGCATCCTTTCAGAATATTCTATACTGATGTGTGTGTATTAAATTTTTACACCCAGAAAGAAAGATACTATAAACAATAAGTTACATTATTTAATTTAAAAATACATCTTGGAGTTTCTTCTACTTAGAATTTAGATACCAATATCTATGGCATACATTTAAAAGCTGTATTTATTTTATTACCAGTCTATTACTGATAGATAGATATTTAAGCTGTGTAAGAGGCACTTCGGTTTTTTTATTCTTTAGCTATTAAAAATGATGAACTGCCAACTGCAATTGAAAAGTAAAATAAATCATTACTCAGAACCGTCAGAAATCAAGTTGAGTGGATGTCTGACAACTACAGAATTAAAGAAACCACATCCATCCAGACTGGTAAAAGGAAACAGGCACAGAACAGGCTGGTCCCACATCTACGTATGGTGCATAAAAATTCAGGAGGGATATCTCAGAAGAAAGGAGTCCCATCCTCACAACAGGCCCCCCAGCCCAAGGTTTCAGTGCCAGGAAGACACTGAACTTAACTCCATAACTCCATAACTTCTGGATGCAAAAACCAGTGGGAACTGAGTTAGTGGAATAAACTTCTGGAGTCCCAAGCACTTCCTCTTAAAGAACCCACATAGGGATTCACCTACTCGGACTCATTCCCTCTGAGCTCCAGCACCAGGGTAGCAGCATGAAAGGCATCAGTGGCATATGGGGAAAAATTGAAGTCTGGCATCAAGGTGAGAGCTGGGGGACAACTTTCTCCCAGACAGAAAGGCAGGGAGAGCCCATTGTCCCTCCCCGCAGACAGCCACAGAGCTGGCAGATGGTGCCATATCTGAGACTCCATCAACCTAGCTAACACTCTTTGCCCCATCATGGAGATCCCCCAAAGCTCTGTCCCGCCCAACTTACAGCTGTTAACAGTGGCTTTTCCATATGAACGGCTGGCCTTGGCTCATGCTTCACAACATCTTAAAACCTTTCAAAGTAGCAACACCCAGCCTCAGTGAGTCCCTAGCCCCTGAACCTCTTGCTAAGGGGCCCCAGGCCCAGCACTAGCAGCAGCCAGCCTAGATTCACAGTTTGGCTTCACCAGAAAATCTCCAAACCCAGCACAAGTAGCAGCCATCTCAGATTGTTTGATAGCTCAGGCAGGATGGCCCCAGGCAAAACACAGGTGGGGGCTGACCTTGGCCTGCACACCTAGTGGGCAGCTACAGACCTCATTGGTGCACTACCACCCTGATCCTGCACAGCTGATCCCCCGCAGGGGTCATAAGTTGGTGGTCAGTGGTCACAGCCAATCCTTGCAGCTGACTGGCCTGGGTAAACCCCTCCCACTGATCTGCCAACAGAAACCAAGGCTCAATTACAAGAGGAGGGTGTACTCAGCCCACACAAAGGACACACCTCAAATACCCAGCTTAGGAGACAGGGGAGGCTGTGCCACTTGACCCTACAGGACACCTACTATATCAGGCCACACTTCCAAGACACGGAGTCTTAGCAGCACTACCTAACACATAAAAATAAACACACACAGGCTGCTGAAATGAGGAGACAAAGAAACATGGCCCAAATAAAAGAAGAGATCAAAACTCCAGAAAAAGAACTAAACAAAATGGAGATGAGCAATCTATCAGATGCAGATTCAAAACACTAGTTTTAAAGATGCTCAAGGAACTTAGTTAGGACCTCAACAGCATAAAAAAGATCCAGTCAGAAATGAAGGATACACTAATTTAAATAACAAATAATTTATAGGGTAACAACAGTCCTGTGGATGAAACTGAGAATCAAATCAATGATTTGGAACACAAGGAAGCAAAAAACAACCAATCAGAACAACAACAAGAAAAAGGATTAAAAAAATGAGCATAGTGTAAGCAACCTCTGGTACAACTTCAAGCATTCCAACATTGGCATCATAGAGGGGCAAGAAGGAGAAGAGAAAGGGCAAGAAATTGGAAATCTACTTGAAAAAATAATGAAAGAACTCTTCCTTAATTTGGGAGAGAAAATAGACATGTAAGGCCAAGGAACACAGACAGTCTCAAACAAGATGGATGCAAAGAAACTCACTCCAAGATACATCATAATTAAAATGCCAAAGATTAAAGACAGAAAGAATCTTAAAAGCAGTAAGAGATTGCTGTCCTTTCACTGTTCATAACTCACAGCTATTAACAAGCACACCTAAAACAAAAGCAAACCAAGAGAACAGCTAGATCAGGAGCGGAACCATAGAAATGAAGAACATATGGAGGGTTAGCAACAGGGGAGTGGGAGGAGGAGAAGGGGGGAGAAGGTACAGAGAATAAGTAGCATATATGGTAGGTAGAAAATAGACAGAGGGCAGGGCAAGAATAATAGGGGAAATATAGAATCTAAAGAACTTGAGACACGTGGTCATAAACTAAAGGGAGGAATGCTGGGGGAGGGGGTGTGCAGGGTGGAGGGGAATGAAGGGGGGGAATAGAACAACTGTAATGGTATAATCAATAAAATATATATATATTTTTTAAAAAGCAGTAAGAGAAAAGCTGTTAGTTACCTACAGGGGAGTCCCCGTAAGAATGTCAGCTGATTTCTCAAAAGAAACTTTGCAGGCTAGAAGAAATTAGCAAGAAATATTGAAAGTCAGGTAAAGCAGGGACCTATAGCCAAGACTGCTTTACCAGCAAAGCTATCATTTAGAATCAAAAGGCAGATAAAGAGCTTCCCAGATAAAAATGTAAAGAAGTTCATCATCACTGAACCATTATTATATCAAATGTTAAAAGGACTTATTTAAGAAAAAGACAAAAACTATGAACAATAAAATGGCAATAAATACATATCTATCAACAATTAAATCTAAAAAAGAAACTAAACAAACAAGAAGAACAGATACAGACTCATGGCTAAGAAGAATATTTCAATGGTTGCTGGATGGGAGGGGGCTGTGGGGAATGGATGAAGAGGTGAGGGGATTAAGAAGTACAATAGGTAGTTACAGAATAGCCATGGGGATGTAAAGCACAGTATAGAAAATGGAATGACCAAAAGAACTTGTGTGCCTGACCCTTGGACGTGAACAATGGTGTGGGAACTGCTTGAGGAAGTGGGACGTGCTGGGTGGTGGAGGTCAAAGGGGGAAACCTTGGGACAAATGTAACAGCATAATCAATGAAATGTAATTATAAAAGAAAAAGAAAATAAATTATTTTTAAAAATTCGCAGTACGTGTTTAACTTCTACTCCCATATGCATATTACTGACTGTCTCTAGTACTTTATCAGATAGATGTTTTCATACAGGAATCGGTGATTTAGGGCTTTGGTACTGCAAGTTACAATTCTGGGTTCCTAGACTGAGTCCCAAAATAACCCAGGAAAACACTTTACAGAGAAAAAAACTGATATTGTCCTTTTTTTAAATCAAGAGTCAAAGACAAAGGCAGAACCTGGTAGTGCCTACTTACTGCCTCTCTACTACAGAAGCGGTTGGCAATGTGTAGCAATAGTGAAGATAATCTCAATTTATTCAGTCTTTGGAAGCCAAATACTGACTTCCACTGTACATTCTAGGACACCAAGAAAGCAAAATAATTATGCTTTCCTTTTAGAGAAACTTATATTAATGAAAGCCAACGGCAGGAAAATGAGATTTTACTAAGCAAACACAAATATTTACTAAGCAGCTACTATACACTGAGATACAGAGGAAGCAAAACAGTCAGAAGACAAAGTATCCGCCCTTAAGTTTGCTATTGTGCTAAAATAAAGAGAAAGTATGTTTTTAAAAAGACTAAAAAACACATTTATATAAGATTAAGTACCAATTTGTAGGGGAGAATGAAAAGAAACGGAAGGGTAAGACCTTCCCAAGAGAGACAACGTTGGGAAATGAGCTAAGCTGATCTGGCCTCCCTAGGCCTAGGAAGGTGTAGGACTGGGAAGCTCCAGCTTCTACAGAAGGTGGGGTGAGAGGAAGGGGTTAAAACTGAGGGGACTTATGGAAAGGAATAAGAACCAACCCCCACCCCACCACACACACACACACACACACACACACACACACTCTCTCTCTCTCTCTCTCTCTCTCTCTCTCTCTCTCTCTCTCTCTCTCTCGGCATCGGGATGACTTCCCTTTGCTGTTCTAACCACAGGAGACAAGTTTATTTTCTATGAAATGTAACCAGAGAATTTCAGACCTGGGGGTTGGCACAGAAGTGAACAAGATGAGGCTTCTCAGTGAAAATGGGTAAAGGAAAACTGTCTCCTAAAGCATGAGACCCTTGAGCACTCACTTCCCTGACCCTGCTTCCAGGATAATGGCAACTAGTCTCATACTCTTCCCACCACTCTTACTCCTAGATATAGGGCTGAATGACTCTGCTCTGGAAAATTTAATCGTCATCATCATCATCATCACCACTAACCACAAAACAAAAAAAGCTACAAATACTGTTATTTTTGAGTTTCACTAGTTCACCACCTAATCACTCAACAGCTAGATCCACCAACAGACAAGCCTAGTCATCAGCTTTTTAATGCCTCATTGTCAAATATGAAAAAACAACTAAGTATCACTAAACATTTCAGGAAAGTCTCCAAAAAAGATAAAACATCAAGACAAATCAGAAGAAACAAAGTTAACACAGGAAATAGAAAGCAACTTTTAAAAATACTCTGTAACATTCTCACAGATGAGATGATGTTGTATCCATGAAACAAACAGGTTGCATGAAAAAAAACAAAAAGAGTAAGAAAAAAGAATCTTAGAAATTAAAAATATGAGAGTAAATTAAAAACAGAAGAGTTGGAGGAGATCGAACAATTGAGATTGAAAAGATGGTTCCAGAAATAAAGCCTCAAAGGAAGAAAAGGGAAAATGGAAATTATGTGGTACATTTGACCATGTAGAAACTGTACTAAGAAACTGTTAGAAGTGTAGAAAAAATTAAAGAGAGGTATAGAGAAAATTAAACAAATGAAGAACACTGAGGCAATTATTAATTTCAAAAAGCCAAAAGTTACATGTGAAATGAAACATAATATAGTACACTCCTGCCCTGGCTGGTCTGGCTCCATGGATTGAGTGCTAGCCTGCAAACCGGAGGGTCACCAGTTCGATTCTCAGTCAGGGCACACGCCTGGGTTGTGGGCTAGGTCCCCAGTAGGGGATGTGTGAGAGGCAACGACACATTGATGTTTCTCTCCCTCTCTTTCTCCTTCCCTTCCCTCAAAAAATAAATAAAATCTTTTAAAGAATATATATTCTTTTAAAGAATATATATATATATATATTCTTTTAAAGAATATAGATATAAAATCTTTGAAAGAATATATAAGTACATTCCATCGCTCAACCATAACCATATCTAGACTCTGTTAACAACATAAAAACTGAACGCCAATTTAATCAAAAGTTGTAGTACAATTGTACTGGGAAGGTTAGACAAGGGGAAGTCAATATATAATATACAAAAAGGGAAATAAGATATAGTAATGCAAGCATGTCATTTTGAAATGTAAAAGTAATGCCAGAAGCAGTAATTCAGAATGACTGCCTCTAAGAAGCTGTATTAGAATTGTATTAGACAGGAGACTGATGTTGGATGTTTTAAGCTTTTTAGTGCTATTTGCTATGCGTATATATTATTTTTGCAGATATTAATTTAATAACAAACATAATTGCATTAAACAGTGTCACCCAATAAACTTAATACAATTTCTTTAAAATATCCATTAGAAAAATGGATCAAACACATAGAATAGGTACTACATAAAAAGAGGATATACAAATACTCAATTAGAATGTTTTAAAAATTAGTTGTCAAACTAGTTTAGAACTTCTTTAGATTCAGGGAAATGATAATAAAAACCATAAGACAGCCCTGGCTTGTGTGGCTCAGTGGACTGAGTGCGGGCCTGCAAACCAAAAGGTTCCTGGTTAGATTTCCAGTCAGGGCACATGCCTGGGTTGCAGGCCAGGTCCCCAGTAGGGGGCATGCAAGAGGCAACCACACATTGATGTTTCTCTCCCTCTCTTTTTCCCTCCCTCCCCCTCTCTAAAAAAACAAAACAAAACAAAACAAAACAAAATGATGAGACAGTCCTGGCTGGTGTGGCTCAGTTGGTTGGAGCATTGTCCTAAACCGAAAAGTTGCAGGTTCAATACCTGGTTAGGGGGCATGAGGGAGTCAACTGATTGATGCTTCCCTCTCGCATCAATGTTTCTCTCTCTCTCCCTCCTTCTCTCTCTAAAAGTAATGAAAAAATATCCTCAGGTGAGGATATTAAAAAAACAAACATGAACCCTGGCTGGTGTAGCTCAGTGCAGTGAGCGCAGGCCTGAGAACTAAGGGATCGCGGTTCGATTCCCAGTCAGGGCACATGCCTGGACTGCAGGCCAGTTCCCAGCGGGGAACACACAAGAGACAACCATATATTGATATTTCTCTCCCTCTCTCCTTCCTTTCCCCTCTAAAGATGAATGAATAGAAAATCTTTAAAAAAAAAACATGACGCACTATAATACAAAAAATAATTTTCAAAAGGCTAATTAATACATATTGTAACATTCTAATACAGTCAAATATTTTTTTTCAGTTAAATATTATATAATCATTTAAATGTTAGGAGAACACATGAGGAAAGGTATCTACAACCAAGTCTACTGGGTACCACTGAGTGAAACTACAAAGCAGGTTATGAAACTACTAAGACATATTCATAAAGCAACGTCTAGAGAAATGAGTAACAATACTTTTAATGGTGATTATAATTTGGGAGTGGGGTGGCAGTTTATTTTTTAAACTTTTAATGCCCTCTATATTTTATCCACTTTTTGTTTGATTTTGTTTTGTTTTCAGTGAGCACACTTTATCCTCATCATCAGAAGAAACAAAACACTATCTTCTTTAGGGGAAACTGTCAGCTTTAATAAGCTCAGATTTTAGTGGAGGTTGACAGGGCATAGAGAAGAAAATAAAGAAGAGGTCCTTTGAAGAGTCTCAGTAAGAATTTAAGATAGTAAAGAACATAACTGTCAGAAAATAAAAAAAAATGCCTGGTAAATACAGCTACACACATATAAATGTAATCATGGGACTGAGTAATTCAAGACCTAAAGATCTAGAAATTATATGGCCCATTTGATCATGTAAAAAACTGCACCAGAAGACTGTTGGGAGTATGGAAAGGAGAACATCTATGTAGAAAATTATGCATATTAAAAATTAGGAGGCAATTATTAACTCAAAAAAACCATTAATGACAAGGAACAAAAATAATCATTTTGAACGGCCATCATAAACAAATCAACAAATTATAAGTGCTGGAAAGGTTGTGGAGAAAAAGGAACTCTAGTACATTGTTGGTGTGAATGCAGACTGGTGCAGCCACTATGGAAAACAGTATGGAATCTCCTCAGAAAACTAAAACTGGAATTGCCTTTTGACCCAGCTGGAATTATACCCTAAGAATCCTGAAACGCTAATTAGAAAGAATTTCTGCACCCCTATGTTCATAGTGGCACAATTTACAATAGCCAAGTGCTGCAAGCAGCCTAGGTGCCCATCAGTATAAGTGGCTCAAAAAACTGTGGTACATTTGCACAATGGAATACTAAGCAGCAAAAAGAAAGAAGGAGCAACAGCTCCTTTGCAAGGGCATTGATAGAACTGAAGAGCATTATGCTAAGTGAAGCAAGCCAGGTGGTAAAAGACAAATACCATATGATCTCACCCATAAGTGGAACCTAATCAACAAAACAAACAAGCAAGCAAAATATAACCAGAGACATTGAAATAAAGAACAAACTGACAGTTACCAGAGGAGATGGGGGAGGGAAATAATGAGGGAAAGAAGAAAAAAGGTTGTCAAAGATCATGCATAAAGGACCCATGGACAAAGCCAAAGGTGAGTAGGAGGGGTGAGAGGGTAGGAGGTGGGGGTGGGTGGGGCAGGGGAAAGTAGTGGTGGGAAAACGGAGACAACTGTATTTGAACAACAATTTTTAAAACTGATAAGAAAAAGAAATATATGCATAAAGTTGTCTTTACCTCATAAATGATACATACATCTTTCAAAAAATCACTAGCTGAAAAAAAGCTTTATATATGTCAAGAAAAATAAAAAATAAAAGTACCATTTTATTTTAAATAGCTTTGTTTTCAATTCTTTGAGTCGATTTTTCTAAATTTTAAATAAATTACTTTAATTAAAAAATAATCATTCTGAGAGCAGAAACAACAGGGAACTGTCTGTTCACAAGTTATGCATATAAATGAGTGAACTTCTTACCTGCTTCAGTGCAGGGGAACATGGAATCAGCTCTCCTATTCTGTTAATCCCAGCATTGATTTTTTTCTTCCTATGCCTCTCCACTAGAGAGGGGAAAAAATCCATTTATCAAACCTACAGCCAAATTGCTTCATTCTCCCTAGGTAAAGAAATTTTAGGCAAAGAAGAAACCTAAGAAAATCTCATCAAATAGGATCTACTGAAGACCAACTATAATAAGATTTCAAAGAATGTCATACTTTATAACATAACTAGAGTTCTAGAAATTGATATAAGCAATACTTTTATTAGCACTTTAAAGAATGAGATCTATAATAACTAAACTCAAATTATAAACAAATTGCTAATATTACATTACTGTTAGGCCATTATCATATTATATTGCAAGTAATTATTAGAGAGTTTAATAACCAAATTTCAAGAACCCACTAATAAGCTAAGTACTAGAAAGTTGCCTCTTTATAGCACATGGGCTAATGAAACTTTTCCAGACAGACTAAAGAACCTTGAAATAGCCTTTAGGATGACTAGAGTACATCTGTGGAACAGAAACAGCTATTAGTTTTAACTCAAAACAGATAAGAAAAGACAGTGGCTTGGTTTTTCTCATGGGGTCTGGGCTATTTACTTTGGCCATGTAGAATTTTTTTTTCATCCAAGAAACTAGGTAACTGACAACTTCCCAATGAACTGAGATATGTTCCAGGCTTATATGCTACAACTTTAAAGATGTATAGAAGGGTCAAGAGGATATAAGAGATGATCTAAAATAATTTCTATAAAACTCTGTTAGTAGAAATATTAATCTTGGCTATTTTCCTTAAAAAGGTTTGCAAAATCTCTTAACAAAGGACTCCAGTGCTTCTAAAGGAATGATCTTTCAGATTGTAGCACAGGTAGGTCTTGCTTTGCAAAATACATACTTTTTGCTTCATAATCTAGCAGTAAGGATTTCTTTTTCAATGATATCTAATCATTCTCAATAAATTAGTATCAGGAAATATTTAAGGCACCATGTGACAGTGAGTCCAATAAAACATTCAGGTCATATATCCAAAAAAGATTAGATTTAACAAACAAACAAACAAAAAAACCAAAGTAATAGTATTTGTTTTTATCTAGGAGCAAATTTTTAATGTGTAGAGGTAAAAAAATTTAGACTCTTTACCCACAGTAATAAAGGGAAATTCAAAGGCAGAAACTCCCTTCTGGGGAAGAGCAATATGGCTGCAAATGTTCAACACATCTCTCCATAGATAAAATTTTCCCAGGGTCCTTTCTTTAGGGAAAGGAATATATATATCATTTATAATACAGATAGTAGAAATTAACTTCTAATTTTTTTTTAGATCTCAGTGAAGTCCCTGATGGAAAATAAATGTTATAAAATGCACCAAATTGTAAATGTATGCACAATTATGTCTATAAATGTTCATCTGGTTTTGACCTATAATTCTGATGTTTATGATAAAATTAAATATTTATTTTCTACATTTCTTCCTATAATTGAGGACTCCACAACTTAATTTAAGACTGTTCACATTTTAAGTACCTTTAAGATCTACAGCCTGCTGCTCATGTCTTCCCTATTCCTCTAGGCAGCCAGCCCCCTCTGGAATTTCTGCAAAGACACATACTGTTCATTCTATTTAGGAAAAGTATATCTGAAATCACTTAAAACACTAAAATCACTCAGTGGGTGAAATCACTTAAAACTCTAGCTCCAGGGGTATATCAATCCTTAAATTATCTAAATATACTAAATCCAAAGATGATAAGCAAACAATCTTTATAAGCTGCAGAGGTGTTTTGACAACTAAAAATAACAAAGAAATACTTTTCCTAAAACAAATGAATAATGATTCTGTACTTACAGCATAAAAGCTTATAATCGACTACAGCATAATTTTATTTTTAATACAAAAATGTTTACAAACAAAATTTAAATTGTTTCTACCTGCATTGTGTGTCTCCCGGTTTTTCTTTCTGAAACAAAAAGTATAGATAAAAGGAACATGAAAATAATAGAAAAACATTTTCACCACTTTGTATTTTGAGAACCATAAAAATAAATTTTATGCCTTTGTATTTGGTGCATCAATAAGAAACCATCTGAAAAAAATTTTAATATATATTATGGTATGAAAACAACTGCAGACACATCAATATAAATTTAGAATCTACAATTTCTGCAAGTAATTACAATTCCCTATTCTTCTATACCCACAAACCATTGGTAAAGAAATAAATCAATCCATGAAAACTATTTGAAAATATAATTAAGAAGCTAGTCAACTTTCAAAGTGATGTGCCAAGCAGATGAGTCATTGGTTGGGATGTAAATCAATCACTGAAAACTTTAATTTAAAATGTAATTAATGAGCTTGTCAATTCTCAAAGTGATATGCCAAGTAGGTGACTTCTAATGTCTGTTTGCCTTGGCACCCAGGCCAAGGTGGGGGTGGATGTGTAAAGGAAACAGGCAACAGTAGAGAGGAACCTAAAAATTCCCAGGGAGAGAAGAAGTATGGCAGCCAGCAGCACCCACGCACTGCAATTGGCACTTTAGCCATCTTGAGCAGTTAGTTATATACCTTAAGTTATCCAAACTCTTAACTTTTCTATTTTTTAATAGCTTTTTTCTTTTATCAATTCTAGAGTGCGGGAAGGGAGGGAGAAAGAAAGGGAAAGTAACATTGACATGGGAGAGAAACATCGATCAGTTGCCCTTTGCATGTACCCCAAATGGGAACCAAACCCACAACCCAGGTATATGCCCTGACCAGGGATTGAACCTGAAACTTTTTGGTTTGCAGGACGACGCCTAACCAACTGAGTCACACCAGCCCACGACAATCTCTTAAATCTTCTTTTTTCTTTTCATAGTGTGTGACTTTTTTAAGATTTTATTTCTTTTTGGAGAGAGGGGACGGGAGGGAGAAAAGGGGGGAGAGAAACATTGATGCGCAAGAGAAACATTGATCGGTTGTCTCTCACAGGCCCCCAACTGGGGACCTGGTCCACAACCCAGGCATGGGCCCTGACTGGGAATTAAACTGGTGACCCTTTGGTTCGCAGGCCAGTGTGCTCAACCCACTAAGCCACACCAGCCAAGGCCTTAAATTGTCTTAAAAGTTAATCTAAGGCCTTGGCTGGTGTGGCTCAGTGGATTGAGCACAGGCCTACGAACCAAAGGATCGTGCTTCGATTCCCAGTCAGGGCCTATGCCTGGGTTGGAGGCCAGGTCCCAGCAGGGGATGCACAAGAGGCAACCATACATTGATATTTCTCTCCCTCTTTCCTTCCCCTCTAAAGATAAATAAATAAAAATCTTTTTTAAAAAAGCTAATCTACTAAAAACACTGATTTTCCCTTTCAGGCACCATTACTCAATACATTAACATTCTTTAGGAGCTATGCAGTAGGAAAAGAGAATAGTGATTTTAATATTAATGGGGACACTGGCCATGTAATTCTAAGCAGAAACACTGGCCAAACTGCTAGAAATCCAGAAGGAGGGTAATACAAAGAACACAAATAATACTGTTCTGATGTGTGTATTCACATTAATGGTTTCTAACACAACAAAATGTCTAGTCAAATTGACTTCCGCCTATGTGAATTTAGAATCTGCAAAGACTAACACTGTATGCAAATAAGATGTTCCAAAGAAACTATACATTTAGAATAGATTTGGTATTATACTTGTTACACTACTGGCAAAATCAGGAAGACAGGAAATTTTAACTACGTACCTCGTTCCATAAACCTATTTCTCATTATCCACACATATTTTTGAAGAGTAATGGTTTTGAT
The DNA here is from genome assembly GCF_014824575.4 of Sturnira hondurensis. Classification (NCBI taxonomy): domain Eukaryota; kingdom Metazoa; phylum Chordata; class Mammalia; order Chiroptera; family Phyllostomidae; genus Sturnira; species Sturnira hondurensis. The sequence goes on from NW_028082350.1 coordinate 624,158, forward strand.
AGGCACCCAAATAAAAGTTCCCTATGGACTACCTATTTAACAAAGTAGGGATTAATCCTGCTTCTTATCTTCTGAAACTATATTATGTTTGAACTGTGGCTACATACCTGTGCTGCTTTTTTGTAGGAGTCTCACTCTCTGTCATTTCTGGCATGGTTACAGTGATAGGAACCTACAAGTCATAGAAAGACACACCAGAAAGTTTAAAATCATTCTACTATCTCAGAAAAATTGGTTAATAGCAATTTGGTTCAAAGACCAAATGCTAACAAAATAAATACAACATAATGAAAAAAGCACTAGAGTAAGTGTTGGGGATAGAAAAAGATATAAGAAAACAGGGTAAAAATATTGTATCTAGCAGACAGAGAATATGGTAAAAGTCAAATGTGAGGTATAGCCAGAAAGTGCTTGAGAAGACTGATGTAGAGAAAGTCTGTTATAGGCTTGGAAGTCAAGAAAAGCTTAAAGGGAATGTGGATTTGAGCACGACCTGGAAAGTCAGGTAAAACATACTTGAGCTGGGAGAGTATGTCCTTTGTTCAGGATACTGTTTGCTCATGATATAAAATTTAAACTGTAACAATGGACTCTCTCTCTGAACACAGAAAAAAACAAAAGTAAAAAAGAGACAAATGTAATATTCCATACATGGAAGCAAGCATCATTCATTTACTCATTTGCTAGACCTCATTCATTTCAAGTTGCTGGAAATCTTACATTATCATTTGAGTATCATTAAAATCTCAGTATGAGTATAAAAATGTTATTTACATTTAAAATTTCATGATAGTGAAGAATGTATGCACTATTAGGAAACACACACGTGTGCCAAAATAGCCTGAAAACAAACACATTAAAATAGTAATCACAGTTACATAAGGCCAACAATAGAGGTGGTTTCTTTCTCTTTCTGACTTTCAAATATTCCATAATAAAGACTTAAATGCTTTTAAATCTCAGGGGTTGACAACTTTTCAAAAGAGTCTACCAAGTTGGGCTACACAGGAGGACATGCAGGTATGACTCCCCATTTTCTCTGAGAGAAAGAAGGCAGCAAGAAAGAAGAAAGCACAATTGTCAAATCTGGTTTTTCCATTTCCTAGCTGGGAAGTCCTGGCCAAGTTATATAACCTCTCAGAACCTCAGATGTTTCATCTACAAAATGGATCATAATCATAGTAACTAGATCACTGGGTTATTTCATGAAAGGAATGAAAGAATGCTGGGAGAGCACAATAGCATGGTGCCTAGCAGTAAGAAGAAGTCAGTACATGCTATCATGAATATTAATGAGGTATTTCGGGTTAAGGCTTTAGCCATGAGAAGGAGCTAGAAGGGTCCTGGCAAATAAGCAGAAGTAAAGGCAGGGAAGGTGATGACGGGAAGTGCTGACAGGAGCAGCCTGAGAAGAAATGTGTGCTTAAGACCTATTTCTAACAGCTTATTCCACGTTCTTCTGAACACTTGTGAAGGAACACTTGTGAAGGTACATATCTACCTAAAAGCATCACGCTCACATTAGATAACCATATAATGTGGGACATGTAAGTAAATAAATCCATCACCTTTCTCACCCAAGGGCTTGCAGAATTTCTTCACTTTTGATTCCTAGCTTCCAACGCCTCCTGTTTCTGATCCAAATCTATCATCTTCTGCCAGAAGATGGTCTATAAGTTATGCTTTCTTCTTACTACACAAGAGAAAAATCAATAAATGTTCATAGCAGCAAGTAAAACAAGAACTGGCAATCTATGGCACACAAGCATATTTTTGCTTGCAAAATAATGAATGTACCGTATTTTGCCATATATAATGCACTCCTGTGTACAGTGTGCACCCATGTTTTGGGCCCAAAATTTCATGAAAAAAATCTTTCCTTTTAATTTTTTCATTTCACTTTATATTTATTTGTATTTAGATCATTTTTGTATCATAAAGAAATTTTAGCATTTATTTTTTAACATATTATGATACAAGAAATTTTACATAACAAATAATTATAAAACACAAGAACAAATACAAGGTATTTCAGGTACTATCCATGTATAATGTGCACCCTTATTTTTCCCTCAAACATTTGTGCAAAAAAAAGTACACATTACACACAGCAAAATACGGTTAGTTGCTTTCAAGTCACCTTCCCATGGCTTACCCATGTTCCACTCCCACAAAGACTGTAGTACTGCAGCTATAAGACAGTTGGTCCTCAGGTGGTTCCTTTTCCTTAGGCATGCTCACTACCCCTTAGGTTCCCAGTGTCCTCCACCTAGCTCTTACACTAAGACCTGTCCTTAATTCTAAAACTATCTTGCCTTCAGTCTCCTACTCCTCCACCCCTCTTCTCTGAAAGCTTACTCAAGGACCTTCCACTAAGGCAGTGACACTAGGGAGACAGTCTCAGACCTGTGCACTGCATGAGCTCTGTAAACCAAAGTTAATTTTAGGCCAAATTGAAGAATTAAAAGCATGTATTTGAACAAAAAGAGCTGAGGCTCAGGAGACAGATTCAGGTAGCACCCTTAATTTTGTGCCACCAAAACAAAGGAGAGGCTGTTTTTTACAGTTAAAAATTCCCACCAGGTTCTGAAATAGGTCCATTTTAGGTAAATGAAGCATCCAAATTATGCAGCTCTGATTGGACAGGGCAGGTCTCAGTCCTTTGGTAGAAAGACTAAACCAGGATTTCCCTGCAGTGCATAGTACGAAGTAGAGAGTTCAGGTCTGAGGCTCTTCCCAGCATAGAGCACACAAGGAGCCCTTGTCGGCAAAGGGCTACTAGACTCTCATTGTCCATAACATGTGGGCCCTTGGTAGACCACAGGGAGTCCATTTCAGCAAACAAATCTCTTCTCCAGGTTCACATCAAATGAATCTTTTCTCTCAGGGTACACAGCTTTAAAAATGTATAGATTTGGGGGCTTCATCCCAGCCAAATGAGGCACTGAGTAGGGCCCAGGAATCTGTATTTTCAACAAGGTCTCTGGGTGATTTTCCTTTCCATCTCCTTATCATTCCCCCTTTTCCTTCACCTCCTCCTTCTCTTACTTTTTCCCCTTCCCCCTCCCTCCCTTCCTTCTTCCCCTCCTTCCTTCTTTTTTTTGGGGGTGGGGAGCAAAAGTGTTTGAGAAACTTAGTTCCATCTTAGGGCAATGTTTCCTAAATGTCCTTGATAAGAATTTTCAGGCCCTGGCTGGTGTAGCTCAGTGGATTGAGCTCGGGCCTACGAACCAAAGGATCAAGGTTTGATTCCCAGTCAGGGCACATGCCTGGTTGCAGGCCAGTTCCCAGCAGGGGACACAAAAGAGGCAACCATACATTGGTGTTTCTCTCCCTCTCTCGTTCCCTTTCCCTCTAAAGATAAATAAATAAAAATTTAAAAAAAAGAATTATCAGGAGGTGCTATTTAAAAACACAAATAAATTCTCAACCCATCCCAGACCAAATGAACCAGCCTTTAAGCAAGAAATTTCAATCTCTAAAGGAGGAGTCTAAAATTGAATAAGTGCCCCAGGTGATTCTTATCAGGAAAATTTGGAAGCAGGCAAATATCTTTAATTGGTAAAATTTCCAGCACTATATCCTATTGTAGGAAAAATTACTTGGGATGTGGCATGATAGTTGACCACATAATACTATGTTTAAACCTGTAAAGTTAAATTTTCCTCATACCCATGAGTCAACATTTGGTCATTAGCATCAAGTTTTATTAGGTAGAAGTTAGAAACTGTAGGAGAGGGAGGACCTGGAAGGGGGTCCATAGTGCTTACAGAAAAAGCTCATAAATAACTTTGATTAACTGCTTGCAGGCCAAGTATCTGTTTTACATCAGGATGACAAGAGGTGGTCTGGAGCAAGTAAGGATCTGAGTTTACAGACCTCCACCCATACCTATGCTAAGGAAGTAAGTATGCACCACCTTTCCTGCCAAATGAGTATGTAACTTCCTGGCCCCACCCCGCAAACTAGGTAAATCCTCAGGACAAAGAGACCTAAAGCCTATGCTTCTCTTGCCCACCTTGCCTAGGCCCTTTCTCTTCCCTGAGAATGTATTACTTCTAAACTCTGCCTATAAACTAATCAGCTTGCTAATCTTTAATTCTTCACTGAATTGGCAAGAAAAACTGAGCCTTCCACAAAAGTTCCAGTTGTTCCCCTGAAGCACTTTTGAAAGTCTGCAGCTTCATGTTACAATTAAGAAGCAAGAAGTAAAAGTTCTATATTTCCTAAACACCTGGAATCTTGAAAGTAGATGATACCAGAGGCCTATCACATAAGGAAACACGTTCACTGCACTGTGGTGAAAGCTGCTTCAACTGAAAAAGTTACACAACTGCTATTAAAGTTGTACTCCTGATATTAAAATTGCATTCCTAACATTAGAAAACATTTTCTGAAATAAGTAACTATATAATATTGTCACAAATCTTTGTCCACTCACTAATTTAATCTTCTAATAAATGACACTCTTCATACAATATTTATATAACGATATACAAATATACCCTTTAAAATACAGCTGGCGAACACAAGGCCCACAGGCCACATCCAGCCCTCCACCTTGTTTAATCTGGCCCAGCACCGTGTTTCTACCCAGCAACAATGCCGAGCTCTCACTTAACTGTTACGGAGTAGTTACGTTTACACAGTCCTAAAATTACATTCGGCCCTTTGAAGGCAACCTAGATGCTGATGTGGCCCCCGGTGAAAATGAGTTTGACACCCCTGCTTTAAAATATTTAAAGTGCTATGGACAAGAAGAAGAGGTTCTATAATCAATCTAAGTAAGAGAATCCGAAAAGGGTGATCTGATTATAAATGCCTAACAGGATAGGTCAGGTACCTGGTCAAACCCTAGGCCTACAAAAGGTTTATCTTTGCCTTACGCAAGCCTTGTCCATTATTCTTGTGAATCTAGGTTAAAAAACCTTTGAAATGCCAGGAGTAATTCTCTTTTCCAGACTCCTTTGAAGAATACCCCCCCTTAAGGGAACACATAATCTTAACTCTATGGTAATCCAATCAGAGATTCCCCTGCTTTGCTTTGTTTCTCCTTCCTGTAATCTTGTGATGTTCCCATCTTAATTCCAAGTGTATAAAAGAAACTGCAAAAGTGTCACTCTCTAGAGAGTTTGAGATCTTGCTTCCTAGTATGTCCTCAGTGTGGCTCAAATAACCTCATAAAAATTCTCTACAGGTTTGGACATTCTTACATTAATAATGCTGTAATTTTTTTTTTTTTTTAATTTCAAAATGGGCCCTGGCCGGTGTGGCTCAGTGGATTGAGCACCAGCTTGAGAACCAAAAGGATGCTGGTTTGATTCCCACACAGGGCACATACCTGAGTTGCAGGCCAGGTCCCCAGTAGGGGGCACAGGAGAGGCAACCACACATTGATCTTTCTCTTCTTCTCTTCCTCCCTCCCTTCCCCTCTGCCTAAATATAAATAAATAGAATCTTTTAAAAAACAACTTCAAAATGTTACATTAGTAATCTATGAATTATTTTTCATGGTAAGAAAGGATTACTTCTGAAATTAGTCAAATCCAATGGTTTTCAAAGTGTGGCCTTCAGTTCACCTGCACTAAAATCACATCTTTTAGCCCTGGCTGGTGTGCTGTAGTGGATTGTGTGCTGGCCTACAAACCAAAAGGTTGCAAGTTTGATTCCCAGTCAGGGTATACACCTGTGCTGCAAGCCAGGTTCCCTAGTTGGAAGCTTTCGAGATGCAACCAATTGATTTATCTCTTGCACATTGACCTTTCTTTCCTGGTCTTTTTCCCTACTTTCCCCTCTCTCTGAGAAGTAAATAAAATTTTTAAGAAAAAAAAGTTTAAAATAAACCACATCTTTTAACATTTTTTCCTCTTGAGGTAAACCTTACACTTAATAATATGCCCAAATCTAAAATGTAATATTCTGAGTTTTGATAATTGCACACACCTATGTGACCCAACCCCTTAACTCGATATATCACCAGAGAAAAGTTCTCTCATGGTTCTTCCTAGTCAGTTCCTTCCCCTTCTCCCAGAGGCAACCAGAGTTCTAACTTTTTTAATATATATTTTATTGACTATACCATTACAGTTGTTCTATTCCCCCCTTCATTCCCCTCCACCCTGCACACCCCTCCCCCACCATCCCCCCGATTTAGTTTATGACGTGCCTCAAGTTCTTTAAATTCTATATTTTCCCTACTATTCTTGCCCTCCCCCTTATCTATTTTCTACCTACTGTCTATGCTATTTTCTGTACCTTCTCCCTCCTTCTCCTCCTCCCACTCCCCTGTTGCTAACCCTCCATGTGTTCTTCATTTCTATGGTTCTGCTCCTGATCTAGCTGTCCTCTTGGTTTGCTTTTGTTTTAGGTGTGGTTGTTAATAACTGTGAGTTTGCTGTCTTTTCACTGTTCATATTTTTCATCTTCTTTTTCATAGATAAGTCCCTTTAACATTTCATATAATAAGGGCTGGGTGATGATGAACTTCTTGAATTTGATCTTAGCCGAGAAGCACTTTATCTGCCCTTCCATTCTAAATGAAAGTTTTGCTGGATAAAGCAATCTTGGCTGTAGGTCTTTGGATTTCATGACTTGGAATACTTATTTCCAGCCTCTTCTTGCCTGTAAGGTCTCTTTTGAGAAATCAGCTGACAGTCTGATGGGAACTCCTTTGTAGGTGACTGTCCCTTATCTTTTGCTGCCTCTAGGATTCTCTCCTTCATTTTAATCTTGGCTAATGTAATTATGATGTGCCTTGGTGTGTTCCTTCTTGGGTCCAACTTCTTTGGCACTCTCTGAGCTTCCTGGATTTCCTGGAAGTCTATTTCCTTTGCTAGACTGGGGAAGTTCTCCTTTATTATTTGTTCAAATATGTTTTCCACTCATGGCTGTTTCTTTTCCCCTTCTGGTACCGCTATAATTCGGATGTTGGAATGTTTAGAGATGTCCTGGAGGTTCCTAAGCCTCTCCTCATTTTTTTGAATTCTTGTTTCTTTATTATTTTCTGGTTGGATGTTTCGTTCTTCCTTCTGGTCCACTCCATTGATCTGAGTCCCAGTTTCCTTTCCATCACTATTGGTTTCCTGTGCATTTCCCTTCATTTCAATTAGTTTAGCCTTCAAATATTCCTCTAATTTGTGACTATAATCAACAAGTTCTGTGAGCATCCTGATGACCAGTGTTTTGAACTGTGCATCTGAGAGGCTGGCAATCTCTTGGTCGCTTAGAGTTATGGACTCTGGGGCTTTGAGTTCTTCTTGAGCCATATTTTGGACTGTTTGTGCCTGTTATGTATGTGGAGTAGAGCCCTAGGTGTTCATCAGGGCAGGGCAACTCAGTCACTGGGTTGTGACGCTATATGTGGGGGCGGGGTCAAAGGAAATCAATGAAGGTCTCCTCTGCCTCCTCCCACCGCCTGCCGCTGGGGCCGCACGGTCCTTCTCACTGCTCACTCCTCTGCTGATTTATCTGCATGCGAATGTGTGACCGTGCTCAGCCTGCCCCGCACCCTTACTGGGTCTGCACTGCTAACCTGGCTCCCTGCGCGCCTGGGTCGTCTGGGTTGGGGGATCCTACCTGCCGACTCTGCTCTATTGTTGCCTCCGCCCCTCTTACTGGTCCCGGTTGAACGGTTTGTTGCTGTCGGACTTCCGTATAGTTCAGTTTTCTGTTCTTTGGCTGCGTCTTTGTTTACTAAACCTTTGTTGTATTCAAACTTGGTTGTGGGAGAAGGCACAGTGTTTCCACCTATGCCTCCATCTTGGCAGAAGTCCTAACTTTTTTTTTTTACCTCAGAACTTCATAATGCATTAATTGAAAGGTCTATTTTGTCAAGCTCTCACTCTGCAGAGCACTTTTAAAATTCATCCAGTAGTTTGTTACTTTTTATTACTGAGTAGGAATATGTGACATTATGTTGATTTAAGTTTGTTTACCCATTTTTCTGTTGATGGGCATCTGGACTGTTTTCGTGTTTTGGTTATTATGAATGAAACTGCTATCCATGAACATTCTTGTACGTGTAAGACTTTTTGTGGATGTAGTCTTCCATTTCTCTTGGGTAAACAACTAGAACTAGAACTGCTTATCAGATACCTGTGGTTCCATGCCTAGGTATTCACCCAAGAGAAACAAAAGACTATATCCACAAAAACACTTACACAAGAATATTTAACACACTTTCCCCAAAGTGACAAGATCATTTTGCACTTCCACCCACATTGTGGAAGACTTCTGCTTGCTCCATAGCCTCACTAACTGGGTTTTCTCAGCCTATTAACTTTAGCTATTCTGGTGGGTATATGGTGCATAGTTTAATTTTCATTTCCTGATAACTAATAATACTCCTTTTTATGCACATATCAAGTGCATCTGTAGAGCTTCTTCTGTCTGCTCATAACTTTTGTCAAATTTTTAATTAGATTATCTTTTTATAGTTGATTTCTAGAAAGTATATATTCTGAGTTGTATCTTCTGGATACCGATCCTTTGTCTGAAATATATTTTGCAAATATTTCCTCTTATTATGTGGCCTGCCTATGCATTTTCTTAATTGTGTCTTTTGGTAAATAAACATTCTTGATAAAGTATAACTTATCAATTTTCTTTTATGATTATTCCTTTTGGTGTCCTGACCCAAAAACCAGTAGCCATCCCCAAGATATTCTCCTATGATTGCTTCTAGAAAGTATATAATTAATTAATAATTGTCATATTTAGGTCAATAATACATATTATTTATGGCATGAGGGAAGAGTCAGAGTTCTTTTTCATATGGGTATGAAGTTGTTCCAACACTATTTGTTGAAAATATTTTCTTTCCTTAACAGCATCTTTATTAAAAGTCAAATGGTCATATTAAGCGTGGTTCCATTTCTAGGCTTACTATTCTGTTGCTGTCTTTTCTCATCTATCATTATGGTATTACCACACATTCTTGACTATGTATATGTTCAAAATACACATTCCCACCCCTTACCACAGACTTAATGAATCATATTCATGGGAGGGAGGGGTCCAGGAATATGCAGTTCTAACAAGCTTCCTAGTTGATTCTTATATACCCTCAAGTTTGAAAGTATTATATTACTTTAATACTCCTACTTCTAGAATTGACCCAAATCTATGAGCTCACAAAATTAAGGTCCACACAGAAAGAGCAGTGACCTTGGAATTAGGAAACCTGAGCTCTATTTCTAGCTTTGCTACTCAATAGCTAAATACCATTTTATTTACCATAACTTAGGGCCTACATTTCTGCACATGTAAAACAAGAGAATAACACTGGAGTCAATCATTCAGATATGAATTGAGTACCACAACTGCCTATCAGTGACAGATATAAAGATGAATAAGGTAAGTCTGCCCTCAAGAAGAATGTAGTCAGGGTTATCCAAAAGAACTTGCAGCAATGGAAATACATTGTATCTATGCTACCCATATGGTCACCACAAATCATATGTAGCTATGAAGTGTTTGAAATGTGGCTACTGAGGCCATGAAATCAAATTTTTACTTTTATATAATTTTAAATAATTTAAATGGAATAGCTACATATGGATAGTGCCTGTTGTATTAGTGAGCACAGGGAGTAAAAAAATAAGTAGAAAGATGAAAAATAATGAGTTCACAAATGTCAGTTCCTGGTATTGACATTGTCCTACAGCTACATCAGATGTTACCAGTGGGGGAGGCTGGGTGAAGTGTACATGGAGTGTTTGTACTGTGTTTCAACATCTTCTGAATCTATAATTATTTTGCAATAAGTTTTTTAAAAGTAAATTTAAAAATTGGTGTTACTTCAAAGATTTAATAATAAAATATTATTATATTATTATTAAAATAAAATAATAATGCTACATGAGCACAAAGCATCGAGCATGTTTCTTTTGGAACTGAAAAGGCTAAGACTTGGAGAATGTGTAGGATTTTGCCAGGCAGAGATGGAGAAGAAAAGCATTTATGAGATAGAAGGAAAAGCAATTGCAGGAGCAGTGCAGTGAAATTTAAAAAAGCCTTGTGAGACTGAGAATTGCACCAGCAATATCTGAAACATGGGTGGGAGGGAAAGGAGGAGAAGTGAGGGCAGTAAAAGAACTTGGATCAGATAGTCAAGGAATTTTCTTCATTCAGTCAATGAATGTGTTCAGATTTTATCTTAAAGATCAGGGGTTCTTCAACAGTGGTCCACAGACTAGCACTGTTCTGTAACAAAGTCCCTCCAGTCTACAGTAAAAAAAACAAAGAAACAAAAAACAAAGTAAGTAATTTTTCATTGATATATAACTTACATACAATAAGTCACTAACTTATTAGGCTCACTGCTCAATAAATTTTTTTAATAAGAAATAATTTTGAATTTTTTTTAAAGATTTTATTTATTTAATATATGCACCCAACATAGGAGCACCCAAATATATAAGAAAAATCCTAGAAGACTTCAAGAAAGATATTGACAGCAACACAATTATAATAGGGGATTTTAACACCCCACTGTCAAAAATGGACAGATTTTCCAAACAAAATATCAACAAAGATATAGCTACACTAAACAACACCCTAGATGAAATGGACTTGACTGATATATACAGAGCCCTTCATCCCAAAGAAGCTAAATACACATTCTTTTCAAATGCACATGGAACATTTTCAAAGATAGACGACATGATAGGACACAAAATGAGCCTCAACAAATTCAAGAAAATTGAAATCATACCAAGCATTTTCTCTGACCACAAGGGACTGAAATTAGAAACCAACCCCACAGGAAAAAGCCCAAAACACCCAAAATCATGGAGACTGAATGGTATGCTATTAAACAACAAATGGGTCAAGACTGAAATTAGGGAAGAAATCAAAAAGTTTCTGGAAACAAATGAAAATGAACTCACAACAACCCAAAACTATGGGACACGGCCAAGGCAGGCCTGAGAGGGAAGTTCATAGCAATACAGGCTTACCTAAAGAAAACAGAAACATTTCAAACAAACAACCTAACCCGACGTCTGCAAGAACTCGAAGAACAACAACAAAGACAGCCCAGAGCAAGTACAAGGAAGGAAATAACCAAGATCAGAGCAGAATTAAATGACATAGAGACTAAAAGCACAATTCTAAGGATCAATGAATCCAAGAGTTGGTTTTTTGAAAAGATAAACAAAATAGACAAGCCTTTAAGTAGGCTCATTAAGAAAAGAAGAGAGAGGACACAAATAAACACAATCAGAAATGAAAGAGGAGAGATTACAACTGATACCACAGAAATAGAAGGGATTGTAAGGAATTACTATGAAGAACTGTATGCCAAGAAATTTGAAAACCTAGGTGAAATGGACAAATTTCTAGAAAAATATAATCTTCCAAAACTCAATGAAGAAGAAGTAGAAAGCCTGAACAGACCAATAACAGCAAATGAAATTGAAGCAGTAATCAAAAAACTCCCATCACACAAAAGCCCCGGACCAGATGGTTTCACAGGAGAATTCTACAAAGCGTTTAAGGAAGAGCTAACCCCTATTCTTCACAGACTATTCCAAAAAATCCAAAATGATGGGAAACTCCCAAACTCTTTTTATGAAGCGAGCATTATCCTAATTCCAAAACCAGAGAGAGACACAACAAAGAAAGAAAATTACAGGCCAATATCACTGATGAACATAGATGCTAAAATCCTCAACAAAATATTGGCAAATCGCATCCAACAATACATCAAAAAGATCATACACCATGACCAAGTGGGATTCATCCCAGGGATGCAAGGATGGTTCAATATCCGCAAATCAGTAAATGTAATACACCACATAAACAAAAGCAAGGACAAAAACCACATGGTCATATCAATAGACGCGGAAAAAGCTTTTGATAAGGTACAACACCCATTTATGATAAAGGTACTCAGCAAAGTGGGAATAGAGGGAGCATTCCTCAATATAATAAAGGCCATATATGAAAGACCTACAGCCAACATCATACTGAATGGGCAAAAACTGAAAGCTTTTCCACTAAGATCAGGAACAAGACAAGGTTGTCCACTTTCACCACTTCTATTTAATATAGTATTGGAAGTTCTAGCCACAGCGATCAGACAAGAAAAGGAAATAAAAGGCATCCAAATCGGAAAGGAGGAAACAAAACTGTCACTGTTTGCAGATGACATGATAGTGTACATGGAAAATCCTATAGACTCTACCAAAAAACTGCTGGAACTAATAAATGAATTTGGCAAAACAGCGGGATACAAAGTCAATATCCAGAAATCAAAGGCATTTCTGTATACTAACAATGAATCAGCAGAAGCAGAAATCAAGAAAAAAATCCCATTCGATATAGCAAAAAGAAAAATAAAATATCTGGGAATAAATCTAACCAAGGAGGTTAAAGACCTGTATGCAGAAAATTACACAACACTGAAGACAGAAATCAAGGAAGACACAAACAAATGGAGACGTATACCGTGTTCATGGATTGGAAGAATTAACATCATCAAAATGTCCATACTACCCAAAGCAATTTACAGATTCAATGCAATACCTATTAAAGTACCAATGGCATATTTCACAGACATAGAACAAACACTTCAAAAATTTATATGGAACCATAAAAGACCCCGAATAGCAGCTGCAATGTTAAGAAAGAAGAACAAAGTAGGAGGGATCACAATACCTGATATCAAACTGTATTACAAGGCCACTGTAATCAAAACAGCCTGGTACTGGCATAAAAACAGGCACATAGACCAATGGAACAGAATAGAGAGCCCAGAAATAAACCCAAATCTCTACAGTCAATTAATATTCGACAAAGGGGGCAGTATCATAAAATGGGGTAAAGATAGCCTCTTCAACAAATGGTGTTGGGAGAACTGGACAGCTACATGCAAAAAAATGAAACTCGAGCACCAACTTACATCATACACCAAAATAAATTCAAGGTGGATAAAAGACTTAAATATAAGCCATGACACCATTAAAGTCCTAGAGGAGAACATTGGCAGGAAAATCTCAGATATTTCACGCAGCAACATTTTTACTGATATGTCCCCTAGAGCAAGGACTATAAAGGAAAGAATAAACAAATGGGATCTCATCAAAATAAAAAGCTTCTGCGCAGCTAAAGAAAACAGCATTAAAATAAAAAGACAACCAACTGTATGGGAAAACATATTTGCCAATGATACCTCAGACAAAGGTTTAATCTCCAAAATATACAAAGAACTCACACGACTTCACTCTAAGAAGACAACTAACCCAATTAAAAAATGGGGAAAGGACTTGAACAGACACTTCTGCAAGGAGGACATACAGAGGATCCAGAGACACATGAAAAGATGCTCAATATCACTAGCTATCAGAGAGATGCAAATTAAAACTACAATGAGATACCACTTTACACCGGTGAGAATGGCTATCATAAACAAAGCAATAAACAACAAATGTTGGAGAGGGTGTGGGGAAAAGGGGACTCTGGTCCACTGTTGGTGGGATTGCAGACTGGTACAACCATTATGGAAAACAGTATGGAATTTTCTCAGAAAACTAAAATTGGACTTGCCTTTTGACCCAGCAATTCCACTGCTAGGATTGTATACTAAGAACCCTAAAACACCAATCCCAAAGAACCTATGCACCCCAATGTTCATAGCAGCACAATTTACAATAGCCAAGAGTTGGAAGCAACCTAGATGCCCATCGGTCAATGACTGGATCAAAAAACTACGGTACATATACACAATGGAATTTTACGCTGCAGAAAGAAAGAAGGAGCTCCTACCTTTTGCAACATCATGGATGCAACTGGAAAGCATTATGCTGAGTGAAATAAGCCAGGGGTTGAAGAACAAATACCATATGATCTCACCTTTAACAGGAAGCTAAACAACAAAACAAACAAGCAAGCAAAATATAACCAAAGACACTGAAATAGAGAACAGGCTGACAATGACCAGAGGGGAGAGGGGAGGGAATTTCAGGGGAAATAGGGGAGGGATTTAGAGGAACACATATAAAGGATACATGGACAACAACTGAGAAGGGTGGAAATGGGAGGGAGGGGGGAGCATGGGGGTGGGATGGGATGAGAGTAATAGACACAAAACTGTACTTGAAAAATAATAAAATAAAATAAATTGGGGGGAAAAAGATTTTATTTATTTATCTTTAGAGGGGAAGGTAAGGATAAAGGGAGAGAAATATCAATGTATGGTTGCCTCTCACAAGTCCCCTGCTGGGAACTGGCCTGCAACCCAGGCATGTGCCCTGACTGAGAATTGAACCTCAATCGTTTGGTTCGCAGGCCCGCACTCGATCCACTGAGCTACACCGGCCAGGGCTTCAATAAATGTTTATATATGAATACACACCCATGTAACCACCACTTGGCTCATGATATGAAACATTACCAGCATCTCAAAAGGCTCTCCTGAGGTCCCTGCCACTTAATCCCCTGAAATTTCATTAAAAATATGAATTCAAAGAATAATATATATTTCAAAAAAACATATACAAATGACCAACAAGTATATGAAAAGATGCTCAACATAATTAATCATTAAGAAAATGAGGTCTCACCACTCACCTGTTAGAATATTATCAAACAGTCAAAGTGTTAGTGAGAATATGGAGAAAAGGGAACACAGTGGGAATGTAAATTGGTATAGCCAATATGGAAATCAGTATGGAGGTTCCTCAAAAAATTAAAAGCAGAACTACCATATATTGAGCAATTACACTTCTGGGTATACCCAAAGGAAATAAATCACTGTCTCAAAGAGATATCTGTTCTCCCACTCATTGAAGCATTATCCACAGTAGCCAAGATATAGAAACAACCTAAGTGTCTACTGACAGATGTGTGGATAAAAAATATATTCTATAACAATGGATCCAAAGTATGAAATATTACTCAGCCTTTAAAAAAAATCCTGACATTTGTGACAACATCAATCAGCCTGAAGGATATTATGCTAAGTGAAAAAAGGTGCAGAAGACAAGTATTTGATGATCTCACTTATATATGGAAAATGAGAAAGTCAAACTCATAGTAACAGAGGTTGGAACAGTGGTTATCAGGGGCTAGGAAGTGGGAGAAATGGGGCAACATTGGTCAAAGAATACAAACACTCACTTATAAGATAAATAAGTTTTGCCGATCTAATGTAAATGTAGCATGGTGCCTGTAGTTAATAATAAGCTATTGTATACTGGAAATTTGCTAAGAGAGATCTTAAGCATTCTCACCATAGAAGGTAACTGTGTGAGGTTATGGATGAGTTAATTAGCTTGATTATGGTAAGCATTTCACAATATATACATATATCAAATTATCATGTTGTAAACTTTAATATACACAGTTTTTGTCAGTCATACCTCAATACAGCTGGAAAAAATATATGTCCTATTGAAAAGTGTGTGATTGTCTCATACATTGCTGGGGGAAATGTACAATGGTGTGTCACTCTGGAAAAGTTCAGCAGTTCCTCAAAATATTGAACACTGAGTTCCCTTATGGTCCAGAAATTCCCCCTAAATATACACCCAAGATAACTGAAAGCACATGTTCACACAAAAATTTGTATGTGAATACTTGTAGCATCAATAATCATAACAGCAAAAGAGTTGAAACAAGCCAAATCTCCATCAAATGATGAAGATAAACAAAATGTGGTATATCCACACAGTGGAATATTATTCTTTTTAAAGACTTTATTTATTTATTTCCAGACAGAGGGGAAGGGAAGGAGAAAGAGAGCGAGAGAAACATCAGTGTGTGGTTGCCTCCCGCACAACCCTCACTGGGGACCATTTGGTTTGCAGGCCTGCACTCAATCCCCTGAGCCACACCAGCTAGGGCTTGAATTTTTTTTTTTTAAGATTTTATTTATTTGTCTTTATAGAGGAAGGAAAGGAGAGAAGGAGAGAAATATCAATGTATGGTTGCTTCTTGTGAGTCCCCTGCTGGGAACTGGCCTGCAACCCAGGCATGTGGCCTGACTGGGAATCGAACCGCGATCGTGTGGTTCACAGGCCCGCGTAGGGCTTGAATATTATTCAACAATAAAAAGACATAAAGTACTGATACATGCTACAGCATGGGTAATCCTTGAAAACCTGTTAAGTGAAAGAAGTCTGACACAGAAGCCACATATTATATTGTTCCACTGATATGAAAGGTCCAGAACAGGCTAATCCATTGGGACAGAAAGTAGGTTAGTCCTTACCTGGGGCTGAGGAGGATGGGGAATGAATGGCGGGGAAGAGGGTATATGGGTGTTTTGGGGGTGATGAAATGTCCTAAAATTAGACTATGATAATGGTTGTATGACTCCCCAGATATACTAAAAACCTTTGATTTACACTTTAAATGGGTAAACTTTGTGGTACATGAATTATATTTCAAACAGGCTATTAAAAAAAAAAACTTTGATAGAAGTCTCATCAGGTAATTTGAAATTCCCTACCCAGTCATCTTTTTCATCATTTTATACATCTGCTTTCTTTCAGCATACAATTTAAAAATTTTATTTAGTTACCAACCATCCCCAATTTCCCCAATACAGAGACAATGTGAAGCCACCAAAAGTAGTACTGACCCTCATTTATGAGAAAACATGGTCTAACTGCTCAAGGGCAAACTGTGTTTTCTTCTCATTGGGAAGCAAATTCGTGGTAAAGATTAATTTAAATAGTGACTTTAGATACAATGAAAAGCCTAATCTTATCATAAAATTTTCAAGTTAGAATTAAAGTATCTTAATTGAAAATAATTTACAGTACATTGCTTATTTGTCTAAATTTGAGGAAAGACCTTTCAACCTTTACATTTAATTCTATTTGGATGCTGTTTAATGCATTCCTATGTATTTGGTAACTATTTAAAATGTCTTATGGGCCCTGACTGGTGTAGCCCAGTGGGTTGGGTGTCATCCACACCCCAAAAGGTCACCAAGTTGATTCCTGGTCAGGGCTCACGCCTAGTTGCAGGCCAGGTCCCCAGAAGGGGGCCTGCAAGAGGCAACCAAAAGATGTTTCTCTCCCTCCCCATCTCTAAAAATATATAAATAAAATATTTAAAAATATATTTAATGGAATGGCTATGTAGATACGCAGTTCTTAAATGTGTTCTATTCCTTTATGTAAGATCTCTAGTAAATTCTTAGTCTTCTCCAATCAAAGTGACTTTCCCTACTAAACTAAAATATGATCAACAAAAATTATAACACAACAAAGCTTAAATCCCCAGTCTGGGTTACAAACATTATACCACCAATCCATTTTACACTCACAAAAAGATATCTACTTATTTTATCACCATACTTTGTTTTTTTCTTACAACAAAAGTAATATATGCCTAGAAACCAAAACAAGGCATAAAGAAAAAAATTAAAACTCTTGATCACATCACTCAACAGGAATCCACATGAATCAACATTAACATTCTTATGGATTTCCTTGGAGATTTTTTTCTACTTCTACACACATCTGATTTTTTATCATTGTTAGACCATAAGCGATGTTGTATTCTATTTTTACTAAAGGTAGCATTTTTCCATGTCACTAAATATTCAAAATTGTGACTATAACATTTATGTTTAATATCTTAGATATACAAGGCCTGTCCAAAAGGTATCCAGCCACATAATATGAAAAACAGAAACATTTATTGAAGAAGATATAAGATACAAGAAACATGGTACATGGGACAATGATGCCTCAGTCCCCTTCAAAGTAAGCTACACTTTGGGCCCTGGTTGGTGTAGCTCAGTGGACTGAGGGCGGGCTTGTGAACCAAACAACCATGGTTTGATTCCCAGGGCACATGCCTGGGTTGCAGGCCAGTTCCCAGCAGAAGGCACATGAGAGGCAACCATATATTGATATTTCTCTCCCTCTCTCCTTCCTTTTCCTTCTAAAGATAAATAAAAATCTTAAATAAAAAAAAAGTAAGCACCTTGGGACCTCACACACTTCTCCCAATAATCGCCATCAGCTGCCCCATCGTATTTCCCTGAATCTCACTGACGGTCTGAAATTTCTTCCCTTTCCGAAGTGATTTTAGTTTTAGGAAAAGCCAGAAGTCATGGGGCACCAAATCTGTGCTATAGGGGGTGTGAGTCACCTGGGTGACTTGATGTTTCAGCAAAAGATTGCATGAGACATGATGCATACCTCCTGAATCACCCAAATAGTTTCCATGGAAGAATGTTCAAGCTTAATGCAAAATCGGATGCAGATTCATTGCTCAATTCACTCATTTCGAATGGGATGGCCACACGGTACACCTACACAGACTCACTCAATAGTGTCTACTGCCCCCACTGACTAGTACAGTGAAGTCATCAGTTTTCATGCATGTATATTTCAGTCCACTGTCCTTGGCTGCCAGGTTACATTAATGTTGCACAAACCATTCTCTTTATATTAACAGTGGCTGAATTTTGGGGGGACAGACCTCGTATATATACTAATTTCTATCATCTTCTTTAGTGCTTTAGATTTTGTTGCTCTTTGTATTTTGATGTAGGAGATACTGCCTGCATTCACCTTCTCCAGTATTTTAAGTTAATAATCTTCTACCTAGAATGTCCTATTACCTGGTCTACCTGGTTCAACTCATTAAATCTTTTTTAAAAAATTTATTTATTTAATTGTTGTTCAAATACAGTTTTCTGTCTTTTACTCCCATCTCAGCCCACTCCAACTCATTAAACCTTGACATACAAGTATCTGTATTACACTTCAGGGATAGTGCAGGGATGCTTTTACCACCCAAAGGAATCCCTCCCCTACGTATGTGGTTTCAGCAGCTGCTTTTTCCATCTCGGTGGGAACTTGAGGAGTTGTTTATGAGTGTGCTGTGTTGTCTCTGTTTTGTGTAAGTGTTATCACTGCTAATCTCTTTTGCTATTAAAGAAATCTTACATCCTTTAACACTATCTATTAGCTCCTTCCTGTCGATGTGTCACAATTATGCTTGGTGCAATCAATCATAGAGGTTCATAATGCCAACCAAGAAATACTATGACATATACAAGAATATAAAATAATGAAATCCTGCTACTAGAGTTTCCACCATGAAGTTGAATCTAACTATATCTTAAGAATAAGAAATCAGCAAAAGCACAATTTTCTGAATAGTTTAATTTTTATTTTTAAACTATATTAGTAATCTATATAAAAATTATCTTTGACATGTAATTGATATATAGCATTATATTTGGTTCAAGTGTACAACATTATGATTTGATATCTGTATATATATGTGGAATGATAACCACAATAAATCTGCTTAACACCCATCAACACACAAATACCTTGAAATGAAAACTTTTAATATCTACTCTCTTAGTAACGTTCAAATATATAGTACAGTATTATCAAAAATAGTTTTTGAAGAGTATAGAAATGTTTCAATTTAATGGAAAAGTTACTTAGCTCTTCAACCACACTCTTCAGGACTAACGACTGTGAAGAGTTTGGCATTTGTTAGACCTTTTCTTTGCGCTTGCCCATGTAAACTATAAATACTTCTGGCTCAGAAATTATACTGTCACCAAATTCAAAGAGAACTCCATGCTTCCAACTCACAGGTGTCCAACCCACAGCCCACAGGCTGCATGTGGCTCAGGAGGGCTATGAATGTGGCCCAACACAAAATCGTAAATTTACTTAAAATCATTTTTTGCTCATCATTTTTCACTAGTGTTTGTGTAATGTGTGGCCCAAGATAATTCTTCTTCCATTGTGACCTAGAGATGCCAAAAAGGTAGACACTCCTGCAAGAGTAAATCAGGTCAAATACATGGTGACAAAAGAAGACTTGATTTGGGGTGGTAGATATATAATACAACATATAGATGATGTATCACAGAATCGCACTCGAAACTCATCTAATTTCATTATCCAATGTCACCCTAATAAATATAATTAACACCAAAACATTTTACAGTCAACCTCTATATTTAAACACAGTTTTAAAAGACTTTTTTTTTGTTTGAAGTGTTTTTCAAAATTCTCAAGCTTTGCATAATGTTGTCAGTTATTGAAACATTAGAATTCTATTTGTGTTATCATTTATATTTTTAAAGTTCTAGTTAAATCACAATTTAAAATCTCTAGGTAAAATGCTCTAAGTATATATGTTGACATTTGTTTTAAATACATGTAATTTAAAATAAGCAATTGCTTTTAAAAAATAAATAAAAGTTCAATTGCAAAAATAATCCTTGCTCTCTGTAAAAAGTTTTAACAGCACACATGTATATAAAGCACCAATGCCCCTCTGCTTTTAACAGTCTAGTGGTATCACTTCCAGACATTTTCCCTATGTATGTCCAAGCACTTACTTATGTCCTTATTAGCAACTGTTACACTGAAGGAGCAGGACATGCAAAATGCAAATAGGATAAAATACCTCCCACTGCCAGTTCAAATCTTGTCTGTGGGGTGATCCTGCTCCTCTGATAAAATTTAGCACAGATCCCATGATTTTAGTGGTTACAATTATATAATAAAAATCCTCTAATCATTTCTAGTCACGAAATAATCCATTGGAAATATCTCAATACATTTCCTTCTATGTGGGTAATGCCTCTGCCCACCCAGTCTCTTACACTCTCTCCCCATCTTCCAACTTCTACCTCTGTCCTCACAATTCCATTCTCTTTCTGCTGAAGTATCCTTCCTTGCCCATCAGGAAGGTCTGGGCAGAATGCCCAGATCAGCTCCCTCCTCACACATTTTGGACCCACATTTGGTCCATAAAAATATATACTTCTTTAAGGCAACAACTCCTAGATATTTATCCTACAAGTATATTCATGTATATGCAGAAGACATTTATTCAAGGATATTTAAGTAGCAAAGACAAGGAAGGAGACTGATGAAATACATCACAGTACTCTGTTGAACCATGTCCCAGTACTCTGTTGAACCATTTGGAATTGCCCATATTTGATCTTTTCTGCCTCTAGAGACTGCAATTTCAGATGTTTCAATTTAATAGGTCTACTTATACAATATAGTTATATGTACTAATAGATCAATGGACAGAGAGACAAATGTATAGTATGCACTGTACTGTGTCTCTCCCAAATTTCTATGTTGAAGTCCTAACTCCCAGTACTTTGAAATGTCACTATAGTTGAAAATAAGGCCTTTAAACAGGTGATTAATTTACAGTTCGGTCATGAGAGTGGGCTCTAATCCAAAGACTCATAAGAAAAGGAGATTGGAGGGGATGTGGGTACGGGAGACTGAATAAAAGAGGGTGAAGAGGCTAACCAAAGAATATACATGCATTGCCCATGGACACAGACAACAGTATGGTAAAGGACTGTGGAGGGATAAGGGCTTGGGGCAGTGCTCCGTGGAGGTGGGTAAAGGGTGGGGACATGGGGGACATCTGTAATAGTATTAACAATAAAAAGTAAAAATAGACTTCCAGCCAAGATGGAGGCATAGGTACATACACAGTGCCTCCTCAAAAAACCAAAAGGAGGACAACAACAAATTTAAAAACAAAAAATAACCAGAACCGAAAGAAAATCCAACTATATGGAAGTGTGACAACCAAGGAGTTAAAGAAGAAACATGCACCCAGACCAGTAGAAGGGGCAGAGAGGACTTGTGGCAAAGCAGCAGCTGGAAGACCAGGGAGGCAGCAGCTGGCAGACTGGGTGGCACTGGGTGGTCCCACATTTGCATGCGGATAAACATGTAGGAACAAGTGGGGAGCCAGTCAGACTGTGTAACCCAGGGTTCCCATGTGAGAAAATAAAGCCTCAAACCTCTGACTGAAAACACTTGAGGGGGTTGAGGTGGCAGCAGGAGAAACTCCCAGACTCACAGAAGAGTTTATTGGAGAGACCCACAGGGTTCTAGAATGCACACAAACCCACCCACCCAGGAATCAGCACCAGAAGGACCCAAAATGCTTGTGGGTAGCAGCAGAAGTGACTGAAAGCCAGCAGAGATGGGAACAAGCAGCATTGTTCCCTCTCAGACCTGTCCCCCATAAACAGTGCCACAACACAGCAATGTGGGTTGCCCTTCCCTTTACTAGGTAACAGGCATACCAACACACACAAAAAATGGGCCAAATGAAAGAACAGATCAAAGCTCCAGAAAAATTGCAACGAAGAGATAGTCAACCTATCAGATGCACAGTTCAGAACACGTGATCAGGATGCTCACAGATATGGTTGAGTATGATTGCAAAATAGAGGAAGAAGTGAAGGTCATGAAATATGAAATAAAGGAAAATGTACAGGGAACCAACAGTAATGGGAAGGAAACTGGGACTCAAATCAATGATTTGGAGTAGAAGGAAGAAATAAATGTTCAAACAGAACAGAATGAAAAAACAAAAATTCAAAAAAATAAGGAGACGCTTAGGAACCTCTCGGACAACTTTAAACGTTCCAGCATCCAAATCACAGAGGTGCCAGGAGAAGAAGAGGAATTGAAAACTTATTCGAAAAAGTAATGAAGGAGAACTTCCCCAATCTGGCAAAGCAAACAGACTTCCAGGAAGTCCAGGAAGCTCAGAGTCTCCCAAAGAAGTTGGACCCAGGAAGCAATCACCAAGGCACATCATAATTAAATTAAACAAGATTAAAGAGAAGGAGAGAATCTTAGAAGCAGCAAGAGAAAAGAAAACAGTTATCTGCAAAGGAGTTCCCATAAGACTATCAGGTGATTTCTCAAAAGAAACATTATAGGCAAGAAGGGGCTGGAAAGAAGCATTTAAAGTCATGAAGGCAAGGACCTACACTGAAGATTACTCTATCCAGCAAAGCTATCATTTAGAATGGAAGGGCAGATAAAGTGCTTCCCAGATTAAGGTCAAGTTAAAGAAGTTGACCATCACCAGCCCTTATTATATGAAATGTTAAAAGAATTTATCTAAGAAAAGGAAGAAGATAAAAACATATGTACAGTAAAAGGACAAAGAACTCACAACTATCAACAACCAAACTTAAAAAATGAAGCAAGCAAACAACTAAAACAGGAATAGAATCACAGAAATGGAGATTACATGGAGGGTTATCAGCAGGGAAGGGGAGGAGGGTAATGGAGGAAAAGGTACAAAGAATAAGTAGCACAGATGGATGTAGAAAATAGACAGGGGGAGGTTAAGAATAGTATAGGAAATGGAGAAGTCGAAAAGCTTATATTATGACACATGGACATGAACTAAAGGGGGAGGGGATATGCAAAGTGGAGGAGAATAAAGAGAGGAAAATGGGACACTGCAATAGCATAATCAATAAAATATATTTTTAAAAAATAAAAATAAAAAATAAAGTATAATGTTCTAAATTTTTTTTAAAAAGAAAGGAGACTAGAACACAGACCACACAGACATAGGGACAACCACTGGGGGACACAGTAAGAAGGCACCATTTGTAAGTGGAGAGAGGCCTCAAACGAAACCAAACCTGCTGACACCTTGATTTTGGACTCCTATCATCCAGAACTGAAAGAAAACAATTTTTTTTAAGCCACAGTCTGTGGCATTTTGTTATGGCAGCCCTGAACTTCACACACACATGCACGCGCGTGCACACACTATACGTATATGAATTTAAAGAGTTCTAAACTTGTATATAATGCCTATTTAGTTTTTTGGGTCCCCCCTTATATATAATGATGGTCATTTATATATACTATATATATAAATTCAAGGGCAGAGAATATATCTGAAAGGACTGCCTTTGAAGAGAGGAAATGGGAAACAGTATATTTTCATATATAATTTTAACTTTTTGCAACATGCACACCTTTTTTTAAACATATTCTATTAATTATGTTGTTATAGTTGTCCCATTTCCCCCCTTCATTCCCCTCCACCCTGCACACCCTCTCCCTCCCACATTCCCCCCTTTAGTTCATATCCATGTGCATTAAGTTCTTTAGCTTTTACATTTCCCACACTCCTCTTGCTCCCTCATCTATTTTCTCCCCACTGTCTGTGCTACTTATTCTCTGTACCTCCCCCCTCCTCCTCCCACTCCCTGTTGCTAAACCTCCATGTGATCTCCATTTCTGTGGTTCTGTTCCTGTTCTAGTTGTTTCCTTAGTTTGTTTTTACTATAGCTGTGGTTGTTAGTAATTATGAGTTTGCTGTCATTTCAGCATACATGTTTTTTATCTTCTTTTTCTTAGATAAGTCCATTTAACATTTCACATAGTAAGGGCATGGTGATGATGAACTCCTTGAATTTGACCTTATCTGAGAAGCACTTTATCTGTCCTTCCATTCTGAATGAAAGCTTTGCTGGATAGAGCAATCTTGGATGTAGGTCCTTGCCTCTCATGACTTGGAATACTTTCCAACACCTTCTTGCCTGTAAGGTCTCTTTTGAGAAAGCTGACAGACATATGGAAACTTCTTTGCAGGTAATTATCTTCTTTTCTCTTGCTGTTTTTAAGATTCCCTCCTTCTCTTTAATCTTGGGTAATTTAATTATGATGTGGCTCGGTGTATGCTTCCTTGGGTCCAACTTCTTGGGGATTCTCTGAGCTTCCCAGATTTCCTTTGGGAGTCTATTTCCTTTGCCAGATTGGGGAAGTTCTTTATTATTTGTTCAAGTAACTTTTCCACTTGTTGCTCTTCCTCTTCCCCTTCTGGTATCCCTGTAATTCAGATGTTGGAGTGTTTAAAGATGTCCTGGAGCTTCCTAAGCCTCTCCTCATTTTTTTAAATTCTTGTTTCTTCATTCTGTTTTGGTTGAATGTTTCTTCCTCCTACTCCAAATCACTGATTTGAATCCCAGTTTCCTTCCCATCACTATTGGTTCCCTTTGCATTTCCCTTCATTTCACTTAGTTTAGCCTTCATTTGTTCATCTAATTTGTGACTAAAATCAACCAGTTCTGTGAGCTCCTGATCACCAGTGTTTTGAACTGTGCATCTGATAGGTTGTCTATCTCCTGGTCGCTTAGAAGTATTGACTCTGGGGCTTTGAGCAGTTTTTCTGCTTGAGCCATAATGTTTTGGTCTGTTCGCACTGGTTACGTAGGAGGGGCGCAGGCTTAGGTGTTGACTAGGGCAGGGCAACCCAAGTTGTTGCTGGGTTGTGACCCTGTATATGGGGGCGGGGTCTGAGAGGAAAAAAATGGTGCTTCGCTCTGCTCTCTGTCCCTTCCGCTGCTTCCCCTAAGCAAACTAGGCCTTTCTGGTGCTGATTTCTATGTGGGTGGGCTTGTGTGCATTCTAGGACCATGTGGGTTTCTCCAACAAATTTTCCTGTGAGGGTGGAAGTCTCTCCCTGAACCTCAATGCCCACAAGTGTTTTCAATCAGTGTTTTGAGGCTTTATTTCCCGGTGCTAGGACCCTGGGTTGTGCAGTCTGTCTTGCTCCCCAGTTATCTGTGTGTGAATGTGGGACCACTGCCCAGTCAGCCAGCCACATTGCACACAGTGCCCTGCTTCTCAGTCGCTGCCTCACTGGGTCTGCCTGTTGCCACCCCACACCTGGGGTCTGCCAGCCGCCACCTGAGTGCCCAGGGTCTGCCCAGTGCCACCTTGCATGCCCGGTGTAACTGCTTCCTGTGCCGCCACCCCTCTCTGCTCGGCTGTCCAACACCACCCCGCCTACCAGTCTGGATGAATGTGTCTATTTTAACTCCTTGGTTGTCAGACTTCCATACAGTTCAATTTTCTCTCAGTTTTGGTTGTTACTTTGTTTCTGAATTGCTGTTGTCCTTATTTTGGTTGTTCGAGGAGGCACAGTGTGTCTACCTATGCCTCCATCTTGGCCAGAAGTCCAGATACATGCACACCTTTTCTTTTCCAAAATATGCATTATTTTTTTTCAGTTTTTTAAATAAATATCTTTAAGACTATATTTCCTCAAGGTACAACTTTATCTACAGCCCAAAGATTTTCATATGTAATATTTTCAAATCATTAATTTCTAAATGCTACATGGTCTCAGCTGAATTTTAAATTACTGTTAAAACACTATGCTAAAAAGCAAAAAATTAATAATATACCTAACCATATTTCTTTTGTTTCAGGAGAAAAATTAAAGTCCCTATTACCAAGCATTCAATTCTACCCTCTCCTAGCTGGAAATAAATTTGATATTAATTTTCTTGATCTTTCTATAGAGTTATCTCTTAGGAGACCCAAAAAACCCCAGAATTAACCTCCTGGCGGGCAGGCTCCTTATAGTGCAGGCTTCCCCACCTAGGTGAGTGTTCTAGGAAGCCATTTGTATCAGTGTACCAGATGGTGGTGTTGTGTGAGGCTGTGTTTGGCTTCAGTGAATATTTTTCTGAAGACTCTTCCAATGCATTTGCCCAATTCATGATCAGTGATTTATCAGTGCATCTGCCCACACTTCACTGAGCATTCAATAGTGTTTGACCATAAAAAACCGGCATGACTACCCCACCTGTGCCCCACCTTCCCTATTCACCCAATCTTACCCCAAGCAACTTTTTTTGTTTCCCCATTTTGTGCAAAAGGTGAAACAAAAAACAGCAGAAGCACTAAAAGGCGTCAAAATCACTGAGTTCAAAAACTGTTTTGCACAGTGGAGAAAACACCTCAACAGGTATATTCCATCAAATGGAGAGTACTCTGAAGGTGACTGAAGTTTAAACATGTAAGAATACACAATTTTATATAAATAAATTCTGGAGTTTTGGGAGTTCCCCCTTGTATGTCACTGAAACATGCTTTTTTTTTTATTTAGAAATATATTAAAATTATTTTTCTAGGTAAGTACATATCAACTTATAATTTTTAACACCTGCATAGCATAACATGGCATGAGCCATTTTATATTCAGTTATTTCTTATTGATGGATATTCCTTTTTGTTTCTCTTCTCCTTTTTTCTTTTATTATTATTATTATTTGGCTATTAAAAACAATGCTGGTGAGGGAGGGGCTACAATAAATACCCTTCAATTTTTGTCAGTCCAAATGGTAATAAAAGGTATCTTCTTATTGCTTAACTTGCAACTTCTTGATGACAACTGAGGTTTCCACATTAGGAGTCATTTATCTTTATTTTTGTATGATTTGCTTTTATTTTTTTTTTCTTTTGCTTGTTTTTATTGTCTTGACTTTTTTTGCCTTTATAATTTCAACTTTTACATTCTCTTCAACCAGAGTTGAAGTAAAAAATATGCCAAGTAGTTAACTTGAGATTTTTGTTGTAGCTCTTACATGACATTTTAAGTGTTATATGAGTATTTGAGAAGAGTATATATTATTAGCTCATTAAGTATGAAGTTTTAATAAATATTTTTAAAATTAAATGTTTATTTTCTAGAATTAAACTTTGCCTGAGAACAAATTACTATGCATTTCTTCCATTCAATATTTACCTGGACAGCGTATATGTGATTTTCATTTGAACTCTTCTGCTTTATTTTGTTTTATACTTGTCTGTAATAACACAATCTGGATATTTGTTTCTGTACAGTTTAAGAGCCTTTAAAAAAATGAGAACTTATTCCATCACATTTATTGTAACCATTGTTACATTTGCTCATATTCTCTTCTCTCTCCTTCCTTCTTAAATAAGTTTTTACTTTTCTCTTGGCTAAATTTTTGTTTCTCTTTTCTTCAATATCTTTTTTCCTCTTATATTTATTCTTTTTTATTATTATTATTGTTCAGTTACAGTTGTCCCACCTTTTTTATGAATATAGTGAATTTTAAGACATATACTGTAGTGGATATTTGTTAGATATTTTCTCCTTTCTACTTCATGGAACTCCCCAATTTCCACTTAGGTATATACCCCTCCTTAACGCAAACCTGAGCGTTGGTGGCAGTCCTTGGCAAGTCTTTCCTCCCTCCCTCGCTCCCTCCTTCCCTCCCTTCCTTTCTTTCTTTCTTCTTGCCACAGTGATTGTCCTTAGGTCAGTGCAATTATAGCAAAGTTCAGGACTTCTCTTCTGATGGTGTGGGTAGCTATGCTCTTTCTCTTCCCAATTTTAAAAAGAGAAAGTGTGCAATTTCAAATACTGAACTTGCAGACATCTTTCAAGTCAGGGAAGATAGTCTGAAGATGAAACTGACACACAAAGAAAAGCAAAGTTGAAAGGACAGAGCTGACAGAAAAGGAACTGCCTATTAGTATATTTTAGGTTAAAATTTAATTTTAAAATTTAAATGTATGTTCTTCCTACTAAAAACAGTATCTATGGTGTCTTCTACCACTATAAAAGTTTAACATACTCTATTTCTTACCCTCCAACCACCCACTACCCACTTCTGCCAAAGACTTATTGAAACTGTGTAGAATTTTAGTACTAGAGCTTCAGCTCTCCTGCTAGATCTGTGTATGTTCAACAGTTCATAATTTCCTGTTTTGTCTTTTTGTACCATATTTTGGAAGAACTCCTTGGTCTGATCTTCTAGTCCATTAATTTGGTCATCTCTTACAACATGCTGTTATTCAGCCTATTATTTTTCTTCCAGAAAATGTTTTTAATTGCCAAAACTTTCTTTTCTTGTTTTTTTCCCCCATAACACCCCATTGCTATTTTATGAAACTGTATTCTCTGAAATCCTTGAGGATATTTTTGAACAAAAAATATTATCTTTTATCTGCTACATTCAATTTATTTTCTCAAAGATTGACTCCTCTCTTTAGATTAGTGTCCCTCTTTTATCCTGTTTTTCCCCCCTCAAATATTTAGCAGCTTGGTTCACCAAACTGGTGGCTAAAGTTAGTTTCCCTGGCACAGTGGTTCTCAACTCCAAATGCACTACAGAAATCACCTTTTTCAAAAGAAAAAAAAAAAAAGAAAGTTCCCTGGGTGATTTTAATGTGCATCCACCACCAAGAACCACTGCTTTAATACTCTATGTGAAAATCACTCTTCTCTCTGTCATGAATGTGTGTGCTGATTATGAGTTCTAGCTATGAAGAATATCACACATGGATAGAGGTGTGTCATAGCTGTGTACCTTCTGATGGAATGAGGTCTACATTCATAGCAGCAACTAGAAGTTCTCTAAGGTATAACCCTGCTTCTCTCTCTGGCTCAACAGCCTATGATAGAGATAGCCCTAACTTACATAAATGGGTTCTAGCAGCTTACCCTCTGATTGAGCACTGTCATTAGCTGTTGTAAATGATCCTGGAACAGTTGTTCTGAAGTCTAGTAATTAATTACCTTTTGACCATTGCTATGGTCTGAATGAGATTAGTGCCCTTAGAAAAGAGGGCTCAGAGAGCAACTTGCTCCTTCCACTACATGAAGATATAACAAGAAGTCAAGCAGCCTACAAACCCAGAAGGCCTGCACCAGAATCCAACCATGCTAGCACCCTGATTTGAACTTACAGCCTCTAGACTGTGAAAAATAAATGAGTTGTTTATAAGCCACCCAATCTATGGTATTTTGTTATGGCAGCCCAAACAGACTGAGACAACCAACCTCAACCTCCTCCTACTTTATTACAAAGTCTCTGAGCTTTGCAGTTGTTCTAGAATTGTTAGGTAAACTCACTTTTTTAGCATTTCCCCTTTAAGCCTGTATTGGGTTGCAGATTTCTTCACACTGTAAGGTTCTGTCATCAATCTATCACCACATGCTTTGCATTTTTCATACATTCCTCAATGCTTTTTGATCTTTTGATGACACCCTTCCCAGCTTTTCGACATTAATAAAGATGTATCATTATTTCAGTATTTTCTTATTCTTTGTTACTTGACTCAGTTTTTCTCATTATATGAATAAAACATCCTTATATTAAACTACTCAGATCACACTGAAGGATTTAAGTTGTAAAAGTAGTTTTCTCCACCAATTTTCTTCCTTAAATTTGCTGTTAACTCTGCTCAAGTAATGAATGACTGCTATGTTACTATTTTCCCCCTTTTTGTACTCTATTCTTTGGAAATGAGTACTAATTCTAACCTACACATAAGGATAAGAAGTAATCTCCATCTCTTGGAGAGGGGAGTATCTAAATATAATTTTTAGAATTCTTAAAGATTTGTCTCTTCTCCCCCATCTATTTACTCAATCTTATTTTATATCAGTATAGACTCATGGATATTTACTTTATTCTTTGGGCCAAAATTAAATGCTGTTGTTAATTTACTATTCAAATTGTTCAAACTTTGGTCACAGGGTTCTCTTTCAGGTTGGCTCCTGTGTCTTTTTGACATGGTCCTGCACCTCTCTCCTACCCGTTTTTTAGTACTGTCTTACTTTTTGGCCCTGTAAGATGCTCCAGGACCAGTTTGTGATATATATATCTCCTATGTGATATATATATATATATATATATATATATATATATTCCCTATGTGATATCATATATATATATACTATTGGTTCTGTTTCTCTGGAGAACCCTGACTAATATATTGGGTAATCAATAAGGATATTGATGAAAGATGGTAGGGTCAATAATTTTTTTAAAGCTCCTAAAGCGATTCTGAGGCACAGCCACTGAAATCACTAACAGGTACTCTCCCTCTGAAGTCCATGCACATCCTTTTCCTCACATTAATGAATCAGTGGTACGGTAAAATGGGAATAGCCTTTGATATCAGACATAGGATCAAATCTCATAGCTGACATTTACTAGCTATTTGGTTTTAAAATAAGTATTACTTAAAGTCTGGGCATTCTCACATTTAAAACTGGGATATTATTACCAACCCCTCAGAGAACTGCTAAAAGTTTACATGATAATACATTTAATGGATATAGCAAAGTATCTGGTACATAGCAAGAGCTCAATAAACATTAGTTGTCTTTTTCCATTTCCCCCCTAATTCACTGGGAAGATGGAAGGTATATGGTATGAGTTCCTTAACTGGATCCTACATTTATCATATCAAACCTCTAACTAGACATCTATCTTTTCAGAACATCCTAAAGCTAACTCTACCATCAGTGACGAGAGACTCTATTCTTCCCCCTTTAGTACTTTATTTCCTCCCTAACCATTTTTTTTGCTTTCAAAATACAAAAGATTCCTTCATACTCAACAACAATTTACTGCCTTTTCATTCAATTTCTCTCCTACTATTCCTATTAAACTTCTCACCTTTCTTTCATTGGCTAGTCCCTCCTAAACGCATGGCAGTGTGCCCTCTGATTGTTTTGCCAACCGAAACTGTTTGCTTACAGGTCAAGGACTGCTTTTCACCAAATCAAAGGGCTTTTCTTGTCTTCCTTCTCTCTGCAAGACTTGAGGATGCTGAATTCTCCCTTTTCTGGAAATTCTCTCTCCCAGGTTATCTCCCTCTTTTCCAATTATACATCATCTTTCTCTAACGTGAATCCTTGTCTTTCACTTTGACTTCCAAAGCTCAATCCTTTTTTGTCTAATTTCTCTCTACAAAGTTTCAAATTGTTTCTGTGTAAAAGTCATTATGTTTTTATAATAAAGCTACCTTTCAACACTGATCTTCCTCCAAATCTTTGGTTAGGCAAAGCTCTCTTCAGAACGTTCATTTCAAAGCCAGTTCACAAGTCTGTTTGCAACATGATTCTCTGTCTTGACTCTTAAGAGACCTATTTACAATTTCTCCATTTTATCAATTATATCAAACTTTCCTGGCTTCTCAACCCCAAAATAATCTTCAAATCGTTTCACCAAATCCATTTAATTATTTTCACAATCTTTTTCTCTTGTCCATTACTACCACCTTAGATTAGACCATGTTTTACATATGTCTGGCTCTTAATACTCTTGCTCCAAGTCTTTTCCCTATTCTTCAATGGTTTTATATTCCAACGTCTCAGCAATCTAGCCAATTCACATGTATTCCAACATATACCATTCCTGCTCCAAAATCTACAGCACTGTTTTCCAAAAACTACTGCATCAAGTCCAAACTCTTGGGTCCTAGCTTTCATGACTCTACCTAATACTACCTTCTTCACTGGCCAGTCTCACACCTAGTACAACACACAAAGGAACAGGGTAATATAACTAACGGGTCATGTCATCTACTCTTCCCTCCTCTCCAATTCAGACAGGTTCTTCCCACAGCTACTTATCAGCTACTGCATTTTCTGCTGTATTTCCACTGCATTTTCAAAGTGAAATGACATTTTCACTTTGCTTATCTAAATCCTATTAACTCATTAAAGCCCAGTGCAAGCCTGCCTTTCTCCATAAAGCCTACTTTACTATTCTAGCCAACACAATACCCTCTACCTTTGTTCTGGACTCTAGCTTTCCCACTTCTCAGTGATCTTGTTAAAAAACATATTTTCTCTCTTATATATTATTAATCCCTCCTTCCATGTTAGTGCTTTTTCTTTTAATATATCCCCATTTTTTCCATTAAAAAAGAAAAAAATGAGGACTTCTGACCAAGATGGAGGTGTAGGTAGATATGCTTCACTTCCTCTCACAATCTAAAGAAGGACAATAATCAATTTGAAAACAAAAAACTCTGGAAACCAGAACTACCAGAAAATAAAACTGTATGGAAGTCCAACAACCAAGGAGTTAAAGAAGAAAGATTCATCCAGACAGGTAGGAGAGACAGAGACAGATGAGCAGCCAGGGTGGAATGGACGGTCAAGCAAGGTGGCAGGAGGACCAGGCGGTCCCATATTTTTGTGTGGATAACCAGAAAGAACAACTGGGGAGTGAGACAGACTGTGCAACCCAGGGTTCCAGTGCAAGAAAATAAAGCATCAAGGCCTCTGGCTGTAAAAACCTGTGTGGGTTGCAGAGGTGGTAGAAACTCCCAGTCTCATGGGAGAGTCCATTGGAGGGATTCACAGGGTCCTAGAATGTACACAAACCCACCCACCCAGGAATCACCACCAGAAAGGCACAATTCACTTGTGGGTAGCAGGGGAAGTAACTGAAAGTGGAGCAGGAAGCGAGCAAGTAGCACTGTTTTCTCTTTGACCCCTCCTCCACATACAGTGCCACAACCAAATGAAGCGGGTTGCCCTACGCTGGCAAATACCCAAGGCTCCACCCCATACAATGTTAACAGGTGCACCAGGACAAAGAAATATGGCCCAAATGAAAGAATAAATCAAAGCTCCAGAAAAAGAATTAAGCAACAAGGAGATAGCCAACCTATCAGATGCAGAGTTCAAAACACTGGTAATCAGGATGCTCACAGAAATGATTGAGTGCAGATGCAAAATAAAGGAAGTGAAGGCTATATAAAGTGAAGTAAAGGAAAATGTACAGGGAACCAACAGTGATGGGAAGGAAACTGGGACTTAAATGAATGATTTGGAACAGAAAGAAGAAATACACATTCAACTGGAACAGAATGAAGAAACAAGAATTCAAAAAAATGACCCTGGCTGGTGTGGCTCAGTGGATTGGGCGCGGGCCTGCGAGCCACGGGATCGCAGTTCGATTCCCAGTCAGGGCACGTGCCTGGGTTGCGGGCCAGTTCCTGGCAGTGGACACACCAGAGGCAATCATACATTGATATTAAAAAAAAAAAAAAAAGAATTCAAAAAATGAGAACAGGCTTAGGAACTCCTGGGACAACTTTAAAAATTTTCCGACATCTGAATCATAGGAATGACAGAAGGAGAAGCCAGAAAGCAAAAAATTGAAAGCTTATTTGAAAAAATAGTGAAGGAAAACTTCCTCAATCTGGTAAAGGAAATAGACTTCCAGGAAGTCCAGGAAGCTCAGAGAGTCCCCAAAAAGTTGGAACCAAGGAAGCACACACCAAGGCACATCATAATTAAATTACCCAAGATTAAAGAGAAGGAAGGAATCTTAAAAACAGCAAGAAGAAAGAAGATAGTTACCTGCGAAGGAGTTTCCATATGTCTATCAGCTGATTCCTCAAAAGAAACATTATAGGCAAGAAGGGGCTGGAAAGAAGCATTCAAAGTCATGAAAGGCAAGGACCTACATTGAAGATTACTCTATCCAGCAAAGCTATCATTTAGAATGGAAGGGCAGATAAAGTGCTTCTCAGATAAGGTCAAGTTAAAGGAGTTCATCACCACCAGCCCTTATTATATGAAATGTTAAAGGGACTTACCTAAGAAAAAGAAGATTAAAAACTATGAACATTAAAATTGCAAAAAACTCACAACTATCAACAACTGGACCAAGAAAAACCCTGAAAAACAAAAAAACCCACAGAAAACAAAGTAAGCAAACAACTAGAATAGAAACAGAATCACAAAAATAGAGATCACTTGGTAGACCCACAGACATGAACTTAAGGGAGGGGAATGCTGGAGGGTAGGAGGCTACAGGGCAGAGGGGAATAAAGGAGAGGAATAAAATGGGACAACTCTGATAGCATAATCAATAAATAATACTTTTTAAAAAGGAAAAGTGTTTTTTTTTTCACCTTGCCACAGCTTCTACATGTTCCCATCCTTTCTCCCTCCCAACCATCAGGCTCCTTCACTGTTCTTTCTTTCTTACTTCCCATTCACTCTTTACCTTGCTGTTACCTGGCTTTTATTCCTAAAACTGCTTATATCAAACTTACCAGAAGATGTCCACACTGCCAAATCCAATGAACTTTGTATGAAAGATCTTCTGTTTGGCCTTCTGGCAACAACACCTCAGTGTTTCTTTGGAGAACCTCTCTGCCTCATTCCTGAGGTCTAATGGGTCCATAAAATATGGGCTCACCTCCGTGTGGGCAAAGGGCTGACCAATATGACTCTGCCCAGGAAGAAAAACTGGCTGAGACTGAGTTAGCCTCATGGACCCAGTGTGATCCTAAAAAGCTGCTGTGCCCTGTGGCCTTTCCAAGGCTTCATTGCTCTTGCTTCCCTTCTACAAGTTTACCCAGTATCTATATCAATAAATTCCCCCTTTCTGCTGAATTGTGCCAAAGGTAATTTCTGTTGCTTATGACCAAAGAGAAATTGGTCCTGCAAATAAAGACAGAAGTAGTACCTCCCATAGTTACACTACAAACTTCTCCCTGTCCCTTCACTGTAGCTTCTGCTGTTTAAGAAATTACAGTAGCTAGGGGGAGAAAGCTTTCGCCAAGGGACCCAGTAGTGGATTCGTTAATTGGAAAGTAAGGATATCAGGGACTCCTCATGCAACCGCAACAGACAAAAAGGAAGTTACAAGGAGCATAGACGGGAATTGCGAAGATCCTGGGCACCTCTCTGTACTAACACTAGCAAGAAAGTGACCAGTACACTGATGCCAATGGTAGGCACAGGCAAGATCTGCAAAAGCTCAGACCTTTCAGGGATAAAAGTTTGTGAACTACATGTGTCAGGCTCCCAAGTTCATGCTCTGTAACATAAGACTTTCTAGTAATATCAATCTACATGTGCCCTAGCTGGTGTGGCTCCATGAATTGAGTGCCAGCCCGTGAACCAAAGCGTCGCTCGTTGGATTCCCAGTCAGGGCACATGCCTGAGTTGCAGGCCAGGTCCCCAGTAGGGGGCGTGGGAGAGGCAACCACACATCAATGTTACTCTCCCTCTCTTTCTCCCTCCCTTTCTCTCTCTCTAAAAATAAGTAAATAAAATCTTTTTAGAAATCTACTTGCAGTTCCTTACTCAAGAAATTTCCTTTCTCATTTCCATGCCTTGGTATCTGCTACTTTGTCTGGAATGCTCATATCAATGTTCCAACTGGGAACTCCTAATTATCCTCTTTGAAACTTTGACTCCTAGAGGTTGGTCCCACATATCCTGACTTAATATTCTACAATGTCCTAACATAAAATACACTCTATATGCTTACAGGATTTTCCTACAAGACTATAAGCTTCTAAATGGCAGAAACCACAACTTTCACATTTGTATCCTCAACAATTAGTACTCAGTATGGGAGTACTAAATGTCTACTAAAAGAATATCTGTTTTTTCCCCAAGATTTTATTTATTTTTTAGAGAGAGGGGAAGGGAGGGAGAAAGAGAGGAAGAGAAACATCAGTGTGCGGTTGCTGCTCATGCACCCCTTACTGAGGGACCTGGCCCACAAGCCAGGCATGTGTCCTGACTGGGAGTTGAACCAGTGACCCTCTGGTTTGCAGGCCAGCACTCAACCCACAGAGCCCCACCAGGCAGGGCTGAACATTTGTTCTTTCTTAATTTTCTATGGTTTAACCACTGCATTTTGGGCACTTATATTTAAATTAGCATCTAATAAATACTGTGTTCAGTTCCTTAATTATTTAATATGGTGTTTCCTAATTTTTTCAATAAGCCTAAAAACTTAAGAGCTGAGTCCACACCATTTACTAGTTCTTTATTGTCTTTAGTACCTCAGAGTGCTGGGCACATGGCAGGCACTCAATAAATACTTGATGAACTGAATTAAAAACCTAGCATTAGCACATTAATAGGAGCAACATATCATACCCTACTGATCTAATTAAAAGATTTGGCCTTCTGAAGTAGCACAAGTGTACCCATATGGAAAATTTAATGAGAAAAAGAGTAATTATCCAATTGGACAGTTAACAGCTTTTCTCTGAGCAAGAATTCCACAAATATTTTATAGATAACAAGAGTCAATCTCTAGAATTCATAGGAAAAAATTCAAGATATAGCCCTGGCTGGTGTGGCTCAATGGACTGATTGTTGGCCTGCAAACCAAAAGGTTGCCAGTTCGATTCCTAGTCAGGGTACATGCCTGGATTGCAGGCCAAGTCTCCAGTTGAGAAAAACTGATCAATGTGTCTCTGACACATCAATGTTTCTCTCCCTCTCTAAAAATAAATAAATAGATAAAATCTAAAAACAAAAAAACCCCAAAACCTTAAGGTACATATCCCTGTGCATCCCTGTGCATATTGCAACAAAGGTTTAAGGGGTCTGTCACAACCATAATTACTTAAATTCGACTAACCCTTAACAAATCCATAATAGGAGTAAAATACGTAAGACTATTCAATAGCAAAATTCAATTAATGCCAAATCAATTTATTTTAAAGATATATACAGTTATCTTTTCATAATATATAACAAAACAGTTGTTTACTCATACAACAAACACTTAAGTGCCTACTAATGACAAGTGCTGTTAGGGCCCAGGAATACAAAGATGAAGAGAACACAGTTCCTATGCTGGTGGGGTTCTAGCTCTGCCATATTGCAGCGGTATTTAAGAATAGGATGTGAATCGTACCTCTTGGAATTGCTCAACAACATGCCCTGGGGGTAGCAGTCTGGTGGAAAAGGTAGATAAACACATACTTTAGGAAATGTAATTAGTGTTAACACAGAAATAAGTACAAGCTGTTATGGGTCCACAGGAAACAGTCTACCTACTGAAGAAATCAGAAAAAGATATTGAAGAAACTGACATCCACACATGAATTCAATGCAAGTTAAGGTGTGAGGAAGATACCAAGACAGAAACATCTGGAATGGAATCAAACCCGAAACTGTGGTTGTGAGCAGAGTCAGTAGGGTTCCAAAGCAAACCAATCAACTCAAAGCAAACCATTGTAGAAGGACCCCAAAATAAAATGCTCCTTGCTGTTAAGTTTGATAATAATGAAACATACATACAAAAGATTTTAAACCACCACATAGTAGAAGCATAAACAAGAGTCTTTTAAACAACAGGTGGCATCAGAGTTCAAAGAGAGCCAGCCAATCACTAAAAGTAGAGTTAAAAGTATGGATGGGGGAGTGAGCAGAGGTAGGACCTTGTCATGCTGAGAAAGACCAACATTGTTAACAAAAGCAGGGACCCAAACTGCTTGCAGTGGGACCACTGGGAAGTCCAAAGACTCTTGCTGGGAAGCACTGGGGAAAAAGGTGGACAGGTGAGTGAAAGCCTAATTTAGAAGAGACTGAACCACAAGCCTAGCAGACTGGACATTGTTCTAGACTAGCAGTGTTCAACTGGTATGTCACGAGAATTTTGAAAGTGTGCAATACTTGGCTATTTAGTCAGGAGCACTGACCTCTTCTCCCTTAGGCTGTTGGCTGTTCCCTTGTTGGCTGTTGTCAAATAAAAAAATGACAACAGCCAACACAACAGTAGTTGTCCAGTGTGAATCAAAATTATACCTATTTTTGCCAGATCGGCAAAAAATACATTTTTTTTGGAATGCTGCAGAATTTTAGTAATTAGTTTATGTGTGCCATGAAGTGGAAAAGGCTATTCTAGATTAACAGTAGTTCTCAATCCTGACTACTGAATTGAAACACCTAGTGATATTTTAAAATATACCCATGGGTGAGACTCACCCCATATCCAAAGTAAGAGAATCTCAGGTTGGGGTGGGGAGCGGCCTGAGCATTAAAATGCAAAAGCACACAAGGTGATTCTAATGTACAGTCTGGATTGAGAACCAGTGTGCTACACAAAAGGAAGGTAAGGTGAGGCATGACAGACATGGTTAAGATCCAAGCCTGATTTCACTCAGTCCCTGTTTGTTAGCAACAATTTTGAGTTCATTATCCAGTGAGGCTTATCTTCTGACCTGAATTAAACATTTTCAATTTTAGTGTTTCTTTTCCCTTGTTGACCTTGCTAAGCTCTGAAAAGAGAAAAATAAACCTATAAATTTCTCTTATTTGACTATTTCACTGATTGCATAGTCTGCAACTTGTACATTTTATTCCCATGATGTCCCATAGACAACTAACTGTCATTAGGTTCCTACAGTGAAGTGCTTCTAAACTAAAGACCGTTCAAGGTTGTATTCATGTCTGGATTTTATAAAATTTCTCTTTTAAATAGAGTAAGAATATAATACCTACATATACCAAAATCACAATGCTTAGACTAAAGCAAAATGTAAGATTAAGTATTCATTCTTGTAGCACCTGGGGACATAACATTGTACTGTTCCTAGTTTCAGAAGTGCAATAATTACAAAGTATTTTCCTTATTTCACAACAAATACTTTCAGAGCACTTCCCAAATAAAGGGAAACAAGAAATGTATTCCATATAGCAACTCAGTACTGCATTGAACAAGGGTCATGTATAGGAGGAAAAAGACATCAAAGTGACTGGAGAGTATGCCAGCCTGTTGATCCCTCAAAAAGATTTGTTTGTCTTTTCCTTGCTTGTTTTTTAAGAAAAAGCATAGGTATGAATATATTTTAGGTTCCATGTTACTCACTGAAGGGTTTATTCAAGAAATCTGTACTTTGTTTATAGGTAAGCAACCGTCTTCTTTTTATGCAAACTTAAGTTAGTTGCAACAGTATGTTTTGTATGGTGTTAGATCACTATATCTACTTAATGGTAAAACCGGTATGAGAACGTAAGTTGGAAGCCTCTAACTGGGAGTCCACACACAGGCTTATGCAGTTTCTTATTTCCAGATGAAGTTAATAAATCCAAAGGCCCCTACCACAGTGTAACCGCCGATTAGGGTAAGTGGGAAGGAAAAAAGGGTCAGTGAGTATGGAAGAACCCAACAATCAAGGTATTACACGTGAACGAGAGTCCAGAAATATTTCTTGGAAGTATAGAAAAAGATTCCAAGAGTTGGCTATTAGCTTCCACCGTTCCTACTAAGAAAGGAAAAGAATGGCTTCCAATAAAAAAACGCAAGCCTAACTCTCAGACATAGGGGTGAGAGTTAAAAAGCAAATCACGGGAGTCTGACCAGCGAGTCCCAAGGAAATTCAGAAAGTAAGGAAAGAAGAGGGGATAAAAGAGACAGGAAAAGGTGTACGAGGCGAGCAAAGGCCATCCGGTGTGAACCTAGAGACTAGCTCTTTATGCACCCAGGGCAACGTGAAGCCTCTCTCGCCCCACGCGTATCTGGAGGCCGGGTAGCAGCGCAAGTCCCCCACGGGCCTGGCACCAGGGGGCGCGGGGCGCCCAGAGGTCAGAGAGAAGAGGGGTGTAAGCACCCCACCAGGCTTCACAAGCAGGGGTCCCCAAGAAAGAGGCATACTTTTCGCAGCCCTAGCCTCAGGGAGCCGGGAAGGGGTGGGTGGAGCAGAGCCCGGAGCCGCCCCCCGGAGCCGCCCTCGCAGCCCTGGCCCCCGCCCCCCGCTCCGGCTGTCAGCGACCCCCTCCCGCAGTTACTCACCCGCGGGCTGCGCAGTCTCCGTCTCGGCCGCGGCGGCGGCGGCGGCGGCAGCGGCGACCCCCGCCTGGGTCATGATCCCAGGCGGGTACGGCAGGGATGTCCGACCGCCGGGGCGAATCTCTCCCTCTACGGCCGCCCCCTGCTCCTCTGGGGCTGGGGGAGCGCGGGCCCAGGCCCTCCTCTCCCCCCGCCCCCGCCGCCTCTTCTAGAGGCCACCGCAGCCGCAGCGAGCTGAAGCCCTCAAGGCAGGAGACCCGGCAGCAGCGCGGCCTCAACTTTCCCAGCCCCCCTCCCCCCGCCCCTCCCCGCCCCTCAGCGGCCGCCGCTCGGCACGCAAGCAGCCTACCCTGGATGCGCCGCACTCCCGCCCCTGCCACTCAGCTCACCAATCCGACTCTGGGGAGGCTACCGTAATGGCCAATCAAGAGGAGGAACGCCGTTGCGCTAGGCTAGAGGGCGGGAGGAGGTAAAGGGAAAACCGAAGAGTGAACGGGCC
Source organism: Sturnira hondurensis (assembly GCF_014824575.4). Classification (NCBI taxonomy): domain Eukaryota; kingdom Metazoa; phylum Chordata; class Mammalia; order Chiroptera; family Phyllostomidae; genus Sturnira; species Sturnira hondurensis. The sequence continues at coordinate 664,585 of NW_028082350.1, forward strand.
TCAGGCGGCCCAATGAGGACGGCCGGGGGGCGGAGGTGTGCAAGTTGGGTTGAAGGAACAGGAAATATTCTTAAAGGTAGAGTGATGGGCAGGAAGGAAAGCCATTAGATGAATGAGAAAGAGGTGGGCCTGGTTTCTTAAAGGGGACGCCTTGAGAGCCTATAAAAGGAGGTGTTTCAAGAAACTTCTTTTGTATCCTGTTCTTCGCTATGCTTTCCACTTTCTGTAGACGTTTTTAAGTGAAAAAACTGAAAAGGAAAAGGGCAGAGAAGTCTTCAAGAATGATTAGAGAGCTCCTCTTTGCGTAGAGGGTAGGAAGGCGGAACGTGGCTTCTGTGACAAGAAGTAAGAAAGAAAAATGAGACTCCAGACGTCTCCGACTGCCCTTTCACTGCAAGATCGCTGCGAACCTAAAGCTGCCTGAATTTGTGGGCTGTGGTCATATCATCCTTCAATTGCAAAAAAAAATAATGAATTCCTGTCCACTGGAGATGACTGTGTTCAGAAATATCCTGGGGGGTCTCCCACCTGGGAGAAGGGAATATGTGGCATTGGGGGATGAGGTTTGGAATCTCAAGATTAGAGTCCCTCAAGCTTGGGATCCTAGTGACCTAGATCTAGGAGATGTTGAGCTGCGGTGATGGAATGAAGACCTGAGGGTCTTCTAATTCCAGGATGGGTTTGGAGCCGTGGAACCGTGGTCATAACTCTGGTTTCCGGATTTCACTTAATATTTCACGACCGCTCCCCTCCTGAAACAGGTGTCCTCCACCTAGGCGGTGGTGGTCAAAGATTACCAAGTGCTTTCATAACCGGGTTTGTAACGTTCCAGATCTTAGATGTCCAAGAGCTAGACCAGGTAACTTCCAAAAGGTGTGCACAGGGCATGGCATAATGGGAAATAATTGAGCCTGTGTTAAGAGGAAACTGACCTCGTATTGAGAAAAAGTGTAAAATTAAGCAGAAACCAGAATTTATGTTTGTACAGCAGCTTAAAAGCTATATTGAGCCCTGGCCAGGTAGCTCAGAGAATCTGCCCTGTGTCAGGATTGCAGTTCTATTCCACGTCAGGGTACCGGTATGTAGGAGAATCAACCAATGAATGCATAAATAAGTGGAACAACAAATCGATGTTTTTCTCTCAAATCAATTTTAAAAAATTCAGAGCTGTGAGGAAATGACCTTAAATTTGCTTACAAATTATAGCACTATAAGTAATCTGGAAATTTTCTTTAACTGTTTAAGTTCTTGGCATATGAAGTTCTAATTGGCTTCTGAATGAACTTAGCGCATACAAGTCAAAGCTGCATCTCTGGCTGGTATGAATCAGTGGATTGAGTGCTACCTTGTGAACCAGAGGTTCACCAGTTGGATTCCTGGCGGGCACGCCTGCCTGGGTTGCGGGCCTGGTTCCCAGTAGGGGGCGCGCAAGAGGCAACCACACAGTGATGTGTCTCTCCCTTTATTCCCCTCTAAAAATAAATATATTTTTTAAAGCTGCAGGTGAAGTCCTAGGGTTCTGAGCCTAATAATACTAAAAGCACCTCCATGAGCAGTATTGGTATGTAGGAAATAATTTCCTTTGTGATCAAAATGTAAGGTATTCTGGTTTAAAAACTACTCTGGTTAATAAATATCACATCTATGGTTATGTATGATTTTCTAAGCAACTGCATTGTGTGAAATCTGAAGTAAAGTAACAAATACCTTGATGGCTCAGAAGATGATTTAAGAGATTCTAATGTGCATTAAATGCACATTAATACCTTTCTGATACAGTTTGGAAGTTTTAAATAAGACAATTTTTTATTTGATAAGTTCTCAGTGTTAGCTCTTTAATGCCCATTCCTGACTGAAGCTTAAATTCCAATATGGATATTTTTATTGGCTTTGCCCATACAATATCAGTTTACTGCACCAGTCATAGAGATGAGAGGAGGGCATCAAATAATCGCACTAGTCCAATTTTCCGGCTAGCTGACGCCTGCTTATACAAGTGAAACCTGTCTCTTTGCTTTCAGCAAAGTCCATTTTTCCCACGGCTCAAGAAAATCTGATTTTCATCCACACTTGAGGCCCTTCAATGACTCTAAGATTATTTGCATGACTTACAAGGCCCCCTTCCTTGCATACCGTTTTATTTCTGGCATCTTTTCCCCCTACTTCTAGGGATGCAAGACAAGGAGAGGCAGCTGGTGACAAAACCGATTGGGTATTAAGCGCTGAGGCGGCTCCGGATTTTGCTCCAACTTCCGGCTCCCAGCCCTAGGATGCCAGGGCTGCACAGTTTGCCTACTTGGTGGAGAGCACTGCGTTCGGAGCCTGGTAGAGTGCTAGTGCGGGTGATGCGTGAATCTCTTCTGCCCGACGTCTGGACACCCCGCGCCCCCTGGTGCCAGGTCCCCGGGCATTAAGATTCGCGCCGAGCAAGAGATGCTCCAGGTTTTCGTGTTTGCTTGCTTTACAGGCTCTCAAGAGATGCAAGCGAATGGTCAAATTTTGAAATCTACATATTTCCCTAAGAAACTTCCCAATATTATTTTCCAAAGTGATTATAACATTTCAACAGCAATATATGTGGATTCCAGATATTCCACGTTCCCTTCCAACTTTGATAGTCTTTTAAATTCTAGCCCTTGGAGGCAGGGGGTAAAGTGGACTCTAGTTATTTCCAGTTCTCTAATTACTAGCGGTGTTAAGCATATTTTCGTACATTCATTGACCAGTTGCATAGCTTCTTTGGCAAAGTTTGTCATAATCTTACGCCATTTTAAAATCAGGATGCTTGTCTTACTGAGTCATAAAAGTTCTTTGCACGTTCTGACTAAAAGTTCTTTCTCAGGTATATGTTGTGCAAATATCTTCACCCATTCTGTATCTTGAAAAAACAAGAAAGCTTTATTGAAGTATGACTGACCCATAGTAACACATTTAAAATGTACATTTATGTCTTGACATGTATACACCTGTGAAACCATGCTCTACAATAAAAAAATGAACATATCCTTCCTGATGCTCCTTATTCCTTCCTCTTGCCCTCATCCTGCTCTCCAGGTAACCACTAATCTGTCACATTCGCTTTCATCTTCTAGGATTTCATATAAATGGAATACTTCGGTATATACAATATTCTATCTTCTTTAACCCAGCCTACTTTTGGACATTCACCCATCCTGTTATCGATGATTAATTAGCTTTTGTTGCTAAGTGTACTCCACTGTATAGACACATCACGTATTAAACACTGGTGGATATTTGGATTATTTGCAGTTTTGGACTACTACAAATATACCAAACATCTGTACAAATCTTGTACAGGATGGGGCAAACATAGGTTTACAGTTGTTCATATGAAAATACAATAAATAGTACAAGAATAAACTTTTGCACTCTATAAACCAACATTTGCCCACCTTGTACAGACATTTGCTTTTTCTTTGGGTAGTATACTTAGGAAAATATCCAGTGGAATGGCTCATAAATATTTAAGTGTGCCTTAAAAAACAAACAATAAAAAAACTCAATTATTTTCCAAAGTTGTATATTTCGACCACTAGAATGAGAATTTGAATTGTACCGTATCTTGCTAACAATGTGGTCAGTCTTTTATAAAACTTCACTTTATTATTTTGTTGTGACTTTATTTGCATTTCCTTAATGACTAATGGTAAGTACTGAGCATCTTTGTGTGCTTATTGCCCATTTTTATTGGGTTGCTTCTTATTCACAAAGTCTTGAGACTTCTTTACTTATTCTGGATACATATACTGTCAGATACATAATGTGCAGTATTTCTCCCAGTTCCTTGGTTATGTTTTTTTTAGGATTTCATTTAGTTTTTAAAGAGAGGGGAGGAGAGGGAGAGAGACACTGATGTGAGAAACATACATCAGTTGTCTCCCCTATGCTTCCCACCGAACCACAACCCAGGCATGTGCTCTTGACAGAAAATTGAACCAGCGACCCATTGCCCAACTGAGGCACACAGGCCAGGGATCTTCTCATTTTCTTAAATGTTTGCCAAATAGTAATTAATTCTTAGGTCCAATTTATCAGTTCTTTTACAGATTGTGTCTCTGGTGTTATGTCTAAAAAAAGTTTGACTAACACAAGGCCCGAGAGATGTTTCTCCTATGTTCTACAAGTCTTACAGTTTTATATTTAGATCCATTATGCACTTTCAATTGTTGTATAATGTGAACATATGAATCAAAATGTGTATTTCTGCATTGGGAAGCTCAATTTTTCCAGCACCAATTACAAGGGCCATCCTTCCTTCACCGAGTTATCTTTGGTACCAACTGTGCTACTTGGACTGGGCCTGCCTGAGTTTCATTAAAAGCTCAAACCAGAACCCAGCTGAGCTGCTCCTGGATTCCTGACTCAGAAACTGTGGGTGATAATACATGTTTTTAGGCTGCTAAATTTGGGATAATGTGCTATAGTGATAACTAAGACATCAGGAAAAGATCACCCATTGTTTCTTCAATGAAACAAGCAAAATTCTGATTAGAATGCTTTTGACTAAGATATTAAACAGCAAAACTCTGTTCAAGACAAAATTATAAACCCATGTTTGAGATGTAGAAAAAAATTTTAAAAAGCAATTCCCAACTTATTCAATTACTGAAACTCCTTCCTCACTGCAAAGAGGAAAAAAAATTTAATATACATGATTTGTATTCAATGCATACCAGTAAATGAGATCACAGCCTTTAGGTGTCAGATGTCTTTAGCAATTACATTTTAAAAAATACAGCAGCAGAAAGACTTTTCCCCTCATTGAGACTGAACTGCAGATACTGGGCAGTGTTCCTGGCAAGTTTCAAAAGGTCTGATTTAGGAGGCCTTGATTAGACTTTCCCTATTTTAATTAGCTTCAAAGCAAGATCTTAAAGAAATGTCAAAGTATTTCGAAAATCAAACAAGCCAACAGTAAACAAAGACTATATAGAGCTGCTGACAGCAGAATTCAACACCAAAGCAGGGTCTTTTCTGGACATTTATAACACATCACAGATTACTACCAGAACATCATCACATAAGTTTATTTCAGATGTAACAGCAATGTTAAAATCAACAAGTTTAATTTTTAACTGCACCAAATAAACTTAGCCATTTAAGTATTTTTAAAGTTATTCCCTCCAAAAAACTGAGGGAGCTTTTCTTTTCCACCCCACACAACACATTTCCGAATAGTTCTGTTTTTGGAGGACTTTCAATTGATGAATAAACTGGGGTATTTCAGAACTTCTTTCCCCAAATAAAAACTAATCTGGACAAATTATGTATTGCATAGATTTCTCTGTAGATTCTTTTTAGAACCCAAATGCAATAGCCATCCAGTATAAATTTTTACCTATTCACCCCACAGTAAAAACTATTTGTCCTGAAAAATATGATGGATATATCCTGTGTTTCTCCAATTAATAGAACTGTTTTACCTAGATAAATTTCATATTTCAAAATAACCAACTAAACATGAGACATTATTTCAGTCTTTACTGACTCATAAACATATGAACTAGTGCCCAGCCTCTACCTCTCTACAGCCTCCTCCTCCATAAGTGGATGGAATTATTTATATAAGTCTGATGTAGGACAGTTAACCCTTTACAAACATTTACAATTTAGGTTAAAGCCATTGACTAGAGTAGAAAAAGAAACATTATATATAATGATAGGGAGCCTACACACTCAATTCAAAATTTAGTTATTTTTTCCCCTCCTTAAATAACATGTACTTAATTGTCATGAGGCAGCTATTCGGTTTTCAATAACCACATTTAGGGATACATTCATAGGACTGATTAGCCAGCCCAGGTGAAATGGTTATAGAAATAGAGGCAGTGTTATCTCAGAAAACTCATTTATATATCAAAATCTATTTTGATATCTGGAATTTTACAAAAAGGCTGAATTCTTCAAACTTATTATGCCTTCTGTAACTCAAGCACTCTTCTCTTGGCAAAAGCAAGCTGAAGATTATCCATGAAGGTAAAGGTGCTTAATGCTAAACTTTTCTTCTAAGCTTAGATTTAGACTGTTCAAGAAACTGATATCCAAGAAATCAGCATGGTCTTTCTACATTTTTACTGTCTTAAGATTAGAACCCTATAAACCCCATTCATCAACTATCTTCCTTTTCTGTATTACTCTTGGCACTCAATTAAGACTGCTGAAGTCTATGTACTTTGTACTTTCACATTCTCAAATAAGAATTTTAGATTATAAAATGTGCATAAACACTGTGTAAAATAACTGTCATTTAACATATTTAGAGATGACTTTCATAGTGGAATTTACATAAGAAAACAAATATTATGAATCAACCTCCCTTTTAAAGTCAAATGACAGAATCTTCAAACTCTGTGCATTGTTTTAAAGCCTAATGAGATCATTTGTTGGGCCACCAATATTGGCAAAGCAGAAAAATTTAAATATTGGAAATGGGACTATGGAGGAAAACAAGAAAATTTCAGTTGTCTCCTACCTTACAAAGTTATCAACCCATTAAAACCACTTCTTATTCATCAGAAAATAATCTGGCATAAACCAATGCTGTCAGCACAGGAGGTCACAGTGATAACTGCATTAGTAACACTTCTAGATTTACTTTTCCAAGAACAGAAATAATATGTTTAACAATTCTCCCTTCCCTCAAATCCTTAAACTCAATATAATAGGCACACAATGTAAGCAAATCTGGGATATTCTCTAACAGATAAGCAATAGCACAGCTATTTTATTCTCAAAAATACTGTCTAGATATTCTTTCCTATATAACCAAATGCTCAGTGGCCACACTTTTAACAGCCTGCATTAGCTGATATTAAATGCACTTATTGTGCCACAAGTCCATCTATGCTTCCTTTTAGGTATGTTTTAATATATCCAAGAGAAAACACCTGCATCAGCATTCTTTAACGGGATTGACCTATAAGGACATCAACTCCATTTTTAAAGTTAACTAACTATGGGTTTACTGAAGAAAAAGGACAGGAGGAAAAAAAAGGTAAATCACAGCAAACCTCTTTAGGTCATTTAAAGGCCATTATCTCTAGCTGGGATATTAAAAAAAATTAATCTCACCAGCTCACACTCTAAAAGTTAATGCCACTAATAACAATCAACAGCAGGAAAAATAAACCTGCTAACAACCAGCCAACTCATTAGCAAAAAGCAGTTTAACTCAAATACTGAGACCAAAGTCTAACACTATCTACCCAAACTATCCCACTATCCACCCTCAGCCATCAGCAAGCAAGGAAGGAAGAATTGCTTAAAAAAAACAACAACAACAAAAAAACCCTTAGTATTTCTTACAAGGATAACAATGGTCCAACTCCTGAGATAGTACTTAGAAGGACAACAGGTGGAGTTGAAGGCAATGTCTAGGGATTAGTATCCCACAAACAGTCTTGAGAAACCCAAAGTACCACAAACACACTAAACTTGTCTATGATTAGAGAATAAGATATTGCTGCTGCTTCTGTTTGTATTTTGAAATATACAGTATTTTGTAGACTCTGCACTTCAATGTGAAAGCAGGACATAAAAAGAAGCTAAAAAAAATTGAAATTGACACTCAAGTTTTTGGGACCAAATATCTTAACCGTGAAATTTCCATCAATCAATACAACTCACAACAATAAGAGAACTAAAACAATCCAAACATGATTAATTTTGAAAGTCCTTGAAAGTATTAAAACTTTTAGAAGGGAAGGAAAAACAGGAGGAAAACAAGAACAAGAGTGGGAAAAGCTTTAAAAGAAGAGGGGTGGGGTGGGAATCAATGGGCCTCTTTTTTATTTGGCGACAAGCAAGTGCAAGAAAGTCCATTTGTAATTTGTTCAGTTGTCTGTCTTTTGCATGTCTGCATTCTGGCCAGAAGGGACTTTGAGGTTTTTCTGTAGCACGTGAGCATCTGCGGGCTCTATCCTCTTATAGTAGTTCTTCTTGGTCTCAATAATCTCAAAGCCAAACTTCCTGTAGAAGTCAATTGCCGACTCATTGCTGATCTGGACGTGCCTGAGATATGAGAGGATATCAGAAAAAAAAAATATATATATTAAGATTTAATCAGCTTTTATGTGTTTTCCACAGAAAGCAGAAAACAAAAATTTTTTAAGTAAAAAACTGGGTCTCAAATGTCTGAATATACCATTCTTTATAATCTCTATGAAAGCATGCTGTATTTTGAAAATAAGTAATTCGCGCTTTCTCAATTACTCCTCAAATAGCATTATATAACTTAATCTCTCCTGCTGCCAAAATAAATATGAGAATTTTAATGTCTATAATATAAAACAATCCATTGTTATGACCTATACTTGTCTCTTAATCTAAGGTCTGTTAAGATTCAAGTACAATGGTATCATCCAGGTAACCTCTGATTTTGATTATTAAACTCTACTACTAATGAGCACATTAACTACACTTTAAACAAAATGCAGAGTACAAACAGAGGGCACAGAAATGTAATACTAATGAGTTAATTCTTATATTTAAGACTTGAATTTTAATCTTGATTTAATCCCTGTGACTTTGGACCCCCCTCCCACTCCAATATAATAAAACAAGAATATTTACCTCAGATTTCTTATCTATTATTAAAATCAGACAATAAAACATTATAACCACTACATCGATGGTGTTTCCAAAACAGTAAGTGACCAGAACTTGAAGATTCTGTAAAGATTTCTATTGCCAATTAAACTTTAGATAATATTAAATATCATTTAACTTACAGATAGATGTTGTCAAAAGTGCCGTCTTTTTCACAGATGTTTAAGACATGATTTAACATTTTAGTTCCTATTAATAAGACAAACAAGTAAGTAATCTTGTAAAGATCAATCTTTAAATTATACATTTAATGGCCATCTTAACACTTACTGAGTCCTTACAGAATTTGAAGTAAATACTAGATATCCTGATTTTCCAAACATTTGTTCTCTTATATATTATGTACATTTCAAACTACTAGCAGAAAAGCAAACTTTATATACAAGACATTCCAGGTAGAACGAAAACTGAAAAAGCAAAAGGGACATTAATAACACACTTATAAAGGGCTTCCTAATGAATTATGTTTAAAAAAGTAAGTATTTTTCACCTTATATGACTCAATAACCATTCCCCCGTATCCCTAAAAGAACTGATTTGACTTAGTGGGTCGAGAACAGTGACAATTGTGTTTATACTTCTTTGACGCAGTTTTTTTAAAAGATCAGTAACTTTTACCTATTCCTAGCCTTCGGTATGGTGCCAGACATCCTAGTGTCATGATGTAAAGTCTCTTCTGATTCTGTGAATGATCCACCCTACAGCACACTGCGCCTACTGCGATATCATTGAAATAGGCTGCCACGGAAAAACAAAAACATAACATTCAACAGACAGAATAACACATTTTATTAAATCTTTCCCATCCCCTTCTTTAAGGACTAAACTGTTGCTATCAGCATTAAATTTTTTCAGTTACTCTGAGTATCAACAGCCTCAAAAACCTCCTATACCTTCTTAGGCATTTAATCCTCATTGAAGAGTACAGCGAAATATGTGAAAACACACAGAAACGATTTAGCATTCCCTCTTAAAATTCAAATATTTTGTCTTGATTTCTCTGGGGTTTTTCTCACAACCTGAATCATCCCCATTTCTTCACTTGTAAAATAAAAGAGATTAAATTGGTTAACTCCTTCTGCTCTACTACTAATGAGGGGTCAAGAATATGAATAACCAAATGAAAGAAGAAAAAAAACACATTATACCAAGTTTTGCTAGCTCGCCAACCTCCAGCACATCCTTGTAGAACTTGTCATTGTAGCTGACTGGAAAGATAACCTGGTTTAATCTCTTCAGCTGCTTAATATTGTGTGGTGTCACATCTCCCAGCTCGATCCGGCTACTGGAACAAACCAAAAAGTACTCAGTAAAATATAATTAGCAGTATTTGTTAAGATGAATATATTAAAAGGGCACCAAATGTTTTTTACATTACTGATAAATCCTTTCAGCCATAACTATTCCGATGAAGATTTCTATTTATAAGCAGATTTTGCCAGCCATTTCATTTACATTCAACTCAGTTTTCATATACTTGTACACATTTACAGATAAACAATCACTAAGAAGCCCAGAATAATATGCTACATATATGCCAAAATTTTCCATGTCATCTACAGTTCAAAAATTAAAAACATCTATTACTTATCAAAACAAGTGACAATACCTAACTTTGGCAAGGTGGTAGCAAATAGGGTTCTTATACTCTGGTGGTGGGAATGTCAACGGATGTATCTCTGGAAGATAATCTAGTGCTATGTATCAAAAAGCCTAAAAAGTGCATCTCCTTTGTCCAAATAATTCTGCTCTAGAAATTTTTTCTAAGAAAATAGTCCAATATATAAAAATGAAAAGCTATACACAATCTATTCATTGAGCCAGGAACTACCTACAGAATCACATGGAGTAATATTCAAAATCTAGATTCCTGAACCCCACCCCATACATTCAGAAGCAGAATCTCTGGAACTAGAACAAGGGAGTCCATATTTTGAATGGGCTTTCTTTCTTTTTTTTTCTTTTTAATTTTTATTTATTTATTTATCTTTAGAGGGGAAAGAGAGAGGGAGAGCAACATCAATGTATGGTTGCCTTTCGTGCGTCCCCTGCTGGGAGTTAGCCTGCAGGGAACTGGCCTGCAACCCAGGTATGTGCCCTGACTGGGAATCGAACCACGATCCTCTGGTTCACAAGCCTATGCTCAATCCACTGAGCTACGCCAGCCAGGGCGGGAGTCCATATTTTGAAAGAAAAACAAACAAACAAAAATAAAGCAAATTACCCCACTTTGAAAATTATTATAATTTAAAAAATTGGTTCCACAGGAAAAGAGATTAAAGTTTCAGATTCATAAGAAACAAAGCTATTTGACCTACAGAGCTATCAACAAAAGGAATTTTTAATAGCTCAAGTCAATTTTACTACCGTAAGCTCAAGGGTGATTGATCAACTGTGACATGACGACTTCCGGCCAAGATGGAGGCATAGGTGGAAACACTGTACCTCCGTGCACAACCAAGTTTAAAGACAACAAAGTTTTAGTAACAAAAACGCAACCAAAACACAGAAAATTGAACTGTATGGAAGTCCTACAACAACTAACCGTTCAGCCAGACCAGTAAGAGGGGCGGAGTCAGCGGCTGGTGGAGCAGGGTCATGCAGAAAAAATCTGCCAGACCGCCCCAGGTGCGCAGGCAGCAGTTCGCAGATCCCAGGCATGGGGTGGCAACGGATAGATCCAGTGAAGGTGCAAGGCGGCTGGCGGAGCACGATCACACATTTGCGGGCAGATAAACCAGGTGAAGGAGTGAGCAGTGAGACAGACCTTGCAGGCCCCCGAGGCTTGCGGGAAGCAGAAGACGGAACCGCCATTGCCCCTCTCTGACCCCGCCCCCACATACAACGTCACAACCCAGCGACCTGAGTAGCCGCACCCTGGTGAACACCTAAGGCTCCACCCCTCATACCTAACATGCGAGAGCAGACCAAAACATTATGGCTCAAGAACAACTCAAAGCCCCAGAGCCAATAATTCTAAGCAACCAAGGGATAGCCAACCTGTCAGATGCACAGTTCAAAACACTGGTGATCAGGTTGCTCTCAGAACTGGTTGATTTTAGTCACAAATTAGAGGAACAAGTGAAGGCTAAACTAATTGAAATGAAGGGAAATGCACAGGAAACCAATAGTGATGGAAAGGAAACTGGGACTCATATCAATGGAGTGGACCAGAAGGAAGAACGAAACTTCCAACCAGAAAAGAATGAAGAAACAAGAATTCAAAAAAATGAGGAGAGGCTTAGGAACCTCCAGGACATCTTCAAATGTTCCAACATCCGAATTATAGGGGTACCAGAAGGGGAAGAGGAACAGCCATGAGTGGAAAACTTATCTGAACAAATAATAAAGGAGGACTTCCCCAGTCTGGCAAAGGAAATAGACTTCCAGGAAATCCAGGAAGCTCAGAGTCCCAAAGAAGCTGGACCCAAGAAGGAACACACCAAGGCACATCATAATTACATTAGCCAAGACTAAAATGAAGGAGAGAATCCTAGAAGCAGCAAGAGATAAGGGGACAGTCACCTACAAAGGACTTCCCATCAGACTGTCAGTGGATTTCTCAAAAGAGACCTTACAGGCAAGAAGGGGCTGGAAAGAAGTATTCCAAGTCATGAAATCCAAAGACCTACAGCCAAGATTGCTTTATCCAGCAAAACTTTCATTTAGAATGGAAGGGCAGATAAAGTGCTTCTCAGCTAAGGTCAAATTCAAGAAGTTCATCATCACCAAGCTCTTATTATATATAAAATGTTAAAGGGACTTATCTAAGAAAAAGAAGATGAAAAATATGAACAGTGAAAGGACAGCAAACTCACAGTTATTAACAACCACACCTAAAACAAAAGCAAACTAAGCAGACAGCTAGATCAGGAGCAGAACCATAGAAATGAAGATCACATGGAGGATTAGCAACAGGGGAGTGGGAGGAGGAGAAGGAGGGAGAAAGTACAGAGAATAAGTAGCATACATGGTAGGTAGAAAACAGACAGGGGGAGGGCAAGAGTAGTATGGGAAATATAGAATCTAAAGAACTTGTGACACATGGACATAAACTAAAGGGGGGGAATGGTGGAGGCGGGGGTGTGCAGGGTGGAGGTGAACGAAGGGGGGAAATGGGACAACTGTAATGGCATAATTAATAAAATATATTTAAAATTTTTTAAACTTGACACGACAAACCTGAATAGCATCTACATAATTTTTTCTTCCTATTACCATTAACACTATCATTAGTAGAGTTGCTTATATACATTATTTGTTTTTCTTAAAATCTTAATCAGGGGTGATAAAAACATTAAAACAACATCAAATAGCCCTGGTTGGTGTGGCTCAATGGACTGAGTATCAAACGTGTGAACTGAATGGTTGCAGGTTTGATTCTAGTCAGGGCACATGCCTGGGCTGCAGGCCAGATCCTTGTTGGGGGTTATGTGGGAGGCAACTGATCGATCTCACATTTCTCTCCCCCTCTTTCTCCTTCCCTTCACCTCTTTCTAAGAAATAAATAACTAAATAAATAACTTTTAAAACTCAAATGAAAATGAATTAAAAAATAAAAGAATCTGATGCCACCCAAGCAGCTAGAAAACTATGTAGGTCCTATTCTTTCAGTGCTCGTTCCAGATCAAAAGCAGACAACACAAACAATGTAGCCTAACTAATCATTTGTAAAATAGGTACATAGGGTTTTTTATTGAATTATTTTTCAAGTACAGTTTTCTGTCCTTGACTCCCATCCCAGCCCACTCCCCCGTATTCCCCACCTCCCTCCCTTATCCACCCCTCTTAGTTGTTGTCCATGTGTCCTTTATACTAGTTCCTATAGGTACATAGGTTTTGATAACTCTGTTAAAGAAATAGCTAACCAAGAATGTTAATCATCACACTTTTCTAAGAACAAAAAAGAAAAAAAATCTGAGTGTCCACCAACAGGACTGGTAAAATAAAGCATGATACACTTACTAACACAGACAGTGTTGATATATTGTTTAGTATATAAAAATTATGACCCAATTTTTCTTTACGCATACAAAAATATTTAAAAACATACTCCAAAAAACATGGTAAGAACTGTAGGTAATTTTTAAAACAAAATTCTCTCAAATGTTAAAATTTAGGTAATCAGAAAATAATGTATTACAGTTCTTTAAACAAACCAAAAAACCAAAAAACCCTGATTAGAGACCATTATGTTCATTTGAAACATAGCCTTCATTTGAAATAATTAGCCTTCCAGCCTCAATTATTCCAATTTTATGTTACCAGTTTTTGTTATTTAATTGTAACCAACTACCCTTGAACATCTCATCTTCTTAAAATCTGAACACAATGAGTTTCTTATCAGCCATACAAAATTTTAAAATATTTTATAAAAAATAGAGATTTCTTTTCCAGTTTCTAGCCACAAGAGTGAATATGAGTAAACATGGCCTCATCCCAAGAATTTGTTAACTGAAATAAATTCCCTTCATGAGATTCATGTCTTCTTTAAATAGGTTACATTTCATTCACAGAACTTCCCCTCTTTACACTTTTATCTAACCCTGGCTTTCTGGTTGTTATGGTTAATAAAATGATACTTTACCCCAAACCTTTTTGTGATTAAAACCTAGCGGGCTCACATACCTACCACCCACTCACAGTTTTTTTTTTTATCAGCACTATTACGCTGTAAAATACAGGATCCCTTAAAATACAGAAATCACATCTTTCATAAATGTCTATTTTTTTAAAAGAATTCCTCCCATTTAATTAACATATCCAACACCACACATATTTATCATTTTTGGTCTGTGGGAACATTTAAGGTCTATTCTCTTAGCAAATTTCAATTATAAATACAGTTTTCACATTATGCACTGGATCCGCAGACATTATGCATTTTGTAGCTGAAATTTTGTACCCTTCTATCAATCTCTTCCCCACTCCCCTTGCCCTGGCAACTCCTTCTCTACTGTTTCTGAGTTGTGTGTGTGTGTGTGTGTGTGTGTGTGTTTAAGATTCTACATATAAGTGATACCATGCAGCATAAAAGAACCACAAACTGGGTGTAGTAATTTCTTTTAACTATAATATATCTTTACTAATTACACTTAGTAAATTGTTTCTATTAATGTATTAGCTTATCTTTATAATTAAATTATATGTAATACCTACAAAAATCACTCCATTGCACTTTCTAAAAAGCATTTTAAAAGTGATCAAAAATTTACATTAAGTTAAACAACAATAAAGAAAAACTGAAAAACCTATAAGACAGGTTTCTCAATTATAAGTGAAAGAACCTGAATTAGAAAAATTTTAAGAATGGCCCTGACTACTGTGGCTCAGTGGGTTGGGAGTCATCCTGCAAACAGAAAAGTTGCCAATTCCTGGTCAGGCTGCATACCTGGGTTGCATGTGTAAGTGTGGCCACCAATCAATATTTCTCTAAAACATCAATGTTTCTCTCACTCTCTTTCTCCTTCCCTTCCGAACTCTAAAAAAATAAATAAAATCTTTAAAAATAAAAATTAAAACTTTAAGAATGATTTCTAAGTAATTATTGAAAATTACTTAGAAATATACTGGGCTTCAAGTATATTTATAATTTTTAGAGGGAAAATACCAGGTATTTCTTGGTTTCATGTAGAAGGAAAAGGTGGTTATAGTGCAGTGTGCTAGACTGAATCTAATAAAAGTTAACTACAAACAAAGTTCCCATTAGAGTAGACAGATCAAACCTAAGTACAGAACACAATATTAATACATTAAGGAGTAGGCAGCCTAATCTTTCTCCTGCCCAATTTTAAAATATACATGGGCTTGATTAAGAAAAGAAAAAGAAACAGTGCATTGCCATAGAAATGATTTAGAAAGTGAAAATATCCGGTAAGACCAGAAATAACTATGACAGTCTTTCCATATTTTTCTATGTACAAACATTCACACACATATTTTAGAACATTAACTGAATACTATAAAACTGTTTGGTAGCTAATTTTAAAAAAAGAATTAAACAAGTATGATTATTAACAGACTACCAGGATATGCTATAAACAGAATTTTAAAGTGTCAATTAAATGTAACTGTCAGCAAAATTCATCTTCAAATACAGTTTAACTTGCATGAACATGATATGTCTGACTGAAATGAAATACTTCTGTAATCCTGATCACTTAGCTCTGAATTATTTTAAGAAGTGGATGTTCTAAATATATCAGAGTAATATTATCAACTTATAAATATAATTTAGCAAAGAACATTTACTGCACAGAGGGCTATGTAGAAATGTCAACAAAATGAGAATATCACTTGACTGTTAAACAACCAAAAACCTTTTTAGAGGTTAAAAAAAAACCTAAATCACAAGTTCAGAATCCTAAAATATTGTAGAGCTCTCGTTAATATCACAGTTGCTTATTCAAAGCATAAATCAGTTACTTCAATATTTGAACACCTATATGCTAATATACCTAGAATGCAAAGGACTTCACACATACTGAGAAATACAGGTATATATAATGCAACATGCTAATAATACGATATGTACACAAAGTACAAAAATAGTAGAATGGAAGTGATACTGGGAAAGGCTGGGAAAGAGGACTAGGAGTTTGCTTTGTGGAAGGTTAAGAAATGCATTCTAAGGAGCAGAACATGAACAACATATCAATGATGAATTCTTGAAACTATGGGTAATGTGATATGGTAAGACAAAGCATGCTTTGTGTAAATACTGGAGCTAGGGTTGAAGAGAAAAAAATGCATTTTAAGGATCTTCCACATCAAGACAGTACTGGTTGTCTTTTCTATCTACACTTATCTTGGTGATCTCAATCTCATAGCCTTATGGTTTAATACTGCCAACTTTCACACTTCTGTCTTTAGTCTACAGCAGGGGTGTCCAACATGCAACCTACGGTCCACATGGGGCTCAAGATGGAAATGAATGTGGCCCAACACAAAATCATAAATTTAAAACAGTAGGAGACTTTTTGTGATTACATATCACAATATATTTAATGTGTGGCCTGAGACCACCATTCTTCCAGTGTGTCCCAGAGATGCCAAAAGCTTGGGCACTCTGGTCTAGCAGAAAACTCCTAAACTCCAAAGAATCTCTAACAGACCCTCAAATTAAACATATCCAAAACCAGATTTGACCTTCCCCCTGAAATGTTTCACCCGCAGGTTTCCATATCAGGTCTCTACATCTTTGCCTGCAAGTTCTTCTCTTACCTCCTTTAAGTCTTTGTTCAAATACCTCAGGAAGGGTTATTCTGATATACCTGTTGTACTTTCATTGTAATACTCTTGGCAGGCTTTCTTATCAATCAGGCTTATGTTGGCCTCAAAGAAAATTTAGAACTGTTCCTCCCTGCCCTTTAGTTATATCAGTGTTCGCTTCATTTATTTTCAAGTTATGTTATTAAGAACATAAATATGTGAGACTGTTATGAGTAGATCCTTTTATAATTTTTATTTTTTACTGTAATAATCCTTCTCTTAAAGCCTACTTTGTTCATCAATACAGACATAACCATTTTCTTCTAATCAATGTTCCACAGTGTTGCTTCTACCATCCTTTTACTTTCTTCATGTGTCTTTTGTAAACAGCAAATACTTAGGAGTCTTGTTCCTTTAATCTTACAACTGGGACTATTTAGTCTGTTCAGATTTAATGTAATTGTTGATGTGGTCTTTTCAAGTCCATCCATAATTTTCAACTTATACTAATTAATATTTGGTTCCTTAAATTTCTAATCTATCTGGAGATCAATTTTCTTAGCTTTTATTTTTTTTATTAATCATTTTTAAATTTTCAATTACAACTTTATATTAGTTTCAGGTATACAACTAGTGATTAGAAATTATACAACTAAGTAATCATCCTGATAAATCTCATATCCATCTGACACAATACATAGAATACAGTTATTAAATTATTGCTTCCTATGCTATACTTTACCTCCTCGTTACTACTGTTTCCAATTTGTACTTAACTCCTTCCCCCTTTTCATCCATCCCTCCTTTTCATCCAACCCCCTTCCCATCTGACAATCATCAAAATGTTCTCTGTATCTCTAAGTCTGTTTCTATTCTGCTTGTTCATTTTGTTTTTAAGATTCAATTATTGATTAAGTATTTATTGTTCATACTTTCTTTGATCTTTTTCTTAAAGATCCTTTAACATTTCATGTAGTATTGGTTTGGTGGTGATGGACTCCTGTTAGCTTTTTCTTGTCTGGGAAATTGTTATGCCCTTCCATTCTAAATGACAACTTTGCTGAGTAGACTATTCCTAGCTGTAGGTCCTTGCTTTTCATCATTTTGAATATTTGTCAATCCCTCTGGCCTACAAAGTTTCTACTGAGGAATCAGCTGACAGTATTATGGGAGCTCCCTTCTAGGTAACTAACTGCTTTTCTCTTGCTGTTTCAAGATTTTCTCATTGCTTTCAACTTTTTGTACTTTAATTAGGTGTTCATCTTGTTTGGGACTCTCTGTGCTTCCTGGACTTGTATGTCTATTTCCCTTGCCAGGTTCAAAAGGTTTTTTTTTTTTTTTCCCAAATAGCTTTTCAATTCCTTGCTACCTCTTCTCCTTCCGGCACCCCCATAATGCAAATGTTGGAAAACTTGAAGTTGTCCCAGAGGCTCCTTACAATATCCTTTTTTTAGATTCTTTTTCCTTTTTGCTGTTCTAGTTTGGTCTTTTTGCTTCCTTATATTACAAACTGCTCTTTTTCTTCTGAGCTTCATGTATTCCACTGTTCTTTGTAAATTATTCTTCATTTCGGTTAATATATCCTTCATTTGTTCCTTTTTTATGGTGTCCCATGTCTTCTTATGCTGCTCAAGTTCTCCCAAAGTTCATATACTCTTCCCTAATTTCACTGAGCATCCTTATAGCTAGTGTTTTGAACTCCACTTGTCTGGTTCTTTTTCTGGAGTTGTGTTCTGTTTTCACTTGGGATGTGTTTCTTTGGTCTCATTTTCGCAGTCTCCCTGTGTTTGTTTCTATGTGTTAGGTAGTGCTGCTGTCTCTCCCAGGCTTGGCAGAGTAGCCTAATGTAATAGTGTCCTGCACCATCCAGTGGCACAGTCTTCCCATTCACCTGAGCTGGGCATTCCAGGTGTAACCCCTGTGTGGGCTATGCACATCCTCCTGTTGCAGTTGAGCCTTGAGATTGTTGTTGACATGTGGATGGGAGGGATTTACAACCAGGCCAATCGGCTGCAAGGACTGGCTATGACCACCGTGGAGGAACAGCTATGCGGGGACCTATTACACAAAGCAGGACTCAATCCAGCAGAGCTTTGGTACCAACTGAGTTTTCCCCTTGAGTACATCACTTGTAGAGGTGGTTGGGTGGTGCTTCACCATGGTCTGAAGTTGTCCACTGGGTGTGCTGGCTCTGGGACAACCTGGGAGGTTCAGGTCAGGGTCAGCCACAGGCAGTGTTCCACCTGGGGCCACCTGGCATGACCTATACAGGTATCTGCAGATGGCTGCTACTTGTGCTGGGCTTGGAGGTGCCCAGAAGACATGAACTAAGACCAGCTAGTGCCTGTCCTGGGGCCACTTAGAAAGATACTAGGCAACACTCAGGCCAGATGCTGTTTGTCTGAGAGAGTTAGGAAAGTTCAAAGCATGGACCAAGAGCCAAGACAGGCCATGCATATGGAAAAGCCACTGGAAACAGCTTGGATGGGCCCAAAACTTGGTGAAGAGGGGTTTCAGGGAATCACCAGGTTTGGGTGAACAATGATGGCCAGGTTGATGAAGACTCAGATATGGCACCAGCCTTCCGGTATCTGTGGCGGAAGGGCTCTGAAAAGGAACAATGGCCTCTGTCAGCATTTGTCTGGGAGAAAGCTGCCCCTCCAGCCCTCTTCCCATATGTCCCTGGTGCCTTTAGAGCTGTTGCCCCCATGCTGGAACTCATAGGGAGAAAGTCAAGTAAGTCCATCTCACTCAGTCACAATCCCTGCTGGTTTTTAAATTCAGCAGTTATGGGCTCTTTTCTTTTCTGTACTGGAACCCTTGGTTGGGGACCCTGGTGTGGGGCTAGAACACCTCAACCTTCAGGGGGGACCTCCCACAGCCAAGAAATCCCTCCTGATTTTTATCCATCATGTGTGTGTGGAACCAGACTGTTTCACACCTCCACCTCTCTTACCATTCTCAGTGTGGCTTCATTACATCCTTAGCTGTAGGACTTCCATTGAGCTAGATTTTAAGTGCTTCTGAATGATAGCTCTTCTGTAGTTTAGTTGTATTTCTTATGTGGTTGTGGGAGAATGCAAGTGAATTTTCTTAATTTTTACAAACAATTAACTTTTTTGGCGTATGGTTCTGAGACCTGACAAACGTGTACAATCATGTAATCACCACAAGTACCAATAGAATGCTTCCACCATCCCAAAAATCTCACGACCTTTAAAATTCAACTGTACTACCACTCCCAGGCAACCATTAATCTGTTTCCCCATTTTTGTTTTCAGTATGTCACATACACAGAATAAAAAATAACCATTTGCTTGGTTCCTTTTATTCAGCACAATGCCTTTGAGATTCACCTTGCTTTTGTATCAACAGTTCACTCCTTATTATTGCTGAATAGTATTCCATTCTATGAATGTGGCATAATTTATCTCTTTGTGACAGGGCATTTGGGTTGACTGTAGTTTTTGGAGATTATGAATAAAGAACCTGTACAGATTCTTGGGCAGACATGCTTTTATTTCTTTTGAATAAATACCTAGGAGAGGAAATGCTGGGTCATAAGTATATGGGAGTTCCAGTTGCTCTATATCCAAACCAGTATTTGGTACTGTTGACTTTTAAAATTTATGCCACTCTAATGTGTGCAATATTTCACTGCATGGACCTAAGAAACACAATTTTGCAAATCTTTTCATTTACTTTTTTTGCCATACATATATTTTCTTTTGCAAAGAAACTGTTGGAATCTTTTGCCAGTTAAGAAAAATGGGTTCTCTTACTGAGTTCAAGTGGGTTTTTTTGTAGAAAAATGCATGCCCTTTGTAAGTGGTATATGTTGTCAATGATTTCTCCCAGTTTGTGGCTTTTTTCGTTTTAAGAGTTTTTCAGATTAGAAATTTTACATTTTGATGAATTTGTTTTGCAGGTCATGCTTTTTGGTGTCAGAAGGAATTTTTGCCTAAGCCAATATCACATCACTAAGAATTATATTCTCTTCCAGAAGTTTTACAATTAGATGTAAGAGGTCCATCCCTACCCCCTTTACATCCCTCTCATTTACTTTTTTCCTCTCTCTCTTTTTTAAGAAAGGGAAACATCAAAGTATGGTTGCCTTTCGCACACTCCATGCTGAGGACTGGCCTGCAACCCAGGCATGTGCCCTGAATGTGAACTGAACCAGCAACCTTTTGGTTTGCGGGCTGGCATTCAACCCACTGACCCACACCAGCCAGGGCTCATTTATTTTTCTTTTTAAACTGCCTCCTTGATATCTAATTTATTATACTGAGTAGGCCAAAAAGTTTGTTTACTTTTTTCCATAAAATAAAGGACACATTTTTCACTTTCACCAGCAACTTTATTGATTTGAATGTATTTTGAGTATGCCAGCTATCTCCAGCATGGTTGACTGTTCTTAATTAATGTCTTGATTTGATCGCTATCAACTTCAACTGCTCTCCCTGACTGTGAAGCATCATCCAGTAAGAAATCGTCAACATGAAACTTCATAAATCATTTTTGACATGTTTGATCAGTCGTAGCACCTTCTCAATACACAGCACATTTTTTTTTTGGTGCTTCAGGTGCATTTTTACATTTATTGAAATAATAAAGCATAATATGCCAAAAATGTTTGTTTTCTTCCATGTTCAGTATTAAAATGTCTGGACAAATATTCACCAAATTTGGTAAGTTTTTAAAAAATGCACGCTGATAGGACTTCTGGCCAAGATGGAGGCATAGGTGGAAACACTGTGCCTCCTCGCCCAACCAAGTTTAAAGACAACAAAGTTTTAGTAACAAAAACGCAAGCAAAACACAGAAAATTGAGCTGTACTGAAGTCCGACAACAACAAACCATTCATCCAGACTAGTAAGAGGGGCGGAGTCAGCGGCTGGCGGAGCAGTGTTGTGCAGGAAAAAGCAGCTGGACTGACCCAGGTGCGCAGGCTGATCCCAGGCTCAGGATTGCAATGGGCAGACCCAGTGAGAAAGCAAAGCAGCTTGCTGACAAAGGTCACACATTCGTGCACAGATAAGCCAGGCAAAGGAGCGAGCAGTGAGACAGACGGCATAGCCCAGGGCCCCAGTGCTAGGAATTAAAGCCTAAAAGCACCAACTGGAAAAACTTTCGGGGTCCAGGAGCTGGGAGAGGCTCCCAGGCTCACAGAGAGTTAGTTGGAGAGTCCCACAGGGTCCTGGGATCCAGCACCAGAAGGGCCCAAGTTCCTTGTGGGAAACAGCAGAGGGGACTGAAATCCGAGAGAGAAAATAGAACAAGCACCATCACCCCTCTCTGATCCCGCCCCCACATACAACGTCACAACCCAGCGACCTGGGTTGCCCCACCCTGGTGAACATCTAAGGCTCCTCCCCTCATACCTAACAGGTGAGAACAGACCAGAACATTATGGCTCAAGAACAGCTCAAGGCCCTGGTTGGTGTAGCTCAGTGGATTGCGTGCAGGCCTGCAAACCACACGATCGCGGTTTAATTCCCAATCAGGGCACATGCCTGGGTTGCAGGCCAGTTCCCAGCGGGGGACTCACAAGAGGCAACCATACATCAATGTTTCTCTCCCTCTCTCCTTCCCTTCCTCTCTAAAGATAAATAAATAAAATCTAAAAAAAAAAGAATAATAGCTCAAAGCCCGAGAGCCAATACTTCTAAGCAACCAAGAGATAGCCAACCTGTCAGATGCACAGTTCAAAACACTGGTGATCAGGTTGCTCACAGAACTGGTTGATTTTAGTCACAAATTAGAGGAACAAGTGAAGGCTAAACTAATTGAAATGAAGGGAAATGCACAGGAAACCAATAGTGATGGAAAGGAAACTGGGACTCAAATCAATGGAATGGACCAGAAGAAAGAACAAAACATCCAACCAGAAAGGAATGAAGAAATGAGAGAGGCTAGGAACCTCCAGGACATCTTTAAACGTTCCAACATCCGGATTATAGGGGTACCAGAAGGGGAAGAGAACAGCAACAAGTGGAAAACTTACTTGAACAAATAATAAAGGAGAACCNAGAAGATGAAAAATAGGAACAGTGAAAGGACAACAAACTCACAGTTATTAACAACCACACCTAAAACAAAAGCAAACCAAGAGGACAGCTAGATCAGGAGCGGAACCATAGAAATGAAGAACACATGGAGGGTTAGCAACGGGGGAGTGGGAGGAGGAGAAGGGGGGAAAAGGTACAGAAAATAGCATAGACAGTAGGTAGAAAATAGATAGGGGGGAGGGCAAGAATAGTGGGGGAAATATAGAATCTAAAGAACTTGAGACAGGTGGTTATAAACTAAGGGGGGGAGAATGGTGGGGGAGGGAGTATGCAGGTGGAGGGGAATGAAGGGGGGGAATAGAACAACTGTAATGGTATAATCAATAAAATATATTTAAAATATATAAATAAACAAATGATAAAAAAGAGGTGACGATAAACCATGTTTTCTCAATTTGGATGAGAATAAGCCTTCCATTTTGGTGCAGACCTCCCCTTCTAAATCCAGCAGTCTCAGGATAGGCTGTCATTCATTATCTTTGCCTTTGGTGTAAATGGCCACAAGTCCTGACTTTTAAATGTTACCTAATGTCACTGGAAGCAATGTGGATGTTAAGTAGATAATAAAGATTAGATAGAAAAGAAAATGTACCGAGACTTTCACATTTATTTAACTCATAAGAAAAGAACTCCCCTTCTGTAACACACCACTTTGAGAGTTGTTTTCTGGATATAAAAAGTGCAAAAGGTACACTCTCTGACTACGGGAATAGATCACATTACCAAAAAAAATGTCCAAGTGATTAGAACATCTAAAAACAGAAACACTCACATTTTAGGGGTAAAAGAACAAGAACCCATAAAGATGTCCAAGAAACAAATTTCACAAATGTAGGAAAAAAATTTGGAGAAGCACTATTGCAATGTCTAAGAATGGATTCCAAACCCAGCTATACACCAGAATCATCTTGCCAGTTAAAAATTCAGATTCCCACATCTCCCTTTAAAATCTTTTATTTTGTAAATAAGCTTGTTACATTAACCATACAAATTTAAGTCACCTAAATTAATAAACTTCTCACATGTATGTAAAGTTCTAAATATGAGGGTAATAGAAGCTAAACATGCAGGTAAGTGGAATAGGTCATTGGAAAAAATATGCCACGTTTAGAATGGATTTCACATAAAATGTTAATCATTTCCCTGTAAATACTGTAGTATGTAACAGTATATCTTTAATGTATGTGGCATAGCTAGTACGTTTTTTACTCTTGTCCCTACTTTCCTTTGTTACTTCCCCCTACCCTCCCAAACCCTGGTCCCACAGCCAATCTCCACTTTGTTGTCCATGTGTCTTTTATATATAATCCTTCACTAGACCTTCCCCATCCCCTCCACTCTGGTCACTGTCAGTTTGTTCTTTATTTCCATGTCTCTGGTTGCATTTTGCTCATTTGTTTTGTTCATTAGGTTCCACTTATACGTGAGATCATATAGTATTTCTCTTTTACCACCTGGCTTATTTTGCTTAGCATAATGCTCTCCAGTTCCATTCATGCTGTCACAAAGGGTAGAAGTTCCTTCTTTCTGCTTCATAGTAGTCCATTCTGTAAATGTACAACAGCTTTTTTGATCCACTCATTTACTGATCCATGTTTAGGCTGTTTCCAGCACTTGACTATTGTAAATTGTGCTATGAACACTGGGGTGCATAGATCCTTTTGAATTAGTGTTCAGGATTCTTAGGGTGTATATAATCCCAGTGGTAGACTGCCAGCTCAAAAGGCAGTTTTATTTTTAGTTTTATGAGGAAATTCCATACTGTTTTCCACCGTGGCAACACCAGTCTCCATTCCCACCAACAGTGCACTAGGTTTCCCTTTTCTCCACATCCTTGCCAGCACTTGTGTGTTGATTTGTTAATGATGGTTATTCCCACTGGTATGAAGTGGCACCTCATTGTGATTTAATTTGCATCTCTCTGATGGCTAGTGATGTTGAGCATTCTTACTTATGTCTATGGGCCCTCTGTATGTCCTTGGAGAAGTGTCTGTTCAGGTCCTTTGCCCAATTTTTAAATTAGTTCGTCTTCTTGGTGTTGCGTTATTTATATTTTGGAGATCAAACCCTTATCTGAGGTATCACTGGCAAATATGTTTTACCATACAGTTGGTTCCCTTTTCATTTTGCTGATGTTTTCTTTAGCCATTTAACCTTTCAATTTGATGTAGTCCCATTGGTTTATTCTTTTTTTTAAATATTTTATTGATTTATCTTTTTAGAGGGGAAGGGAAGGAGAGAGGAAAGAAACATCAATGTATGGTTGCTTCTTGTGCATCCCCTGCAGGTAACTGGCCCCTGCCGGAAACTGGCCTGCAACCCAAGCATGTGCCCTGACTGAGAATCGAACCGCGATCGTCTGGTTCACAGGGCCGCTCTCAATCCACTGAGCTACACCAGCTAGGCCATTGGTTTATTCTTTATTCTTCCTTTACATCCCTTGCCTCAGGAGATATATTAGCAATAATAATGCTGCTCGGGATATCTGAAAATTTTCTGTCTATGTTTTTCACTAGTACTTTTATGGTGCCAGGATGTGTATTTAAGTTTTTCATCCATCTTGAGTTTAGTTTTATGTATGATATAGCAGAGCTATTATTGAGGAGCTCTGGCTCAAACTCAAACCAGCCTGATGCAAAACCTGGGTTGTTAATCACTGCACTCACTGCTTACTTCAGAAGAAGATCTTGATATAATTTAATAATGTAGACTAATAATTAATTAGTTTAAGACCTCTACTCTGTAGATGACCCTCTAATTCTTGGCCAAAAGCTTATATTGGCCATGTGGCCACATCTAAGTGACTCAACAGGTTTTTTTAAAATTAAGTTGGATGCTAATATTTAAATGAGATTTTACACAAAGCTTCCATTTCTTCTTGTTTTACTCATTTATCTTATGTTTTGTCCTAGGTTCCTACTGGCAGTAGAGTTTACAACCCTAACTAT
Organism: Sturnira hondurensis; assembly: GCF_014824575.4. Lineage (NCBI taxonomy): Eukaryota > Metazoa > Chordata > Mammalia > Chiroptera > Phyllostomidae > Sturnira > Sturnira hondurensis. The sequence continues at coordinate 690,444 of NW_028082350.1, forward strand.
AAAAATCTGAGGACAGCAGTATTAGAGACATGAAATTATTCTCTTCACTCAAGTAAATTCATGTGACATGTTATTTTTTTCTTGGCTTTGAAATTCATAACAAACCCCAAAGCACTTCCTACCAAAGTTTCTAGACTAAGGATCTGAAAGGGGAGACAGACTGATGTAACAGAAGTACCCATAGAAATGTGTATCATCAAGTCCTTAGATCCAGAAAACTTGCTACTTGCTTTCCATTTCACAAAACCCATTAGAATTATGTTGTGCTAGCACCAGAAGATCATTCCGTTATTCAATCAGTTACATAATCTTTTCAGCTTAGACTATGGTAGTTCTGGGAAACCATAGGTAGTTCTTGCCTTATAAAAAAGAGCAGTGTGATATAATGAGAAAATGCATGTTAAGTATTCAGCACACCAACATCAGATAATAGGCACCCAAATGTTTTTAGCTATTAAAGGGAATGCCTATTATGCCCATAATTATAAAAACAAAATTCAGTGGCAGTATTTTCCAAGGCCACAAGATGGAGACATGACTACATGAAAGTGGGTCCTTCTCTACAAATTGACTTTTATATAGCAAAAAAGAGAAAATCAAGTACAGAGCTGTTTAAAGCCTGTTTTTATTTTAGGTAGGAATTAACTGCATCTTGACACTAAAGTTTAACTATTTGGTCACTTCTTGTACAGGGTGTTTGCTCTGCCTATGTCTACAAACTCCCACTATAGTGCAAGATCAGCTACACATACGTCCCTCAGAAGAGTCATCTTTACTCCTTAGGCCCTTAATATATTTGTAACTAATGGGCTCTCTCATCTCAACTAAATTGTACAGGCCTGCGAACCACACGATCTTGGTTCGATTCCCAGTCAAGGGCATATGTCTGGATTGCAGGCCAGTTCCCGGTTCCCTGCAGGGGACACACGAGGAGCAACCATACATTGATATTTCTCTCCCTCTCTCCTTCCCTTCCCCTCTAAAGAAATAAATAAAATCTTAAAAAAAAATTTACAGCAGAGTTCCTCAATCTTGGTACTACTGGTATTTTGGGGCTGGATAATTCCTTGTTGGGAGGGGCTTTACAGAGCATTGTAGGCTATTTAGCAGCCTCTATCCATCTCATCTCATTGTGACAACCAAAATGTGTCCAACAACTACCTACCAGATTTCTAGGATGGCATAGGAGGTATGTCCCTGGTTGAAGTCACTGTTCTAGAGAGGGTTAGCAGGTATCAAAAAAGGGGGTGGGTCAGCTCTCCAAGTTGTGTGACTACAAGTATCGTATGTGTAAAATCAGCAATTATTTGGTTGGGCTCTAGAAATATTAAACACACACATGGACACAATCTACTCAAGATTACAGCCTAGAAAGAATCAAACTATTCGTTGAGAAATTTTCCATGGCTATACATATATTCAATTAGGAGAGCTCCTTCCCAGCTCTGGCTTTTTCCTTAATAGTGTTTTTCTTCAAAATCTCTGAATCCAAACATGTCTTTCTAATTACTTACTGGTTATTTCAAAGGAATCTCAAATTCAATACATCAAAAACTGAACGCATCACTCTCTACAGGGAATTAAAATATCTATATCTGTCTTTGTTAATAGCCCCACCATTCATCAAACACAGAAATTTAGTTTTAGATGTACTCTTATGTCCCACTTTAATCTGTTAAGTCTAATTCATAACCTATTTGTACAGCTTTTGAGCAGTATGGTTCACACCATCATTTCAATCCAAAATCTACAGCCTAATGAGGGTAATAAGAACAGAGGTAAGGCAAAAAAGTCATAACAATGCAGACAGAATAATTCTTCTAAACCACAGATCCAATCACTTTACTTCTCTGCTTAAATTTTTTCAAAAGCTACACATAACCTAACAAATGAAATTCAAATAGTACCAGCATAAATAAATCCCTTTCATCATCTAGCTGTGGACATAGGCCTAGCCTTTTCTTCTTCTCTCATTGTTTTCTGGCTACAAAAAAACTATTACAAATCCCAGAATTCATCCCTTTCCTTCTTGGCTACCCTCCATAACTGCTTTTTCATTACACTATATATACTATACCTGTAGCAGGTGTTTCACAGTGAAGGACATGTTAACTGCTATAAAGAGTAAAAGTGCCATGACAGGGAGGGATGAAAGAGCAAGTCTCCAAAGACAGAGAAACAAGAGCGAAATGAAGACATCAGCTTTAAAAATTACAATTAAAATATGACTTCAAAGTACTGTTTCTTGGTATTATATTGGACTGGCCAAAAAGTGTTTAGTTTCTTCAATAAAATAAGAGATTTTCCATTTTCAGTAATAACTTTATTAATTTGGATATTTTGAGCAAGTCAGCTATTTCCCACTACTGGCTTCTAGTGGATACAGGCCAAGTGTGCTGCTAAACATCTTCCAATGCATAAGACAGCCCCACAGCAAAGAATTACTTGGCCAAAATACTGACTGTACAAGAGACTTTCAAACCACTTTTGACATGTTCAACTAGTCACAGCATCTTCTCCATAAACTGAACAAAACTTTCTTGCATTTCAGTTGCATTTTTACCTGTTGTGAAATAACAAAGTATAATACTCCCAAAATGTTGTATTTTCTCTCATTTTCAATATTAAAATGGCTGCACAAAAATTTACCAATTTTAGCAAGTTTTTTCCTAAATGCACAGTGATATGACAGCTGTCACAATACAATCTAACAAAATTGTTTCAAATGAAGTTAAAGACAACTAAGTACTACTAAAGTCATGGTATGGAAAAAACTAAACAAACTTTTTAGCCAACTCAATATAAAGTTAGAGATGACAGAGACCAGGGATGGCAAACATGTGGCATATGTGGCACAGCACTAATAGATATTAATGATCAATAAGCCCTGACTGGTGTGGCTCAGTTGGTTGGGCATTGTACCACAAAGTGGAAGGTCACTGGTTGATTCCCAGTCAGGGCAAATGCCTGTGTTGTGGGTTCCATCACTGGTTAGGGCGTGTACAGGAGGCAGGTGATCCATGTTTCCCTCTCATATGATGCTTCTCTCCATCCCTCCCCCTGTCTCTAAAAATGAATAAAATCTCTAAAAAACAAAACAAAACAATGATATTACCTTTTTATTTTACAATCTGAGCTATTGACCTATTAAATTATGATAAGTTACTACCAATAAATTAGAACTACCACATGAATTAGAGTTATTTGTCCATTCTTCTTCCATGCAAACTATTCTCTTTAAAAGTCAAAGAAACCTAGGCCCAGGTCAATAAACTTACTAGTGTCCCTACTAACTATGATTACTGGTCAATGCCACAATAAACAATAAAACATGGTTGCTTTCAGTTCAATGCTTTTTGCATCACAGTAAGTCTCCTTTATGAAGATTAAATGATGATACAAGTAATAAACCATACAAACCAGACTGGGAAATCCAAATATATTTTTAAGTATACCTTAGTTTTCTGGAAAGAGAAATAAGAAATGCTTAAAATGCTAAGTACAAAATATTTTCCTTGCTTGCCATAGCTTAACAAGACCCGCCTGCAAAACATTTTCTTTCTAATGATCTGGGTTCTAAACTAGCATCACTGACAATATTTACCAATTTGAATGTCTCAACCTATTTTCTAAAGAACATTATCTCTGATTGTTTTGTAATTTGAAATAAAAAAGTAACCAATATCTAAGTTAAAAACTGTTAAGTCACAAAGGTAAAAAAAATGGCCAGAGGAAGTGGGAAATGTCCAACTGAATTACAAAGCAGGAAAGGAAAACAAAGATCATTTATCACCTAATCAGCAAAGCAAAACTAGAGTTATGGCTTTATGTGACTATGTCCTCAAAGCCAACTCGTGAAGATAAAATGACAATTATTTCTATCATTTTACAACTGTTCAATGTAGACCACTCATCCCAAATAAGGGTATTTTATACCACCCATGGCTGAAACGGCAGCCACCATTGTCTTCCTCCATTTCCTTAAGGTTTTTTCAAGTGCCCCTCTCCATCAGTTCCTGCAGAAGGGCAGTGTATACTGCCATACACCGCTGGCAGTATAAATTGCTACTACCTTTCTAAAGCTAATTTGGCAAAAAAGAATCAGAAATTTTAAAATGCCCATACCACCCAGTCCAAAAATTTCACTTCTAGGGAATTATCCAAAACAAATAATTAAGGATGCATGTCAAATAGTTTTATAAGTAAGCATTCACTTCAACACTATTGAAGACTAAGCTGAGAAAGTCTTTCCTTTTGAAAAACAGGGCTATTTCCTCCTCCCCACCCTCACAACCTCCCCTGCCCTAAACAGCTTCAGCAATGACAGAGACAGAACACAGGTGGCACTAGATCAGAAAAGGCAAATACATACTTCCAATTATCCTTCCCTATTACTGCAGACCAAGTGATTGGATTATAATATTTTAATCTAAAAACTTTGGCCCACAGTTAAAACATTTAGAAACATTTACCACTTGGGACTAGATCCTAAGGCAAGAGGTCACATTTTACACAAATTGGATTCTTCAGGGTCTAGCACAGCACTGTCTAATAGAAATCTAATTTGAGTCACATATGTAATTTACAACTTACTAGTGTGTACATTAACAAGTCAAAAAGGTGCAGGTGAAACCATTTCTACATATAACAAAAATATCAATTATTGACTTATTTTACTTTTTCTGAAATCTTTTTTTCATATCAAGTTCTAAAATCCAGCAGATAACGTTTCTAACACATCTCAATTCACACATTATTTTCATCAGAAATATCTGATCTATATTTACATTTCATTAAATTTACAGTAGATCTACACATCCAAACGTAATATTTTTGTTTTGTTTTTTAGTTGTTCCAAACGTAACTGTCCAACAACCAACTTTGAGTATCAGTTTTTTAAACTAAAATTTAAAATCCAGTTTTTCATTAACACAAGCCACATTTTAATTTCTCGATTATAACTAGACACTACCATATTAAACAGAAGACTAACATTTTGCCACTAAGTCAGGCACTGAATAAATGCAAACATATGATGGAAGTGAACCAGTCAAGAGCAAGCAGTGTTTCCTGATAAGAGTAATTACATAATTTTGTAGTTATTACACTTTAACCCATAAAATTCTCAATATTGTAATAGAAAGGTAGTTTCTATTTGTCAATACTGGTATTCTAACGGTTTCTGCAGACTGCTCTAAAAAAAGGACAACTATTTAAATAACTGAGGTGTATCTTTTAAACTGAACTCTCAACCCAGGCATGTGACCTGACCAGGAATCAAATCAGTGACCTTCACTGTGGTATGATGCCCAACCAACTGAACCACACTGGTCAGGGCTACTTCCTTCTTTACTTTGTGCATATGTATTCACATCTTGTTAGACATTTTTATTAGAACTAAGTTTTACTACACCTCTTTACTACAGATAAAGGGTAAGCAGATTCAGTTTTACTTTCTATTATATAGACCAATTACACTGCCATCACAGTCATGTCTGTGTACAGCACCCCCTCATGCTTAAATTTCACCTTCCCTAGCGGAACAACAGATTTTTTAAAAATCAGCTTACCAACCATAAATTCAACCTACAACATTCCTGGTTTATAACAATAAGCAACCTCAGTACAAAAGTAACAAATCCTAACATACCTCAAATTTTAGATCATGCATATAAATACATGCAGTAAGTAACTGCACATTTATGTACTATGGGGAAAAGACAATTACATGTCAGCATAATAGAATGTCCTACTACTAATAAAAACTAAATAAGATAGGTGAAATAACTAAAAAGTTTGAAAATTATAGGCAATATAGACAATGATGTAAAATATTTAAAATAATTTACAGTGGAAACATTTAAAAATGATTTAAAATTTGAAATCATTTCCAACTTTACATATTTCTATTCAACTTAACAATTCAACTAGCTTCCATATACAATGAAACACTTAAGCAATAAAATTTTATACAAAAATCATATAAGCAGGACCACTACTTCATTTCATAGGCCTTTCAACACTAACCACACTGTGCATGTTGATAAAAGTCTTTGAATTTGAGGACCTTCAAATATTTTAAGTAATGCCTATTGTTTTCATTTATTCAGTGGCTTAAATACAAGGTTCAGAAGTAAAAAAAAAAATTTAAGTCCCACCCTACCTGGGAGTTAGTTCATCTATGAAGTTAAAGGGACTATTCCTATGAAATCATCTTAAAAGTTTATCATTAAAAACACGATAACTAGATTTCATTTCATTTCAGGCATACTTGATGGCATAAGATAACAGATTCAGTAACTAACAATTTCCTCTAAATTTGGCCAGTTCCTCTAAATTTCACTCCATCAGGTGGTTACCCATAAATAATCATTTTAAATAAAAGATAATGGTCTCACTCGTATATTAACTGAAGGTAGACTGTGATTAATACCACTCTTGACCTATTTCTACTGCCAAGTTAGGTATCAAAACAATACACCTTAGCGTGACTGAGCTAAACCAAAGATTTTGGAACCAAATATATGGAGTAATTTCTTGGAGGCCTTCCTTTACAAATCCATGCACAGTCTCAACACTGGGAACTCTGCCTCAGCCTCATTTTTATTATTGTCTCTTCAAGAGAATACGACAAATAAGCATTGAGTGCCCTAGAGAATACAAAAATGAGTACAAAACAGCACCCAAATTCAAGAAAAAAAAGAAAAATCTCTCCAAAATACATCGGATCATATCTAAAAGAGCCAAACTTCCTACATCATAATTCAAGTGCAACAAATACTTCTCCTACCCCTCAACTGGTATCCTGATTGGAACGCTTTAGAACCTGATGTGAAATAGTAAGAAAATTTCTTCGTGACTTCAAAACTTTAATTACAAGAGATACGACTCAACATTAGAATGAATTTCCAATACTTAAAGCAAAACCAGAGTAAAGAATCGCGTTACAGAGGTAAGACCAAATTAAACTCTTGGCGTCTTCTGCAACCGAGATAAATACAACCGAGATAACATTTAGACCCTTGTTTTAGGCAGATTACTTACAATACTGACTTTTATTTCATCCTCAGAAGAGTTGCTGAATAGTTGGAAAGGCTTCACCAACTCAAAACATTTACAATTCTTTCACTTGCTATAATAGAAAACTCAGGAGTCACAAAAAAGCTTTTAACATTGTAAAGATTTCATTTCTTCCTCTAAGGAGGGTGTAAACGCAAGCTCTCAGCCTATCTAGGCAGTATTTTAAAACACCGTATTATGTAATTAACACTTTAGCAGTATGTAACTTAATAGTAGGTGACATCTTATCCAAATCAAAATAGTCGAACCAAAATAATCCTTAATTGTATCCAAGAGGGAAACTATGGGAGAATACTAACTCTGCCAATCACCTGAAGAAAGTGTCAGAGTAACTACGGACCCCCACAGTACAGGGGAGATACTAAACTACTGCAGCAACAGCTCCACCTACCGATCAACAATAGTTCCTTAAACGTTTTGGCACCCCAAATCTACAAGGCTCCCGCTCTCTTCCCCCCTCCTCCACTCACTCTGACCCAACCCAAATCCAGTTGAGTCACTAGCTCTGAATACTCGTCTCCCTCCTCTTTATTCCAAATCCTTCCTCCAGAAGGTCTGCATGGCTCTCAACCATGAATAAAACTGAAAAGTGACAAACACCAAGGTTCTCGATGTGGAGCCTAGGTTTGAAGAGGACAACCAGACCATCCCACTCGAAGTGGCGGACGGGGGGGGGGGTGTCTCAGCCCTCGGTTTCTGGGTTGAAGACCGCAAGGATCTCAACCCTCTTCCCGTGCACACTCAATTGCTATCCTCCAATCAACACACACTCGTCCTCTGGGCCGAGAACCTGGGTTGCCCGGGTCTTGTCTCTGTCGGCCCTTCAGCGCGCGAACAGCCCAAGCCGAGCCTCCGCCCCCTCCAAGAGCAGAGAAACCCAGAAATCTCCCTCCGCCGCGTCTTCGCCCAGTCTCTCCCCTCCTTCGCAATCCTCTCCCGCCGGCTCGGCGCGGCTGCCCTTCCTCACCCTTTCATCTTCCCCGCCTGCTGAAGCCGTCGTTACCACCGCTATCAACGCCGTTGTCGTCGCCGACCTGAGCTCTCAGTGTCCTCAGCTCGGGCCACTCAACCCCACTAGCCGACCTCCAAGCCTAAGGCAAGGAGCTGAGCGGGTGACGAAGGCCGCGAAAGTGGAGCGCGGCCCTGCGTCTCTGGACGGAGCGGGACTGTCTCCCTTAGCGGGACTGGTGCTGCCGCTTCTCCACACGTGCACTCAGGGTACTCGGCTCCCGCCTGCGGCCGCCGCCAGCCAGACCCGCCGCCGCGTTGTGACCTTTCACCCCGCCCCCTCTGCGCGCCGGCGCGTAGGCCGACTCCCGCGCAGCCTCACTGCCGGCCTCGGCGCACCCTTCCCCCTCCGCTTTAAGACCTCCATCTTTCTACTGGGCTGTGCCCTCTGGCGTCATCTTCCTCCTCCCATGCCGTACGACATTCCTTGTGGGGCTTGCCCGGTAGGCCTTGGCGGTAAAATCCGGATTTTTCCGCCCCTCCTAAATCTCTCACTTAAGGGAAGTCAGTCTTCCCCGACCCTGTTCTTCCTTGTTGGTAGTTCTCCTGATGACCTTCAAACGCTCCATTCTCGTAATGAGATTTTTTTATGAAGTAGGTTTTTATAGAAGCCTGTGCGAAACTCAAGTGAATGAGGTTTTTCATTTTTTTGTCTTTTTAAGACAAACGTAATTAACAAATGGCCATGTAATTTGTCTTAGGCCCACCACGTTTCAAGTTTTGAGGTCATGTAATTGCCTCAAACCTTTAAGATTGGGATTGTAAAGTCGGGTGCGGGAGGGACGGAACTCGGCCATTTCCGGTTTGTAGATTGTGTCGTTAGCGTCACTTCCTTAGCAATGCTTTTTTTTTTTTTTAGTCCATTCACCCACTCCTTCTACATTGCACTTAGCAACCTAGTCTTTGTGCAAGTTTTTAGGTTTTGTTCATAAGATTTAATCGTATCAAAATTAATGTTCAAGCAATCCACAAAAATACAGGACCTTGATTTGTACTGCTCCCGGCTGACGGGGCGGAGCTCAGGGCCACATGACTGTGCTTGACCCGCCCCTGCAGTGGAAGACTTCCCATCCTCAGTGACGGAGTCTGTGGTTCTGCGGTGTGCACGGTTTCTGCATCTCGCGCACTGTCAGGTGAGCGGCGCCCTATAACCCGCGGCAGGTGAGGATTAGAGAAGGGGTGGGGGGAGGAAGAGAAGGGGTCGGGGGAGGAAGAGAAGGGAGAGTGTGAACGACCGCCTCCGCTGTTCCAGGCTTCCTTCCCGCTGTCATCCTGCACCGGCAAGGAGCTCATTTCTCACCCCTGCTTTCTCACTGTTTCCGTCCCCGGACGTAGGGGTCCAGACATCCACTTTTCTCAGGGCTGGGGGTGAGTACAGCCATTATGGTTCTCTGTTCGGAGTCTTTGGGGCTTCTGGTAGTGGGATTGGTTCAGCCATTCTTGGGGGATATGCAGTGCCTCTAGGTTCCAATTCCTAAAGCCTCTTCTTTGTCAGACGCCCTGCACTGTCTTTACCTTCATCCTGGTAAGGAGAAGCGGGGAATTAAGAAAAACCCCGGAGGCGGAGGCGTCTCCGGTGAGACTGGCTTGGGAGGGAATGACACTGATGTGGCCCTCACTGCAGAGTCACGGTAAAGCCTGCTTCCGAACGAGCTTTCTCAGTGCTTAGGAGTTTTTTTCCCGTGAATTCCTCGCAAGAGGCGTTCTATGGGTGTTCACATACTTTAGATAAATCTAGAAGGGTAAAAGCAGGTCTTTTACCTTTCTCTGATTTTGTGGTGCAGTAAGGGAGGGGATAGTTGAAAGAGTAAAGATGTCCTACCTTCAAAACAGGAGGTGTGAATAGACAGTCTCGATTTAAAGGTAAGTGAGGCATTGAAAGATAGTGTTATGGTGTCGTGATCTGCAGGAAACTGGCTAGTTTATGTGAAAGTGGTTAAGTTTCACAGAGAAAAAGCTAATTTTTCAGAAACTAATTGGGCTGGAATAAAATTGAGCCAAACGTAATTCACCGTAAATTTAAAGGAAAGATTATGTCGAGATATTGCCGACTTCATGTTTTATGCTCTGACATTTTTTTTGCCATTTTCCTCTAAAATCTCACTCCTAATCAATTCCTTGACCAGTGCTAAATTCATTTTAAGTAGCACCTGTGCCTCTCTTTAGTTTTCCCCATTTCTAAAACTCCAGGTGACCTCTTCAGATATTGATGAATTGTATTTTGTGAAAATACAGAAATTACGTTTAGGTTTTTGCCCAACCCAGTGTACTCCCATTTCATTTGCAACGTAACCAATGTTTTGACCCGAAACAATATGCTTTAGGGAAGAGTATTTTTCAGTTTGGGGTTTAAACTCTTTTATTTACACTTCAAACTCAGAAAGCCCCTTGGTTCTTTTAAATGGAAAGGCATGACATATTACAATTCTGATTTTGAAATGTAAATTTTTGAGCTAAAAAATCATATTTGCATTTAAATCTTTTTGTTTTCTAACCAATATAATTGAAGAATCCATTAAAAAGAGCAGAAAAATGAGAAAGATGGGATCATCTTTGGTAGATGTGACTGGCTTAAGTTGTCTGTGTTTTCCAAACTCTCTACAATAAACTGGTCCTTTTTTGTCAAGGAGAACAAAAAATTAACTTCTAGAGTAACAGCAATTTAACAAGATTTCCCCTCCTGCAGTGACATTCCACCAAATTAGACAAATCCCATAAGTGTCCTAGAGCTTCAGACCAGTCCTGTCTGGGTGAGATGGAAACGGGAAAGAGAAAACCAGTTAAAAAGTAATGAGTACTAGGGCGTAAATGTCAGTATGAAAGAGGTTGAATGACTCTGCAGTTTTCCTTCACAACTCCCCCAATTTTAGGGAACTTGTGAAGGCAATGTCTTAGACCACTAATGAAATCTGAAAAATTAACAGCAGGAAATGGTGACTAAATTGGTATTAAAGTTGAAAATGAAAAAGACCTTTAATATTTTACACAGTTTACATACACGAACAAGTACTTTGAAGCTTGGAAATCACTAGACTACCTTTATCAGTTTTTGAGTATTACATATAGAAATCTTTACATGTTTTAGGGAATTGTGCTGTAGTCCAATATTAAATGACACACAAGGATTTTTGTGTTGGGGTCCCTGATAACCTTGTGTGCTTACTCTGAGGTGTTATATTTCACTGCCTTTATAGATTATCACCACCCTCAAGAATGCTTTCTTTCCCTATGGGCAGAGAGCCTATACACTAATAGACAACATTTCCTATTCCTCTATTTTCACTTCTAGCACATTGTGTTTAATTATTGTTTTCTAGTCTGTTCCTTAGTAAACTGTAAAGCTCCTAGCACTTCAAGGACGGTGTTTCTACTGTTGTCTTTAACACCAGGATGCTGCAGTACCTGATAGCTACTCAGTAAAATGTTTGTTGAATGAGCATTGAAGACAACTGGACAAGAAAATTAAACTACCTCTAAAGCTCTTCCAGATCATAGCTCTTTCTAAGGTTGTGCACTAAGTATAAGCTTTCAAATATAAATTAGTAATAACAGCCATCCAAGTCATGGTCAATACAATAGATATAAACCTCAGATGGACTTTATTAATGCATTGAGCACCTTATTTTCACAACATATTTGGATGATAGGGAAAGTAAGAGGAGTGAGTTGTACTTAATGAAAAAGTGGCTCGTACAGGCAAGAAGTGATTTAGCACTAGACTAAAAGAGGATTGCCATTCAGCTCTGCCACTTTAGTTACATGCTCTTAAGTAGTTGGGGGTGTGGGTTAAAGTTCTTGTACTTAGGAACTTTACTGTCAAGGTAACTGAGTTCAAGTGAGATTAAACTGTAAATAAATAATCTATGTGAAGTATATAAAACCTAAGTGGTATTAAAATGTAAAGCAATATAATACTTTACTAGAATAGATTTCCCAATCATAGACTTGGGTTCATATTCTGAATCTATACCTTATTTAAGTTTTGTGACCTTAGACAGTTTACTTAATCTAAGCTTAAATTTATTCATGTTTCAATCTGTCCCATAGGTAAATTAGTCATGAATGCAGAAGGCCTAGTGCATATAGGGTGGGGCAAAAGGTTTACAGCTGTGAGAGTATGCAAAACACAGAGTTTATTCTTGTATCATTATTTACTAATGATTGTGTTAACTTCCATGTGAATAACTAAATCTACTTTTGCCCCACCCTTTATTTTGTAAAGGAGACTTAAGACATTTTATAAAATTCAGTAACAGGTGTGAAGTATGGCGAAAGGAGTGGAGTTTGAAATGAAGTTTGGGAGTATCAAGGAAGAACTAGAATGAGGTTATTAAAAAATAGAGGAGAAAAATAATGTACTTTTACCAAAGATTCTAAAGTAGATTTATTAATAGGAACAGAAATATCAACACAAAACCCATTATTTTGGCAGTGACTTAATATTTCCTATAAAAAGATTTTCCAAAGCATATGATCATTAGTTTGTAAGGAAGTATAGCTCTTTTATTTCTAAATTGTTATCTCTACAGTGGATTATAGAAATAGATTAAAATTGTATAGACTTATAGAACAGGAACTCTTGAGCTTATGTTTAAAATATTTGCCTTTCATTTTAACTTTTTTTCTTACTTTTATTATAAAGTAGACATGGGACTATAGAGAAAATAATGGAGATATGAACTAGATAAAAATTTTCCCTTCCTAGATTGAGATGATTCACAAGGATTAGTGGCTTCGTATTGGAAAATATAAATAAATTAAGCAGTAATTGAAGTATAGCTATCATGTGTTTATGTTTCATCTTAATCCAGAAAAAAATCATTACTCATTTATTCTAAGGAAACATTAAGAGATCATTGAGTATTCTCTTCAATATCAAGTTCTCTATTATAGTAAAATTATAGTCAGTAACAGTGTTTTCTATTTAATTTCTTTCAGTACAAACTTTAAAAGTTTTACTATTCTCTTTTTTATATTGTGAGATAAAGTTGACTTTGGTTTAATAAATATATTCTCATATGTAGGATATATGTATTAGGTATATAGTAAACATACACACACACACACATACAATGTATGCCTGTAAAGACAGCTGAAGTAGATGAATATTTTTACGGTAGCAAATTTTTATTTTTACCAAAAACTATTAAAGCCATCTTTAAAATTAGCCACAATTGTGAATAAAATTACCTAGTAATTACTTTAATTGATTTGAAATTCCGCTTATATTTGTTCATTAATTCTAATGAATGTGACAGTTGCATATAGTTTTTTAAAAATGGATGGTATTTTATAAGTATGTTCAGATTTAACCGATGATGTTTTGGTTGCTGGGGGTTTTTTTATTGTTGTTTTTGTATCAATATTTGACTAAATTACTACAATAACATTTTCACTTTTGATTCTTTTTTCTTTTTTTAAAATGTCATATTTGTTTGTTTATTTATTTTTAAAGATTTTATTCATTTCTCTTTAGTGGGGAAGGGAAGGAGAGAGGGAGAGAAATACCAATGTATGGTTGCCTCTCGTGTGTTCCCCGCTGGGAACTGGCCTGCAACCCAGGCATGTGCCCTGACTGGGAATCGAACCATGATCCCTTAGTTTGCAGGCCCCCACTCAATCCACTGAGCTACACCAGCCAAGGTATACATTTTCACTTTTGATTCTTAATGCTACCTGTAGAAGCCATTGTTCTTTGGATGGTAAACCTTTTTAAGAATTATACCTGCAACATGCCGTGTTTGGTGTCTTTTCTGAAAATTAAGCTTATTTCATTGAAAATACAATGCGTAGTGCATGGTGTGATGCAGAAGAGTTCCAGATGTGCTTGAGCAATGCAAAACAACCAGACTTTGTTTTAGCTACTTCTTAGTTCAACTTTTAAGTGTTCATTTCAAAGTAAAATACAGTCCTAGCCAGGTGGCTCAGTTGGTTGGAGCATCATCCTGTGCACCAAAAGGTTGCAGGTTAGATCCCTTGTCAGGGCACATAGGTGGGTTGTGGGTTGGATCCCCAGTCCTGGACATGTGGGAGGCAACCCATCGATCTCTCTCTCTCTCTCTGCCCCCTCCTGTCTTTTTTAAAATCAATGAGGGTACATGCCTGTGTTGCTGATCAGGTCCCCAGTTATGGGCACCCAAAAGGCAGCTGATTGATGTTTCTCTCCCCTTTTCTCCCTCCCTTCCTCTATTTCTAAAGTAAATAAAATCATTTTAAAATTTTTTAATTTTTGTATTATACCATGTGTATATTTGATTTTTTACATTCAGAAGTCATTGGTTTGGACAGAAAAAATGTTTTATTTGGTATGGAAAATTAGGACATATACATGATTTCTTCTTAATTACTTAGATACCCTTTTTTTTATTTTTAGAGACAGTGGAAGAGAGAAAGAAAGAGAGGTAGAGAAATCCATGTGTGAGAGAAACATTGATGGGTTTCCTCTCGGTCTGTAAGCTAGGCATGTGCTTTGACTGGGAATCGAACCTGTGACCATTTGGTTCACAGGCTGGCACTCAATTCACTGAGCCACAGCAGCCAGGGCATTAATTGGATATCTTACATGAAAATGTTTTGACTTATCCACATGACTGAATAAATTTTTTAGTTTTATAGGTGTAGATATACTTTTAGGCTTATGCAAGTACAGAATTTTAAAAAGCAAAAGTACACTCCAGCATGTAAAGGAGTATTTTTGTCATTATACAAAAACATCAGAGTAGTAATAATTTCTTAATATTATCAACTATCCATCCAGTCAGTTTGAATTTCTCTGATTTTCTTTTAGTTTCTGTTTCAATTTATTTATTAAATAAATTGAGTCATTTGTCCTATATAGATTTTTATGATCTGAATTTTATTAGTTTCATCCCTTAGGTGTCATTTAATACATCCCTTTGTTTTCTGTATTCTTCAAAATGGTTAGTTTGATCTAGAGACTTGATCATATTTAGGTTCTAGTTTTTGGCAAGAGTATTCCAGAGGCAATGGTGTGTTCTTACTTTTTTATTAAATAATTTTTTATTTTTTAATTACAGTTGGCATAATATTAGATTAGTTTCAAGTGTACAACCAAGTGATTAGACATTTATATAACTTGTGAAGTGATCATTCTGATAAATCTACCCATCTGACACCAAACACATTTATTACAATACTATTGTTGATATTTCTTATGCTATATTTGACATCCTCATGACTATTCTGTAACTACCAATTTGTATTTCTTAATCTCTTCACCTTTTTTGCCCAACCCCCCTCCCATCTAGCAGTCTTCAAAATGTTCTATATCCTCTCTTTCTTTCAGTTTTTATAGTTTTCTTTATTTTTTCCTAATAACATTAACATATATTATTCTCATCACATTTGGATGATTTCAATGTCCTCTGTTACTATTCTGCTTGTTAATTTGTTTTTTAGATTTCTACATGTAAAAATGTGACATTCTACATGAAATCATGTGACATTTGTCTTTCTCTGACTTATTGTACTTATTAGCACAACACCCTCTAGGTTCATCCATATATTTGCAGATGGCAAGATTTCATTCCTTTTTATGGCCGAGTCATATTGCATTATGTATGCCCTACTTCTTCTTTATTCATTCATCTATTGGTGGAAACTTAGGTTACTTCCATATCTTGGGTATTGTAAATAATGCAGCAATAAGCATATGAGTATATATATCTCCTTGATTTGGTGTTTGGGGCTTAATCAGGTAACTACCCAGAAGTGGAATTGCTGGGTCCTTTGTTGTCTCTCATAGTAACTTTTTTTTTCCTTTTCTTTTTAATTTTTTTCATTACCATTTATCCTCCCACCCACAATCACCACACTGTTGTCCATATCTATGAGTCCTTTTTCCTTTTTGCTCAGTCCCTCCGAGCAGTCAGCTTGCTCTCTAACTTTGAGTCTGTCTCTATTTTGCTTATTCAGTTTGTTCATTAGATTCCACATTTGAGTGAAACCATACAGTATTTGCCTTTTTCTGACTGGCTTTTTTCACTTAGCATAATGTTCTCCAGGTCCACCCATGCTGTTGCAAACATGAAATTTTCTTCTTTTTTATGGCTGAGTAGTATTCCATTGTATAAATGTTCCATAGTTATTTTAACCATTCATCTACTGATGGACATTTGGGCTGCTTACATATCTTGGTGATTGTAAATAATGCTGCATTGAACACAGGGTGCTTATGTTCTTTCGAATTAGTGTTTTTGGCTTCCTTCAGATATATTCCCAGAAGTGAGTGGATTGGCTGGATCATAACATACAGTCTTCCAAAACTAAATCAGAAAGAATTAGAATCTGAATAGACAGATTACACCTAGTGAAATTGAAGCAGTAATTTAAAAAACTCCCTACAAACAAAAGCCCTGGATCAGATGGCTTCACATGTGGATTTACCAACCATTCTGAGAAGAACTAATACCTCTCAAACTATTTCAGAAAATTCAAGAGGAGGGAAAACTTTCAAGCTCATTTATGAGGCCAGCATTATCCTAATTCCCAAACCAGATAAAGACACTACAAAAAAATTATAGGCTAGTATCCCTGATGAACATAGATGCTGAAATCCTCAACAAAATAATAGCACACCTTTGTTTTAAAGTCTGTTTTGTCTGGTATATGTATTGCTATCCCACCTTTTTCCCCCCATTTCCATTTTCATAAAATATCTTTTTTGTCCCTTTTAGTCTGTGTATATCTTTCCATCTGAAATAAATCTTTTGAAGGTAGCATATGTAAAGGTCTTTTTTGTTATCCACTGAGCCACTATATGTCTTTTGATTAGAGCATTTAATCCATTTTCATGTAAAGTAATTATTGATTGATATGTGTTTATTGCCATTTTATTTCTATTTTTTTAATCTTTTTTTTTCTAGAAGACTCTTTAACATTTCTTATAACACTGGTTTAATGGTAATGAACTCCTTTAGCTTTTTCTTGTCTGAGAAACTATCCTAACATTCTAAATGATAGCTTTGCTGAGTAATCTTGGTTATGGATCCTTGCTTTTCATCACTGAATATTTGTGTGCCATTACCTTCTGGCCTGTAAAGTGTCTGATAAGAAATCAGCTGACAGTCTCTTGGCATTCCCTTGTAAGTGCTTTTTTTCTTGCTGCTTTTAAGATTCTCTTGGCCTTTAACATTTGGCATTTTAATTGTGATGTGTCTTGGTGTGGGCTTCTTTGAGTTCATCTCTTTTGAAACACTCTATGCTTCCTGGACTTGTATGTCTGTTTCCTTCACCAAGTTAGGAAAGTTTTCTGTCATTTTTTCAAATAGCTTTTCAATTCCTTGCTCTCTCTTCTTCCAACACCCCCATGATGCGAATGTTAGTATGCTTGATGTTGTGTCCAAGGCTCCTTAAACTGTCTTAAATTTTTTGTATTTTTTTCTTTTGGCTTTTCTGGTGGGATGCTTTCTGCTTTCTTGTCTTCCAAATCACTGATTTGATCCTTTGCTTCATGTACTGTACTGTTGATTCCCTAATATTGATGCCCTATATTTTGTATAGGGAATATAAACTGAATATAATCTTTATAACTGAAGTTAGTGTATCCTTCATTTCTGGCTAGTTCTTTTTTCTGTCTGTAGTTTTATGTTTTTTATCTCTTTGTTGAAGTTCTCACTAAGTTTATTTATTCTTCCCCTAAGTTAATTGAGCATCATATAACCATTGTTTTGAACTCTGCATCTGTTACTAGATTACTTGTCTTCATGTTTAGTTCTTTTTCAGGATTTCTCTTCTCTCCTTTTATTTGAGACATATATCTTTGTCTCCTCATTTTGTATCCTGGTTTCTATGTATTAGGTAGAGCTGAGTTAACACTAACATCAATTGTAAATAGAGAGTGGGATACTGAACTGTAAGAATTCAGAACTCTACTTGGACATAGTTGTAATGGCAACTAATAAACCACTGAACACATGGAATCCTAACACAACTAAATATGAGTCAGAGAACCGGCCACAGAGTGCCTCACAACATAGCAATGTGGATAGGGTAGGGCACGAAGACTCTTAGGAGCCACAGATATGTTAATGGATGCATAAAACTGAATATACAACTTTCCCGATTTTTAGCCACCACAGGTAGTTCAGGACCAACCTATTCCAAAGCTTCGCCCCTCTTGCCATTCTTGATGTGGCTTCTTTGTAACTTTAGCCATAGGACTTCTGTTCAGCAAGATTTTACGCAGTTCTGAATGATGGTGGTTCTTAGTTGTAATTTTGATGTGGTTGTGGGAGGATACAATTCTGATTTACTTATTCTGCCATCTTGACCAGAAGTTTTCATATAAAGGAATTTAATATGTGATGCGTTATATGAGGTCTGTCCAGAATAAGTACAGCCATTGTTAATATAACAAAAACAATTTGTGCAACATCACTGTAATCTGACAGCCAAGGAAAGTGGACTGAAATGCACTTGCATGAACAATGATGACTTCAGGAGGTAGATGCCATTCAGTGAGCATGCATACTGTGCGAGTAGAGCAACAAATGTGCATCAATTTAGCGTTAAGCTTGAACATTTCTCTGTAGAAACTATTTAGATGATTCAGCTATAGGCAGCTGGTGATTGGGACCTTCATCAAAACAGTGCTTCTGCTCATGCATCACATCTCATGCAGAGCTTTTTTTGAGAAACATCAAATCACCCAGGTGTCTCAGCCCCCTTACAGCCCAGATTTGGTGCCCTGTGACTTCTAGCTTTTCCCAAAACTAAAATCACCTTTGAAAGGGAAGAGATTTCAGACTCTCGGTGAGATTCAGGAAAATATGACGGGGCAGGTGGCAACAATTGGGAGAACTGCGTGAGGTCCCAAGGTGCCTTTATTTGCATTTTCTAGAATTTTATATAAATGGAACCATTTTTTTCTGTCTGCTTTTTTACTTAGCATAGTTATTTTGAGATTACCCCAGGTTGTTACGTGTTTCAGTGATTTGTTTTTATTACTGAGTATTATTCCATTATGGATATACCACAATTTGTTTATCTATTTACTTATTGATAGATATTGGGGTTTTGTTTTCACTCTCTGGCTATTGTGAAAAAAGGTGCTGTGAACATCCATATAAAAGTCTTTGTTTGGACATGAGCATTCATTTCTTGTGGGTAAACACCCAAGAAGTATAATGACTGGATTATATGGTAGGTATATGTCCATCTTTGTAAGAAATTGTAAATTGTTTTTTAGAGTGGTTGTACCATTTTACATTCATACTAGCAGTGCATGAGAGGTCTAGTTCTGCCTTATTACCAACACTTCCTGCAGTCAGTCTTTTAAAATTTTAGCCATTCTAGGTTTGGAATGGGCGTGAGTCCTGGGAGTTCTTTGTATGTTTTAGATACGTCCTTTATCAGATTTATGCTTTTTAAATATTTTCCCCAGTTCATAACTTCTTTTTTTGTTGTTTATTTTGAAGAGCAAAAGTTTTTAATTTCATGAAGTATAATTTATCTATTTGTTCTTTTGGGCATTGTGCTTTCAGTACTGTCTCTAATAAATCTCCCTAATCCAAAGTGACTAAGGAAGTCTTATAATGAATTTTTAGGTTTTGCATTTAGGTCTACTGTTTGTTCTTAGTTTATCTTTCTCTGTGGTGCAAGATACGGACTGAAATACCCTTTTCTGCATTTACCTGTATAACTGTTTATCACCACTTGTTAAAAAACTATATTTTCTCCATTGAATTGCCTTTGAACATTTTTCAAAAGTCTGTCCATTATGTGTATCATTGCCTTTTGGAGCTAATAAAGTATTTGTAGAAATCTAAATAATACCAAACAGAATAAGAGAGAGAAGGTTCTTACCTATTCTTTGTGGAATTATTTGGTGTTCTAGGATTCATTAGATTACAAACAAAATAACAAACTAAAATTTTATTTGTTTTAGTGGAACAAAGTAACCACTAAAGTTATAACATTTTAACTAAAGTTATAACATTTTAACTTTAGACAAACGTTTTTATTTTATATCAGAAGGTCATTCCGTGATGATATTTGGCTTCAGCTTTGGCCTGAGGTAAATATTGATTTTTAAAATCTTGGCCCCTAACAAAGCATATGAAGAATCTACATACTGAAAACTACAAAGTACTATTAAAAGAGGTTGAAAGATACAGTTATTTCTATTAAAGAAATAGAACAAAAAAAATCATTGTATTTGTACAGAACCACACAAACCCCTGAATAGCTAAAGCAGTCTTGAGAAAGAAGAACAAAGCTGGAGGTATAACTCCCTGGTGTCAAATTATACTACAGAGCAATGATGATCAAAACAGCATGGTATTGGCAGAAAAACAGACACATGGACCAATGGAGCAGAATTGATGGCCCAGAAATAAAACCACATGTATATGGGGAAATAATTTTTGACAAAGGAGCCCAAAAAACACACAATGGAGAAAAGAAAGCCTTTTAAAGAAATGGTGCTAGGAAAATTGGAAAGCCACATGTAAAAGAGTGAAACTAGATTACATTTTTGTCCCCATGTACAAAATTAATTCAAAATGAATCAAAAACCTAAATAAGATCTGAAACAACAAATTGTATAGAAGAAAGCATAGTTACTAAACTTAAGGACCTTGGTCGTAAGGTTACTCGACTTAGGGATTTGATCCCAATGGCAAGGGAAATAAAGGCAAAAATAAATGAATGGAACTATATCAAACTAAAAAGCCTCTGCCCTGCAAAACAAAAAGGCAACAAATAGAATGGGAGATGATATTTTAAACAACAGCTCTGATGAGGGGTTAATATCCAAAACAAAGAATTCATACAACTTAGCATCAAACAAACAATCCAGCTAAAAGAAATGGGCAGAGTACTGCCTTGGCTGGTATGGCTCAGATGGCTGGGCATCATCCTGCAGACTGAAAGGCTGCGGGTTTGATTTCCAGTCTGGGCACATGCCTGAGTTGCAGGTTCAGTCCCCATTCGGCACACAGAAGGCAACTGATCAGTATTTCTCTCACATTGATGTTTTCTTCTTTTTCTCCCTTGCTTCCCTGTCTGTGAAATCAATAAAAGAAAAAAAAATTTAGTGGGCACAGGATTTAAACAGACACCACTCCCAAGAAGACATACAAATGGCCAACAGATATGAAAAGTTGTTCAACTTCACTAGCTATTAGGGAAATGCAAATGGAAATTACAATAAGAGACCACCTCGCATCTGTTAGAATAGCTGGTACTAAGACAGGTAATAACAAGTGTTGGAAAGGTTGTAGAGAAAAAGGAACTCTCATTTACTGCTGGTGGGAATGTAAACTCTTATAGATTGTTGATTCCTTTCTCTAAGAAGGTAAACTGTGTCTGCAAATAAGTATTTTATGGTAATCAACTAGATTTTTCTTCATCTTTTAGCTATTATTTCCAGAGGTAGTCCTTAATCAACTAGATAGAATGTACTTTTCCAAGTGTTACATTAAAATAATATTTCAGTGTCAGTGGAGTGTCCTGGGAATTGTACATAAATATTGTCTTAGAACCTTGGTATTTAGCTTTTATATAACACCTCACCCTTGTTCCCATCAGCTGTATCATCCAAGACTGGTAGTAAAAAGAATTATTTCTAGGATGAGATTACCAGGTATAGTACATTGACCAATAGCAATGTACTTGTAGGAGTAGGCCTTGTAAAATGGAAGGGAAATAAAGTGTGCTGTCTAGTGTGCTGTGATTTTGCCACTGCAATGTTCTGTGCTGGGGGGTGGGGATGGGGACTGATGACTCATTAGAGCAGATGGTTGCCTGTGCTAATCTTCTGGATATTTCCTCTTCTACGGCAGTTTTCTTTTTCAATATTTCAAAAAATATGGAGGAGAGCCCTACAATTTGTGATTGTAAGAATCTTACTTGTAAATTACAATTATCCTTGAAGTAAGGGTTGACAGCTTAAGGCAGAAATTTGATGTAATCATTGAGTTGATTTTTCTATGAATGCAGCTGTGAATACCACATTATTTTCTTAAAAGCAACTATCATGCTTTATTTTTTAAATGATTGAAAGCAGCAAGAAGAGCTACGTATTCTATTGGCAAGGAACAATTAAATAGCATAAAAACTATAACAGTAAAGTATTTTAATGCTGTCATAAAATGATAGTTTTATGGGTCCAAACTATCATTCTATATCGTAGAATGATAGTTTGGACCTTACAAAGATTTAGGCAAGGAATAATTAAATAGCATAAAAACTTTAGCATTAAAGTTTTTTTATGCTATCATAAAATGATAGTTTTATAGGTCCAAACTATCATTCTATGATGATAGTTTGATAGCATAGAATGATAGTTTGGACCTTATGAAGATTTAGGATAAGATTAACTTTCAGTATTACCTAACCTGCACTATAATTTTCTCATTGCAAGTTAAAATGTTTTGGGAGGTTGCTTTCTTAACATTTAAGAGCCTCTGCTTTTTCATATAGAGCAACAATTTTTAACTGGTATGCTGCAGGAATTTTTAAGACATACAGTACCTGACTAATTAGTCAGGGGTATTGACCTTTTTTCCTGTAGATTGCCAAATTAAAAAAATGACAACATGCAACACAACAATATCTGTCTGGTGTGAATGAATCAAAATACCTTTTTTTTTTGACAGATTGGCAAAAAATATAAAACTTTTTGGTGTGCTGCAGAAATTACTGATTTTAGTAATTTATGTGTGCCATGAGATGAAAAAGGTTGAAAGTCACTGACACAGAGCCATAAGCATTTAAGAGTGAAGTAAATTTTAGGGGAGTAATTATATTTTCACTGTTAATGTGTTGTGCCTGTGCTTATCAAACTGCTATGTGCTCAGCTGAGTTCAGTTACGAAGTCAATATAATAATCTATCTAATAAATCATTTTTATTTTATTTGTGAGAAGGTAGCATATTTTTCTTGTAAAAGAGGAGAGGAGCAAATGCAGGCAAGCACAAAACATATCAAAAACAATGCTTGTTCAGCATGATGCTGTCGAAACACTGGCATTAGGAGAAAATGCTAATACTTAATAAATTTACATTCAACATTAAAAAAATATATACAAGAGCATACAAAGAAATTTCCCTGTTTGCAGTAGACTGCTATATCCTATTCTCAGTCCAAATTCTGGGGAGAAGACTGGGGAGGTTATTTATTCACTTCAGGGTTTGCTTGTCATTCTGCTGTTGGATGTTTAACTGTTAAGAGGTTGGAGCCTGCCATGTCCGGACCTAGAAAAACATGTTTTCCAATTCTATCAAAATACAGTATTTTAGAAGTTAAATAAACTTTAATGAGTCGGGACTTACTTCCTTGTAACTACTGATGGTGGGGCTCCATCTAAGATTTAAAGGATGAGCGAGTTTCTTGTAGAAACTAAGGCTTTGGTTGTATGGGAACTTGGCCTTTATGTAGGTTGCTTTATTTAGCCTGAGCATTGAACTAAATGTCCTGCTTTCTAAACCCACTTTTGTATTTCTTTTCCCATTTTCACAAAACAATTAAGACAAAACAGGCCAAAAGTTACATGTACGGGTTTAAGTGTGAGTCTTAAGTTTTAGTTGTCCTAGGAGTAATTGTTCAGTATTTTATTTTTTGAGTATTTTGGGTTCTCTGGAAGAAGATGCCAAGAAGGATTTTGATGTATAAGGTATTTGTTAGGAATCAATTTGTGTGAAAGGAAGAAGGCAGAAGCAGAGTTGGGCAGAAGAATTTGAAATGCAGTGCAAGTCCAACAAAACCTCAGCCAAACTGGTAAGGAATCTGGAGTGAAGTATTACCTGTTAGCATATCCCCACATCGGGCTGATGTGACTGGGCCTTTATACCTCCACTTTGCTCTGTCACCAGGTGCAGGTTGCTCTCTGAAAGATGTGAATTCAGGCTAGGCACAGACCTACCCTGAAGGGTTGACAGCTGTTGGAGGTCCACTGACCACAGTTCCCTGTCCTTTCAGGACCAGGAATTGGGGTACTGCATCTCCATACCTAATCCAATAAATTACTGCCTTAAGGCAGACTATTGTAACTGTACCTTATAGAATTGTTTAGATGTGAAGAACAGAAAAGAACCTGGTTATAGGTTTTGGAGTCAGACTGTCTCAGTTCAAATCCCACCTATACTGCTTGCTATTTAATGTGGTCTTGGATCAAGTTACTTAAATCTCCATTCCTTCAGCTTCCCTATTTGTTAAGGGGTGGGGGTGGTATTAAGGAGATCTGAAATTATTCAGTAACTGTTCACTGAGTACTTGTTTTCTTTGCACCTCATGAAACTTGAATTCTACATAGTGATACAGACAGTAAACAAGTACATGAATATTACAGTCTTTTAGTAGTTAACTATAAGTGCTCCAAGGAAAAATCCAGGTAAGAAGATTGAGGATGACAATGGCAGGGGAGGGAATATTTCGGCTGGAGTGAGGAAAAACCATTCCAGGCACTGGCACAGCAAGTATATAGCTGTGTGTTGCTGGAGCTGAGATTAACATTTTTATGTAGACAAAAGTGCTTGGAATTCCTTTATTATGCTTTAAAAACTGATTTTTGTAATTTTCTTATTTTACCTGAAAGATGTGTTCAGGGCTGGTTTGGGGATGTTTCTGCAACCACTTCTCTGCATATAGCACAGTGCAGTAGAGAAAGCTAAATTACTCCTCTAACCCTGTCTTAGAGAAGTAGCATCATCTTGATTTTATACACATACAGTTCACCCTTGAACAAAGCAGGTTTGAACTATGCATCCACTTATACAAGGTCAGTCTGGAATAAGTCCAGCCAGTGTTACTGTAAAGGGAATAGTATAATGGGAATACATCAGTATTTACATTGATGTAACCTGGCAGCCAAGGAAAGTGAACTGGAGTGCACATGCATGAACAATGACAACTTCACTGTACTAGCCAGTGGAGATAGTAGATGCCATTGAATGAGCATGTGTACTGTGTGGCCATTACATTCAGAATGACTGCAGCAAATCATCAAATTTTGTGGTAAGCTTGAACATTCCTTTGTGGAAACTATTCAGATGATTCAGAAGGCTGCAGCTATGGGCAGCTGGTGATTGGCAGCCTCATCACAGTGAGCCTGCTCACGCATCACGAATCATGCAGATTTGTCTTTTGTGAAACATGAGATCACTCAGGTGACTCAGCCCCGCTACAGCCAGATTTGGTGCTCTGCAACTCCTGGCCTGTCCCAAAACAAAGATCGCCTTTAAAAATGAAGAGATTTCAGACCATCAGTGAAATTCAGGAAAATATGATGGCTCAGCTGATGGCGATTCCAACAAATGATTTTGCGGTGTTTTGAACAGTGGGAGCGATGCTGGATAACTGAGGTCCCAAGGTGCCTACTTTGAAGGGGACTGAAACATCATTGTCCTATGTACAATGTTTCTTGTATCTTCTTCAATAAATGTCTCTATTTTCCATATTACATGGCTGCATAATTTCTAGACCTCATGTATTTTTTTCCAGTAAATATGTGCAGGTAATATGAATATATATTCTTTTTCTTATTATTTTCTTTTTTAAAAATGTAATCCTTTTTTTCACATTACCTTTTAGTGCCCTTATACTTCTTCCCCCCAGCAATTATCACACTGTTGTCCATGTACATGAGTCCTTTTTCCTTTTTGCTCAGTCCCTTCACCCCCTAAACCCTCCCCCCAACTAGCTGTCATCCTGCTCTCCATCTATGAGTCTGTCCCCATTTTCCTTGTTAGTTCAGTTTGTTCACTAGATTCTACATAATAATTTTCTTTACTGTAACCTTATTGTAAAAATATAGTATATACTACATATGATATACAGAATATGTGTTAATCAGCTATGCTATCAGTAATACTTCTGCTCAGTAGTACACTGTTAGTAAAGTTTTGGGGGAGTCAAAAGCTATATGTGGATTTTCAACTGTTGGGGGGTCGACATCCCGTGTTGCTCAAGTATGAACTGTATAAGACTATGAATCAGATAAAAGCAAATTTGTGGATCTGGTTGAAAGCATCTCTAAGTAGTAAATATGTAGAATTCACTGAGACTCTTGATTCTCTTGTTTGATGTCACTGTTCCTGACGCTTGCTGTCTTTGGCACAAACTTAATATATTCCTAAAAACAAAATATTAAAAATCATAGAATCATCAGTTCTCATGGTGACTAGGGTAATCCAGCTACATGATAAATCCACAAGGCAGCTGAATTATGAACAAACTCATTTGATTTCCACTAATCATTGCTCATACATTTAGAGGTTTTCACTGTTTTTTTAAGTGAAAGTACATAAATTCTTATATTAGAACATCAGCCCTAGCCAGATGGCTCAGTTGGTTGGAGCATCGTCCTATGCACCAAAAGGTTGTAGATTTGATTCCCTGTCAGGGCACATAACTAGATTGCATGTTTGATCGCCATTTAGGGTGTGTACAGGAGGCAACCAATCAATGTATTTCTCCCTTCCTCTCTCCCTAAAGGTAATAAAAAGCATATCCTCAGGTGATGATTATTTTTAAAAATCAGAAAAAGACCACTTTTGCCTCATGAACTCTAAACACCTTTATGAACCCTAGGAGATTTGGACCATCTGTAAGGAAGCGCTACTGTAAACTCTAATGCCACCTTGTTCATTTTTCAAGTCTCAGCTGTCTCCTCTAAGTCACTCCTGTCCTGCCCGAAAGCCTGTGTTTTAATGCTCTTCTAGAGCAGCCTGCACTGCTCCTGTGAGAGCACATATGCCACCTTATTGTGATTACCAGTTTGTCTCTTTAGCCCAAGACAGAAGCTCCTTGGGGCAGATTGTGTCTTACTCCATTGTATTCTCAATTTATAATACAGCACCTAGCACATCATTGATGCTTTAAAAAATATATTTAGTTTTAGAAAATAAAGGTATGGTAAAAATATGCATAATAACTAAGAAAAAGCTAGCCAAGTGACTAGATTTGGTTCAAGCAACAAAGATGATAAGAATGCATAGGTAGTTTTTAGAAATTAGGTACTTTTTCAAAATTAGGCAGTCTTAGCTTGCATTACCAGAACATTAGTTATCAGTATTATTTTTCTATTAGACTCACTGCTAGGTGCCTAACAACAACCCCATTAGATTTTACAGGTAAAACCTGATATCAAACTGTATTACAAGGCCGCTGTAATCAAAACAGCCTGGTACTGGCATAAAAAGGGGCACATAGATCAATGGAACCGAACAGAGAGCCCAGAAATAAACCCAACTCTCTACAGTCAATTAATATTCGACAAAGGGGGCAGTAACAAAATGGAGTAAAGATAGCCTTTTCAACAAATGGTGTTGGGAGAACTGGACAGCTACATGCAAAAAAATGAAACTCAAGCACCAATTTACATCATACACCAAAATTAATTTAAGGTGGATAAAAGACTTAAATATAAGGCGTGAAACCATTAAAGCCCTAGAGGAGAACATTGGCAGGAAAATCTCAGATATTCCACGCCGCAATATTTTTATTGATACGTCCCCTAGAGCAAGGGACATAAAGGAAAGAATAAACAAATGGGATCTCATCAAAATTAAAAGCTTCTGCATGGCTAAGGAAAACAGTATCAAGATAAAAAGAGAAGCAACAGCTTGGGAAAACATATTTTGCTAATGATACCTCAGACAAAGGTTTAATCTCCAAAATATACAAAGGACTCACTCGACTCCACTCAAAGAAGACGAGCAACCCAATTAAAAAATGGGCAAAGGACTTGAACAGACATTTCTCCAAGGAGGACATACAAAGGATCCAGAGACACATGAAAAGATGCTCGGTATCACTAGCTATCAGAGAGATGCAAATTAAAACCATAATGAGATACCACTTAACACCAGTCAGAATGGCTATCATAAACAAAGAAACAAACAACAAGTGCTGGAGAGGTTGTGGGGAAAGGGGGGCCCTAGTTCACTGTTGGTGGGATTGCAGACTGGTACAACCACTATGTAAAACAGTATGGAATTTTCTAAGAAAACTAAAAATGAACATGCCTTTTGACCCAGCAATTCCACTCTTAGGAGTATATCCTAAGAACCCTGAAACACCAATCCAAAAGAACCTATGCACCCCAATGTTCATAGCAGCACAATTCACTATAGCCAAGAGTTGGAAGCAACCTAGATGCCCATTGGTCAATGACTGGATCAAAAAGCTATGGTACATTTACACAATGGAATTCTATGCTGCAGAAAGGAAGAAGGAACTCCTACCCTTTGCAACATCATGGATGGAACTGGAAAGCATTATGCTGAGCGAAATAAACCAGGCAGTGAAAGACAAGTACCATATGATCTCACCGTCAACAGGAATCTAAACAAACCAAACAAGCAAGCAAAATACGACCAACGACACTCAAATATGGAACAGGCTGTCAGGGCCCAGAGGGGAGAGGGGAGAGAATCATAGGGGAAAAGGGGATGGACTCACGTGAACAAGTATAAAGGACACATGGACAATAACTAAGGTGGGGGGGTGGAAATGGGAGGAAAGTGGGGAGCACTCGGGGCAGACAGGGCTGGGAATATAAAACAGAAAACTGTACTTGAACAAGAATTAAATAGAAATTAAAATAAAAAAGACTTCACTTGGGGTGATGGGCACGTGATACAGTGTGTGGATGATAATTCTCTTTAGTTGTACATTTGAAATCTGTTTGGTTTTGTGAACCAATATCACCCCCAATAAATTCAATAGAAAAAGAATAAAAAGGATTTTACAGGTAAAACAAAGGCTCATAAAGTTGAAAGAATTTGATTTGCCGAAGGACACAACTTTTAAATTCAAACTCAATCTGTCTGATTCAAAGCCTTGGTCTTTCTCGTAATATAATGAAACATCCAGAACAAATGAAGTGGTACTCTTCAGTACTTACTCATACCATATCTAGAATACCGTTTTTATTTTTTTTGCTCCGATTTAAAATAAACATTGACATTATGAAACACTTCCAGAAGAGGATAGCTTAGAATTAAAGGATCTGAAAAGAGGTTATCTTTTGAGGAAGACACTAAATGGTTGAAGGCACTAAAGAGAATTCACTTGGAGAGGGAACATACTAACTCTGGGGCTATAGTACTTTGACGAAACAGGGTCAGAGCGTAGAAGTTATGGGGAAAGTGATTTGGATTAGATATAAGACAATTCTCTAAGAGGAGATTTCTAAAAGTAGAATGGACTTTTCAATATTGAGGCCCTGTTTAAATAGTAATACTACTGATAAAATTGTATGAGCATTTTACATTTCATAAACATTTTAATAAATTTGTAATTTAATCATAACTCTGGGGTAGATGGTAAGCATTATTCCTATCTTACAAATAAATATATAAGAGATTTTCATTTGTGGCATGTGACTGGCAGAATCAGCTGTGTCCCCTCCGCTGACTCAAGCTGTTGTGCCATTTCCACTTTAATAGACAGATGACTGTGCATCATGAATGCCAAGGAAGAAATACCCATATTTGGGAAGGAAGTTAGACTATGTAATTATCAGGTTCTCTTCTGACTTTGAAAATGTTTGATTTTAAATTTTGACCTCATTTGTGCCCTGGCCAGTGCAGCTCAACTGATTGGAACATCCCTTAGACCAAGGGGTTCCCAGATTTGATTCCCAGTTGACGCATATGGGAAGCCAACCAATTGATGTTTCTTTTCTCACAGCAATGTGTCTCTCTCTTTTTCTGTCTCTAAAAGCAATGAAAAAATGGCCTCTCGTAAGGATAAAAAATATTTTTTTTTACCTCATTTGTTTATTCACTACTTCTTTGAAGACTTTGACCAACCCATTCCTCAAATGTGTTTGTACCTAAGCTTTGGGGTTTTTTTCCTCCTATTATCTAACTGGTTTCTAGAAAAACTTGCCCCATCTGTTTATATTCTAGTCCTTGTAGTCCCATACCTGCTTAATCAATATCCCCTTCTTTAAGAAGCTGAGAATCGTGGTAAACCAGTTTCCCCTTTTCATTATTTCCTCCGTCAAATGCCCTTCTAGTTAGTTTGTCTACTGAGGACTCCAAAATCCTTGTGCCCTTTATTTTTTTTTAATTTTTTAATTGTTGTTCAATTACAGTTGTTTCCACTTTTCCCCCATTACTCTCCCCTGCCCCCAATTGTCCTCATCCTTTATTGTGATATTTGTGTCTCTAGAAGTATTTGGTTTCTTTCTCCTTTCTTTCTAACTTATCACCAATATCATCTACAAGTTCTTGGTACATTTCCTGCTCCTTAGATCATATTTGATTAACTTTTTTCCCATATCTCCATAGATTTTTAATCTTTGTTGTCACTCTTCCCTGTTTCTTTTTTTTTTTTTTAAGATTTTATTTATTTATCTTTAGAGGGGAAGGGAAGGAGAGAGGGAGAGAAACATCAACGTATGGTTGCCTTTCATGCGTCCCCTGCTGGGAGTTGGCCTGCAGGGAACTGGCCTGCAACCCAGACATGTGCCCTGACTGAGAATCGAACCGAGATCGTCACTCAATCCACTGAGCTACACCAGCCAGGGCTTCCCTGTTTCTTTAATCACTCAATTTTAGCCCTGTCCACCATCGCCCTTCTGGCGGCACTAATTTATCAAACCAGAAGTCGTCTGTTCGTGATTTCATTGTTATACTTCCCTCATTGATGCCTTGCTATTTTGGTTAATAGATTACAAATTACATTCTATGGAGTATGTGGTTCTCATACTGCTCCTTCAGTAAGTAGCTCTCCAGACTGAAAAACATTATTCTCACCAGAATTGATCCCCAAGGCTCAGGGTTTCGTTCTCTCTTTATGTATTCTTTGTATCTGGGCTTAACTCAATCAGCCTCAAAAGCCTCAAAACTTACTTCACAGCTACCTGTGTTCTCTATTTCATCCACATTGGTAACACTTCTCCCACATCCAAATCATTTCTCTTTGGTGTTCAGTGTGTGGTCATTTTGAACACTTACGCATTGTGCTTTATATAGTACAGTTGTTTAGTACCAGTGAAAGTTCCTTTTATTCATAATCCTCATTCCCTACATTTAACACAGTTCCTTTTCTTTGATAAGAGCTCAATAAACATTTAATAAATTGAATTCCATTGACACTCAAGCCATAACTATTTCTAGAGCTTTTCAGTGTAATCTGTTAAATTAACTAAACATCATTTTTCCCATAAAAGTTCTTTCCCAATCTTCAGTTATTTCCTATTGTTTGTAGAATCAAGTCTACTTGGCATTTATTTCAAGACCCACAAAAAGGCTCTGTCTACCTTTGCATCTTTATATCTCACTTTTGTCCTAATATAACCCTTTTATTGTAGCCAGAATGGCCTATTAATTTCCTGTAAATGTTTTCTTCATTCCTTTGTTCTTGTTATTTCCCCATCTGTAATGCCTTTGCTACCCTTTGTTTTTTTCTATTTTTTCCAAATTCTACGCCTTCAACATATCTTCCCTAAACATTCTAACCTTTGGATTTTTAGTATGTAAGTTATATTATTTGACACTCTATTACT
This sequence comes from Sturnira hondurensis, assembly GCF_014824575.4. Taxonomy (NCBI): domain Eukaryota; kingdom Metazoa; phylum Chordata; class Mammalia; order Chiroptera; family Phyllostomidae; genus Sturnira; species Sturnira hondurensis. The sequence continues at coordinate 722,014 of NW_028082350.1, forward strand.
TACTGATCTATCACCCTTTATGGTTGGTTTGGGGCATTGTTTAACTTTGTGTATGTACACGTATTTATCTCCATTATTAAACATCAGTAATTGTTAAGTTATACCAGTAGTTAAAAATAAACTTTCTACTTTGGAATCTGCCACCAATTTTCTGTTAGCCTTAAATAGTATATTCTTTAGGTTCTTCAGTTTGCACATCTATAAAGAAAAGAGATAGAACTGAATTGCTTACGCTATTCTGTGTTCTGCTAAGGAAAAAAAAAGGAAAACCCTTTCAGAAAATTTTTAAAGATGGATAATACATTAAAAAATTAACTAAGATGTAATTTGTTAGATAGTGAAAAATAAAGCAATGAAAGGGAAGTAGTTGTGATTTTAAATAGGTGGGCGGAGAAGCTTCTTAAAATAAGGGACAATCGAGTCAAGACCTGAAGGAGGTACAGGAGCAGATATATCTGCAAGAAGAGTACTCCAGGCAGAGGGAGCAACATGTACGAAGACCCTGAGGCAGAAATGCATATATGTTTTTGAGAAACAGCAGAGTTCAGTGTATACAGGGGTAGGCTAAAGTAGGTTTATAGTTGTGAGTACGTGAAATAGTTTATTATTGTGTTATTATTTATTAATTACTGTATTATTTATTTGTGTTTACACTGTAAACCTAATTTTTCCCACCCCTGTGTTAAGGGAATAGGTACATGAGGAGAAGGTCAGAGATAATGAGGGAGAAGGCAAGATGTAGGGCTGGATAAGCCATTGAGAAGACTTCACATTGGTATACTCCTTGGTATTTTCTATGGAATATTTTTCGCACTGAATTGTAGAGCATCCAGGAATAAGGTCCTTTTAACCAAATTTAAGAATTTTATATTTTAAGTTTGAAGAGCTGGTAATAACTCAAGATACACTGAAGATGAGAGTTGGCTACCTATATTGGTTCTTTTGCTTAAGGGTTTGTAATTACAACTTAATTTTTTTTACTATAGGTAAATTAACATGATGGATTTCTCCAAGCTACCAAAAATACTTGATGAAGATAAAGAAAGTGCATTTGGTTATGTGCATGGGGTCTCAGGTCCTGGTAAGTAATATATAATAATCTCAGTGGCAAAGATTCCTAACTTAAGTTACTGTCTTTTGAAAGTGTTTTAGGTAGGTACGCAAGGTTCTGGTCACCTACATAAATTCTGTCCTGAAAAGACTTTTTTATAACTGCAGCCACAGCTGGGTGGCTCAGTTGGTTGGAGCTTCATCCCCTACTCCGTCAGAAAGGTTGCAGGATCCATCCCTGTCTGGGCGTGTCCCAAAGCAACTGATTGATGTTTCTCTTCCTCTCTCTGTCTCTCTCTCTTTCCCTTTGTCTTTCTGTCTCTGTGTCTTTGTCTCTCTCTCTCTCTCTCTTTTTCCCCCTTTCCTAAAAAGCAATGGAAAAATGTCAAAGCGAGGAAAAAAAAACACTTTACGACTGCTATAAGACTGAGGTAATACCTCCATCATAAGGGCTCATCTAATAACCATTATCTAAATTTGATCATTATTAAGGTACTAATTTGTAATAACGTGTTTATTGTGTAAATGTATAATCACTGTTCAGAATTTTGCCTATTTTTTGTTGAATCTGAGGTTAAAAAAATATAAAGTTTATAGTTTTTAGTATGTAATACCTTGTAAATTAAAAGTATTCAGTAAATATGTTAATTTGGTTTGAGCTTTAATGTTTTCAGAGCATTTCTCAGCAATATCAACCCTAGCTCTTTACATATATAAATCCTGTATGGGTGTTTCAAATATCACATAACCAATTAGCTGTGGAAAAAGAAGTTTTATGATATGACACTGATAATGGAAAGCAGTCTTATAGCTCATGTTCATTTTGACAAAACTTTGGGTACTGCTATATTTTAAATAATCTCATTCTAGTGTTCATTTTCTTACTCTGTTATACTCTTACTGCAAAACATGATTCACAGTTTTTGTAGGCGAACCTGCACATTGATTTATAATCCTTAATGGAAATCCATATTTGATTAATGCAAATGAAGACTGACAGTCACTGTGCTTCTGGTATTTCTCCCCAGGAAGCTTCTACCACTTAGAACTTGGTGTTTGAACTTCAACTCAGCGGCAAACAATACATTTTACAGTTTTCAGTCTCCTTTGCCATTCAGAGAAACAGTTTTCCCCTTGATAAAAATAAGTTTTTAGAAAAGATGGTCAGGCTACACACATAAGACCTTTTAGGGAAAAGACAAAAGAACACAATCAAAAAAGTTTAAGTAGTCCTAGCTGGTATGGCTTAGCAGAGCGTGGGATTGCTGATTGATTCCCAGTCAGGGCACATGCCTACATTATTGATACCCCATCGGGAAGCATATGAGAGGCAACCGATGGGTGTTTCTCTTCCTTTCTTTGTCTTGCCCTTCTCCTGTCTCTAAAAACAAAATAAAATATTTCTCACTAAAAAGTTTAGGTAAAAATATTTTTTTGAAACTTGTAGAAAATTCCTGGAATCTATTTATAATCTTTAAGTACTTAATAGGATAAAGAAATGGCGTACTTTTGGTTTATGAAATAAGATTTAAAATTTTAGTTATTTCTGATATTTCAATTCATCTTATATAGTAAGTATATATGTAAATATTTATGAAATTAATAAATCTTCATTGTTCTAAAAAACTAATGAAACTTTAATACTTTAATAGTTTTCACTTCAGTATTTCCTAATATACTGCTCTAATCAACTATATCAGAAAGATAAATATTAAAAGTAGATTTATTCCTATACCTCTCTGAAAAGTGCACCCTTCCCTCCCTGCCAGAAAGGTAATTTTGATGTAGTAGACCATGTCCAAAATGGTATGTACACATTCTGGTTCAGTATTTATAAGAATTGTGGATTCTTAGTAAAAATTTCAACCATTAGTGGTAACTGATTATAAATATCCCTATGGTATATGAAAAAAATTTTGTGGATGCATATGTGAGTTTTTCTAGGTAGAACTGTCATTAGTTTAGGAAAAAAGCCCCTGTCCCAAGAGTTTTAAGAACCATTGATATAACGTGGTACAGAGTAACGATACTGTTTCAGACATTGTCTCTCAAAGGAATGATGACAGTACAGCAAAGGGATTGTGTAGCATTCTATCATGCTACTAGCTAAAGTTCCTGTTCTGATTTTAGTCTTAAAAGTTTTTAATATTGTCCTCAAACCCATCATTTCATGTATCTTAGCAAGCTGAGTTGACCAAAACCCATACTTATATTATGGCTTATTATGGATTGTTATGGGTATGTTATATAAATGACTAATCTTTAGCCTAACGAATCTATTTTGTTTCCCTCTATATTATGTGCTAAAAATACATCTTTCCATGAAACTACATGTATGTTCCATAGTGAATGTTTTATTTTTCTTATGAATATATGAGAGAGCTGTTTTATTGGATTTATAGGATATTTTAATTATCTATAACTTTCACAGTTTCTTAAGTCATCATAACACTCGTGTTCTTTTCAGTCGTTACAGCCTGTGACATGGCAGGTGCAGCCATGTATGAGCTGGTGAGAGTGGGCCACAGCGAGTTGGTAGGAGAGATTATCCGATTGGAGGGTGACATGGCCACTATCCAGGTGTATGAAGAAACCTGTATCCTTTTTGGTTCAAATTCTTCCACTTGCTACAAGTCACATTTTAAGGATTTATGGCAAAAGTAGAAGCAACAACCGGTAATACAGAAACATGAAATATTGGTGTTAGCAATCTGCTTTATATAGGAGGATATTGAAGAAAGGTGCTAGGAATTAGTGCTTTCCTTAATAAAGTAGTCCTCTTTTTTCTGCCACCCTGGCTAGTGTGGTTCATGGACTAAGCACCAAAAGGTTGCCAGTTTGATTCCAGGTCAGGGCACATGCCTGGGCTGTAGACTAGGTCCCCAGTAGTGGGTGTGTGAAAGGCAACTGATTGGCATTTCTCTTCCTCTTGTCCTCCCCCTTCCTCTAAAAATAAATAAATTTAAAAAAGAAATTAGCATTATTTTCTGAACTTTCATTACCCTTAATATTTCAGTAGTTCAATCTTTAGGGGGAACCATTTAGAGACATTGTAGAAGAAACAATAAACAATAACATCATCACTTTTCATGGTTAAAATTCTCAATTTCTGTTTAAAATACTAAATCCATAAATAAATTAGTCACCACTCTATCTGTTTTCCTAATAAACAGTGCTATGTGATGCATTACATTATAGTTTTAGCATTAGGAATCTTCACTGTTTGTTTGGTTAGCATAATTTTGCTTGTTAAATGTAATATTTTCAATTTTCTATAAAAAATAAAGAGATAGCCCTGGCTGGAGTGGCTCAGTAGATTGAGTGCAAGCCTGGAAACCAAAGGGTCACTGGCTCAATTCCCAGTCTAGGGCACATGCTTGGGTTGCAGGCCAGGTCCCCAGTAGGGGGCACGCAAGAGACAACCATACCTTGATGTCTCTTCTTTTCTTTCTCCTTCCCTCCCCCTCTCTAAAAATAAATAAAATTTAAAAAATAGTAAAGTGATAAAGAGTTAAGCCTTGTGAAGAGAAACACTTTTCTTTTGCTTTATTTGTGTATTTTACTTAGATTGGCTCTCAATATCAGCATTAATTCTTTGGCTATTTAAGATTTATTTGGTACAATAAACCTTCCCCACTCCCATACTAAAATGCATGCTTGCCAATAACTTTTTTGTCTGTGTGAGTACTGGGGTGCTAATTCAAAACAAAGTCATCTGGAATATTTAAGCTGCACTATTTACCGTAGCCAAGATTTGGAAACAGCCTAAGTGCCCATCAGTAAGTGAGTAGATAAAAAATACTGTGGTATATTTACACAATAAAATAATACACAGCAGTGAAAAAGAAGGAATTCCTACCTTTGCAACAGCATGGATGGAACTGGAGACTCTTAGGCTAAGTGAAATAAGCCAGGTCAGTGAAAGACAAATACCATGTGATCTCACTTGTAAGTAGAATCTAATAAACAAAATAGCCTAATGAGCAAAGTAGAACCAGAGGCATAGAATCATGTAGTAGACTGACAACTGCAAGAAGGAGGGGTGAGGTGGGGACTGATTGAAAGAAGGGGAAGGAATTAGTCAAAGTACATGCATACATGACCCATGGACATGGACAACAGTGTGGGGATTGACTGTGGGAATGAGGGAATGCTGGGGGAAGAGGGCAAAAAGGGAAAAGTGGGACAACTATAATAGCATAAACTACAAAATATTTAAAAAGAAAACAGTTATTTAACAGTATGCTGAAAGTAAACTAATTGAAAAATTAAAAGTGGTAAAGGTCATCTCAAACTTAAATGAGAAATTTATAGCTATGAAATCATATCTAGTCAAAAGGATTTTTTTCTACTTTTACCTTTATCTTTTGCACAGTTTGCAGGTTTAAAATAAAAAAATGACATGTATATAGTTTCAGTCCTCCCTGCTTTTGTCATCCTGTATCTGACCAGTTTTCAGAATACATGCATGCATGCAGCCCTTTTTATTAAGTTTTTAAAATTATTGTATACCTTTCTGGTTAATTGCACATGCGAACCAGTATAAATATGTATTTTTCTTCTCTTTTTTCTTAAAAGATAGCATATTGTATGCACTTAGAATTAAATGTATAGATATGTGATAAGTATAGAAAAATGTCAATGGTAGAATCTAACTAGTAGAGATTGAGGATGGAGTTCACTATAAAATTCAACTTTGCGGTAGGTTTAGAATTTCTTAAAATATTAGAAATGAACGTATATTTTGGAGATCTTTCTAGAGAAATTCATAGAAGCTCCTATATCTTTTTTACAGCTACATAAAATTTTATCATATGCATATACATAATTTATTCATCACTCTCTTAATGATAGAAATTTTTGTTGTTTCTAGTCCTTTACACACAAATAGAATGAATTCACAGAAATCGAAGTCAAGGTTTATGCATTTTAATTTTACAGATATTGCTAACTTGCTGTCAATAAAAGTGCTGATTTTACTCCTATAAACAAGTAAATGAGAGCAGGGGGGATTCAATGCATTTATTTGCAGGTTTTCTTTTTTTCCTTTTTAACCCCACTTTTTAGTTCTTAAGATTTTAAGTTTTTCTTAGGTACTGATATTCTTCTTAGGGTACTGATGTTCTTCAGTAATATAGTAAAACAACATATTAAGGAGAGACTTTTGCTTCTATTTTTAGTTCTGTGGTTTACCAAACTGCACCAAGGCACTCTGGGCAGCAGAGTCATGTGGGTTGTAGGACATTTAAAATTTTTGAGGTTAACACAAGAATATTAGACATCTTGTCAGACAGCATGTAACCTAGCAGCTTGAGATAATAAACCGTTTCGTTACCTGGCTGTACTATTGTTGATGATGTCATGTGTTCACAAAGCTGAGTTTTTGGTGATTGCTACGCTAAAAAGCAAGTATTATGTGTAAGTGAATATGAATCAGGTGTCCCAAGGTTTGAAAACTGTTAAATGCCTGACAGGCACATATATCCCATTTGTAAGAACTAGGAATATTTAAGAATGAAATTAAAATATATTGTTTTCTCTTTATATTTTTCTTTCAAAGTGCTACTCAGTTGTTTGGACATGTATATTTATTAAGTTGTTTGGACATAAAACTAATAAATGAAATTACTAGATATGAGTTTTATAATAGGTCACTATGAAAAAGTCACTAAAACACTCAGGATATTGTGTAGTATCCCTAAACTTTCATAGTGAGTTTTCCTCAACTACTGTTTCTAGCTGGTGTGTCTGTTGGAGATCCTGTACTCCGCACTGGTAAACCCCTCTCGGTCGAGCTTGGTCCTGGCATTATGGGAGCCATTTTTGATGGTATTCAAAGACCTTTGTCAGATATCAGCAGTCAGACCCAAAGTATCTACATTCCCCGAGGAGTAAATGTGTCTGCTCTTAGCAGAGATATCAAATGGGATTTTACACCTTGCAAAAACCTGCGGGTATGTCTTTGTAACCAAGATTTCTAAAGTTCATGAAAGAATGTGAAGTGGAGATTTGGTGAATTATTGTACACTCTTAGTTCAAAGAAAAGTAGACCACAGAAGCGTAGCTTAAATTTTTGTTTGAATCTACTAGAGTTATAGAACTAATAAGCTTTATTGGTAAGTGAGGCAAATGATTTAATTAACAATAAGTGTGAGTCTACTTCATGTATCTTTGAACATTAAACAACAAATGCATATGTTCTCTAGGTTGGTAGTCACATCACTGGTGGAGATATTTATGGAATTGTCAATGAGAATTCACTCATCAAACACAAAATCATGTTACCCCCACGAAACAGAGGAACTGTAACTTACATTGCTCCACCTGGAAATTACGATACCTCTGTAAGTATCATGTAAACTGTATCTCAAAGGGTGGCCCTTCATGTATATGCTAGTTATCCTGCTTTAGTGCCCTGAATAGTTATAGAATTGTCATTTAATGTGTAGGTTTTTAGGTAATTTTTGTAGAATTGTTTTAATTAACTTTTTAAATTTAAACTTGAGCTTGGAATACAAAAAGATGGTTTTAAAAAATGTTAAAATATGGTTGGCATACAGTATTATATTAGGTTCAGGAGTACAAGAGAGAGGAATATCTAGTATAATATTTTCCTATCTTGTTAACTTAAGCTCCATTATTTAAAGCCCTGATTCTTTAGACATAGAATAGACTTTGATTTTAATTGTCAGTCTCTAGTCACATAATTAGTTGCATAATGGATTATGGTATATGACTTCTTGGGTGAACCATTTAAAACTTAGCCCTTTAGTGTTATTGATAGCTTCATCATATCACATACACTAAATTCCTGATATTTTTTGTGGGTATGAAGGTTATTGTTACCAAGAGAGCCAAGTTAGAGGGCTACCCCTCCTCAATTGTTGCCTTAATCACAAGAAAGGAACTCAAGCAAGAAGCAACACATTTCGTGGAAATTAGAAAAGTTTATTTATGAAGTACACTTGAACACAAAGCTGCAAGCAGGCACCCAGCTAGTCTGAGTGCCCCAGCTATTAGGATCTTACGGGTTTTAATGCTTTAACCAGCCTCTAGGATCTCCCTGCTCCTCCTACTTCCAGACCTTGGAGTGAATACACAGTTTCAAGGCTTGTCTTTCCCAGCTAGTGGAAATGATACATGCAGAACTTCAAGGGCTTCTCTCCTCCTGCACCATCATGGTTTTTGCAATTTTTGGAATGCCTAGCAATCTTACTGGACCAGGCTCAGGACTTCTGGGTTAGTGAGTGAGACATGTCTCCCTCCCCTCCCTGCATTGGTTTATTATCATCCTGCCTAACATGGCATAATGGATTACAGTATATGAATTTGTGGGTGAGCGAGCCATTTAAAACTTAATCCTTTAATGTTATGGATAGTAGCATCATATCAAATACACTAGATCCCTAGTAGTCTTTGTGGGTATGAAGCTAACTATTGAGAAGACCATTGTGATGTATCATTTTTTCCTGATAAAATGTGATGAGATAATTTTCTAATATTTCACAAGAATAAGTTTGTGCCCTATAACACATAGAGAATAAGAAATAAGAGTGTGAGATACTGGGCAATGAGCTAGTTTTAACTCACTAGCTTAGAGACTCATTCACTCTTATGTGGAAGAACAACCTTCACGTGGCTCATGTATCAACAAAATTACAGATTTCTCTAGATGTGTAGGCTTTGGGATTATTTAAATAGTTGAAATCAAGTCAATGTTCATAAATGTTAGAGTATTACTCATTGCCTTTTTGCTTTTATAAATATTTAGAAATATTTAAATTTATTAAGTATTCTAGGGTCCTTTAATAGATGTGTTTTTCATTAAAGCACTATAGGAGCATTATAATAGCACTATAGGAGCATTATAATGCTCCTAGCATTATAGGAGCATTTATTTTATTATAATAAAACAATAGAAAGTAACTTTTAAAGTATATTTTATTGATTATGCTATTACATTTGTCCCATTTTTTCTCCCTTTTATTCCCCTCTACCATGCATCCCCCTCCCTCCAGCATTCCCCCCTCTTAATTCATGTCCATGGGTCGTACATATAAGTTCTTTGGCTTCTCCATTTCCTATACTGTTCTTGACCTCCCTCTGTTTATTTTGTACCTACCATTTATGCTTCTTATCCTCTGTACCTTTCCCCCCATTCTCCCGCACCCCTGAACTCCCTGCTGATAATGCTCCATGTGATCTCCATTTCTGTGCTTGTTTCTCTTCTAGTTGTTTGCTTTGTTTGTTTGTTTGTTTGTTTAGGTTTAGTTATTGGTAGTTGTGAGTTTGTTGTCATGTTACTGCTCATAGTTTTGATCTTCTTTTTCTAAGATAAGTCCCTTTAACATTTCATATAATAAGGGCTTGGTGATGATGAACTCCTTTAACTTGACCTTATCTGGAAAGCACTTTATCTGTTCTTCCATTCTAAATAATAGCTTTGCTGGATAGAGCAATCTTGGATATAGGTCCTTGCTTTTCCTGACTTTGAATACTTCTTTCCGGCCTCTTCTTTCCTGTAAGGTTTCTTTTGAGAAATCAGCTGATAGTCTTCTGGGATTTCCTTTGTTGGTGACTGTCTCCTTTTCTCTGTCTGCTTCTAAGGTTCTCTCCTTATCTCTAATCATGGCTAATGTAATTATGATGTGCTTTGGTGTGTGTTTCCTTGGGTCCAACTTCTTGGGACTCTCTGAGCTTCCTGGACTTTCCGGAACATTATTTCCTATGCCAGATTAGGGAAATTCTCCATTGTGTTTCAAATAAGTGTTAGATTTCTTACTTTCCCTCTCCTCTTTTAGTCACCCCTGTGATTTGGATGTTGGAACATTTAAAGTTGTCCCAGAGATTCCTAAGCCTCTCCTCATGTTTCTGAATTGTTTCCTCATTCTATTCCTGTTGAATGTCAATTTCTTCCTTCTGCTCCAAGTCATTGATTTGAGCCCTGGTTTCCTTCTCTTCACTGTTGGTTCCCTGTATATTTTTCTTTATTTTACTTTTCATAGCCTTCGCTTTTTCCTCTATTTTTGGACCATACCCAACCATTTCTGTGAACATCCTGATTACCAGTAGTTTGAACTATGCATCTGATAGGTTGTCTATCTCCTTGTCGTTTAGTTCTTTTCTGGTTTCAATCTGTTCTTTCATTTGGGCCATATTTCTTTGTCCTGATGTACCTGTTACATTGTAAGGAGCAGAACCTGAGGTGCTCGCCAAGGCAGGGCGACCCACTTGGCTACACTGTGGTGCTGTATGTGCAAGAAGGGTCAGAGAAGGAACAATGCCACTTTTTGGCTCTCAGCTGGCTTTCAGTCACTTCTGCTACCCCCAAGCCAGTTGAGCCCTTTTGGTGTTGACTGCCAGCTGGGTGGGCTTGTGTACATTCTCAGACCCTGTGGGTCTCTACAATGAACTCTCTCATGAGACTGGAAGTTTCTTTCACCGCTGCAACCTCCACAGGTTTTTACAGCCAGAGGTTTTGAGGCTTGCTTCTCTCCGCACTGGAACCCTGGGTTGCACAGTCTGTCTCATTTCCCAGTTGTTCCTCCTGTTTTATCTACCCACAAGTGTGGGACCACCAGCCACCTCCTTGTCCACCAAGTCCTCTGGCTGCTACCTTGCCAGTCATCGCCCTCTCCACCCCAGCTGCCTATCTCTGCCCCTCCTACTGGTCTGGATGAATGTGTCTTTAACTCCCTGGTTGTTGGTCTTCCATACAGTTCAATTTTCTGTCAGTTCTGGTTGTTTTTTCTTTTTAAATTTGTTGTCCTTCTTTTGGTTGTGGGAGGAGGCAAAATGTATCTACCTATTGCTCCATCTTGGCCAGAAGTCAGAATAAAAAGTGATTTGTGAAAATATTTATTTGTCCTCTCTCTCAGTCCCAGGAGTATCTATCTACTTTATCCTTCAAGACTTCTGTCTGTGTATATCCAAATAATTTACCTGTTGCTCTATTACTTGAGATATCTCATTCTCAGTAACTCCTAAACTGTTCTTAATAATTAAAACAATAAAAAGCACATCTGATTTTAAGAATTAGAACTAAATATAAGGATTTACAACAAAAAATATGAATCTCCCTCCCCATTTCCACATAAGACCACCCTATCCTATCCCCAAGAAGAACCTGGGGTTACTCTGATTTTAGAGGAATAAATGTTCATAACTTTGACGGTACTTCAAATCCTGATGTATTTTTATAGGATGTTGTCTTGGAGCTTGAATTTGAAGGTATAAAGGAGAAGTTCAGCATGGTCCAGGTATGGCCTGTACGTCAGGTTCGACCTGTCACTGAGAAGCTGCCAGCTAATCATCCTTTATTGACTGGCCAGAGAGTCCTTGATGCCCTTTTTCCGTAAGTTTGAGCTGTATCCCAGTTTTCACTCCATTATTGTATGTCATTATTTTAAGATTTTATTGATTTATTTTTAGTGAGAGGGGAAGGGGGGGAGAAAGAACGGGATAGAAACATCAACTTGTGGTTGCCTCTCACATGCCACCTACTTGGAGACCAGCCCACAACTGAGGCATATGCCCTGACTGGGTATTGAACTGGCAACCCTTTGGTTTGCAGGCCCATGCTCAATCCACTGAACTATACCAGCCAGAACTATAGGTAAAGGTTTTATGTGCTAGCCTATAATAAGTTTTATCTTGAGCACTGGCCAGTGTGGCTCAGTTGGTTGGGCACTGCCCTGCAAAGCAAAAGGTTGCCGGTTCGATACCCAGTCAAAGCACATGCCTGAGTTTTGGGTTTGGTCCCTGGTCAGGATGTGTACTAGAGGCAGCCAGTCAGTGTTTCTCTCTCACAATAATGTTTCTTTCCCTGTCCTTCTCCCTCCCTTCCTTTCTCTCTCTCTAAATATGAAGTCTTTTTAAAATTTTATCTAGAGAAATAATAGTGAATTAGTTAAATACATTTATATATCGCCAGTGTTTTCTTAAGTTATCCAAGAATTAGTAGATTGATGCCACTATAAATTGAGGGTTTCTAAAATAAACTGGACTCTCTGTGCTTCCCAGCAATCTGGTCTTTTGCCATTTTCTTCATCAACTACCCAAAAACCTCCTTTCTCATTACATCTCAGTCCTTACCATACCCTACTTTACTTTCAACAAATACTTCATTTAATTTGCAAAAAGACTGAAGCTGGAATCCAGTAACTCCCTCAACCTCTAACCACCAAACCCGTATATATCCTACTTACCCTTTAGCCTCTTACCCTTCAGACCTACCCTTGGAATTGTTCTTTTACTCTTTCATTCTTATTAGTCGGCACCTCGTATTTCTATATCCTTCACTATTCAGCTTAAATTTAATAACCTATCACTTTTATAAATTTTATGGTTCCTTTTTTGTCACACCTACCTAGTAAAATTGCAACTATAAATCAAGTTATCTCCTTCTCCCAAGTCTATACACAGGCTACTAAGAAAATAAAATAACCAGTGCAAATTGACTTCTCATTATAGTATAGCAATCCTTCTGCAGTTCCCTAATCATTATTCTCTAGATCCCATTTGAAACCTCTCCACTTGCCTCAGATCTTTGACTTCACTGTTCTGTCTCCTTTATTCTCAACAAATGATGGTACTAGATCCTTCAGAGAGAAATGACAGACCATTAGATTTCAAACTCCTTCCGTTTCCTGCCACCAGGCTGATTTAGCATTCATTCTTGTTCATCCCTACTTTTTCTTTCTGCAGTTTATCCCATCTCTGGTCTCTTCAGACCTCCTTCTGTCAGTTATCTTTCCTTTATCACCCATCTAATGAAAAAAATAAAAGAAACTACCATCTTACCCTTTCCCCCTTTTTACCTTCCACTCTTTCCTCATTCTCACAGCTACACCTGTGGAAAGAATGAGTCATTGTTTCCACTTTTCCCACCATGGTTCACCATATAGCTCTGCCCCTGGCTCCACCGCTCAGCTAAAATTGCTCTCACTAACATGATCAGTCACTCCCATGCTGATAATTCAATATGTAAGTTTTAGTATTTTCTTAATTTCCATAATGTTAGATATTTCTTCCTACTCATTCCTCCTCGAAACACCTTCTTTCTTTGTTCTTCCTATTAGCTTCTGTCCACAAGTTCTAATTCTTCATTGCAGGTTTATTCTCCCTTAATTTTGATATTTCTTGAGAGATTTTCCTCCTTCGGGGCATTTTTTCTCCGAATTACATATCTTACCCTCTGTGGATGACTTCATCCACTCTCACGACTTTAATACTCATCTGTATAAATAAGGACTCCAAAATCTGTTTCTTCATCTCAAATTTCTTCTGAGTTCCAGACTCATATAAAAATACTTATGATTATATCTCTCCTTTTGAATATCCTACAGATGCCTCAGAGTCAGTATGTTCAAAACTAAAATAATTATCTCACTTACCACTTCCTTCCTTGAAACTCGCTCATCTTGCTTTGTTGCCTCTCTCAACAAATGTTATTATCATCCATCCAGTGAATGCCTAAAGTCTGTTACTTCTCTCAAGGATCTTTCTTACCCTTCCACATCTAATTATTAAACAAGTGCTTTTATTCTGTTCCCTAAATTTTTTTTATCTACATCTTTCATCCCTACTCCATGATCCTAATTAAGGCTCTTACCCTAATTACCCTAATTTCTTAGCCTAATCACATTGCATCAGACTTAATATCTCCAGTCTTGCCTTCTTTCCAAGTGGTTGTCCATATTATATAGTGACCCATTTAAAGCCCATGCCTGATCCTGCATTGTTTTGCTTGAAATCCTTAAGTCCTCTTCATTACTCTTAAAACAAATACATACTCCTTAACGCCTTACATAGATACCCGTGATGTGGCCATTACTTACCTTTCAGTATTGTCTCTGCCACTTAACTGCTCAGCTGCTTCCTTACATACTATCTTCCAGGCATATTGAGGACTGTTAATTTCTCAGGCTGCGCTCCCTCTTGGATCTTTGGCCATGTTCTTCCCTCTGCTGAAAATGTTACTTTACTTATCTGGCTAATGTTTCCTTTCAGGTCCTAGCTTCTTTCAGGAGACTTTCCTGACCCCACTCCAATCCAGTTTTAGACCTTGCCCTCCTTCCTGTGAGCTCCCACAATACTTCAGTTGTTTTCTATGATAGCACTTTTCACAGTGGATTGCTAAACTTCAAACTGGGGCATACCCAGCCCTGCCTCCCCCTCCCGAGGTTAATAATGATTTGAAAGAGGTATGTAAAGCCATGGGGTGAATGGGCATGCCTTCTCAATTTATCAGTCACCGAAAGGTTTGGAGGAGAAAAGATTTTAATACTTGTTATTTTATATTGGAAGAAAGTCTGGTATTATTAAGAATGCAATGTTTTAGTGAATTTTTATGATAAAGCACAACATTACACAGGAATTTCCCTTAGTGTTATGTCTCATTTCTCCTGCCCAGACCCTCCCAGCCCACACACACCGCAACATTTTCTTTCCTCTGCCCTTCGGATTGTTCCACTCTCCGCTGCCACTTTTTAGGGAAAGTTTGAAAGTGACTGCTACATGTACTGTGATCTCCAACTGATGGCAGTTTACCCCACTGGAATGTGAGAACTCAGTACAGAAACACGTTTATCTTATTTACTATTGTCTTTCTAATATTTCCAAGCACAGTTTTTAGTGCCCAGGAAGTACTTTAAAAATAGTTATCGGATGAATAAAAGGGGATTGACTTAACATTTTGCCAGAAGTCTTTGTTCATTCACAGTGAGATGTGAATTTTAGGTCTTATTTTTTGCCTTAGGAGACAACTTACAAAAGTTGTTTATATTTTTAACTTCAATCCATATATTGTCTTTCATGAACTAATTCCAGTAAGCATTCAGAATGTCATTAGTACTATTTTATTTATCTTACTTGTTTTTTGTATCCCTTTTCCTAACGTATCTTGTGGAATATGCTTTCACTTTTCAGCTATTAAAAATGATAGAGATGGCCCTGCTGGTGTAGCTCAGTGGATTGAGCGTGGGCCTGCGAACCAAAGGATCACAGTTTGATTCCCAGTCAGGGCACATGCCTGGGTTGCAGGCCAGTTCCCAGAGGGGGATGCACAAGAGACGACCATACATTGATGTTTCTCTCCCTCTCTCCTTCCCTTCCCCTCTAAAGATAAATAAATAAAATCTTTAAAAAATTATAGAGATAGATGATCAGTGAAGATGTAAAACTTAACCTGTTTTATTTACTAGTATCTATTAGCAAATAAAGTAATTCACTCTGGTTTCCTTTGTTCAGATGTGTACAGGGAGGAACTACCGCAATTCCTGGGGCCTTTGGCTGTGGAAAGACAGTGATATCACAGTCTCTGTCCAAGTATTCCAACAGTGATGTGATTATCTACGTGGGATGTGGGGAAAGAGGAAACGAGATGTCTGAAGTCCTCCGAGACTTTCCAGAGGTCCGTATCTACAGAATTTCAAATAATATTTTAAACAAATACTACTAATCAACTTTCACTGGCAACTAATACTGCTTTGTGTTAGAGCTGGAGCATTGCTTTCATTTGTCAAGGATCTTTTGAGGAAATTTCTAATTATATTTGTGATTCAATTTTGTGTATTCAGGGAAAGGAATTTTGAGTTTTTAGTTTGACACTTGAAAGTTTCTTACTGTGGTCTAGTGGTTTTCAGTAATTGGGAGAAAGATAAAATGGACAATAGGCTTTATATGATTTACTTGGTTTGCTGTAATAATATTCCTTTTTTCATAAAATAATGGATTTTACTTAGGAAATGGAAACAATGGATATTGTTTTACAGCACACAGTGGGACAGGGAAAAGGGGTTGGAATGATGGGCAATATTATTTGGCAACACTGATGAGAAGAGAGGTGAAATATAGACAAGTTGTAAAAAGGGATAACGTGTTCCATTTAGAAATAAGATCATAATAGATGTTTGTCTCTAGCTCACAATGGAAGTTGATGGTAAGGTGGAATCAATTATGAAGAGGACAGCTTTGGTGGCCAATACCTCCAACATGCCTGTGGCTGCTAGAGAAGCTTCTATTTATACTGGTGAGTACATGAAATTGGAATAAAAGCAGTTTACATTTATTTTTAAATTTAGAGCTTTAAACAAACATTTTCTTTTCCAAAGAACTTTTCTTTCATTCTAAAATACCTCTGTACCTACAATCTTATTTCTTGTTTTTTAAAAATGTTTTACTTATTGTATCTTAAGAATATGTCAGTATAAGACATTTATAAAGCTTCCTTAATCTTTTTAATGACTATTTAATTATGTATCTTCTACTACTGTGGGGGTTTTTTACACTTTTTATGATCAATTCTGAATATATCTGTATCTCTATAACTTGAATCATCAGCTTTGAATTAGTGTATTTTGACTCCTGGATATGAAAGATGAGAATATCAGTGTGTTTATGTAGTACCATCAAACTTTGCTCCCACTTCCACCCTGGCTTTTGGTACTTTTATTTCTTCATTCTCAGGACTTATAATATTTACCTACTGTTCTGTAACCATAAATCCAGTATCTGTGTTAGTCTTAGACCTGTAGTAAAATGGCATCAGTCACACCATCAGTTCTTTGGCTACAATTTCTCCATTTGCTTGGTGGTTGACTAAAATTTTTGAAAATTTCTTCAAATAGAGGCTTTGGAAACTACTGTATTTTGCCATGCACTTCTGTGTGTAGTGTGCACCCACGTTTTTGACCCAAACTTTCAGGAACAATATCTTTTGTTTTAATTTTCTAATTCAATTATTTATATATATTTAGAAACAAAATCAATTATTGTATTCTGGGTTATTATTTTGCATATCATTATTGCTTCCTAGAGTTATACTTTTAATGCCTAAGTGTAAATAAAAGAATTAAAAACATTTATATAGATACAGAATTAGTACTACTCATGTATAATGGGCATCCTTATTTTTTCCTCAAAAATTTGGGCAACAAAATGCTCATTATACATGGCAAAATACAGTGTAGTCCCTGAATTTTTATTTCTTTTATAAGTTTGTGTTTTTTCTATTGCCTTTAATTTTTAAGAATTATTTAGCTGAGTGTAAAATTTGGTGATCATGTTTCTTTCCTCGAGACTTCTTATTCTAGGATGGAATGCTGGGGAGAGATCTGAGGCAGGCCTACTCTTTTTCCTTTTATATGTGATTTTTTTTCTTGCCCAAAGAAATTTCTCTTTCATTCGAAAGCTCAAGCTTTATTAGGATATATACAGTATTGATAGTTCTGATAAATTTTTTCCTGAGTGTTTTCTTTTATCTATGAATATATTATTTTTGGAAAATTTTTGAGAATTGTTTCTGAAACTTTTTCTTTTCTATTACAGTTATCTACTTCAAACCAAACATACTGGATCTCCTTTATCTGCTTCTATCTATATTATTTCCTCTCTAATTCTTCTTATTTAGCATTTTGTCCATAAGCTCACAAGAGAGTGCTGTTTATTTTTTGCGTTGCTTCTAATGAAACCTTCATTTTCTTCCACCTTTTTGTTGAATTCTGCTGGTTTGTGAAACATCTTTTTCGATCTTACTGTATGTTCTGAGATTTTGCTTCGCAGTAGGATGCATTAAGATTTTCTGTCAGTTCATTGCAGTCACAGTTTTCATCTGTTCCTTTGTCAGCATTATGTTTTTGCTCTTCTGTTTCCTTCCTATGGTTTTTTGTTTGTTTGTTTGTTTGGGGGTTCTTATACTAATGTTGTTAATGCTGTTACCCATCTTTTTTTTTATAGAATTCTTTTTTTAAAGATTTTATTTATTTTTTTCTTAGAGAGAAGGGAAGGGAGTAGAAAGAGGGGTAGAGAAACATCCATCAGTTGACTCTTACACACGCCAGGACCAGGAACCAGGCCTGCAACCAGGCATGTGTTCTGACTGGGAATCAAACCAGTGGCCTTTCGCTTTGCAGGACAACTCTCAACCAAGCTACAGTGGTCAGAGCCTAGTATTCATCTTTGCAGCAGATGGGAGGAGGTGGTCAACTTTCACTGGCAACTAATACTGCTTTGTGTTAGAGCTGGAGCATTGCTTTCATTTGTCAAGGATCTTTTGAGGAAATTTCTAATTATATTTGTGATTCAATTTTGTGTATTCAGGGAAAGGAATTTTGAATTTTTAGTTTGACACTTGAAAGTTTCTTACTGTGGTATAGTCTATAGTAGCAGGAATTCTTCATGGCAATCTGTGAAGTTTATTGTTGCATGGGATTGTCTAAGTAAGATATTTTTTATTTTTCCTCTCCTGACACACTTTGCAGCTGTAAGGTCACTTATAATTATTTCTTTCTATTCCAACCTGCCTCACACCCACTTACTGGAAAGTAGAAGTGCCTACCTATGTTTTATTTGTCCCCATCTTCCTGCTCTGCTTGATGTCATTATCTGCAGGGGTGTTCAGACTTTCGGCATCTCTGGGCCACACTGGAAGAAGAAGAGTTGTCTTGGGCCATACATTAAATACACTGTGACAAATAACCACAAAAAAAATCTCATAATGTTTTGAGTAAATTTATGATTTTGTGTTGGGCCTTGTTCATAGCCATCCTGTTGTGGCCCGCAGGCCACAGGTTAGAACTGGTGGGTCCAAGGAACTCCTGCCACTACCCCCGAGCCCCGTTAGCAATGTCCCGAACACAGCGTTCCTGGTTTTGCCTCTGGCGAAGTGTCTCGTAGTTTGCAGAAGCTTAATCTGAGATATACAGCCTCAGGTGTCTTTTCCCATTATTTTGTTGTAGAGTTAGATATGTATGACCCCTAGTTTTTGATGATGGAGTTTGTGTTTCTCTATTTCTTGTTTCCTTGATTAGTGGTTACTTTTACGAGAAAAAAAGAGAAAGTAACATTTACCTATTATTTTAAGACAGTAAGTCTATAAATGACTTCATAGTATCCCTTTGTATGGATATACTGTACTCTGTTTAACTGGCATCCTTTTGGTGGAATCTTGGATTATTGGTAGGTTTTTTGTTTTGGGTTTTTTTTGTTGGTTCGTTTGTTTTTTTTGCTATAACAGAGTTCACATTGCTAAAGCATTTTTTTTTTATCTTTATAAGATTTTCTTCAGCCAAATTGATGACAGTGTCGGGCAGCAAGATTTTAAATGGTCTCACTAAAACATTCTTATGCATATTTCTTACACTTTTTCTTGGCATGTTTTGTGGGTACAGTTTTGGTACATTTTTGTAAGGTGAGTTCCTAGGAGCAGAACTGCTAAAAGTACAACTGTTAATGTGGATTTTAGATTCTGAGAGCCCTTCAAAAGAAATAACAAAGGACGAGAGGTCTGTTTCTCCACATCTTCACCAATGCTGGTTTTTCCAGTGCTTTCGTATGAAAGTTACTGAACCCGTAGAAAAGTTGAATGTTACTACAAACACCCATGTACCTAGTACCTAGATTTGACAATTAACATATTACTATTCCTGCTTTATTCGATGCCTACTTAGTCTTTTTTTTTTCTTAACAGTGAGCTATTGTCATTCCTATGTTTCATTTGAAAACTGCCTTCTGTCTGTTTGCCTTTTGGAAAGTTGTCTTTCATACTGATTTGTATGAAATAAGCTCTATGAAATAAGTCTTTTGTCTGTCACAAGTTGTAGATGTTATCCCAGTCTGTTCATCGTTTGAGGTCTGAGTTTTTTTGTTCCCCCTTGTAGGTGCTGATCTTCATTTAGGTCTCTGAACTTCCTTGAGGTTTACTTACACATACCTGTCTATTCTACCAAGTCTTTCTAATATATACACCCAAATATTAGTTAATGTCATCATAGAAATTTAAAAACATAGCCATGCTTGTATAAGGTCTGATTGTATCATCAGATTGAAATATGTAATAATTATTGTGTTTTTAAAGTAATACTTCTTAAAGACTTTGTTCATGGAACCAGTTTTTGAAGCCTCAGAAATCAGTATTTTTTATTCTGAAATAAGTATTACAATAAATAGTTAAGTGCTGAATTTTCCAGCACATATCTTGTTTTACCTAATATAAGCCTCTGTGTCTTTACTGGTAAAATAAAGGAATTAGAGGCATAGATTCTGAGACTCTTATAATGTAGCAACAACTATATATTTCTAATATCTTAAAGTTGCACAGTTCTTTGTACTTTTCTGAGGGCATCTATATGTATCATTTAATCTGTTATATACAGGCAGATAGGGTGAGAGTTTTTTTATTTTAACATATTAAGAAACCACCCTGGAAAGTGAAGTCACTTTGCTAGGATTAATGACAGAACAGGAACTGGAATCCAGGAGTTCCTTCTATATATTAGCTTCTTCTACGTGGTTTGCAGCAGCTGTCCCCAACCTTTTAGGCACCAGGGACCAATTTTATGGAAGACAGTTTTTCCACAGATGTGGGGTTGGGGATATGGGGGGTGGGGAGACAGGAAGCAGAGCTCAGGCAGTAATTTGAGGGTATCCACAGACAAAGGAGGGAGGTTGGGGACCCCTGGTTTACAGGACAGGACCTGATGTGTGTAACAGAATCACTGAATAATTAAGACATCATCCATGTTAATAACGTAAGCTACTTTTGAAAAATACCAAACAAGATAATTAGTTAAGGGTTTTGTGTGTATAAGTGTGTGTGTAATATATGGACAAAAGCCATATGGGAAATTAACTTTAAACTTAATTATATTAATAGGGATAAGAATAGAGAAAACAGACTTTTTCTACTTTTTAAATTGTATATTAAGGTAGACTAGGCTATGGCAACAAATAAACCCAAATATAATTACTCAGTACAATAGATGTCTATTTAAAATGGTCAGGAGACTCTTTACTGTCATCCTGGGCTGGGACCTAGGCTGAAAAGAACGCTTTCATTTCAGCACATGCCTTCCAGTGCTCCTGGGAGCTCTCTCCTTCTCAATAAGCCAGAAGGAAGAAGGAATATGGAAGGTTGTGTGGCTTGCCTGGCAATGGAACACTTTACTTTGACTTATATTCCATTAGCTAGTGATCAGTTACATAGTGATATCTAAATGCAAAGGAGGCTAGGAGATATAATTTCATCTGTGTGCCCAAAAGAACAGATTTTGGTGAAAGAGCATTCTGTCTCATGTACTTATTGCTTTAAAGTTTTCTCAAGCATAAAAAATGTCAGGGTTATACATTATAGTATTATTACTTGTAATTTTCTTCCCAATTCAGGAATTACACTGTCAGAATATTTCCGTGACATGGGTTATAACGTCAGTATGATGGCTGACTCTACCTCTAGATGGGCTGAGGCCCTTAGAGAAATTTCTGGTCGCTTAGCTGAAATGCCTGCAGGTAAGCCTTTGTATTACTTATTATGTAAGCAAAACTGATAGGTTTTGGGGGGCTGCCCTAGAACCTCTCTCTTTAAATTTTTTTTTCATTTTTCAGATAGTGGATATCCTGCATATCTTGGTGCCCGTCTGGCCTCTTTCTATGAACGAGCAGGCAGGGTGAAATGTCTTGGAAATCCTGAAAGAGAAGGGAGTGTCAGCATTGTAGGAGCGTAAGCACCTAAACATTTACTTTTCAAAAGAAAAAAGGGTCATTTATTTTAAAGAGAAAATATGTAGCCACCTCTGAGGGTAGTGATTCTTATCCAGGTTGCACTTCAGAGTCACCCACTAAGCTCTTTAGATCCTCCTAGATGTTCTGGTTCCATAAATGTAACTTGAGTGATTTATTACGTTTAAGGCACAATATCCTAGGAACAATTTAGAAAATTATATACATGTGAAGGTAAGATTATATCATGATAAAAAACAATGTGCAGATTCATGATCACTACATAAAGCCATTCTTTATTCTCAGAGCTTTCTTCCTTTCTGCTTCATGTATTTATTTGACTAGAATAATGAAACTGCTAAATAATAAATACCTGTTTCATTTCTCATATTAGAGGGTATTTAATTGTTACTCTTATTTGTAAATTAGTACTGGCTTGTATTTAAAATTTCTGTATAAGATTTTCTTTCAAAGGTCGTTACTGAAGTTATTTTTATTTAAAAAGCCATTTACAATAAAATTGACTTTCATACACAAGTTATTTTTCATAAGCATTTCTCTTTTTTTAATCTTTCTAATGACGGTTTTATTCTTTTAAATTTAGAGTTTCGCCACCTGGAGGTGATTTTTCTGACCCAGTTACATCTGCTACTCTTGGTATTGTTCAGGTACACCTATTCTAGTGTTGTCAACTTTTGAGCTCCCCCTCCTGCCCCCCACCCCCGTGGGCTGTTCTAATGTTATCCAAATCATCATAAAGTATTTAATTTAGTCACTAAAGAGTAAGCAATGATATATTTTGTTTTAGTAACATTCTTATCATTGAGAGCCTTTAATGCTGTCTCTTCTTTCTTAGCTCTTTACCTAGGACTGATTATAAACAATATCTATAAGTGGGAAGTATATTCAGTGTAGTAAAGTTTTATTGATGTAAATGATACTACCCTTTAATTAGAGTAATCCTAGTTATAAAAATAAATGGGCCAAAAAATATGAAATGGCAAAAACTCAGTTGGTTTTTTTCTCCTCATGGTATGGTGCAAGGCATAGATGATCCCCTCAGAGGGCAGCTCTTTTCCATTGAGTGGTAATTTATGGCTCCTTCCATCGTGTGGCTCTACTGTCTCCTAGCTTAGTAATCATCTGCATCTGGCTGGCACAAAGGGAAACTGGAGAAGGCACATCTACTTTCTGAACCTTTGGCTCGTACCCAGTACTCAACTCATTCTGTTGATGAACCAGATGAAACCAAAGCTGGAAAAATGTAGTTTCTGCTTACGCAGCTGCTTTCCAGCAGCAAGGCTTGCATGCTAGCATATAGCTAGCCAACTTAGCCGTTAAAAGAAGCCTAAATGAAAAGTGTGTACAAATAGGGCAATAGGAAAAAAAGTAGACATATTCATAAGTATATGTATTATTCATGTGGGAAAAGTAAAATATTTACTTATGTTTTTGTCAGTATTGAAGGAAATGGCAGAGGTTAAATTTACAACTCTCAAGGCCTTTGACATTGACTACAAATTTGAGTCTTAAATTGTAGGGAAAGGGGGAGCAAATCCCTATTTTATATAGGGATATATAAAATATATTTAGCCCTGGTTGGTGTGGCTCAGTGGAGTGAATGCCTGCCTACAAATCAAATGGTCGCTGATTCACTTCCCAGTCCGGGCACACGCCTGGGTTGTGAGCCAGGTCTCCAGTAAGGAGTGCTCAAGAGGCAACCACACATTGATGTTTCTCTCCCTCCCTTCCCCTCTCTAAAAATAAATTAATAAAATAATAAAATAAGGACTTCTGCCAAGATGGAGGCATAGGTGGAAACACTATGCCTTCTCCCACAACCAAGTTTGAATACAACAAAGGTTTGGTAAACAAAGATGCAGCCAAAGAACAGAAAATTGAACTATATGGAAGTCCAACAACAACGAACCGTTCAACCGGGACTGGTAAGAGGGCCGGAGCCAGCAGCGGACGGAGCAGGGTCGGGCAGGAAAGATCCCTGGACCCAGGCACACAGGCAGCCGGAGTAGCAGTGGGTGGCAGTGCGGACCCAGTGAGGGTGTGGAGCAGGCTGGCCGAGGTCACACATTCGAGCTCAGATAGGCCAGCAGAGGAGTGAGCAGTGAGACGGACAGCGCAGGCCCCAGCAGGCGAATCCAGTGAGCACACAAAGCGGTGGGCTGACCGTGGTCGCACATTCACGTTCAGTGGGACGGAAGCGTGGCCCCGAGGCAGGAGGCAGCAGACCGGACCACCATTGATTTCCCTTGACCCCACCCCCACATACAGCGTCACAACCCAGCGACCTGAGTAACCGCACCCTGGTGAACACCTAAGGCTCCACCCCTCATACCTAACAGGCACGAACAGTCCAAAATATGGTTCAAGAAGAACTCAAAGCCCCAGAGCCAATAACTCTAAGCGAAAAGGAAATAGCAAACCTCTCAGACGCACAGTTCAAAACACTGGTGATCAGGATGCTCACAGAACTAGTTGATTATAGTCACAAATTAGAGGAACATATGAAGGCTAAACTAATTGAAATGAAGGGAAATGCACAGGAAACCAATAGTGATGGAAAGGAAACTGGGACTCAAATCAATGGAGTGGACCAAAAGGAAGAACGAAACTTCCAACCAGAAAAGAATGAAGAAACAAGAATTCAAAAAAATGAGGAGAGGCTTAGGAACCTCCAGGACATCTTGAAATGTTCCAACATCCGAATTATAGGGGTACCAGAAGGGGAAGAGGAACAGCCACAAGTGGAAAACTTATTTGAACAAATAATAAAGGAGAACTTCCCCAGTCTGGCAAAGGAAATAGACTTCCAGGAAATCCAGGAAAATCAGAGAGTGCCAAAGAAGGTGGACCCAAGAAGGAACACNAATAGAACAACTGTAATGGTATAATCAATAAAATATATTTTAAAAAATTAAAAATTAAAAAAAAGAAATGTCCTGAAACTCATGCCCTTGGGGAGGTCTGAGACAGCGGGCGGAACCACAGAAATGAAGAACACATGGAGGGTTAGCAACAGGGGAGTGGGAGGAGGAGAAGGAGGGAGAAGGTACAGAAAATAGCATAGACAGTAGGTAGAAAATAGATAAGGGGGAGGGCAAGAATAGTAGGGAAAATATAGAATTTAAAGAACTTGAGGCACGTCATAAACTAAATTGGGGGAATGGTGGGGGAGGGATGTGCAGGGTGGAGGGGAATGAAGGGGGGAATAGAACAACTGTAATGGTATAATCAATAAAATATATTTTAAAAAAATAAAATATAAAAGTGAATGTTTGGTCCCAGGAAAGTAACTGTCAGGCATTACTGGATTGGCCCTCCATGATAGGGAAGTGCATTTAATCAGAACATTTAGAGGGAGTTTTTTTGTTTGTTTTTTATTTATATATTTATTTATTTTTAGAGAGAGGGTGGAGGGAAAGAGGGAAAGAAACATGGGTGTGAAAGAGAATCCACCAGTTGCTTCTCTCATGCCCCCAACTGGGGACCTGGCCCATAACCCAGGCATGTGCCCTAACTGGGAATTGAACCAGCAACTGCACATTTAGAGGTGTTTTAATCAAAGTGAAGTTTTTATTTTATCTCAGTAGGCATTTTGTGTTCACCTGTTTCTATTGTACCATCATAATCTTCAAAACAGTCAATCAGGTTTTTTTTTTTTTGCTATCTGATTTGACACACTATTAAGGAAATTCAGATAAATTTTGAATTTGATTTGTAAATACTACCCATCCTGAAATTAAAAAGAATATTATTTTTTAATTGCAAGTTTTATTCCAGTTAGTACTTGTATGCACTAAAAGGGTACATCATTGATCAAAAAATATATAGAATTATGTATTTAGGACAAACAAATATATCTCAGTAATTTTTCTCATTTTTATTTTTTAAGAAAAATAACTGGATTTTTTGTTTTGTTTTGTTTTGTTTTGTTTTGTTTTTAAATCAGGTGTTCTGGGGCTTAGATAAGAAACTAGCTCAACGTAAGCATTTCCCCTCTGTCAACTGGCTAATCAGCTACAGCAAGTATATGCGTGCCTTGGATGAGTACTATGACAAACACTTCACAGAGTTTGTTCCTCTGAGGACCAAAGCTAAAGAGATTCTGCAGGAGGAAGAAGATCTGGCAGAAATTGTACAGCTTGTGGGAAAGGTGAGTTATAAAATCCCACTGGCGTGCTATAAGGACAGGTAGAACCTTGGATATGCCAATTCTGCCTAAACAAAATGAGCATTTATTAGATATTTTTAAAATAATACAACTATAGATTATTCCATTATTCCTTTATCCAGCAGATATTTGAGGAACCTTCATGTATTGAGAAAGGCAAAAGGTGATTATTTTTATTTTCTATTGATGAGTAGCAAGTCACTGTGACACTTAGTCAATTAAAAGTGTTTTATTGCTTGTGGTTTTGGGTTTGAGGGGTTTAGTTGGGTATTCTTGTTTCGGATCCGCATACAGTTGCAGTCATATGATGGCCTAGGCTAGAGTTATTTGAAAACTTCTTCCTTCACATGTCTGGTGCCTGAGCTGGGATGGCTGGAACAGGTAAAGGTTGGCTGGGCATTTTGGTACTTGTGTGGCATGTCCACATGGCACTTCAGTGCTATCAAAGTGAGGATAAAGGAAGAAAGGAAGTGGAAACCACCAACTTCTTAAGCAAGGGCCCCCAAACTAGTATAATATCACTTCTATCTTATTGTTCTGATCAGAGCACCTACAGAGCTTGCCCACATTCAAGGGGAAGAGCTTTTATTTCAAAATGGTCACTTAAAATAAGTAACTAGATAGGGCCTTTGTATTCATTTTAATCATCTGTAGCACTTAACATGGTCCTGGTTTTATTGTACTTGAGAAGTTTACTTTTTTATTTATATTTATTTCTTTAAATAGAATGTACCTGTCTCCAACCAAATTAGAGGAGGTAGAGATAGGATCTATTAAAATACATTTTTTCAGGAACACTAAGGCTAATAAGGATTAAATTCTACCCACCATGACCTTCCTCATTAGAAATTTGTGCTCAGATCACCCTTTGAGGTTACTTTTGGTCACTAAACACGTGTGTGTGTGTGTGTGTGTGTGTGTGCCCTTTTTTGTCACAAAAAGAAAAATACTGTATGATTCCATTTATATGAAGTATCTACAGTAGTGACATTCATAGAAAGAAGAGGCTGGGAGGTGGAGGGAAAAGGGAGTTGTTTAGTGGGTATAGAGTTTCAGATTTACAAGACGAAAAGTTACGAAAATCTGTTCCACAACAATGTGAATATACTGTACATTACTGAACCTCACTTAAAAATGCTTAAGATGATAAATTTTACTTTATTTTTCTTACAGTAAAAAATAACATCAATCAAAAAGTAGTTATGAAATGAATTTATAAATCATAGGTGTATGGTTAGACAGTTTCTGCTTGCTCATTGATTACAACGGTGGTCCCACATTGTGGAATTAAATTTCTAAAATTATGTATTTTTTTTCTCTTCTAGGCTTCTCTAGCAGAAACAGATAAAATCACTCTGGAGGTAGCCAAACTTATCAAAGATGATTTCCTACAACAAAATGGATATACTCCTTATGATAGGTAACCTGTCCTACTTTTTTTCTTTTTTTAATAATGTTTAGTTTTTCAGTTACAGTTGATGCACAATATTATATTAGCTTCAGATGTACAACCAGTGATCAATCATTTATATGACTTACAAAGTGATCACTTTGATAAGTCTAGTACCTATCTGACACCATACATAATTATTACAATATTATTGACTATATTCCCTGTTGATTTACATCCCCATGACTATTCTGTACTAGTAATTTGTATTTCTTAATCCCTTCACCTTTTCTACCCAACTCATTCCCATCTGGCAACCTTTAAAATATTATCTGTATCTGTAAGTCTATATATCTGGTCAGCTTATTTATTTATTCTTGTGGTCAATTTAGTGTTTTGAGTTTCTTCTGAAAATACCCAGAAGTGAAATTGCTGGGTCCTTTGTTGTCTCTTGTTAATTGCCTTTGGGTTTTATTGTGTTTTTGTTTAAGATTTTATTTATTTATTTTTAGAGAGGGGAAGGGAGGGAGGAAAAAAAGGGAGAGAACATCAGTGTGTGGTCGCCTGTCATGTGCCCTTGCTGGGGACCTGGCCTGCAACCCAGGCATGTGCCCTGACTGGGAGTTGAACCAGCGACCCTCTGGTTCACAGGCCAGCACTCAACCCACTGAGCCACACCATCCAGGGCTAGCCTTTGTTTTAAAGTCTGTTTTGTCTGTTACAGCTTTGCTACACCAGCTTTTTTTTTTCTCATTTTCATTTTCATGAAATATTTTTTCCATCTGTTTTCTTTCAGTGTGTGTGTGTCTTTCAATCTGAAGTGAGTCTCTTGTAGACAGCCTATGTAAGGTCTTGTTTTGTTATCCACTCAGCCACTGTATGTCTTTTGATTAGAGCATTTGATCCATTTGCATTTAAAGTATTTGCTAATTGATATGTATTTATTGCCTATTACTGATATTTTGTATCTTTTTTTCTTCTTAAAGAAGACCTTTTAACTTAACATTTCTTGTAATACTGGTTTGGTGGTAATGAACTCCATTAGCTTTTTCTTGTCTGGGAAACTCTTATCTGTTCTTCAATTCTAAATTACAACATTGCTGGGTAGAATAATTTTCATTGTAGGTCCTTGCTTTTTATCACTTTGAATATTTTATGCCAGTCGTTTCTGGCCTGCAAAGTTTCTGTTGAGAACTCAGCTGACAGTCTTACGGGAGTTTTCTTGAGGGTAACTGCTTTTTTCTTATTGCTTTTAAAATTTTCTCTAACTTTAATCTTTGACATTTTAATTATGATGTGTCTTGGTGAGGGCCTCTTTGTACTCATCTTGTTTGGGACTCTATGCTTCCTGGACTTGTATGTTTATATCTTTAGCCAAGTTCAGGGAGTTTTCTGTCATTATTTTTTTAAATAGTTTTTCAATTCCTCATTCCCACTCTTCTTTTGACACCCCCATGATACGAATGTTCGTATGCTTAAAGTTGCCCCAGAGGCTCCTTAAACTATTCTCAATTTTTTGGATTCCTTTTTCTTTTTGGATGTTTTCTGCTTTCTGCTTTCTGCTTTCTGCTTTCCAAATCACTGATCCTTTGCTTCATGTGCGCTATTGATTCCCTGTAATATATTCTTCATTTCATTTAGTGTATTTTTCATTTCTTACTGGCTCGCTCTTATATATTCTATCTCCATTTTTATGTTTTCTGTCTCTTTTTTGAAGTTCTAAGTTCATTGAGCATCCTTATAACCAGTGTTTGAACTCTGCATCTGGTAGATTGCTTGTCTCCGTTTTGTTTCATTTTTTTCCTGAAGTTTAGTTCTGTTCTTTGATATGGGACTTGTTTCATTGTCTCCTCATTTTGGCAGCTTCCCTGTGTTTGTTTCTCTGTGTTAGGTAGAGCTGCTACATCTCCCAGTTTGGTAGAATGACCGTATGTAGTAGGTGTGTCCTGTGGGGCCCGGTGATGCAGCCTTCTCATTCACCCAAGTTGTGCACTTCAAGTGCACCCCCTTTGTGGACAGTGTGCACCCTTCTGTTGTAGTTGAGCCTTGATTACTGTTGGCACATCAGTGGAAGGGATTTACCCCCAGACCTATTGTTCATGAGGAGTAGCTGTGATTACAACTGAGGAGCTACTGCAGGGGCTGACCCCATGGAGCAGGAATCACTTCAGCAAGTCTGGCCCACGATGAGTTTGCCCCTTGAGTGTGTACCTCAAGGAGGTGATTGGCTGGTGCCCCAGTGTACTCTGAAGCAGTTCACTGGGTGTGCTGGCTCTGGGGCCTCCTGGCAGATGCAGGCTAAGGTCATCTGCTGCCCGCCTTGCCTGAGGCCACCTGGCTGGAGCTACAGAGTAGTCTGCAGATGGCTGCTGCATGTGCTGGGATTGGAGATGCCTGGGAGAGCCCAAGCTAGGAATCGAGCCAGCTGCTACTAATGCCAGGCCTGGGACCACTTACCAGTATGGGTAGGCTGAGGCTAGGGGCTGCTTATTTGGGGGTTGTGAACCTTTGAGAGATCTTGCTAAGATTGCAACGTGAGCAAAGGCCATTTTTTTATGGAAGAGCCCCTGGAAGTGACTGAGTAGGCTGGCAAGTTGGGTGGGGTAAGGTCTTAGGGAATCACCAAGTCAGGTGAGCACATGACCCAGGTAGATGGAGACTCAGTTTTAGCACCCACCTGCTGGCTCTTTGGGGAAAGGACTCGGCAGAGGCTCAGTGGCCATTGCCAGCACTTCTGTGTGCCAGCCCTCACCCTGACTCCAGACAAGTCAGTTCCTTCTGCTATGTCCCAGGCACCTTTCAAGCCACACCCTAGTGCTGGAGCTCAGAGCAAGTGAATCTGAATAAGTCTGTGTGTGGGCTCTTTAAGAGGAATGTCTCGGATTCCAGGAAACCTCTATCTCATTTTCAGCCAGAATCCCTGCTCATTTCCATAGCCAGTAGTTATGGGGACTTCCCTTTTCAGCCTTGGAACCCTTGCCTGGGGGCCCTGGTGTGGAACTGGGACCCCTTGCTCCTCTGGGAGGCCCTCCACAGCAGAGAATTCCCTCTAATTTTTATCGCACACAACGTGGGTGTATATGTTCCTCCTACCCATTTCTACAGGGCTCCTTTAGATCCTTAGTTGTAGGACTTCCATTCAGCTAGATTCCAAGCAGTTCTGAATAATGGTTGTTCTGTAGTTTAGTTGTAACTGTAATGTAGTCATGGCAGGATTAAGTATCACATTTACCTACTCCACCATCTTGACTGGAAAAACTGCTAACCTTTTGTACTTGAGAATTTTCTGTCAAGTTTGAAGATGGAACCACCTACATTTTATTTTTATAGCAGACATGTCACAATCCAGTATGTCCTCTTGTCTTGATTTTGCTGTATTTTTCCAGCTATGACAAATAAGGGAAAAAAAGTCATCCAACCATCTTTAATTAGATTAGATTGTGGCTTAGTGTGCAGGACCTGGTGGGGAATCAGTTCCTTTAGGAACTTTCCACTACATCTCAGCACTGCCCTTGCCTCCTTTACTCTTTTCCTAAATAACGTTTTACTTTCCTGCCTTTTTTCACACAAGTCTGTTGTTTAGATATATGTAGGTGCAAATGAACTCAGTGTAGCAAAAGGGCTTCCTATTACTTTTAGGAAATTGCTGTTCCCTGTTCTCTTACTCATTATATCATAAGGGAGTCTTTACAACTCGGTTATCCATATTTGACTATTTGGGTTACTCGTTTAACGTCATGTACAACAGTACATCCTCAGAGATATTATAACAGTACTGTTTCATTGTTCCTGAAAAATAAACATCACCCTTAATATGAAAAAAGAATATATTTCTCCATCTACCATCCATTCCATATTCTTAGACATCTTACTCCCAAAACTCGTCTTTTCTACTATCATTTTTTGATTCCTTATATATCATCCAAAAAATATACGTAGTCTTCATATTTAAATAGAAGATAATGTTCTCATAAAGTTTTGTATAAAGTATGAACCTGCTTTGGATTTTGTTTTTGTTCATTATTTTGGCTTTTTTAACCCTAGGTTCTGCCCATTCTACAAGACAGTAGGGATGCTGTCCAACATGATTGCGTTTTATGATATGGCTCGTAGAGCCGTAGAAACCACTGCCCAGAGTGACAATAAAATCACATGGTCCATTATCCGTGAGCACATGGGGGAGATCCTCTATAAACTTTCCTCCATGAAATTTAAGGTATGGTAATCTCCGCTGTAACTTACTTTAGTGGGAAATATTTCTTTTTCATTTTTTATCTACTTGAGTCGTGAGCCTGGAATATGAAACATACATTTATCATTTTCACACATGCTCAGATTATGTAAAACCAGAACAGATCTCAAAGTTATGTTCCAATAGGAATTCTAGTGATAAAAGATACAATATGTCATGTCTAAAATAAATGCTGATGTTGTCCTTTTTGTCTTAAATGCTAGGCAGTTTACTGCTAAAGGCATTGCTGAACAGCAGTTACCTTACCTCAGCTGCCTATTAACATCCAAACCCTGTGCTCATTTGAAATGACTTCTGCTGTTTACTTCTTTTACGTGTATTATTACATAATATTTTTAACTTTTAAGAGCACTGTCATTCTTTGAAAGTCCACTGACATAAACAGATAATTAAATGAAATTATCAGTAGAAACTCAAATGTGTAAGTTTGTCTTTAAATATTTTATCAGTTGAATTATATTTATTTGTTAGTTGTAATATCCAAGTATATGTACTAATTACCTATTGAGAAATTGAGAATGATTATGTATATGTGTGTTGTATATATATCACTCTATCACTATATATATAGTTGGCTGCACTATAGGTTGAAAGTAAACCTG
Source organism: Sturnira hondurensis (assembly GCF_014824575.4). NCBI lineage: Eukaryota > Metazoa > Chordata > Mammalia > Chiroptera > Phyllostomidae > Sturnira > Sturnira hondurensis. The sequence continues at coordinate 753,993 of NW_028082350.1, forward strand.
TACAATAGATAATCCCTGTATCAAGAACTTTACAATAATCATACCCTTGAGTCCTGTCATTCTACTTCAAAGCATACAGCCCAAGGCAATAATAATCAGATTTTCATATGGAGATATAGATATAGATTCAGGTATATAGATATATACAGCTAGATAGATATGGTTGTTTATTACACTTCTTAAATGTCATCCAAGAGTGAACAGTACAGCATGGCATGTCCGTATGACAAGAGTATTATGAAGGCATTAACATCTTTCTTTCAAAGTATTCAAAGACGTGGGGAAATGCTTAGGGTATAATGAGGGGGAAAGTCAGGTTGCAAAAAATTCTGTATGTAATTGATTGAGATTTTATTTTCAAGAATTGAATATTTATAGGAACAGGATAAAATATATGTAATGTAATAACAGTGGTGTGGTGTTGTGATTAAAGATGATAACTGTTTTCTATTTACATGCACATGGTAAAAATTAACATCACAGTTGCTTTTTAATGTCATTAAATTTTTTCTGTAGCATTATTTTTGTTACTGGAGAGTAATATTTTCTTATTCTTAGGCAGTTAAAAATCTGGTTGGTGGTATGGACAATTTTGTTCTTGTAGTTAGTTTTATGAATTTTCCTAGTATATATTCCAAGAAGTGGAATGATTGTGAGCTTTAATATTTTAAAGTCTCTTTTATACATGTTACTCATTTAAATTGCTTTCCATAAGGATTTAAATGTAGTGCATTTTAAGATTATTTTAGAAATTTTTCTTCCCTGTATCAGTGTGATACTGTCCGACGTGGAATAGTAAATTCTAATCATTCTACTGCATACTCATGTACATGCAGTGACATGCATCTAATATGTGATGCTGTAGTTTCCCAGTATTTTGCATATTGTTGAGCATAAATCCATTGGTCAGGCAAAATACGGTAGTGAAATTTTTTTGTCTTTTTGTTTGGCTGGGGTATTATTCCATTTACCCCATTTCTACCTTAAAAGGAAAAAAGGGAAATAAGGATAATTTTCACTCTTGGCCTGTTGCTTACCAGTGTACCTCAGTTAACCTACTACTCAAAATAGATTAAATATAAGTAACTTACTTTACATGTTCTGAAAATTATTTTCCAAAGGTACATTGAATTCTGTAATGTTTTTTCTTCAGGATCCAGTGAAAGATGGTGAGGCAAAGGTCAAGGCCGACTATGCACAACTTCTTGAAGATATGCAGAATGCATTCCGTAGCCTTGAAGATTAGAACTGTGATTTCTTTCCTTTTCCTCAGCAGACTCTCATGTATTTTCCTAAATTTCCCATCTCAAACCCTTTGCTTCTTTATTGTGTGGCTTTGAGACTAGTGCCTATGTGTGTTATCATTCGTTTCCCTGTTTATTTGGTAGGTCTTGTATAAAATGAGCATTCCTTTGTTCCGGTGTTTAAAGGACCTCCTAATCTGTTCTCTGAAGTGGTAAATGCAGTAAATGTGATACACACTAACTACACTGCTGGAAATTTGTATGTAGGGTGACACCCCTCCTTGTCCTAGGTTTGCCCTTTCTTAGTCTCCATTAAATTTTGAACAGGACTACTGCATGTGCTCTCTTTGCAGTGGATTTGGGGTGAAAGGCCAGATTTCTAAACATTTTGACAGGTACTTTGAAAAATGACTTGATATCTATCTACATGGAAAGATTATTTGCAGCTTCGCATTTTGCTAAGTATCTGCTTTGCTCCAGGAAATAATTTGCTTTTAAAAAAACATGAATGAATGATCGTTCCAATTAAGCACTGCTTCTCCAGTATAAATAAGGAATATTTATGGGAAACTGTTGGCAACTATACTGTTTTTAAAACTGTGGGGCTTAGTACAATATACGAATCAGTACCCTAAAACAGTGGAAAAGGAGCCACGGGCCATATTTAGATTAATGTCATTTTGTTTACCTTACTTTGTTTCACTAGGAAAAATTCAGTATCAAGGACCATTCTGCATTACTAGGAAATTCTTTTTAGAATTACATTTAGAACAAACACTAAGAGCTTGAGCCCCATTGTACTCTTTCTTTTTCTCAAACATCTTAGAAGCCTAAGCATCTAAGCATCATGTGGCAGTGCAGTGAGCTATAAAATGTCACAAAGAAGCTATTTAGTAGTAGTTAAAGGCTGTTTGCACATTTAAGGACCAGCTGGGCTATAGGGATTCTTGGGACCAGAGTGGCATTATGCTTTTACAAGGTAATGATGTGTCACATGTTTGTATATTTGTTTGCTTACTGAATTTTGAACAACCAGTTTACCAGTTATAGAAAATAATACTTTCGTTCATGTGGGTTTTGATTCATTGGCTCAAAAAAGTTCTCAGAATACTGTAGCCATAACAGCATAATGGTTTCCATTCAGTTTAATAGGGATGAAATTAATCTTGGTATCTGCTGATAGCAGCATCTGGGTCATGTGAAAAAAAGATAATTTCATCCTGTCTTTTAAGTTTATGTTTTAAACTGATAGTGTCTGGTTTGGTATTTGTACAGTAAGGCACACCACAGAACAGCTGTAAGAGTGACAGTTTCCCATTAATCTCTTTCTGACCAGTTAAGTGCCAGCTCCGTTGTGTCCTCTTTGGGAAGAGGAGGAAAGGGCATGCAAGCACGCCAGGGATCTCCAATACCCAAGTGTAACAGCATAAATAGAGTACTTATGTTATGCCTTAATATGTTACTTAAATTTTTAGGGAATGTACTTCTTTTGGTTTGTTAAGGAAAGATGAGGTCAATATTCACCTATAGTTTGTTTAAATCCTTGCAAATTGCATGTTCGTGCAGTGGCCTGCTCCTCAGGAGAGGTATTCTTCCATACTTTTTGTAAACTTTCAGAATACTGGAAGATACAAATTTTGCAATGATTTGTAGATGTGGACTTACTGATGCTGCTTAATCAGTATGCTTCCAGTGTGGCCTCCTACCCAGAGCCCCTGAGCCCAGTGGATATTAAAAGAATTTCAAAAACCTGCTATTTCTACCTTAAACTTACCAGCAAACTAGGATTGTGATGGTAATGAATGATATAATGAAGAAAGTTTGAATAGTTTGGTTTTTTCTTTTTGTAGTTCTGAATTTGCGGTGTACATTTTTACTCCGTTTTTGGAATATTGATGTATGGATGTGAAAATACTAGAGAAACTATGCTCAAATGTATATTTTAAGGCCCCTTCACCTATACGTTGTAGAATTTCAGATTGGTTACTGGTCATATTTCTTTAGTAAGAATGTGTTAAAATTGCAAGTCTTTTTAAACTGATGCAGTTCTGTATTTATTGTGCTGCACCTGGTCCTAAGTGAAGCCAGTTAAACAAGTTTCATATGTATTTTTCCAGTGTTAAGTCTCACAGATTGTACCTTTGGAAATTTCTTTCCATCCTAAAAAAATGAATAGAAGAGATCATATGTATGTGTGTGTGTAGCCTTCCCATCCTGGAAATTTCACTCTCTTTATGTGAAAAGTTGTGTATAATTGTTAAAATCTATGAAAGAATAAACTGGATTTAAATTAACATTATTTTATTTGTCTCTGTGTATGTATGTGTCATGATCCCCTAGAAAACACACCACCTTGTTGTATTTTGACTTGATGTTTTCAGTATGATTTTCAAATTTTTATTTCTCACTTTCTTTACAAATTGTTACTTGAGACCATGAAATTGAATTGGGGCCCTCACTATACACTGCACAAAGTTCTATAATCATGTACATTGTGATTTGGAAATACAGTATAGTACACAGCATCCCATGCCATTCTGAATATTGTTTTAAATTGAAGTAAATGGTTTGTAAAAACACACTTATAAAATAAAGGATATCAGTGGTACTCATTTCTGATTTTGGTAAATGAATGAAGGCCTTGTAATTAATTTTGTAAGCCAACATATTTAAGATCAATGTAGCAACATGTTACTTGGGGCATTTTTTTTTTCTTAAATGTATTTGTTAACGATTTTCAAGGAAGTAAAGCAGCAGAGTGGAATGAACAACTCTATTACTCTTGAAGGCCAAGTTTATGTAGAGAAATATTTAAAAATTCATGGGAAAGCTTATTATAGAATGTTTGGGTCATTTTTAGTCCATTTGGTAATATCCTAATATCTTCTTAGTTTTAAGGTTTTGCTGCAACATAAGCACAAAGAAGGGAACCAACTTCCCCAAGTGTAGTGCCGTAAAATGCTGCTGAAGATGTTCTAAGGACCACTTGGTCTTTTCATTCCTCCAGGTGCTGACTCCAGGTGAGACAGTAAGCACCGTATTTGCTGCGTATAATGTGCACCCATGCTTTTGGCCCAAACTTTCAGGAAAAATATATTTTAATGTGTTAATTCAATTACTTATTTATTTATATTTAGATACCTGTTTTTTGTATTATAAAGGAATTTTGGCAATTATTTTTAACATTGATACAAGAAATTTTATGTAACATAATTACAAAACATAACAGATACAAGTTATTTCAGGTACTACCCATGTACAATACACATCCTTATTTTTCCCTCAAAAATTTGGACAAAATTGTGCACATGATACACAACAAAATACACTATTTGAAGACAGGCAGTTTATTTGGGAGGTGATCATTAGAAACACTAGTAGAGTAGTAAAAAATTGAGACGGAATTGAAAGAAGCCAATAAAAGTTGATTATTGTGCAAGTCAGTAGTTTGGACTACTGAGTACAGTCCTGCCATGGAGTTCTAGGAGCTAGTGAAGTATATGCCCTCAGTTATCCTACCTCAGGTGCAAGGGAGCTGGAGTACAGTCATCCCATGCTATATCACGGTTCACTTATTGCAGCTTCACTGTATCGTAACGGAAGTAAACCCACAGGTAAACCCGCGTAGAGTGTAGAAAGTGTTTAAGAGCATATGAAGTAATTTTATAAGAGTGTGGGAAAGGTTTATAGGAGTGTGGGCTTTATAAAGCCTTAAAACATGTATAAATAAAATAAAACACTGTTACTTCGTGGATTTTCACCTATTATGGGGGGTCTCTGGAACATATAACTCCTGCAGTAGGTGAGGGATCACTGTACTTTGATCAGTCATTGACGGGCCAGCACCTGTCAATCATCCATGGAAGGCTGTTCCCACAAAGACACAGAGTCAAGGCCCAGCACAGGCATATAAGAAGATCAGGCACTGGTGACCATGGAAAATGCTCTACAACTGGGTGCAAACTGGTATGCACCGAAATGGTAGTAACAGCCAAGGAGATTTATGTGGGGCACTACTAGCAACCGCTTCCGGCTCCTTAACAAGTAAGGGCGGGGCCGGCGGGCGGGAGGGGGAGGATGACATCACTCAATCAGTAACTAAAAGCCATTATTCTGCAAAATAAGGAAGCACCATATAAAAAGAACTGGACACTTTGAAAAGACTTTATTTTAAAGATTTTATTTTTAGAGAGAGGGGAAAGGAGGGAGGAAAAAAATCAATGTGAAAGAGAAACATGGATTGGGTGCCTATCCCAGGCCCACAACCAGAGACCCAGCCCACAACCCAGGCATGTGCCCTGACTGGGAACTGAACCAGCAAACTGGTCTACAAGCAGTGCTCAATCCACTGAGCCAAACCAACCAAGGCTGACAAGACTTTTTTTTAATAGAATCTCTTTAAAGAGATTTTTTTAAAGAGCAAAGAGTACACATACCAACTACAGTTCTAAATAGGCAGATGTAGGGTTTAATGATCCTGAAAGTAAAGCACTTTCTTAGATTAATGGGATTTTGATCATTTATTCCAACCTGTCTCCTAAATACAGAACAGGAAGGTGAAGTCAGGAGAGATTTACCTAGGGTCACAGCTACCTAATAGCAGAATGCAGGCCTTCTGATTTCTAGTCTCTGCACTAAATCTCTTCCTTGTATGTGGTTATCATTCAGAGCCAAGAAGTTGGGTTGAATAAATGTGAGATAGGTAAAGTAACCAGAAGAGAAGTGAGAAAAAACCTGCTAGACAAGATCATTGTGGGCAGTATGTTGATGACTCACTTATTGTAAGATGAAAAGTGTGACTGAGAAACAGTCTGAACCAGAGTTTAGGAAGCTGAGTCTAGAATAAATAGCCATTTTTTAATCAAAATTACATAGAAGTGGGGAGGAACAAGAATATAAGCAGTAATAAATAGGCTACAAAAGGACTTATGTCCAGAATATATAAAGCACTGTAAGTAAGACAGCTCTTTATAGCTGAATGGGTGAAGACTTGAACAGGTACCCAACAAAATGACCAATTAACATATGAAAAAGTGGCTCAACTTCTAGTTATCAAGGAAGTACAAATTCAAATTACAATGTGATACCATTTCATACACATTAGAAGGACTATAGTGGAAAGGACAGATAATACCAAGTGTTGGTGAGGATGTGGAACAACCAGAACCGTCATACATCTTTGATCAGAGCGTTAATTTGCATAACCACTTTGGAGAACTATACCGGTGGTATAGACAAAGCTGAATTAGGAATACCTAGGGATGTAGAAATCCCATTCCTAAGTCTATACACATTAGGAATAAATAGATACATATTCATCAACATGAACCAGAATGTTCATAGCAGCACTACTTGTAATACCACAAGCTGGGAACTACCTAATGGTAGTGGATGAGTAAATTATATAAAATACTGTACAGAAATGAGAGTTAATGTAACAACATGTTTAAATCTCACAAACTTAATGTTTAGTAAGAGCAGCCATACATACTCTATGATTCCATTTACGTAGAATTCAAAACCGTAAAACTAATACATGGTGTTTGGAGCCAGGACGCTCGTTACACACGGTGGGGAATGCAGTGTTAACCATAGGACAGTGGCACGCCGGGTGCTGATAATGCTCCGATTCTTAGCGTGGGTCCTGCTTACGTGGGTGTGTGCATTTGGGAAACTCATACAATTGAAGCATTTTTCTGTATGTACGTCAAATCATTACAAAAAAAGGATTACACCTGAGGGATTTCTGTTTATTTCAAGTGGTTTTGCACTAAGAATTATACATATATCATGGTTTTAAAATGCTTTCAAATTTTACTAAGTAAAATCAAGTTTTTATTTTATTATTTAATGTACTTTTCTAGCAGGGGTGATAGATTTTAATTATTTTTTCTTTTTTTTTACACTAGCTTAAAAGTTCCTTGCTATTTTTTACTTAATTTTTTTTCAATTACAGTTTAATTCAATATTATTTTATATAGTTTCAGGTATAAGCATTGTGGTTAGATAGTCATGTACTTTACATAGTATCTCCCCAATATTTTCAGTACCAGGCTCCATACACAGTTATTACAATATTATCAACTATCTTTCCTATACTGTACTTTACATCCCCGTGACTGTTTCGTAACTGCCGATCTGTACTTCTCAATCCCTTCACCTTTTTCATCCAGTGCCCCCACCCCACTCACCTCTGCCAACCGTCAGTCTCTTCTCCGAGTCTGTTTCTGTTTTGCTTATTCCTTTATATTCTTTAGATTCCACAGATAAGTGAAGTCATATGGTATTTATCTTTGACTTATTTCATTTAACATAATACCCTCTAGGCACATCTATACTGTCACAAATGGTAAGGTTTCATTATTTTTCATGGCCCAGCAATATTTAGTTGTACATACGTACCACAGCTTTTTTATCCACTTGTCTATTGATGGACACGTGGGTGGCTTCCATAGTTTGGATGGTGCCACTTGTGGAGCTAATTGCATCCTGCTCTGATGTTGTCTGAAGCCTGCCAGACAACGGTTGTGCTGGTTCTAGGGCCTCTCGGGAGGGAGTCCATTGCAGGTTCCTGTAAGATGCTGCCTGTGATTGGTCCTGGGCAACCCATTTGAAGTTACAAAGTTATCCACAGTTTGTGGTTGCCTCTGCTGGGCCTGGGTGTGCATGGGAAGGGCCAAGCTCAGCACCAAGACCAGCTTCCACCAGCACTGAACCCAGGGGCAGGTCAGCCAAAGGCACAAGGCACTCTGAAATCCCCCCTCGCCTGCCTCCATCTGTCAGCTGCTTGTTAGTCCCAGACCCTAAAAGAACCTCTGGCAGTACACAAGTTACATGAGGTGTTTTCTCAGTGAGTCACCAGATAGGGGCAAGTAGTGTTTGCCAGACTGACTGAAACTCATGGCCAGTGCTGGGTCTGAGGCCAAGTACTAGGGTATACCAAAGCTGGCTGCCACCCACGAGGTGCCCACACACCTTTGTGGTGTGGCAGAGTTTCAGGGAGTTGTCAAGATGAAGCCAGCAAACTCTATCAGGTCCAAACCAAGAATTGGCCATGTGAAGAGAGGGCTCTGCCCCGTTTGGATGTTAGAGGGGAGAATGGCTCTGCCCTAGAGCCACACAACTCAGTCTGTCCCTGATTCCCCCCAGGCCTGGAGAGCCTGAGCTCAGCAGGGCAGGGCAATAATGAGTAAGGAGGGTGGGCCTATTGCGTTCCCCCAGCTGGTGCTGAATAAAGGGGAGTGCTCAACCCCAAAAGACAGTGTTTGCGGGTGGTGTGGGGCAGAGAGTCAGCACAGGAGCCCTGGTGCTTATTCCTTCAGCTCTCTTCCCAGAGCCACACAACCCAGTCTCCCCTCACATGACTCTAGTTTGCTCTGAGCTGCCCTCCCTCCACCAGAGCCCAGGGTGAGTGGCTGTGAACAAAATTTGGGGTGTTGGCCCTTTAAGAGGGCACCTGGGTTTCCAGCAGACTCCCACATGTCTCTAGTGGACATAATCTTCACTGATTTTCACAGCACATGTTATGTGGGCTCCTCTTCCCAGCTCTTGTGCTCTGGGCTGGAAAGCCTGGCTGGGACCTGGACCCCTACACTCCTCACGGGGGACCTTTGCAGTTGGAGAATCTGTTTGAATTCTCAGCCACCACACATGGTTGAGGGGCCAGACCTTTTCAGATCTCTTCCTACGAGTCTCCCTACTAGTCCTACTGTGGTTATAAGGCTTCTGTTCAGCTAGTCTTCAGCTGGTTATTCAGCTTGGTTGTTCTATATTTTAATTATAATTCTAGTTTGATCCTGGGAGGAGGTTAGTTTAACTTACACATACTTCTCCACTGTTGGGGACCACCCTGCCTGGTTTCAGGAGCTGAAACCCCCCATGGCTAAGGCTGAGTGAGCAACCTTTGGACCATAAACCACTAAGGACACAAAGCTTATCTCCCTGGCAGGAGCACTGCTTCTGCTCCTTTTTCCACTGGCCTCCAATGCTTGATCAGTTAGCCAATGATGGGTAAGGTTCCCCAAGGAGGGAATCACATAAGACAGGCATGATCACATGGAGGAGGCCCCAGGGAAGGACTTGGGGGGCTATGGAGAAAGGAGGTGATGGACCCTCACCCCCAGCTTTGAAGAAGCCTGAGTCCTCAGTCTGTCTACAAGAAGTCTCCAAGAATTCCTTGGCTATCTGCCTCTTCTGCCTGACTTATGCCTGAAACAATGGCAGAGTGCGGTGCAACCTTGTGCTGGAAAGGGCGGGCTCCCCGGGGTAATCAGGTATAAGAAAGAATTCCTAAAAGTCCTGTGAAACCTGCTTTGCTAAGAGTGTTTTCATTCATATGATAAGGGTCTGAGCAGGAAATGAATATGTCTCCCAAAGTTTCTGCAACCCCCTTTCCTGATAGATACTGACTCACACTAAGCCCTCAGATTTCTTTGAAATGTTATCTACTGTTTGATCCTTGCTGCCCTGTATTCCTGTGTATTACAACCCAATAAAAGCCCCTGGAAGAAGGGGCTCCTGGCCCTTCCCCTTTGAGGGATCAGCCACCTTTCTCTCCAAGCAGATCATGTCTTGTTAGTGTTTACTCTCATCTGTGGCGGACAGGGGGACTTGCAGGCAAAGTCGCCCCACACGCCACCATCTTGGAACATCTTCTATTTGAATTTTTCAATTCAGGAACTCTGAGTTCTCTTTGCAACCAGTAATTTTCCTGTCAGCTGACTGGGATTTGGGGAATAGTGTGTTCTTTGAACAGAGTGAAGCTAACCAGACCACACAGTCATAGAATGCCATTGGCTCATTAACTGTGCTGTATCCAGTCACATACAAATATGTAGTCAGGTGTCTATGAGTACATATTTTTACCATATACCCACCTGGGGTTCTGCTGCCTGCTGCCCACAAACTCTGGAGGCAGAGGTTTGGTGAAAAAGAAAGGAGTTTGTGTATGTGCGTGTGTTTTGTTTTGTTATTTAAAGGCTATATACACTCTTGAAAGAATAATAGGCTTCTGCCTTAAAACTCATTCCCTTTAAAACATCCAAAGGTAAATAGAGCCCCCACCCCTTGCCAGTTCAGTTCAAGGATGCTCCTGGAATCCCTTCTCCCATTTAAAAATACCATCTTTTGGGAAATACAGGTGGCTTACATGGCTCAGGGTCACAGCTCAGCTGTAGGTGTCGTGGAGTCCGGGTGCACTGCTGTCCTACTCCTGGCAGACTGTCCTTTCCTCTGACCACTGCCCACTGGTCCAGCATTGCACCTGGTCCCTTTACTCAATGACTTGCGTGTGCGTCTGTGAACCTGGCCAGGTAGGGACACGCAGCGCCAGTCACCGGCGCTAGGCTGCTTCTCACGCAAGGAGAGGCTCGGTGCTTGTATCCTTGCCATGCAGTCCCCAGGGCCCAGGTGCCCAGGAATGCTCTGGTACCCAACCCCCAACCAGGCTGGCCAAGGCGAGGAAAGAGAGCAAGTTTCTATGCGTGCTCCATTTTTAAAGTCCCAGCCCAAAATCCCACCTGCGTAGGAAGCACATAGGAGGGTGTTTTTTCCCTGCACAAACATTTCTCTAGCTGGGTGCATGGGCGCAGTGTCTCTGCCTAGAGCCAGGCAGACTGCGCAGGCTCCATGCAAACTTCCTTCTGCAGTGTCACTCCACGCCTCTCGTTGCCAGGGCAATGCGCACTGGCGCTAGTTTGTTTACTGTTGCTTGGGCTGTAGGGAATCACCGGGCTGTTGCTTCAATCTCTATTCGCGGGGTTTCCTCTGGTCTCTCTTCTCCAGGAAGTGCAGCCTCTCACCCTGGATCCCGGTTCCCCCACCAGCGATCTGATCAGACTTCTCTGTTACAATACCACGGTCGTCAAAGCAGTTATAAATATAATTTTTAAAATATAATAATTTTATAATTATAAAAATTATACATGCCTGAATTAGCTATTCCCCAAACTTATCATCTGTTCCCCAAACATATGGGACTGTATTAATAATAATAGGTTCCCTGACATGCACCAAACCAAACTGAATTGGAATCTATTCTGGAGGAAAGGCATAAAAGTGACTTTATCAAACATCCCAGGTGATTCTTACCATGGGGGAAAGTTTGGAGAAACAAGTATCTTTAGTCGGTGTTTAGATATGAAAAGTTACACAAGAGACTTAAATTTAAATAAGCATTCTCTGAACCTTAACTAGTTTTACCACAATCTCAGTATTATAAGATTTTCCTGAATCATTTATTCTTTGAGAAATGTCCCCCGTTACTGACCTTAAACAGTGCTCTGCTGATTCACATGGATGCTGCCTGACTGAAATTCAGAATAGTCTCGCAGAAGGAAAAAGTTTTCCTAAAATGTGAGCAGTAATTATTTTTATACCTATGGACTTCAAAAAAAGACTCTATTAACCGTAGTTTTAGGCATTTATGGTATGTCTAGCCATTTGTCTTCTGCCTATTACTTTATATGCAGGTGATTTCAAAAAGGAATAAAAATTCCTAGACATATTTTAATTTTGTCACATACAGGCTTAGTCTATGGATATAAGTATAAAAGAATATAATTCAGGCCTTGGCCAGTATGACTCAGTTGGTTGGAGTGGTATCCCATAAAAGGTTGCTAGTTTGATTCCAGGCAGGGCACACACTTAGGTTGCGGGTTTGGTTGCTGGTCAGGGCTCATGCAACTGATGAATGTTTCTCTCCATCTCTTTCTCCCTCCCTCCCTTCACCTGTCTCTAAAATCAGTAAGTATGTCCTCAGGTAAGGATTTCTCTTTTCTAAAAAAAGGATATATTTAGTCCATTAATCCATTTTTAAAATACAGCATTTAGCCCCGGATGGTGTGGCTCAGTGGATTGAGTGCTGGCCTGTGAACCAAAGGGTTGCCAGTTCAGTTCCCAGCACATGCCTGGGTTGCAAGCTAGGTGCCCAGAAAAATTGTGGGGGCACTCCAGAGGCAACCACACATTGCTGTTTCTTCTCCCTCTCTCCTTCCCTTCCCCCCTCTAAAAATAAATAAATAAAATCTTTCTTAAAAAACAGCATCTGTATTGGGATTCAAAATTCCTTTTGCTTTAATCTATTAGGATAACATTTTGAGACAGAAAACTGTACTTGAACAATTAAAATAAAGCTAAAATTAAATTACATAAAAAATATAACATTTGATTTTTAACCATTCTCTGAATAACTCATAAAGTGTCACAACTCTCAAAGAGCTAGTACATCTAGCATTTCCAAATGACTTAAAATGGCACTAAGAGTTTTGGACACATTTTATAAAAGTCAAATTGCCTTCAATCACATAAAATTGTACTTATGGACTTTTTTAAATAGCATTTTAAAGTCTATAAAGACCTTTTGACACTTCTTTAATAGATGATTTAGGACAGTATTTCCTCAAGCCTGGTGCTGCAGGCTGGGTTCTTCAGAGACAGATGCTTACGTAAAGATGGAGGTACAAGGTGCTCATTTGAAATCAACATTTGAGAAAGCTGGCAGAGAGAAGCAAGGTTGAATATAGAAAAAATCAAAATACAAAGCTGGAGTGACACAGTCTGGGCCACTGTTGTGGGGAAGCTCTGGAGCCAATATTGTCGATCAGAGCTGACATGCATCAAGTTGAAATGGCCAGACCTTATCGCCCCTGCTTCTCCCAGAATCCAGGTTCAGGGTGCTCTGTGAGGATGTGATTTCTGGTGAGCTGGCACCTGCAGATCTGACCTAGAAGGAGCTGACAGTTGGAGGCTGGGCACCAACTCTTTCCTGGAAAGAGGATCTGCACAGCGCAGCTCTGAGTCCATGAGAGAGTTTTCAGAGACAAACAGGTGAATGGTATACATTGCACTGCATAGAGGCAAACATTTAGTACATCATATCCAAGATTTAATGGAGGAGGCCTCCTCCTTAGGGAGGAGGCCAAACTAGTAAATATTTTCTAGTGAATATTTTTTAAAGAAAAATATTAAGTGCAAAAAATTACAGGCAATAAGATATGGCAAAAGTCATGAAGGTAGTCTTCAAACCAGAAACTTCAGCAACATGCTTGTAAGTTAAAAGCTGGACTGATGGTGCTGGTGCCTATTAAAATATAAGTGCTTACTGAATACCTTTTTTAATTTATTGATATTAGAGAGAGGAGCGGGAAGAGAGAGAGTGGAAAAATATTGATTTGTTGTTCTACTCATTTATGCATCCATTAGTTAATTCTTGCTTGTGCCTTGACTGGGGATCAAACCCACAACCTTGGTGTATCAGGGATGATGCTCAAATCAACTGAGCTACCCAGCCACAGTTTGAATGCTTTTAAAAAGACCCCAAATAAATGTTGGCCTCATTTCACATAGAAATTCATCATCAAATACAAAGCTCTTCAGGAAATGACTAATTCAAAAATAAAATATATTTCTTGGCATTTGAATCATGTGACTGTTACCTAGTCAAAAAATTAAAAATTAAATAGAATGAACTGACAAGACACCATTTCAAATATATGCCTTTCCTGTAACAGCACCTGTTGGTATTACTTTGATTCAATTACTGCCAGGTAAGTATGAGAGTTCACTCATACTATGCTCTTTTGTGATAACCACAATTAAATAACCCCCTGGTATTTATAGAGTTGCTCAAGTAAAAAATAATACAATGTACCTCTGCAGTTGCTGTGTTTCTTTGGTGTGTCTTCTGGGTTTCCCAAAGGGAATTTTGCACATGCCACATTGCCTGTATTTTATCCTAAATTCAGTGACAACCTTATTTGAGCCTTCCAGTCAATAGATTATAACTTGTATTGCAATTCTTTGTCCATAAAAACATGGCCTGCATTATAAGAAGAGTTAGCTAGCTATACCATATCCTCAAAATGTGTTTTCATATGAGAACATTAAACTAATTCCTAGAAACGTTGTACACAGAATCATGGACTACTGAGTCCATATATTGAGTAGGAGGAAAAACAGGCACCTTGGTTTTACAACAAATTAACTTGAAGCATAAAGCATTATCAATTTAAATATTATGAACTGGAGATTTTAAAATTATACTTCATTAAAATAACTCACTCATAAACACGACAGAAGCAAGCAAAAAAAGATGGGCTTACTCTTTTTGGAAAAGAATTCCTGAATTACAGCCACATAATATGTTTAACTAAATGTGCCTGTATGTATATTTCTTTCTAGAGCTTTAAAACATAGCTGTTCTATTACCATCCTTAGATCCTGAGAATTTTGCTCTAACAATTATCTTGTACTGAAAGTATCATCAGCTGTTCTGTTCTGGTAGTCTGATTCCCCTTTGTCTGAGTGTGGGTCAAAATGCCATGGTCAGTAAGAGTACCTGCAAAGTGCTAGTGTGACTGAGGCACTAAGTTTTAATTTTAATTAATTTAAATTCAAATAGCAAATTTTGGTTACTGGTTACTATATTGAAGAGCACAGGTTTAGATCCATGATTTCGTGGATATCCAATTTTATCATTCATTCCATATTTATTAGCTAGGATTCTCCTATAAAAAAAGGCCTTCCCAAATGACTTTAAACTAAATTCACAATTTGAAGTGTCATTGGAACACCTAGGTAATGTGATCTACGAAGCAGTATAATGGTTGGTTTGCAATTAAAACTTTTCAGGTATGAGCTCCTCAACCCACCTTTTAATCTCTTATAGGTGACAACGTGGGACATGTTTTCTTCAAGTTCACAACCAGCTTAATGGGAAGGTGGTTTCCCATTAGACTGTCTACATTGGGACTTTGTTTCTGTCATTCTCCTCACCAGGCCTTGAAAATGAAAACTTACGGTTTGGCTAGATACAGGGCAAAAGCAGCTTCATGACTTCATTCATTTTTCTGAGTTCCTTAGACATTGGCCTGATAATTCTTACCATTTTATTAGCTGTCTTACAATTTGCAGATTTTTGAAAACTATAACCATGCTTTTATAGTTTTTCTTAGTGGGAAGTTTTGTCCAATTATGTGTCCCACTCTATCACCAGAGCTGGAAATGAAAGCCCATCCCATATTCTTTAAACCTCACAACATGTCTAAGAAAGAGTTACTATGGTCATATTTCTCTTTTTTCCAGATAAAGCAGATGAGAAACATAGAAGAATCTTGCAAACAATCATACAGCTAGTGTACATTGAAGCCAGATTTTAAGTCCACTTGTTTTACTAAAAGACTTTTCCCTTAACTGCTCAATTATATGACTTAATTAGATTTAAGACTTTCAGTGACTCTTATGAAAATTAACTTAAACTTTTTATTTTGCTTTTTAAAATCATTAAGTAACAATTAACCCAGATGCTAAATAAAAAGTGTTTAAAATATTAGAGAGACAAATGCCATATGGCCTCAATTATATGTGAATCTAATGAACAAAATAAACTGATGAACAAAAAAACCCCAAAGCATGCATACATGGAACAGACTGACAGCTGCCACAGGGAAGCAGGGGGCCGCAACTGGATGAAAGAAGGTGCAGGGATTAGCCAAAGGGCCTATTATATGCATGATGCATAGACACAGACAGCAGGGTGGTGATGGCCAGAGGAAGGGAGGGGCAGGCTGGGTGGAGGTTGGCAAAGGGAGGAAAATGGAGACATCTGTAATAGTAACAACAACAACAAAAAATAAAGTTAAAATAAATAAATAAATAAATAATAGAATGCAGTTTTATTTTTTATGATTACTACCAAAAATGTTCTAGAATTAAACTATGCAATTGAAGTAAATCGGGAGAAGTTAAGATAAAATAGAAAAAGATCACAAACGAAAATATTACCTGTAGTTGACCCTGTTGGTGAACTGCCTGTAGCCCCTTTACCAGTCCAGGTCATCCATCCTCCAGCTGAGTCTTAGCTGCTAAGAACTCACCGCAGTACATTCGCACTGAAACTAGCCTTAAACCAACAGCAGGTGCCACATCTGGCAGTGCCCAAAAGGTTAAGCACTCTGTGTCTGCCCCAACCCCTGTCAGTGGTCACAAGACAATGTGAGGGTATCAATGACCAGTCCTGTTGCCTGAAGGTGGGACAAGTCTATAATGACATTCAGGTTGAGGACAGACTTCAGCTGCATCCACATGTCTCCTTCTTCCCTCCCTCCCTTGTGAATTTCACCCCAACCAACAGCTCTTCCTCAATAAGTCACTTTCACCAGAATCTCTCTCAGGCTCACCTTCTAGGGAACCGAACTAAACACTACTCATCCACTTCTTCCCTCCGTACCCTTTTCTCTTCCACAAAAGCTCTAATTGAATAGAAGTAACTACTGTGACTTTTCCAGCCACGTTGAATATGGTCAGACAAGCATTTTGTTTCCAGAGGTTCTCGCTAAAATAGTGTCCTCAAGGAGAGTGTAATGGTGGGGACAAATGGCGATGGAAGGAGACTTGACTTGGGGTAGTGAACACGCAATATAATATACAGATGACATATCACAGAATTATTTACCTGAAGCCTGTGTAATTTTATTAATCAATGTCACCCCAATAAATTCAATAAAATAGTGCTAATTAAAAGAAAAAATAATAAAAAATAAAAGGTGGCCTTCACATTGTAGCCTTCATTTTGAGAAAATTGAACATTCAGTTCTACATCTTTCTTTCTATGCCTTTTTCCTACCCGAGGATCTGAATTGTGTGTAGATGCTCTTTTCCGGGGGTTGTACTGTGTTTTGCGTGCACTGTTGTGTGGTCCAACACAAGTTAGTCACTGACATGAGTATTCTCCTCTCTGTTTCCCATAAATATAACTACGTAAACATACTATGTACTTTACAAATTATATATATTTAGCATTGGCTTCTACTCACAATGAGCACAATTCATATACTTATCTTTAGAAGGCAGAAATAGAGCACTTATCCATGAATGATAACTGCTAAATTGTAAATGACCTCACTAGAGATTTAAAAAAAATAATACTCCTGTGGCCTATTAGATTCACTAAAATAGATAAGTAGTTTCTAAATGTCTAATTTCAAGGAAGAGCATTATATAAAGGAAAACATTGTCTCAACCTGTTTAATGATCTCTGAATTTAATTACACTATCAACAGTTTATTAGAAAACATTGGCTTCTATCTTTGTAAAAGCAGAGAATTCCTACTTCAAATAGCGATGCTAAAATTGTGAGGTTAATAGGTATCATTAACAAAAAGGAATAGGGAGGGATCAGATTTGGGTATGTTTATTTATTTAACACCATAGATTATAGTGCTACATTAGATAATACAGTATAAGTAATTCCATTTTATAAATTGGTTCAAGGTGGATTTAAATAATTCACAGTTTAATGAAATAAAATCTAGAAACCCAACACCTTTAGCAAATGACGTAGGAACTCTCTCAGCTTGCACCTTTCTCTTCTTACCCCATTGCCAGCTTCTACTTCACACACGTCCTTCGCTTTTATGAGTCTCTGAAGTTGTTCTGTCCACTGGGTTTCTTCCCGGTGGAGACAATTGTTCTGTCTCTAAGATAAAGGAAGTGCTACTCTTTATCTTAGACCTGCTTTTCTGTTTGCAGCTCTGCCGGCTTGCACTTGTGCGACTGCAGAAGCACACACCTGGACTGGCCAGTTTAACTTTGTGTTGGGGTTTTTTTTTTTTGACAGGTTATATTAGTTTGTAATTTCCAAAGTAAGTAAAAATAGTATAAAGGTTTCTTATATATCCTTTACTCAGATTCCCCAATTGTTAGCATTTCCATGTTTGTTTTACTTGTTTTATTATTCTCTCTGTATATAATTATTTTCTGAATCATTTGAGAGTCAGTTAGACCTAAACTACCTCAGTTAAACCTAAGTAAATATACATACATTATGTATATTTTCTAAAACAAGGACCTTCTTATACCTAACCATAGCATAATTATAAAAAACAATATAAGCAATATTGAATGAATTCTATAATCTTATGTGCAGACTATTCAAAGTTCTCCAATTGTCCCAATAATATTGTTTATGGCAAAAAAAGAAAAAGAAAGAGAGACAGACAGAGAGAGAGGGGAAGGAAAGAAGGAAGGAAGGAAGGGAGGGAAAAAGCCTAAGAAAGAAAATTTTTTCCTGATTTAGGATCCACCTCAAGGTCACACATTGTTTTCAGTTGCCATGTGTCTTCTGTCCCCTTTAATACGTAGCTATGCTTTAGTCTTTTTATGGCTTTCATGAGCTTGATTTTTCTGTGTAGAATCACTCAGTTTGAATTTGTCTGATGTTTCCCTGTGATTAGATTCATAGTATGCATTTTGGGGGCTATATATAATTTGCACTTTGCTCTTGTTATTTAACAACGTGTTTTGTAGCTCCTCCATGTTTTGTAGCTCAGTACAAAAAGTTTCCTTCATTTTTTTGGTTATTATTTCTTCAAACATTCTTTCTGTCCCTTTCTCTCTCTTCTCTCCTTCTGGGACTTCCATTATGTGTATGTTAGTGCACTTCATGCTATTTCACAGACCTCTTCTGTTCATTTATTTTGTTTTAACATTTTACTCATTTATTTTTAAAGAAGGGGGAAGGTAGGGAGAAAGAGAAGGAGAGAAATATTGACCAGGTTGCCTATCCCATGTCCAGAACCTGGGACCTGGCCTGCTACCCAGGCATGTGCCCTGACTGGGAATCGAACCACCAACCTTTGCTTTGCAGGATGTCACCTAACCAACTGAACCATTATGGCCAGGGCTCTGTTCATTTTTTTAGAAAATTCTACTCCTTAGATTTGATCATCTCAATTAAACTATCTTTATGTTTGCCTGCTCAGATCTGCTACTGAACCCCTCAGTGAAATTTTAATTTCAGTTATTGTACCTTTTTTCTTTCTTTTTTTTATAACTCAGATTAAGAAGATTAAGATTCTTAAGTAGCTGATTTCAGGGTCTACTACAGTGGGAAGACTTTGCTGCCTGACACTTCATCAGGCTCTTTAAATGGGTCTTCCTGCTGAGCCTGTTTTTCTAATCCCTTGTGATTGATATACAAGCTGGTGTTGCAGATACCTTGTGTTCCTCTTCTGTGGATCCAGGTATTTTCCCACGAAGTGTAAGAGATCCTTATCACTGTTGTCAGAAGCCACTGTCTGCAGGTCTTTCAGAAGCTTGGTTAACTTGATCTCCATCTCCACAGCAGACTCTAGAGCCTTTATGCCAGTTTCCCAGTTATCTGTATCAGGCCTCTTAATCACCCGAAGGCAGATTTTACCCTCAGGTCTTCTTAGATATCTTAGGAACTGCTTCCCAAATTCCCTCTTCACCTCAGCTTGGTCTTCGAAGAATTCAGGAAAGAGAAGTGCTCCCAAGTCTTCATTGTAATAACAGGCCATAGACAATTAAGCATCACTGATGTGCAGTTTATAAGACACTACGTGATTAATGGCAACCCAACACTCTTCACAGATGAGGTTTTGAACCTGGGATGCCATCTCAGCTTTAGAGAAAACCAGGCATAAACTGTGCTCCAGTTATATTGTACCTTTCATCCCCAGAATTCCTATGTGGCTCCTCTGATCATTTCTTTACTGATATATTTTTTTTATTTTTTTATTATTTTTTAAATTTTTCCCCTAGATTTTATTTATTTATCTTTAGAGGGGAAAGGAAGGAGAGAGAGAGAGAGAGAGAGAGAGAGAAATATCAATGTATGGTTGCCTCTGGTGTGTCCCCTGCCGGGAACTGGCCCGCAACCCAGTCATGTGCCCTGACTGGGAATCGAACCGTGATCGTGTGGTTCGCAGGCCCGCGCTCAATCCACTGAGCTACGCCAGCCAGAGCCTCTTTATTGATATTTTCTATATGGTGAGACATTGTTCTCATGGCTTCCATTTCTGTACATGGTTTCCTTTTGCAGTTTGAGCATATACAAATAGTTAATTTAAAGTTTTATCTGGCCCTGGCTGGTGCGGCTCAGTGAATTAAGTGCTTGCCTTTGAACCGAAAGGTTGCTGGTTCCATTCCCAGTCAGGACACATGCCTGGCTTGTGGGCCAGGTCCCAGGTTGGGGGCATGCAAAAGGCAACCTAATAGTTATTTCTCTCCCTCTCTTTTTTCTCTCTTCCCCTTTCTCTAAACATAAATAAATAAAAACTTAAAAAAAAAAAGTTTGCTCTGGCCAGAGTGGCTCAGTGGTTTGAGCACAGGCTGCTAACCAAAGGGTCGCTGGTTCAATTCCCAATCAAGGCACATGCCTGGGTTGCAGGCCAGATCCCCATTGGGGGCCATGTGAGAGTCAACCACACATTGATATTTCTCTCCCTCTCTTTTTCCCTCCCTCCCCCTCACTCTAAAATTAATCAATAAAATCTTTTGAAAAAATAAAGTTGTATCTGTTCAGTGTCTGCGCTTCATCAGAGACAGTTTGTATCCATTTTCTGTGTATGGGCCATACTTTCTTATTTTCTTCAAGCCTTATAATAATTTTTGTTGGAAAACTGGACATTATTTGAATATTATAATGAATACTATTGAATATTATAAATTCTGGAAATCAGATTGTCCACCTTCCTAGGGTTTGTTATTGCTGCTTGTCCTGGTATTTGTTGTTTGTTTAGTTATTTTTATGAACTATTATTTTTTATTGTGGCAAAATATGCATAACGAAATTTACCATTTTATCCATTTTGAGTGTACAGTTCGGTGGCATTAAGTGCATTCACACTCCTGCGCAGCCATCCCCACCATCCACCTGCAGTACTTTTTCATCTCTCCAAACCGAACTCTGTACTTATTAAACATGAGCTCCTCATTCTGGACTCCCCCTCTCCTAGCCCCTTGAAATCATCATTCTACTCTGTTCTCAATGAATTTGACTACCCTAGATAACTCATGAATTGAACTAGTTTTGTAAAGTTTGTACTCTGCTAAGCTAATAAAAATCTTTGTTAGCTTAATGATCAGCTAGTGATTTCACAGATTTCCTTAAACTCCTGGAAGCAGAGGAAGGAAAGAAGGGAGGAGAAGGGAGGGGAGAGGAAGGGAGAGTAGGAGGGAGGGGAAAAGAAAGATATCCCACTTTTTGCAGATGGGCTGTACGTATATGTGTTTTGTCCTGCCTTCAACACCCAGGAAGGCAATTTACAACTCCGTCTTACCTTACTGCTTGTGCAGAGCCCGAAGGTCAGCCAGAGGTGAGAGCTTAGGGCCTTCTTACCCCTTTTCTGTACGTACACCCAAATCTGGACATGTGCGTGTCTTTCTAGATTGCCAGGAATTTGTGGAAGCTTCTCAAGGCCTTTATTCCTCCAAACATCTCATTCTCCAGCATTTCCTCCCAAACTTTTCATGTTGTCCCTTGTTTGCCTCAACTGTTTTCCTTTGCCCCAAGCTAGCACCTAATAATATACCTTCAAATGTTTTCAAACAATGCCCCCTACACCCCACCCCCCTGTCCCCATTAGGTAGACTGTCCCAATCCTGGGAGAGTTCTGATTTAGGTAAAATAAAGGCAAATCCCCGAGCTGGTCTTCCAGGGACCTGTCAGACAGATCAAAGCAAACAACCACAATTCTTCAAGAGTAAGTTCTCTACTGCTTCCTCCAATAGTACTTCCTCCAGTCCCCGGGATGTGGACTACGGAGTAGGGAATGGGAATGGGGTAAACTGAAATGTCACCAGCAATTTTACTGAGACTCAGCTGTTTTTTTTCTTAATGAAGTTTTCCTTTGATTGTTGAAAGTTTTTGACTGGATTCCAGAGTTCTGAATAAGTCGGCCCTGACAGCTTTTGCCAGCTTATTTGTTGCGTTTGTGAAAGTGCAGATTCACAATGTTCCCTACTTCTGCCATTTTGTTGCTCTCAATCCCTCTCATTATTTAAAAAAAAAGGTACATCATAGAATTCCAGTTAGTGAATGTATATAGTTTACTTAGCCAGGCATTCACTAATGAATATTCGTTTCCAATTTTTACTAATGCAAACAATTCTCCAATGAGTATCATTGCAGCTTATTTTGCATGTATGCAATTAAATCTATAGGAAAAACTCCAGAAGTGGAAATGCTGCAAGAGTATATGCATTTTTGTAATTTTTATAGCTATTGCCAAAGTGTATGCCACTTTATACTCCCACAGAAAGTTCCTGTATTCCCAACAATCTACTCAATAGAATCTGTTATCAAATGTCTGTGTTTTTGTAATCTAGTAGGCAAAAAGTGGGATTTAAGAGGGTTTCTTAAATTTAAATCATTTTTATTTTTCCATTACAATTGACATACAATATTATATTAGTTTCAGGTGTACAACCCAGTGATTACACATCACATAACTTAGTAAGTGATCATCCTGATAAATCTTGTACCTATTGGACACAGTACATAGTTACTAGCATATTATTTACTATATCCCCTAGCTGTACTTAACATTCCCATGATTATTCTGTAATAACAACTTGTACTTATTTTTTTATTTATTGATTTTAGACAGAGAAAGGAAGGGAGGGAAGAGAGATAGACGCACACATTGATTTATTGTTCCCCTTGTTTATAAATTCATTGGTTGATTCTTGTATGTGCCCTGATCAGAGATCAAACCCTAAACTTTGGCATATTGGGAAGATGCTCTAACCAATTGAACTACCCAGACAGGGCCCAATTTGTACTTCTGGGTTTTTTTTAAAGTATATTTTATTGGTTATGCTATTACAGTTGTCCCATTTTTTCCTCCCCTTTATCTCCCCTCTGCTCTGCATCCCCTCTCCCTCCAGCATCCCCTGACCCCTTATTTCATGTCCATGGGTCGTACATGTAAGTTCTTTGGCTTCTCTATTTCCTATACTATTCTTAACCTCCTCCTGTCTATTTTATGCCTACCAACTATTCTTCTTATTCCCTGTACTTTTTTACCCCTATTCTCCCCCTCCCCACTGACAGTCCTTCACATGATCTCCATTTCTGTGATTCTGTTCCTATTCTAGTTCTTTGCTTAGTTTTTGTTTTTGTTTTTTAGGTTCTCTTCTTGATGGTTGTGAGTTTGTTGTCATTTTACTGTTCATAGTTTTGACTTTCTTCTTCTTAGATAAGTCCCTTTAAAATTTCATATAATAAGGGCTTGGTGATGAAGAACTCTTTTACTTTGACTTTATCTGGGAAGCACTTTATCTACCCTTCCATTCTAAATGATAGCTTTGCTGGGTAGAGCAGTCTTGGATGTAGGTCTTTGTCTTTCATGACTTGGAATACTTCTTTCCAGCCCTTTCTTGCCTGCCTGTAAGGTCTCTTTTGAGAAATCAGCTGATAGGCTGATGGAAACCCTTTTGTGATTGTCCCCTTATCTCTTGCTGCTTCTAGGATTCTCTCCTTATCTTTAATCTTGGGTAACATACTTATGTTGTGCCTTGGTGTGTTCCTCCTTGGGTCCAACTTCTTTGGGACTCTCTGAGCTTCTTGGACTTCCTGGAAGTCTGTTTGCTTTGCCAGATTGGGGAAGTTCTCCTTCATTATTTTTTCAAATAAATTTTCAATTTCTTGCTCTTCTTCTTCTCCTTTTGGCACCCCTATGAATTGGATGTTGGAATGACTAAAGTTGTCCCAGAGATTCCTAAGCCTCTCCTCACTTTTTAAAAGATTTTATTTCTGTATCTTTAAAGAGGAAGGAAAGGAAAGGAAAGAAATATCAATGTATGGTTTCCTCTCATGAGTCCCCTGCTGGGAACTGGCCTGCAACACAGGCATGTGCCCTGACTGGGAATCAAACCGCGATTGTGTGGTTCGGCAGGCCTGCACTCAATCCACTGAGCTACACCAACCAGGGCTATCTCCTCATTTTTTTGAAGTCTTGTTTCTTCATTCTATTCCACTAGGATGTTTATCTCTTCCTTTTGTTCCAAATCGTTGATTTGAGTCCCAGTTTCCTTCCCTTCATTGATGGTTCCCTGTATATTTTGCTTTATTTCACTTTGTGTGGTCTTCATTTTTTCCTTCATTTTGGTATTAAATGGAAAATACCATTGGTATTCTGATAATTTCAAAATTTATATCCTCTGAGCTTCAGGCTTATGTATACAATTCCTCACTCCACATTTCTACTAGGGTGTGTAACTGGCAGCTCAAATTTATTATATTTAAAACTCATAGCTCTCCAGAGTGTTATTCTCTGAGACTTTCTTATCCCACTAAATAGCTGTTCTATCCTTTTAGTTGTTCAGGCAAATGGTTTTAGAATTTACCTTAACTTTATTCTCCCACACTACAAAACCAATTCATCAGAAAATCATTTTAATTCTTCTTTCAAAATACTGTACATGCAGAATCTGACCATTTCTCACCACTGCTATCATCACCATGCTGGTTCAAATCATTATCTCATCTGAGTTATGGCAGTAACTTTCAAATTGGTCTCTTTGTTTCTATTATCACCCCTTTATAATCTCTAGCATTTGTAGAGCTTGGGCCAAGAAAATGGACGCCCATATTGCAATCATTTTTTAAAATGGTAAATAAAAAACATAAATATCTTCTACTTTCCTGTGTTGACAAATATTTATCTACAAAGACCCGAGAGACCAGTACAAATTTAGAATTCCTGGGCTCCTCAAGAACTGTCAGAGTTCTTGCCAGGAAGTAAGAGATGTGGAGATAAGTTTCCTGGCCACTAGCCTGCAGCCTGCTCTTCTTCTGTTCCCAGATCTGGCTCCATTCCCCACTGCAAGGAGCGCTGTTTTCATGCATATGGACACTGCAGTCTGCATGTCCATGCTCCATCCATATCCATTGCAAACAGCCACCGGGTTGGCAACTCTACAGCCTGAGGGTATGCTGTAGAGTGATGTGATCCACTCTTGGAAGAGCAAATCAACAGGGGACGACTTTGTAGTTCCTGGAAGAGGACTTGGGCAGTCTGGGCAAGGAATTCCAGGGTTCTGGCTACTTGGAGTATGATCTAGAAAGGGAGATTGTGGCCAGAGGAGGCCCGGAATAGAGCCCTCAAAAATAGTTCAAGGCAGGGGCCTTTCTTATTTGGGTGTCAGGCCAGACTCCCCTTTACTGCCCATAAGGGGAAAGGACAGAAGCAAGAAGGCCAGTCAGGAGGACACAGTAGCCAGAGTGGTTCTTTGACAATGTAAGTCATTCCACTCTTATTCTCAGAAACCTCCACTGGCTTCCACCTCAGGCAGAGGAAAAATCGGTCTTTACAATATCTAAAAGGCTCTCTGAGACCTGGCTAGTTAGTCCTCAGCCACCTTGCCCGGCCGATCTGATTTATACTCCTCCTCCTCTCGCTTACTTGTCTCTGTCTACACTGGCCTCCCTTGTTGCTCTTCAAACAGACCAGGCATCCTCCCACCCTACAGACCTTTGAGCTCACTCATCCCTCTGTCTCCAACCCCTTGCCTCAGATATCTATGGGGCGTATTCCCTTCTTCCTTCATGCCTTTATTCAAACATTGCCTTCCTATTGAAGGCAATGACCTCTTTATTTTTTTAAATGGTTATCATTTTTGTGCTTTCTTTAAAATTTTTTAATATATTTATTTATTTATTTCTAGAGAGAAGGGAAGGGTGGGAGAAAGAGAGGGAGAGAAACACTGATGTGAGAGAGAAACATTGATTGGTTGCCTCTTGAACTCATCCGGTCTTGGGATCAAACCTGCAACCCAGGCATGTGCCCTGACTGGGAATCAAACCACTGATCCTTTGCTTTTCAGGACATCACCCAACCAACTGAGCAACACCAGTCAGGGCCATGACCTCCTTACTCAAAATCTTTCTGTCCCTTCCCTATTTTATTTGTTTTCATAGCTATTATCACCATCTCACATAGATATAATTTTACCTGTCACCAGTCTCCCTGCTTTAGAATATAAGCTCTATGTGGATTGGGATTTTATCTGTTATTTATTTATGCATATCCAGCTCTCCAAACATTGTATAGCCTATACAAGGGACTCGATGTATAACTTTGAATTAATGATTACAAACTGTTTTCAGTTTTTTTTATTTCAATACAGTGGTGCATAGAGACCCAAAGTAAAAATGTGTCATTGCTTATTAACATAGTACCAATTTTGTGGCTGGTTAAACAGAAATAAATTAGCATGTAGTTAAGCTTAGCCCTATAAAAATTGCAGTCTCATATTTTATGTAGATGCCCATCTTCATTCTGATATTTTAAGTTTAGGAAATTTAATTTTTGATTCTGCCAAAACCAAAATAGTGTCTTACAGATAGTATCTGAAACTTTTCATGGTTTCATTAATACCATTTCCATATTTTTTGAATATTTACTTCCTAATATTTCACAAATATTAGAAAGGCTACAGAGAATGTTTTGGTGAATAAAGGACTGTTTCTTTAGTAGTATAGACTCCCAGAAAAGGACTTATTAAGTACCAATTTATACTATTATACACCTGAGATATAAAAGTGAGTTATCATTTTATTTCCTTAGATTTTATTTATTTATTTATTAGAGAGAGGAAAAGAGAAGGAGAAAAAGGAAAGAAACATCGATGTGCCATAGAAACATTCATTGATTGCCTCTTGCACACCCCCAACTGGGGATCTGGCCCACAATGCAGGCTTGTGCCCTGCCTGGGAATCAAACCTGTGATCTTTCAGTTTGCAAGGTAGCACTCAATCTACTGAACCACACCATCCAGGGCTGGTCTCTCATTTTTAAATATGCCTTATATTTTTGTATTTATTGATTTTGGAGAGAGAGAGGAAGGGGGAGAGAGATAGAAATACCAATTTGTTGTTCCACCTATTCATGCATTCATTGGTTGCTTCTTATATGTGCCCCGATTGAGGATTGAACCTATAACCTTTTATTTATTGGGATGGTGCTCTAACCAACTAAGCTATCTGGCTAGGGCCTAACTATACATTTATTAAAATTTTTAAGAAAGATTTTATGCATGTCCCAACTGGCGACCTGGCCTGCAACCCAGGATGAGCCCTGACTGGGAATGGAACGGGTGACCTTTTGGTTTGCAGGCTATTTCTTAATCCACCAGGGCCATAGCCAGGGCTATGCATTTTTTTGTTGTTTGATTTTTGATTAGCATATACTAAAAAGAGCAAAATGGTAACTGAAAATTTGCTCTGTACTAGAGGCTGTGCTATTTTATAAAAAACATCACGTCTGAGCCCATTATTACTTAGTACATATGGACTGAATGTTTTTGTCCTGTCTAAATTAATACATTAAAACCCTCATCCCTGTGCAGCTCAATTTAAAGTCAGGAAGTATTTAGGTTTAAATGAGGTCATAAGATTGGGTTCTCATCAATAGGATTAGTGTCTTTATAAGAAGAGGCACCAAAGAGCATACCATGTTAGGACATGCCAAGAAAGCACCACCTCCCCTCCAGGAAGAGAGTCCTCTCACCAGAAGTCGAATTAGCCTTGGACACCTAGCCTCTAGCTGTGAGAAAATAAATTTCTATTAAGACATCTAGTCTGTGGAATTTTTTAAAAATAAGTACATGCAGATTATTAAGTGCGTTTATTTTATTTTTTAAAATATTTTATTTATTTATCTTTAGAGGGGAAGGGAAGGAGAGAGGGAGAGCAACATCAATGCATGGCTGCCTCTTGTGCATCCCCTGCCGGGAACTGGCTTGCAACCCAGGCATGTGCCCTGACTGGGAATCAAGCTGTGACCCTTTGGTTCACAGGCCTGCTCTCAATCCACTGAGCCACACCAGCCAGGGCTGTGGAATTTTGTTATGGCAACCCTAGCGGTCTAACACTGTACTGTTGCTATTATTATATAACAAATGAGGACACAGGCAAAAAGGCATTAGGTGAGTTGCTGATATGTGGCAGAGGCAAAACTTGAACCCAGACAATTTTTACTACGTTTGTTCTATCTAACCAACAAGATTCTCTGTCATGTCCTTCATTCATTTTATCTATGAAGGGTCTTATCTTAATGGTTACTTTTATTGAATATTGAGTAGATAATTACATAATAGAATAAATATAAAACAAATATAAGATTTCCAGAATGGCTATATAACAAACAACTTTCTGGTTTGAAGTTCCCTATACACCTTTTTCTCTAGAAATTTCTCTAGGGATTCTAATTCCTTTCTCTCTTAAAGGGAAATTTGTGCTTCTCACTTTTTGCTTCTTCTTAGAGTTTTATTATATTTGTATTTTTAACTGTATTTGTAGTATAATGTTTGGTTGTATATGTTTTGAAATTTTATAGAAGGAATTTTACTATTTTTTGTGACTCACTTCTTTTTACTCAACATTATGATCTTGAGATCCATCTATGTTATTTTATGTCTTAAATTGTTTAATGAATTTCTATGTACTTAAAGATACCAAGTCTTTGTCTTTTTAAAATGTGTTATTTTTCCACATTTGGAATTTGTCATTTTAGTAGAAATCATTAATTTTTCTTTTGTGATTTCACCTATTGCTTTTAACATAAGCCATCTTTCCTTTTTCAGATACTCAATTCTAGTCACTTCTCTTTCTTCAAAATTAGGTCATTAAAAATGTTGTCATTCATTGTAAATTAAATCTAAAGCCAAACTAGTGATTTTCTCAGCCCTACCTCAGGATATTCCTTTATCAGATTATTTTAATCTTTTCAGCCTTTACAAATAATTTACACTATTTAGTAGGGGTGGCGTTCAAAGGTGTGTTAGCACCTGCACAGAGTGAGGAGGGTGTAGAACGCAGGGACTGTGATGTTGGTCAAGGAGTGTTACGGTGGGATGGGTGATGAGTGAGTCTGCCCTGGGGGGAATGTTTAATATTGCACACTGAAGGAGATATGGCAACTAATTGTAACATGATTTGGGGCCTGGTTCTTTTGCTATAAAGGACATTATTGGGATGGGGGGGACTTTAATGGGATGTGAGCATTAGAAGATAGCAATATAATGTTAATTTCCAAATTTTATCATAATTTATATATGTTATTATTTATTTATATATTAGGAAAATGTCCTTGTGTGTTGGAAATATTCACTGAGGTATTCGGAGTTTAGAGGGGACAATGTTGATAGTTTGCTCTCAAATGATTTAGGGAAAAAATTATTGTAATATATTTGCAACTTTTCTGTAAGTTTGAATTTGTTTCAAATTAAACAGTTTTTAAAAATACTTTACATAATGATCACATTTATCTTGAACCATTAAAAAGATACTGGCACTATTAAGCTCTTTCAATTCAAAGTACAATTGAATTCTTGGTATGGTTTCCAGTTCAAAGAATAGGCAGTTATTTTTCCTTCAGCCTGTTCTTGTACACAACAGTGAAGAAAAATATAGCTTATGCTAAGTTTTACTGAACAAGGACAAAAACTTATTCTTTCTTGAATATCTTATTAGGTAATTTGTCATTTAGCATGTAATATATACTTTAAAAATACACTCCATTATTCGACTTTGTGTGGAACTGGATTTGACTCTTTGACTCTTTCCATCATTACATTGTTATTATTTTCAAACATACAAAAATAGAAAAAAATCATTGAACAGTGGTATTCATCTATCTATCTATCTATCCATCCATCCATCCATCCATCCATCCAGTTAGTTTTAGTTTATCCAGGCTGGTATACGAAAAATACTACGGATGGGGTGGTTTAAACAATAAACATTTTTTTTTCTCAGGATTCTGGAGTCTGGACGTCTGACATCAAGACACCAGAAGATTTGGTGTCTGGTGAGGGCCACGTGCTATTCATAGAATGCAGTCTTCTCATCAGAAGGGGTGAGAAAGGGGATTATGTGTCAACATATGAATTTCTGGTGCGTGGAGCATTCAGTCTGTGGCATCTATTTTTGTTGAAACATTAGCAATCAATTTGCACACTTCATAACACTTAACTCCTAAATACTTGAACACAAATTTTCTAACAATAAATATATTCAACATAATCTCAAAGTATTAATTATCCACAATTAATACTTTGTTCTAGATTGTCTAAATACTTTGTTCTAAACTGTTCTAGACTGTCTTTTATAGCTGCATTTCAGGGAATCAAGATTTGCACTCTTTGTCAGTAACTTCAAGGAAGGGATTAAAGGAGCAAGACCGCGGTGCACTCATTTTTGCGCCCGATGGTGTAGGGTATGTATCGCAGCAGAGAAGGGGCTTTGTGATTAGTGACTGGTGCCCAGAAGCCATTTCAGGGTAGATACAGGAATTGGAGGTTGGTAGGTAGGTAAGGAAAGGCAGGCTCATCCAGACCCCTAGTAAAGACTGACTTCCAGGCTAACAAATCAACAGTACATCAGGAGCTAGCCAAATGTAGGGGTCGTCAGCTGCCGCCAGAGGGCGCGAGCCCCGCGGGCAGGAATCCACGGGGCCTGCGGAGGCGGGCTGGCGGGCGAGGCGCGCCAGGGGTGGGCGCGGGGCGCACGGTTGGTCGCCCCCTCCCCTCACGGGCGCGCGTGCGCGGTACCGCGGCGGGCGGCGGAGGGAACCGCGATGGAGGGCCCTCTGACTGTCCGCCAGGTAAGTGGCGCCGCGCTGGGTCGGGCTCCCCAACGGTGGTTTACCAGTTCTTTTCGCGACGGTTTTTAAATCCTTTCACGTTATGGTAACTCATTTCTCCCTTTCCTTTTCCTGGTGCTTTTTGGAGTATTGTGGAAAGTTGTTACCGAGGACACGGTTTCCTGTGCTTCCTGCGAGCCAGTGCCCTCGGGGCCACGGCGGGAAGGTCTGCATCTCTGTGGGCGTGGAGTGCGGGAATGTGGTCCCGAGCTGTCCTATTCCAGACGTCTCTGCCTCGGATCCGCGGACTCAGGCTCCATGACCTTGATTCTGACCCACGTCACGTTGGTCCAGTCTCACCCACTTCCCTTAACTGTCAGCTCTTGATGAAAGGGCTCAGACTAGAGAGTTTAAATCACTGTGCTGCCGACCACGTCTTTCTGGTTTCAAGTAGTTTTGTTTAGTACCTTCTTTGGTAAACGGAAGAACTTGTTGGTTAATCCTCAGAGTGAAAGCCTACTTTTGTTGCAGGAGTACATGTATTTCCCAACACTATCTTCATTACTTTTACGTTGGTTTGGGGTATATATTTTACTTTCAGAGAATTGCAACCAATGCAATACGTTTTGAGTAATATTTTACAGTTTACAAAAACGGTGGAAACACTCAAATAGTTGTTAAGTGAACAAATGATAAATGTACTATTTCAGTTGATTATCAACATATTACTATGAAACAGGAAAGTTAGATATTCATGAACTTAATCAGTTACTCATTCAACTACAAGGGTGGGCAAAGTAAGTTAAATTACTTGCATCATTACCTAAACGATAAATAATAAGTAAATGTATGAAACGATAACAATAATAGTACAAATAATACAAATAAATAATATATAATAAATATGTAAGAATAAACTGTTTTGTGTACTCAAAACTATAAACCTACTTTCACGCCATCGGGATATGTCTCTGGCACTGGGTGTATGGGGTAAGACGGTGTGGAACACAGACATGACACGCTGTCCACGAGCTTATTGTCTAGACTAGACAGAATTAGTACTCCTGCTGTAGAGTGGAGAAAAGAGAGTTAGAGAGATTGTGTGACAGCTAATGACCACACAGCTAAATAAGTTAGAAAGGATTTTCTGGTGGCCACTCTACCAAGCCAGAATGGACCCCCATCCAAAATTTGATTTTGATGTAGAAAGTAATGATGCCACACACACATACCACAAAGGTATGAAGAGGTTTATCACTCAGTTATAAAGGCTTATTACTTATGTGCTCACGCAATGAAAAGGGAAGAACAGGGCAGTCTCAAGCAGATCTGAATGACTTGAAAGGGCAAGGAAAGGAGACTGGCCCCAGGTTTTTATTGTGGTTAGGAGGTGGGGTCCAGTGTGAGTGGAGAGGGCTTGCCCAGTTTGACTCTCCTGCCCACACCAAAGGGAAGAGCACCAAAGGGAACATGCCCATTTGAGGGACAGAAGAGGAAGAAGGAGGGGTGAGGCTTAAAAGCTGTCAGCAGGCAAACATAAACAAAAATTGAATGAGGCTCCTTGTTATAATTCATCCCTGATGTTTGATGACAGAAGTGTACCATTTTTCATTTAGTTGAATTTGAACTTGCTTATGAAAGGCATCATGGCTGTCTGTGAGGCCTGTAGCCTGAAGCTAGTAAGGAAGATGACAGTTCCGCTGAATGCCTTGTTCAAGATCCCAATGATGATTTTGAGAAATAAAATGAGTGCCTTGGTCACTGTGAGTAATGTTTGGAACTGTGATGGGGATAAGGAGTGTATTGGCAACAGCTGTTGTTATGGTTTTAATATATATAGAGAAATGTGTGACCTTGGTTTATATTTTGAGTATCTGGAAAGCAACAGAGTTCTTTACCCCACAGGGCACAACTCTTAGGCAATGGCCCAAGAGTCTGTAAAAATGTGCTGATGGCTCCAGTTGTTGACCAGAGTATTCACTGTTAAGATGACTGTGCGAAGGTTAGCCAGTTGTATTGATCCTTGGGTTCTTTCCTTCATCAGGGACATTCTGGTTAGGGATAAGAGGCAGTAGGTCTCCAGCGAGTTTCATCTTGTGCCATGGAAATGATGCTGTCCACCCAACAGCAGGTTTGTCCATTAAACTTCAAATAGGAGTTTGAATAGTACAAACTGCTATTGCTGTTTACTCAGTTGAATGCAAGTTGCTCCTCAGGTAATCAAAGGGTTTAGAAAGCGCTGACCTCTCCCAATACCATGACATCTGATAAGGGAGTAAAGGCCCTGGCTGGTGTGGGTCAGTGGATTAAGCAATGGCCTGTAAACCAAAGGGTCGTTGGTTTGATTCCCAGTCGGGGCACACACCTGAGTTGTGGGCCAGGTCCCCAGTGGTGGATGTACGAGAGGCAACCACACATTGATCTTTCTCTCCCTCTCTTTCACTCTCCCTTTCTCTGAAAATAAATACATAAAATCTTTTTAAAAAGATAATAAGGGAATGAGGACAAGGAAGACCATGTCCTCCTGTAGGCAGTTGCAAGGTGTTGCTTTCAGCATGGAAGGCATAACTAGCCCCTGGTGATGGACAGTCACAGGCTTTATTTCCCACAGAGTCCTGTATGCTGCCAGTACTTGCTGCTCTAATGGCGTATAGTATGGAGCTGAGGAGATAGTTTCTCATGTCAGAAGCCTGTGGACAACTTATGGACATTATGGGGTAGTTGCTTCCCATGCCAATAGTTACTCTGTAGAGTTTAAGCCCCAAGATTAAGTTGAGTTTGAATTAACCCTTTGCTGTGCCACACAGGTGCCTTGGGAGCTTTTTCCCTGTAACCCTGATCAGGATTTTTATTAAATGGAGAATAGGTGGCAGCAGCAACAGCAGCAGCAGAACTATGTGCTCTTGTCTTGGCTGCTCTCCCTCCCCCTCCACACCTCTCCTCCTCTCCTCTTTTTTTTTTTTGACTCTATAACTGCTCTTTCATGAGTGACCACCTGATGGGCCCATGTCTTGCACAGGATGTAGCCTTTTCCCTGAGCACTCTATATATTGGGGGCCAATGCCTGGTTGAGACATCTGATTCATTTATTTTAACTTTATTGTTTTAATAAACCAGAATTAATGTATCAATTTCCTTATCAATGGACAGTAAGGTTATTTGCAGTTTTTTAGTGTTAAAAAAACATTGCTGACTCCACATACCCATTAAATTGCCGTAATGTAGTATATCTACCCATTTAAGAGTCTACTAGGCATTGAATATTATTTTCCAAAGAGGTTGAACCAATTGTCACTCCCATTTTTTTGTTTTCTGTTCAATTATTTCTCTAGCTGACTGAACTACTAGAGAGTAAGGACACTGTTTTGTTCACTTTTGAATCCCTAGTGCCAAATAAGCTACCCAACAAATAGTAGTAGTTGGAAAATGCTTGTTGTGTGTGTACCTGTATGAACTATGGAAGCAAAAACATACTAATTACTGTTTTCTAGAAGCTTAAATATTGTCCTTTTCAAGTTAATTTACATATTTTGAACATTAACTCTTTTCTTTTTAAAATGGGCATTTCTCAATAAGTGATTTAAATTGATACTTGTTTCCAGGTAATAAATGAAGAAGATTCCAGCTTTGCCATCGAATCACAGGAAGAATTAGAGGAAAATGCTAGTCCAGTTGTGGATGAGAATAATGTAGTGTCAGCTAAAAAACAGGGGCCACATTTACATAACTGGAGTGGTGACTGGAGCTTTTGGGTAATGTTTTTTCTTATATCTTTATTTTAATCTTAAATGCAAATTTTTATAAGTCTACAGCAATACATATATTATTTATAATATTAGCTTCTAGATTTTAATTATTTGCTTTAGTCCAGAGTCCCTAAGACATTTCTGATTATGCTCTCCTTTGGCCACTAGAATGCACTGTTGTCTGGTTTAATGGAGTGGAATCATCTGCTTCAGTTTCCCTGGGAGCGAACTACCCCACAGAATTAGATTCCGCTTACACTGTTGTTCATTGTATTGGCAAGAGACTAACGTTGTACAGAAACCGTATTTCTAGATGTTACTGAGAAGCCAGCTATTTTACATAATTTTGATTTCAAGAATTAGTTCCTGTACCTAAAAGGAAGTTGAACTATTTTTGACCTGTAGTCTGTAGTGATTGTGAGATAGGTTTTAAAGTTAGGCATTTCGTGTTCTCTTGCACTGTGCTCATTAGGCTGTGTAACCCGGATATGCCTCAGGTTTCCTCACTGTACAGTGAGACTACTGCTTATTGAGTAGGCGCATAGAGTCTTTTGGTAAGAACGTTTGTTTTTTCATGTGATTGCTAGCACGAATTATATTAAAGGACTCATTCTAAATCCAACAGTTCCTATGAGATTTACGGACCATTTGATAGAATAATGCACCTACAAGTGAAATTTATATGAGATTATGAGGCATATATGTTCCAATATTAATTCATTAGAACACTGATCTCTTGAGGATTAGTTACACTTGGTAATAGAATTTCTAATAATTTTAGGGTAGACCAAAAAAGACATATTATTAACAGGTTGTACGGATTAATACAAGTACCTTCATTCTGTTTATAAGTAGCAGCTCAGTTGTTGAATGTTATTGAATGTTCAGATGAGTAACAGGTTTTTACTTTCTATTAAGAAGCAAAATATTTTATTACTAAGAAATAAATGAAAATAACTACACCCTAAAATTATATCTATGTTGATTTTATTATTTTTGGTCACATTCAGAGAAAGTTAGTGAATGTTAAAGTATTTTGAACTTTGTGCACTCTGAATTTTATAGCTTATGTTACAGATTGGGAACCTTTATATTTCTAAGGGCTGTGTACAGGCCTAAAGAGTTACTGTGGTTACTCCTGGCAGACTTGGTGCAAGAAACAGGGTAAAGCAAGAAAAGGAAAAAGCAGGGGAGTGAAGATTTAGAAACAGAAGGAGGGAGGGGGAAGAAGCTCTGTGTTCTGTAGCTCTGTAACTTGAAGTGTAGAATGTGGAGCTAGAATATTGGTGTCACATGTCAGTTGATTAAAAATGCAGGATCCTGGGCCCAACCTCAGACCTCCTGAGTCAGAATCTTCATTTTCACATTTCCTAGGGATCTGTATGCACATTCAAGTTTGAGAAGCATTGGTTTACAGTGTTGAAGGCTGTTTTAGGTCCCTATGCTGATTGTAAGCACTTTATTTTGAGGAATTTTTATAGGAATTTGTATGAAATATACCTAAAGACAAATACAACTTCTCAGAAGTTTTACTGACTTTTCCAGAGGTCACTTACCCAGAAATTGGAACTATCAGAACTCAGAGGCAAGCAAAAATAAAAAAGAACCTGAATATCTAAATCAAAAGTTCATGCTGAAGAATGCATATATTGTAAAGGGAGAATTTCTCAAGTCTTCCTTTGGAATTTAATATTTTTTTGACATGTTTTTATTAAGCCTAAGAAATAAGTTGGTTTCCACTATTTAGTTGAATAGACTGTTGGCAATAAGGGGATTATATGATGACAGCACAGAAAAGAAGCAAGAAATGGCAGCAGAAGCTCAAAAAAGATAGTAGTAATCTTTGCCTCCTAATGTGGAGGCCAGAGGTCTGTGCAGATGAGTTAGCCCTAATGCCCTAGTACTTACTGTAGCTCGTAGAAATGATGATTAAGAAATCTGGAAAATAATGCCCTGTTTTTCTCTGCCATTTTATTATTTTTATTTCTTTCTCTTTTCTGCTATTTTAAATTCACCTACTTCTACCCACTGACTCTATCATGTCACTATTTCCATGTTCTCCCAGCAATAAAGTAGGAATTGAATGAGGGCAGTGAAATGGTGGAGTTCACTGAGGGATCCAAAATGTACACAAGGAAGACCAGTAGCAGTAAAGGGAAAATATCCATGAGGCACATGACCTGGCCCTTAAGCAAGAGTTAAAAGAATGTCAGAGTCATTTCACTAGAACATTCGAAGAATCTGCATTTGTGCCTTTTTACTTTTGAAAGGTTTCTACCAAAAAGGATGAATAACTTTTTAAAGTTTTGGTATTTATGGTGTTAAGATCTAGGGACCTGAAAAATTCACTAATGTAGAATAGCTCATGTTCTGGGCTGGCTAACTCACTTTTTCCATAGCTGTGAATTTAGAGGGCAGCATAATATAATGAACAGATTAGTGCTTGGGAAGAAAACATCTGGGGTAGAGAATATGCTCTGTCTCTGGTGACTTCACCTTGTGGTGCTCTTGAATATGCTGTTTAACCTGTCTGGCCTCAGGTGACTCACTTATAAAATTAGAGATTGGGCCACGGTATTGCAAATTTGGCATGTCTTGAATCAATAGAAAAGGGGAGTATGGCTAGCAAGTGCTAATAACTTACAGTCCCAGTAGCTATGTGTTAGTTATAAAAAACTCTGGGCACACTCAACAGGAGTGTGTTGCATGGGGAACAACTTTCCTTAGGACCATCCCAGAGTAAAAAAAGTAGAAAAGTGACGGGTAAAAGGACCTATTATTTGTAATACTGGAAAATATGTTTTGATGAATCTCTCATAATTGTGAAAACTTAAAACGATACAAGAAAGTGAAGCAAAGTTTATGAAAGTTTTGTTGTTGTGTTCACTGAGGTTAATTTCTTTTAGACCCTATCCATTTAATCTTGGGCTGCTTGACAGATTGGCTAGTGTCTTTCTGACAGTAGGACTTTAATTTAAAGGAATATGATTAAATTCCATACCAATTGATAGTGAGAGCAACAGCTGCAGATTTTCCACTTCAATCCTGTAGTGTTAAGATAGAAATATAAAGTGTTGCATTTGTTTTATTTTTTATTTCAAAATGAAAATATTTAATCCTAGCGTGTGGGAAGTGAGTTTCATTATTAACTTTTAAATCCTAATGTCACAATAAAAATTATGTGAAATGAAGAAATGAAGTTTAAAATAAAGTTAATAGCAAATAAATATTTATGCTTTTGCTTTTTAACAGTTAGTAAAAATACATAGTAA
Source organism: Sturnira hondurensis (assembly GCF_014824575.4). Taxonomy (NCBI): domain Eukaryota; kingdom Metazoa; phylum Chordata; class Mammalia; order Chiroptera; family Phyllostomidae; genus Sturnira; species Sturnira hondurensis. Next base: position 791,645 of record NW_028082350.1, read on the forward strand.
AAGAAAAAACTTTAGGAGACTTCCACCAAGATGGAGGCATAGGTGGAGACACTGTGCCTTCTCCCACAACCAAGTTTGAATACATCAAAGGTTTGGAGAACAAAGACACAGCCAAAGAACAGAAAATTGAATTATACGGAAGTCTGACAACAACGAACCGTTCAACCAGGACTGTAAGAGGGGCAGAGCCAGCAGCGGAGCAGGGTCTGGCAAGAAAGATCCCCCAACCTAGGCGCGCAGGCAGCACTGCCCCAGTCAGGGTGCAGGGCAGACTGACCGCAGTCACACATTCGAGCACAGTGAGACGGACCTCGCAGGCCCCAGCGGGCAAACCCAGTGGTGGAGGGCTAACGGGGGTGGCACACTCGAGTGCAGTGGGGCGAAATGCGCGGGCCCTGGTGATGGTGGCAGCTGCGGCGGCAGCGGCGGGAGGTGGCAAACGGGACGGCCATTGCTCCTCTTTGACCCTGCCCCCACATACAGCGTCACAACCCAGTGACTGAGTTGCCCTGCTCTGATGAACACCTAGGGCTCCGATCCTGATACGTAACAGGCACGAACAGTCCAAAAGATGGCTCAGGAAGAACTCAAAGCCCCAGAGCCCATAACTCTAAGCGACCAAGAGATTGCCAGCCTCTCAGATGCACAGTTCAAAATACAGCTGATCAGGATGCTCACAGAACTGGTCGATTATAGTCATAAATTAGAGGAACATATGAAGGCTAAACTAATTGAAATGAAGGGAGATGCACAGGAAACCAATAGTGATGGAAAGGAAACCGGGAGTCAAATCAATGGAATGGACCAGAAGGAAGAACGAAACATACAACCAGAAAAGAATGAAGAAATGAGAATTCAAAAAAATGAGGAGAGGCTTAGGAACCTCCAGGACATCTTTAAATGTTCCAACATCCGGATTATAGGGGTACCAGAAGGGGAAGAGGAACAGCCACAAGTGGAAAACTTATTTGACCAAATAATAAAGGAGAACTTCCCCAGTCTGGCAAAGGAAATAGACTTCCAGGAAATCCAGGAAGCTCAGAGAGTGCCAAAGAAGTTGGACCCAAGAAGGAACACACCAAGGCACATCATAATTACATTACCCAAGGTTAAAATAAAGGAGAGAATCCTAGAAGCAGCAAGAAATAAGGGGACAGTCACCTACAAAGGAGTACTCATCAGACTGTCAGCGGATTTCTCAAAAGAGACCTTACAGGCAAGAAGGGGCTGGAAAGAAGTATTCCAAGTCATGAAATCCAAAGACCTACAGCCAAGATTGCTTTATCCAGCAAAGCTTTCATTTAGAATGGAAGGACAGATAAAGTGCTTCTCAGATAAGGTCAAGTTCAAGGAGTTCATCATCACCAAGCCCTTATTATATGAAATGCTAAAGGGACTTATCTAAGAAAAAGAAGATGAAAAACATTAACAGTGAAAGGACAGCAAACTCAGTTATTAACAACCACACCTAAAACAAAAGCAAACCAAGAGGATAACTAGATCAGGAGTGGAACCATAGAAATGAAGAACACATGGAGGGTTAGCAACAGAGGCGTGGGAGGAGGAGAAGGGAGGAGAAGGTACAGAAAATAGCATAGACAATAGGTAGAACACAGATAGAGGGGAGAGCAAGAATAGTGGGGGAAATATAGAATCTAAAGAACTTGAGACAAATGGTTATAAACTAAGGGGGGGAGAATGGTGGGGGAGGGAGTGTGCGGGTGGAGGGGAATGAAGGCGGGGAATAGAACAACTGTAATGGTATAATCAATAAAATATATATAAAAAATAAATATAAAAAAACTTTAAACAAGAGGCTTCTGTTTTCCTATTTAAAATAATGGTATACTCCAGGTGGATTAAGGTCTCAGAGGAAAACCATACAGACATCTGCAGCAGATACATTTGTTTAATTTGATGTCTCTTAGTGATGTAGAGCTAGCAATTACTGGGAGGAGAAAAAGCCTCTGAGAGTTCCTGCTGTATATGTTTGGAAGATGACATACTTTCCTGGGTATTTCATGGAAGTAAAGTGCTGTGGGTCAGGCACTTAATGTTGTGTCCATTTGTAACCTGGTTCATTAATAATGTTTCCCTTAGAAATATGTGTCATTTGTTAATACTTTTCTCCTTAATAGCTGATTTACTTGATAATCACATTTTTAAAAATGGGGGATTTATAAAGTTTTCTGATTGTGTAACTAAAGTTAAATTTGTTTAGGGTGTGTTTTTCTTTGAAAAATTGTGTATTTGAAAATCTTCACAAATATATAGAGAGCAAAGAAGATATAAAATCTCAGCTCCCTCGAATCTTTGATTTAGGAAGGGAAATAGGAAAAAAAGAAGATGGAGTAGGAAAATTTTAAAAGAGGTTAGAGTTCAAATTTGTTATTTCTTTTATATATTTGTTCTAAAATATTGTAAAAATAAAAACAAATCTATATTCTGAAACATTACCTATATGTGTTCATATAATAACTAGTATACAAATGCTTTTCCTAAATTTTTATATTTTTATTTATTGTTTTTATATTATAGTTGTTCCAGTTTTTCCCTGTTTGCCCTCCTCCACCCAGCCCAACCTTTGCTGCCACAGTCCATCCCCACACCGTTGTCCATGTCCATGGGCCATTCATACATGTTATTTGTCTAGTCCCTTCACCGTCTTTCCACCATTATGCCCTCTCTATTCCCCTTTGCTTGCTGTCAAGCTGTTCTGTGTTTTTATATCTCTAGTTTTGTTTTGTCTGTTACTTTATTTTGTTCATTAGATTAGTCTTATAAGTGAGATTATATAGTATTTGTCTTTCACTGATGGGCTTGCTCAGCATAATAGTCTCCAGGTCCATCCATGCTGTGGCAAAAGGTAGGAGCTCCTTCTTTCTTTCTGCTGCATAGTATTCCATTGTGTAAATGTACCATAGTTTTTTGATCCACTTATTTACTGATGGGCACTTAGGCTGCTTCCAGTACTTGGCTATTGTAAATTGTGCTGCTATGAACACTGGGGTACATAGGTTCTTTTGAATTGGTTTTTTTTGGATTCCTAGGGTATAATGCCAGGAGTGGATTCACTGAGTCAAAAGGCAGTTCTATTTTTAATTTTTTAAACAATAATTTTTAAGGTTTTATTTATTTATTTATTTATTTTTAGAGCAAGGAGAAGGGAGGGCGAAAGAGAGGGAGAGAAACATTAATGTATGAGAGACAACTTCAGTCTGTTGCCTCTCACACGCCCCCATCTGAGGACCTGGCCTGCAACCCAAGCATGTGCCCTGACTGAGAATAGAACTGGCGACCTTCCAGTTCTCAGATTGGCACTTAGTCCACTAAGCCACACCAGCCAGGACAGTATTTTTAATTTTTTTGAGGAAATTTTATACTGTTTTCCACAGTGGCTGCACCAGTTTACATTTCCAACAGTGCACTAGGGTTCCCTTTTCTCCACATCCTCACCAGCACTTGTTTGTTGATTTATTAATGATGGCCATTCTGACAGGTGTGAGGTGATGTCCCATTGTAATTTTGATTTGCCTCTCTCTGATGGCTAGTGATGTTATACTTATGTTTCAATAAAAATATTTATATTTTAATTTTTCTGGATTATAATCAAGTTTTTTCTAATTGTACAAGAAATCAGAAGCCTTGATTCTGTACTTTATCATTCACTTGTCACATGATCACAGTCATGAGACTCATAGGTAAGCTTTCAGATTCATAAGTGGGGATAATTGTTGCTACAAAGCTGATTGAGAGCTATACATCATGAGAATTAATTCATGTTGTACTGTTAAATTTTGAAAAAGCCCAAGAGGATTAATTAGTATGTTTGTCGCATACTTTGGCAACTTTGGAGAAGAGGCTTTCTGTAATTATATGTTGTCTTCTACAACATATCTTGGATTTATTCAACATAAAAAGGATATTTCTGATTTTTACTTTGGTAACTGATAAAGAATAAACTCATATTCCAATATCTGTTGGATTAAAAAACCATTTTATCCAGTTCAAAATTACAATAATAGATAGATATTATTTGAAAGCCTAGATATCTTTTAATACTTTCTGATTACTTTTAATTAGAAAGGCATAGGAACTAACATTTTTAGAAATATGGAAATGGGCCTATTAAACTTAAAAGCTTTTCTGTTACAAAGTCCTTAGAAATGCTGGATGAAATGTTATAAACATCTTGAAATGCATGTCTGGGTTCACAGAATAGCAAGAGAAATATCTAAGGGCTAAATAAGAAGAAGGAACTGATTACCAGAGTAATCAGTAATCAGTAAGCAGCGTAAGCTTCATACTGAGGCCACCCTGAGGAATTTATTAGCCTCAGTAACTAAAGCTTTAATGGCCACATTGGGATAGGAAATGGTGCCTTAGATGTGTGTGAATTGGTACTGAGAACTGTTTATAAAGCCATGACTCTTGAAGAATTATATTCTCTGTGAAAGGTAGACTAGGAAAGAAATCCACCTATGTATGCAGGTAGAAGACATGGAAGCTTATCAGTCTGAACTTGGGCTTGGTGGTGGGGGGAGGGAAGTCTTCCTGAGAGTATATAACTGTATAAGTTCATCTCTCATGAAGTTTGGAGACTAGAATAAATAGCATATCAAACCCTCTGAAACTTCCAATAAAACTACCAGATAAAGACTGTGAAACAGTCATTTGATATTATTAAAGGCTTAATAGAAGAAACTAAAAATATAATAAATGGATAAGATATTCTCAAAAATACTATCCAGATTTGGAGAACAATCCAATACAACCTTTAGAGGTGAATAATATGTTTGTCGAAGTAATTAAAAATTCAGTGAACATGGGAAATAGCAGCTGAAGAGAAAATCAGTAAACTGAAATATATATATGAGGAAATTATTGAGATTGCATTATTGATACATAAAGATAAAATATTTGAAACAATGGTTTAAGGAGAAACCTTAGGAGAAAAGTAGAGAAGTTCATTATGAATCTACTAGGAGTTTCAGAAGTTGAAGATAGAGACTGAGCAAGAGGCAATATTCAAAGACAATATGCCTGAAAATTTTCCGCTTTTGATGAAAGACTTTAGAATCACAAAGTACAGCAAATCACAAAATAAATTAAAAGAGTATGAGAGCAGAGACATCGTTATAGTAGAAGTGGCGAAGGTAAATGTAACTTTTTCAAGGTAGGAATAACCTTATTAATTCATGTGAGTCTTTCATTCACCAGACTGTTTAAGTGAACAGGACTGCCATTCTGGAGCTGACAGTCCAAAATGAGAGATGGATAGTATATGAATAAGCAAATGTGTAATATTATGTCAGGTAGTGATGGAACCTCTGAAGTCAGTATGAGAATGTAAACATGTAGAGAATCACATGGGAAGGAGCAGCATCCTTAGTTAGGATGGCCAGAAAAGGGTTCTCTGAGGAGGTGCCATGTGAGAGAGCCCTATATGGGAGTGGGGGTGGGGGACAAAGAAAGGACACTCACAAACCCTGAAGGAGGGGAAAGGGGAGTGGTGTTCCAGGGAAAGTCCTGAGGTGGGGAAGAGATTGGCTTGCTTAATAAACAGCTTGCTGCTGGGATCAGATACAGTGAGCAATGGAAGGAGAAAGATCAAGAATAATCATTCTGCCCTGGCAGCTGGCTCAGTTGGTTGGACCTTGTCCTCGAGTACCAAAAGGTTGCATGCTCAGTCCCCTGCCAGGACACGTACCTAGGTTTTGGCTGATTCCTGGTCCCCGGTCAGGTGCTTACCAGAGACAGCTGATTGATTTTCTCTCTCACATCGGTGTTTCTCTCTTTCTCTTCCTTCCTCTCTGTCTAGAATCTATAAATGTATTTGAGTGAGGATTTAAAAAAAATAAGAATGATCCCTAGGTTTCCGATCAGTGCAACTGGGTGCTGGCAGCATCCTTTAGGGGAAAGCATTTAGATGCTTTCTCCTTAAGGTCAGAGAAAAACTGTCTTTAATGTAAAAATAGAATGGAATGATTTTGAATAAACTATAAGATTTGAAACTAAAACTTAAAATTGTATTTTAATTTTTTGGATGATTTCAGTTTTTATAAATTTCAGGAAATTTTTAAAACTTGGAAATTGGAAAAATATGTAAAGAAGGAAAGTGAAGTTACTTGTGCTCCCACCAAATAGAGAAAACTATTTTGAGAATTTTTGTTTTTTCCGTGTATGTGTGTGAATTTTTTCATTTGGCATATTTGGAATCAGTGTTCATATACATTTATATTTCCTTTTTTAAAAGTTTAACCTATTGAGCTTTTTATAAGGCCAAAATTTTTTTCATAATCTTGAGTTTTATTGACGGTGTTATGTATCATTATATTAATGTTTTCAAAGTTATTTAATGTCTCTTTTCTTCTAGACATTTAGTTTCCAAATTTTTATCATCATAAACATTGCAATGAGCATTTTTGAATAAAATCTGTCCAAATGTTTATTTTCTTTAGACTTAGATTATTATAAATGGAATTACTTGATTAAAATCTGTGTATTGTTTCTCTTTAAAAAAAGGCTTTATTTATTTATCTTTTAGAGAGGAGGAGAAGAGGGAGAATGAGAGCAAGAGAAACATCAATCGGTTGCCTCTCACACACCCCCACCAGGGGTCTGTGTCCACAACCCAGGCATGTGCCCTGACCTGAGATCAAACTGGTGACCTTTCAGTTTGCAGGATGACACCCAACTCACTGAGCCACACCAGTCAGGGCTATTATTTATCTTTTGATATGTATTGCAAACCCATTTTTAAGAAAAAGTGTGTCAGTTTATACTCCTAGCTGTAGTATATGAGAGTATATACTAATCTCATTATATTTTATCCTTATGTAAATTTAGTTTAAAATAAATTTGAAATGTTCATTTTAGTGAAAAATATCTTTCTAAAATTAGATTGTCCTTGATGAAACATCATCTTTATGAACATTAATTTTAGGTGTTATTCATTTGTCACACATAAGTGCTTCTCAAAGCATAGCTTGATTTATAAAACAATTATTCAAAAAATTAATGGTGTTTTTTGCTTCTAACCTGATAAGCATTGTGTACTGAGAGGTACACCTTGGTGTATGTAGGTCAGAATCTCACTTTCTGTAGTGTAGGAGGGGAATTCTTGACACACTCAGAGCAGCACTAATGGTATTCTTTAGTGAGTTGTTTCCCAGGTAACACTGATAGATTCTGATCTCTTGATTTTTACTCAGCATTTTTTTTCTTGTATATATATCCTCTGAGTGAGTTTTCTTGAACTATTCAACAAGGTCACATGTATACTAATTTACGACTTTCAGGATTCTTCACAGCATGACTTAGATCATTCTGGCCAATAAATATGACTCATGTCCTTTAACCTAGTATTATTCTCTGTTTATCTTGCTTGGGGTTTGTAGGGCTTCTTGAATATTTTTGCTGTCTTTCATCAGATTTGGCAAGTGATTAGCCATTATTGCTTCAAATATAACATCTACCTTTTTCTCCCTGGATGCGTGCACTGTCTCACAGTGCCCGTGGTGTCATGGATGAGACATGAGACAAATTCACACGGACTACCAAGTCCTGTGGAGGAAAAGGGATGGCACGGCTACTCCCTCAAGGGAGGAGCTGCCTGGCAACTCTCTCAAGGGGAGAGTATGCTACCCCTTGCCTAGACAGGCTTTTATTGTTTTTTTTTTGCACAGGAGTTCAGGTACAACTTATTAATCATCGTCAGGCAGTCAACAGATAGTATACAAAAAACTATTAGGGCTTCTTCTGAGTCAGGGTCTATCAGCTAAAAGGCTACAAAACTTTGGGAAAGTAAACTCATTTTCTGCCCGGGCTTTTATCACTTAAGTAAAAGCATTCTTAGCAAAGCAGGCTTCACAGGATTGTTAGGAATTCTTTCTTAGGCCTGATCACCTCGGATCTTACTCTAGCTGGCAAAGGGCTGCACTACCTTCCCCATCACAGGTTTTCAGGCTTCGGTGGATTAGAGCCAGGAAGCACTTCTCCCAGAGGATGTGGGGACTGGGCTATGTCAGAATAGCCAGGGGTAAGGGTCCATCACTCCCTCTTTGTTGCAGCCCCCTGAGTCCTTCCATCATGGCCTCCCAAGTGATTGTGTCTGGCTTAGGTTGCACCCTTCTGAGGGGTTGTACCCATCATAGACTATCCGACCATGCATTGGGGGAAGGGGAAGGAAGCAGAGGCAGCATTTGCCACCAGAGACAAGCTTTGTCTCCTCATGGCTCGAATTCCGGAGGCTGCTCACTCAGCCTCAGCCATGGAGGGTGGTTACAACTCCTGAAACCAGGCAGAGCAGTTCCCAACACTCCCTCCCTTCCTCCTGGAACAACAGATATGAGGGGGACCCAAAAGTACCCAGAATTATCATCTGGAGCCCCTTGTAGTACAGGCTTTTCGGGATAGGTGAATGTGCTAGAAACCCATCTGTATCAGTATACCACCTGGCATTGTTATGAGAGGCTGCCTTGGCCTCAGTAAAATTTTTTAAAGACTCTTTCAACACGTTTGCCCATTTCAAGATGGATGATTTACAAGCACACCTGCCATGCTACGCTGGCTGTTCAGCAGTTTTTGACCAAAAAGGACATGACCCTTGTGCCCCATTCTCCCTAGTCACCCAATCTCACCCCGAGCGACTTTTTGTTTGTTTGTTTCCCAGGGTGTAAAAAGCCCTGGGAAGGAAATGTTTTGCCAATGTGGAAGAGGTGAAACAAAACAGCAGAATCACTAAAAGGCATCAAAACTGATGAGTTCAAAAACTGTTTTGAGTAGTGGAGAAACTGTCTCCATAGGTGTATTGTATCAAATGGAGAGTACTTTGAAGGTGACTAAAGTTTGTTTGTTTTTTATGCTATTACAGTTGTCCCACTTTTTCCCCCTTTGCCCCCCTCCTCCCAGCTTGCACCCCCCAACTTCCATATCAGTCCCCTCACTGTTGTCCATGTCCATGGGTTTCTCATATATGACTTTGACAAATCTTATCACATTCCCTCAATCAGTCCTCACCTTGCCCCTTCCAACGTACAGCTGTCAGTCTATGCCATGATTCCATGCCTGTGCTTCTATTTTGCTCCTTATTTTGTTCATTAGATCCCTCTTATAGGTTAGGTCGTATGATATTTGTCTTTCACTGACTGGCTTATTTCACTTAGCATAGTAGTTTCCTGTTCCATTCATGCTGTTGCAAAAGGTAGGAATTCCTTTTTTCTTTCTGTTGTGTAGTATTCCATTGTGTAAATGTACCACAGTTTTTTGTCCACTCATCTACTGATGGACACTTAGGCTATTTCCAAATCTTGGTTATTGTAAATTGTACTGTTATGAACATGGGGGTGCATAAATTCTTTTGAATTGGTGTTTTAGGATACTTTGGGTATATTCCCAGCAGTGGAATTGCTGGGTCAAAAGGCAGTTCCATTTTTAGTTTTTTGAGGAAATTCCACACTGTTTTCCACAGTAGCTACACCAGTCTGCATTCCGACCAACAGTGCGCTAGGGTTCCCTTTTCTCCACAACCTGGCCAGCAGGGTCTCCCCGAATTTTGGGACCCCCCTGATTCAGGGAGACCCAAAAGTACCCCAAAAGTGCCAGCACTTGTTGTTTGTTGATTTGCTTAATGATGGCCATTCTGATTGGTGTGAGGTCATGTTTTATTGTGATTTTAATTTGTATCTTTCTGTATGTCCTTCGAGAAGTGTCTATTCAGGTTCTTTGTCCATTTTTTAAAAAGATTTTATTTATTTATTTTTAGAGAGGGGAAGGGAGGGAAAGAGGGAGAGAAACATCAAGGTGTGGTTGCCTCTTGCACACCCTGCACTGGGGACCCAGCCGGGGACCCAGGCATGTGCCCTGACTGGGAATCAAACTAGTGACCCTTTCGTATGCAGGCTGGTGCTCAATCCATTGAGCCACACCAGCCAGAGGCCTTTGTTCATTTTTAATTGGATTATTTATCTTCCTGGTGTTAAGTCATATAAGTTCTTTATATATTTTGGAATTTAAACCCTTTTTCAAAGTACTGTTAGCAAATATGTTTTCCTATAAGTGGGTTCCCTTTTAATTTTGATGGTGGCTTCTTTAGCTTTGCAGAAGCTTTTTAATTTGATATAGTTCCATTTGTTTATTCTTTCCCTTTATTTCCCTTGCTCTAGGAGATATATTGGCAAAAATATTGCTGTTTGAGATAATCTGAAATTTTACTGCCTATGTTTTCCTCTAGGCTTTTTATGGTATCATGACTTATACTTAAGTCTTTTATCCATTTTGAGTTTATTTTGGTGCATGGTGTAAGATGGTGGATCTTATTTTATTATTTGCATGTACCAGTCCAGTTCTCCCAACACCAGTTATTAAAGATGCTGTCTTTACTCCATTTTATGCTCTTGCCACCTTTGTCAACTATTAGCTGACCATAAAGACGCTGTTTTTTTCTGGGCACTCTATTCTATTCCATTAATCTGGTCTGTTCTTAAGCCAGTACCAGACTGTTTTGATTACAACGTACTTATAGTATAGGTTTTTTTTTTTTAAGATTTTATTTTAGAGAGAGGGAAAGGGAAGGAGAAAGAGAGGGAAACATCAATGTGTGGTTGCCTCTCACGTGCCCCACAGCTAGAGACCTGGCCTGCAACCCAGGCATGTGCCCTGAATAGGAATCAAACCAGTGACCCTTTGGTTCGCAGGCTGGCACCCCATCCACTGAGCCACACCAGCCAGGGCTGTAGTTTGATATCAGGTATTGTGATCCCTCCAACTTTGTTTTTCTTTCTCAAGATTGCTGAGGCTATATGGGATCTTTTTGGCTCCATATTAATTTTTGGATTATTTGTTCTAGATATGTGAAATATATGCCATTGGTATCGTAATAGGAATTGTGTTGAATTCATATATTGCTTTGAGTAGTATGGACATTTTAATTGTGTTAATTCTTTCAATCCATAAAAATGATATATGATTCTACTTATTTGTATCTTCCTTGTTTTGGTATTAGGATAATACTGGCCTCATGTAAAGAGTTTGGAAGTCTTCCCTTTCCTTGAATTTTTGGGAATAGTTTACGAAGGATAAGTGTTAGTTCTTTTTTGAATGATTGGTAAATTTTGCCTGGAAACCATCTGGTCCAGGGCTTTTGTGTGCTGGGAGTTTTTTGATTACTGCTTCAATTTCAGAAGTTATCAGTCTTTTCGGGTTTTCTGTGCCTTCCTGATTCAGTTTTATAAGATAGCGTGCTTCTAGAAACTTATCCATCTTGCCCAGGTTGTCCAATTTTCTGGCATCTATTTGTTTATTATAATTTCTTACAGTCCTTTATATTTCTGTGGTATTAGTTGTTACTTCTCTTTCATTTCTGATTTTATTTATTTGGGTCCTCTTTTTTTCTTGTTGGGTTTGGTTAAAGGTTTTCTATTTATCTCTTCAAAGAAGAAGCCTCTGGACTCATTGATCTTTTGCATTTTTTTTTAAAGTCTTTATGTCATTTATTTTTGCTCTGATTTTGACTGTATCCTTCCTTGTACTCACTCTGGGCTTTGTTATTGTTTTTCCAGTACTTTTAGATATATGGTTAGGTTATTTATTTGAGATTTTTCTATCTTTAGATAGATCGGTGTTACTATGAACTTCTGTATCAGGAATGCTTTTGCTGTGTCCCATAGGTTTGGGGTTGTTCTGTGTCCATTTACATTTGTTTCCAGGTACTTTTTGATTTCGTCCTTGATCTCATTGTTAACCCATTATTATTTAATGACATGTCATTTAGCCTCCATGTATTTGAATGTTTTGGAGTTTTTTTCTTGAGGTTGATTTCTAGTTTCAAGCCATTGTGAGCCAAACAAATACTTGATATGACTTCAATTTTCTTGAAATTTTAAAAATATTTTATTCATTTATCTTTAGAGGGGAAGGGAAGGAGAGAGGAAGAGAAACATCAATGTATGGTTGCTTCTCGTGCATCCCCTGCTGGGAACTGGCCCCTGCCGGGGACTGGCCTGCAACCCAGTAATGTGCCCTGACTAGGAATCGAACCGTGATTGTCTGGGTCACAGGCCCACACTCAATCCCCTGAGCTACACCAGCCAGGGCTTAATTTTTTTGAATTTTTAAGGTGTATTTTCTGTCCTCTCACGTGGTCTGTCTTTGAGAATGCTCCTTGTACATTTGAGGAGAATGTGTATTTTTGCTTCTTTGGAGTGAAACATTCTGTAAACATCAATTAAGTTCATTTGTTCTAGTGTGTCATTTAATGCTGCTATATCCTTGTTGATTTTTTTCTGGAAGATTTGTCCATTGTTAACAATGAGGTGTTAAAATATCCCACAATGATTGTATTGTTTTCCCTCTCTTTCTTAAAGTCCTCCAAGATTTTCTTTTGTACATTTTTGGTGCTCCTATATTGGGTGCATATATGTTTTCAAGGGTTATTACCTCTCGGTTGACTGACCTTTTAAATATTATATAAAGTCCTTTTTAATCTTTGTTATGGTCTTTATTTTGAAGTCTGTTTTGTCAAGTAGGAGTATTTGACCCTGGCTACCCTGACTTTCCTTTTACCCCCATTGCATGGAATATTTTTTTCTAGCCCTTCATTCTTAGCCTGTGTAAATCTTTTGTTCTGAGGTGGCTCTCTTATGGGCAGCATATATGCCGGTCATGCCTTTTTATCTATTCAGCTACTCTATGTCATTTAACTGGAGCATTTAATCCATTTACATTTACATTTATTATTGATAGGTACTTATTCATTGCCGTGTCTCCTCTTTGTACCTGAGTTCCTTTCTATATTTCTTCTTCTTCTTAAGGCAGTACCTTTAACATCTCTTGCAATGCTGGTTTGATGGATATGCACTCCTTCAGCCTATTTTTTTTTTGTCTGGGATGCTCTTTATTTCATCCTCATTTAAAATGAAAGCCTTGCCGGATAGAGTAGTCTTGGTTGCAGGTTCTTGCTTTTTAGTACTTGGAATATTTCATGCCAGTACCTTCTGTCCTGTAGTATTTCTGTTGAGAAATCAGCTGATATACCATGCTTTTCAGACCATAAAACACACCTAAATTTTAGAGGAGGAAAATAGGAAAAAAATTTTAAAGCAAAAAATGTGGTAAAATATTTAATAACATAAATAACATAATATTTCACCAATATAAATGTAAACAAATCAACAGCAGCATTAACAACTATTATTCCTCCCAAATTTGGGGGTGGGGTAGGGGGAAATATGCGTCTTGTAGTCTGAAAAACACTACTTATTGGAGTTCCTTGCAGGTAACTGATTTTTTCTCACTTGCTACCTTTAAGATTCTCTTTGTCTTAAACTTTACCATTGTAATTGTGATGTGTCTTGGTGTATGCTTCTTTGGGTTCATCTTTTTTTTTTAATATATTTTATTGATTATACCATTACAGTTGTTCTATTCCCCCCCTTCAATCCCCTCCACCCACACCCTCCCTCCCCCACCATTCTGCCCCCCTTAGTTTATAACCACGTGTCTCAAGTTCTTTGGATTCTATATTTCCCCCACTATTCTCACCCTCCCCACTACCTATTTTCTACCTACCATCTATGCTATTTTCTGTGCCTTCTCCCCCCTTCTCCTCCTCCCACTCCCCTGTTTCTAACCCTCCATGTGTTCTTCATTTCTATGGTTCCACTCCTGATCTAGCTGTCCTCTTGGTTTGCTTTTGTTTTAGGTGTGGTTGTTAATAACTGTGTGTTTGCTGTCCTTTCACTGTTCATATTTTTCATCTTCTTTTTCTTATATAAGTCCCTTTAGCATTTCATATAATAAGGGCTTGGTGATGATGAACTCCTTGAACTTGACCTTATCTGAGAAGCACTTTATCTGTCCTTCCATTCTAAATGAAAGTTTTGCTGGATAAAGCAATCTTGGCTGTAGGTCTTTGGATTTCATGACTTGGAATACTTCTTTCCAGCCCCTTCTTGCCTGTAAGGTCTCTTTTGAGAAATCCGCTGACAGTCTGATGGGTACTCCTTTGTAGGTGACTGTCCCCTTATCCCTTGATGCTTCTAGGATTCTCTCCTTCATTTTGGTCTTGGCTAATGTAATTATGATGTGCCTTGGTGTGTTCCTTCTTGGGTCCAACTTCTTTGGCACTCTCTGAGCTTCCTGGATTTCCTGGAAGTCTATTTCCTTTGCCAGACTGGGGAAGTTCTCCTTTATTATTTGTTCAAATACGTTTTCCACTCGTGGCTGTTTCTTTCCCCCTTCTGGTACCCCTATAATTCGGATGTTGGAACGTTTAAAGATGTCCTGGAGGTTCCTAAGCCTCTCCTCATTTTTTTGAATTCTCATTTCTTCATTCCTTTCTGGTGGGATGTTTTGTTCTTCCTTCTGGTCCATTCCATTGATTTGAGTCCCCGTTTCCTTTCCATCACTATTGGTTTCCTGTGCATCTCCCTTCATTTCAATTAGTTTAGCCTTCATATGTTCCTCTAATTTGTGACTTTGTTCCTCTAATTTGTGACTATAATCTACCAGTTCTGTGAGCATCCTGATAAATAGTGTCCTGAATTGTGCTTCTGAGAGGCTGGCAATTTCTCGGTCGCTTAGAGTTATTGGCTCTGGGACTTTGAGTTCTTCTTGTGCCATCTTTCGGGTTGTTCGTGCCTGTTCCATAGCAGGATCAGAGCCCTAAAGTGTTCACTAGAAAAGGGCAACTCAGTCGCTGGGTTGTGACGTTGTAGGTGGGGGCCGGGTCAAAGAGGGACAATGGCTCTCACTGGTCTTGCAGGGCAACTAAGTCGCTGGGTTGTGACGCTGTATGTGGGGGCGGGGTCAAAGAGGGACTATGGCGTCCTGTCCGCCGCCTGCCGCCACGGCCCTCACCGGTGCCGCAGTTGCTGCCGTCACCGGGCCCACGCGTTTCGTCCCACTGCACGCGAGTGTGCCACCGCCGTCAGCCCTCGCCTCCTGGGGCCTGCGTGGTCTGTCTCATTGTGCGCGAATATGCGCCCGCGGTCTGCCCCGCACCCCAACTGGTTCCCGTCTGCCTGCGCACCTGGGTTGGGGGCCCTGTCCTGCCCGACCCTGCTCGCTGCTGGCTCCGCTCCTCTTACCGTCCCCGTTGAATGGTTAGATATAGTCGGACTTCCGTATAATTCAATTTTCTGTCCTTTGGTTGTGTCTTTGTTTCTCCAAACCTTTGTTGTATTCAAACTTGGTTGTGGGAGAAGGCACAGTGTTTCCACCTATGCCTCCATCTTGGCGGAAGTCCTCTTTGGGTTCATCTTGATTGGGACTTTGTGTACTTCTTGAAACTGCATGACTCTCACTGAAGGTGACTGAAGTTTAAACATGTAAGAATAAATGCACAATTTTTATAAATAAATTCTGTTTTGGGGGGGTAGCTGCTAGCATATTTTGGAACTTCTTATGGGATCCTCAGATCCTCATTATTTCTGCTCTATTTTCCATCATTCTTGTAGACACATTTGAGTCCTAGCACAATGGTGTCTTCTTCCAGAGAGGATTTTCATGTACTCTTTGTCAAGGAGTCTGAGATCACATTAGTCCATTTTCAAGAATTAAGGTGACCTGAAGCTGGACTCTAGTACTTGTGTTACTAATCTGTAATTTAATTCTATTGTTGACAGACAACATACTTCATATGGTTTCAATCCTTTTTGAAATTTGTTTTGTGACATAGCATATTTTATATCCTGAAGAATGGTCTGTGTGTACTTGAAAAGAGTACATATTCTGGAATTGTCAAATGAAATGTTTTATAAGTGACAGGTATAGTTGGTGGATAATGTTTCTTTCCTTCCTCTCAGTTGTATTGAGCTATAATTGACAAATAGCATCGTAAGCTATTTAAAGTATATATTGTGATGATTTGATGTACATGTATATTGTCAAATTATACTTAACATTTAGTTAATTAATACATTCCTTACCTTACATATTAATTTTGTTGGGAAAACATTTAGTTTTCTCTTAGCAAATGTCAGTTTTAATTATACAATACAGTGTTAATCAACTATAGTCATCATGTCATACATGAGATCCTCAGACCTTATTCATCTGATAGATGAACATTTGTACCCCTTTACCAATCTCTCCTTATTATCTCCATCCCCATCTCCCTGGAAGCCACTTTCTACTCTCTGCTTCTGTGAGTTTCACTTCTTATTTAGATTCCACAGTAATATGATACTCCCCAATATTTGTCTTTCTCTGTCTTGCTTATTTCACTTAGCATAGTGCCCTCAAAGTAGTTGTTGGAAACGACTGGGTACTGTTGTTAAAGCCCTCCTTGCCTATTTTTTGTTTAGTCATTCTGTCAGTTACTGAGAATGGGTTAATGATATATTTAACTCATGTTCATTGGTATTTTTTTCAGTCATGTCATGTCAGTTTTTGCTTCATGTATTTTGGGGCTTTATTTTTGTGTGTATACATTTAAAATTGTATTTTCTCCATATACTTTTAATTATTAAGAAAATATGTAATGACTATTATTATGAAAATATGTTTATATTTAATTATTATGAAAATATGTTAAATATGTTTTTGTCTTTAAGTCTATTTCTACTGATAGTAATATAGCCCTTCAAGTTCTCTTATGGTTGTTGTTTGTATGGTTTATCTTTTCCCATCCTTTCACTTTCAGCCTCTTTGTGTTTTTGGATGTAGAGTGTGTCTGTTGTAGACAGCTTATAGTTAGGTCTGTTTTTATCCAGTTTGACAGTCTCTGTGTTAAGTCCATTTATATTTAATGTAGTTATATTACGGTTGTATTTAAGAGTAGCTAATTTGCTATTTGTTTTCACTATGTTTTGAATATTTTTTCCTTCTTTTCCCCTTCTTTCTTGATGTGCCAAATATTTTTTGATACAATTTTTTAAAAAATTAAAAAGAATTTTCAACTACAGTGTACATTCAATATTATTTTTATATTGGTTTCAGGTTTACAGCATAGATTAGGATACTATTTTAATTACTTTGGACTAAAAATATATTTGAGAGATCCAAGATGGCAGCAGAGTAGGTGGAAGTCACAGTAATCTCCCAGGACCAAATTGCAACTAAATTATAGAAAAATTATTCTGCATCACCAACTGAATGAACAGTAGCTGGAAAGAAGCCTTATAACCAAGGACTTATGGAAGAAACTGCATCACCACAATGAGGCTAGTAGGAAGTGTGGAGCCATGAGAGGGCTGGAGGGATTTCCACAGGTGGCAGCTGAAGTTCTAGAGAGATCAGTGGCTGGGGGATGGAGAGCATTTCCCCTGAGAAGTGTGGGGTCTAAACTCCAAGCTGGCTCCTCCAGCCTAGAGCACCAGAACTGGGAAAGGAACCCAAATAACATCTGGCTGTAAAAAGCAGGGCTTTCTGTCTGCCAGGGACAGATGGCTAGGGTGATAGAGCCTCTTAAAGGGCCAATGCACAAAATTTCACTTGCAGCTACTTACCCTGGGCTCCAGCAGAGGGAGGGTAGAGTGGACTAGAGCCACAAGAGGGGAGTCTGGGGTTGGTGGCTCTGGGGAGAGAGCTGAAGGGTCAGCCTCCAGGATCCCTGTGCTGAGTCATTCCCCATAGTACAGAAGCCAGTTTTCATGGAGAGAGCACTCCTCTCCAAGAGGCATCAGTCTGAGGTGAAGCAAAAGCTTTGCCCACAGGAATTACTCTGCCCCACCCGGTGGACGTTAAGCAGAATAGTACAGCTGGAGGCTATTTTAGTGTTTAAACTTAACAAATCCTGCAGGTGAGGGAGGATCTCTGGGAGCTCTGAAACTTTAGCTGACCCTCCCCTGGGCTCAGTGCTGTAAAAGGTCAGCCTCGGTGTGCAGCCTGGTTCTTTCTGCACATACCCAGGCCATGGCATGGATTGCTGATAACTCCAAACAGGTTGGCCAGGGCCAGTCATGTACAGTATCTGACTATATAGGTCTATACCAGAGTCTGTGCAGATCTATTTAACATGTAGAAACAAATATAAAGAGGCAGTCAATATAGGAAGACACAGAAAAAGGCACCAAATGAAAGAATAAGAGACTTCTCCAAGATTTATCCATTGAAATCAATGGAGTATTAGAATCCCCTGATATGATTGTATTTCTGACAGTCTCTCCCTATACATCCATCAAGACTTGCTTTACATATTTAGGTGCTCCTATGTTGGCTGCATACATGATTACTAGGGCTATAGCTTCTTGTTGGATTGGTCTCTTTATCACTACAAAGTGTCATTCTTTGTATCTTACTATAGCCTTGGTTTTAGAGTCTATTTTGTCAGATATAAGTATTGCTACCCCAGCATTTTTTTCTTTCCATTTGCATGAAATAACTTCCCATCTTTTTACTTTGAGTCTGTGTATATCTTTTGATTAGAGGTGGATCTCTTGGAGACAGCATGTATATGAGTTGTTTTCTTGTCCATTCAGCTACCCTATGTCTTTTAATTGGAGTATTTAAGACATTTACATTTAAAGTGATTATTGATAAATACAAATTTATGGCCATTTTTTAACCATTTTTCTGGCTCCTCCTTCCTCCTCCCTTGTCTTCCTACCTCTTCCTTCTTCTTCTCCTTCCTCTTCCCGTTTACCTTCCCCTTCTTTTTAAAGAAAGCCTTTTAACATCTGTTGCAGTACCAGTTTGGTGTTAACATATTCCTTTAGTTCTGTTTTGCTTTTGTCTGGATAGCTCCTTATTTCTACTTCAACTTCAAATGGTAGCCTTGCTGGGTAAAGTAGCCTTGGTTGTAGGTCCTTGCTTTTCATCATCTTCAATATTTCATGCCAGTCCCTCTGTCATGAAATGTTTTGTTGGGGAATCAATGACAGTCTAATTGGAGCTCCCTTGTAGATGACTGACTGCCTTTCTCTTGTGTGTTTTAAGATTTTCTTCTTTTCTTTAAACTTTGCCATTTTAATTATGATGTGTCTTGATATGAGCATCTTTGTGTCCAATTTGTTTGGGACTCGCTGCACTTTCTGGACTTATGTATCTTTCTCCTTCACCAGATTAGGGAAGTTTTCAGTTATTATTTCTTTGAATAGTTTCTTGACCTCTTACTCACTTTCTTCCCTTTCTGGTAATCTCATGAAATAGATGTTGTTATGCTTCATGTTCCAAAGTTTTCTTAATTGCTCCTCATTTTTTAAAATTCTTTTATCTTTTTGCAGCTCTGCTTGGGTGTTTTTTTCTACCTTGTCTTCTAAATTGCTGTTTCAATCCGCTGCTTCATCTAACCTGTTTATTCCTTCCAGTGTATTATTTATTCCAGATATTGCATTCTTTTTTTCTGACTGATCCTTTTTTATGATTTCCATATCTTTTTCATGGTGTTGAGTATCCTTATAATAATTACTCTAAAATCTATAATTGATAAGTTACTTGCCTTCATTTCATTTAGTTCTTCATTTAGTACAAAGTTGAAGGAATCATGCTACCTAATATCAAACTATAAGGCCACTGTAATCAAAACAGTGTGGTACTGGCATAAAAACAGACACGTAGATCAGTGGAACAGAACAGAGAGCTCAGAAGTAAACCCACACCTTTATAATCAATTAATATTCAGCAGAGGAAGCAAGCACATACAATGGGCTAAAGATGCTTTATTAATAAATGGTGCTGGGAAAAGTGAACAGATACACACAGAAAAATGAAATTATACCACCTTACACCACACACAAGAAAAAAATCAAAATGGATTACAGATTTAAATTTTAGATCCAAAACCATAAAAATTCTAGAAGAAAACATATGCAGTAAAATCTCAGACATTGCTTATAATAATATTTTATGTACCTCTTCAGGCAAAGGAAACAAGAAATATGTAAACGAATGGGACTACATCAAACTAAAAAGTTTTTTTCACAGCAAAGGAAACCATAAACAAAATACACAGACAACCCACTGAATGGAAGAACATATTTGCCCATACATCTGATAAGGGTTTAATACTCAGAATTTATAAATTACTTCCAAAACTCAACACCAAGAAAACCAAACAAACAATCCAATTAAAAATTGTTAAAGGACCTGAACAGACAGTTCTCTAAAGGGGACATACATGTGGCCAACAGACATATGAAAAAATGATCAATGTCACTAATCATCATAGAAAATGCAAATAAAAATTGCAATGAGATATACTTCACATCAGTCAGAATGCCTGTCACCTGTAAACCAACAAACAACAAGTGCTGGTGAGGACGGGGACAGAGGGGAACCCTTCTGCACTGTTGGTGGGAATGCAGATTAGTGCAGCCACTGTGGAAAGCAGTGTGGAGTTTCCTCAACATATTCAAGATTAATCTGCCGTTTGACCTAGAGGTCCCACTTCTGGGAATTTATCTGAAGAAACCCAAAACACTAGTTTGAAAGAACATAAGCACCCCTGTGTTCATTTCAGCATTATTTACAATCATGAAGATACGGTAGCAGCACAAGTGTCCATCAGTAAAGGAGTGGATGAAACAACTATGGGACATTTACACAATGGAATGCTACTTGGCCATAAAAAGAAGAAAATTTAGCTTTCGTGATAGCATGATAGACCTGGAGAAAATTATGCTAAGTGAAATATGCCAGTCAGAGAAAGAAAAATACCATATGAATTCACTCATCTGTGGAATCTAATGGACAAACTGAACTAACAAGCAAAATAGACAGACTCATAGATAGAGAGCAGATGACAGCTCTGTGAGGGTGGGTGTGGAAGGGGTGGAGGGGTTGAGTGAAAAGGAAAAAGGACTCATGGACATGGACCACAGTGTGGTGATTGTGGGGGGTAGGAGGTGTAAGGGGGACAAATTGTAATGGAAAAAATATAATAAAAAAAATATATTTGAGGGGTTTTGTGTTGATTGCTAAGGGATTACAGTATACATCTTAACTTTTCACAGGGTATTTCAGATTACTAACTTAATTCTGCTTAGAGTATTGAACTTCTACCCCAACGTAGCTCCATTATCTCTCCCCTCCATTTGTGCTATTATCATGTATATTACACCTATTTGTCTCATAAACCCATCAATAATACAGCACTAGAATTATTGCCTTATAGATTCGTATATCTCTTAAAGATGTTAAGAGAGAAACTAGAAAATAGATTTGCATGCTTTTATGTTTACCAACATATATTCACTTCTGGTGCCCTTTTTCTTGCATATTTGAGTTACCATATTTTGTTTTTCTTTGAATGATTTCCTTTATTATTTCTTTTAGGCAGTTATGCTGTCTCTATTGTTTTGTTTTATTTTATTTTTAAAACTTTTAATATTTATTTTTATGTTTTAAAAGATTTTATTTATTTTTACAGACGGGGAAAGGGAGGACAAAGAGAGGGAGAGAAACATCAATGTGTGGTTGCGTCTTGTGCACCCCCTACTCGGGGTCTGGCCTGCAACCCAGGCATGTGCCCTGACTGGAAATTGAACCAGCAACTTTTTGGTTCACAGACCTGCGCTCAATCCACTGAGCTACACCAGCCAGAGCTCTATTGTTTTATAATAAGAAGTCAGCCATTAATTATATTATTTTATGCCTGTATGCATGAATAATTTTTTTCTTGCTGCTTTCAAGTTCTCCTTTTGTCTTGAAACAACTTAACTGTGACATGTCTAAGTATGAATCTCTTTCCTTTATCCTTATTGGGATTCATTAAGCTTCTTTGATCTATAGGTTAATGTTTTTCATCACATTTTGAAAGTTTTGACCATTTCTTCAAGTTTTTCTGCCTCTTTTATTCCTTCTCATGCTCCCATCACATGTATTTTGAATCATGTAATGTTGTCCCACAGGTCTCTGTCTCTTCATTTTCTACAGTTTTTTCATTTGTTCTTGAAATTAGATAATTTTTACCTGTCTTTAAGGTTACTAATTCTTTTTTACCATTTGACTTTTTTTGTTGAACCCCTCTAGTGAGTTTTTTATTTCAGTGATTGTAGTTTTCAAGTCCAGAATTTCCCTTTTTTGTTAAAAAAAGGCTGTTTGTTGAAATTCTGTACTTGTTGAGTCATTGTTGTCATACTTTAATTCTTTAAGCATGGTTCTCATTAGGTTATTGAACATATTTATAATAACTTCCTTGATGTCTTTGTCTGCTAAATCTAGTTCTTGGGGTCCCTGAGTCTATTGGTTGCTCTTTTGTTTCCTTTTTTGAGCCACATGGTTTTTGTTTATTTTTGTGTTTTATAATTTTTTGATAATTATACAATTTTGATAATATATTGTAGCAACTGTGGATTCTGATTACATCCTCTCTGCCTCTAAAGCTTGTCATTGCAGATTTTTATTTAATAACACGCCTAGAGTAAGTAAATCTGTGAAGTCAGTTTGTCCTTTGGCTAATGGGAACAAATATCTCTGCTCTGTTTATTGTTGTTATTGTTTTTATTTTTAGGGATGGCCTCCTAGTGGTCACCTTTTATGCCAGACAATGAATGGTCAAAATGTGTGCGCAAATACAGCCAGCCAGTAAGACTTTTCTTTCTGCTGACAGATTTGTGTGGGTTGGGGAATGCCTTCAAAGTTCAGACCATTTTCAAGTTTGTCTCAGTTTTTATGTTACCCTGAGACTTACTGTGTCTCTAGTCTGGAACGTGTGGGTAGTCTGGGATTCCCCTAGTCCTTGCGTATGTATGCATGCAGCCTCTGTTCAACAGGAAATACATTGAATATTTATAAAGCCCACCTATGGCTGTCTTTCTTTTTAAGATCTCTGTTTAATCCCCTGCTAATATGTCAGTCTGCTTGTTTCTTGCTCCCATTAGGACTATAATCTCACAATTTTCCATTTCACTTCTGGGCATACGTTTTCTGCGTTTCACTTTGAATACACTCAGCCTGCTCTCTCAGCAAAGCTGCTGGTTCTCATGGTCTGTTCTGTCCTAGTAGAACTTCAACACTGATTGAACTCTCAGGAGAGGAAGAGTAGTGGAGGCTGGCTAAGGAAATGGGGCCACAGATTTCTGCTGCTTCCAAGTTCCATGGAATTTCACGAACAAATATTTTTGAGTTTGTATGCCTTTGGTCAACTTCCTATTATTTTGAGGTGATTGTTTTTGACCTTTTTTTTTCTAGGTAGAAATTTGCTTTTGCAGAGAAGATTTACCAAGCTCCTTACTCCATCCTAGTGGTAGCTTCCTTTTGGTGTTTTTTGAAATGTTTGTTTATGTGGTTTTTCTATACAAAGACATACAAAATATTGTATAAAAAGCATATTATTTTAAAGATCATTTTAAATTTATTTTCTAAGGTGCTACATTTCAGCTCATTTAATGAAGATTATAATTAAACAGGAATTTAATCTTTTCATTGTTACAGATTTCAAGTTCCACCTATAAAGACAGGAATGAGGAATACAAAAGACAGTTCCCACATCTACCTGATACAGAGAAGCTGATAGCAGGTAAAAAAGACCAGAAGTTGCAAAAACCCATTTTACCACCTTATTATCAAACCGGAGCTGATGAGTGACAGTATTATAGAAAATGTTAGCCTTTGTGCTAGACAAAAAATATTTTTCCATATAAGCAGCATGTTATCCATTCATAATTATACAATAATTATACAGTGTTAAATTAAGTTGTAATTTGAAGAAGGGAGATTTCTGATTTGTAAAAATACTAAGTACTGGCTAAGAAAATAGAAATAAAGGGAAAGGATTTGTTACTATTTCTACTTGTGCTTGGTTCAAATGGCTCTGTAAGAAAAATTGAAATTTGATATTCAATATATGTTATCTTTCCCTATATAAAAGATACTCCTTAACATGTTGTAGAGCAATTTAACAAAATTTTCTAGGGGTATATACATATAATATATATACACATTATTCACATAATCTTTTTTTAAAGATTTTATTTATTTATCTTTAGAGGGGAAAGGAAGGAGAGAAGGAGAGAAATATCAATGTATGGTTGCTTCTCGTGAGTCCCCCACTGGGAACTGGCCTGCAACCCAGGCATGTGCCCTGACTGGGAATCGAACCGCGATCGTGTGGTTCACAGGCCCACGCTCAATCCACTGAGCTACACCAGCCAGGGACACATAATCTTTTTTTAAAAAGTATATTTTATTGATTATGCTATTACAATTTTCCTAATTTTCCCTCCTTTATCCCCTCTCTGCCCTGCCCCCTCAACCCTCCAGCATTCCCCCACCCCTTAGTTCGTATCTGTGGGTTATACATATAAGTTCTTTGAGCCCTCTGTTTCCTATACCTTTTTTTATCTTTCTCTGTCTATTTTGCACCTACTAATTATGCTTCTACTTTCCTGAACCTTTCCCCCCCATTCCTCCCTTCCTCCTCCCCACTGAAATCCCTCCCTGTGATATCCATTTGTCTGATTCTGTGCCTGTTCTAGTTGTTTGCTTAGTTCTTGTTTTCTTTGTTTTTCTTTTCCTTTAGGTTCATTTGTTGATAGTTGTGAGTTTGTTGTCATTTTACTGTTCATATTTTTGATCTTCATTTTCTTAGATAAGTCCCTTTAACATTTCATATAATAAGAGCTTGGTAATGATAAGCTCCTCTGATTGACCTTTTCTGGGAAGCACTTTATCTGCCCTTCCATTCTAAATGAAAACTTTACTGGATAGAGTAATCTTGGATGTAGGTCCTTGCCTTTCACAACTTTGAATACTACTTGCCAGTCCTTTCTTGCCTGCAAGGTTTCTTTTGAGAAATTAGTTGATAGTCTTGTGGGCACTCCTTTGTTGGTAACTCTCTCCTTTCCTCTCGATTCTTTTAGGATTCTCTCCTTCATTTTAATCTTGGATAATGTAATTATGATGTGCCTTGGTATGTTCCTCTTTGGGTCCAACTTCTTTGGGACTCTCTGGACTTCCTGGACTTCTTGGAAGTCTATTTGCTTTGCCAGATTGGGGAAGTTCTCCTTCATTGTTTGTTCAAATAAGTTTTCAGTTTCTTGCTGTTGTTTCTTCTCTTTCTGGCACCCCTGTAATTCGGATATTGGAATGTTTCAGATTGTCCCAGAGGTTTGTATGACACTTTTCACTTTTTGAATTTTTGTTTCTTCATTCTGTTCCGGTTGAATGTTTATTTTTCCCTTTTGTTTCAAATTGTTGCTTGGAGTCCTGGTTTTCTTCCTGTCACTGTTGGTTCCATGAATATTTTACTTAATTTCATTTTGGGTGTCTTTCATTTGTTCTTTCATTTTTTGACCAAGCTCAATCAGATCTGTGAGCATTTGGATTACCAGGGCTTTAAATTCTCCATCAGATAGGTTGGCTATCTCCCCATCGCTTAGTTCTCTTTCTGAGGTTTTGCTCTGTTCTTTCATTTGGGCCATATTTCTTTGTCTTGGCGCAGCTGATTGGTTTTAAGGGGGCAGGGCCTTAGGTACTCAGCAGGGCAGGGCAACCCTAGTTGCTGCGCTGCCTGTGAAGGAGGGGCCAAAGAAGGAACAATGCAGCTCTCCTGTTTGTCTCTAGCTCACTTTCCAACCAACTCTGGTGTGAGACTGGGAGTTTCTCCCACTGCAGCAACCACCACCATAGTCCACAGTGAACTCAGAGTCTCAGTTTTCTTTTAAGTCAGCCCTGCCCCTGTGGTCCACCGCTTCACAGCAGTTTTTCTCAGCCGGCCTGTGTGGTCCAACTGTCTTACCGATCTGGTTGTTCAGGTTGATTTTTTCTCTAATTCCTAGGTTGTCAGAGTTCCATGAGGTTTGATTTTCTGGTGCTTCTGGTGTTTATTGATTTTAGATTGGTTGTTATCTTCCTTTTGGTTGTATGAGGAAACAATGGGTTTCTACCTGTGCCTCCATCTTGGCTGGAACTCACCAAAGTCTTTATTCATGTAATCTTTCAGATAGATTTTTTGGAAACAGATTTTAAAAGGAACAGTTTAGTCATTTTTCTTACAAAAGTGCTTTATTTTTAATCTAAGCTTAATATAGATACTTTACAATCAAAATATGGAACTATATTTTAGTTTTAGTATATACTTTATTTAAATAATTTATTCAGAGAAATTTGTCAGATTTCTGATACTGTTGGTCAGTATTCAATTCAACATAGCTGAACTTGGAGATAGCTAAGGACTTTAAAGCCCAGTATCTTAAAAATTGTAATGATGAATTAAAGCAACTTTTAGGAACATTTAAAAGTATTACATCCTCAAGATAAAATGTTCAAATACTGCAAGCGAACTTTGGTGAAAAGAGTGTGGCCCTTTCAGTGTCTTAGCGCTGGGGAGAGAGAGACCTGTGTCAAGAGGCTCCCTCCCTTGACTCAGCTCTTGTCTTGCTCACAAGAGAATAATTCAGGTGAGAGACAAACACATATAGTGGAAATGAGGTAGCAAGTTTATTTATACACTGGAGCAAAAAGCTACAAGTGGGCACTCAGCTAATCTGAATGCTCTGACTATTGGGTTTCAGGGTTACATACCTTATTCAGCTTCTAGGTCCCCCTCCCCCTTCTCCTTCTCAACCTTGGGAATAACATACAGCTACAAAGGCTTTCTTTTCAGTTAGCAAAGGTTTTTTTTTTGTCTTAGTGAAATTGTTAAAGAGGCTCTAGTTCCTGGCATAGAATCTGAAGGACTACCTTCTGTGCTTTGAGGTAGTCCTTCAGACCACCCGCTTTGAGGTTCAGAACACCTGACAATCCTAGTAAGACTGTGACAGAAGCCCCTTTTCTCAGCTTAGTATCAAGGGCTCTCCCCTCCTCCTGTGCTACTTTGGTTGCAGTGCTTGGGATCCCCGGCAATCTTATCAAACCCAGCTTAGGACTGCTGAGTTAATTGGCGAGACATGTCTTTATTTTGCTTCTAAGCCTCTTATATTACTGTAAACTCTTTGCTAGATTGCAGTGGCAAGGGCCCTGCCTCCGTTTTACCTCCGGCCTCTCATTTCTAGGTGCTAACTAACAAATGAAGACCACTCCAACATCTTTCCTGGGTGATAATCACTTTTAGTAATTTCTTACAGATATTTCCAGAAATTTTCTGTATACATGGTGGAGCAAAAGTAGGTTTACATTTGTTTGTATGGAAAATAATACAATAATTAATAAATAATACAAGAGTAAGTTGTGTTTTGCATACTCACAATTAGAAACCTACTTTTGCCTACCCTGTGTATTTCAAGGGGAATATACATACATTTCTAAGAGAACTGTGCTTACTGTTTGAATTTTATTTAGAGCTCTTTCTATTAATACTACATATGGATTCACTTCATTCTTTTAATGGGTGCTTCATATTTATTTGAATGAATTTTGTACCATAATTTGTTCAACATAACCCCTATTAATGGACATTTTGATTGCTTCCTGTCTTTTACTGGTATCACTAATGTTACATTGAATCTTCTTGTACATTTGTTTTATCACGCATGTGCATACATTGTAGGGTAAATTTTATGAAATGGAATTGTGGCAAAGTGGCAATGAACATTTAAAAAGTTTGCTGTTGCTAAGTTATCCTCCAAAAGGGTTAAAATCTCATCAACAGTGTTTGTAAATACCTATTTTGGCCATACCTCAGGAACTTGGCTTCAGTAAAATTTGGTAGATAGAAATGGTACATAATCATTGTTTAAATATGCATTTTTTAATTATGAAGAAGGTTGATGATGTATTTATATGTGTATAAACTATCTGTATTTCTTTTTCTGTGAAGCTTTCTTTCATAAGCTTTGCTCATTTTTCTAGTGGTTATTTGTTTTTTATTAATTCAAAGTAGCTTGTTAGGTTTTTAAAATATTTTTCATGAGTGTTGCAAATGTTTCTTGAAATCAACTGCTTTTTGTGGAAACTTTCGTAAATATATCATACTCATCATTGCTGTATTGAAAGAAATTAATCTGATGACACAGTGATATATAAAACATTAAAGCCATACAGAAAAGTATAGATAAAATATGAAGTCATTGAGGATCCTACCACCTATAGATAATTTTGGTTAACATTTTGTGGATAGCTTTCTAGATATTTCTTTCAGTGGGTATCTTTGCTTTTCATGTAGAAAATCTCAGATAATCTATATTTAGTGAGTTTAGTAAGGTCATAGGATGGAAAGTTAATTGAAAGTAAAAGAAAGAATCATATTAATACACACTGCCAGTGAACAATTAGAATTTGAATTTCACAAATACCATTTACATGAGAACCTCCCAATAATGAAGTACTTAGGTGTAAACCTAGCAAATGTGCAGGCTCTCTATGCTGATAACTGAAACATTGATAAAGGAAGATCCAATAAATGTTTATAGATCAGAAGATTTAATGTTGTTAGTATGTCAAATCCCTCAAATGAAAGTCCCAGCAAGCTTTTCATTTTTTAAATTGTATTTGATAGCAGCTTTTTTTCCCCAAAGGTTTTTGTAAAATTTATTTTTAGAGAGAGGGGAAGGGAGGGAGAAAGAGAGGGAGAGAAACATCAATGTGTGGTTGCCTCTCATGCATCCCCTACTGGGAGCTGCAACCCGCATGTGCCCTGACTGGGAATCATACATGCGATCCTTTGCTTCCCAGGACTGTGCTGAATCCACTGAGCTACACCAGCCAGGGCAATAGCAGCTTTTTTTACAAAACCTAAGCGCATTTGCAAAACTGGGAACATGTTTAGAAGCCTTTTTTGAAAGAATGTTTTAGTCTTTTTAAACTGAGTTTTAAAAAATAAAAATAATTTTTCAACACTGTTTTGAAAACTTAAGAGTGCAACAATATATAATACTTAGTTTCATTATCTCTGAAATGGCTCAAGTCCAATTCCATACTGATGAGGTCACAACAAATTGAATCAAGCAAATACATACATTTGTCTATGCTACTTGATGCTAATGTTCACTTATGTTAGCTTGCACTTATAACACAAGAGGAAATGGGAATTGGCACATTAGAGACCCAGTTTAATCTCAATGTGTGCAAAATCTAAAAGGTAAGTGTCAGTAAGTATGGCAAATGCAGAAGAAACTAAACTGGAAGGAGTATGATTCACAATTTCAAGAAGATTTGGACTTTAAGGGTTTCATGGAAGTTTGTGACCTTAATTAGCTTTGACCCTGTTATTTCCTACTTTTACTGAGTACCAACTTCAAAAATTTAGACTACAGTGTGTGAATAGGGTGCAGTTACCACATGAAGCTTTAACTCAAAATTTGGGTAAAGAAAAAAGGCAGAATGAACTTCAACTCAATTTTATGTGCACAAGAGTTGAAAAATCTGAGCCACCTTAAAGAGAAATTGATTCTAAAATTTATAAAACCTATAAATAAGCAGAGGCCAAACTGCTATGTTTAAACATTCTCTAGCAAGTAAAATTCTTACTGTTTAAACATACAATTGTATTCACTTTACATACAAGGCAAAACTCACTTTTAAAGTGGCTCCACCTTGGCAGATGCATGAATTTGTAATGAATGCACATGTGCTGTGCACTGTTTATCTGTGAAGACCCCCAGCTGATTCACAAAGCTCTGACGGCATCTGTCTCATCATCTCACTTAAAAAACACATTCTTTAATTCACTGTCATTTCCTGTATGGATAGATATGCCTAAATTCTTTTGTAAAACTAAATAGTACATCTTGTTTATTTAAAATGTGCATACTACTTACTCTGAAAGCTTACTCTAGAAATATGTACAGATAGATCATTCCATCTGTATTTCCATAACACTTTGTATATATTTCCACTATATCCATTGTTATATAATAATTATTAAAATCTTTGAGTTGGAGCCATTTGTTTATGCCAAAATTGATCATGTAATAGTTGATGTAACACAGGCATCAAATTGGCCTATATGTTGCTTTTGAATTTACTTAATTTTATTCTAACTTTCTAGTAAACAGCTATAAAGTTAAAAATTTCATAAAATGATTTTTGATAAACATTACTTTCTTATTTCCATTTTATACGAATGAAATTGTTAGCATGACTCAAATCAGGTAGAATATTGCATTCTAAAATGCTGATAATTGGAGAGCCAGGGAAAGAGCCAGACCTTAGCAATGGAACAGAACTATATGCCTATGGCTGACTAATTTGCAACAACATGTGATAATCCTTCAACGGGGAGAGAAAGTCTCTTCAGCAAATGGTTCTGGGAACGCTGGGTATCACATGGGAAAGAATGGTATTAGACCTGTGTCTCACACTGTATACAAAATTTAACTTGAAAGGTACCAACAACCTAACTATGAGAGCTAAAACCGTACAACTTTTAGAAGAAAACACAAAGCAAGTCTTCATGATCTTGGATTTAGCAATGAATTCTTAGATATGACACCAAGCAACAAAAGGAAGAAAATAGATAAATCGGACTACATCAAAATTTAAAACTTTTGTGCATCAGAGGACATTATAAAGAAGGTGAAAAGACAATCGACAGTATGGGAGAAATTATCTGCAAATCATATATTTGAGAAGGATTTGGTTTCCAGAATGTTTAAACAACTCAACAACAAAAAGATAAAAAAAAACCCAATTTTTTGTTATATTTAGGTGATTATGCTATTACAGTTTCCCAGGTTTTTCCCCCTTTTCTCTGCTACACCCAGCAACCCCCACTCCCTCAGGCAATCCCCCCACCATTGTTCACGTCCATGGGTCATGCATATAGGTAAAAAAATAAAAAATAAAATAAAATGCTGATAACTGCATGCTTGTTTATTAGTAAGGAAATTGAAAGAAAAATAGTAAAATCTCTTAGCTTTTAAAAAGTTGTGGTCATTTCTTGTATAGGATATATTGCCATAATGCTATTTCATAAAAATTAAATTTTTTTTTATTTAATTATTTTTCAAGTACAGTTTTCTGTCTATTACTCCCATCCCATCCCACCCCCAAAATTAAATGTTATTGAGATAAAAGTTTATTATACCTGTTTTTGAGAAACCATTTTTAAAAGCACTGAAAAGGTCTTTCAACCTATATTAGTCTACAGTTAAAGTAATCCAGTTGGCTGTGGTAGCTTTGAACATAGTTAATGTGAAGTAATGCAGTAGTTCTCAGAACGTAGTCCACCGACCAGCAATGTTGGCATCACCTAGGAGCTTGTTTGACATGTAAACTCTTCACCCCACCCCAGACATTTAATCAGAAACTCTGGGAGAGGGGCCTAGCTATCTGTGTTTTAATAAGTCTACCAGATATTTTTCTGATGTGAAATTTTAGAAGCATTAAATTAATAAAATGTTTCAGCGATTTAGATAAAAATTTCAGGATACCTCAAGGTGACCTTTAGCCCAATCCCTGTTTTAGAGAAGCATGCTAGTAAATGAGTACCTCAATCTGCTTAATTATTTACTAGAACTTTTTGTTTGGTGACATCTTAGTTTTGTTTTGGTGAAGGACGCATTTTGAAAGAGCATATTACTTTGTTCGATTTTTGGTATTGGCTTAAAATTTTAACATGAGTAAATATTTTGAGGTTGACAACCTCTATAACTTTTTCCCTAAAATTGCTAATCACCATGTATAGTTTTAAAATTTATTGGTTTAACTAAATCTCCTCAAAGCAGCTCTTTATATCTTGTATTATTGATAATTTAGCAATACTATTTACATTATCGAAAGAGACAGATCTTAATCTTAGGAGCATGGTATTAACTTGTTGACAGGCAGTGGCATTTACCAGCACAGTCTTGATTTTGCTAGATTTGAGTGCTGAGGTGGAAGGATCAACTTTAAAACAAACTAAAATTTTTGGAGTTATCCTTATTCCCTTCCTCACCCTTGTCCACCACCTAACTAATCACCAATTTCCCATCGTTGGGAAATGCCACTTTCCCATGTCATAATATCTTTGAATCTAAGTACCTCTTTCTCTTAATACTGTCAGCTGGTCTGAGCCACCATCAGTTTCTCCCTGGATTCCCAGCTGAATTATCCAAATCCATTTTCACTGTGTGAATAAAGTGGTCTTTAATAAGATACAACTGGTCATGCGCCTTCCAGTTAAAACTCATCAATGGGTTCTCATCTTATTTAATATCTTACCATGGCCTGAGACACCTTACATGATCTAGCTTCTCCAGCTTATCTGGGCCAGAGATCTCTCTTTGTATAGTTGCTTAATGTGCTGTGTTTCTTCCTACCATGGCACCTTTGCACACACCATGCCCTCATGGTCCAGCTGACCCTGTATTGATTGATCTTTAGATCTCAGTTTAAAGATTACTTTTTCTGGAAAACTCTTCCTGACATACTTTCTCCCTGCCCAGTCCTCCATATCTGTGTATGCCTTGTTGTATTTTCTTACAGCTTTCTCTACACTTTGGTCATTGTACTTATAAATGTATTTGTTTATTATATGCTTTCCATTCTAGACTGTGTTCCATGAAGGCAAGGTCCTTTTCTGGTAGCCCTAGTGCAGGTGTAGGAAGAATGAGTAAGTGAATGAGTGAATGAATGAACGAACTAATGAACAAAGAGTGATGACTTCCCATGCATTAAAGTAGTATAAGATTTATGAAGTTGCCATAGTTTTGTGACTAAGCTGTTCCTTGTTTTTGTGTCTGTAGATTATGCTTGTGCTCTTCAGAGGGACATTTTGCTTCAGGGACGACTATACCTTTCAGAAAACTGGCTATGTTTCCATAGCAACATCTTCAGATGGGAGACTACAGTAAGATTTGATTTGTTAATACAAGTAACTGCATAGATAGAAATGTATGCAGGCCTCCTAAAAGCAATGTACTTTATTAATTTTTTATTTTTTATTGAAGTTACTGGGGTGACATTTGTTAATAAAATTATGTTTCAGCTGTGCAGTTTTACAGTACATCATCTGTATAGTGTATCATGTGTTTACCACCCTAGCCGTCTCCTTCTATCACCATTTATCCTTCCTAAAGTAAATTTACATATATTTGTATATGTATACCTGTATATATGTTAACACAGTATATGTGTTGTAGAAGTGTGTAATCTGTTTTTCTCAATACATTGAGCTCTGTTTGTACATATGTAATACAGTTGGAGAAAGATTTCAGATTGAAAAAAGCTTATATATATCCTTTTGACTGGTGCAGTCATATCTTATGTGACAGACTGTCCGAGTTTTATGTGCATGTGTCAATGTAGAGCATCAGCTCCCACCTGCCTTTTCACACTTCACCCTAATGTTAGAGACAGGAGCTGATGTGGAAAATTACTGAAGGGAAGAAAGTCTGACTGCTCACCCTATTTTTCTCAGAGAATGAAAGCATGTAATTAATATTATTAACTCCTTTAGGTTTTTACCCTGATCTGTTGATTAGATCAGGGTAATACTTGGTATTTGGTATTATATGTATTATGAAAAAATCCATTTTGTGATTTTTCATCTTTTGTGTGTTTAGATTTCTATTGCTTTAAAGAATATAACCTTCATGACCAAGGAGAAAACTGCTCGACTTATCCCAAATGCTATCCAGATTGCTACAGAGGGTGAAAAGGTGAAAAACTTTTCTACTTTTGCCTTATTACATAATGTTGAGAAAATCTGCCTCAGTGTTGGGAGTATAAGCAATTCTTGGAGTTAGAAATATCTAATCGAGATACATTGAATTTCCTACTAGATTTCTGTATACTTAAATGCTTATTGATGGTTAACTTTAAATGACTGCTAATATTTTTATACTTTAGTCTAAAGAGAACTTTCTCTCATATTTATCATTTTTCATTATGAGAAGTAGATAGAGTAAGCATTAGTAAAACATGCTTATTACTTCTAAATCCTTAATAATTCCATAATTGTTTTTTATGCACAATAGTAACTAATAAAATAGTAACTAATAAAAGCAAATGGTTCTAGTGAACAGAGATTTGGGTAGCTTACAAGTAACACATGATCACTGGAATACTTTTAGGGTGGCAGCTGTTTTACCTGCCATCATGTTCTTCACCACCTGTGACATCTGCCATTTCTTACTGGGGATGTATGAAGAGTCATTTTATACCCACCTAAAAATTAATTAGGGCTTTGTGTGTGACATTAGAAGCGTAATGTTGAGAAAGAAAAAGAACCAAAGAAGGAAGGAGGTATGGAAGGGAAGGAAGAGGAAGGAAGGAAATAAAAAAAATAAAGAGAAAAAGGAAAGATAGAAGCAGGGACAGAAATGCTCTCATGACATTGAATCATTGTAGTACTTTGAATCTTGTAGTTTTTTTAAATGCACTTTGTTTTATTTTTAAATAATCCTCTCCTTGTAAGTACAGTACAAAGAACTTTTCCTTTCTGAACTGTGTGAAAGTAAGGTTTTACTCTAAAGCCTCATCACCCCAGACATCAACCCACATACTCTATCATGTCCCACAAAGACGTCCTCTACTTGACCACAGCATCAAAATCAAGAGATCAACATCGGTCATTACCACTCTTCAGTCCGCAAACCTTCTTCAATTCCGTATAATATCTTTTGGGACAAATGGACCCAGTTCAGAAGTACATATTACGTTAGGTTGCCATAGTCTTTAATTTCCTTATTCTGGAACAGTCCCTTAGTCTTTCCTTGGCTTTTGTGCTCTCAACACTCTAGGAAATTACAGTTCAGTTATTTTATAGGCTGTCCCTCAGTTGTGTTTGTCTGGTATTTCTTTGTCTGCTATTTAGCTTATGCAGTTTTGGCAGAAATAATATGGAAGTGATGTCTGTTCTTACTGTTGCATCCTGTCAAATGACACACTATTCCTGGTGATACTCACCTTGATCACCTGATTAAGGTGGTGTCTGTCAGACTCTACCATAAAGCTAGCCTGTTTTCTTTTGTAACAATAATTTGTGGCAAGCTACTTTGAAACTAGGTAAATACCTATTCCTCATCAAACTTTACATTTTTCATTTATTTACTTATATCAGTATGATCTCATAGTTTCTTGTTTTATTCAATGAGTTGTAATCTATTACTACCATTATTTATTTTGATTCTAAAATTGTCACAAATTTGGCCAATGAGAACCCCTCCCCAAGCTAGATCTGCTGTCCTTTTGACTATTCTCAGCCTTGTTTGAACATTTCCTTGATTTTTAGCACAAGATGTTACAGGCTTTTTCTGCTCAGCCCTGGAATCAGTCATTTCTTCAAAGAGTCCTGGTTTCTTTTAGGGTAGATGGATATTTAGAAGCCAGTGTGTTCATTGCAATTGAGGTGTCACTGTTCCTGAGACCTCTAAGTGTGCAGAACAAGTAAATATAATGTACATATAATTACATACCCATATCCACAGTATGCACATGTCCACCCACATATGCATCAATGTTTATCTACCTTTTTACCATAAACCACAATTCACACCAATACCTCTAATTGCTACTCAGCACCACAGAGTTCATTTTTGTTTTTCCCTTTCGTATTTGTACTTCCTTCCCTGACTGTGAAAAACCAGGCCACCATTATCCTTAATATATTTACTTATTTTATCATTTGGCCCGCATGTAACCAATCTTCATGTCCTCTGCCACTCCCCCACCACATGGATGCCCTTTTGGCCAGCTTGGTTTCTGACACTTCGAGTCAGGCTGCCGCCCATCCCACCACAGCACAGATGCTGTCTCCTTATGAAGCCTCTCTTTGCCCTGCATGCCAGGCACCTTCCCTGTGTCCACTTTGCCCTGTGCCAGGTCACCCCTCCACAGGGATGCTCTCCATTCCCTGCTTTGTGCTGTGACATTCTGTGCCAGTCTGTCACTTTGGTCACCCTTCTCACCCTGCTCGGGCTCTGACTCCCTAGCTCAGAGTCACCCTCATGGACTCCATCACACCATGCTGTCCTCACCCACTCTGGCTCTGACATGCCTTTCAGGCTCCCCTGTGTGTGGCCACATTCTTCCCATGCTTGGGCTTTGACACTCGCACCAGGCTATCCACTTACATGGGCATCCCCCAACCCCAGCCTCTGATGCATGCCTCTCACGTTATTCTTGTTCTAACACCGTGCTCCAGATCACTCCTGTTTGTGGCATCTCCACTTGCCCACTCGGGCTCTGACACACTGCACAGGGCAGCCCTTCCGTGTGGGTCACCTCCATGTTCTTTTCTTCAGTAGCCCAACACTCTGCTTTGGCTACTGAAGCTCCTCTACCTCTACCCTCACCTCTAGGACAGATGCCTACTTTACTCTGTTCCACCAACACCTTTTGGGCTGAACTTTTCAGGAAGAGAAGAAGAGCTAAAATAAACTTATTCTTATTTTTATAATTAATTTATCATTTCTTCTGCCACTCCTCTGCTATGCTTAAAACCCATGACAACTCTTAGACATCTTTTTTTTCATGTCTAAAACTCCCAACCCCACTGCTTTTTTTAGAGGAAAACACTGTTATCAGTTTGGTGTGTATTTTTCAGACCTTCTTTTGTGTGTATGTGTAT
Organism: Sturnira hondurensis; assembly: GCF_014824575.4. Taxonomy (NCBI): domain Eukaryota; kingdom Metazoa; phylum Chordata; class Mammalia; order Chiroptera; family Phyllostomidae; genus Sturnira; species Sturnira hondurensis. The sequence continues at coordinate 827,961 of NW_028082350.1, forward strand.
GTGTGTGTGTGTATATATATATGTATGTATGTGTGTATATATGTATGTATGTGTATACATATACATACACACATACATACATATAGTTTTGGTGTGTTTTTAAAGTGGCTCTTTTATACATGCTGGTCTTCAGTTCTCCTTTCTTAAAAAAGAACGTAATGTTATCTCTCGGAGTCGCAGGTTAGCACATACAGGCAGACCTATCTTTGTTTATTAAAATGCTGTATGGTATTTTATAGAATGGATTTACCATGTTTTGCTTGACACTTAGTTAATTTCCATTGTTTTGTTATTACAATTGATGCTGCAGTGAATGGCCTAATGATGCCTTCTTAAGCTCGTGTGTGACTATTTCCCATCTATGTACTGGAATTTCAGGCATTTTAATGATGACAACTAGCATTTGCTGGACACAACTTGTTCGGGACACTCGTTTAAATTCTTTACATATATTTCCTCATTTAATTCTCACAAAATTTGCTACTCTAAGTATTCTCACTTTGTAGATAAGGAAACGTAGGAAAAGAAAAGTGATCCAAAGTCAGAGAACTGAGTGGTAGAGGCAGGACGTGAACCTGGGGAGTTGAGTTGCAGACACCCTGGTTCTCACCACCTCACAGTGTTGATTCAGCGGTCTCTCTCTCCATCATCACGGGGAGATGCCCGCACTACTGAAGATTCACGTGTTGTATGTGTTGAAGGACGGTGAATCATGGCTTCCAGCTGTTTTAGATTCTATTGTAGTTCTTTGCCCCAGCAGCGTGGATATATTGTCATCTGGAACTCCTCTCAAATTAAGGTTATTATTGAACCAAGAATTATTAATTAACTTTTGAAGCTGGATATCTAGCAAAGAATAAAATAAAATTATAATTTACATAGATTATCCAGAAAGATGGGACCGTAAGTAGTTGAGAATGTGGTGGTTGTGTACAAGGTGGGTAATGTTGATGAGAAAATATTTAGTTTAAGAAGTGGGAATTTAGTAAGCATAACACAGTGGTGAAAAGGAGAAGAAATAGGAGATTTTTCTTATTATATATCTGAACACAGGGTTGTAAGGTTGTTACAATCCAAAAAGCAAAACAATTTGATCTAAGGAATGGGAATAGGGGAAAATAAGTAATGATTATTAGGCCACATATTATATATATAATCCTGTTTGGAAGAGCTGCTAGCTATATCCTAATTATAAAAAGTTTTGCAGTATATAAACTATTATATAGCAAGGTTTTAATTTATTAACCGGAAAATTGCACTTTAATATCTTTGTATGAAAAAAAACACCCCAAATATGAGTTTGGCATTTTATTTAATAAGTGAAACATAGAACTGAGCTTTCTCATTCCCTAAAATAAGCATTTAATTATAAAATGTCACTAACTAGGGGATTGGAAGAGATGATATACTGAGAAACTGTACTAGTGCTGCCACTTGTCAGATTTTCTCATAAATCCCTATTTTAAAATGTGACTTTTCAAAAACCCACTTAAATGCATGGGAAGAAATAGGGCTAAAGGCAAACAGAATTATAGATCGAAACATGCTGTTTTTCTTCTACAACATTCAAAGCAAAGTTTATTGTTAATATGGGTGTTTTATATATATAATTATCAGAGACTAGCTATTTCTAGATTTTTGAGAAGACTATGAAAGATGATATAATTTTAAATTAAGATCCTTAAAATAAATCTGTCTTTGAAATCCATTGTATTTTTTCTTCTTCTTTATTTATACTTGTCTCAAATGCCTACCAAGTCACATTTCTTAGCAGAGTTTACAATAAATAAAATTAAGTATTTTTATAAATTCATTTAGATTGATTTTCATAGTTAAACTCTGATGAACTTAAGTATATAAATATATATAAATATATTTCAAACTCCTTTCCCTAGTCAGTATTGTAAAATGGTATTTGCTGTAAGATACAGTTGGAAAGACACCTTGTTCATGCACCAATTACCTATTTTTTGTCTAATGTAGTAAAAAGTTAAACAAAAATAGTATATAAAGTAGGCAGTGATGATCTGTTAGCTTGCTTTGACCATAGCAAGTACCAGCAAACCTTCATGACAGATACTTTCCCCTTTTTTTAAAATGACACTAAAATTATTCTATTATTTTTCTTTTCAGTTTTTCTTTACATCTTTTGGTGCAAGGGACAGAAGTTACCTCAGTATCTTTCGACTGTGGCAGAACGCTCTGTTAGACAAGGTGAGTGTTCATACTGGAGGCAAGTACTTGGTATAAGAGCAGCCTCCCGATGTGCACCTAAACAGTGCTTGTCAGTCGGAAAGCTCCTTTTTACTTTTCTGGAGTTAATTTTGACTAAGCTATTTAAATTTCAAGAAGAAACTTGAAGTAAAACATAATCCATAGTTATAAGTTGAGATATTAATTATAATCTCCAGGGTAACCACCAAGAAAATAACTTTAAGAATACAGTAAAAGAAACACTAAAGGAATTTAAATGGTACACTAGCATGATCTATTTAATACATAAGAAGGCAGTAATGGAGGAATAGAGGGGGAAAAAACCCATGACACATACAAAGAAATAGCAAAATTGAAGCTATTATATTAAATAGTTAAATGGATTAAATATTTCAGTCAGAAGGCAGATAGGCAGAATGAATGAAAAAAACATGATCCAGCTATATACTGAATATAAGAGACACATTAGATTTAAAGGCATAAACAGAAGAAATGTAAAAGGATGGAAAAAGATATACTGTACAGACAATAACCGAAAGAGAGCTAGACTATTGTAATATCAGACAAAAGACACTTTAAGACAAAAATTAATAGTGATAAGAAAGTATGTTTTGTAATAATGAAAAGATATATCTCTGGAATTTATAAGTTACAGACTTATATGCACCTAATAACAGAGCCCTAAAATATATGAAACAAAAACAGGCAGAATTGAAGGGAGAAATAGAAAATTCAACAGGAATAGTTGGACCTTTCTTTTTTAAAAAATATATATTTTATTGATTATGCTATTACAGTTGTCTGATTTTTTTCTCCCCTTTATTCCCCTCTGCCCTGTACTCCCCTCCCACTATCATTCCCCCACCTCAGTTCATGTCGATGGGTCGTACATATAAGTTCTTTGGCTTCTCCATTTCCCATACTATTATTAACCTCCCACTGTCTATTTTGTACCTACCATTTATGCTTCTTATTTTCTGTACTTTTTCCCCATTCTCTCCACTTCCCCTCTCTGCTGATTACCCTCTATGTGATCTCCATTTCTGTGATTCTGTTCCTGTTCTAGTTGTTTGCTTAGTTCATTTTGTTTTTGTTTTTATGTTCAGTTGTTTATAGTTGTGAGTTCGTTGTCATTTTACTGTTCATAGTTTTGACCTTCTTCTTTTTCTTAGATAAGTCCCTTTAACATTTTATAAAATAAGAGCTTGGTGATGATGAACTCCTTTAACTTAACCTTATTTGGGAAGCACTTTATCTGCCCTTCCATTCCAAATGAAAGCTTTGCTGGACAGAGCAGTCTTGGATGTAGGTCTTTGGATTTCATGACTTGGAATACTTCTTTCCAGCCTCTTCTTGCCTGTAAGGTTTCTTTTGAGAAATCAGCTGATAGTCTGCTGGGAACTCCTTTGTAGGTGACTGTCTCCTTTTCTCTTGCTGCTCTTAAGATTCTCTCCTTATCTTTAATCTTGGGTAATATAATTATGATGTGCCTTGGTGTATTCCTCCTTGGGTCCCACTTTTTTTGGATTTTCTGAGCTTCTTGGACTTCCTGGAAGACTGTTTCCTTTGCCAGATTGGGGAAGTACTCCTTCATTATGTTTTCAAAGAAGTTTTCAATTTCTTGCTCTTCCTCTTCTCCTTCTGGCACCCCTATAATTTGGATGTTGGAATGTTTAAAGCTGTCCCAGAAGTTCCTAAGCCTCTCCTCATTTTTTTGAATTCTTGTTTCTTCATTATTTTCTGGTTGAATGTTTATTTCTTCCTTCTGTTCCAAACCATTGATTGAGTCCCAGTTTCCTTCCCTTCACTGTTGGTTCCCTGTACATTTTCCTTTATTTTACTTTTCATAACCTTGACTTTTCCCTCTATTTTGTGACCATACTCAACCATTTCTGTGACCATCCTGATTACCAGTGTTTTGAACTGTGCATCTGATAGGTTGGCTATCTCTTTGTTGCTTAGTTGTATTTTTTCTGGAGCTTTGATCTGTTCTTTCATTTGGTCCATATTTTTTGTCTCAGCATGCCTGTTAAGTAGTAAGGTGCAGGGCCTTAGGTGTTCACCAGGGTCGGGCAACCCACGTCTCTGTGTTGTGATGCTGCATGTGTTGGAGGGATCCGAGAGGGAACAGTGCCACTTGTTCACCTCTCTGCCAGCTTTCAGTCCCTTCCTCCACTACCCACAAGCAAATTGGGCCCTTCTCGTGCTGATTCCCGGGTGGATGGTTTTGTGTACATTCTAGGGCCCTGTGGGTCTTTCCAGCAAACTCTCCTGTGAGGCTGAGTTTCTCCTGTGGCCCCAACCACCACAGGTTTTTTCAGTCAAAGATTTTGAGGCTTTATTTCCCTGTCTGGAACCCTGGGCTATGCGGTATATCTCACTCTCCAACTGTTCCTCCCAGTTTATCTGCACACAAATGTGGGACCACCTTGCATGCAAGTCTGCTACACCCCAGCTGCCCATCTCTGCCTCTCCTACCAGTCTGGATGAATGTTTCTCCTTTAACTCCTTGATTGTTGGACTTCCATACAGTTTGATTTTCTGTCAGTTCTGGTTGTTTTTTATTTTTAAATTTGTTGTTATCCTTCTTTTGGTTGTGCGAGGAGGCAAAGACTTGTTGCAGCTTTCATTACCTCACCTTCAGTGATGGATAGAACAACAGGACAGAAGATCAATGGAGTAATAGAAGACTTGAACAACACTGTAAGCTAACTAAAACTAAAATATGTCTATGGGACACTCCACTTGAAACAGAAAACACATCCTTCTCAAGTATACCTGGAGTATTCTCCAAAACAAACAATATGCTAGGTTATAAAATATGCTTTATTATATTCAAAAGGATTGAAATAATAGAAAATATGTTCTTTGATCACAATGGAATGAAATTAGAAATCAGTAACAAGGAAATTTGGGAAATTCATCAAAAGTAGATATTAAACAGAACACTCCTAAATAACTAGTGGATAAAATAAAAAAATCATAAAGGAAACTAGAAAATACTTTGAGTTAAATGAAAACAAAAATATATACCAAAACTTATGAGATACACTTAAAACACATCTTAGAGGGGGATTTATAACTATAAACACCTATATGAAAAAAGAAGAATGATCTAAAAATAATAGCATAACTTTCCACCTTAAGAAAAAGGAGAGCAAACTAAACTCAAAGTAAATAGAAGCAAGGAAATAATTAAAACATAAATGAATGAACTAGAGAGTAGAAAAATAGAAATAATAAACAGAACCAAAAGTTCTTTTTTTGAAAAAATTAACAAAATTGAGAAACCTTTAGCTAAATTGACCAACAAATCCATTAATGTAAGAGAAATGGAAAAAGGTCTAGGAAATTACAAACTATTGGAACTGACTCAAGTAGAAACAGAATATCTGAATAGACCAATGACAGGAAAGAGACTGAGTTAATAATAAAAAATCTACCCACAAAGAAAAGCCCAGGCCCAGATAGCTCTACTGGTGAATGCTGTCAAATGTTTACAGTAGAGTTGACAGCAATTGTTCACAAAGTATTCCAAAAACAGAAGAGAAAGGAACACTGCACAAGCTGCTCTATGAGGCTGGTATTTATTGCCTTGATATTAAAACCAGACAAAGAACATCACAAGAAAACTATAGACAATATTTATTATGTTCATTATGCCTATGAATATAGAAATAAAAGTCCTCAACAAAATGTTAGCAAATCAAATCCAGCAACGTCAGAAAAGATTATATGTTAGAAATAAGTGGGATTTGTACAAGGTTGTTTTGACATATGACAATAAGTCAGTGTAACACGTTGTATTGGTAGAAGGCAAAAACTATATGATCATCTTGATCAATACAGAAAAAGTGTTCGATGAGGTCTAACATCCCTTTCTGATAAACGAAACAAAGTGAACTAGGACTAGCAGGGAATTTCTTTTACCCAATAAAACTAAAAGCTAATATATTTAATGGTGAAAAGCTAATGCTTTCTCCCTAAGTCGGGAGTAAGACAAGGATGTCTTTTGTTGCCATTTCTATTCAGCATTGTACTGAAGGTTTCAGCCAGGGAAATAAAGCGAGAAAAATAAAGGTAAAACACATCCAGATTAAAAATGAAGAAATAAAACTGTCCCTATTGGCAGATGACATATATATATATATATATATACACACACATACACACACACACACAAGTATATATATATATATATATATATATATTTGTAAGAAAGCCAATAAAAATCTAATAGAAATAAGTTCGAGAACTTCCGGCCAAGATGGAGGCATAGGTGGAAACACTGTGCCCCTTCCCACAACTAAATTTAAAGACAGCACAGTTTTAGAAACAAAAACGCAGCCAAAACAGTGAAAATTGAACTGTACGGAAGTCCGACAACAACAAACCACTCAGCCAGACTGGCAAGAGGGGAGAAGTCAGTGGCGGAGTGGGGTTGGGCTGGAAAGATCATTTGGTCCGACCGACCCAGGAGCAGAGGCGGCGGCAGTTAGTGGATCCCAGGTGTGGGGTGGTGACAGGTGGACCCAGTGAGGGCGCAGGGTGGCTGGCTAACTGTGGTCACACATTCTCGAGCAGATAAACCAAGCGAAGGAGCGAACAGTGAGGCAGACTGCTCAGGCTAGGGCCCCAGCGACGGGAATTAGACTTTGAAAGCACCAACTGGAAAGACTTTCTCTGGGTCAAGGGGCTGGGAGAGGCTCCCAGGCTCACAGAGAGTTCATTGGAGAGACCCGCAGGGTCCTGGAGAGTACACAGGCCCACACACCCAGGAACCAGCACCAGAGGGGCCCAATCTGCTTGTGGGAAGCTGCAGAGGGGACAGAAATCTGAGAGAGAGCGGAGCTCAGCAAAGCACCATTTTTTTCCCTCTCTGATCCCGCCCCCACGTACAGTGTCACAACCCAGCAACTGGGTCGCCTGGCCCTGGTGAACACCTAAGACTCTGCCCCTCATACTTAACAGGTGCCAACAGACCAAACATTATGACTCAAGAACAGCTCACAGCCGCAGAGCCTATAATTCTAAGTGACCAAGAAATAGCCAACCTTTCAGATGCACGGTTCAAAACACTGGTGATCAGGATGCTCAAAGAATTGGTTGATTTTAGCCACAAATTAGAGGAACTTATGAAGGCTAAACTGATTGAAATGAAGGGAAATGCACAGGAAACCAATAGTGATGGAAAGGAAACTGGGACTCAAATCAAGGGAGTGGACCAGAAGGAAGAAAAAAATAACCAGAGAGAAAAGAATAAAGAAACAAGAATTCAAAACAATGAGGAGAGGCTTAGGAACCTCCAGGACATCTTTAAACATTCCGACATCCGAATTATAGGGATACCAGAAGGGGAAGAGGAACAGCCAGGAGTGGAAACTTATTTGAACAAATAATAAAGGAGAACTTACCCAGTCAGGCAAAGGAAATAGACTTCTAGGAAATCCAGGAAGCTCAGAGAGTCCCAAAGAAGTTGGACCCAAGAAGGAACACATCAAGGCACATCATAATTATATTAGCTAAGATGAAAATGAAGGAGAGGATCCTAGAAGCAGCAAGAGATAAGGGGACAGTCACCTACAAAGGAGTACTCATCAGAATGTCAGCAGATTTCTCAAAAGAGACCTTAGAGGCAGGAAGGGGCTGGAAAGGAGTATTCCAAGTCATGAAATTCAGAGACCTACAGCCAAGATTGCTCTATCCAGCAAAGCTTTCATTTAGAATGGAAGGGCAAATAAAGTGCTTCTCAGATAAGGTCAAATTCAAGGAGTTCATCATCACCAAGCCCTTATTATATGAAATGCTAAAGGGACTTATCTAAGAAAAAGAAGATAAAAAATATGAACAGTGAAAGGACAGCAAACTCAGTTATCAACAACCACACCTAAAACAAAAGCAAACCAAGAGGACAGCTAGATCAGGAGTGGAACCATAGAAATGGCGATCAACTGGAGGGTTAGCAACAGGAGAGTGGGAGGAGGAGAAGGGGGGAGAAGGTACAGAGAATAAGTAGCATAGATGGTAGGTAGAAAATAGACAGGGGGGAGGGCAAGAATAGTATGGGAAATACAGAATCTAAAGAACTTATGACACATGGACATGAACAAAAAGGGGAGAATGAAGGGGGAGGGGTGTGCAGGGTGGAGGGGAGTGAAGGGGGAAAATGGGACAACTGCAATGGCATAATCTATAAAATATATTAAAAAAATAAAAAGAAGTTTGACAGGGTTGCAGAATACATTATCAAAACACACACAAAAAACAATTATATTTCTGTATGTTGACAATTAACAATTAAAAAAACCAGTTCATTTGTAATAACACCAAAAAGAGTAATGTAATTGGGATTAACTTTAAGAAAAGAACTGTAACACATGTATACTGAAAGCTAATAAACATTGTTGAAAGAAATTAAAGACAGGTAAATGAAAAGAATCTCATGTTTATGGATCAGGAAACTTAATATTGTTAAATGGCAATAACTGCCAACTCCCTCACCACCCCCACTGATTTGCAGATTTAATGCAATCACTATCAAAATTCCCACTAACATTTTGGTAGAAATTGACAAGTGGATCCTAAAATTCATATGGAAATGCAAGGTATCCAGAATAACCAAAACAATCTTGCAAAAGAATAATAACACTGGATGATTAGTATGTTAGGGCTGCCATGACAAAATACCACAGACTTGACTGGGTGGTTTATGTAACCGGAATTTATTTTCTCACAGTTCTGGAGGCTGGAAGTCCAAGAGTATGGTCCCAGCAGGGCAGACTTCTGGTGACCACTCTTGTTGGCTTGCAGGCTTCTCACTAAGTCCTCACATGGCTTTTCCTCTGTTTATGCACAATCCAGAGTCTCTTCCTCTTATATGCGCACCAGTCCTATAACTTTAGGACCTCACCCTCATGACCTTTGTCATAGTCAGCTCAGGCTGCCATAACAAAATGCCATAGACTGGGTGGCTCATACATAAGAAATTCATTGTCCTATAGTTCTGGAGCCTGGAAATCTGAAATCAGGATGCCAGCATGCTTAGGTTCTGGCGAGAACACTTTCCGACTTGTAGATGGCCGCCTTCTCATTGTCACCTGACATGGGGAAAGAAAGAGAGAGAAAACAAACTCTGTGGTGTTTTTATATACGGCACTAATCCCATCACGAAGCCCCCTGCCCTCATCACCTCATCTAAACCTAATTATCTCCTAAAGGCCCCATCTCCAAATACCATCACATTGGGAGTTGGGGCTTCAACATATGACATTGGGGCAGAGGGGCACGAGAGACAATTCAGTTCATGGCAACCTCATTTAACTGTAATTTCCTCCTTAAAGTTTTTAATCTTTAAATATAGTCACATTAGGGGTTAGGGCTTTAGCATATGAGTTTTTGGAGATACAGTTCAGTCCATTACATTGGAGGACTTGTATTTCTTGGTTCTGGTGTTTACTGCAAAGCTGTGGTAATTAAGGCATAGACTAACTCGTGACTTAAGTCTGGACATATAGATTAATGGAATAGAATTGAGAGTCTAGAAATAAAATCTTACCAACACTTACTGACCATAAATTGATTTTTGACAAGTATGCCAAAACAATTTAAAAGATAAAGAATAATCTTTTCAACCAATTGGTGCTGGAACAATTACATATCCAGATTTAAAAGAATGAGTTTTGGCCTCTGCTTTGTAACATACACAAAATATTATCCAAAATAGATCATAGGCCTAAATGTAACATTTTAAATTATGAAACTGTCATAACAAACTGTGGGTGTAAATCCTCATAGTGTTTGGATTAGATAGTAGTTTCTTGGATATGATACCAAAAGCCTAAGTGACAAAAAAATAAATTGGACTTCATCAAAATCAAAATAAAAAGCTTCTGTGGATGAAGGAATCTATCAAGAAAATGAAAAGGCAACTTAAGGATTGGGAGAAAATATTTACAAGTTATGCATCAAATAAGGGATTTGTATTTGGAATATGTAAAGAATTCTTACAACTGAATAAGAAAAAGACAAAAAAGCCATAAAAAATGAGCAAAGGATTTGAACAGCTATTTCTCCAAAGAAGAAATGGTCAGTAAACTCATGCAAAGATGCTCAATGTTATTAGCCATTAGAGAAACAGGTCAAAACCTATGTGAGATACTGCTTCACACTCATTGGGATGGCTAGAATAAAAAGTGAGACATTAAGAAATGTTGCTGAGGATGTGGAGAAACTGGAACCCTCATACATTCCTGGTGGGATTATAAAACTTTGAAATCTATGAAACACAGTTTAGCAGTTTCTCAAAATGTTAAGCATAGAACTACTATATGATTCTACAATTACACTTCTGGGTTTATGTGCAAGAGAATTAAACACATATGTTCACCAGAAACTTGCACTTGAATTTCATAGCATTATTCCTGAAAGCCAAAAAGTGGAAACATCTGAAATGTCCATCAATGGATGAATGGATAAACAAAATTTATAGTCAATGAAATATCATTCAGCTATAAAAAGGAGTGAAGTGCCGATGCATGTTACAGCAGAGGTGAACCTAGAAACATGCTATGTGAGAAAAAGCCAGTCCCAAAGAAAACATTTTAGGAGTCTATTTCTGTGAAATGACTAGAATAGGCAAATTCATAGAAACAGAAAAAACTTGTTGTCAGGGGAAGGAGGAGTGACTGCTAATGGATTTGGGTATCTTTTGGGTTGATGAAATGTTCTAAAGTTAATGGTGATAGTTCTGCAACTCCGGATATGCTAAAAACTTCTGGATTGTACACTTTAAATAGTGAATTTTATGGCATGTGAATTATAGCTCCATGGAGCTGTTATGTTAAAAAGTGGCATGGGGGAGAGTAGAGAATTCCAGCTGATAGGAAATGCTCCTCTTCACAGCAGGAACTTAGCAGGATGGGCCTGAACTTTCCCTCCTGCCTTCCCCCCACCCTAGCTGAGCCCCTCATTGGAGTGGACCAATTTTGGCTGCTAGGACTCTTTGGGTTGAATGGCTTGAGAACTTTCTGGCAGCAGCTGGGGACAGGGTCTTCCTTGCTTAGATGCTTCCACTTTCCTGGAGTGCAGGGGATGCAAAGAATTGGCCTGAGGTCCAGAGATGGAGGGGAGAGCTGGGAGTAGGGTGGGGTGGGGGAGCTTGCTGACTGCTGACTGTCTACCCTTCGAGGTGGGGGTGGGGGGTGGGGGAGGGGGGAATAAACAAGGCTGGCAGAAAAGCTCCCAAACCAATCTCTCCTCACACTGTGAGTCTTGACACTTGGGCACTCTGAGCCCCCTGGGCTGTGGGCTCTCGAGTGGGTGCAGGGACCATTGGTGCATAGCAGCCACCTGCTAGAGGCTTCAGCTCAGAGGTGAAGCGGGCCCCATAAGTCCATACCACACTTCTGGTCATGTTGCAGATGTCTCGTACCCCCACGGCAGGCCTGCCCAGTTCAGATGCATTGTCATAATTACAGTGGCTACTTTGTCATGGGCTAAAAACAAGTGTTGCCCTAGGGTCCTGGCTGATCCTATCCCCAAATGCCAAGTTTTTTCCAGTGCTCTGGAAATCCCCCAGGTGCATTCCCTCATTCTATTTAATAAGGAACCGAAGACTGCTATTGCAACCTACATTTGATTATGCACTGGTTCTGTGTGCTCCCAGAATCAGATTTACGCTAATCACATGTTAGTAAGTTGGGATATAGCCTCATTAAAACAAATACCTTCAGGGAAGTCATAAAGTTCAGGTTTACAGATGAGTCAAGGGAGAAACTGTAGTCTGAACTTTAATGTAAAAGTAAAAAGTTATTTGAAGGGGAAGGAAGAAAGGGAATTCCAGGATACTGCTGAGGCCACCATGGCTGAGCAACTGTCCATCCACTGGCTGGGAGTAAAATCTAACCCTCTTTGAAAAGATCCTAACATCATGTGTGTTCTTGATGTGTATATGAGGAGTATCACTCTCTTTACAGTAGTTATACCTTTCAAATATTTGGGTAATTTGGTTGTCTTTAACATTAAACATGCAACTATTTTAGAAGGACACTATACTCTCATTTTCATAAATAGAATGATGACCATTTATGCTCTATAGTAAGACAAAAATCAGTGTTTAAGTATATACTATGTGTTAAATACTACAAGGGGGGACCCAAAAAACCCAGAGCTTATTTGTAAAAAAAAAAACTGTGTATATATTTTTACTTTTTTATTTTTATTTTTATTGTTTATATTGTTACAGTTGTTCCCACTTTTTCTCCCTTTCCCAACTTCCATCCAGCCCCACCTTGTCCCCACTGCAAGCCAATCCTCATACTGTCTATGTTCTTTGGTTAATTCCTTCACCATCTTTCATCCCATCTCCCCCGATCCCTCTGGCAGCTGTTAGTCTATTTTAAGTGTCTAAGCTTCTGTTACTATTTTGTTCGTTGGGTTATTGTATTCATTAGATTCCACATAAAAGTGAGACTGTATGGTATCTGTCTTTCACTGACTGGCTTAATTCATGTAACTTAATGTCTCCCAGTCCATCCATGCTGTTGTAAGAGTTTCTTCTTTCTTCCTCCTTCTTCCTTCTTCTTCTTCTTCCTTCTTCCTTCTTCTTCCTCCTTCCTTATTCCTCCTCCTTCCTTCTTCCTCTTTCTTCTTCTTCCTCCTTCTTCCTTCCTCCTTCTTTCTTCACTGCTGAGTAGTATTCCATTGGGTAAATATACCACAGCTGTTTTATACACTTATCTACTGATGGGACTTAGGCTGCTTCCAAGTCCTGGCTATTGTAAGTAGTGCTGCTACAAACATAGAGGTGCATGTATTCTTTAGTATTGGTCATTTGGGATCCTTGGGATCTATTCCCAGAAGTGGAAATGCTGGGTCAAAAGAAAGTTCTATTTTTAATTTTAAAGGATATCCATATTGTTTTCTACAGTGGCTGCACCAGACTGCATTCCCACTAACAGTGCACTAGGGTTCCCTTTTCTCCATATCTTGTCAACATTTGTTGTTTGTTGATTTATTGTTGGTAGCCATTCAGACAGGTATAAAGCGATATCTCATTGAGGCTTTAATTTGCATTTCTCTTATGATTAGTGATGTTGGGCATTGTTTTCATATGTCTATAGGTGCTCTGTATGTCCTCTTTGGAGGAGTGTCTACTTAGGTCTTTTGCACATTTCTTAATTGGGTTGTTTGTTTTCTGGCATTGAGTTGTATTAGTTCATTGTATATTTTAGAGATTAAACCCTATATTATTCTTAACCTCCTTCTTTCTATTTTGTACCTACCATTTATGCTTATTATTCCCTGTACCTTTTCCCCCATTCCCTCCCGCTGATAACCCTTCAGAGTGATCTCCATTTCTGTGATTCTGTTCCTGTTCTAGTTGTTTGCTTAGTTCATTTTATTTTTGTTTTTACGTTCAGTTGTTGATAGTTGTGAGTTTGTTGTCATTTTACTGTTCATAGTTTTGACCTTCTTTTTTTTCTTAGATAAGTCCCTTTAACATTTCATATAATAAGGGCTTGGTGGTGATAAACTTTTCTGACTTGACCTTATCGGGGAAGCACTTTATCTTCCCTTCCATTCTAAATGATAGCTTTGCTGGATACAGTAATATTAGATGTAGGTCCTTACTTTTCATGACTTGAAATACTTCTTTCCAGCCCCTTCTTGGCCTGCAGAGTTTCTTTTGAGAAATCAGCTGACAGTGTGATGGGAACTCCTTTGTAGATTACTGTCTCTTTATCTCTTGCTGCTTCTGGGATTCTCTTCATTTTTATCTTGGCTAATGTAATTATGATATGCCTTGGTGTGTTCCTTCTTGGGTCCAACTTCTTTGGGACTCTCAGCTTCCTGGACTTCCTGGAAGTCTAATTCCTTTGCCAGACTGGGAAAGTTCTCTTTTATTATTTGTTGAAATAAGTTTTCCACTTGCTCCTCCTCTTACCCTTCAGGTACCCCTATAATTGGATGTGGGAACGTTTAAAGATGTCCTGGAGGTTCCTAAGCCTCTCCTCATTTTTTTGAATTTTTGTTTCTTCATTCTTTTCTGTTTGGTTGTTTCTTTCTTCCTTCTGGTCCACATCGTTGATTTGAGTCCCAGTTTTCTTTCCATCACTATTGGTTCCTTGTGCATTTTCCTTCATTTCACTTAGCATAGCCTTCATTTTTTCATCTAATTTGCGGCCAAATTCAACCAATTCTTTGAGCATCCTGATCACCAGTGCTCTGAACTGTACATCTGATAGGTTGGCTATCTGTTCATTGCTTAGCTGTATTTGCTGTGGAGTTTTGATCTCTTCTTCCGTTTGTGCCATTTTTTGTCTTGTTGTGCCTGTTACCAATGAGGGGTGGAGCCCTAGGTGGTCACCAGGGTGAGTCAACCCAGTCCCTGGGTTGTGACACTATATGTGGGAGCGGGGCCTGAGAGGGAACAATTGCACTTGCTCCTCTCTCTGTCGGATCTGTCCCCTCCGCCACTTCCCCCAAGCAAATTGGACCTTTCTGGTTTGATTCTCGTGTGGGTGGGCTTGTGTACGTTCTAGGACCTTGTGGGTCTCTCCAGCAAACTCTCCTGTGAGGCTGGGAGTCTCTTCCTGTGCCTTACCTCCCCACAGGTGTTATCATTTGGTGTTTTGAGGCTTTATTTCCACACACTGGGCCCCTGGGTTGCATGGTCCGTCTCTCTCCCCAATTTTGCTTGTTTTATCTGTATGCAAATGTGGGACCACCTGGTCAGCTGCCTTGTGCACAGTGCATAGTGCCTTGCTTCACAATTGCTGCCTTTCTGGGTCTGCCCATTGCCACCCTGTGCCCGGGGTCTGCCAGCCACTGCCTGCGCACCCAGGGTCTGCCCGCTGCTGTCTTGTGCACCCAGGGTGCCTTTCCCGCTTGGTGCCACCACTTTTTGTGCCTCAACCCCTCTCCGTTGGGCTGCCTGACTCCACCCTGCTTACCAGTCTGGATGAATGTGTCTATTTTATCTCCTTGGTTGTCCAAATTCCATACAGTTCAATTTTCTGTCAGTTCTGGTTGTTATTTTGTTTGTAAATTATTGTTGTCCTTATTTTGGTTGTACAAGGAGGTACAGTGTGTCTACCTACGCCTCCATCTTGGCCAGAAGTCTCCCTGGTTTCTTATCTCTTCTTCTTTAACCATGTAATGCTGGTCACCAAAATCCTTATCATTTTTAGCTTGAACCATTATAATAGTGTCCTACCTTTTAATTTATTTTAAAGTTTTTATTTATTTATTTTTAGAGAGGGGGGACAGGAGGAAGAAAGAAAGGGGGAGGAACACTGATTTATGAGAGATACATCAGTCAGGGCTGCCTCTCACATGCCCCCAACTGGGGACCTGGCCCACAATCCAGGCATGTGCCCTGACCAGGAATCAAACCCTTTGCTTTGCAGGAAGACACCCAACCCACTCAACCACACCTGCCAAGGCCCTACCTCGTATTATTTATTTATTTATTTTTAGAAAGGGTAAGGGAGGGAGAAAGAGGGGGAGAGAAACACCAATGTGTGATTGCCTCTCGAATGCCCCCTATTGGGGGCCCGGCCCACAACCCAGGCATGTGCCCTGACTTGGAATCAAACCAGCAACCCTTTGGTTTGCAGCCTGGTGCTCAACCCACTCAGCTGTGCCAGCCAGGGCCCTATTTCTTTTTAATACTCTAATCTGTCTTTTATGTTGTTACCAAGGTAGCAGTAGTTTTAAAAGTGTTTTATTTTTTAAATTTTATTTATTATTGAGGTGAACTTCATCAGTAACAGTATGTAATGTAGAACTTTATAATTTTATATCTGTATACTCTATTGTGTGCTCACCACCAAAAGTCGTTTCCTTCTGCTACCATATCCTTGGCCCCCTTTACCCATTTTGCCCTCCTTCCACTCCTCTTTTCCTTTGGTAACCACCATTCTGTTATTTGTATCTATGAGTTTTGTTTTGTTTGTTTGTTTCTTTTTTTCCCTTTCACATATGAGTGAAATCATGTAGTTTTTGTCCTTTTCCATCTGACTTATTTCACTTCATATGATACTCTCAAGATCCATCCATGTTGTTGCAAATGATTCTATACAGAAAACTCTAAGGATGCCACCAAAAACCTATTTAGAAACAAATACAAATACAAACAAATTGCAGTATACAAAATTAATATATAAAAGTCCAGTGTGTTCCTATATACTAACAATGAACTTTCAGAAAAAGAAATGAAAAAAAATTTATTTGCAATTGTCAAAGAGAATTAAATACCTAGGAATAAACTTAACAAAGGATGTGAAGGACCTATACACTGAAAATTACAGGACGTTGTTAAAAGAAATTGAAGAAGACATGAAGAAATGGACATATATTCCATGTACATGGGTTGAAAAAATCAACATAGTCAAAATGGCCATATTGCCTAAAGTAATACAGAGATTAAATGCAATCCCTTTCAAAATCACAAGGGCATTTTTTTAAGGAAATAGAACAAAATATCATCAGACTTGTATGGAACCACAAAAGACCCAAATAGCCAAAACAATCCTGAGAAAAAAAGAATTAAGTTGGCATTGTCACACTTCCTGACTTCCAAATGTAGTTCATTCTTTTTATGGCTGAGTAATATGCCATTGTTTATGTATATTACTACATCTTTATTTCTTCATCTGTCAATGGACACATAGGTTACTTGTATCTCTTAGTTATTGTAAACAATGCTGTGATAAATACAGGGGTTCATATATCTTTTTGAACTAATGTTTTTATATTCTTTGGATAAATACACATAAAAAGCATATCTTTTAAAAACACAATCTGAACTTGTTTCTTTTCTATATGAAACTTGTAGGTGGCTTTTTATATTTTGACATGTAAACCCTACTATTTTCTGCAGCGTATGAGGCTCTTCATGATGTGGCTGCTTCCCCCTTCCCCTCCTTTCCCCGAAACCGGTGTTAGTCATGGTGACCTGACTTGCCAGGCCGCTCCACTCCATTGCACACTTGCATTTGCTGTAATTGTGCTTATCTTACTTAATCTTTTAGTAGCATTTCACACCATTGCACACTCCCTCTCTTTTGCAATACCTTCTCTCCCTGATATCCATGGCGTTCCTTCTGGAATTTCCTCGTACCTTTCTGGTATTTCCTTCCTTCTTTTTGGCAGTCTACTCCTCTTCGACTCCGCATTTACACGCTGGCCTTCCTAAGGCTCAGTCTTAGGTTCTACTTTCCCTGTTACGCCTACTCTATATTTAGCACTGCTCTATATACCAGTAGTTTACTAGAAGAATTTTTACATTTAGCAAATATATAAAAATTATTTATAATATTTGTTATTATCTATTTTTTCATAACTGTTCAGTTACTATACGAGAATAAGGATATCTATCTGCAGTTTCAGTCAATGAGAACTGACATATTCCAAAAGCACTAATTTTTTAGATAGTAGAAGCTAGCCCCCTTGACCCTTCCCACCGTGTGCTTTCTTCAGTTTGAGTGAGTGCTCTTCTCCACTGTCTGCCTGGTCCCTCATTCTGCTATTGTAGAAAATGGTTAGATTTTAGCAACCCTCCTAAAATGTTATCTTTTCAGATCATCAAGTAGCATTTATCATGTCTATACACCTTATTGAATTAAATGGAGCAACTAGGTAGAAATTAGGGAAGCTTTCCTATTTTTCATTTAGAAGAAAATTTTTGTTCTAAGAAATATATTGGAATTATTAGTAAAGACTCTCTATAATGTTTATTGTAGTCCAGATCCCTGACAGGAAATTATTCTGAATAAAGTAAGAAAATATTGTTGAAGGACAGAATTATTGAGTAATCAAGATGTAAACTTTTTGATGATGTAAGATGCACATATTAGAATTGCTCCATTTGATTAGCTCAGTCTTCCTGCTATTTCCTGACATTCCATTTATGCTAATGAAGAGATTCAGGCTTTGATAATAGTAAAAGGTTAATACAGGAGGCTGAGGGGCTGCTACCTCAGTACTGAAGAAGTAATAATGACGTTGCCAGAATTGAATAGAAAGTATTAGTATGGAGAAGAAAGTTTAACCCTTAATATATTTAATTTTTAGAATGAGATTAAAATAATATTGCAAGAAGCATTTTACATAATTGAACATAAGTAAGATAACTTCATTTGCATTTTATTGTTTCTAATTAGAAGAAATTGGGAACTGTCCCTTTAATGAAACCCTGTTTACCTATCTCTTTTAATAGGCGTGGCTTAGGAACCTGTAGAGCGAGGTATAACTTCCAATTCTGCATTCTGACCTGCCACCTTGGAAAGAATGCTCATACTACAAACCAGGAAGTAACAAATAATGTGCTTTAAACTACAGTACATCTTGTTTTTTTAATAAGGAAAAGCTTCTTAAAACAAAACTAGAAGATTGAAGCAGTGATTTTACATAGTTGTCATTAAATATTTGGAACTCTGCTGTGGGATAAAGACTTTGCAGCACATTGAGAATACAAAGCTTTCTGGGCCAGAAATTGATCTTCTGCCTTTTGAGCCTTATCTGATTACTGCTTGGTTCATCTTTATTTTGTTAAAGTACTCTTGTAGGCTGAAACGGGGAGACGCTTCATTTGCAGGTAGGCGTTCAGTCTTTGTTTAAAATTTAGGTTGTTTTTTTTAAGCTTACTTAACTCTGATTCAGCTGCCGATTGTTGAAAGAATAATGAATAACAGTGTGGATGGATATGTGTTTCAGTGTTTGAACATTCAGCATGGCTGTAAATAACTACATTTTTGTGACTTCTGGCCAACTTTGAAAAAAGTGTCATTTTTTTTAACAAATTAGCAAATCTATAAGATGGTGAGCTGTGAGTTGAGTTCTATTTTGTTTTCCATTAACCTTTTATGTATACATTTAAAAAACCTAACATATTAAAAAATACTGAAATTACCCTGCTGTTAATTTCCCAATTGTATTTGATACTGTAACTAAATCATTTATTTATGTAGTCAAATAAAATGGAATTTTTGTTTTAATTTTTACTTATAAGTTTCATTTCTTTCACTCTTAGGAAGCTGCCTGAATACTTATCATTGATTCATATACTTGCTCTAGTCTGCTTTTGGTATATTTTAGTATCTATTATTTCAGGATAGTTTTTATAACAGGTTTTAATATTCCAGAAGTATACTGAAGTGTTGCTGGTTTCTTTTTATAATGTTAACCATCCATTTATGATACTAAAAGTATTTCAATGATAATGTCTTAGGAAAAGTGAGTTAATTTATTAGTATGAGCTAACTGCTGTTTGTGAAAAAAGTTCACAAATAGCTCTTCTGGAGTGGGAGGCAAGAAGAAATGAGTGGGGATACCTTTAGGATCATGGACAGGGGTTCCTTAACTTTCTCTACCGGGAGCAATCCTTTTGATTATTTTTTCCTATGGACACTATGTTTCAAAAGACTTTTTGTCCACCAAATAAGTGCTGTATATTAAAGAATAAAATGTTAGAACATTATTGTTTATTAGTTGTATGTTATTTCCAATGAGAAATATTTATTATCAGTCTGACATAACCACTTTAGGTTAATATAATACAGCCCCAAACAAAGAGGCTGGACGTTTTACTTAGCTTGAATAACTTTATTGTAGGTAACTGTTTGGATATTTTTGGCTTTTGAAATACTGATAATATTCTCTGAATTTTCATCAACTACTCTTGCGGAATCTTAATACTCTGGGCATGGCAAATTGGGAACTAGTAGTCTAAATTGCAGAATATTCTTAATTTATTTGAGGTTTCATGAAATATAATGAAGTTCATCAAGTATAATGTAACAAACAAAGATGCCATAGCTACTAGACAGAGAAACAAGGAGAAATAAAAAAGGAAGTGGAAGGACTTCTGGTCAAGGTGGCAGTTTGGGAAGATGTGGTTTGCTTCTTCTCACAATCACATCAAAATTACAACTAAAATATAGAGCAACCATCACTCAGAACTGTCATAAATTGAGGTGAATAGAAGTCTGACAACTACAGAATTAAAGAAACTACATCTATTGAGACTGGTGGGAGGGGTGCAGATGCAGAACAAGCTAGTCTCTCAACCATGCGCAGTGGGTAAAAATTTGGGGGAGATATCTTGGAAACAAGGAGTCCTAGGCTCCCCACCTAAGGTTCCAGTGCCAGGAGGATAAGTCCCCACAACTTTGGGCTGCGAAAACCAGCAGGGATTGAGATGGTGGAAGCCCTGAGGTTCCTCTTAAAGAACCCACACATGGACTCACTTATTCAGAGTCACTCCCTCTGAGCTCCAGTACCAGGGTAGCAGCTTGAAAGTCACCAGTGACATACAGGGAGGAACTGAAGTGTCTTGCATCAAGGTGAGCAGAGGCTATTGTACCTTTTCTAAACCCTCCCCCAGCAGAGCCGGCAAGCTTGTGCCATATCTAAGACCCCATCAACCTGGCTAACACTGTTTGACCTGCCTTGGAGATCCCCAGAGGAGCTGCCATACCCAACTTGTGGGCCCACCCAAGCTGCTTTTCCATATGAGTGGCTAGTCTTGGTTCATGCTTCACAACTTGCTAAATCCTCTCTCTCGCAAACAACAGATGGCTTCATTGAGCCCCAGGCTGGACACTAGCAGCAGCGTGGCTTCACCTGGGAATCTCCAAGCCCAGCACAGGTAGCAGCCATCTTAGATTGCTTTGTAGCTCAGGCACGGTGGCTCTGGGCAAAACACAGATGGGGGCTGCCTTTGGCCTGCATCACTCAGGAAACCCCAAAGCCAGTACATCCAATGGACAGCTACAGACTGTGTTGGAGCCCCTGCACAACTGATCCTCCATGGAGGGTAGAGGTTGGTGGTAAGTGGTCACAGCCAATCCTTACAGTTAACTGTCCTGGGTAAATCCTCTCATTGATCTGCCAGCAGCAATCAAGGCTCAATTACAAGAGGAGGGTGTACTCAACCCACAGGAATGGTGCACCTTAAGTACCCAGCTTTGGTGAGAGGGGAGGCTGTGCCACTGGACCCTATAGGACACCTACTACATTAGGTCATACTACCAGGACACAGTCAAAGCAGCTCTACCTAATACATAGAAACAAACACAGGGAGGCTGCCAAAATGAAGAGACAAAGAAACATGTCCCAGATGAAAGAACAGATCAAGACTTCAGAAAAAGCTAAAGAAATGGAGATAAGCAATCTATCAGAGGCAGAGTTCAAAAACTGGTTATAACGTTGCTCAGGGAATTTTGTGAGGACCTCAACAGCATAAAAAAGGTCCAGTCAGAAATGAAAGATACACTAATTGAAATAAGGATCAATTTACAGAGAAACAACAGTAGAAGTAAGAACCAGTAGAAACAGCCAAGAACCAAATCAATGATTTGGAACATAAGGAAGGAAAAATACCAACCAATCAGAAGAAAAAAGAATTTTAAAAAATGAGGATAGTATAAATAGCCTCTGGGACAACTTCAAGAAGTTCAACATTCACCTCATAGGGGTGCCAGAAGGAGAAGAGGAAGAGCAAGAAATCAGATATCTGTCTGAAAAAATAATGAAAGAAAAATTCTTTAATTTGGTGAAGGAAATACACATGCAAGTCCAGGAAGCACAGAGAGTCTCAAAAGAGATGGATGCAAAGAGGCCCGCTCCAGGACACATCATAAGACCGTCAGCTGATTTCTCAAAAGAAATTTTGCAGGCTAGAAGGGATTGGCAAGAAATATTCAAAGTCGTGAAAAGCAGGGACCTACAGTGAAGGTTCCTCTACCCAGCAAAGACATCATTTAGAATCAAAGGGCAGATAAAGAGCTTCCTAGACAAGAAAAACTAAAGGAGTTCATCATCACAAAACCATTATTATAAGAAATGTTAAAAGGACTTATTTCAGGAACAGTAGACGATCAAAACTATGATCAATTAGATGGCAAAAAAACCATATCTTTCAACAATTAAATCTAAGCAAACAAGAACAGACAGAATCTGGATACAGAGAGCATTTTAATGGTTGCCAGATGGGAGGTGGGAGGTGGAGAGGGTGAAGAGATGAGGGAATTAAGTACAAATAGGTAGTTACCTAATAGCCATGGGGATGTAAAGTACAGTATAGGAAATGGAGTAGCCAAAGAACTTATATACATGACCCATGGACGTGTACAATAGTGAGGGGAATTGCCTGAAGAGGTGAAGGGTGCTAGGCAGAGGGGTTCAAAGGGCAGAAAAGTCAGGACAACTGTAATAGCATAATCAATAAAATATAATTTTTATAAAACAGGGAAGTGGTATTTGCCATAGATAATACAAGGGAAGATTTCAAGGCATCTCTATGTTTTGGCTCCATTAAATCTCTATATTTATTTCTACTACTTCCCAACTTAAAATTTTTACTCCAGTAGGTTGATAAACTCTTAAATGACTTCAAAACAAGTATTAGGTTCATCATGTATTTATTCCATATTTGTATGTTGGTTTTCCTTTTCCAAAATTTTCTCATTTCTCCATCTCCCCCATTCATGTCCTCCTTTCATTTCAATGGAAGACCTTTCTCCAATGTGAAGCCTTCTCTGATTACCCAAACCCACAGTAGTATTACAGTGTTGATTCCACTGGGACTTAAGTACATAATAATACAGCTTGTCACATTTAATTGACATAAAAGTCTCCTGGGTTTTTTCAACTGTATTGTAAGCTGTTCGAGAGCATTTTATCCTCCTTAGCATCTAGTGGAGTAAATAACATTTGAGAGGTTCTAAGTAAATATCTATTGTATAAATAAGAGGTAAAGAATCTTGCCAACAGTTGCTTCAAGTGTTGCTTCCCTCTACCTTGTTTAATCATGTGATTAATCATTAGAAATGTTTCTGGAAATGAGACCATTGGGTATCACACTATTTTTGTTTTTGTTTTGCTATGTAATGTGAGTTTTTTGCATTAAATTATTTCAATACTGATATGTTACCTCTGATGAAAAAATGAGATGGGCTACATTAAAAATAAATCAAGCCCTGGCTGGTGTGGTTCAGTGAGTTGGGCATTGTGCTGCCTGCCAATAGGTCGTCAGTTCTCTTCCCCATGAGGGCACATGTCAGGGCTGTGGGCTGGGTCCCTGGGGGGTGGTGTGAATGAGGCAAGCAATGGGTGTTTCTCTCCCTCTTTCTCCCTCCCTTCCCCTCTCTCTAAAGATAAATAAATAAATAAAATCTCTAAAAAATAAATAAAAAATATTCTGAATTCCAACCCCTTACATTTTCTATTTTAAAAAATATATAATTAGAGTTTATTGCTATGTAAGTTTTTAAAATGGTTAAAATATGCAGATATATATTATAGATTCAGAGGATGGGTTCTGTTTGATGATCAGAACTCTGAGTGGTGGTTCGGTGGTCATGGGAGACTGGTTGGATTGCAGAATTCAAGTTGCAGATTAGTAATCGCTGGAAACCATGAACACATCATTTTATAAAAAGAAAATTTTAAACATCCTTCCTTCAATTTACAGTAGTTATCATATCATAACGTATATATTAATGTACTTTATTCCCAGCATGGACTCTGCCAGGTAAGTTTTGTTAACCCGTATTTTTATAGCTATGGAAAGTTGATGTCTATTAAGGTCACATAACTACCAAGTTATATATCTGGTAGCTGCACAACAGGTCATTTTTATTCAATAATTCAAAATACATGTTTGAATCAGGGTATTATACTGTCTTACTTTTTTGTGTCATTTAGCGCTTGATCAGACGGGAATTCTGGCAGCTGTTGCAGCAGAACTATGGCACTGAACTAGGTTTAAATGCTGAAGAGATGGAAAGCTTGTCCCTGTCGATTGAGGAAAATGTGCAGCCAAGGTACAGCAATGTTTTGAAATGTCAAGACTTCTTAATTATTACTCAAAGCAGAATTATTGTAACCTTTACTAATTCAGAACTTCTATTAATTCACTCTTGGGTGAAATTTGCCTCCATTCTCCCTGATGGATAGTAAATAGTTTACTAAATCGGTAAGCAAATACAAGACATATAAGGAAATATGTCTCTGTAACTGTGTCACATAGGATTTGCTTAAAGCGTGGTTTTATAAACTTTTTAAATTAAGGATCTGGAGAGGTACTTAGTGAAATCTGTATGCTTATTGGTAACAATAAAGTAAATTAGCTGGTAGATATTTTTTTAATTTTTAAACCATTTTATTTAAGAACTTTTAAAAAGATTTTATCTATCTATCTATTTATTTATTTGTTTAGCAAGAGAGGGAGAAAGAGAGGAAGAGAAACATCAATGTGCCAGAGAAACATCTGCTGGTTGCCTCTCTCATACCCCAAACTGGGGACCTGGTCTGCAACCCAGGCATGTTCTCAGACTGGGAATCGAACCAGTGACCTTTCAGTTTGCAAGTTGGGCACTCAATCCACTGAACCACACCAGCTAAGGCAGCTGATAGGTATTTTGAGGGATATGCAGATACTACAATTTTTCCTCAAGGATATCCTAGCATAGTGCTTGAGATGTAGTTGGTACTCAACAAATATTGAATACATTAATGAAAGGAGTTATAGTACTGTAGGGAATGCAAACAATTGTAATACAAGTTTGAAAATGATAAGGGCCAAATGAAGCAATAGATAATGTGATAAATTCAGAGTAGAGTGATATTGTTCTTGACTGATCAATATGGGAATTCATATGGAAGAGTGGACATTTTTATTAACCTGTACAAGTAAAAGTGCATTTTGTGTAATGATAATTGAGGGCATAGCAGTAGTAAAAACAGGAGAGGACAATATATTATAATTCTAAAGCAAACATTATGCTAAATGAAAGAAGCCAGTCACAAACAACCACATATTGTATGATTCCATTTATATAAAATGGATTCCAGAGTCAGTAAATCCACAGAGACAGAAAGTAGATTAGTAGTTGCCAGGAGCTTGGCAGAGGAAGAATGAGAGTGACTGCTAATGGGTACAGGGTTTCGTTGGGGGTGATGAAATGTTCTAAACTTGGATAGTGGTGATTGTTGCACAACTCAGTAAACCACTGTATTATACACTTTCAATGGAGCGAATTGTATGGCATGTAAATTATAACTTAATAAAAGTCATTAAAAATTCTGTAGCAGATCTTAAAATCAAAATCAAAAGTCTTGATATGTCTACAGAATTTTTATACTATCTAGTTTCTTAGTTATGCTGATCCTCTTTATAATGTTTAGTTAAGCATCAGTATTTTACAGCCTTTTTTACATGGTTACATGTGCATATTTTATTAGTTTTCTGTAAAGTTAAAAATTTCTATTGCATCGCTTGTCAAGTTTATTAGCTTCTTTCAGGTACTGGAGTTGGGTAGAAAAGCAACTGGTACAATGCAAAGAGGCTTGGATAGTGGTAAAGAAAATCTGGATTCTAGTGTGGACTCTGCCACCAAGCAGCTGAGCAACCTCACACAAATCACTTAGACTTTCTGATCCTCAATTTACTCATCTGTGAAATGAGGCAGTTAAACTAGATGATCTCCAAGGCCCCTGCCAACTCAAAAAGTTTCTAGCCTTTGAAGAAAAAAAAGATAAATATTTTTGACCAGCTGCTTTATACACTCTAAGGTATGAAGCAGCTTAAGGTCACCAGAAAAGATGCTGCTTTCTTTGTGATTGAGTGCTTTCTAAGAAAAGCTGTGGCAGGATCCTCATTCCACCTTCTACTCCTTTTCCCATTCTACCAGTCTGTGAAAGAAGTATCTTTGTCTCTAACCTTTATTTCCTCAGCTTTTCCATCATCCTCTTCATTTTCAATTTTTCCTTCACTCTCCCTCTTCCTTTTTTCTTTATTTCTTCCCAACCCAACTCCATCTTTAAAATCCTCAAGTTCAGACACATGGCTCATGGGTTAGTCACAAGGAGCCATTTTTTTCCTTTGGTTCCCTCTAAGCCCTGCTCGCCTGGCCAAAAGTGACTTGGTAGCAGACCTAGGTATTATTTGGATAGAAGAGAACAGAGCTGAAAGGCCCTTTGGCATTTCTGTTCCTTCCTCAGGATAATATGACTTAAAAGGTCAGGCTGCTACTTTATTTTAGAAGAGCTTTAAGTGTATGTGTTGCAGAGATTACACAGAATAACAATTTCTTAATAAGGCCAAGCACTGGAAATTAGATCGGTTGTGCTCCTTTTGTATTTAATAGATTTCCCTTTCTCTTTGCTCCCTGAGAGAAAAAAAGAGCAGGCCCCAGGACATTTATTCTAGTCTTGTCCTGATGACCATTTGAAAGCTGTACCTTAAACCTTTGTCGTAGAAATAAGAAGTGGGGCATGGACGGGTTGGTGGGCTCTGTGCTCAGATATCAGGGGCTTCCATTCTGGGGAGGGTTCGCCATCTCAGCCAGGACTGAATCAGAGGGAAGGAGGCCTTACACTGTCTTCAGTGCTGACCAGCACCCAACTCAAACATCCACCCTGTGCCTTTCAAAGCATTGTCATGTCCATAACTGAAATTTAAACAAGCAATGTTCATTTTATTAGTTATGGCCACTTGTATTTGGTTAATTTTATAATGGTTACTGAAATTTATGCAATCTCATATTAGCATTATCTTACTTTCAAATTGGCTGTGCAAATCAGCCAGTTTGCACATGATTTAAGAAAATGGCATGTTGTAAGTAGAGGCTTATTTGTTACATTACTAAAAACCATTTGTGCCCTGGCTGGTGTAGCTCAATGGATTGAGCACGAGCCTGTGAACCAAAGGGATGCCGGTTCCGTTCCCAGTCAGGGCACATGCCTGGGTTGCAGGCCAGGTCCCCAGCAGGGGACACATGAGAAGCAACCACACATTGATGTTTCTCTCCCGCTCTCTCCTTCCCTTCCCTTCTCTCTAAAAATAAATAAATAAATAAAATATTAAAAAAAACATTTGTTGTCAAAATGCTTTATAATGGGAAGGACCTCTGTGAAGAGACTAACTCACTTATTTGTATGACCTTGTTTATGTTTCCATAATGGTGTGTTTCTTACAGAAGTCCAGAAAGGAGCAGCGTGGATGACTGTGGGGAGAGAGATGAAAAATCATCCAAGTCTATCAGTTTTACCCGTGAATCAGTTAATCGGGTTTCAGAAACAGAGTCCATTGATGGAAATCCACCAAAAGCGGTTAGTGTGTGACACCCTTTTAAAAATATGGCTGATGCTGCTGTGTGTTCATCAGAACACAAGGTCAAGTAAGAGTGCAGTATACAGAATGTTTCCAACTCAAGACGTCAGGCTGCTCCTTTGTTTTGGGAGAAGAGTTTCAAGTCTCTGAGTAGCAGAGGTTAAGATGGAGATATTCATAGTTAGCAGAAGTTTTTCCCCAAGTAGGGAGTGTGTGTGCTGGAATCTGTTTTGAAAGGGGAGATGAGAACCCTGTGCAGCAGGCTCGAGTAACAGTAGAAGCTTCTAGGCTGACTGCTAAAGCAGGCGCACCCAGTTAGTCACTGGGTTTCCTAGTTAGTCAGTTCCTTCCTTTATTTTTCCAGGTATCATTAAAAGCCCACTGATTTTTTAAAAAATTTCAATGAGTTTATATCACTTGGAGTGTGTTTTTTTTTTTAGTGCTCAGATGGCCCCTTCTGAGTCCTTTCAGATTGGCTTCTTTGTCCTTTTGAAGTGATCGGTAATTTCTGATGGCTTCCTTTCTTTCTGGTACAAGAACATGCCCAGGCACATCTTGTGTACTTTCTGTCCTCCATCCTGTGTCAACCATTTTCTTAATGAGCCATAGCTCTTAGCGAAGAATGGTGTTTAAAGACCGCGTCTGAGTGCTAAGCTTGCAGCTACGGTAGAGCTTCTGTTTTGATTGGGGATGCGGGATTGAGGCAAACCCTGGATTCTCAGTTAGAGCAGAGCCATCAGCTTTGAATCCTACCTCTGCCGTTTGCTGTATAACTTTAAGTTAACTTAATTATTTAACTTTTCTGTGCTTTTGTTTTCTCAATTTCTAGAAGATGAGGATGATAATATGCCATAGGGGTATTTATAAAGATTGCATGAATTAATGTATGTGAAAGTACTTTGAACAGTCCCTGACACACATTAAGTGCTCAGTAACCATAAGGTGTTACAAGTGATGGTGAATCTGTGTGTGGCCAGCAATGGACCTTTTCTGCCTTCTCCCATGGAGCTCCCAGCATCTCCTATGAGTAAACATTTGGAAAACATTGAAACAGACTGTATTTATGTGACCCTGAGGAACTTCCTACTGGTACAAGGGAGGTGATTCTAGATGCTATTTTCTTTGTGTGTGTTCACTGAGAAAACCACACTACTCAATTTTGGGGAGGTAGCAGGACAGGGGAATCTCTTGCAGTCTGCTCATCCTCTTACAAAAGTCTGACTTTGAAGACTGGGTTTTCAAAACTACTAGTTTTAATCTGAGTCATTCCTACACCTTCCTTAACAATGTCTCCTGTACCTCCACTTGGAATAGTTAACTGGTTGGTTCTTGCTTGTAGTTTCATCCCTAAAGGAAGTCATTTTTTTCCCAAGGAAAGGGAATGGAATGCAAAGGGACAGTTTAATGTTTTAGGATTGATTTAAGATTGTTTTAGGATTGATTTAAGATTGTTTTAGGAATGATATTTAGTATAGATGTCTGTAGGTTAGAAATATAATATAGAAGTTTGGTTTGTTTTTTTTTAACCTTTTGCATTTAAGAGCACTATGGTGAGATTCTCAGATGTCAACAAATATCATGTCACTTTATTTCATTTTTACTTCCAAAAAAGTTAGAAATAACATGATGTCAGAAATAATATTTTTCTAAGACAAAAACAGATTTTTGTTAAGTTATAAAATTAATACTCTGTAAAAATTTAGGAAATATAGAAAAATATACAAAAGAAATAAAAATTGTCTAGATGCGAATTACTTGAAGATAGTGACTGTTACTTTTCCTATAAGTATCTATCTATATTCTTTCTAATAGGAACCATGTCTTAATTAGAACAACAGAAGAAATATGTGCGGAAATTTACTCTACTTAACATCTGTTAAAGACAAGCTGGGTCAACTAAATAAGCATGTTGCCTTGTAGTGTGGAACTCCCAAATAAATCAAATCTTGATTTTAGCAGTAACCTAAGCTTGAAGAATCAATATTCTGACCAGGATAGGCTACTCCTTTAATAAATTGTGTCCTAATCCCAGTTATCATTCTGCTTTCTGCATGCCCAGTGGAAACCTGTGTCCCCCTTGGTGCTTCTGCTGTGCAGTGTGCTCCAAGGTCTCATGGGCAGGAAGTATAAGGATGGTATCTATGGCTTTTGCTCTCTTTCATCTGCTTATACACAGACAATGCAAGAAAGTACTTTGCTGTATAGTTTATATTTTTTACACTGTTCTAATAAGCCTAATTATAGTACTATTCACCTTGAATACTAACAGCACTAGCATTCTGTACTATTAGCATTCATACTTTAATGGCTAATAAGAAATACGTATCTTTATTAAACCATCCCCGGAAAATGTAGATAGCTTCATACAGTGAATATATTTTAATGCCCAGTCCCTTAGTCCCTTCACAGCAAGGACCATTGTGCTGTGAGTTTGCAGTGAAATTAATTTTCCCTTTTAATCCTCTGTCCCCCACTATACTCTTATGTGACTTTTATCTCTCTGTTTTCTTTCTCTTTTCCCTTTAGTTACTGGTCTTGAGAGATGGGTGAGTTTTCTTCTTTGAGATGATGGGGCAGGTATTGTCTGGGGAAACTAGCTGGGTTTTTTACTCCTCTCCTTTCCGACCCCAAAGAACTGAATTATTTTGCCCTCTGCCTTCTTTCCCTTCTGCTTAAAGTGATTCACATGGTGTCAATTCTCTGCGAGTTCTTTTTATATGATGTTCTTTATAAGTTTATTGTTCATTTCTGTTTAAGATGACTCTACAATAATGCATATTGTTTACCAGTTTTTTGTGGACTGAATTGCAAATGTGATGCAAACGTAACAAACACAATTTTCAAAGAGTAGCATTTTGGTGTCTTTATTATTAAAGACCTCACTGTAAAATTAAGCCTAGAATGTATTTTTTTTTAACTGGACTGTTTGCCTTTTAGGAGTTAGGGAAAGAGGAAGCTCAAAGTGAGAAACAGATCAAAAAGAGTCCTTTCCTAACCTCAGAAGAGAGGTTAAGCAGAGCGCCGCCAAAATCGCTGGACTTGAACAAAAATGAGTATCTTTCTCTGGATAAAAGCAGTACTTCAGATTCTGTTGATGAAGGTAAAGAATTCCTTATAAATTTTAATGAAATTTCAGTTATGTCTTTTAATGTTAATCTTTGTATTAGTTGTGTGTAAATTGGAATTAGTTGCTTTAGATATAGTCTCGCTCAATAAAGAACAAAAAAAGGATGGGAGTTAATAAAATACAGGGGGAAGAAGCTGCTAAGTCTAACCCATCTCCACTTCCCAAAAGCCTTGATTTTGAAAATCTTCATCACGTTTAGCTTTTAAAATTCCAAACCCTAAATCAATGGAGATGGAGCAGCAACAAAAAAGCAAATCTTAATAAAATTTGTTACATTATAATTATACTTTCTTTCAACCACCAAAAATAAAAGAAACATAGCAATTACTTCAACAAACTATAGTAAATCATGTTCTTCTTACTTTCTTTAAGTACCAATAATCTGAGGCTTGTCATACTTATTAGGTTGGCATTATAAGGAATTTTTTTTAAAAACTGTAAGCCAGTGGATTAGGGAGACATTAGGACAGATTCCAGGTAGTGACTACTTTTCAGGTTTCAGGAACTGGAACAGTGTCTAGATTTTTTCTGTACCCACTTTCCTGCCATCGGTGCCCGAACAGTACTGGGGACATCACAGTAGGTCAGATCTGTAGGACACACTGCATGCACTAGCCTAGCTGCTGTTCACGTTAGACCTGCTTTGAGAACCCCTGAAGTCTTTACTAGTGTGAAAACCAGACCCAGGAAAAGTCAAACTAAATCCCAGTCAAATCTAAATCCAGTTCAAATCAAGTCCAAATCTAAAATCAAATCCAAATTTAATCAACCAAGACAAAATCGATGAAAACCCAATCCAAATCAGATTAGACCCTGGTTTGGGAACACTGAAATAACTTTAATAAAACTAAATTCATGCTCTTAAAAACAAATAAAAAGCTACTATTTCCTAGAAATCATAGATTGCTTTAAGAAGACAGTTGTGGAGTTCTTTTGAAAAATTAGTCAAGGGGAAGTTTTTTAAATGGACTGAGTCCTATAAGTGACTAGGCCCCTAGTGTTTTTCCCATTCATGCTTTGGTGGGCAGTGGGTGTGAGTTAGTTATGGCCTGCCTGTCTGCACCTCTGACTTTAGGAAGATCTGCTCTGGCACCCAGTGGCCAGATCAGTAAGTGACGCCAAGCAAGGATTCTTTTACTCACCTGCTCGTTTATAAGAATGGTGCTTCAAAAGTATTTAGTAATTCAAGGAGTTCATCATCACCAAGCCCTTATTATATGAAATGCTAAAGGGACTTATATAAGAGAAAGAAGATAAAAATAGGAACAGTGAAAGGACAGCAAACTCACAGTTACTGACAACCACACCTAAAACAAAAGCAAACCAAGAGGACAGCTAGATCAGGAGTGGAACCATAGAAATGAAGATCACATGGAGGGTTAGCAACAGGGGAGTGGGAGGAGGAGAAGGAGGGAGAAAGTACAGAGAATAAGTAGCATAGATGGTAGGTAGAAAATAGACAGGGGAGGGCAAGAATAGTAGGGGAAATACAGAATCTAAAGAACTTGAGACACGTGGTTATAAACTAAAGGGGGGAATGGTGGGGGAGGGGGTGTGTAGGGTGGAGGGGAATGAAGGGGGGGAATAGAACAACTGTAATGGTATAATCAATAAAATATATTAAAAAAAGAAGAAAAGAAACTGCCAAAAAAGTAGTTAGTTTCCTTATTGAGTTCCTATAAAATTAACATTAATGATAAGTTACATGAAGGGTAATATTAAAACTCATATAAGCTGTGTTCATATCTAGAAGTAAAGAAAGAACCACAGTGGTGTAGATGCTGTGCTGCATGGGGCTCTCATCACAATTTGCTCCTTGCTGGCGCCCCTTTAAAGATCCTGTTTGGTTTTAGATCAGGGAGGCCTTCTGTGTGATGTTCAGCCTTCCGTTTGTGCTGTTTTTCTTTCAGGTATATGGGATGACTTTTGTTGTTCTTATTAGATGATCATTCAATAACAAGTCAAGTACTCCCATTGCTTTCCCGAAGCAAGTTACAAAATCTTGGGCTTATAAAATGTATTAAGTGGGTTTTAGAATGAACCTATTTTTTTATTTCTGAAACTTATGAGGTGATGAAGATGCCTAAGTTCATGAACTGGGGAGATGATGGGAAAGGTCAAAACGAGTAAATCATCCTAAGAAATTTGGAAATGTGTGTAGGGATTTAGAGGCAGCTAGGTAGATGGCAGATTACTTTAAACCACACCTTGCTTTATTTAAAATAATATTTTGATTACTGTTGTGAGCAGGTTGAGTTAGAAAAGGAGAGGATTTCTTTTCTACCACATAAAGCCTATAATCTTTGGGAGGGAGGCACTGGACTATTAAAGAGACTCCTTTTAGGTCCCTGCAAACTTGATAGGAATCAACAGAGCAGAGCATCGTGAAATACCTCATGGAGGGAGCCCTGAAATAACTTCTAGCACAGTCCCTCTGATGTGGAGGTTAACCAGAACCCAGAGATGGACAGCCTAGAATCTGCTTTGACTGGCTCCTTTTTGAATGCTCTTAATCCTCACCAAGCAGTTTAGAACCCATCAAGAGTGATGAGTGCCTTTTTGAGGGACATTTCTGTACTTCTGGAAATGGATTCTGGGATTCTAGCTGCTGAACACAATAGCTAAGCATTGTGTTTTAATCTGTTAAACCATATTACTAACTTAAAACTTTGATATATAATAATTCACAGAAAAAGCTACAGAACTTTGTTTCTCCAGAGCAGCCATTTTCAGCTACTGTGCCGCGAGAATTTTTAAAACTCGTAATACCTGACCTCTTTTCCCTTTGGTTGTCAAATTAAAAAAAAATGCCAACAGCCAGCACAACAATAGCTATCCAGTGTGAATGAATCAAATTATTCCTATTTTTTTTCAGGTCAGGAAAAATATTTTTTTTGGTGTGCTGCAGAATTTTAGTAATTATGTATGTCATGAGGTAGAAAAGGTTGAAGACTGCTGCTCTCAAGGGTCGTTGCTGATAGACTTCCTGTGCTATTTGCCCACTTTGGGGGAGGAGTTCAGAGCATCCGAGAGGTGCTAGGAGTTTCCTCGCAAGTGGAGATGAGTTGACACGATGTATTCACATCCACAAGTACAAGGAAATTGTAGTTGTCTTTTCAAGGATCTAATATTTCTGTTGCTGTCAGGTTTCCTTCTTTCTCCCACCCTGCCTTGTCATGCCATGGGTAGTCTGGGAAGCATCTGCCCCAGGAGGTAAGAGGCGAGAGTGGAAGCTGACAAACTAGCTCATGGCATGAGACACCTGGCCTGTGTCATATGATAAAAGTTAAATTCAGTTTTGTATAACTGGGGTAAGAACTTGGTGCGACAGGGTTTCCAAACCAAAGTGACTTCTGCAGAGAATGTAAGCTAACTTAGGTGGAAATTAAGCCAGGGGAGGAGTGCATAAGAATAGCAAAACTGGAATCCATGATCTACCTCTGGTAGAGCAAGATGAATTAGAGGCAAAGCCATGTAGAGAGAAACAGGAATCAGAATATCAGTTGATGCTTATTAATTAATAAATGTGAGGACCACTAGACCTCTGGGGCAAGACAGAGAAAAGGCCGTGGAATAGTCTAGCAGAAAGAAGGTAAATCAATATTTACTTGATATCTCTAAGTTCTGTGTACCTGTATCAAAGTAGTTAATATCAAAGTATCAAAGAGAGACACAAATCAGTTAATGAGAAAAAAAACAATGGTTGGAATGAAGGCAGAGCTGGAAGAGTTTTTCTGATTCTTAGATCTGTCTGTCTTTTATTTCCCAGACTGCTTCTCGTGGTGTAACATTGACAGGTGCTCTAAATAGATAATTTTTAGAGCTTGATTTCTGATGTAGGGGGAGCTTTGGTCATGCTTTTCCATTCTGTATTGATGGGATGTAATCCTTGAAATAATAAATAACCCCAGTCCTGAAATCACTGAAATTTTGAATTGCTTTCTTCTATTTCCTGTGCTTTACCAGGCTCCTATATCTAGCTGTCTTTTCTTTTTGATTCTTCTAAGTTAAACTCCTGGAAGTGTAAAATAGAGGTTAAGTGTATGTGCTCTGGAGCTGGAGCGAATCCAAATTTCAGTTCATCACTCATTAGCTGTGGAGCATTGTGGAGTCTCCCAGTGCCTGTTTGCGCATCTACATGATGGAAATGATGACCCATGTGTCTCACAGGATTGCTGTGAGAAGACGACGAGTGTGTACTTGTAAGGTGCTTAGCACAATGCATGACACGTAGTAAGCACCATACAAACATGGGCTACTTTACATAATATTTCCTAGGACTTTGTGGAGAGGTGAGCAGATTCTGCTGCTTCATTTGCTGCCAGTAGTTTTCAACCTCATTATCATTATTAGGTTCCCAGAGAAATGTAGTATTCTTTTGGACATTATTTGGCTTTGAAGTATACTTTTCAGAAGTGTTTCTTTGTTTAATGGGTGATATTAAGAAACAATTTTGAATACAATGATACTTGGCTTGGAGGAGTCAGTGGAGGAGTCACAATACTAGCAAGTTAGTGAGTGCAACAGGTGTTAGAGCCATTTGTGACTTCATGTTTACCGAATGCACAAGCGCTCAGACAGAGGGCCTGCTATGTGCTGTGGCAGGTACCACTCTGCATCTCAGTCTTGCCCTCATCACGTTTGATATATTCTTCTGAGTGATATATTATGGAAATTTGATTTTACTCAAATTAAATATTTATTTTTTGAATTTTGACAACTGAAATATTGATTATTGTATTTCATTATGATCAGCGAAAATGTTTATCATTATAGTTGAATTAACAATATACTCTTATGTATGGATATACATCATATATATGTATATGACACCAGTTTAGAGGTTTAATATTGCCCTGAATGTGCTGATCACTATAATCACATTTAAAAGCTATTTTGTATTGTACCAAAAGCAAACAAACAAAACAAAACCTTGAAATTATCTGTTTTTTGGTTTCTTCCCTTTCATTCTGTTCTTCTTCCCCCAGAAAATATCTCTGAGAAAGATCTTCATGGAAGACTTTACATCAACCGTGTTTTTCACATCAGTGCTGAGAAAATGTTTGAATTGCTCTTCACCAGTTCACGCTTTATGCAGAGATTTACCAATTCTAGAAACATAATAGGTTGGTGCTTGTGTTCTTATCTAATGATAAACTTGGGAGGATTTTATTATCTTTAGTGGGTTGAGCTTGTATATATGTATTTATGTTGTCAGGGAGAAAAATTAAACAAGTTCTCATTTTATTTTGGTGATATATGAACTGGTATTTAAGTGTTTTGATTAAATTCACATCTAAAGTTATTCAGTTAGTCAGATTCTACCTATAATTAAGACCCTTTGAAAACTAAAATTCAGTGTATTAATTAATGTAGCAGTTCAGTTGGGTTGAACCCCGTTTTAAAAGGGTGTAGCGTGGAACACCTGGATGCTGGTGGAGTGTAACTAGGTACAGTCACTCAGCAGTATGGCTTGGCAGAATCTACTAAAGCTGATCGTAGGCATCCTCTCTGACCCAACAACTCTGCTGTTAGGCATGTATTCCTCAGAGATGGGTACACGTGTGCTCTGAGTGACATGTACTATTATTCATAGCAGCTTTATTTACAATGCTGCAAAACTCAAAAAAAGCCCAAATATTCACCAATGCTAGGTACAAAAAATAACTGTTTATTATTCATAGTAGAGTAGCATTTTCTGATAGCTATTAATTGAGTTTTGTGATTATATTAAGAATTCCATAGTTTAAAAAGGTAATCATTTATTGTTTTTTGTTCTTTCAGTTTTAAAAAAGTGGGATATCTGAGGTGTATGTCTTCTTTTTCACTTAGCTTATTATATCTGTTCTGAATCTATTCTGTGTTTCCTTATTATTCATGTCTACCTGTTGGAAGTTGCTATTTCAGAAGAGCTGGAGACATTATTTCTCTTAATTATCTAAGACGATGCCCTACTATTTTTATACTGAAAAGGTCCACGAGGAACTAGCATTTTATCCCTAAGTGAAGTTCGTTTGTTGAATCACAGCTGCATTTAGTGTCTGATTTCACATCTAGCTTCAGTATGGATGAATATATGTGCTATCTGATGGTGTAAGTGGCTTCGGGAACCAAAGGCTTCTGGCTAATTCTAAATCTGAACATCTATAGTCATACTGCTATTGAGACCTAGAACCACTCAGGTTTTCTCCAAAAGAGATAATCTTATGATTGCACACATTGCACACAGTTATGCTATCTTTTGTACTAGTTACCTGGTAATCAAAGTTATATTTCTTTTTTAATTTATTGATTATTAGAGAAAAAGAGGGAGGAAGAGAGAGAAGCACCGATTTGTTGTTCCACTTATTTATGCTCTCATTGGTTGATCCTTGTGTGTGCCCTGACCGGGGATTGAACCTGGGTATACTGGGATGGCGCTCTAGCCAGCTGGGCTGTGACAAAGTTATATTTCTTGATAATGGGTTTGAAAGGGTCTTTTAAAAATATTATGAATTTAATGAAAAAATTTCAGTCAATTATTTGTAATCTAATTTAGCATTAAAATGCCTATGATTTGATTTAATTTTTTGTGTGAATTAAGGAGCTTTTATGTAGGTATTATTTTAAGTCTTTGTTTGCAGTTGTATGACTGCTTTTGTATTTCAAAGTTCAAAAGCTTCAAAAGCTTTTGTCTTTTTTATTCAACTTTTTAACTTTGAAAAAAATGTAAATCTTCAGAAAAGTTGCATGAATAGTATAATAAAATGCATATATACATCACCTAAATTTACCAATTTTTTTACTGTGGTAAAATGTATATAACATGAGACTTCCCATTTTAACCATTTTAAAGCACATAACTCAGTGCTGTTAAGTGCATTCACATGGCCATGCAGCCATCATTGCCACCATCCAGCTCCAGGACTTCCTCATCCTCCCAAACTGAAACTCTGTGCCTGTGAAACAGTAACTGCCCATTTCCCCCTCCGCCCAACCCCCAGTGATCAGCATTCTACTTTTTTCTCTTTTAATTTGACTACTCTAGGTACCTTCTTTAAGTGGAATCATATTATATTTGACCCTTTGTGACTGGCTTATTTCACTTACTATAATGTCTTCAGTGTGTGCCTATGTTTTGGCATGTGTCAGAATTTCATTCCCTTTTAGGCTGAATAACGTCCCATTGTAGGTATATGCCACATTTTGTTTATCCATTCATATCTTGATGGAGTTTTGTTTCCACTTTGTGGTTATTGTCAATAATGCTGCTGTGAACACTGGTGTACAAATATCTGAGTCCCTGTTTTCAATTCCTTTGGGTGTATACTCAAACATGGAATTGCTGAATCATAAGGTAATTATGTGTTTAATTTTTTGAGGAATGGCCACATTGTTTTCCATAGTGGCAACATGGTTCTACGTTTCCACCAGCAATGTAAAGAGGTTCCAGTTTCTCCACATCCTCACCAACTTGCTATTTTCATTTTTTTGGTGATAACAACCATCCTAATGGGTATGAAAACTCACCAGTTTTAAAACTTTATTATATCAAAGGATGCTTGAAGTGGTTGTTCTGAAATTCAACTTTTATTTTTATTACCTCAACTCAATATATCAAAATGGCTCTTGTATCTCTTTTGTATGCTAGTCCCACTTTTCTTAGAACTTTGTCTCCAATTTTTTATACTATGATGAGCTTTACTCAGGTATTGGGGACTTGACTACTCCAGGATGTTGTTCATTAGACGGTGCCATGGCACATGATATTCAGTGGCTTGTTGGTAACATTGGTGAAACATAAGTGGAAGACACTTTTCTTTCTCCTTATTGATTGTTGCTTTGTTGAATAGTGTGCTGTTTTAACAGCAGAATTCAACAATATCTTTAAATTCTATTGCTGATCCACAGTGGATTATTTGTATAATTTTTCTGAAACAGACTGACATACAATCAAAGTAACCTTTGAAAAGTATTTTAGAATTTTATAGCTTTCATGTAAATTAATATTTTTTTACTCACTAGATTACCAGTTTATGTAAATTAATATTTTTTTACTCACTAGATTACCAGTTTATTATAAAGGACATTAAAATATACAAATCAACAGCCAGCTGAAGGAAGAAATAAATAGGGCAAGGTCCTGAACAAAAGACATAATAAAAAAAGACACCTTGCCCTGGCTGGTGTAACTCAGTGGGCTGAGTGCTGTCCTGCAAACCAAAGGGCTGCCAGTTCGATTCCCAGTCAGGGCACATGGCTGGGTGTGGGCCAGGTCCCCAGTTTGGGGTGCGTAAGAGGTAGCCACACATTGATGTTTCTCTCCCACTCTTTCTCCTCCCCTCCCTCTTTCTCTAAGAATAAATAAATAAAACCTTTTTTTTTAAAAGGCACCTTTATTGCTTACCCAGGAAATTCTAAGAGTTTTAAGAGCTCTGTGCTGGATGGAAATGAGATGAAGACCAAATATACACTTTTAACATAAATCAAAATCTCATGGTTTCCTTATTTTTATGTTTCCATAGTCATTTCATTAGGATTTTGGGAAGGAAAAGATGTGTGCTCAGAATGCCATCTTGAAATGATGGTGGCAGGAAAATGGAGGTAACTGTGCTTGAACAACAATTTAAAAGAGAGAAAAAAAGAATTAAGGGGTAGAATTATTACCACTTACCTATTCTTAAGAAACTAAAATGTAGGAAAGATAGGGAAAAACAATATAATAAATCATTTTATAGCAAATTTTGGATGATACCTTCCATGGTTTGTGATGTTGCTTTTTAAATTTAGTTGTAAGATTTTTCCAGATATTCAAAAGGTAGCTTCAGCTAGACCTAGCTGTGTGAAAGAAATTGAGAAACACTGGGTAGATCATGATGCCTGGCGCCATTCCCTTGAATGAGTTAGATAAGGGCTCCTGTGTTTCAGTATGTTGGTGAGTAGCAGCCAGACATACCAATTGCCCAAGTCCACTTGTGCTGACAGTATTAGATGATTTAGTCAGATCTTTGAATAGAGTTCATGACGCCCTTACCTATACTTGCTCAGTCTTTGGCTCGTAAAATGACCTTTGTTGTATAGTACAGTGTTCTAAAGATATATCTGTTCAAAGTATGTCTTTACTCAGTGTTGTTGCTAAGCAAACAGAAGAGACTTTTAGCCAAGGTCTTGCCATAGAGAGGTTATCCTATAGCTTGTGCTGTATAGGTTATATAGTTATGTATATTCCATCGCTTCCTCCTTAATTAAAGACTTCAGCAGCTAAGCCACTAACATTACGTGGTTTCTCCACAAGTTGGGATCAAGACCACTTTGCTGCGTATCACAAATGTCTCTCAAGGTTTCATGCTCAATGATGGGAATGACGAAGTGCTGTTCTGTCTCAGTTTGACAAGGCTGGTGACATTACTTTTCTTCATAGGTATTGGGGACTTTAAAAAGAGGCCTACAGATGAACCAACTTTTATCTTCTAAAGGAAAGTAAAAAGTGTATTAATAGACAACAATTTAGAAGTAAACAGATCAGAGACAGGGGATGTCACATATAAGAAGAGTGCCTAACATTTAATTTTATTTTGGAATGGTCAAAAATAAAAATTTAAAATATTCAAAAACTAGCTCTTTGATTCCATTTCAAGTCATACCCTTCCCATTTCTACAACTGACTCATTTTATGTTTGCTGTGATTAGACGTAGTATCTACCCCTTGGAATGTGGAACCTGGAGGTGATCAACTGAGAACCATGACCTACACTATAATTCTTAATAATCCGCTCACTGGGAAGTCCACCGCTGCCACTGAGAAGCAGGTATGTCTGCCCTGTCAGAACCACAGAAGAACCATGCACCTGGGAAGAGAGAAGATGCCTGTCTGAGTTGCCAGTTTACGAAACAATCTCATCAAGTAAATGGCAAGAAAAAATGTGAGGAGAAACTGTTACAGGTTAAAAGACACTCAAGAAACAGATCAACCATATATTCATGAGCTTTAAGGAACTGTTATTTTGTGTGTGTGTGTGTGTGTATGTGTGTGTGTGTGATGGTATTGTAGCTATGTTTTAAAGAAAAGTATCTAAAAAAATAAAGTATCTTTTAAAGAGGCATACTGAAGAATCTATGGAGAGAAATACTGAGGTGTTTATGGATGAAATTCTACTGATGTCTGGGATCTTTTAAAAGTAGCCTAGCCAGGCAGAGGAGGGTGGCTAGGTGTGAGGGAGGGGGGGAATGTGGGAATGGGGTACAGATGAAACAGGGCTAGGTGCGAGTTAGTGTTGTTGAAGCTGGTTGATGAGCTTATGAGAATTCATTATACTTCATTTCTACTCTTGTGTATGACTGAACCTTTAAAAAATAATAAATGGTTTAAAAAAGAATGCTATGGGAATTTGATTTGCAGAATCATGTCAAGGGTTTGGGTCAAATCACGATGGCTGCTGTGGCATATGGGAAAGAGATGGTGAGACATCGAATGCCCGGCTCTGTGCCAGTGTGGCACTGTGTCCACGTGGAGTTTGTGCATGGCCAGTTCGTGTTGGAGTGCAGTGTGTCTATTGTGCAAATAGTTCGAAAACACCTCTTAACATCTGAACTAATTCTGCTGTTGTAATTTTGTCCATCAGTGTTAAAAAGAACTTAAACTTTTTTCTCAAAAGATTTTTAGATAAATAAAAGTCTGGCACTTTGGCATTAGAGTGTCTTTGATAACCTTAGAGCACGGGTATAAAGGGCATGATCACAATGAGCAAGGCTTGCCCAGCAGCCACGCCAAATCCTGTTGAGGAAAAGTAGCGTTTTGTTTGTTTGCCTGCTCCCTTCATTTATTTGGTGAAGGGTGGTTTTATTACACCTTGGTGAATTTTGGGTGGTATCCTTAATTTTTTCAAATAATTTTTTAATTGTTTCCTAACAGGAAGATTTAAAATTCTTTAAAAACTAGTAATATACACAAGAGGTTATATGGTTCTTTTCTCCTCCTCCTATCTAAGAGAAAGAAAAATAATTATACTGTGAAATGACTGAGAGGCAGCAAATACCATTTCTGCAGGTCCTTTCTTCTCATTCGTAGATAGCACAGCCAGCATGGAGGCCCTTCTGGCCCTGTACATTGGCTTCTCATGTCTTTTGTAACACGTGAGAAGGAATTCTAATACATATGTTCTGAATTGGCAAGGAATTTGATGTATTAAACAAGTACATGCAAAAAAAATTATCTTATTTTGGCAGACACTGTATAAAGAAAGTCGGGAAGCGCAATTTTATTGGGTAGACTCAGAAGTGCTGACACATGATGTCCCCTACCATGACTACTTCTACACCCTGAACAGATACTACATCATCCCATCTTCAAAACAGAAGTGCCGGCTGAGGTGAGCTACTGTAGATGATGAGTGTTTTAGTCAGGGTAGGCTAGATTATGCTCTGGTACCATAGTAGTAATCCTAAAATCTTAGTGATGGCTTTCCACAACAGAGCTTTTTGCTTGTTCAAATTACACATCCATCCTTGGTCAGCAGAGGGATGGGGCTCCTCCCTCAAGGCCCAAGCCAATGAAGGCTTTGATATCTTGGAGCTACACAACCCAGATTATGTGGTGTTTCTGTTGCTACAGTAAGAGAGAGCTGTAGAACCATGCTCACAGTCTGTGGCCAGAACCCGACACCAGTCCCTCTTTAATGGCAAGGGGGCTGGGAGTTCTTGAGGGGCACAGGGTGAGGGGTGAATGACTCTTCTACAATGGGGAGTGAGCAGTGTTGGTGCATTAGAATTAGTGATGGGATGTCATCATATGCTTGGCCTAGTCTTAGCTAATGTAGTGATTTTCAACTAATTCCTGACCACTGGAGATTTTTTTACAAGGCATGTAGGAAATTTAGAATTTATTTTGAGCCTTTCCTGCTATGCAAAGAAAAGTCAGGAGTAGAGAAAGGAAAGAAGTAAAATCCCATGTACTTAGAAGGAAATTTTGATGAAATTATTAGTAGCACACAGTAATTTTTGAAAGAAGTTGTTATCAGTGAACAAATTTTCTTTTACAATCTAAATGACTTTGAATCCTTCTGGCTGTCCACTGAATACAATCTTATACTTAATGGCAATGTTAATATACTTAAATCCTTGTCCATTAAATAAATATTATCCTTATCCTATTAGAATCTCCACAGATTTGAAATACAGAAAACAGCCATGGGCCATTGTCAAATCTTTGATTGAGAAGAATTCCTGGAGCTCACTGGAAGACTATTTCAAACAGCTTGGTTTGTGCATTTCTTGATTTATCTGTTTTTGTAAAGACAGCATTTATTAACAGAATGGACTAATTGTGCATTTGGATTAATAGCAGAAACTGGTATATGGTGTTGGAATGTCTCCCACTGAAGTACTTGTAACCACCCCACTTGGACTTTCAAACTTCTAATTTTCATTGGTCCAACAAACACTTAAATAATTCTTACTATAAGCCAGATGTTGTTCTATGTGCTTCATAAATATCAACTCATTACAGCCCCATGAGGTAGGTACTGTTACTATTTTTCTCCATTTTACTGAACAAGAAATACTGAAACAGGGCACTCCACCGCTGGAGCGCACAGGGACACCTGTGCTTGCTAATCTCAGAGTGTCCTCAGGCCCACACTGTCCTCAGCAGCACAGTGTTCCTGGTTTTACACGGGCCCGCTAAGTAACGGTGTCCTGTACAAGTATGAACTTGGTGGAGGTGGGTGCTAGACTGGGGGGAGTAATATAGTAGTTCTATTTGGATATTCCTTAAAATACACACAAGAAAAAATATACTTACATGAGCATAATCAATTTTAGTTAAAGACAAGCTGGTGGTCAGTCAAGTCTTGTAATTTCTTGGTCATCCTCTAGTTTGTTGATTATTTACTTTATTTCCTTGCTTTTCTCTCTTTGGTTATTCTGTCATTAAACTCCTAATCAGGAGCAAAGAAACTGGAACTCAAAAATTAGTTTGGCCACTGGATAATGAACTTCTAATAAAAAATCTGGTAAAGGAAAAGATTGAAACAATTGACAAAAATGAGATTTTTTTAGGTTGTTTGCAAATTTTCATTATTAGGGCTTCCTTTTCTGCAAACCCTTATTGTAAATTAGAACTATTATATGCTACTCCTTCCTTGGAAATTGACCATCAAGTACCATACTCTATCTTGGAAATCTTTCTAATGATCCAGGATAGGCCTATTGTTTCTAAAACTTAAATTGTTACATTAATATTTAATATAGCACATGGCAAATTTGCTCTGATGATCTCATCATTTATTAATATAATTCATTCTTCCTAGAATAATGAAGCCTTATTATGGGATCACTGTACTCTCCAAAACTTTTCATTAGAGTAGGTTTGAATCTAGGCCATGAAACCCAAGTAATTGTCAAAGAAATTTTCCAAAGCTTAAAAAAACAAACAGAACACAACACAACCACTAACCCCCCAAAGATGAAGTTTATCTTATAGTTGAGGTTTCTCAACTACCCAAAGTTTTTTTTTCCCCTTTAGAATCAGATTTGCTAATGGAAGAATCTATGTTAAATCAGTCTGTTGAAGACCCTGGAAAACTTAGTGGCCTGCGAAGGAGAAGGCGAACGTTCAATCGAACAGCAGAGACAGTTCCTAAACTTGCTTCTCGGCGTTCTTCTGGAGATGGGGGTGTAGATGCCAAAGGGGATGTTACAGGTATCTGTTATCTGGTAAACAGAGATGAAAGGTTTTAGTTTACTTATATTAAGCAGAATATGTCTCTTTGGCAGTTGTAAAATGTCAGGCATGTGGTCAATAGAAGTATTTTACTGGGCCACATGGTATTTTAAAAATTGGACATTTTTGTATAAAAACTCAGATCTGAGAGCCCTGGATCCAAATACTTTCATAGCAACAATCAGTTGGAGCTTAATAGCTGCTGCCTCATTAGACCAAGTCCCCAGGTCACCAGTCCCCACCATTGTCCCTGGATGCTGGACACTTCACTCGTTAACTTCCCACCAAGCATTTTCAGACATTACATTTCTACCCCTGAATGTACTAAAATGGTTGTATGTTTTTAATGCTTATGTAGTTTCAGGGCTAGCCCAGCAAAACTGTAGAAATGGAATTTGACTTTTATTACCCTCACTCTCAATTTTAAAGGCATCCTGCATCTGCTGTTATTCCCTCTCTCTCAGAACTGTAAAACTGTAACACCTTCACATCCTTCCACATAAAAAATTCTCTTCCAAGGCTCATTTCTTAGTGTGAATATGTTTAAGCTTAATGGCTCTAATTTCAGAATTTAAAAGTATGGGCAATAGAGAACAGGTGGCAGTGACTTACAAAACTGTTTTCAGGAGGGAAGTATTATACATAAACCTACCTCAAATATTGTTTGAAGAAATGGAACTTAGCTACAGATCATACATGATGTATTGAATTGCATATTTAATTTTAGAGTAAATTAATTTTTAATATAGGCCAAATTTGAAGGGCTGATGTAA
Source organism: Sturnira hondurensis (assembly GCF_014824575.4). Taxonomy (NCBI): domain Eukaryota; kingdom Metazoa; phylum Chordata; class Mammalia; order Chiroptera; family Phyllostomidae; genus Sturnira; species Sturnira hondurensis. The sequence goes on from NW_028082350.1 coordinate 872,894, forward strand.
GTTTTCTTGTTGTAGATTTGACTCATATTACTCAGGATATCAGAAACAAACAAACAAAAAATGGTGCAGCAATGCACCCTAAATCACTTTTTCCCTTACAAATAGTTTCTTAAGTTTCTAGTTATTTCAAATGAAATTAAACTTTTTCCAGTTGTAATCACAGTCCCGATTCTAATGCAGCCTCTGTGTGTGTGTGTGTGTGTGTGTGTGTGTTTGTGTGTGTTATCTGTAGGAAAGAAAAAGGAAGCGGAAAACTGGAACACTGCCCTTATCGTGGTGATGAGTGTTTTGTAAGTATTGGTTCTTGAATGCTTATTTAGCTTGTGTTTTTACCTTTAACAGTTTACAAAAGGATTTGAATGCATTTGTATATTATTGTATAGAACTTACCACTATTTGACCAGTTTGAACTTACAAAAACAGTAATTTTACAACATATTCTTCAGTCTGATAGTTTTGATGTATGAGTTTCAGAAAAATCACTAAATTTGAGCAAATACCAAGTACACATTCAATAAATGTTTTTATTTTTAAACTAATTTGATTTATTTCTTCTATCATAGAATTTTATGGGATGTTCCATAAATTTAAAGGGAGTATTTATATATGTAGGCTAGTGAAATCCCAATAATGCTGTTTTATTCTTTTGATTAGACCAGTAGTCCTTACCCTTTCCTGTGCATAAGAATCACTTGCTAAAATGAAGATTTCTTGGCCCCAAGTCCAGAGACTGAGTCAGTAGGTCTCGAGTAGGGATCAGGAATCAGTATTTCAAAACACTCTGTGCAGGTTATTCTGATGAAAGTGATTGAAGATCCCACGAAGAGAGATACTGGGCAATTAGTCTGAATTTCATATTCTATAGTAATCCATTTGGCCAGTTATGTTCAGACTACTATTATCTACATGGCTATATGTGAATGTCGGGGTAGTCACTTAGATTCCATTGACTTGGCTCCGACTGGGTGACACACTCGGGGATTTTTTGGAATGAAGTTCTCATATCAGCTGTTTTTTTCTAATTACAGATTTCAGAACATAGAAAACGATTATTGTGCCTTTGAGTTTTATAAGAAGGTTTTTATCTTCCAGTTAGGTTGATTTGCTATGGCAGTTTTGAATAGTAAATATCATCAGTGGTCTTTTGCTTTACTTTGCAGAAAGTTTATACTCAAATGTCGAAATGTTCATTAGTGAACCATTTCAGTGCCATAATAAGTTCATAAATTTGATTTTATTGTTACAATATAAGCTTTCATTTTAAAAAATATTCTCTTCTGGATAAAGGGAATACTGTATATATTTTTAAGGGCAAGTCAGATATTTTAACAGAAAAAATGAGATGTGGTGCCACCTATGTATTTGTATATGTGTATAATAAGAAATATATTCATTCACTGGAAAGGCTGCCGTGAGAACAAATAAAGTTCATTTAGCATTTAACATTTTGTACACTACACCATTAATGTATATTTGGGGTTTTATACTTTCTTAGTCCAAGTTAAACTAGAGGAAATTTTTGCTGAATGGTGATTTTTAAAAATTTATTTTGGTTTCCACTGGGAATAGCAAGTACATCATGATCTACCTAAGATTAGTCTATATTGATCTTCATTTTCTGTTTGAAGTACAGCATTATGGTTTTATAACCGCTTAAGCCAAAAGCACCCAAAACAGATACTGAAAGCTCACCTGGTCGATCTCTAAGCCAGGGGCCGCACATCTGCCCTGGCTGCGGTTCCTAACAGAGCGGATGTCGGGGACCATCTCGACCTGCTTCAAGGGCTTCATTGTCCTCCACTTGCCTTCTAACTTTTCCCTCAATGTCTGTTTAGTACTTACAAGTAATTATTTTATGTAATAGGGATAACTGATTTAAATGTTAACAATAATTGAAAACTGGTCTGGATAATACACATTTTTGAAGGTTTTGCATGTATATTCTGCATTAGCAATGCTTCAGGTCTGGGGAAGAGTGGATTAACCGGGTATGCTTTGCTCTGCCTAGTTTGCTGTTGCTAGTTTTGTTGAATGTAACACTGTTTCTGAAGCTGTCAAAGATAGAATATGCTGCTCAGTCCTTTTACCGTCTCCACCTCCAAGAAGAGAAATCTTTGAAGTAAGTCTTTTTTTCCTCCTCCAACCTGTTATTATTTCAGTAATTCCCTAGTCGAAGAAAACTCCTGTTTTAGAGATTTTGGTCTATTAACTATTCTGTAGTCGTACTTTTTTTTGTTTCTTAATTTTTTTGTTTGTAAATTTATGGAGTACTGGTAATTTCTGGAAATAAAAATATTAGGAGTTATTTTCCTGAATTTTAATATGGTATTTTTCTTTCAGTTTAGCCTCTGATATGGTGTCAAGAGCAGAATACAATCAAAAGCATAAAGACCAGGCCCCTCGTTTAAAAGGAGTGCTCCGAGACTCCATTGTGATGCTCGAAGAGGTAGGCCACTCTGTGTGCTTTCTCACCAGTTTGGACCCGGTGCTGCTCGGCTGTGGGAGAATATTCCATATACCATTATTGTAAGAAACTCCCTCCTAGAGGCACTACCCTTGCCTTGCCAATTTTTGTATTATGCATAGTATGCACATAGTCCCTGGTACATTTTTTTATAAAATAGGAGCATACTGCAAACACCATTGTGTATCTTTTTTTTTTCAATTAGTGATACATTTTGAAGATGTTTCCATATCATCATACTTACATCTATTTCTTTCTTTTTAGTGATTCTTCTATATGAAATTTTATGCTTAATTTAACCCTTTTTATAGAAATGATAGATACTATATACACTGTTCATTATTTTGTTGAAGATATTTCCGTATGAGGATATAAAGCGCTTCCTCTTCTTTTAGCAGCTGCATGGAATTCAACTATATAAACATGCCCCAATTATTTTTACTGTGTATCCACTGAAGGCTGAACATTTAGGTTGCTTCAGTGTTTTGCTATAAACATTATCTTTTGAACATAGTATTATCAATGTGTGCCACATACTTCCATGAACCAAAAGTTAGGATTCCCTTTGAAAAATAAAGATTAATATTTCCATTATAATATATATGTTTACTTTTCAAAATTGAAGAAATAGAGAATAGAAGAAAACCTATAGTTCTAGCATTCAGACATAACCACTGTTAATATTTTATTTCCTTTCATCCTTTTCTCCCATGTGTAGGTTTGTTTTTTAGAAGAATCAACTATTGAGCATTTCATAGTATATCATGTGGGACACTGAAGGATGTAACTTCAACTAGACACTCTTCAAGTGCACAGTATCTACAGTTCCTTAGTAATTTTCTCCTCTTACTCTTCAGCAAGGAGTATATCATATTCCCACTTTTCTCCTCATTATCTCCTTCCATTGCCCCTCACTTTCAACTGATGACTGTGCATCAAGGAAGAAAGAGACTTTTCCTCTCCTTCTATCACGAAGTCTGCAGACCCTCCTATTGCTGCACCCTGTCTTCTCCACTCCAGTTGGATGCATTCCTCAGCCTATGATAGGCCAGTCCCAGCACGTGTTAGCAGGAGACGCCATGCATCTCCCTTCTAGTTTTCCCATTTTCAGTCTCCCTCATTCAGTGGATCTTAACTATCAGCACATTACTGTGCTATGTTATCTCCTGCATTTAAAAACCTACACCATATCCACATCATCTCTCTACTCCCTTTCATGGTCGAGCTCTTTCAGACTTGCCTACTCTGGCTGTCACTACTTTATCCTTCATATATCATTCACTTTTGTAAGTTTTTATTTTCTCTAAAGTCACTCTTTCATGTAGTTTAAAGAGTTAACTTGTTCTATAAGATTTGTTGAGAAAATAGCAATCCCAGCACACTCTTCTCCATTTCTTTCCTAAGACAAGAATCTTTTACTTTATTCTGTTGGTGTTTAACCTTCACATTCATAAATAAGCATATATTGATACGTCTTGATTTTTCAGTTTTAGATATTTTGTTTTGACTTCCTATTAGGGAAGTCAAAAGAACACAGTGATTTTGTTTTCTTTCCTTTCATCTCATCTTCCCCGTTTCAAACTTCCCCATTCTCCCAAATGAAGTCATACTTTTGGTTAGGTCAATATTTAGTGTTTGCTTTGTTTTGACCAACTTTGCCATTCTGAACTGTGCCACAGAATAAACTATAACTGCTTTTTCTTTTCTGTTCTTTTTCTTATCCCTGAATTTCATTATGGTTGATTAGTTTTATCAATATTATTTACAAGTATTTCATCCTGTCTATTGTATAAATCTCCTATAATCATTCACCTTAGGCATTCTGTCAATGGAGCCTCTGTCTGTCTGGCTCCAGGCAGGTCTGTGGCCCTCTGTGTGGGTGTCCAGCTGTCATCCATCTCCTCTGTTTCCTATGGCACATGTTCTCTCCTTGTTTAATTTACTTCCTCTTTTTAATGGAGCATATCCTTTAGAAGCCTCCTAAGAAAGAGTATGGAGGTAAATATTTTAAGATTCCACTTGTCTGAAAATTTTTTATTCTGTCCTTCTCTTTGATTAATAGTTAGGGTGGGGATGGAATTCTAACTTGGAAATAATGTTTTTTTAGAATGGTTAAGGCATTGCTCCATTGCCTTTTGGCTTCCAGTGCTACCATTGAGAATTCTGGAGGATGGTATCATTCTTAATCTCTTAATGTGGAAACTCATGCCCTTTAGTTCTGGGAAGTATTGTTTTATATATTTGATGGTTTTGTTCCTTTCACTATCTATAGTTCCTAAAATTCAGTTAATTGGACAGATTGTCTAATTTTCTTAACCTGTTTTTCCAAATTCCATCTCTTTGCCTTTTTTATTTTGCTTTCTCAGTGATTTCCTCATCTTAATCTTTATTTTTATTTTGTATACATATATTTTTTATTAAAGTAAGTGTTCTAGAGATTATTGATTAAAAACCTCCAGGAGTCTAAAAAGTTTAGATGTACTTTCATTTATAATTCTAATTGTAACCTTAGAATATTATATCTTGCAGAAAAAGCAAAGTCTTTCTCAATTATATTTTAACTCAATCTATAAACACATCATTTTAAGTTTTGTCATTTATAGACAGACATTGTCTTACTCTGATGCATTTGAAAATGTTACATAAAAAATTTTTCTATTGAGTTTTAAAATTTTTGCTAATTAATTTTTAATATCAAGGAGCTGTTATTCCTCTGAATTTTCATTTTTATGGCACTGTGATTTTCATTTTTTATGGCATCCATCATAATTGGGACTCTCTGTTCTTCCTGGACTTGCATATCTATTTCCTTCACCAAATTAGGGAAGTTTTCTTTCACCATTTTTTTAGATATGTTTCCAATTTCTTGCTCTTCCTCTTCTCCATCTGGCACCCATATGATGTGAATATTGGACCTCTTGAAGTTGTCCCAGAGGCTCTTTATACTATTGTCATTTTTTGGATTTTTTCTTCTTGTTCTGATTGGTTACTTTTTGCTTCCTTACATTCCAAATCATTGATTTGATTCTTGGCTTCATCCATTCTATTGTTGTTTTCCTGTAAATTGTTCTTTACTTCAATAAGTGTGCCCTTCGTTTCCGACTGAGTCTTTTTTATGCTGCTGATGCCCTCACTAAGTTCCTTGAATATCCTTATAACTAGTGTTTTGAACTCTGCTTCTGCTAGTTTATCTCTTTCATTTACCTCTTTTTCTGGAGTTTTGATCTGTTCTTTCATTTGGGCCATGTTTCTTTGTCTCCTCATTTTGGCAGCCTCCTTGTGTTTGTTTCTATGTATTAGGTAGAACAGCTTTGACTGTGTCTTGGTAGTGTGGCCTAATGAGTAGGTGTTCTATAGGGTCTAGTGGCAGAGCCTCCACTATCACTCAAGTTGGGTACTTGAGGTGCGCCCTTCGTGTGGGCTGAGTACACCCTCCTCTTATAGTTGAGCCTTGGTTTCTGTTGGCGGATCAATGGAAGGGATTTACCCAGGCCAGTCAGCTGCAAGGACTGGCTGTGACCACTTACCACCAACCTCCACCATCCATGGAAAATCACCTGTGCAGAGCCAGGGTGGTAGTGTATAGCCATCCAATGGGTGCATTGGCCCTGGGGTTTTCCAGGGGTGGGGTGCAGGCCAAGGTCAGCCCTACCTGTGTTTTGCTTGGGGCATTATGCCTGAGTTATAAAGCAATCTGAGGTGGCCACTACTTGTGTTAGGCTTGGAGATTCCCAGGTGAAACCAAGCTTAACTCTAATCTGGCTGCTGCTAGGGCTCACTGAATCTAGCTGTTGGCTTGTTTGATAGGATTTAGGATCCAAGACCAGCCATTCTTATGGAAAAGGAGCTTGGGTGGGCCCATAGGTTGGGTATGGGAGCTCCTCTGGGGATCTCCAAGGTGGGTCAAACAGTGTTAGCCAGACTGATGGAGTCTCAGATATGGCACCAACTTGCTGGCTCTGTGGAGGGAGGGTTTAGAGAAGGTACAATGGCTTCTGCTCATCTTGATGCCAGACACTTCAGTTTCTCTCCGTAGACCACTGGTGCCCTTCAAGCTGCTACCCAGTTGCTAGAGTTCAGAGGGAGTGAGTCTGAGTAGGTGAGTCTATGTGTGGGTTCTTTAAGAGGAACTGCTTAAGCCTCCAGCAGTTTCTTCCACTGACTCAATCCTTGCTGGTTTTTGCAGCCAGAAGTTGTGAGTACTTATCTTCCTGGTACTGGAACCCTGGGCTAGGGGACCTGGTGTGGGGCTGGGACTCCTCACTCCTGAGATATCCCTCCCAAATTTTTATCCACATGGGTGTGGGACCAGCCTGTTTTGCATCTGTGCCCCACCTACCAGTATGAATGGATGTGATTTCTTTAATTCCGTGGTTGTCAGACTTCCATTGAGCTCGGTTTCTGTCTTTCTTGAGTGACAGTTATTCTATATTTTAGTTGTAATTTTGATGATAGGTGAAGTGGTAAGGCCACGTCTGCCTAGGCCACCATCTTGACTGAAGTGGGTCATGATCTTTTTACATAGCCAAATCTTTCTCTCTCTGATCTATTACTGACAGTTAAATAATTTTTTTTCTTCTTGCATACTCACTTTTCATCAAAATCCTTTCCCTTCTTTCCTGATTTCTATACTTAGTGTTAGAGAATTTCTTTAGAGTCTGTAGTCCTTGCTTGTCTGCTCATGTGGCTCAGAATCTCTAAACATGTGGGTCAGGCTGGTCTACCCTGAACTTCTCTGTAGATTTGGCTGGGCTATTGATTCAGAAATCCTCATCTGAGTATGTTTAGGTGTCTGGATTTTTGGATCCATCACTTTCCATAGAGAAGACTCTTCCAGTCTCCTATATGAAGGATTTAAGGGCTGGCTGCCAGCATTTTAGAGGCTGATTGAAAGAGAAGGATGGGGAGGCCAGAGCAGAGGGGATGGTCTCAACATTCAGTATACATGTGTTCATGTAATCCCCCTGCTTTTGGTATGGTACCATTGTCCTTAATGATGTCTTGGTATCCCCTGAGCCAATGAGCTCAAGGACCCTCTGTTTCTTTTTTTTTCTTTTAAATATTTTATTGTTTATGTTATTATAGGTGTTCCACTTTTTCCCCCCTTACCCCCCATCCCCACAGTCAATCCCCTCAGCATTGCCCATGTCCATGGGTCATGTATATATATATTCTTTGATAATCCCCTCACCTTCTTTCAACAAGTCCCCANGCTATTGATTCAGAAATCCTCATCTGAGTATGTTTAGGTGTCTGGATTTTTGGATCCATCACTTTCCATAGAGAAGACTCTTCCAGTCTCCTATATGAAGGATTTAAGGGCTGGCTGCCAGCATTTTAGAGGCTGATTGAAAGAGAAAGATGGGGAGGTCAGAGCAGAGGGGATGGTCTCAACATTCAGTATACATGTTTTCATGTAATCCCCCTGCTTTTGGTACGGTACCATTGTCCTTAATGATGTCTTGGTATCCCCTGAGCCAATGAGCTCAGGGACCCTCTGTTTCTTTTTTTTTTCTTTTAAATATTTTATTGTTTATGTTATTATAGGTGTCCCACTTTTCCCCCCTTACCCCCCATCCCCACAGTCAATCCCCTCAGCATTGTCCATGTCCATGGGTCATGTATATATATTCTTTGATAATCCCCTCACCTTCTTTCAACAAGTCCCCAACTCCTATTTCCCCTTTTAGAGTTGTCAGTCTGTTCCATGTTTCTAAGCCACTGGTTCTATTTTGGTCATTAGTTTGTTCATTAGATCCCACTTAAAAGTGAGATCATATGGTATCTGTCTTTCATTGACTGGTTTATTTCACTTAACATAATAGTCTCCAGTTCCTTCCATGCTGTTGCAAAAAGTAAGAATTCATTTTGTTTTATTGCTGCATAGTATTTCATTGTATCAATGTATCACAGCTTTTTTATCCACTCATATACTGATGGAACTTAGGCTGTTTCCAGATCTTGGCCATTGTAAATAACACTGCTATGAACATATGGGTGCATATATTTTTTGAATTGGTGTCTTGGAATTCTTAGAATATAATTCTAGAAGTGGAATTGCTGGGTCAAAAAGCAGTTCCTTATTTAATTTTTTGAGGAAATTTAGTACTATTTTTCACAGTGGCCTCACCAGTCTGCATTCCCACCAACAATGTACTAGGTTTCCCTTTTCTCCACATCCTCAGCAGCACATATTTTTTGTTGATTTATTAATGATAGCCATTTTCGCAGGTATGAGGTGATATTTTATTGTGGTTTTAATTTGCATCTCTCTGATGGCTAGTGATGTTGAGCATTTTCTCATGAGTCTATGGGCCATCTGTATGTCCTCCTTGGACAAGTGTCTGTTCAGGTCCTTTGGCCATTTTTTAATTGGATGTTTGTCTTCTTGGTGTTGAGTTGTATGAGTTCTATATATATTTTGGAGACTAAACCCTTGTCTGATGTATCATTGGCAAATACATTCTCCCATATAGTGGGTTCCTTCTTTATTTTGCTGATGGCTTCTTTTTTGCTTTTAAGATTTTATTTATTTTTAGATAGAGAGGAAGGGAGGGAGAAAGGGCGGGAGAGAAACATCAATGTGTGAGAGATACATTGATCGGTTGCCTCTTGCATGCCCCCACGTGGGGACCCAGCCTGCAACCCAGGCATGTGCCCTGACTGGGAGTTGAACCCACCATCCTTTGGTTCGCAGGACAGCATTCAATCCACTGAGCCACACCAGCCAGGGTGCTTATGGTTTCTTTAGCTGTGCAGCTTCTATAATTTGATATAGTCCCATTTATTTTTCCTTTGTTTCCCTTGCCTAGCAGATATATTGGCAAACTATTACTACATGAGATATCTGAAGTTTTACTGCCTATGTTTTCCTTTAGGGTTTTTATGGTATCACAACATATGTAAGTCTTTTATTCATTTTGAGTTTATTCTGCTACATGGTGTAAGTTGGTGGTCTAGTTATATGTATCTTTTGCGAGTACCAGTCCAGTTCTCCCAACACCATTTATTGAAGAGACTTGCCTTTACTCCACTGTATGCTCTTGCCTCATCAAATATTAATTGACCATAAAGGCATGGATTTATTTCTGGGCTATTTTTCTCCATTGATCTATGTATCTCTTCTTAGGCTAGTAGCAGGCTGTTTTGATTATAATGGCCTTATAGTGTAGTTTTTAAAAAAGATTTTATTTATTTATTTTTAGAGAGAGGGGAAAGGAGGAAGAGTGGGAGAGAAACACCAATATGTGGTTGCCTCTCACACACTTCCAACTGGGGGCATGGACTGCAACCCAGGCATGTGCCCTGACTAGGAATTGAACTGCAACCCTTGGGTGTATAGGCTGGCACTCAATCCACTGAGCCACACCAAGCCAGAGCTGTAGTTTTATATCAGGTATTATGATCCCTCCAATTTTGTTTTTCTTTCTCAAGATTGCTGAGGCTATTTGGGGTCTTTTTTGTTTCCATGTACGTTTTTGGAATATTTGTCCTACACCTGTGAAATATGTCATTGGTATTTTAATATGTATTGCATTGAATCTATAGATTGCTTTGGGTAGTTTGGAGATTTTGGTGATGTTAATTCTTCCAATCCATGAACACAGAATGTGCTTCCACTTACTTCTATCTTCCTCAATTTCTTTCTTCAGTGTCCTATAGTTTTCTGAATACAGGTCTTTTACCTCTTTGGTTAAATTTATTCCTAGGTACCTTATTTTTTTGAGACTCTTTGTTTTATATCCTCTCCAGAAAGTAAGATTTCAGACATCTGTACAGGTATAGGAGAGAGACCATATGCCCAAAGATTCATTTGATCCTTCCTATTTTAGCCTCTTTCTCTCATTTCCTACTCTCAGAGATACCTGACCATCAGTTCCTGAGGATTTTGAGGATTCTTCGGGGTAAATTTTGTTGGTTCTCATCTTTCTTTACTATTAGCTTAGTATTCAGTTTTTTTAGGCTGCAAAGTCATTCCTCTGCTTTCCAATTTCCAAAGTTGTTTTGCAACAGCTTTTCTCACTTTGTTACCTGCATTTGTGTTTTAGGTCTTAAAAAAATCCTCCTGTGAGGTTCAGTGGGGAGGAAAACTTGATGCATATGCTGTTCAGTGCCCTCTGCTTTTTTTCTTCTCCACCATCTTCCACTGATGTTGCGTGAGCTAAGATGCCTAGTGACCTCTGGCTTGTATCATTAATGTGCCTTTTTCTAGTTTTCATCTTACAGTGTAAGCATTTTGACAGAGCTGACCACTCTTTTCTTGTAGTGTATCTAATCTTGCTTTCTTTAAAACCATGGGAAAAAGCCAAGTTTTATTTCTGAAATAATTCATATATTATAAAGTTGACCCTTTTAAAGGATTATTAGTATATTCACACATTTATGCAACCATCACCACTAATTCCAGAACATTTGCTTCACCCCCAAAAGAAACCCCATACCCATTAGTGGTCACTCCCATCCCTCACTCTCTCCACTCCTGGCAACCACCAATCTACTTTCTAGTTCTATAAATTTGCCTGTTTGGGACATTTCCTAAAAATGGAATCTTTTAGGACTGGCTTCTTTCACTTAGCATAACAGGAAAGTACTTTTTGTTTTAAAACCATCTCCTGTACCTGACATCTTCCCAGTCCAGGGCTCCAGGTTCTGTGTTGGATTCTCTCACCTTTGCCTCTGCTTCCCCATTAGGTGATCACATCCACTCCCATAACTTGGATGCCACATAACTACCAAGTCCATGGTCCTTACCCTGACCTTTTCCCTGAGTTCTAGACTCATAGCCTTCTTCACCTGGCTAATAACAGGCATCCCAAACTGATCACGTCCAAAACAGAATTCCATTTCATCCCAAGCCAAACCCAGTTCTCTTCTAGTTGACCTAACTTTAGAAAATGATACTACCCTCCTCCAGTTGGTTAAGTCAAAAACGTAATACACTGTGTAACTACATATTTGTGTGTAATCATGGGTTTTAGTTCTGTTTTGCTTACTCTTCTGTAAGCTCCATGAAGGCAGAGACAATGTCTGCTCAGTTCACCATTGCACACCCAGTCTTAACAAAGAATGAAAGAATGAATGCAAAGAAGAAGACATAATTCTTGTTCTCAAGTTGCCTACAATTTTTAGAGAAATCCAATGTCCATGTGTATTGTTAAAAACTACTTAAAAAGTACAAAATTAAGTATCAAAGTAAGTGGTAATGCTTTGGGAGTTTAGAGACTGGATAATTAGGGAAAAAACATGGAGACAGTGGGGACGGGTAAATTTTAGAAGGTAAAGACAAACATTAGTGTAAGAGCAAGCACAAGCCTGGAAGTGAAACTTGAATTATTCAGGAGATAGTAAGACCACTGCACCTTCAGAAACCATTTATGAAAACAAACTAGCCTTTCACTTTGGATAATTTGATTAGGGACCTAATGGGAGGTAGAATACACAGCAGTTCACTGCAGGAAGAAGTGCAATCCTAGAGCGAATGGAACAACTCTGCAGCAAACATACTTAGGGCATAGATGCCCTAAGGAATCAGATGTTTTATGTTCAGTGTTTTATTTGGGCATCAGCACAAACAAAATTATGTTAGATGGGAATATGAACTTTGCATAAAGACAATCAGAAAAATTTAAACGATCAATTTTGAAAATTATTTTGTTTGCAGTTGAAGAGCTCACTCATTATGCTTCAAAGAACCTTTGATCTACTAAATAAAAACAAGACCGGCATGGCTGTGGAGAACTAGTGATCCTTAGGATTGAGACTGGAGAGATACTCGGAACTAAAAGAAATCATCTAGGAGAAAACCAAAGGATGAAGGATTTTAATTGTCATAGAACATTTCCATGTTTTCTCATTGGTACCTTCTGAATTCTTTTTAATAACGTTTATTTCATAATTGGTCTCCGATGGCCTTAAGAATCCATCCCTTTCTTCTTATACATAACTCTAAGCTGTGAATTTCTCAGTGGAGCATGGACTATATTGTGGATTTGAATTTCTGTGATGCAAAACAAAATGAGACGCTTGGCCTCATTTTTACAGTGAGGTTTGAAGTTTGATGCTTTATCTGTTAGTACAGAATCAGCATGTGTCCAACTGGCTACTTTCACAGTTGAGATACATCCAAGAGGCTAAAGACTATCAATATTAAGAAGAAACCTCTAAACCATTATGAATTCTGAAGGATCAGTTTTCAGGCATATTTCTGGGTTTGCAGAGTATAAATATTATAGTGTCTTCACTTACTTAGCATGCAAATTCAGTACATCTTTTGACTCTGCACACGGATGATAATTATCTGAAAGGTTCTTCAGGCATGTTTTTATCTTCATGAAAGAAATAGTTGTTTCTTCTTCAGGTAACTGTTAGAGGTGAGATTATTTTGCCTCTTCATACATCAAATGAATTAAAGAGTCAATTTCATAAAAGGAGATATGCAGGGAATCAACAAAGTGAAGAACCAAGCTCTGAGTTTTAAAATCCAGAAAATGAGGTTAAAACCTGGACATTTAGTGATCAAATAAATACTTGAACTAAGCTTGCCGTCAGTTTAGCAGTCTAATTTGTGAGTTAGTTTCCAGTAGCCACGAATCCCTTCATTTATTTATTTATGTGTGTGCCTTGTTTTACTCATTAAGTTGTAAGACACAAACTGTGGCTCTTTAATAAAAACTTCTGGATACATTATCTCCCAAGAAAAGTGCACTAATGGAAAGCTGTAAGTCAGACACAAGCTCTGCTCCTTTCATAAAAAGGCTGTAGGCAAATGTCTCGATACAAGTGATGTCCCTGGAACAAGAAAAGGATAGTGCAGAATAATTTGTATATATTCTTACTGTTTGAGCAACTATTGCCTTTAAATTCTTTTTTCTCCCCGGAGTCACCACAGCAGCATGGGATTGCTAAAGTCATTTTTGAGATGCCTATAGAGAATGACAGTATTGACTCAGAGGGAAAAGGATTCTCTGGGTGAATCCCAACTCACAACTTTGGAGAACCAGTGTACTTACCTGGGTTGTTTTATGAAGTGTCTGGCCCTGAGCCAGAGTGACTGAATTATAACTCGAAACCTTGTTCTCTTAAATTCACAAAAATTATCAGTGAAAAGCTGAGTATTTTTAGACGTTTCTTTAAAACTTGTACTTCATAATATACCTCAAAGAAAATGACCAAAGTTGCTGTGTAAATTACGATTAAATATGTATGCAGTTCAATTAATAGTACTTGAGTGTTATATAAATTGAGTATCAATAAACCCAAAGTCTGAGTTGTCGTTTTTTCTTCCTTTTCTGTTTGGGAAAAAAAAAGCCAAAAACCCAAACCCAAACCCAAAAGAATAAAGTCGACTGTAGTGAAAACGTGTACATGGGCTTACACTCTTCAAAATTCTGGGTAAGAATAAAACCGAAGAGGACTCTCATTTTAGAACAGTTTCATTTCAAACATGCCTACTACTGAAAACAAAAACTCTACATAGGCCTGCGGGTCTAATGTTAGTGACTGCTCACCAGAAATCAAAAAATGCGCAAAACCACCAGTCAGAGGCAGTTTGGGGCCTTTAAGAGGTTACCGAGTTTGGGGCGGTACCTCAGTAACCTTTGGCGGCGGAGAGCTCTCCCAAAGCCTGTTGCGGGCGTCTGAAGGAGCGAGGGCACACCCACGGGTTTCAAGTACTTTAGAAAACCTTAGGGCCCTCCGGTTTCCCACACGTCGGTCTCCCCGCCTCCGGCGACGGGAGCTTTGGAGGCCGCCCCACCCCTGTGCCTCTCTTCCGCGGCTCCCCGGCGGGACAAGGTTCTGGCGGCCGCCCCTGGGGCGGGGCGGAGCGGAGGGGCTGGCCAGCGGTTGCCCCGCCGTCGGGACCCGCTCACGGGAGCCTGTCTTCTGCTCTTCCAGTTCACGCAGCGGCAGAGCTCCGGGACAAGGGAGGGGCCTCGCGAGTGGACTGTGCCGGGCGGTGGGCGGTGCACGTGCGGGCGGGGATCCCCGGCGCCGGGGGCGGGGCACCCGGAAGAGTGCGCGGGCTGCCGCGGGGAGCCCAGGCGGCCGCGAGGGGGCGGGGACGGCGCGGGGAGGTGGACGCACCGCCCGGGCCGAGGCGGCTGCGGTCACAGGTGGGCGGCGGCGGTGAGGGCTCGGTGGAGCCGAGCTGAGCCAGAGTCCTGGAGACTCCAGCCGTCACGCCGGGAGCGCTAGAGAGAGCCAGGCAACGCGTCTGCGCCTGTGGAGGAGCGGACCCTTTTCTCTCCGCGTTAGTTGCAGCTGCACCTCGGCCCGGGAGAGCAGGTAACTTCCCTTCCAAGGTCATTCTTCGGGCGGGGTGGCGCTCTAGGCCCGCCCACGTCCTCAAGATTGGTGGGGGCACGTCCTCAAGATTGGTGGGGGCGTGAGTGGCAAGCCGTGCGCGGGGCTGGGGAAACGGGGCTGGGCGGAGACCTCGAGCGCTACCCGGGCACCTGGTGACTTCCTCAGAGCCGCGTCGCCGGCCCCTGCAGCCGGGAGCTTTCGCCCTCCCCAGCGGACACATGCTGCGTCTCTGCCCGCAGCCCCGAGGGTGACTTTCCACCCGCGTCCAGGTTCGGGCGGGGACCGCTCAGCCCTCCTCAGTCCACACCGGCAGGGTCGCGTGGGCACCGGCGTCCGGGCTATGCCTGGTAGCGTGGTCGGCTGTCGCCATGGGAACAGCTTGTGCCCAGTAGCCTGTTCCTGGATAGGATAGGGAGGTGAAGGCGGCTCGGAGCCCCTAGAGCCCTAGTGCTCTCTCTCTCTCTCTGGCCAACNCCGCGTCCAGGTTCGGGCGGGGACCGCTCAGCCCTCCTCAGTCCACACCGGCAGGGTCGCGTGGGCACCGGCGTCCGGGCTATGCCTGGTAGCGTGGTCGGCTGTCGCCATGGGAACAGCTTGTGCCCAGTAGCCTGTTCCTGGATAGGATAGGGAGGTGAAGGCGGCTCGGAGCCCCTAGAGCCCTAGTGCTCTCTCTCTCCTCTGGCCAACCCGAGTCAGAAAAGCCTGATGAAAATAGGACCCCCTCCCCCTCTTCTTATTTTTGATTTCTCCGGCGTTGGCTGTTGATCTGAGAGAGGTGTGAATGTGTTTACAAGGTGTGACTTGTGTTCTTTCCTCTTTTACCTTCTGGGGGTTTCTTACGCCTCATGGTGACAGGTGAGAAATCATGACACAGAAGGGCAGTGTGAAGGCAATGAAGAAAAACAAAGCGGAAGAACCTGAATTGGAGCCCCTGTGCTGCTGCGAGTACATAGATCGAAATGGGGAAAAGAACCACGTGGCTGCTTGTTTGTGTGATTGCCAAGATCTGGATGAAGGGTGTGATAGGTAAGAGCAGAGTGTTTCTTGATGCTGACCATATTGGCCCTTTTGAGAACTGCCATGTATACTTTTAGCTTAGCCATCCGGGACACTAGAATTTGCTCTCGATTCTGTTTCCAAAGATCTAAAATTGAGAGTTGTCTTCTGTGTCAAGGGTAAGGATTTTATTAAGATGGATTACTCAGTCGTGCACAACTGACTGTTCAGCTCAGTTTACTAGCACCTTATTTTTCATTTAAAGGAAGAAGATGGAGAGAACAGGCAGATAAAGGGATAGAAGGCGAATTAAATGTATAAAAAAAATAAAATACAGCCCAGCAGAATCTGTAATTTTTAAATGAACATGGTACCAGAAAATTCCTATGTTCTCTGGGATCTCAGCATTTAGAGACGGTGGGTTTGGACTGTACTTGGCCACAAAGGGCCTTGAGGGTTGAAAGATCATTTTTCTGCTGTTGGAACTGATCTCACCCCTTGTTTCTGGGGAGGAAATCCAGCTAGAAGGAAGGTCCCTCTTCTGGACTGGCTATTTCCAACATGAGTGGCAACAATGTTTTGTCCGATGTCATTGTATCTGGCTTTTATTTTTACTATTAATCCAAGTGATGGGAATTACTATCCAGAAATATAATTTTTAACATCACTGCAACAATTTTGTATCAAACAATGATAACCTGGTTTTTATCCAGTTTTACTAATATATTTTAAGATTGTTGCCATATGGAAGATATAATGTGGGAAGAATAAGGATGTTGGAAACATGCTTTTGCTTTTCCCATTAATAACTATTCGGCAAAAAGTCATTGCAATGGTAAGTTGCTTACTTAGAGCTGCTTATTAATCTAGCATGAACAGCATTCTTGGGGACCACTGTAGTCTAGTACCAACCTTGACACTTGAATACCACATAACCCCTTTGTAATTATTACTTGACAGTGTCTGTTATCTTTTTTACAGATATCATTGAATATGGGTTCTTTGGACTTAGTCTAAAAATCGAGAGAAAATGGAGCACTTTGTGCTAATGAAATAAGTGATACTTCTTCCATAATCTCCATCACTCAAGACCGCAGCTCTTCCATTAACCTTCTAATTCTTCCTCCCTCCCAGCCCTTGAGACCTGGGCTGTCTTTGAGTTCTTGTATCTGCTGTCTCCACACATTTCTCTGGACATAGGCTTCCTGCATTTCTACTCTCCTGCTGCTCTGATGATTCCCATATAGTTATCTCCCACTGCCAAGTTCTAGCCCTTTTTTTATTGTCTAAAATCGGTGTGTTCATTCCTTAAACCATTCCTTTCCTTACTAGCGTTAAGTATGCAAAAAAGTCCACAATGCCGTGTTTCCTCCAAGCCCAGTCATTTGACTTATAGTAGTTTGACCTCTGTTCTTCCCCATACAGACCCCCTGTCCCTGCTGAACTGGTACATCCCTGGGCCCAGGACAGGTTTTGTGCCATACCCAAGTCTATCCGCTGGAACACCTCCCTCCCATCCTCTCCACATGTACAAATGCTAGCCAGCTGTCAAGGTCAAGTACAGATCCCAGCTTTTCCACAAAGACCCCTCCTCTAATGACCCATCCTTTGATCATTCTTTATAGTGTTTGAGAATAACAGTTCATTGAGTGATTTTGCTGCTTTGTCACTTACCTAATAATTCCCCCCCCCGCCCCCCGTTTGTTTCCTCAGACAGGGTACAAGACAAATACCCAATTTGCTTGAGTTTTAAAAGGATAAGTTCAACCATCAAAGTGAAAAGGGGGTCCTAATAATTCTTGATCCCATGTTGTCTTCATAACTGGATTGTGAATATTTTAAAGACTTTTATGTGTGTCTTTATACCCACCCAAGTACAAACAGTACTTGTAGGGAATGTGTGTATTGATATGAGGTTGGACCCCCAAAACCGGAGTTACCTTCTGGAGAGTGGGCCCCTTGTAGTACAGACTTCCTTGTAAGAGGCTGCATTGGTTCCAGTGAATTTTTTTTGAAGACTCTTTCAATGCCTTTGCCCACTTCATGATGGGTGATTACAAATACCTGCCCACATGGCACTGAGTGTTCAGTTTTTTACCAAAAATGGCATGACCCCCTTGGCCCATCCTCCTTATTCACCCAGTGTTGCCACAAGTGACTTTTTTTTGTTTCTTTGGATGCAAAAAGTCCTCAAAGGGAAACACTTTGCTGATGTGGAGGAGGTGAAACAAAAAAACGGCAGAAGCACTAAAAGACGTCAGAATCAATGAGTTCAAAAACTGTTTTAAGCAGTGGGGAAAAATGCCTCGATAAGTATATTGCATGAAATGGAGAGTACTTTGAAGGTGACTGAAGTTTAAACATGGAAGAATAAATACAGAGTTTTTTATAAATTCCATTTTAGGGGTTCCCTTCTCATACATATGTGTTTCATGGAGAAATAGTTTTAACTGTTAAATAGCTAAACATCTTCATATTTAGAAATGACACATGAATTTGAAAATAGCACGTTTAGTAGTCAGAAAGTAGATTACTTGGCCTTCGGCTTCTTTTTATCATTTATCTTGCTGTTTGGCTTACAGTGTTCAGTGGTTTGTAATTCACCAAACTCATGTGAGGTGTCTTCTCTTTCTGCTCGTCCCAAATAGATGGATTACGTGTAAGTCCGTGCAGCCGGAGACTTGTGAAAGGATCATGGATACAATCTCTGATCGCCTCCGAATTCCTTGGCTTAGAGGAGCCAAAAAAGTTAACATTAGCATCATTCCCCCTCTCATCCTCCTGCCTGTCTTGCTCCGAGTGGCTTCCTGGCATTTCCTCCTGGGGGTGGTGGTTTTGACCTCCCTCCCTGTGCTGGCCCTGTGGTACTACTACCTCACTCACAGAAGGAAAGAACAGACTCTGTTTTTCCTGAGCCTTGGGCTCTTCTCTCTGGGCTACATGTACTATGTATTCCTGCAGGAAGTGGTCCCCAAAGGGCGTGTGGGGCCCACTCAGCTGGCTCTTCTTACCTGCGGGTTATTTCTGATCCTCTTAGCTTTGTACAGAGCCAAGAAGAATCCAGGCTACCTCAGAAATCCAGCGGGCAGGGACAGATCTCTAGGCAGCAGCCAAATTGAGTGCCTGAATGGAAAAGGGCGGAAGACCAAAGGGTTCCCCGGCGCAGATGCGACGGGCATGCTCAACAATCGCACACTGAAGGATGATCAGAAGGACTCTGCCAGGTTGTTGGCTGGAAGCCCCACCAAGGTGAAGGATGACTGGTGCGCCAAGTGCCAGCTGGTACGACCAGCCCGGGCGTGGCATTGCCGGATATGTGGCATCTGTGTGAGAAGGCTGGATCATCATTGTGTCTGGTATGTGGGAAAAATTGGGAGGCTTGCAAAGTGAAAATGCACGTGAGACTCGCCATGTTTGATCTTCCTTTGTATCACCCTGAGCTCTCTCCTTCCCAGCCTTACGTCTTGTAGAGATATCTGTGGGCTGTTAGGGTGTTTCCACTTAGTCACCAGTTTTTTCCAAGTTTCACACATTTAGTTCTTTCACAGTCATTTCCTGAAGGTGATTTTTCGTTTTCCTTTTTTGCTATTCTCTTTTGAGCTGCCCTTCATTTATCTTCTCCTTTCTAAAAGAGAAGCATCTAGAGTTGAATAATTTTAAAAAACAGTAATTTATCAAAATCAGTATAGGCATATTTTCTTTACAACACAAAGTTTAAGCAAGTATTTCCCTATTTTTAGGTGACCCTTTTGTCCTCACCATACATCCTTAATAGTTTTGATACTACTGATGATTTCTGGTTCACATTGTTGAGGTAAGGCCCTGCCAGATAGCTCCCTATTTGGTTGTTGGTAGAGAAATGGGCCTTTTGGGTACATACCTGCTGGCCATTGACAAATGAGGACATAGTAAGGCCTATACTATACAAAGTGCAACTGTTAATGTTGCATCTTTATTGAGTAAATTTTTAAAAGTTTTTTTTTAATTTACTGATTGATTTTAAGTGGGGGAGAGGAGAGAGAGAAACATTGATTGTTGTTCCACTTATTTATGCAGTCATTCATTGATTCTTGCATGTGCCCTGACCAGGGATCAAACCTGCAATGTTGGTGCATCAGGACGATGCTCCATCCAACTGACCTACCCGGCTAGGGTTACTGCGTAAATCTTAAAGGGGGTGGAATTAATTCATGTTTGCAATTTTATTGCTGTTAAAGCAGTCAAGGTCAGTGAGTTACGCATTTTATGACTAGGATTCTGGTTATATAGCATACCTCCCTCTCAGAAGGGGATCTCGGGTGTGTGAGGTGCACAGGGGCCAGGTGGGCGTTGGGGTGGACCTCAGGTACAGGCAGGCACAGCTCTTTTCTGGGGCGTTGTCTTTAGGAGTAAATAGCTTTTTCATTTTTAGATTTTCAACTTCTGTCATTTATTTCTCTCTGAGTGAGTGTGTGGCCCATTTACAAGTGCTGGTGTGAGAAGTCCTGATAGTCTCGCCCAAAAGATCTCTGCCTCCTGTGGCATCCCGGTGTCTCTGTACACCCTGTCCTACAAATGGCCGCGACACGAACTCTTCTTACCTGACAAGTAGTCTGCACATCATCGCGTTGTTCTCTATCCCACACTGTTTCTCCCCCACTTAAAATCTCCTGGGGGCTTTTTATGAATAAGTATTTAACATATTTTCTGATGCTGGGTAACACTTCAGATTTAGCATTTTTAAGTTTTCATAACTCTGTCATCACCTTATTTCTATAAATGATAATATTAATTCTCTGCATAGTTGGGTAATAGACTTCATTTATTAATATTTAGAAAGATTTGTTCACCTGGTTCTTTACTTAGTCCTGTCCTTAGACTGATGATATGATTTCACTTTGTAAAGAGCAAAGACAGGAAGACTACATTTCTCAGTGGACAAGACTTTAATGCCCTCAAATTGAAAAATAAGAGAACTTTTTAATAACTGATACTTACACCATTCCTGTTTTAAAAGCTTTGTTTATCTGAGTCATGTAGAAAACTTTCTAAAACGTGTTTCCTTTTTTATCCCCCTATGCTGTTTTGAGGATAAATAGCTGCGTCGGAGAATCAAATCATCAAGCATTTATTCTTGCGCTTTCCGTGTTCTTGCTCACCTCCGTGTACGGGATCACCCTGACGTTGGACACCATTTGTAGGGATAGAAGTGTCTTCACAGCTCTCTTCTATTGTCCTGGAGTTTATGCAAATCACAGGTGAGGCACAAAGTTGCTGTTACTGGAAGGGGCAATGATTTGCTGCCAGGTTAGGAACTCTCAACCAAACATAGGACAGGTTATAGGGCTTTTGGGTGGCCCTGAAATTGCCAACAACATTGTGCAGTGGATAGGTGCCTTTTTCTATGGTGATGTCAAAAGGATCCTAGCCCTTAAAAATGAGGAAGTCTTGCTGTATAAGCAGGATCACCGGCTTCATCAGGGACTTCAGGGGTCAGGTGACCACTCACATGTCCACGCAAGTGGCAGTGAAACTTAAAACTAACTAACAGTCCATTTTGTCATAAATATCAGCAACCTCCTCACTTTATTGCTGTTTTCTGGGGCTTTTTAGCCCAGTCTTAATTTGCGAAGTGCTTACAATTTCTATAATCTTTCTTTTCTATTTGGCCTCTATTTGTTTTCCCTGTTCTACTTTTTTTAATTACCACTCATGATTACTGTAGTTATCTAGGTCAAAATTTCCTTCCGCATTGTTCTTTCGGGCACGTTTCTGTATTGTGAAGATTTGCACACTTCGGGCGAAGCTAACACTTTTCAGCTTTGGCCTGAGCCACTCCTTCCGCTGAAAGCCGCAGGCGCCCCCTGCCTATGATCTCGGTTCCCTTCACCACTTTTCTCTGACGTGGATGCTCCCTGCTGTCTGTGGTCTGAAGCCGAGGCAGTTCTGCTCCATGGCGGAAACAGAGAAATGTTTCTCTGCCCCCCTCCTTCTGTCATTTGTTTCTCCGGTTGTTTTCAGAACAATCCCTGCTTTATCTCCATAGTGTCCCTGTGCAGGTATTTGTTTTCATTAGTCTGTGGACAGACCTCCCCCATTGCCATGTACATCTAGACATTTACAGGCATCATTAGAATAGACTGGCCCTCCTCCTTGGACGTGAGTTCCTTTCCCCCCGTGTTGTGAGTTTCATTAGGTTGTGAAATTCTTCAGCAACACTGAAATTCTTCCCTAACCACTATTCTTAGTGTGTGCAGACAAATGTCCTAGAGCAGAGCATGTCTGTATGTTACAAAGCCTGGGTTTTGTAGACTTTCTGTGGGCCACTTAAATAAAATAGTCCTGCTATCGGTTCTCACTGCTCTGTATGGGTGATTTCCTATCACCTCGTCTTTACGGTGATTTAACCACCTCTGAGGCCCTTTCGGCTTAAGAAATGAAGGTTCTGAATGAATTTATTTCCACCTAACTCATTTGCAAATGTTTGAGTGAAAATGATCAGCTGGCAGCCATTGATTGGTCCCCTTTCCTCCCAGTCCTTTAATGAGCTGCAGGGAGCTTCCGTGTCCTGTGTGGTGGTTTGGCTTCAGGAAGTAGAACTTGAAATGTGATGGGGCTCCCACACATCTCACATGCAAAGGGCCTCTGGGGTTGGGAGTTGTCTCTGTATTTGTGCTCATCAGCACTGGACTGAGAAAAAATGGAAATTAAGAACTTCCCACCCACAGCTTCCTTGAGGATGTTTACAGCCAACTCATGGAGCCTTCATTTTCTCCTGAGTTAAGAGAACAAATGAGGAATTATTCATTCAGCAAACAGACTTTGAACCCTATTAGGTCAGGCACTGTGTTGGTTGTGTAGGGGATACAAAATTCAGGAAATAGTTCTTGTTGTTCTAGTAAAGTATACTAGAAAAAGAGGCACTAATAATTAAAATAGAACATGGTAGTAGTCATCATTTAAGCAGGTTGTTGGTGTTTTGAGGACAGAAAAGCATCTTCCAGTGGCATGATTGGGGAAGGCACTGAAGTCCTTGGGAGTAAGTGCTGCATGTGTAAGCTGTTAGGACAGGGACAGGCTTCTGAATGTGCAAACACCCGTGGCCCTGACCTGCCCCTCCCCCTCCCCAGCTCAGCACTGTCCTTCACCTGCGTGTGGTACTCTGTGATCGTCACAGCGGGCATGGCCTACATCTTCCTGATCCAGCTGATAAACATCAGTTACAACGTGACTGAGAGGGAAGTGCAGCAGGCCCTTCGACAGAAGACGGGGCGCCGGCTCCTGTGTGGGCTCATTGTGGACACAGGCCAGTACAATCGGGGCTTCCTGCGGAACTGGCACCAGTTCTCCACCCTGGGCGCTCGCCCCTCCCACAGCCCTGCCGAGGACATCGTCTGAAGTGCCTTCTGGGCGGCTCCCTCTGTGTCCTTCCATCGTGCACTTCACTGTCCACGCAGGGTGTTCGTTTTTATCCCTAGTCTCTTAAAGGCATTATAGGGCCACGCTCAGGTTGAGAGACTGGACTGGAGAAATGAATTTTTCTGACTTCACAACTTAAGAGATTTTTGTTGAAGCAGTACAAGTAGAGCCATTCCTTTCCAGCCGCCGTGTTAAACGCTCAATCACAAGAAGTTGAAATGGATGTGGATTGCTAATGCACAAACTACTGAAGCAATTCCCATCTCTTACTATAGGAGGAAGAGTTTCGGATTAGGATAGTTTCTAGTCCCTCTTAATTCCTAATAGCCATGTGACCCTTAATCGAGTCACTTTCCCGAGTCTCAGGTTCATCTCTTGCGTGGGGTGCCGGTGCCCGCCCTGGGGCCTCACAGAGCAGTCACGAGGGGCATGGGAGGGATGAGGTGTGTGGAAAGCACTGAAAAATAGTAAAAGCACCACGGAGGTATGAAGCATTATTAGGAAAATCTCAAGACTGAAAAAAAAATCATTTGTAGGTCAGAATATTGAAGCTAGTGTTATTAGAGTAATCTCTTTTCATCATTTCAGAGTGAAAGAAATATCCACGAATACCATGTTGTACAGTTACGGGAATTTCTCTTTTGGAAGTATTGGACATTCACTACTCAAACAGGGTAGGAGATGACCAGATGGATTCACACTGTCGCCCAATCTTGAAAGCAGAGTGGATGCTGGTTGCAATTATCGCTGGTATAATGTACAGTGGTCATGAGTTTAGGTGATGAGTTTTTATGTTTTCTTCTTAGGTGGTGTTGTTGAGATTTACTCTGAATAACTCCAGTAGGCATTACTGTTTTTGCCTCTTTCCGTGCCTCACCTGGTAAGGTGGCAGCCACACTCGTGACGATGGCTGGAAGAGGAAAACAGACACCCCTACAGGGAACGCTACTCTTTCCTGGGTGGGGGGTGGCTGGTTAGTATCAAGGGCTTGATTTTTTTGGTTCATGTAAGTTGATTCAAACATTGTCAGCTATAGTACTAAGTTGCAATAATCCATGTCTAGTATTCACGTTATTCTGGCATGGACTCTGTTTGAGGGGTTGACTGACATCTTCCCTCTTACTTTGCACATTACTTTTCACTCACCTTCCCTTGGATCTCACCAGGAGAGAAAAAACAGGGTAATATGTGTGGTTTTCAGGAGTTAATGGATTGCTGCTCTTCCCTAGTTCTTCCTAAAATACCAAGTTGTTTCTTTAATCATATCTCAAAATTGAAAATTTATAAATAATTAAATATTTACATATAATGGATATATTCTGCCATAGAATTCAGATAAGGCAATTTCAGATGGGGAAGAAAACCCTCTTGGTTTTGTAAGTGTATCCTTTTAATTGAATTTATTGGGGTTACACTGGTAAATAAAAATTATATGTTTCAGGTATATAGTTCTGTAACACATCATCTGTATGTTGTATTGTGTGTTCACCATGCCAAGTCTTTTTCTTTTTTCAATCCCTACAGCAATTCATGGTCCTTAAATTTGCCTTGGCTTGTAGCTTAACACAGAGACAACACCGCCAGGTTTCCATCTCTCTGTGCGTGCTGCTGCAGTGAGAGGTTTAGACACGTCGAGAGGGAGTAGTGCTACTTCCTGCCGCACCACCCTGTGCAGCTCGCACTGAGCCCAGCCGGGAACGGCAGCTGTCCTTAAGACGGCTTGTCGCCGCTCTCCCCAGCCATGGTTTAACACATGATAGGCTCTGTGTGCCCCTGGGATGAGCCAAACAGCAAGTCTGGGGGTGTTAGCCGAGGCTGTGGTTTCTCCGCTGAGGCATTCTCCCTGGCCCAGAGTCACGCATTCATTTGGAATTAACATTGGATCTGATATAACTAACTCCCTTCTGCGTAGGTTTGCGAGAAGAGAGACAGTAATAATGTCAAGGACAACATGTGGCCAGAAATCTCTAGCTGTAGTCTCTTGAATACCAGACATGTACCAACTCTGTCTGACAACTGATAATAACATTCACAGAAATGTCAGTATAGTCAGTAATTTTAGCCTCTTGTCAAATCTTTAAAAACAATCAAAATATGACATGATGAAGATGAATCCCACCAGAAAGACCAGTCATTTGAGAGAATGGGAATGTGGTCATCTTTAAAGCCACATGATAGCGTCACCTGGATCGGGTGG
The DNA here is from genome assembly GCF_014824575.4 of Sturnira hondurensis. Classification (NCBI taxonomy): domain Eukaryota; kingdom Metazoa; phylum Chordata; class Mammalia; order Chiroptera; family Phyllostomidae; genus Sturnira; species Sturnira hondurensis. The sequence continues at coordinate 898,255 of NW_028082350.1, forward strand.
CTCAGTGTCCCTCTCTTGGTTAAGGACTCCTCATACATTATTCTGGCTTCCTAGAATTCAGAGGCTTATTTTTAGTTCCTTGAGAACGTCACGATTGGCAGTTTACAGGACAAAGCCCAAACCTGTGAAAATCTCGGTGGTTTTGTTGCGGGTAAAGGTGTACTGAAATATTTGCACCAAACAGAGAGCAAACTAGCAGCTCCCCATGAGAAGTGCTCTGTAGGCTCTGGGACACCCTTAGCCTACACTCCTAGACTTTTCGAGCTTTTTATGCACTGAAACCATCAGAGGGACCATGTCCTCTAAAGGACAAAGCCTCTGTGAGCGAGTGAGCCCCAGAGGAACATTTGGTGGTGGCCATGGGGAACTGCCCTGCAGACTCCACGCTGGCGTCCCAGGTCCCTAAGAAAGAGCATGCTGCCCACATAGTTCCAGATAAGTGGGTCCCCTTCTCTCCCCCCATAGACTTGGCCTCTGTTTCTAAACATACTGGATGTGGAGTTTAGTAAATGATCAACTGTATTCTAATCAGCATTGCTGTCTTGCCGGGTGTGCTATTTCTGGGAAAGAGAAATGGGTCTGTTTGCAAGATGCAGTGGAGAAATAGTTAAGGATCAGAACATGAAGGGAGAAAATCCTTCAATGTTTAAAATGTTTCTTTTGACACCGAGTATTCTGTGGTTAGAGCTGGGCCCACCTGACCTGAACTGATCATAACAACGGCGGCTCTTTGCTGGGTTTCTCTGATACTGCTCAAGTCGAGCTGTAAGTGTGTTTCAGGGACACTGCTGCTGTGTCACCTCAGCCACCTGTGTGTCTGTGAGTAGGACACTGTGAATCTGTGCTATCTAAGCAGCGTTTTCCTTTGGTGAATGAAGCGATTGTTGTCTTCCACTGTACCATCTGCCTAGCAGAAAGACTGCTACAGACTTTCTCTCATGCAGTAGTCCTTGGGACTTTGAATATTTTTAGCAAGAGAAAATTTTCCATACTAGAATCTTCCACTGCCAGAAAACACAGGTTCTTTGTAATACTTGCAATCTGCTCAATAGACCAAATTTCCATTGGGTAGGACATTAGATTTTTATTATGAAACTCAACTAACGTAAGCAAAAATATGACATAGAAGCAGCTTTAACAAGAATGTTTAAAAATTAATCTTTTGGTCCTGGCTGGTGTGGCTCAGTGGATTGAGTGCCAAACTGTGAACCAGAGGTTTGTTGGTTCGAGTCTCAGTCAGGGCACATGTCTGTGTTGTGGCCAGGTCCCAGTATGAGGTGCGCTAGAGGCAACCACACATTGATATTTCTCTCCTTCTGTTTCTCCCTCCCGTCTCCTCTAAACATAAATAAGTAAAATCTTTAAAAAACTAAAAATTAATGTTTTGTCAGACTTAAGGGTCTCTTTAAACTAGGTAAGCAGGTTTATATGATTTGACTTTGTTTTACCCATATTTTGGTCCCCTGAATTTTAAAAGAGAATTTCCTCACATACACAGTGGATGAGAGAAACTTTTGCTCGAGGCACCTGTTTGGAATCTGGTTTTCTCAGCAGCAGCTTGACAGGTGCACCGTTTTGTATTAAACATTGCAAAGGTGATGCAGAGGGAGAATGAGAGCTGGGCTTAACTTAGTGCTGAATCAAATCAAATGTCATTGTACATATTTGCTGTGACTAATATAAACTTGCCGAATCAGCTAAATTTGATCCTGTTGCTAATGGCCGGTTCTCCCTACCCCAGTTGGCACTAAGTGTTTCACTGTAGTATTAGCCGCCGGCCACAGACTGAATGCTCAATGAAGACAGAGTTCCTGGAGGTTGTGGCTATTTCCAGCTTGGGCTTGTGACTTATTACTGCTCTCAGCCTCTGTATGGCACCTTCCCCTTCCAGAAAATTCATCTTTAAAGGCACAGCTTTAAAACCAGATCTATTCTAGTTATTGATGCAACTAAAATCCTGCATTTTTTTCAGATGGCGTCACTGACAAGATGCCATGTTAGGAACTTGCAAGAAGCTCGAGTTCGGTCCTGTGGTCTGGGTGACTGGATGGTTGAAGTTCTTAGGCTTTTGAGCCTTTTTCATTTGATTAGGTTTCTGGGCTTGATATTATCAACTAATGGAAACCCAGGAACGTTTATCTAACACTGAATTTAACATTTAATGTAACTGGCCCAGCAACATTGCAGGGGATTTCTGAAGCCAACTGCAAAAGCTTAGGCTAAACATTTTGCACTGTTTTTATACTTGTATTCATAACGTCTTATCACCTCAGACTCAGACACAAGGCCTTTCAAATGGAAATTTTAAAAAATTACTGCCATTTATGTAAAACAATGTACTGTGACCAAGTTATTTAAATGGAAAATAAAGTGCTTTCTTCAACGAAACTAGTTGGTGTTTCTTGGTGTGTCTCCTGAACACCTTTGCTTTCAGAAAAGCCTGCGTTGTAGCTGAGCCCGCTCTCTGGCCCCTGGAGGTCCCCAGCCTGTGCACCTAAAACTCACTTTCCTAGTGATGACTTTTCCAGTTTTGCAGGCCAGATACTGCTTATTGGGCATTTTGTTAGCAGTGACATTTCAAATCATATCTTTAAGATAACCCAGCAAGGAAGAGGTCACTTACTTTTTTCCTTATGTCTCTTTAGAAGGTTCTGCAAGTAGGTAAAAAGTTCTCACTGGCTCAGTCAGTATGGGCTGCTTAAAGACTCAATTTCTAAATGATGCTTGAGGTGAATTAAGAGAAAACTTAAGGTTTATGAGTCTTGGTACTAGAATAAAATCGGTATTTGAGTTCTGGGTGCTAATATCAGCCAATATTCCGTAACTGTACTACATACAATTAAGTATAAACGGTGGGTTAGATGGAAAGATTAAAGAGTTACTTTTAGTCCCATTTTCTTCAGTGGCTGTTAGTCTTAAAAAGAGTTCTTAGATGACAACTGTATAATCATATTAAAGGAAAAGGTATGGGGAGGGGATATTGCAGAGGAAAATAGAGTTCAAAGTAGGGTGTTTTGTCACATCTGAGTGAATCACACATCACATCTTCCCCAGAAAAAAGGACAGACGTCATCTTGCCAGTGGTATAGCTAGATACCCCTTCTAGGAAGTAAGAGACAAGAACAGAATTTATTGAACACAGAATTTATCAACTCATGTTTTCAATTTACTAAATAATAGTGGCCTCAGGGCTGCAAGGGACTTTCTCATTTTACTGTGTGCATTTACCTACTATTTGAAATTGTTGGGATAAATGTGTTTTGCAATGAATTTTTTTTCTAGCAGATGATTCGGTTCACAGAAGGGATTGTTCTTACAGTCTTTAGCATCTTAAAGATTAAAACATTCTTTGAATTCAAGATAAATATCTTGGCAGGCAGATCAAGCTGAGCTGAGGTCTAGAAGCCAGATTATTATTTGGAAGTTGCAATTGGGGGCATGAACAGACAGTTTAACAAGTTGCTGGCCCTCTCTTGCTGCTTATTAGGTACATAGAAAAGCAGTTTTTTGGTGCCCCAATTTCTCTGAAATTAGGAGACACTGTTACCCTTGCAGCAGCCGCATAGAGTGCCTTTTGATATGCAGTTTTCCATCGGGGTAGGCAAAAAGGATGGAGTCTGGCAGAATGCCTGTTGCTGATCTGAAGATATTAGGTGCCTGACCGTGTATGACTCCTTTTCTATGTACTCACTACTTTTAATTTCTATTAATTAAAATTACATTTGTCAACAACACACGTTAAACTATAAGGACACATTTTCTCCCACAAGCTCAGGCAAGCAAACACTTGTCCTTTGTAAAGTTTATGATGCTAAAAATATATACGATGCATTTGAACAGTGGAATAGGAACAGTTCCTTTGGACGATCCTGCTGTGATAAATGCTGTAGTGAACTGATTAGCAGCCCAAGAGGAATAAGGGAAGGAAATGCAAATTCAAAAATAATCCCTGTGGTCCAAGAGTATCTGATAGAACATAAGCAGCTAGATGCGTGTGTATGTGTGTGGGTGGGAGTGGTGTGGATGTACTATGGACCGATGGACACGCCTGTCCTCGGTGTGCAGGCTGGTGCTCCCCACACCAAGGACCCCGACACGAGTGCTGCGTGTGTGCCAGCACGGCCCGGAGTCACCGCGGGTCCGGCACCTGGAAGTCGGGCAGAATTTCGGCTACCTTCTTTCGGAGTTGCTGTCGCCTTTCTTCTCTCTCTCTTTCTTCTTTCATGAATTGTACAAACTTCTTCCATGTCTGAAGTGTGATCCAGAGAATCCTCCTTTAAGAGTAAAAGGACAAACTGTGAAATACTAAGGGAAAGTTGACTGACTTTCCACATTAAAAACCTTATAATAATAATAATCCTTATGTATATAAAACATATAAAAAAAGGTATGGAAATCACCACTGGAATTCGGACTGAGAAATGCTGTAAAGGCAATAAAACTAAGGGACTGAATAGTAATGGAAGAAGACCCAATACAAAACAAGACAAGCAGCCTTGACTGGTGTGGTTCAGTGGATTGAGCACCGGCCTGCGAACCAAAGGGTTGCTGGTTCAGTTCCCAGTCAGGGCACATGCCGAGGTTGCTGGCCAAGTCAGGTCCCCAGTAGGGGGTGCCATGAGAGGCAACCACACATGAATGTTTCTCTCTCTTTCTCCCTCCCTTCCCCTCTGTCTAAAATAAATAAATAAAAATTTAAAAAAAAAGAAAAGCACCCACAAAGTGGGTGGGCGGCACTGACGGCCACAGGAGGTCGGGGAAACCCGCCAGGGGAAGGCGATGCCTCCGTGCAGACAGGGCAGTCTTCACTCCACAGAGCATGGAGGCATCTGCCCTCCGTGCTGTGCTCAACAGGCAACGACACCCAGTCACCAAAAAAGGACAGATCATTTGTCTACTGTCAAAGGAGGTGCATAATACAGTTTAGAGCATTTCTATCCAAAACACTTAAAATTACAAAATAAGGGAAAATATATCAAATGACCTTAACCCCTAGGGAATAAAGAATACATACATTTGCTTAAGTTTGTTTCATGCATTGCACGTCATTTTATTCTTGTGCCAATCTGTGGGGCAGAGAAGGCGGCATCCTCCTCCTTTTAAAGATGGGGACCTGGAGTCCCTCGTAGTCAGGAGCTGAGCTGGAGTTCCCGCCTGTGCCTGGAGTCTCTGAATGCCCAGCTCTCCCAGCCTCCACCTCATCTTTTCAGACACGTTCCAGGCACAGAATGCGTCGCAGCGTGACTGTGAAGCCAATGAGTGAATTTCCCCAGAGATCAAAGCCTCACCTGTCACTATGCTCCGCTGCAATCTTGTGCTTGCTCTGCGACTCAGTCTTGGCCTCCCTGACCACGGTAACCCAGGCCCTGAAAATCTTCTTTTGAAGAAAATGTATGCACAGTTTTTGTATTTCTTCTTCCAGGTCAGTCAGGTACTGGGGATGAGGAAAGGAACAGAAGTGAGTCAAACAGTGTCACAAAGAATTAGGAAAATAGTGCAAAAGAGAAAGGACTGAACAAACACAAAACAAAGGACACCGGAGGCATAAAGAAAGAACATGGCAGCCAAAATGAATACCCTCTGTCATGCATGAAGGAAATAATAATGGAGCCAGAGGGGCAGAAACAGTTATAAGATTGAGGGGGTGGGTTTCTAGTAAAATCACTTGAGCAATTATGGGATAAGAAAAGAGTATAAAATCAAAAGCTGATATAATGACACATTATAATTTATAAACACTATAAAAGAACATGCTTAAGATTTTCTAGCAACAAAAAACTCAAAATTTCACATTCATTTCAAGGAAGTGATTTGGATAGACTATTTTACATTGTTCTTGAAAAAACACGACTGCACATTCTGGGTTGCATCTGATTTCCTGAAACAGCGTTGAGTAGAGACGTGTATTGCAAGCGCCCTTCCCTGTGGCCTCACCTGCAGCCAGCTCCGCACGACTCTCCTAAGCAACGTCTGTGAATGAAACTGAGTGGCCTGGGCTGTCTTCTTCGCCAGACTTTCCTGACTGTGCTGCAACCAGGCGAGCAGACATTTCCTCTGTAGGGCCGAAGAGTGATGTTCTTTGGCCACCTGGACAATATTTTAAATAAGAAAAGGAAATTATCCCTTTTATCTTAAATCACTTAAGGAAACAGATTCCCTTGGCAAATGATGCTGCAAACCACATCCAGGCAGTTACTAGAGAGAATAATCTATGTCCCCAAAGCTTTGACTACTGACCCTATTGTATGGGGGTTTAGATTCATCTCACGCGCAGCCTTTCAATGCTGACTCCCTGAAGACCACAGTGACTGGCTGGTCATTAGGAAACTGGAATAAACAACCCCCAAAGCCAGCATTTCCCTTGCACCGAGTTTTGAAGTGGGTGGCTGGCAACGTTCTCTGCTTGATTGGAGCTTAGACAGCAGCTCCATAACAAACCTCTCTTTTTTATGTACTTACTTAACCACTGTCTAATTGAGGGAACATGAATACTTTCAATTAGTTCTGTAGAATGAGCTGTCACCAGTGTTGAAATTTAGACGTTATCAATAAACCACAAAACCATTTGATAGAAAAATAACATGATGAATAATTTAATATCTTACACACTTAAAAGGCTCAAAGCATCATTCTATCAAAGTAATAATATAACTCGGAGTTTATAGATTTTAAAAAGTAACATATATTTTCAAGAGATAGGAGGAAGAAACCCTTCCCTCTTGGTCCTTTCCAATTCTTCTAGGCCTTGCCCGGCCACCCAGCACTGTGAATGTGACCGACGGGAGCAACTCCCTCGGCAGTCACACTCCTTGGTCGAAACCACCATCCCAGGAGGTCTCTGTGGCACCTGAGACGGCTGCAGGTCCTGACCCCTCACGGTCTGGAGCCAAAAGGCAAGGGCAGCCAGAAACACACAGCCTCCTCCCTTCCTTTCTCCTCATCCTCTGGGAAAACCACCAGAAAGGGAAAAAAGATTCAGAAGGTTCCTTAAAAGTTCTGAAAGTAGTTGCTGGATTAAATGGAACACAGCATGAGGAGAAGAAAATATGTAGATGTTCTGAATTACATTACAGTGGCTGGAAAGTGAGAGAAAGACAGAACTGCAGTCTTAATGACGGCTCACATTCCTTCTGTTGTCTGTTGGAACTTCAGCTCCATTTCTTGGTGGCTTTTTCCACAGACTATTTGAGCTGGGTCCCATCTGACTAGGGCAGCCTCAGCTTGTCTGCATGTGTGCTTTCCAGACTGCTGCCCACAGCCATTCCACAGGAGTGAACGCTTCTGTATGCTGGTCCTGCTTTACCGTCTCCGACCCCTTGGCCTACATGCAGCTAATGAAAATTCTTTCAGACTACCCCTTTCTTCCCCTCCCTCCTACTGGATGTACAAAAACGCTGGTGAAACTCTGGGACCACGGCCACGCTGACCTTTCCATCTGGTCAGGCTGGTGACTTAGACTCTACACCCCAAGACCCGTCTTCTTGGGGCTAGCACTTGGACAAATAAAACCTTACTCAGAAAAGAGTTCAGTCATGCAGGTTAATTTTGTTTGTTTGTTTAACAAGCACATGTGAATTTAAGGGAAAATGCTACCTAACCCTTTTGAAGAAAGTGTCAGAAACAATCCGGGAATTGTTTAACTGGACCTTTCTCCTTTCTTAATTTTTTTGTCCCTTCCTGAAAACCAACTCTGATGGGTGAGAAGCTATTCCTCCCTCTTACTGTTCTCCAGAACTCTTCGTTGTACTTTTTAATTTTTTTTACTTTCAATGGGTGCTTGGCACCTACATCCACCTCTGATTCCGCCATAGCACAAGGCGTGCCAGAACTGGGCAGGACTCGTGCAGGAAGACAGTGCTGAGCTCCACTCCGGCGTCGCAACCAATGCACTGTGTGACTTTCAGCAAGTTGGTTCCCTAGCTACAAACTGAAAGAGCTGGAGAGGATTATTAATGTTCTAAATTTTATTATCTTGTTGTGATAGGCTGAATAGTGGTCCCTCAGGGATGGCCTTGTCTTTATCTCTGGAGCCTGTAAATAGGTGACCTAACACGGTAAAAGGGACTTTGCACGTGTGACTAAGTGAGGGATTTTATTAAGAAAAAATTTTATTGATTATGCTATTACAGTTGTCCCATATTCCGCTCTGCCCTGCACACCCCTCACTCACACACGGGTCATTCATATCAGTTCCTTGGCTTCTCCATTTCCTATACTATTCTTAAACTGCCTCTATTTTGTGCTTCCCAATTATGCTTCTCACACCCCGTACCTTTTCCCCATTCCCCTACCCTGCCCCACCGCTGACAGCCCTCCATGTGATCTCCATTTCTGTGATTCTGTTCCTGTTCTAGTTGTTTGTTTAGTTCATTTTTGGTGTTTTTTTTTTAGGTTCGGTTGTTAAGTTGTGAGTTTGTCGTCATTTTACTGTTCATATTTTTTATTTTCTTCTATTTCTTAGATAAGTGCCTTTACCATTTCATATAATAAGGGCTTGGTGATGATGAACTCTTTGAACTTGACCTTATCTGGGAAGCACTTTATCTGCCCCTCCATTCTAAATGATAGCTTTGCTGGATAGAGCAATCTTGGTTGTAGGTCTTTGGATTTCATGACTTGGAATATTTCTTTTCAGCCCCTTCTTGCCTGTAAGGTCTCTTTTGAGAAATCAGCTGACAGTCTGATGGGAACTCCTTTGTCGGCGACTGTCTCCTTATCTCTTGCTGCTTCTGGAGGAAAAGGTGAAAGCTACACAAAGTGAAATGAAGAGAAACGTACAACGAACCAACAGGAAGGGAAGGAAACTGAGACTCAAATCAATGAATTGAACCAGAAGGAAGAAATAAATGTTCAACGAGAAGAGAATGAAGAAACAAGAATTAAGATAAAATGAAAAGAGGCTTAGGAACCTCCAGGATAACTAAATGTTCCAACATCCAAATCTTAGGGGTGCCAGAAGAAGAGGAAGACCAAGAAACTGAAAACTTCTTTGAAAACACAATGAAGGAGGACTTCCCCAATCTGACAAAGGAAATAAACTTTCAGGAAGTCCAGGAAGCTCAGAGAGTCCCAAGGAAGTTGGACCTAAGTGAAGGACTTTTAAAATGGAGAGAGATTAGCTTAGATTATATGGCAGAGTCTTAAATGTAATCAAAAGGGTCCTCAGAGGGAGACAGGAGGGTCAGAAGTCATTAGAGTGACTTGAGGAAGAGGTGATGAGCAATGGAATGCAGGCCACCGTTAGAAGCTTAAAAGGGCAAGGAAACAGATCCTCCCCTTCCAACCTCCAGAAGGAGCTCATTCTGCTCACAGTCTGACCTTAGCCTAGCAAGTCTGATTTTGGACTTCTGACCTCCTTACTTTGTTAAGGTAACAAATCGTGTTGTTTTAAGCCACTAAGGTTGTAGTAATTTGTTATAACTGCGATAAGGAACAAATAAACTTGTATGAACTAGAAAGGTGATTCTCAAAATATGGTGCTCAGACCACTTATATAAACATCCCCTGGGCTACTTTTTAAAAATGAAGACTCCCTGATACCCGCCCCCCTTCTCCGTCTCCTGCCCCAGGTGGTGGGACCAGGACTGTGCATTTTTATAAGTTCTCCAGATGGTTTTATGAACAATAAATTTTGATAATGCTGGTTTCAGACCTATGATTTCCTGTTTTTATTTTAATTGGGTTTTCCATATAGAAAGCCTGTAATTGTTATTTTGAGCTCAAACTTCTGTTTCTATTTTTACATTCTTGTGAATGAATTTTTTAAAAGTTTAATTTGGTTATTCACTCAAGATTCTGTTTTGTGTAATAGCATAATCAATAAAATATATTTTAAAAAAAGTTCTGTTTTGTTTCTAAATGACATACCTTTTTTGATTTTACACAATGAAGAACAAGAACCAGCCTGGCCGGGTGGCTCAGTTGGTGGAGTGTCATGTCATCCTGTAGATCAAAAGGTTGTGGGTTTGATCCCTGGTCAGGACACATATCCAGGTTGCGGGTTAGATCCCTAGTCAGGGTGCAGACGGGAGGCAACTGATTGACGTTTCTCTCTTACATCGATGTTCCCTTGCATATGATTTCACAGTGCCCCCAATGGAGCAGGTAAGCCCCTTTCACTCCTCAGTGACTATTAGTTTAGCCCCATGACTCGCTTTGGCCAACAGGATGTTGGTAAACACGATACAAGCTGTTTCATAGGGGTTTACATAACAGGGTTTTGGCCTTTGTACCTCAGACATTTGCCAAATGTACCTCTGCAGCTCAGGTGAAAAGCATGCTCAGAACAACTTCTGGAGCCACAAAGAGAAGCTACAAAGAAACCTGAACCCAGTCCACAACTGTTCCACAGACATGTGAGAGAGAAATAAATGCCTGAGTTATGTGCCACTGATACTTGGGGGCTATTATGTAGCTTTACTGCAGCAGAAACCTGACTAACAGACATTATGGTAATTATATTTCTCTTTATTAAACACTGCTAATAATGACAGAGGCTTCTATCTATCTTACCTGAAGGTCTATAATAAAATATTTGCTCTAAAATATTTACTCTAAAATATTTACTCTTTAAACCTATTCAATCATAGCAATCTTTTTCTTCCTTGGAAGACCAAATCTAAACTCTTACCCCAAACAAGTAAATATAAACTCAGTTCATTTATCTTTCTGGCTTTTAAATCACCAAACAACACCTAAAACCTAATTAGGTGTTTATCTTATTTCAAAAGTTCATTTTCAAATTTTGGAGGGTAGGAGAATGACCTTATACCTGCATGTTTTGCTTGCTTTGAATTCTCAATCTCTTCCAAGGCTCCAGCCCCTTTTTCCTCAGCAACACACTTTCATAATGATCTTTGGCTACTGCTTCCAGCTGCTGGTTCCTCTTAATTCTTCTTTGCTTCTCTAGTTCTCTCTGGGAAAAAAAAGTAAAAATGCCGAGGAAAGACAAAAATGGCAACATAGGAGGCTCGTGAACTTCCCTTCTCCTTTGGATACACTGCGTAGAGCAATTTCCCCTGGAAAAAATCCCGAAACTAACTGAGTGACTTTCCTATATTGGGAAAATGAGTAAATACCCACGTTAAAATGAGTAGAAAAGGCTGAGACACATTCTTGCCATGAACTCATCCCTGGCACAGACCCATACGACAGGGAGGGAACTCCCAACTCGCAGCTTCCCCCCGAGGAGCAAAGGCTTTGGACTGCACATCTATAACACCATTTAAGAAACTCTTAAAAATAAGTTTATTTGAGTTGTACATTATCTATGTCGAAATATTTGATGAAAATGATATACAGCAAAGTCTCCTTTCCCATTCTTGTCCTCTAGCCAAATGGATTTCCTCTTTACTATTAGCAAGTTCCTACGTGTCTTTTTAGAAATGATTTTTTTAAACAAAACAAGAGCTCTGATTATTACCAGAGCTTAATTCACCTTAGAAAAATACCCCAGGGCAGCCACCCTCCCCTTTAATGGCTGCATAATATGCCATGTAGATGTAGACATATGGGTATTATATACAAGTAGAACCCCTATTTTTAAAACAACCAAAGGGATGGTCCCCAAAACACCTAGCTCTGAAAAGCAGTGGGGCTTATGTCCATGAGACATGCAACTGTGCAAAGAAACAGTTCTTAGTGGATGGGTGAGATCTCACTGGCTATGCCCGTAGGGTTCAGCCCTAAGGGAGAACAGGTAAAAATGCCCACCTCCTAGTCTTTTCCTAAAAGGAGTTTCACTGCGTACTTTACGAGGGTCTGCCTGAGGGTCTGGCTTCTAATTTAGCATGCGTCTAGGAGGTAGCAGCAAACCTCCAGAAGGTTGGGGGAGCTTGTTGGCCCTTACCTGACCTTCTTCCTTTTGCTCGCTCAAATAATAAAACCAGATTGGCAGCATCTCTGGAAAAAGTTTGTGTACACATCTGGCACACCAATTTTTGTGAATGACACCTGAGGAATGGGTCCCTGGATCGCTGGCTGATAGCCAAAAGAAGCCAATTCATATTGGCATATAGCCAATTCATATTCCCACAGGACTATAGAAAACAAAGAAGCAATGTTTAAATATGTGCAAGGACATTAGGACTCTGGTCAAGATAGAGGCATAGGCATACATGGCTCACCTCTTTGCACAACCACATCAAATTACAACTAGCCCTGGCTGGTGTAGCTCAGTGGATTGAGCACAGGCCTGTGAAACAAAGGGTCACTGGTTTGATTCTCAGTCAGGGCACATGCCTGGGTTGCAGGCCAAGTCCCCAGTAGGGGACTCGTGAGAGGCAACCACACATTAATGTTTCTCTCCCACTCTTTCTCCTTCCCTTCTCCTCTCTCTAAAAATAAATAAATAAAATATATTAAAAATTACAACTAAAATATAGAATAATCATCACTCAGGAGTGACAGAAACTGAGCTGAATGGAAGTCTCGCAACCACAAATTCGAGTTGAATGGAAGTCTGACAACTGCTGAATTAAAGAAACCACATCCATCCAGACTGGCAGGAGGGGCATAGACCTGGAACAGGCTTTTCCGATATCTACGTGTCGTAGATAAAAATTTGGGAGGGATATCTCAGGAGTAAGGAGTCCCAGTCTCACTCCAGGTCCCCAGCCCAGGGTTCCAGTGCCAGGAAGATAAGTCCCCACAACTTCTGGATGCAAAAACCAGTGGGGAGTTGAGTCAGTGGAAGAAACTTCTGGAGTCCCAAGCAGTTCCTCTTAAAGATCCCACACACCTACTCACCTACTCAGACTCACTCACTCTGAGCCTCAGCACTGGGGTAGCATCCTGGGTTATATAGGGAGGCAGTGAAGTAACTGGCTTCAAAGTGAGCAGAGGCCATTATTCCTTTTCTAAACCCTCTGCCCACAGAATCAGCAAGGTTGGGCCATATCTGAGACTCCATCAATCTGACTAACACTATTTGACTTGTCTTGGAGATCTCCACAGACTCCACCCCATCCAACTTATGGGCACATCCAGGCTGCTTTTCCATATGAATGCCTGGCCTTGGCTCATATTTCACAACTTCCTAAATTCTATCAAACAAGCAACAGCTGGCCCCAGTAAACCCCAGGCCCAGCATTAGGAGCAGATATCTCAGATTGCCTTATAGCTCAGGCAGGGTGGTCCCAGGCAAAACACAGGTGGGGGTTGACCTTGGCTTGGACTACCTACAAAACACCAGGGCTAGAGCACCCAGTGGACAACTACAGACTGCGTCAGAGCACCACCACCTTGCCTCTGCACAGCAGATCCTCCATGGAGGGTAGAGGTTGGTGGTCAGTTGTCACAGCCAATCCTTGCAGCTGACTGGCCTGGGTAAATCCCTCTTATTGATCTGCCAACAACAACCAAGTCTCAACTACAAGAGGAGGGTGTACTCAGACCACACAAAGAGTGTACCTTGAGTACCCATCTTGGGTGATAGGGGAAGTTGTGCCACTGGACCCTATAGGACACCTACTACGTTAGGCCATGCTATCAAGACACAGAGTCAAAGCAGCTCTACCTGATACACAGAAACAAACACAGGGAGGCTGCCAAAATGAGGAGACAAAAAAACATGGCCCAAATGGAGGAACAGATCAAAACTCCAGAAAAAGAGCTAAATGAAACAAAGATAAGCAATCTATCAGAAGCAGAGTTCAAAACGCTATTTATAAGGATACTCAAGGAACTTAATGAGGACCTTAACAGAACAAAATAGATCCATAGATCCAGTCAGAAATGAAGGATACACTAAATGAAGTAAAGAACAATTTACAGGGAAACAACCGTAGAGTGGATGAAGCCAAGAATCAAACCAATGATTTGGAAAAAAAGGAAGCAAAAAGTAACCAATCAGAACAACAAGATGAAAAAGGAACCCCCTCCCCCAAAATGAGGATAGTGTAAAAAGCCTCTAGGACAACTTCAAGAGGTACAACATTTGCATCACAGGGGTGCCAGAAGGAGAAGAGGAAGAGCAAGAAATTGGAAATCTATTTGAAAAAATAGTGAAAGAAGACTTCCCTAATTTCGTGAAGGAAATAGACATGCAAGTCCAAGAAGCACAGCTCTCAGAAACCAATCTTAATGAAATGGAGGTAGTGATTGATGCATTAAAGAGTTCAAAATAATGGTCATGAAGATGCTTACTGAGGTTAGGAGAGCAAAGCACGACGAGAGAATTTCAACAAAGGGATAGAAAATATTTAAAAAGTACCAATCATAAGCACATAGCTGAAGAATACAATAATTGCACTGAAAATTTCATAGGGGTTCAACAATAGACTAGATCAAGCAGAAGAAAGGATCAGCTAACTTGTAGACAGAGTAGTAAAATATCCAATCAGAGGAACAAGAAGAAAATAGAATGCAAAAGAGTGGGTATGTGACACCATCATCAGGGGGACAGATGTATGCATTATAGGGGTTGCAGAAGAAGAGAGAAAGAAGAAGAGAGCTATTCAAAGAAATACTGGCTGAAAACTTTCCTAACCTGGGGAAGGAAACAGACATCCAGATCCAGGAAGCCTGAGGAATTCCAAAAAAGATGAACTAAAGAGACATACACCAAGACACATTATATAATTGAACCACCAAAAGTTAAAGACAAGGAGAAAATCTTAAAAGCAGAAAGAGAAAAGTAATTTGTTACATAAAGGGCACTCCCATAAGACTATAAGTAGATTTTTCAGCAGAAACCTTGAAGACCAGAGGGAGTGGATATAGTCAAAGTGTTGAAAAAAAAATACTGCCAAATAGGAATGATCTACCCAGCAAAGGTGTCCTTCAAAATTGAAGGATGAATAGAATTTCCCAAACAAAAGCTGAAAGAGTTCATCACCATCAGACCAGCTTTACAAGAAATGTTAAAAGGACTTCAAGCTAAAACAAACAATGCTAATTAGTAATATGAAAACATCTGAAAGTATAAAGCTCTCTGGTAAAGGGAAACATATAGTTAAATTCAAAACACTCTAATATTGTAATGGTGTGGGTGAATCATTTATAAGTCTAAATAAAGGTTAAAAGACAAAGTGTTAAAAATAACTGTAACAATAATTTGTTGTAGATAAGCAATATAAAAAGATGAATGTTATGACATCAAACATAAATTGGGGATGCAGGAGTGTAAAAATAAAGTTTCTGTACACATTTAAAGTTATTAGCTATGAGATATTTTATATAAACCTCAAGGTAATCACAAAATATAAACATATAGCAGATACACACACAAAACAAAAAATAAAGGAATCAAAGCATATCACTAAAAGAATCATCAAATCAAAGGAAGAAAGAAAGAAGAAGGAACTCAAAACAGCCAGGAAACAGTTAACAAAATGACAATGGTAAGTCCATACCTATTAATAATTCCTGTTAAATGTATAGAGATTAAATTCTCCAATCAAAAAACAAGTGGTTGAATGTATCAGAGAAAACAAGAACCAACTATACACTCTAAGAGGCTCACTTCCGCTTTAAGGACACACATAAGAGTGAAAGTGAAGAGATGGGAAAAGATATCCCATGCAAGTGGAAACCAAAAAAGAGAGGGGTAGCTATATTTATACCAGCCAAAATGGACATTAAGCCAAAAACTATAACAAGAGATAAAGAAGGTCATTATATCAGGATAAAAGGGTTAACTCATGAAGAGGCTATAACAATTGTAAATACTTATGCACCCAACATAAGAGCACCTCAATACAAAAAGCAAATACCAACATACTGAAGAGAGAAATAGAAATCAATAGAACAACAGTAGGTGACTTCAATAACACACTTAAACAATGAATAGATCATCCATACAGAAAAATCAATAAAGAAACTTTGGACTTAAACTGCATGTTAATCCAGATGAACCTAACAGACATATACAGAACATTACATCTAATTGCAACTGAACACACATTTTCTCAAGTGCACATGGAACCTTCTCCAGGATAGATCATATGTTAGGACACAAAATAAGTCTTAATAAATTGACAAAGATTAAAAACATATCTAGCATCTCTTTTGATGATAATGTTATGAAATTAGAAATCAATTTCATATTTATTCTCTATGCAGGCCATTTCCCAAGGTGATTTCATTCACTTCCAGAGCATCAGAAACGTTGACATGCTTTTGACTCCTAGATTCCTTACTAAAACCTTGATGTCCAGACTTGTATATTTATCTGCCAGTCTGACAAATTCACAGGGAGGTCTAATAGTCCTCACAGTTAACGTGCCCTCAGCCGACCTTTCGGAGGCCTTCTCAGCATAGCCCCCTCAGAGAGGCCTTTCCCATCTTGCTTCCCCTATTATAGCTTTACCTCAATACTTCCTAGCTGTTATCTTATGTATTACCTGTTTTCCCCAGATAGCCTACATATTTTTGAGAGCAGGGCTATTGTCTGTCTTCTCCACTGCTCTACTCGAACATCCAAAACAATGCCCAGCATACAGCAGATGCTCTAATGGTATTTGTTAAATGAACAAATATGCTTGTTAAGCAATTACGGAAGATTTGATGCCTTTCATAATTTTCCATAAACCAGAAAATCTGGTTTTCTCTGATAAAACTACCCTTTCAAACATAAACTTCATCAACTATCAATGAAAAGCATACTTATACAGCCATTAAAGTCATTGTCTGGAAAGTAGGCTTTTATCTAAAGTGAGCAATGAGGACCTGACTGGTGTGGCTCAGTGGATTGAGTGCCGGACTGCAAAGCAAAAAGTCGCTGGTTCAATTCCCAGTCAGATCACAGGCCTGGGGTGAGGACCAGGTCCCCAGTAGGGGGCATTTGAGGGGCAACCACACATTGATGTTTCTCTTCCTCTCTTCCTCTTTCCCTCCCTTCTCTCCAAAAATAAATAAATATTTAAAATTTTTTATTAAAAAATGAGCAATGAGATGTTAAGACAAGTTGAGATTTTTATTTTAAAAGATCGTTGTGAGACCTGTGAGTGGCCATGTTACTGCTGTATCTGACACTAAAGATCAGGGCCACCTGTGGCCCCTCAGTGACCATGCTGTCCCAGGTGGGGCTTCCCCCATTGCTACTGTGGCTCCCTCTCTGAAGACTGAAGCACATGTAGGTCCAGGGGAACTGCAGACAACAAAGGACAGCCAAGTCTCCATACTGAACCACTCTTTCCTGAATATGGAAGACAAATAGGTCATGAGATCTTTCCTGAGGAAGTCTTCCACTTACTTTATCCTAAAACTGGTGCCATAGGACTTACCTTGTATTTTCTATCCAAGGAAATATATGTGAATGCCTTGAGACCTTCTCTACCATATTAGCATTTGGGTTACTTGTCTATGTAGTTAAAAAATATGGTACCACGGTTGAACAACTTGCTGATAAACTTGAGCAAAAAAGTACACAACTAAAAGAGGTGAAGCAGGCTTCAATCAAACACATGTAAGATGCGACTGCCTTTGAGAAGTCACAGCAGGCACTGGCTTAGAAATGTCATTCTCTTTTTGATGTCCAGAGAAATAACATTGCTATGGCCTTGGAAGTGGCTTACTGTGAATGGCTCTATGAAGCATACAAGGAGGTAAAGAATCACCAGTGCAGAATATGAGGAGTAAAAGGAATAAGACCACCCAGACTAAGCTGGGTGGAGAAACACGCTGTGTAGGGCATCTATGCCGGAAGCAAAAAGACACAACTGCCACGTGCACTTTAGATCTAAAGCTGCTCGCAAAGAAAGCTCAAACACAACCAGTGGGTAAATGCATCTATTTCCACTGAGACAGCCACAAACAACTTACTAAAAAGAAATTAGTCTATGTGACAAAGTCCCTTGTCTATTGTTGGAGACCCAAGGCACATTTTAACTTTCCCCAAAATGAAAGATTTTGGTTTGGTACAGTGAGAGAAATAAAATAATGTCCATTTATGTCCTATTTGTCCATTATGTATCATTCTTCTTGCTCAGCATAAGCTTTAATCTTCCAACAAGAAAAAGCTGGACAGACAGTAAACTAATGACTTTTTATGAACCAATCAGAGAATTCAAGCCATTGCACATCTGGAGAAATAGGCACCTTTGGGGAGACACAGAACCAGACCATTTGCTTATCTGAGGCAGAAGCTACCATACACTCAGGAGCCAGTAAGAGGATTAAAGTCGAAATTTTGGCAAATTGCTGGAGGCCAAAGGTGGGCCAGCACAAGAAATGCGAAGCTCCTGTGGGTCACAGCTATAGGGACATTCCCCTTTTTTTGCAGATCTCTGTTCTAAGAACTCCACCAGGTTTCCAAACAGAGAATCAGAGAGAGCCCAGTTAAGTTCCCACCATGATTCTGGCTGACAGAGAGAAACAGGGACCACTGCAAAATTTGCCCAGATCATTGTCCCTTAGGGAACAAAAGACTTCATCCGCAAGTGGCACCACCCGAAGGCACCAGGGGAATGCCGCTGTGGCTGGGGGAGGGAACTCTGACGAGGCTACTAGCCCTATCTCAGTTAAGTGGAGGGGAACCCCACAAGGGGAAGGGCTTTCAGGTCATACACTACCTAGTGGGTACTGAGCGACTGGAACGGAAGGGTAAGGGAAAGCTCTCCTCCTACAGTAGGGGCAGGTATTCTCCTAAATATCTGCCCCTACTGTACCCCTAATGACCAACATTAGGCCTCAAAGAGTGAGGCCTCATCAGAACACTAGAGAATGGTCCCCCTTGTTTACACCCTGCCAGCAGGCTAACACACCTCCAGTAATAAAATAGAGTACAACTGAGAGAGCTGCAGGAGACAGATTCTCTACAGGGAACCATACAAAGGGAAGACCCAAGGCCAAAAGAGGGGACAAAACAAAGTCACTGGAGGGAACTGAAGTCTATGGTGCCCATAGCAACAACAAACCTCAACAATGGTAATCACATAATTAACACACTCCAAACACAGCCCAACTCTGGCTAGATTAACACACATCTCCACAGTAAAGGCCTGTTTATCTCAGTTTCTACTGTTCTGAACAACATGCCTGGCAGATATATATGGCACACCAAAAGACAAAAAATAATGTCTGAAAAAATAAAGCAATTCTCAGAACAAGATTCAGATATGATAGAAATGTTGAAAATATCAGAGAAATGAAGTTTTAAATAATTTATGATATCAGTAAAGGCTCTAACGGTAAAGGTAATCATCATTCAAGACCAGATAGGTAGTTTTAGCAGAGACATGGACAATATATACAATGGTCAAATGAAAACACCAGAAATCAACAACTTCATCAATCACTCAATGAAGGCCCTCTTCATAACAGAAATGAAGAAGGCCTTCAATGGGCTCATTTCTAGACATTACACAGTTAACGAAAGAATCAGGAACCTGAACTTAGGCAATATAAATTATACATACTGAAAGGCAAAGAGAAATAAGAGTAAAAAACACAGCAGAGCATCCGGGAGCTGAGGGACAATACTGAACAATGTAACACAAGCAGACCTGGAATTCCAGAAGGAGGGGAAAATATTTCCAGGTAGAATATTTGAGAAAATAATGAGTAAACACATTTTTAAATAACTGCGTATCTAAGAAACTTAGTGATCACCAAGCAGGGAAAAACAGACAAAAAACCCCATATACTTAGACATACCATATTCAAACTGCTAAAAGCCAAATACAGAAAAAGTCTTGTATGCAGCTAGTGGGAAAAACTCACCTTACCCACTGTAATAGACCAAATGTTTATGTTCCACGCAGATTGGTATGCTGAAGCCTTAATACCCCAGTGTGGCTGTATTTGGACATGGGGCCTCTAAGGAAGTAGTTATGGGAAAATGAGGTCCTAAGGGTGGGATTAATGTCCTTATACAAAGAGAAGCCAGAGAGCTCATGCGTTCTCTCTCTCTTCCTCTAAGTGCATGCACTGAGGAAATGCCACTGGGGGACACAGTGAAAAGGGGGCCAATCGCAAGCTGGAAAGGGAGCTCTCACCAGAAACCAACCATGTAGAAACTCTTATCTGAGATGGACAGCCTACCAAATCGTGAGAAAATTAATTTTTGTTATCTAAGCCACCCAGTCTGTGGTACTCTGTGGTATGGCAGCTTGAGTAGCCTGACACCTACAATAGAGCAAAGCTAAGAATTAAAGTGAACTTGATTTTCTTATCAGAAACCCAGCAAGCAAGACAATGAAGTAAGATCTTTAAAGTGTTGAAAGAAAAAACTGTCAACCCAGAATTCTGTATTGAGCAAAAATACCCTCCAAAAACGAAGGAGAAATGAACTTTCTCAGAGGAACAAAAACAAAAGGGTCCTTGGCCAGGTGGCTCAGTAGGTTGAAGTGTCATTCCATACACCAAAAGGTGATGGGTTTGATTCCCAAGCAGGGCATGAATCTAGGTTGTGGGTTCCATCCCTGGTCTCGACATGTACAAGAGGCAACTGATTGATGCTTCTCTAACACTGGTGTTCTTCCTTTCCTTTTCCATCTATCTATCTATCTATCTATCTATCTATCTATCTATCTATCTTTTTCCCTTCTTCTCTCTCTAAAATTAATAAACACATCCTCAGGTGAGGAAAAATGTTGTTTTTTTTTAAAAGGGAATTCACTACCAAAAACCTTACAAGGTTAAGGTTTTAACCTTCCCTACAAGGAATGTTAAAATTCTTCAGGCAGAAGTAATAAGATAAAGGTTAAAAACTTAGACCTATGCAAAAGGACAAAGAACATCAGCCCTGGCTGGAGTGGCTCAGTGGATTGAGTGCCAGCCTGTGAACCAGAGTCAATGGTTAGACTACCAGTCAGCGCACATGTCTGGGGTGTGGGCCAGGTCCCCAGTGCGGGGCGCACGTGAGGCAACCACACATTAATGTTTCTCTCCCTCTCTTTTCCCTCCCTTATCCTCTCTAAAAATATAAATAATCTTTTTTTAAAACAGAGAAATAAAGAGCACCAGAAATGGATGAAAGAGATAAAATATAATCTTAAGCTTATTTTTAATTACACTAATATATAACTATTTAAAGCAATAAAAGTTACAAGGTACTGGGTATTTATATATATAAATACACAAAATATATGACAATAATAGTGAGAGACTGCAAGGCAAAGATGTCTTCTCCCACTACTTACTCAACCTTGCACTGCTATACCTAGCTAGTGTAGTAAGGCAAGAAAAATAAATAAAAGCCATACAGATTGGAAAAAAAGAAATAAAACTGCCTTTATTAGCAGACTTGGTTGCATATGTACAAAACTCCAACAAATCCACAAAAACTTCCTAGAACTAACAATTGAGTTTAGTAAGGTCACAGGATACAAGGTCAACATACAAAAATAAATTGTGTTTCTACATACTAGCCATGAATAAATAAAATCTGAAATTTTAAAAAGATATCATTCACAACAGTACCACAGAAAGATGTACTTAGCTATACATCTAACAAAATATATATAAGATCAGTGGAAAGCTATAAGACAATCATGAAACAAATCAAAGGTCTAATAAATGGAGATATACCATGTTCATAAAGATTCAATGTTGTTAAGATAGCTATTATTCCAATATGATCCATAATTCAATATGATCATGAATAAAACTTTAGCAAGATTTTTGTACTTATCAAGAAGATTGGTCTAAAATTTGTATAGAATGGCAAAAGAACCAGAATTGCCAATGCACTGTGAAAAAGAATAAAGTGGGAGAATTCACATTTACTATATTCAGGATTTGCTATAAAGCTACAGCAATCGAAGACAGTGTGGTACTGTTATAGAAATATACATAAAGATCAGTAGAACAGAATAGAGCCCGGAAGCAGACCCACAAATATAGTTAACTGATTTTTGACAAAGGTAAGAAAATATCTCATAACTACTTGATATCAGGAACCACTAAAATTACATAGCACACATACTGGGCAATGCTACTTTAGAACCACTTATGTCATTTTTAAGGGAGGTAACTGAGCTGTATTTAGAGATTTCTTAGACTGCCTTAGCAAAGGATGAATTATAGTACATTGTATATGCCTTCTGCTCCATGGACAAACTTACCCATTCAGGGGATACCCAGTTAGCCTCTTTCTCCAGCCAGTCCTACCATTGCCTAATAAGCTCATAAACAAAGTGGCCGAGGTGGCAGGGATGAAGGTTATACAAGGGCTCAGCAACAAAGACTTCCGCTCACCGAGGTTGACTGGCTATGGCCACTACTGACTGCCCAGATGGCTAGCAGTCTCCAATATGGCACCATTTTCTGAGTTGACCAGCAAGCTATTGGGTGGCAGGTTGATAATATTAAACTGTTTCTATCATAGAAGGAGCAGTGTTTTGTTCTTACTGGAATAGATATTTATTCTGGATATGGATTTGCTTTTCCCCTACCCGATGTTTCCGCCCAAATTACTATCCATGGACTTCCAGGGTCTCATCCGTGGACTTACACAATGCTTATCCACCATCAAGGTACTTCACACAGCATGGCTTCTGATCATAGAATTCACTGTATAGCAAATGAAGTATGGCAATGGGCCTATACACATGGAACTTCCTGGTCTTATCATGCCCCCTACCATCCCGAAGCAGCTGGCTTGACAGAATGGTGACATGGTCTTCCAAAGAATCAGTTGTAGTGCCAGTTAGGCAGCAATACCTTGCAGGTCTGGGGTATGGTTCTCTAGAAGGTGTACATACTCTGCATCCACATCCAGTATATGCTACTGTTCTCCCATAGCCAGGATTCACGGGCTCCAGGAATCAAGAGATGGAAATGGGAGTGGTACTACTGACTCATGATTATCTCCAATGACCCACTAGTGAAATGTTTGCTTCCTTTTCCCACAACTTTAAGTCCTGTCAGTCAGGAGGTCTTGGTTCCAAATGGGGGGGAATGCTTCTACCAGGAGACACAGCAGTAATTCTACCGCACGAGAATTTAAGAACGCCACCCATTCGTTTTGGGCTCCTATGACTCTAAATCAACAGGCACAGAAGGAAGTGCTGGCTGGGGTACATGCTCCTGAGTACTAAGGGAAACTGGATTACCACTCCAAGTGGAGGTAAGGAGGAGTATTTCTGGAATACGGGAGGGAGACCTTTGCAGGCGTGTCCAACCCATGGCCTGCAGGCCACATGCAGCCCAGAACGGCTATGAATGAGGCCCAGCAAAAAATTGTAAATTTCCTTAAAAGCTCTTTTTTTTGGCTAATCAGTTTTCATCAGCGTTTGTTTATTTAATGTGTGGCCCAAGACAACTCTTCTTCCAGTGTGACCCAGAGATGCCAAAAGGTTAGACACCCCTGCTAGAGTGTATCTTAGTATTACCACGCCCTGTGATTAAGGTCAATTGAAAACTACAAAAACCCAACCCAAACTGGACTACTAATGGCCCAGACCCTTAGGACTGAAGATTTGGGGTTGCCTCACCAGGTGAAAAACTGCAACCAGCAGAGGAGCTTGCTGAAGGAAAAGGGGAGAGTGGGTAGTGGAAGAAGGTAGTTATAAATCTAGCTACACCCACTTGACCAGTTACATAAATGAAGACTGTAATTGTCATGAGTATTCTTTTCTTATTTTGCTATGAATATATTTGTGTGTATGTGTGTGTATATATATATATATATATACACTTGTTTTCTTTATTATTCTCTTATTATGTAACATAAGATGTATTGGCTTCGTATCATGGTATTTAAGTAGTATTCATTTCATATTCCAGTATTTAAGCTATGGGATATCAAGAAGAGTAAACATCAAAGACTTTACCTCTTCTTTTGGGGCAGAGGTTAGTGCATTTCCAGGGTAGCTGTATCATGCTAGGCAGAGTTATGATATTGTTATTGTCTTTATTTGAAGATTAGTTTGGTTTAAGATGTATATGGATGCCCAGTTAACAGTGGGGTGGACTTGTGATGGTTAATTTTACATGTCAATTTGCCCGTGCCACAGGGTGCCCAGAGGAAATGTTATTTCTGGGTGTGTCTGTGAAGATACTTCTGTATGATATTAACGTTTGAATCCACAGATTCAGTAAAGTAGACTGACCTCCCATGCATGTGTGGGCATTACCCAATCCTTTAAGAGCTCAAATAGGACAATAAGGCAGGAGGAGGAGGAATTTGCCTTCTTTTGCTTCCTGCCTGCCTGCTTGAGCTGGGACATTGGTCTCCTGCCCGTGAACTGGAATTATATCACTGGCTTTCCTGGGTCTCCAGCTTCTGGGTAGCAGATTGTGGTACTTCTCAGCTTTCGTAATCATGTCAGCCAATTCCTTATATAAATCTTTTCCTATAGTGTATATATTTATACACACATATATCTTATACTTTCTGTTTCTCTGGAGAACCCTAATACAATTTTCACTTCAAATCTCTTTTCTATGAAAATGCCTCTAATGTCTCCCAAATCTCCACAGATCTTGCCTTGTGTGACCTTGTCATCTCTTCTGGTCCGTGACACACAGAGCAGCATGGCCGCATTGCCCCGTCTCTGACAGGTTGTATTTTAAGGCCTTATCTTTCCAACTAGAATTTAATAGCCTTGAAAATAAGAGTTTTACCTCTTATTTCTTCTGTGTGTATTTCCTTCCATTAGTTCATTTATTCACTCATTCAACACACTTGCTGAGTTCCTAGTATGCTCTGCACACTGCTAGCCAATACAATCGTCAGCAACATCAGACTGCACCCTCTACTCTTACGGAGATTACAGCTTAACTGGAGATGCAGACATAAATAAAACAACCACAGAACAAATGCATAATTAAAGTCCTGGTAATGCTTTGAAGGAAATACATTCAGAGGCAGAGAGAACCTAACCTAACCTAACCTAACCTTGGGTGGAGAGACGGGCAGGGCAAAGCAGGAAAGGCTAACCTGAAAGAAGTCAGATTGATCTAAAATGCAAAGAACGAGAGGGTTTTCACAAAATAGAGAAAAAGGGTGGTGGTGGGAAAAGAGTGTTCTAGACAGAAGTTCTGGGGAGGGGAAAGTGCACAGGGCCACCGACCTGCACACAGGAGGCCTCAAGAGACAGGCAGCTGACCAGACAGACACTTGCTACTAACCATTTTCTTCAGTCTCTTCTCTTCTCGTTTTTTCTCAAGCTCTGCCTCCTTTTCTTCTGCCTCTCTCTTCTGACGCTCCTCCTCTTGGGCCTTTAACTGGGCCTGATCAAGACCAGAATTTGTAAAAATCAGAACCTTCAATTTATATGCAAATATGATCTTTTAAGTTGAGGCTGAGCAAAGTTAAGTATCTACCAAGGTATCCACCCTGTCTGTGGGAAAATTTTGCTCTTTGTGATAAAAGTAAAAACCCCAATCAGCAGGTGGTCAGTTGTATAACTTGAAAGTTTCTCCAAGGAATTCTCTTCTCCTTGGGAAGATGAGACTAAGCATGAATAAGACCATTAACTTTTTTATCATAAAAGGATTACTTTCTAGTTCTTATTTTCATCTATGAAATACTAAGTCTGAAATATATATAGTATGGGAAATTTTTTTCTTTCGTTTCACCGAAAACCTTTCAAACATGTTAGTAATATCTACTTTTTTACTAGGCACAAAATTTACTTCTGACAATCCAAGCTGAAACTTCAAAAACTTCAAAAGACCTTTGCAAACTTGTCAGGTAGAACATCTACCTGTAACACATTTATCTTACTTATGTGTAAATCTTCCAATTTGCTAGTTCCCATCAACTTTTGCAACATTTGCTGCTATACTAATGATCAACATCACGCCTTCTCCCCCTCATTTTTCTAAAATTGTCACAGAGTTCAGGCCCGTGGGCAAAAAGCCATCACCGAAGTTGGTTTAACTCTATTGTCTCATTAGGCTTAAACAAGCTAGGTTTAATTTTTTAATAAAGACCTATGCAAATCCTTTTTCTTGCCTCAGTTTGCATTCTTGGTTTATTACCAATTTATCCTCTTCTTCTTTTTTCTTCTTCTCTGCCAAGATCCGCCTACGTTCAGCTCGCTGAGCTGCTCTCTCTTCCATGGCTAGAAAATGGTAGAGTTCCAATATCAAAAATATAAGGAACACTGCAAAACAAATGCCTCTATTCTTAGTAAAATTTGGTGTTATTAAGGTTTTCTTATAAGTCGAGTATTCACAATCTCAGAAATATATATGTATAAAATATAAATATATAAATTTTAGGTGTCTATATACATATTCTCTAAAGGTTAAAGAACCATAATCCCTTCCTCAGCAATGACAAACACTTTGTAGATTATGTTTTTATTTATATTTCTAGTAGAATAACTGTTCACTGGTTTAAATAAGATAAAGTGCTGATGATAATTTTAGTATATGAAACCCAGAAACCAGAGTTTTAATTTGATAATTCCTTTAATGAATGTATAAAACTTTACTTATATCTAATATGTACTTTGAGAATAGAATTACTCCTGAAATTGCATTGATCCTACTAATTTTTCCTAAATTGCTATACATACATCTGTATATGTAATAAAAAGAAGCACAAATAAAGTTTAGGGTGATGATGAATATATTTTAATTTAGTTTAAAGGCCGGATGTTCAGATGGGCAGGAAATGGAACTGTACTAAGTGTTGGGAGGGCTGGCATCTGAATGAATCTGAGTGTCAGACTCCTGTTCTTAACAGTCTATTAAATATTGGTCCAAAAGAAGCAAATGCGCAAGATGGTCTGATGCGATGACTGCCACCCGTCCAACCTTCCCAGGAAGAGGAGCGTGGGTGGGAGGGGCACCAAGCTCTGCTCACCTACGTCAGTCAATATCTACTTTCTATTCCTTGTGCCATGTTACAGGTGGAGAAAATTTAACTCCAAGTTTTAAAGATTAATAAAGAAACAACAACTCACCAGGCTATGTCTTATAGATACTAAATGTCTACTTCGCTGGAGAAAGAACAGTGGGTGTGTCACATATAGCGGTGGTGAAGCTGCCTTTAAGGAGGCAGAATGGATTAAAGGGAGACAGCTCTGAGAAATGGTCTCCGGTAATGTGCCCCTCCTCTTTTCTGGAGCTGGTCATCAAAGGCCACTTGAAAAGTAGCCTGGCCACTTTTTGATTGTCCTCAGTGGTGGACAGAGATGGCATAAACTGCTGTCCTGGCAGAGTCAATGCAAAGACTGCTCAGTCCTTCACTGACAGCTTTAGGTACCATGTCATTCGGATGACGTCAGTTCTTGTTGGGGCAGCCATTTTGCCACAGGAGAAAAATCACATTTACCAAACACAATATAATTGTCAAAGCTCCTACCATATGTAGAGTGTGTGACTGCAGTGAAAACAATTATCAGATTCATTAGGTGGGTTCTGAAGAATGCTTCTTGTCTCACAGTATTGTTTGGTTTAAATAACAATTTCTATGTTATCAAAAATCCTATAAATTAAAATAGGAGATTTATAAATTCCATTACTAAAATCCTATCATCAAGGTATAACTCATTATAAAATGATATACTAACTTGATGTAAACTGCTGTGAACTAACCAATATTTTAATGTTAATGAAGTACAATGATAGGTGATCTCCATCAGTGTTTATTCTTAGCAGCTACTCAGAGTTTCCTCACGTGTATATTTGTCCCATTATTTTTTTATCACAATAAAAATCTTAAGTTACAGGAAAATGATAAACCTCTTAGCATTGACTCTTTAGAATTGGGTGGAAAGGCCAAAAAGCTTGGCAGAAGAGGCAGGGGAAAAGCCATGGAGCTCTCTGGTGCATTCCCCTCTCCCGTGTCTACCCCCTCAGACCGACCAGGTTTTGACAAACCTCAAAACCCAAGAGTTTTCAGTCCCAGCACATTCTAACCCAAAGGGAAGATAATCACCACCAAAATCAAAGCAAGACAGCCCTGCCTTTAAGAATGGGATGGGGTGTCATCAGCTTCTTGGGGCTTCTTCTGGGTCCAGAAAGATCATTTTGGGAGTTACTTCTACTACCTTCAGTCCCAGGGGAAGCAACAGACGAACTGGAAGGGGAAAAAAAATTCAGACCCATAATCAGCTTTGTTCAAAGCCTTTGCACCTGAAGAACTCAAAGAATTAAAAAAAACTCTAATTAATCCTTCCTCTCTGAGATAACTACACATTACTACACCCACTAGAGAAACTGGCAGGGAAAGTCTGAGTGACTGGCCCGAGTCTACAGAGTGAGTCAGGCACTCGGATTCCCATCCTGGTACTTCGAATCAGTAGGTGTTGCCCACTTCTTATCCTACCATTTATCACACATATTGAGTACATGTCTGAAACCTTGTTAAATGGGTTATTAGAAATTTAGACTCTTATTCCAGGCTCCAAGTTATTTACTTTAATCCCAAACAACAATAAATTTAGGCTAGATAGTTGGCTGGTCCCAGGGACTGCTCCATTTGGACCTGATATTGTGTAACCTGGCTCCTTGGCACTAAACAAAATCAGAAACCCATGAATGAAGTTAGAGCAGGTAAGTATTCTCTTTTACCAGAGCTCCTTAGACAAAGGCAGCTATGATACAACAAATGCTAACTATATAAGTGGATCCTTACAGGCAGCCACTTGCCTTAAATACCCATTTGTGTCTCTCATGGACCAGTCACAATGCCTGGGTTTCTTTGGTCTGAAAGTGCACAGTGGAAGGACAGACCATGCAGCCTGGAAGCTAGGCAAAGTTTAGAAGCCCATCTACCGCCAAGTGGAAAACTAGAAATAATGAGTCCAGGGAGTGTTCTGATACAATGGACATACTTTGAAAGTGCCTTGCAGGTTCTCTTTGGTTCTTCTTTGGGGTTTGACAGCAGGCGGCTGTGTGTGTCAATCACTGCTGTGTCATGCTCTGCTGCCCACCGAGCCTTTGCCAGCCTCTGGCTTTCCTTCAGCTCCAGAATCGTTTTGTGCTGTTCCTGAAGTTTCTTCTTTTGCTTCTCAATCAGCTGTTGCTGGAGGGCATGGCGACTGTGGAAATGACTCATGCAAATGGGTTTTGCTTTCTGGCTGGTGGTTCTGAGCTTCTCGTTGCTGTCAGGCTGTGGGGAGGGCTCAACATGCAGGGTTTTGTGAAGCTTGTTGTCAGATGTGTTCAGAGGGACATTCTGGAGGGAAACGTGCAAGATGCTGTCTGTTGGTTTGCCTAGGTGGGGGCTAGGCAAACAACCACTGCTCCCTGAGGGAGGCTTTTCCCACAAAAGGGGTACTGCAGTCACCTGAGAGAGGAGATGGTATAGCTCAGCTATTGAAAGGACTGCGCTGATGAGAACCAACTTCATCTAGTCAGCATTACTTTGTTCAACGGCACAGTTGCCCTGCACCCCAGCCAGAGTTGCCCTGTGCTCCTGGCCTAGCTACCTCAAAGGCTACCAGCCTCAGCTCCGGAGCCACTCTGAGAGAGTGCGCTGCTGGCCAGGAAAACTGGGCAGGAGGGTGGCTACAGCCGTATGGACCACTGACATGGACCAGGACAATGGGAAATGCGCTGCTATAATTTTCTAATTAGGATAGTTCATTTGTGAATTAGGCAAGATACTCCAGATATATGTCACAGGAATTTTAATCTACATGAATTAACACCGAATTTTGCAGAAAATTGAAAATAGCAATTTTGAATTGCTATTTGAAAGTAGCAAAGGACATATTCTTTCTCAAGAATGTTGGAAAACGAAGGAATACCTTTACTAATTAACAATAGCTCTTTAAAATAGCTGCTTAATAATAACAACTCTTTAATAATAGTTCTTTCAATGACTCTCTTACCATCATAAAATTAAAGCCAGAGTATTTATTTCAGGATTAAGGACTGGATTAAAGTTTATCGACTCCAGTTACTTCTAAACAAGTCATATGTGGAAAATATTGGCAAACCTGGGGCCAACAGACTGATAGCTGCATCACATAAGAATAATGTTACCTAATAATATTTTATATTAGCATATGGTTTAATTAGTTTCAAAGCTTTATCATTTAAATATCATTTAACAGACTGAGGTGTTACAATTCTATACAAAGGGGAAGGAATAGAATTTTTAATCCAAAAAATTTATTCTGGCCAAAATATTGTCATAGTTAAAATGCCTCTTCTAGTGTGGCAGGACGCCACGGTCTATGGTCTAGCCAGTTTTGGTTCTTCCATCTGCAGTGGTACAAGGAGAAAAATACTGTGAACTGTCATGTATTTTAGAAGCTTCCAGTTCTAACAGGGTGCCATACTTGGGTACTCAAAGATATTTTTCATATTGACAGAAATATTTCTGTAGATTAGCTAAAGTGAAAGATGTGATATGTGGAATCTCTGACATGTTAAATACTTTTCAAAATAACCTACTTCAAAAAAAATAACCCACTTCAGAAATGTCAGTGGACATTTCTTCATGACAACCCCTGCTTAAGTCATTTAGCATCAAGGGGGGTACATGTTTTATGCCCTTTTAAACTGTGTGATAATGATCCATTATTAACCCAGCAAGGCTGTAAAAGCCTTGAGTATAGCAACAAGATTTCTTTTGGATCATGGTAACTTTTTCAGGTGAAAATAAGAGAAAGAAAGAAAAGCTTACTGGTACAGACTGTACTTGATAGAACAGAACTGAACAGTCTGGCTTAATTAGAGAAAACCACCTATTTGCTAACTGGTAATTCTGAAAGATTTCAAGATATAATATATATGCTTGTGGTACATGAATTCCTATGATTGTGTAATTAACAATCATCTAACTAAAGATTTTATATTTTCATTTGCTCATGTTAGGATCTACACTCTAGAAAAGATTACAGTTTATCTAGTAACCTATAGAGTTTATTATAATCCTGTATTTTCATTTGCTCTCTTTTTTTATAATATTATCCTTTCCTGATAAATTCTTTTGTTTTTGATTTCAGAGATCTGGAGACTCTTTTTCTTGAGTCTAAGTTATATACATATATTTAGTAATTTTTCCATTTTACACGGGAAAAAAAATACTTTCTCCTGACTTCTTTTTTCATTTAAAGATAATAACAGTGGACCTTTGTAAGGTAAAAGGTTCCACATAGCTATTTCCTAAGATAGAAGACTCCCCTGGGTCCCAGTGGAAACAAATTTATCTGACTGACATAAAGGTAGATAAATTGCCTAGGGGAAGGGACCAAGATGTTACATAAGTGCCAATAAGCATACTCATGATCCCTTTTTGCTGAGAGACGAAGGTTAAATGAATCCAGCTGCTTGCTAGCAGTAGTCAGAGTAAAAAGCAAGGCCGGGAGCCTCTAGTGCCCAGTGTAACTTCACACAGCTGAGTTCAGTACTTGGCAGCACTTCGTGGGGGTGGAGGGGCAGGTGGAGATGAGCACACAGGAGCTCCTCTGAAAGGCTCTTCAAACACAAGTGCAGTTATGAAAGAGAAAACCTGATATGATGGCCTTTATTAGAAACTTAACTGTGCATAGTACCAAAGACCATAAACAAATCGAAAAGACAAATGACAGAATGAAAATATGCAAAATACATAATAAAGACAATAAACACTTTTAAAAATATACAGAGCTCCTATAAATAAGAAGAAGATACATAACCAAGTAGAGAAATGGACAAAGGGCATGAAGAGACCAGTCATGATGCATCTATCTTACTACATCTATTTTCATATTATATACATATATGCATATATATATGTATATATAGCCAATGAAAAAAATCTTTAACCTCAGTAGTAATTTAAAAGAGGATCTGAGAATGTTTAAGTAATAAGATGAAAATATTTTAACTGTTAACTCGGTAAAAAATGAAAAATATGTTATCAGGCAGGAAAATAGGTGCTTCTTTGGTACAGTCTTTCTGGGATGACGATTTGGTAAGTCTTTAGAATGTGCATTCTGTTTTTAGGTACTTATCCAAACTAAAGCAGTATGGACATGTGCAAAGACTTAGCTAAAAGGGTGACCAGTGAAGCTTTGTCGGAAATAGTGGCAAACTGTAAACAACTTCAATGTCCTGGAGCAGAGAAGGAAGTAAACAGAGTCTGGCTTACAGGTCATGACAGAGTACCACGCAGCCACTGAGAAATGATGGCACAGAACTTGGTCGTCCTTAACCAGGGGGTATTCATCAGGTTCACCTGCGGAGCTTTAAAAACATGCAGGTGGCCCTCTCCCAGAGACTCTGATTCAGTGGTCTGGTTCTGCAGTGTGCTCTCAGCTGAGAACTACTGCTGTAGATTTATTGCCATAAAGAAAGTTTTCATGTTAAAAAATTACATTATTATTAAAAAGAAAGAAACATGGCTTTTCTTTTCCTGTATTATGGCAGACTAATGCCCTCAATGACTTGACTGAAGAAATGATTAAAGCTAAGTGAAATAACAGAGAAAAATTTGCATATGCCTGAAGAAAAGAAAGACAAGATGCCTATACTTCAAAGTTATTGCTGGTTATCCTCAAATGATGAAATTACAGGCTATTTTTCTTTTTTCCTCTGCCATTTTCTCCTACTAAACTGCTACAATTAATATATATTATTTTTCTCCCTAGAAAAATAAACACTTAGACACTCCCTTCATATAAGTCACAAGGCTCACTTAGGAAAGAAATGTTTGATGATCAAACGGGAGTTGATGAGTAGACAATACTTTCTACTACCTGTTCCTGAAGGGGTCCTTCTCTTACTAGTTTTAAACTCCCTGTGTTAACTTCCTACTAAGTTTCAGCTACACCAAAGTTTATATGTGATCATAAAAAGAAGATTCAGTTCAAGAAAATGAACACTGACTGCAAGTTAACCTTTGGGCATTACGGCAGTTCTCACCTGTTAGATGGCCTAGGCAAGGCAATCTGACAGTGGCTAAGAGCCCAAGCTACCCACACGCCAGCTCAAAACCAAGTGATTAATAGGCAGGAAGACCAAGCAAAAGAAACACAACGCACCTCTCCTACAGGTGGCTCCTCCGCAGCTGTTCCCGCCTCAGGTGGACCGATGCCTGATGCCCGGTTTGCATGGAGTTTCCCTAGTGATACTGCCATCAACAACTCGTTCATTTTCTTCCTTGTTTCCCCCTTTGTTAGAGCCAGCTCTCTCTTCAGGATCTCTGCACGACGCCAATGCTGCCATTCTGTAAAGTGGTGTCGGAGAACTTGTTTCCGGTTGTACTCAGCGGCTAGTTGGTGTTTCCTAAGCAACAAAGCACTTCCATTAAAAAAAGAAGCCATTGACAACTTGCTACTTGGTAATATAAATGGAACACAAGTCCAGAAGAGTCCCAGAAATGCTCCACTTAGCTCCAGCTTATTCTTTTATTTAAGCTAAATGGAATTACTTTATAAAATTCCCTGGTGGAAAGGGTGTGCTCATAGAAGGCAGTGGCACTTCAACATATTGCCTCAGAGGAAAGAGTGACAGTTCTTTATATCATGTCACAAAGATATCACATTTTTTGATGACCATAAAATAGTTTATGAGGGCTTTTTGGAGGGGAAGTAGCAAAAAGAATAAGTATATAAATAACTACTTTTTAAAAGATGAATGCACGAGGGAGACATCCAACTATGCTTGGAAATCTAAGGAAGATAGGAGATTGGGAGAAAAGGAAAGGAATAAAACAAGCGAATTGCCAATAATTAAGTGTAAGAGCCCAACTTATAAAAGTCAACATGAAACTAGGGAGGTACCTCTTAGGAAAGGAGGACTTAGTTGGGGAAAGGTTCCCTAAAGAAGGACTCATTCACAGACCTGAAAACTAAGTGAATGAAGGACTGCCTTGTGAAAATAATCGCCAAACACCAGACACATGTGAAAGGCAGAGACAGGCACTTGCTCTCATGGAACTCATTCACAGCCTGGTGGGGGTTGTCTCAATTCACCCTCTCCCTAAGGAAGAGCTCCTCTGATTCCCGGACACTTCACGAACATGGTGGGACGTGACTGAGTGGAGGTATAAGCTGCCAGCTACACTCCCTTCGCACAGGGGATCTCCATTAGGAGGCAGTCTGGAAGCAGCCAGTTGAGAATGAAGTGTAGAGTTCCCTGTGCTCTACCCACACACGGATGGTTACTGTCCCTGAAGAAGTGAGGCATAGAGCTCGGAAATTATGTCGCATCATAAATGGGTCCGTGTAGAAGTTTAAAATCCAATATTGTTTAGATACCTACTTGATTTTATCTTGTAAAGATAAATCTTTAATTTTATCTTGTAAAGATAAAATCAAGTTCTCCATAACACTATTTATATATCCATCTCTGTTTAAAAAAAAACAAAAGGCTTCACTCTCCTCATGGACTTTTGGGGATTATAACAAGATAGAAGTTATACCGTTTTAAAGTCAATGTGTCAGAAGAACATTTTTATAATTCTTAAATACTTAAGTGACTGTTTTTCAAAAATATTTTATTTACTTATTTTTAGACAGAGGGGAGGGGAGGGAGAAAGAGAGAGAAACATGAATGTTGGGTTGCCTCTTGCATGCCCCACATTGGGCAACCCAGCCTGCATCCCAGGCACGTGCCCCAACTGGGAATTGAACCAGTGACCCTGTGGTTCACAGGTCGGTCCTCAATCCACTGAGCCACACCAGTTGGGGCACTTAAGTGACTCTTAAATCTTTTTAATTGCCACCTACAGTAAGAAAAAATGTTACACTGTGACTCATTATGTAAATTTACATGTGCATGTATGAAGCAAAACTATACGTAACTGAAACAAAAGTTTCACCAAACAATATCTACTCTATTACCAGAGATGTGCTTGGTTATTTCTGTTCTAATATGTTCTATTTCTTTAAAACACACAGCTCATCTTGAGCCTGATTTCAGGACCCACTGCTGGGTTAAAACCCTTACTCTGAAAAAGACTACTCTAGGGTCACGGACTTTACTCTGTGTCAGAAGAGCTGGGTGAAACAACCAACCAGTGAGAGCAAAGTCGACTGAAATAATGAATTTCAGGATAAAAACTAATGGCACCTCTGCTAACAGCATTTTTTATTACATGTAATTGCTTCTTTTTAATAATTTAATAATAGGTATTCAATAAATACTTGGTGACTGACTGATGGTTTTTGTAATGAAAGTACAATATAGGTACAATAGACATTTGTATATTATTTTACTTTGATGAAAGTAAGTATCTAGCCTTGGCTGGTGTGGCTCAGTGGACTGAGCACTAGCCTGCGAACGAAAGGGCTGAGGGTTCTATTCCCAGTCAGGGCACATGCCTGGGTTGTGGGCCAGGTCCCCAGTAAGGGGCATGCAGGAGGCAGCCACCCATTAATGTTCCTCTCCCTCTTTCTCCTCTCCCCTCTGCCTAAAAATAAATAAATAAAATATTTTTAAAAAGAAAAGAAGTATCTAATATGAGACTGAATAACCTTGAAATAAAAATTATAGAGGAAATAAAAATAGTAAGTCAGGCAGCAACACAGGTAAGAACAAAGCCCCCACAACTCTATAGCACTTTAAGTGAAAATCATAAATTTTCACAGAACAGAGGATGTACAGTGCTCTGATTAATGTGAAATTCGATTTATATGAATCTGCTCAGAAAAGAGGAGTATATATTACCTGATGTGTTATTTTCATGTTTTTACAGTTATAAACAGTCAAACAACACTGAGGTTTTGACTGTCAGGGAAAAAAATTATTTGGACACTATAAAAAGGCAAAGAGAAAAATACTGTTGTAAGTATAACAAAAACACTAAACAGTAAGAAAATAGGTATAAAAATGCACGTTCACTATAGTGCTCAGAGCCCACTCTCCGATGGTTATGTGGACGTCTTGAATACCCATTTAATAATCTATGTTTCTGAATTGAGGTAGAAGGTAGAAACCGAAGCCAGGGATCCAGAGACCAGGTTGCCTCTACTCCTGCACCCTTGCAATTCACTTTAGCAGAGTGATGATGTTCCAGATAAGCCAATTTCTATACTTTTAAAAAGATTATACCAAAAGACATAAGTATTTCTGAAAATGAAAAATCACTTAAATTTCTTAAAAGCTCAACCAGATGTGATTTGCTTGGGTACGCTAACCCAAAGAAATGGTTTCAGACATATTTCCCAGATAACCATAAAATGAAGGACAGAGTTCCCACACAGAAAACATCCTGTCCCAATATGCTTCCAAGCCGCAATCAGGGAATTTGTGGCAAGAGTATATAAATTTATAAATTGATCATCACAATTATATAACTGCATGCAGACCAAAGAATATAAAATATATTCTCTTATACATGTAAAAGAATAAGGTTTCTATTTAAACCTTACAAAAGATTTAAATAGAAATATATGAACCATGATTCTCAGAACACCTCAAATGATACTTAGCTGTTGGTGCGTGTTACAGAATGGAAAAGTCAGAGGACTCACTATACATGGGATACTGGGGAGTGACCTGAATTTTCTAAGCTCCAGACTCCTCCTCAAAATGATGTCACTGGCCCCCGCCAGAAAAGCCCGGAGTGACCTGAATTTTCTAAGCTCCAGACTCCTCCTCAAAATGATGTCACTGGCCCCCGCCAGAAAAGCCCTCTACTACCTATCCTACAGGAATCTTTAATAAAAGAACCTGAAAAATAGGAAACAAATTCTCACGTAAGTTAGTAATACTACCTCAGGACGATTCTAGGTATCTAAAGAATGTCTTGAATTTTTTAAAAGTGAGAAACAAGAAGTAAATAGCCACATACTAGTAATCTGATTAAGTGCAGAGATCTGATGCAAACAAAACAAAAACAGCAATGATGCAAATGCAAGAATAGGAAGGAAAAAAGCTTATGTATTCAATAATGCAGCAGGCACCTCTCAGAGAAAAAGGAGAAGATAATTCTGTTTTAGAGCTTTCAAGTGAGCCAAACGATGCAAGTCTTGTCCTCCCTCCTGCCTCTCTGACAGACACATTAGGAATTTTACCAGCTTCAGACGCCCTTCAGTTTCTGGCCTCTGACCTGGATACCCAGGTGAGCATGGAGGAAGGGTGGTCTGACATGATTAACAAAAGCGCTACAGAAGCGGGGACTGACACCCTCAATCCCACTGACATTTCTTGGTTTCTGCTTGCAGCAACTACCTTCGAGTATTTTTTCCACCATTAATATCCCAGCCTTCTTTGAACAATATCTCCCAACTTAATATCCTAAACCAATTTCTAGAACAAAGAATAAGATGCAGAAAGCCAGGGATTTGTAGGAAAGCAGCACAATGTGTGGTTTATGTCTAACAGATCCTTTCTCCTCATGTTTTTAGCATGACTTATCATTTGTAAATTGCTGCTCTTTTCTGAAACCATCTATGAGTAAATTACATTGTAACTGACAAACGTGGTTGTCTTAGGACACCATCACCCAGATGCCACTGAACACAGGAGCTGTGTGCTACAGGGAAAAAGTACTGGGCTCGGAATCAAAAGGCCAGGGTCCGGCTCTGGGCTGGCTGCTCTTGACTCCACAGCCTTGGGAAACGGTTTCCCTCTCGGGCTTTCCTTGTAGTGTCTGTAAAACGAGGGGCGGGATTAGAGCATTCCTGCTCTAAGGTATGTTTGCTCCAAAGTATTACACTAAAAATTATTATAAGGTAAATATTTTCTATCTCTTGCAGTTTTAAAAAATGTAGCACCCATTCTAAACATTTAAAAATAGACACTTGAAAATAATTCACAGATATGAGACAGGAAGTTCTGAGATCTTAAAAAAAAGGCACATTATGTTATTATGAAATCCTCTATGTTAACTATGAATAACTATGCTATTATGAAAAAGGCACATTACATTATTATGAAATCCCCTTTTAGTGTTTTTTTATATAAAACAGTTTAATTGGAATGGCATACCTAGTTCTTCAGATTTTTTTTCTACAAGTTTCTCCTGGCATGTAAATTTCACAGGCCATTTCTGACTTGAACACCTCAGTGTCTACCCCTCCGGGCCCCCACCCAGGCTGCCGCCCTTTCGCTGCACCACCACGCACCCTTCGCTGTCCAGCAGACCTTTTCTCAGCCATTGCTCTTTCAGTTAGACTGTCNTATAAAACAGTTTAATTGGAATGGCATACCTAGTTCTTCAGATTTTTTTTCTACAAGTTTCTCCTGGCATGTAAATTTCACAGGCCATTTCTGACTTGAACACCTCAGTGTCTACCCCTCCGGGCCCCCACCCAGGCTGCCGCCCTTTCGCCGCACCGCCACGCACCCTTCGCTGTCCAGCAGACCTTTTCTCAGCCATTGCTCTTTCAGTTAGACTGTCATCCCACCCTTACATCAGTCACTAGGACCTGAGAACTTGGAAATGAATTATGGAAGAGTTCTCTATGTTGACCTTTTTAAAAAAAAATGAAGATTTTTCCCAGTACACTGTAGAAAGTAAAATTGACTAGGTCACCCTTCTGCTTAAAAACCTTCAATAATTTATCTTTATTTACAAAATAACTAAACTCCTTGTCTTGGCATTAAAGGCCCTTTGCAAGTCAATGAACTTTACAAGCACATGCTTGATGGCCTCCAGCCTGTCGGGATGGTGACACTGCATGCCACCACCTTGTCTCCCCATTTCCACCAGGAACATCCCACTAACTGTGCAGAGCCCAGCTCAAGACCCAGCTCCTAGATAACGCCTCTCCTGGCACTCCGTGGGAGCCCTCGGCTAAGGTCTTCTCAGAAGGGGATGCACTCCACAGTTTATGATGATCCTCAACATCTCTACTGTTTCCAGATCTTGTTTCCCCCACAAACAAGTGAGCTCTTGGAGGACAAGGGGCCGTGCATCATTCTCCTCTGTCATCCTCAGGGCCCAGCACTAACACAAGGCTGTGCAACGCCGGGGGTAGGGGGCGCTCTCTTCCACATAACAATGCTTTCACATACCATTTGTTTAATCTGTCATCCTCAATGAGTAACAGAGTTGCTGGTAGAGAAGTGAGCAAACAGAAAAACATGAACTGCCCTCTCCCCAATAAATAAATGGTTCCTTCTAAATTTGCGATTTTGGTTCAAGAATGCAAAGCTAAATTTAGAATGAAAAGAACAAAATGTATTTAGTTTTAAGACGATGGAGCAAAGAGATTTTTATTTGAAGGCAAATTCTGTCATTCACAAGAATATGAGGGAGTTGATACAAAGGTGTCAAAACTGTATAAGATGAGGAACAAAAGATGGGGGAACAGGAGGCATCACTCTTGGCAGGTCTGCCCTCTCAGATTGATGTTCCCTGTGTCCCTGATTAATATTCTGAGTGCAGACAGTGATTTCTATAAATGTGAATTGCTGGCATACAAACCAAACTCTGTCTTTTGAATTGTAAAATGGTCCAAGTGCAATGCTACTACATCAAAGGACAAGGGGAAAGCATAATATTCGCTTCCTTTAACAAAGGAAAGCATGCACATTAGTACATATTAATCAAATCATTTCGTACTTATAGTGTTCAGTTAGATTTCCCTAGTTTGGAATGAAACACAGGAAAATAGTGATTACCACATTTATAAGCAGATGAGATGATTCCAGTGAACAGCACTTTCGGAGGCCATTTCTGGATTCTTCAGGAGGAGAGCTGTCCTAAACATGCTAAAGGGGTTTTCACGGTACAAGGATGGTACCTGTTTTCTTCCCTAAGGTCATTCTCCATGGCTTGTGTCTCCCGCTGCAGCTTCTGAGATCTCGTGTAGTCTCTCCAGGCCCTCAGGACCTTCAGCTGAAACTTCCAGTCAGAAAGGGCCCCAGCTTTCCCCAGCTTAATCCTGTGATCAAGAAGCAGCTTGTGCCAGGCAGAGAAGTATCGTTTTTGACACTACAATGGAAACATTTGGAAAATCATCACTGATCCGCAACAGTGTTTCTAACATGAACTAGAGCCCTCCCTCAGACTCTCCCCTCACTCTAACAAAAGCGGGAACCACTGTCCTGATGGAAGGACACCAGGCACAACTGCGTTATGCTAATAATGACGAGAAATATTCAAGTCATGAAATTGCGACACTCTCAGCTTTGTGACAAACTGAAATAGTCAATCCTCATGGTTAAGGCCCCAGTCCTATGGGGAGCTGGAGTAACAGTCCCAGCAAAGATCTAAGTTAAAGGGCTTGTTTGAGCGGCTTGAAAGACCTGCTTCCAACAGGACCTCCCCTGCCAGGCTGTCTGGGAGCTTAAAATGCTAACCATTTCATTCATTCCTGTTACTAACTCTGCCAACCATTTCGTTCATTCCTGTTACAGACTCTGCCAATGTCCTGCACAAATGACATGGGAGATTCCATGAGGATGGAATGGGTTCTCTAGTCTCTAGGAACAAGAGAGGTAAAAACAATAGCTTCAGCTGGGCTACCAGTAACTGTGTTAGGGCCTTGTCTGAACAGGCCTAGATACTCAGGATGCTTGCTATCTTCCACTATGTGCAAGTGACAGCAAATAACACAAGGTTTACTGACCCTGAGGACATCCTGGAGAAGCACTCTGGCCCTAGTCTTAGAATATCTCTGAGATCCAATGCTGACCTACGAGTATTTCTTGTATCTTCACAGCAAACTTTACGTTCCTAGCACACCAAATTACTTTCATCTCTTGGCCTTGCATCAACCCTGCTGTTTCACACTTTTCTATCTGTGGTCATCCTAATTCCTAATTCTCCATCCTTTTCTTCCCTCTCTCCGCCTGACTACTTCAGGAGTCACTTCTCGGAGGGAGTCCTCCTGTTTCCAAATACTCTCCCAAATGTCAGCTCTCCTCCACTGTATTCCAGAGCAATCTACGCTCTCTTCTGTCAAGACACCCAACGCCCTGTATTATAATCATGTGTTTACTGATTTCCACTAGAATATGAGCCGTCGTTCTCTGGAAGGAAGAGATGGGTCCCACAAATGGGAATGGCAGATCTGGGAGTGTTACCAAGTGTGGAAAGCACTAAGCAATAGAAAGTGACCTCATAAGAAGTGCCTTTGTGGCAGGTATGAGGGACGGCTGATGACCTACATCAAGAACTTGGAAGCCCAACCAAGGTCAGCCTGATTTACTGCTTCTTTCTCTATAAAGAGACTTATCGTTCACGGCCTCAACATTTACTAAGCATTCACCACTGTATTTGAATTTGGGAACTCTGAACAAAGTTGTTTAAGATCTAGATTTTGAGGTGTCATAGGGAGAGAAAATATATAAATTAAAAGATCTGTAATATGAGGGACATTATGCTAGAATTTTAGAAATAGGCTATTTAGCTAAAAATATTTTCTATGTAGGAAACCAGTCAGAGTCCCATTTAATCCAATTACAAAATCTGTATTTCCCATCAGGAGAAACCACGTAAAACTTTTAAAAGCCATTATTGCCTCTGTTATGTCAAACGAGGGCACATTTCCTGGACCTTTACCTCAGACTCCAGGCAAGGAGGGAGAGATGGCAGAAGGAGAGAGGAGGAGAAGAGCGGAGGGGGGAGACTGGCTGAATACAGGACATCCTTCCGTCCTAACGCAAAACACCCACAGCTGCCAGGTTCAGCAGATTATGCTTCTTGTATTATTATCGCACAAAATACAGTATGACAAAACAGTGCTCACTCGTATGCCATCGTCAAAAGAAAATATCTTCTATTTACCAGATTCATTTAAAGGATTCTTCTTGAATGACTTAATTTTAACTCCTGGCATATTTCTAATGATGAAATAGCACAAACATAATCCACTTCGGCAGCAACACTATTAATAGTGTCCTTCTTGGATTTCTACATTCCTTTTCTCTGTGAAGTTCAAAGCACCTTACATGTACTATTTTATTAATCTGTAGACCATCATTACAAAATGGATACTGCACATGTCATTATAATTTACACTACAAAGTTAAACTTCAAGTAGAGAAGAGTTAACAACTAAATTCACAAAGTAAAAAGTTAGTGGTACCCCTGAGGCTAAAACTGGAACATTCTGGCATCCTGGTGACCCTCATCTTTTAGGCAAAAAGTCTTGCTTCAAAAGGAAGGCACATTCTTTGTTTTGTTTTTGTTTTTGTTTTTCACTGAAAGAAGAAGAATTCAATATAAAACTTGCTATGGGTAGAAAAGCACTGCTAGAATATATAGGGGGAAAATTTGAGTTGATAAATTCTACTGTTAATACATTTCTTGAAAAATACTTAAGTTTAGATTTTGAGAGCAAAATGATGTTTTTTAAAATGTATTTTATTGTTTATGCTATTACAGTTGTCTCATTTTTTTCCTCCCCTTTATCCCCCTCCACCCTGTTACCTCTTCCCACCATCATTTCCCCACCTCAGTTCATGTCCATGGGTCATACATACAAGTTCTTTGGCTTCTCCATTTCCTATACTATTCTTAACCTCCCCCTGTCTCTTTTGTACCTACCATTTATGCTTCTTATTCTCTGTACCTTTTCCCCAATTCTCTCCCCTCCCCCTGCCTGCTGATAACCCTTTGTGTGATCTCTATTTCTGTGAATCTGTTCCTGTTCTAGTTGTTTGCTTAGTTCATTTTTGTTTTTTTTTAGGTTCGGTTGTTGACAGTTGTGAGTTTGTTATTTTACTGTTCATATTTTTGATCTTTTTCTTCTCAGATAAGTCCCTTTAACATTTCATATAATAAGGGCTTGGTGTTGGTGAACTCCTTTAACTTGACCTTATCTGGGAAGCATTTTATCTTCCCTTCCATTCTAAATGAGAGCTTTGCTGGATAGAGCAATCTTGGATGTAGGTCCTTGCCTTTCCTGACTTTGAATACTTCTTTCCAGACCCTTCTTTCCTGCAAGGTTTCTTTTCAGAAATCAGCTGACAGTCTTATGGGAACTCCTTCCCAGGCAACTGTGTCCTTTTCTCTTGCTGCTTTTTAAGATTCTCTCATCTTTAATCTTGGGTAATGCAATGATGATGTGCCTTGGTGTGTGTTTCCTTGGGTCCAACTTCTTGGGGAAGCCCTCTGAGCTTCCTGGACCTCTTCGAAGTCTATTTACTTTGCCAGATTGGAGAAGTCCTCCTTCATTATGTTTTCAATTTCTTGCTCTTCCTCTTCTCCTTCTGGTACCCTATGATTCAGATGTTGGAACATTTAAAGTTGCCCCAGAAATTCCTAAGCCTTTCCTCATTTTTAAAAAATTCTTATTTCTTCATTATTTTCTGCTTGAATGTTTATTTCTTCCTTCTGCTCCAAACCATAGATTGAGGGCTGGTTTCCTTCCCTTCACTGTTGGTTCCCTGCACATTTTCCTTTATTTCACTTTTCATACCCCTGACTTTTTCTTCTATTTTGTGACCATATTCAACTATTTCTGTGAGCATCCTGATAACCAGGTTTTTGAACTCTGCATCTGATAGGTTGGCTATCTCTTCATCACTGTTGTATTTTTTCTGAAGCTTTGATCTGTTTTCATTTGGGCCATAACTTTTTTTGTCTCAGCACATCTTTTATGTAGTAAGGGGTGGAGCCTTAGGTATTCGCCAGGGTGGGGCAACCCCCCCTAGCTGTATTGTGGCACTGTATGTGAGGAAGGGGTCAGAGAAGAAACAATGCACTGTGTTCAACTCTCTGCCAGCTTTCAGTCACTTCCCCCACTACCCACAAGCAAATCTGCCCCTTCTGGTGCTGATTCCCAGGTGGGTGGGTTTGTGTACATTCTAGGATCCTGTGGGTCTCTCCAAAGAATTCTCCTGTGAGGCTGGGAGTTTCTCCTGTGGCCTCAATCCCCACAGGTTTTTACAGTCAGAGGTTTCGAGGCTTTACTTCCCCATGCTGGAACCCTGGGTTGCTTGGTATGTCTCGTTCCCCAGTTGTTTCTCCTGGTTTATCTGCACACAAATGTGGGACCACCTGGTCTTCCAGCTACCACCTTGCCACTAGTCTTCCCCACCCTCACTGTTAGTCTCTGCCTCTCCTACTGGTGTGGATGAAGGTTTCTTCTTTAAGTCCTTGGTTGTTGGACTTCCATACAGTTTGATTTTCTGGTAGTTCTGATTGTTTTTTGTTTTTAAATTTGTTGTTGTCCTTCTTTTGGTTATGCAGGAGGGCAAAGTGCATCTACCTATGTCTCCATCTTGGCCAGAAGCCAAAAATGATCAGTTTTAAAGGTCTATAATTCAGTCTTACTATACAGAAGTTAGTATCAGCAAAGTGACAAACTCATGCAGCAATTGCCTTCCTTTCTACCTCCTAAGGCTAATGTTGCCCCCACCTTTTAAAAATAATTTTATTGGGGTGACATTGGTTCATAAGATTATGTAGGTTTTAAGTGCACAAGTCTATGGTACATCATCTGTATACTGCACTGTGTGCCCACCACCCAAACTGAAATCTTCTTCCCTCATACGTTTGACCCCTCGTACCCTTTGCTACCTCCCACCCCCTTTCCCTCTGGTAACCATCATACTGTTTTGACTGTGTCTACATTTTCGTTTGTTGTTTTTCTTGCTTTGTTCACTTGTTACTTTAGGTTTTATATGCCACACATGAGTGAAATCATATGGTTAACTTTTTCTGTATGCCTTACTTCACTTAGCATGATATTCTTAAGATCCACCCTAGTTGTTTTAAATAGCAGCTTTCTCAAAGTCAGCTTGCTATTGGTTTTTTTTCTGCCAACTCAAAAAAAGCAATCTCATTAAAACTTTAATTAAAAAAGAGAAGTATGGCCCTGGCTGGCGTAGCTCAGTGGATTGAGCACGGGCCTGCGAACCAGAGGATCGCGGTTCGATTCCCAGTCAGGGCACATGCCTGGGTTGAAGGCAGGTTCCTTGCAGGCTAACTACCAGCAGGGGACGCACAAAAGGCAACCATACATTGATGTTTCTCTCCCTCTCTCCTTCCCCTCTAAAGATAAATAAATAAAATCTAAAAAAAAAAAAAAAAAGAGAAGTATGAATCAAGAAT
The DNA here is from genome assembly GCF_014824575.4 of Sturnira hondurensis. Classification (NCBI taxonomy): domain Eukaryota; kingdom Metazoa; phylum Chordata; class Mammalia; order Chiroptera; family Phyllostomidae; genus Sturnira; species Sturnira hondurensis. The sequence continues at coordinate 942,992 of NW_028082350.1, forward strand.
AGCCGCTTGGATATTCTTGATTTACAGCACATATTATTCAGGCAAACAAGAGTCCCGCAAATGTGCTTAGAGAAAAATATTTGGAAAAGGACAATACTCTGTCTTCTCTGGGAGATGAACGCACTCTGACTGACGCAGAAGGGATGAGAAGTGGCAACTTTCGCAGTCATTATCTGTGTATCCTTCCCACTACCCAGCTGAGTTCCTGCTGCTCCCGGACTGCTCCTCCTCTGTAGTTCTACACTCTGGAGCTACAATACTACTTCATCTCTTGGCTCTTTGAAACAGAACTATTACTTAAAACCACAACTGGGGTGGAAGAGGAATACATTCTGCTTAAGTTGGAACTTAGTGTTTTAACTTAGTCCAACGGCCAGACTGACCTAGTTCAGACTCCACTTCTTACCTAGTTCAGTTATTTCTGTACCATGTTTTTATTTCTGATAGATTTTCAAATATAGGGGTGGGAAAAAGTAGGTTAATAATAAGATAATAATTAATAAATAATAATATGAGAATAAACTCTGTAGTTTCACATACTCACAACTATAAAACTACTTTTACCCACCCCTGTATAGTCAAGCATTCTTTTACTAACTTCCACATATTTTCCCACAGTTGTCATGATAATTAAGGCTTGATTCAGGTCAATAAAATACTGAAAATCACGGTGGGAAGGACTGTTCACACCTAAGTAAACACCTATAATAATTTTGACAATAAAATACTACAAAGTGAAATTTAGAAACTTTTTAAATGCTTATGAAATTTAGCATTTAAATTTATAGAAATTTAAATGCTAAGTGAAATGCTTTTCCCCTCTCAGAATCTTCTACAAGGCATCATCAGGTCATTAAGAATTCCACTAACGAGAAGAAATGACAGTTCTCCCTGCCAAATGTATTACCTGCACTGGAATTGCCCTCATTGTTTCGGCAAGAAAGCTCTTGCCTGAAGTGTAATCACACTGCTGTCACCGGGAATGATTGACTTTAGGTGGAACAGCAATTTGCTATCTAATCTTCATTGTAATTCTAACCCTGTCACTAGAGATGCTTGTTCTGATTAATGAAGTGGGTAACTCATCAAAATTCCTCAGCTATTTCCCTTTTGTCAGAAAGCCTAGTGATAATTGCTAGAAAATTCTCCGCCATGGAAAAATAAACAATGAATTGTAAAGAGGACACGAATGTCAACAAGTTCACAATTTATCTCTGTCGATGGAAATAACTGGTGCAACTAGTGGGTCTGGGGGAGCTGGCCATGGGGTGAGTGGTAGGAATCAGGCTACACTCTCCCCAGGGCCCTCGCTGACTCCTTGCTGCTCCCAGGCCAAAAGGAACAGGCATTGGATTGCTACATAAGGAAGCAACCCCCAACTCCTTTTTTCCTTTTGGGAACAACTATAGCTGGGCAAAAGACCCCACATGCCACATGAAGTGTGTGGGAGTTGGAGAGGGGAAGACCTACGTATTGGCAGAATAAATACCCTGGGAAGGAGCAGCACTGAAAAGTGCTACCTTGTGAACCACCCTACTCCTGATTTTTATAATTTTCAAAAGAAAACAGAGGAAATCATTGTGTCCCCTAACCTCAGCCACATGTGTTTCTATAACTAATCACATTAGGGAAAATGCATTCAACTCTCAGCACGCAGTGCTAAGACTTGATGCTATTGAGTTCCGTGGAAAAGCCTAGAGGCCTAAACTTTGACAACCACTGCTGGGTTCCATCTGTGCATAAATGGAACCTGTGGGATCAAAAAAAGGCTTTATGTTTGAAAAACAAAACACCAGTGCAACGGTTTGGTAACTTGGTCCTCACTGTCCCTTCTGCTAGAATAGGAAACCCGGGTTACTTGTAGGATGAGGGTAAGAAAGAATATAATAACAAAACAAACAACCTCCTTACCAATCCTAAAATTTTACTTGATAAATTTCTAGAGTTGGCTATATTAGGTAACATGTAATAATGCTGTAAATACTCAATTGTACACCACACATGGCTCTTGGCAATAAACTTAAGAGGGGAGTTAAACGAACCTCAATATTCTCTACCTATGTGCCCGACATTTCTCTTACCTGCAATTTTATTTGCAAAGTGGTGTTTCCTTCATTTCTTTCCCCAAACAGACAATACTGCTGAGAGCATGGTTGCTGTGTTTCAGTTCAGAAATGAAACACAGCAGTTTGTTTCAGTAGTCTGTAGGCAATCCTGGTAAAACTAAGATCTTTGGGAAGGAATCATGGTATATAAATGAGGTTATAACCTTAACCACAGTTTTCATCATCTTGTAATAGAAAAATCCAGGCTTGTTTTCCATATATACCCATGATCCCTTGGTTTAGTTTGAGGTGGCCTTTTGGAAGGCACAGTGTCACAAACATAACAGTAACAATGACTCCTTTGGGTCATTACTATCTTACTCTCTAACAGGAAAAAAACAACAAAATAAGCAATTTTGGTTCCCCTATAGGTTAAAGATTTAGGTAGTGGCAACACATCTTTCACTGTTCCAACTTTCACAAGCAGGAAAGATCACAGACTTTCATTAAGAAAACATGAAATGTATTTCAGAATAGGGTGCAAAATTACGAAGGCTGTTTTCCAAATGGTATAAGAATTTCATAGTTAATCCCTTGTTTTTGCTAAACAAAAATGACATGTGGATTGCTGAATTTTCCCAAGAGATTTCACTGCAAGATCATAGAAAAAATAAGATAGGCTAGAAGTAGAAAATTTCTATAAAAATAATTTTTTTAATAAAACAAAGAGACGTAGAAACAAAATGTGCAGGAAAGATGCATGAATAGTGCTGCATCTGAACTTTAATGAGAGCCTGTTCTGCTTCTCTCAGAAAGTCTTCTATTAAATAATGTGGTCCTAATGTGATGCTAGAGACTGTTTGGAGGAGCAAATACAATCCAGAGTCAAAGCACAAAAAAGTATAGAAATTAAAGGAGCCCAAAGTCAAGCAACTCCTGGAAACATTCAGTCTTCCTGCAAATGCTCCACAGACCCAGCCGCTGGGCTTGTGCCAGTGCACATTCTGAGGGTGCTGACAAGAGCTTCCTGTTGTTTAGTCACTCACAGTGAAGTCAGCTAGGCATTTCCCCCCTTTTCTCCTGCGGTCATATTTAAGCTGCTGAGTGTCCAAGTTTCACTACCCAAGGGCAGCCTCAGGCTCCTCTAGAACCAGGCTAGGAATGTGGACTGGGACCAAGAGGATCCCAGAGGGCCTGCTACTCTGGTGACATTTACCAGAGGACCACGTGGTCTCCAGCCAAGTCAATGTAAAAGCCTGAGAAGTATGGCAGGTAGATTTGTCCTGTGTCTCAGCTACACCTGTACACACTGGGGAAATCTAAGTAGGAGGCACTGACAATAATCCCACTGAAGGGGAAAGAAGAAAAGAACTAACCTAAGTAACTCTGAAAAACAATGTTTTGGCTAATATGGCTAAAAATGAAAATAATTCTACAAATATTATACCCTCGTTAATAAATTTGTTTCCATAGCTATATGGATTAGGAATTCTGAACTATAATATACTAAATAAACAAATAAGTAAATATATTTCAGATAATAAGCTCAGGTTTCTCACTGTCCAAGAAAGAAGTTATAGACAAGCAAGAAGGGAAAGCTATGCTGAAACCTGTGGTACTAGGGTAGGGTAGAAGTTATCATTATAAACTCATGATTAAAATACATACAGATACAGAAATAAGATGCAAATAAGGAAGGAGGAGGGATGGCATGACCCCGTGTTGCTGCACTGGAATTGGATGTGTTGGTGTGAACTGATGGGTTTTAATATACACACTGATAGACACAGAAATAATATAACGTGTATGGGTTAGTACACATATATAAATATATATATATATATATATATATATATATATATTACATTTCCAAGTCCTGTCTGCTCAGAGGGCCCAGAAACAGTGACATTCCAGGAGCAGTGAACACACCTAGTTCCAAGGTCTTGGTTTCTAAATATTATTCTCCAATAAAAGGAACCAGGCTTCCATGTAAAAGTAGTTGATTCCAGGGTTAGGGCAGGGAATATATATGAGCCTGAAACATCTTGTGGTGAAAGAAAGAAAGGGAGTGCCCAAAAAAGGGCAAAAGAGTCAACCTAAAATATTTTCTAATGGCATAAGTTAGAACAATTTGAGTAACAAAGTAAAAACAACCATAATATTAGATTATAACCCACAGAATACAATAAATACCCACGAGCCTATACTGATACAAATAAATAATTGAATAAATGAATAAATAAACAGATGGGGGAATAGGACAGTTTTTCTTTCTCAAAGAATTTCAATTAATAACTGGAGAATAAATAAGTATAAAATTATCATTAGACAAACACCTCACTATAGAACTGTAACAGGTAAGCTCCACCGATGGATACTAAAATTAACAGGTTAAAGTTAAAGGATAAGCAGGATGGTTGCATAATTTCACAATATTCCCTCTAAGGCATTTATGAGTTACAAAGGGGAAATGGTAATTTTAGAGTGGGGAAACTCATCAGACAAGGTTAACATCAACAGTAATCAGACCTATTAATGCTATTTACCCCTGATAAGATACACTGAGAAGGGCCTCGCTTTCTGTAGTATTCTTACAGAAGATCATAATCTCAATCTAAACAAAAGAAAACATCAGAAAACCAAAACTAAAAGATATTCTACAGAATACCTGACTAGTACTCTTCAAAAATGCCCAGATTATAAAAGACGAGGAAAGATAGGCACCGGGAGGGGACTAGGGAGACATTACAACTAAAGGCAACGTGAAATAATGGACTGAGTCCTGGAGTGGAAAAAGGACCTTAGTGGAAAAACCAATAACATTCTACTAAAAGCTACAGTTTAGGCAATGATATTTAATAATATTATATCAGTGTTAATTTCCCAGTTTTGATAATTATACTATGTTTATGTAAGACATTAACATTGGGGAAAGCTGGGTGAAGGGTATTCAGGAACTCTGTGTACTATTTTAGCAACTCTGTGTACTATTCAGGAACTCTGTGTACGACTCTGTAGATCTAAAACTGTTTCAAAATAAAAACTTAAAAACAATAGAGTATAGCTTCAAATCAAACAGAATCTGTGGCAAAAGGGAAGTAATTAATTCACAATCTCTCATTTTAAAATACACTGGCTGGTCCTGTTAAAGTCGAGTAATCTGTTCTAGTAGAGCACTCAATTTGTAAAACTCTTATGTGTCTTAAATTCATACCTAACACTTCTATCTAAAACATACATTATTTCTTCTTGTACAGGACTTCAATGAAATTTAAAAGTGAATCTTATCGGGAACACAAGTCTTACTCGTCTCTCACTGGTTGGCACTTTTTCCTTATGCCCTCTCAAGAGGGCCCCCTGAGTACTGATTCCCCTTCCTACTTATTGTCAGAAACCTGAATGGTTACTGCATTAGGACGATCTAACTTCAGGAAGAACACAGCATCAAAGACTATTTGCTCATCTTTCTCAAAATGTTAATCCCAGTTCTTAACATTTCCTCCCACCACACTTTCCTCTTTATTCCTAAAACCAAAATCTGACCAAATTCTTGTTATTTTATATCTGAATAATTATGACCTCTTGACCATCAGTCCAAAATGCCACCACCAAACACAACCAGCTTTCTGAAAAGATTACTCAGGTGGGCTTAGGGTTACTTTGCCCCATCACTGATGGAGCCTTTTGTCATTCTACAAGGATGCTTGTAGATGATGTGACAGAATGATGAATAAAAAACAGTACAAGTCCCACCTGGTGATTTTCCTTGTAAGTTTGAATTAATAGCTCTTTCAGTTTCTTCTTTCTTTCTTTTGCCAATTTTTCTTCCTCCTGAAGAATATGAACATGTTGAAACATGTCTTTTTCTGGATGTTTTGGAGAACTTTCTTCTTGCTTTTTCTTTTCTCTATTTATAACAATTTAAAAATACATACATAAACAATAGACTTAACAATGAGTAATTACAGACCATTGTGGAATGAATACTCAATTTTCCATCAGAAGACACAGATTTAGATCTGGCTTTAAAATCTAAACCTACATGATAGGGGGCCCTGGCTGGTGTGGCTCAGTGCATTGAGTGCCGGCCTAAGAACCAAAGGGTCACTAGCTTGATTATCAGTTGGAGCACATACCCGGGTTGAGGGCCAGGTGTCCAGTAGGGGGCGCTCGAGAGGCAACCACACATTGATGTTTCTCTTTCTCCCTCCCTTCCCCTCTCTAAAAATAAATAAATAAAATCTTTAAAACAAAAACAAAAAACTACATGGTATGGTGATGTTTTTGAGCCTTAATTTATTCCTTTTTAAAAAATAAAGTATGGATTAAATGAAAGGAAATTGTTGTAATGTGTTCTGAAAAGTAGAGAAGTATTATTGGCTCATGGTAAAAAACGGGAGGGAGATAAAAGCTATCTATATTTCCACACAGACTCAAACACTGATAACATGCCAGTGCTGTTTCACTATAGAGTCACTGTTTATTCATTCCTCCACGGTTTATTAATGCCTGTTATCATAAGTAATATTACTTTAATTATCTTTGTGCACAAATCTTCGTCTGGATTTCTGATCATTTTCTTAGGGCAGTTCCCCTAGAACTGGAAATTCCCAGCTCAAGTGATACTAACATTTTTATGGCTCTTGTTTTTATTGCCAAATTGCTTTCTGCAGCATTTAAATCAGTTCATCTGCCAGAAGAATAGCACAGTATCGGCCTCACTGTAACCATGGATAAGATTTTAACTTTTAAAAGTAATGACTGGTGAGTGATCATTTGCTGAGTGCCCACTGGAGCAGAGCTCCCTGCTACCAACAAATGTTACTAGCTTCACAGTTTATTTCAGGTCAGCCTAGATTTCTCAGGGCTTAAGAGCAATGGAAAAAGCATGGTTGACCTTAGCAAGAACTCACTAAAACACTGGTGATGGCTTTCTAAGATGAATGGTGTCCAGAGGAGGCTGAGCCCAGCACTTGAAAGTGAAGGGCAAGCCCCCTGCAGAGCTGTTTTAAAGTGGGTAGAATGAGAGCAATCAAGAACACAGAGGGCAAAGCTGTGTGGGCTGATGGGCGTGGAAGCGGCTATCTAATAGGTCTTTGTGGCCTCTCTGTTTGAGTATTCAGTCACTTCAGGCACACTGTTCCCAGGCCTTTGCAGTTCAAGCATCAATGCTGTGTCTCTGAATAAATACATGTTATTTCCTTTGTGAAGCTCATTTCCTTCATGAGGACACATAATAGTACTACATCCTGTGAGAACTACTTTGATTTTCCTCTTATGTCAGATACTCCTTTTCTTTATCAGTGGCAGCCTGGCCATGGAGACTCTCCCTGTGACTGTCACAAGACACTACATGGACGCCATTCAAAATAGAATGAGGCACAATTAGTGACCGTGCATAAGGCAACACGTTAAACCTTCGAAATGTTCAGGTAACCTAAGAGATGCAAACCAACCAATATAATACCTATTATAAGTGCAAAATACATTGAAAATGAGGATACTCCTTAATGTTAAGAAAACTGGTAAACCAACCCACAACCAGAATAGTAATAGTCCAATCCATTTGGAAAGCAACTTGGCAATATTTCAAGAGTCATAAAAAGGCCTATACCATTTAACTCAGTAATTACAATCCTAAGAATATAATTCAAAGGAATAAAAAAGTTCTTTGCTTAAGGATGCTCAGTGCACTATCGGTGGAAAAGTCTGAAATAGCTGTAATGACTACCAGTATAAGGAGAGGAGATTATTACATAAATTATGGTATAGAACTCAATGGAGTAACATACAGACCTCAGGACTCCAGTTAATGTGATAATTACAACAACCAGATAACAAATTAAATGTACTTTATAGTTGCAATTAAGTATGTAAAGGGACAAAGACCAGGAAGACATATGGAAAAGTGAAAAGAGTTAATTTGTTAAGATGGTGGAATAATGGGTGATTTCTCTGTTGTGTTTTCTAATTTTAATGTTTGTTCACTTAAAAAAACTTTAAAGTACTTCCAAAATGACTGCTTGAACAAAAACAAACGCTACACTGCTCATCACAGCTGACTTACATTTTCCAAGCTTCTTCCACAGTGCGCCTCCTCTCAATTATCTCTCTCCGCAGCTTTACCATCTCCCTCTGAATCTCCTCCTCCTCTTTCTTGGCCTCCAGAGCCTTCCTTTTCTTCTCTTCCTGTACCAGATACTGAGCCTCTACGAAGGCTGATTTTTTCAGGGTCTTTTCAATTCTCTGGCGCTCCAATTCTTTCTCCCGTCTTACGCGATTTTCTTTTACCTTAAGGAGAATACAAAGGTAAAATGCAGCTTTTCAAGTAGAAAAGAGATTTGCAAAATCATAGAACACATTTTGAAGTTTAGAATATACCCATTCTGCTCCAGAACTCCACTGTTTATCAGAAGAATGGAGGGAATTCATTTGTTTACTGGGTAAGGGCCAATACAAAATTTTAAGTGAAGTTAGGTAAAATGACTCTCCAACAGTTAGGGAATTATTTGCACCATGGAAAAGTTGAAAATCTAATGGGTCAGCTGCCAAGGTCTGGATTCTTATTTAGTAATGATTTCCCACCCATAAGATTTTTCAAAATATACATTATACTATTTATTTATGCCATGTCTGCATACTAATTATAATCTTTTTAAAAATAATATTTTGGGGAGGCTACATTGTGAAGGATAGAGAACAGTGATTTACAGATGGTCCCCAACATATGATTGCTTGACTTACAATTTTTTGACTTTACAATGGTACAAAGGCAATATGTCTTCAGTAGACACCATACTTTAAATTCTGAATTTTGATCTTTCCCCGGGCTAGTGGCATGTGGTATAACACTTTCTTGTAATACTGGGCAGCAGCAGTGAGATTAATTTGCCCACCTGGAAGCTAATGTAAATGTCCTGAGCACGTTTAAGGTAGTCTGGGCAGAAAGTGTGTTACCGTATTTTGCTGTGTATAATGTGCACTTTTTTACCAAAATTTTGAGGGAAAAATAAGGATGCGCATTATACATGGGTAGTACTAATTCTGTACCTATATAAATGTTTTTACTTCTTTTATTTATGCTTATGCATTAAAAGTGTAACACTAGAGAGCAGTAACAATATCTGTATGCAAAAGAATGCCTTGGAATATGTTAATCAGTTTTGTTTCTAAATATAAATAAATAAATAATTTAATCAAAAATTAAAATGAAAGCTTTTTTTCTTGAAAGTTTGGGCCAAAAACGTGGGTGTGCACTAGACACAGGAGTGCATTATACACAGCAAAAAACAGTAAATGAGGTTTTGACTCACAATATTTTCAACTTACAGTGGATATATTGAGGTGTGACCCCATTACAAGTCAAGGAGCATCTGTATTGTCTTAAGAAACATCACAATCCTGCATTCATTTCTATCACTATTTAAATATATTAACGATTCTGGGTCAAATTTGAAAATCAAAACCATGAACTTCACAGATATCTCTGAATAAGCACAGTGATTTTTTAAAAATCTACTAATTTGCAGGAGTGTCCAACCTGCAGCCTGGAGGCTGCATGCAGCCCAGGATGGCTGTGACTGCGGCCCAACACAAAATTCTAAATTAACTCAGAACGTAAGGATATTTGTTTTTGGTCACGTGTTACAGTGTATTTAACGTGTGGCCCAAGACAACTCTTCTTTTCCCAGGGTGGTGCAGAGGTGCCAAAAGATTGGATATCCCTGCTAGAGGCTGGACTAGCTATAAATTAAGGATTGGTCCTTCCCCTCCTGCTTCACTGGACTTTACTCCTATCTTACCCTCCAGATATATGACTTCTAGGTAATGGCTATCTCTTATGAAACGTCTTTCCTCCTCCTCGTTACAAATCCAAACCAGGATGTACTTCTATGTCGTTTTCCTAACATGCCCAGTCCTGATTAGGCACACCTTATCATTTAAAGCAATCGGAAGTTCAGTGTTATGAAAGACAGCACTCATGTCTAGACATGAGTTCTGGTTTAGTCTCGGCTATGGACATATGGCAAAGATAGAGTCCTTCTGATTCCGTGGAGCTTCTCTACAAAGTGTGGAGATGCATCTTTTTCCTATAACCTACTATTCCCTCCAGAGAAAAGAAAGTTTCCATATGACTTTCTAATTCAAAACAGCTGAACTAGATTTAATTCAGATTTGTCCTCCCTTTCAAATTATAATCACAAAACGAGTGAATTTTTTTCAGTTGTCTAGAAAAGAATTATCACTATAACACTCACCAGAATATTCATGATATTAACATACCGATGTCTCAATTCAAAACCAAATTCAGGCAAAACCCAATCTACATACTTATAATAGGAAGTACCATATCCAACTAATCAAGTTCAGCTCACAGCTCTATTGGTCAAATTCAATTATTTCTTTTTTGGACGTTTCTTAAATAGTTTCCTATCCTCAGTCTATGAGCACTACTTTTCTTCTGAAGTTCTTTTATTTTATTCTTTCTAACTGAATCACAGATGGCACCCTTTTTCATAATAAATCCTCAGTCTTTATTTAAGCTTATTAAATGTGTTATACAAAGATTGCTTCCTGTTATCCATTTTAATTTTGTTTTTCCCTCCCACCTGCTTATGTCTTATCTCCATGGTAAGACGAGGATCCTTCTGCTGCTTCTTGTCTTGCTTTCCATTCATTCCAAGATCTTCCAACATCCCAGAATCCACCACATCTTTATGGAGCAGATGGTCTATAAATTTTTGAACAGTGGTACTTTCCTCTTCTTCCTCCAAATAGCCGCAGAAATCTGGAGGAAACAGAAAAATGACAAAAAAATTTTATTTAAAAATGTTAATATAATTTCCACATTTATGTAAACAATCCTGGTACAATAAAAATACAATACTGTTAGTGTTCAATACATGGTAACTGCTAATGCCAGTTGGATGAGTATAGTCCTCAGCAATTAACTGCAATTAAGAGAGAAAAAACCTTTACTCATGAAGAATTGCCCTCATCCATGTCACTAAAGAATTCCTGACAAATTTATTTAATCTAAACATCCTTGAGGACTCTGTTAGTTTTTGTGTTTTTAATCCTCACCTGAGGACATACTTTTATTGTTTTCAGAGGTGGGGGTGAAGAAAGAGAAACATCAATCAGTTTCCTTTCTATATATGCGCCTATGGGGCATCAAACCCGAGAACTTCTGGTCTATGGGACAAAGCTCCAACCAACTGAGCTACGCTGGCCAGGGCTCTATTTTTTTTTTTAAATGACAATTGCAGTTGTAATTAACAAATAAAGTAAATATTTAAAAGTTTACAATAAGTTTTGACATATACATATACCAATAAACCATTACTATAATCACGATAATGAACATGTCTGTCAGCCTTAAAAACGCCCTTGTGCTTATTTATAACTCTTCTCCCGCTCTTCCACAAACTCTCCGCCCTATCCCACGCAAACACAGACCTGCTTTCTGTCACTACAGATGTTACATTTTCTAGAGTTTTGTACTTTTTTGCTGGGGGGGAGGTCAGGCTTCTTTTACTCAGGGTAATTATTTTGAGATTCATCCATGCTGTATCAATAGTTTATCTCTTTTTACTGCTGAGTAGTATTCCATTGTAAATGTATACCACAGTTTATTCAATCACTCATCTGTGGAAATAACATTTGGGTTATTTCCAGATTTGGGCTATTGCAAATAAAGTTGTTAAGAACATTTATGTACAAGTTCTTGTATAAACATGTGCTTTCTCTTCCCTTGGGAAGAGAAACTTTTTAAGAAACTGCCAAACTGTTTTCCAAAGTGGCTATATGACTTTATATTCTCACTAGCAGTATAGGAATGTGCCAGTTCGCCCACATCCTTACAAATATTTAGCAAGGTCTTTTAATTTAAACCATTTTAATAGGTATGTAAGTGGTACTTTTAACTTGTGTTATCCTAACAATTCACAATATTGAACATCTTCCTTGTTGATGTTCTGTTTGGTATACTATGTAGTTACATACATTATTAAAAATAGGATATTGCCCTGACTGGTGTGGCTCAGTGGGTTGGGCGTCATCCTGTAAACCAAAAGGTTGCTAGTTTGATTCCTGGTCAGGGCACATGCCTGGGTCATGGACCAGGTTCTCGGCTGGGGTCATGCAAGAGGCAATCAATTGATGTTTCTCTCTCCCTTTTTTTCCTTCCTCCCTTCTACTCTCTCTAAAAATAAATAAATAAAATCTTAAAAATAAAGTAAAATAAAATGGGGTATTGAAGTTTCTAACGGTTATTGTTGAACTACCTATTTCTCCTTTCAATTTTGTCAGTTTCTGCTTCACATATTTTGGGACTCTTTTGTTATATACACATATGTTTATGCTTATGCTTTCTTGATGGATTGACCCTTTGATCATTATAAAATGCCCTTTGTCTCCAGTACCATTTTTTTTTCAATCTTAGTCTATTTTTTTCTTGTATTAGCAAGCTGCTCTTGCTCTTTCTGGTCACTGTTTGCATACTATATCTTTTTCCATCTTTTTACTTTCAACCTTTTTATATCTTTGAAACTAAATTGTGTCTCCTGTAATAGCATATAGGTAGGTCATGTTTTTCGATTCAATCTGCCAATCCGTCTTTTGATTAGAGTGTTTAATTCATTTATAGTTAATGTAATTCCCGGTAAGGCAGGAAATACATTTATCATCTTGGTATTTGTTTTCTATACGTCTTATGTAAATGCCCCTTGTGAAGTTAAAGAATTTACCTTCTATTACTAGTTTGTTAAGAGTTTTTAATCAGGACAAAGGACTTTTCCTATGTCTACTGGAATAATCACATGTTAATTAATATTTTTGGTAAGCATCCTTTTTATGGCTACATAATAATTTTGTTTAATGTTTTACTAAAAACAGAAATTAAATTAGACTAAACCCCCCAAACACAACTCTGTAAGCATAAGATGAGTGAGGCCTGGATGACACTAGGCAGTGACAGCCACCCTGAGCCACAACCAGCTCCACTGGCACCACACGAAAGGAAGCGATAGTTCCACTACATTTCATCTGTGTTTCGGAATGACTATGAAGTATGAAAATGCCTCACTTTAGTAATGACATTAACGAACTAGAAAATATTCCAAAGGTGGCAACCAGGGGAAGATCTAGACACAATTAGGTAATAAAGAACTGTTGAGAGAACTGGGGTTAATTTAATGTAGGAGCAGTGAAGTATATGAGAGATCAGATACTATTACAGCTTCCACAAAAACATAAAGGCTGTTCTTGAGAGAGGGAATACATTATTATGTTCTGTGGCATTATAGGGTAAAAGTTACTGAGGACAACTTCCGGCCAAGATGGAGGCGTAGGTAGACACAGTGTCTACCTCCTCACACAACCTCACACAACCAGAAGGACAACAACAAATTTAAAAACAAAAAATAATCAGAAGTGCCAGAAAGTCGAAGAGTATGGAAGTCTGACAACCAAGTGTAACGGGCTGCAGCCAAGGCAGGGGGCCCAAATAGGGATGTGTAATGGGGTCCAGAACTCAGGGTGTCAAGAAATATTAGAGAAAAGTGTATATATGATGTCCTTACTCCCACCAATCTGAGCTGGAGGATGGGACACACGGAATAGGGCCATTGAGAGCTGTTTTGTACAGCAACAGCTTTGCAGCTAACCTATGGCATGGTCATTTAACATGTCTAAAGCCTTTAACTGTTTTCACAGATATTTTAAATAGCTGCGGCCATGCTCTGAGCCAGGGGGATGGGAATGACTTCAACCCAGGATGTGACTGGGAAGCAACTCCCCCTGTTTACAGCACCTACGTAAGAGCTTGGAGAAGACTGGCTCCACGCCATGGGGCCACACCTGCCCAGACTCACTATGGCAGCCCAGTAAAGCTGGAAGAATACGGGAATGCTGGCAGGTGTAACTGGTTGTGGGAGGAGTCGGAAATGGGGCTGCAGAGGAAGTTTGGCGAGGTGTAGTAGCCAGGACAGGAATCACCATATGGCTTAAAAAACAGGAGAGACTGCCTGGAAGAAAGGGAGTGAAAGGACTCTTGCTGGTGAGCCATAAGAAGGTGCCACATGGCTTTGGATTAACTGGACATTGTGGCAGTGACACAGCTGATGGTGTTGGGAGCCTGAATCATGGACTTCTGCTTCTTTTCCTGAGACACAGTACCCCAGACTGGGCAGAGGGAGAAGGAAAGACTGCGTGTGTGTTTGTGGGTATTCTAAAGAACTTTAGTATTTTAATGAAGACACTAAGTCATTACTCTAAGTCTGTATAACCTTTAAATAAATAATTTCTTTCCTTTTCACCAATCTCTGGCATTGAGAGACATCTTTCATCTGGTGGCAGGCAAAGTGAACCTAGTACGGGGGGAACCCCTGGAGAAAAAGGTGGGGTCCTTTTGGTAATACTATATTGTTCATTCCCCCCAGGGTCTGTTCTGTAACACAAGGAATTAAAGAAGAAACATTCACCCAGGCTGGTAGGAGGGGAGGAAATGGGCAGCCAGGGCAGAGAGGACTCATGGCAAGGCTGTGGCTGGAGGACCAGGGTGGGCAAGGGTGGCGAGGTGGCAGCTGGCAGATGGGGTGGTCCACATTTGTGTGTAGGTAAACTGGGAGAAACAACTGGGAAGCAAGACAGCCCACACAACCCAGAGTTCCAGCAAAGGGAAATAGAGCCTCAAAATCTCTGACTGAAAAAAGCTGTGGGGGTTGAGGCCACAGAAGAAACTCCCAGCCTCACAGGAGAGTTCATTGGAGAGACCCGCAGGGTCCTAATGCACACAAACCCACCCACCCAGGAATCAGCACCAAAAGGGCCCCATTTGCTTGTGGGTAACAGTGGAAGTGACCAAAAGCCAGCCAAGAGCTGAACAAGTGGCACTATTCCCTCTCAGACCCCTGCCCCATATACACCATGCAGAAATGTGGGTTGCCCCGCCCTGGTGAACACCTAAGGCTCCACCCCTGACTACGTTAACAGGCACACTAAGACAAAAAAATTAATGGCCCAAATGAAAGAACAGGTCAAAACTCCAGAAAAAACACAACTAAGTGACGAAGAGATAGCCAACCTATCAGATGCAGAGTTCAAAACACTGGTAATCAGGATGCTCACAGAATTGGTTGAATATGGTCACAAATTAGATGAAAAAAAAGAAGGCTATGCTAAATGAAATAAAGGAAAATGTACTGGGAACCAATAGTGATGGGAAGGGAACCAGGATTCAAACAAATGGTTTGGACCAGAAGGAAGAAATAAACATTCAACCAGAACAGAATGAGAAACAAGAATTCAAAAAAATGTGGAGAGGCTTAGGAACCTGCAGGATATCTTTAAACATCCCAACATACAAATTGGGGGTGCCAGAAGGAGAAGAGGAAAAGCAACAAGTGGAAAAGTTATTTGAACAAATAATAAAGGAGAACTCCCCCAGTCTTGCAAAGGAAATAGACTTCTATGAAGTCCAAGAAGCTCAGTGAGTCCCAAAAATGTTGGTCCCAAGGAAGCACACATCAAGGCACATCATAATTATCCAAGATTAAAGAAGAGAGAATCTTAAAAGCAGGAAGAGAAAAGGACACAGTTACCTAAAAAGGAGTTCCCATAAGAGTGTCAGCTGATTTCTCAAAAGAAACCTTGCAGGAAAGAAGGGTCTGGAAAGAAGTGTTCAAAGTCAGGAAAGGCAAGAACCTACATCCAAGATGATGCTATCCAGTAAAGCTTTCATTTAGAATGGAAGGGCAGATATAATGCTTCCCAGATAAGGTCAAGTTCAAGGAGTACATCATTACCAACCCCCTATTATATGAAATGTTAAAGGGACTTATCTAAGAAAAAGATGATGATCAAAAATACCAACAGTAAAATAAAATTAGCATTTAAAAATCAAAAACAAAATACCAGCAGTAAAATGACAATGAACTCAAACTATCAACAACTGAACCTAAAAACAAAGACAAAACCAAAAATGAACTAATCCAACAACTAGAACAGGAACAGATTCACAGAAATAGAGATCACATGGAGGGTTATCAGCGGGGAGGGGAAGGAGAGAGAATGGGGGGGAAGGTACAGGGAATACGAAGCATAAATGGTAGATACAAAACAAACGGGGGGAGATTAAGAACAGCATGGGAAATGGAGAGGCCAAAGAGCTTAAATGTAAGACCCATGGACAAGAACTAAGGAGGGGAGGATGACAGGAGGGGTACAGGACAGAGAATAAAGGGGAGAAAAAAATGAGACAACTATAATAGCATAATCAATAAAATATATCTTAAAAAATAAAATAAAAAAGTTCCTCAGGCTAAAATTCTGACTCTCCTAAGAAGAAACGCAATGACAAGCAGAGCCTCCCAGCAGCAGGAGGGGCCCCTCGGAAGCACAGGCTCTCTGTCCCGGGAGGGGTTCAGGCAGAGACTGTGTCGTCCCCATGAGCTGTGCTGTGGAAGGATCTCTGTGCAGGGGTGAAGGGAACAGATCGGACTAGGTGATCTTGAAGGACTCCTCTAACTTTAAGAGCTCATGACTTTGCGAGTCCTGAGCTGCTGATCTTGAAGAGTCCTAACAAAGGGAACGCTGCCAGGTGAGTTGACCAAGGGTGTCCCAGTAATGCACAAGGACTGCCACCACTGTCACCTGCCTACCATTATGCTCAGGGGAAACAATCTCAAGGCTCTGGCTACATTTGAGGAATCATCACAAGTTAGCTATTTAACTTGTCTGACACTAGCTCTGTGTACAAGGAGTAATTTTTTATAAAGACATATAAATATAAATAAAGTAAATATAAAGTGATGTATGAGTGTTCAAATGCAGTGTCCAAAGTAAGTAGTCATCTAACAACATATAGGCAGAAGCACTCCTAAACAGCATTATTTACTATTATAATCATAAGAATTATCAATCATAGAATATTTTAAAGAACATCATGAATTTACTGAAGATATCATTTAAACTGAGTCAAGAAAAATTGAATCCAATTATAAACATAAGCAAAACACTGAAAAGCTAAATAACATATTCATTATTCAAAAGAGTTGAAAATAAATACATCCTTGCCCTGACCAGTGTGGCTAGTTGGCTGGGTGTTGTCCTGGAAAGTGAAAGGTTGCCAATTCAATTCGGGTCAGGGCACAGGCTGAGGCTGTGGGTTCAGTCCCTGGTTGGGGTGCATATGACACTCATCCAATAGCTGTTTCTGTGTCACACTGATGTTTCTCTTACTCTCTTTTTCCCTCCCTTCCCCTCTCTCTAGAAATGAATAAATAAAATCTTTAAAAAAAGACACCTTAGACACATTTATTGGATGTTAAAGCTTAGAACAATGAGATCAGTTCTTACCATCAAACCTGTCATGTTTTAAATGACCACTGGCTTCTAACGCAGGAGGGATACTTGCCGCAGTGTCTTCAGCTTCCCCGTCACTTGATAGTTCTTGCTTAAGTTTGGTGTCTAACCACTCACTGACCAGCTCCTGAGCTACCAATAAAACAAAAACATTTTTTAAAGATTTCAATTACTTCAGAGACCTTACTTCATTCACTGTTTTCATTCATTCAATAAATATTAATTGAGCACTGATCGTTTCTCCAGATGCATCGTTCTTGATGCTAGAAATACAGCAGCGAACCAAACAGGAAAAATTAAACCTATACCACAAAGCTTACATTCTAATTGGGGAAGAGAGACCATAAACAACTAAGTCAGAAGAGTAGAGCTCTGGCTGGTGTGGCTCAGTAGCTTGAGCACTGGCCTGCGAACCAAAGGGTTGCCAGATCGATTCCCAGTCAGGACACATGCCAGGGTTGTGGGCCAGGCTCAGTAGGGGGTGCACGAGAGGCAACCATACACTGACGTTTCTCTTCCTCTTACCCTCTCTCTAAAAATAAATAAATAAAATCTTTCATTTTAAAAAAAATCAAAGCAGGAGAATAAGAAATGGTATACAAGAAATGGAAGATAGGTGTTGGTAGTTTTAAATTGGGTGGTAAAAGTGGCCTCACAGTGAAGATATTTGAGCAAAGGGGAGGAAGTGAGGGTGTGAGCCATATGGATATGTAAGGGACATTATTCCATACCTAAGGCAGGCGAGTGTTCAGTGTGTTGGAAGAAATAGTAAGGAGGCAGTGTAGCTGGAGAGGAGTGAGTGAAGGGCACTGGGAGAAAGGGTAGAAGATGAGGTGGCAGTGGTATTTGGATCAAGTTTAGAGCAGTGGCTCTAGATTAGGGCAAAACCGTGCTCCAAGGGACATTTGGCAATGCCTGAAGCCATTTTTTGTTGTCACAACTGGAGGAGGTGATACTGGCATTTAGCAGGTAGAGACTAAGGATGCTGCTAAACATCCCACAATGCACAGGGCAACACCAACAGAACTTACCTGGCCCAAAATGTCAACAGTGCTGAAGTTGAAAACCCTTTCTTTAGAGTCCTGACACCATTCTAGGCACTTTGGCTTTTACTCTGAATGCAGTGGGAAGGAAGCCCCAGGAGGGCTGTGAGCAACAAGGCCACTCTGCCTACTATGTTAAAACAAACTATAAGGGGATACACTCGGAGGCAGGGCATACCAACTGGAAGACAGATGCGACGATCTAGGAGGCGGGTGATGATGGCCGGGATCTCGAGTAGAGATATTAAAAATGGTAATATTCTAAAAAATAATGTTTTGAGGTAAAATTGACATGATTTGCTGATGGACTGGGATGCAAGAGAAATAAACATACAGGTTTTTGGCCTAAGCATCTGCAAGAGTGGAGATACCACTCGCTGAGCCAGGGAAGGCCAAGGGAGCAGCAGGTTGGGAGGAAGGTCAGTTCAGTTTTAGACTTGTTAGGTTTGAGATGCTTATGATATCCAAATAGGGATGTTAAATGGGTATTTCAGGGGAGAGGTGAAGAAATCCAAGCTGAAGAAATTAATGTAGGTGTTGTTAATATACAGATGGTACCTAAAGCTGTAAAAGTGGATAGAGTTGCCAGAGGAAGGTGGAAAGAGACCAGTTCAAGGACCAACCCTGAGGAACTCCAGTATTTACAGGCTGCAGAGATAAGGCAGAACCAGGAAAGCAAACTAGGAGGGAGCGGTCATTGAGACAGGAGACAAAAAACTGAATGTGATATCCTGAAAGCCAATTCCATTTGAATTTCTTTCCTAGTGATATCAAGAAAAATCTTAAATGCATAGGTGAGAAAACATCTACTTTAGTATTACCTTCTTCATTTTCAAAGTTCTTATGGGTATGGTATGAGGGTTTCAAAGAGGAAAATATTCCCCCCATATTTATTTATAAAAAATTGTGTATTTATTCTTACATGTTTAAACTTCAGTCACCTTCAAAGTTCTCTCCATTTGATGCAATACAACTACTGAGATGTATTTTCCACTGCTCAAGATAGTTTTTGAACTCTTCCATTTTGGTGCTTTTTAGTGCTTCTGCCACTTTTTCTTTCACTTTTTCCACTTTGGCAAAATGTTTCCCTTTGAGGACTTTTTCATCCAGGGAAACAAACCAAGGGAAAAGAAAAGTTGCTTGGGGTGAGTTCAGGTGAACAGGGAGGGCAGGGCATGGGAGTCATGCCGCTTCTGGTCAGAAACACTCAGCACACTGTGGGCAGGTGCGCTGGTCAATTACCCATCGTGAAATGGGCAAACAGGCTGAAACAGTCTTCAACAAAAATTCACTGAGGCTGAACCCAGCCTCTCATGATAACACCAGTTGGTACACTGATACACATTGGTTTCTAGAATACTCACCTAGCAGGGGAAAGCTGTATTACCAGGGGCGTGCCCTCTAGAAAATTATTCCACTTTGGGGGGTTCCCCCCTCATATGTCAACATTATTGTCATCATTAGTATCATTATCACACAGCCCTAAGAGAATGGAATGTTTCTATATACTAAATGATGCTAAAAGGCACTTAGTATAGCTAGACATACAGAAAACAGGAAAAAATGAATCAAGGTAGTAGAAAGTAGATGTAAAAAACTATACTGGCAGCAAACATTTTTGGCTTTCAGAGGAAAGCAGAGAAAGGAAGCAGACATTTATTGAGAAACCCTATGTATAATTCAGATATTTATGTGTATAATAACTTACATATAGAATAATTCAGATCTACTAAACACACTTCATTGGTAAATAGAGGATCACAATAGTCCCGCATCCCCTTACCTATGGGAGAAAAGTTCTAAGACTCCCAGCAAATGCCTGAAACAGTGGACAGTACCAAATCCTACGAGTACTGTTTTATCCTATACACACATACCTATAATAAAGTTTAGTTTATAATTAGGCACAATAAGAGATTAACAATAACTAATGGTAAAACAGAACAGTTATAACAATATACTACAATAAAAGTTATGTGAATGTAGTTTCTCTCTTTCAAAATATCTTATTGTTCGACACTCACCTTTTTACTTAAAGGAAGCACTTACAGCTTCTTTGGCGTATCTGAATTGCCAGCATCACTACTCTTGTACTTGGGCGCCATTATTAACCAAAATAAATGGTACTTGAACACAAGCACTGTGATACAGGTGCAGTCTACCTGCTAACCAGGACTGCTACTAGGTGACTCAGGGGAGGGGAGTGGTCTTCAGTGTGGATGAGCTGGACGAAGGGATGATTCACATTAAAACAAGGCGGACAGGGAGAGATTTCATCATCTACTCCAAATGGCATGCAAGTTTAAATGTATGCATTTTATTTATTTATGGAGTTTTCCACTTAATATTTTTCTGTGGAAAGTGAAACCATGGGTAAGGGGGGACTACTATGCGATACAGTGTTCCAAAAGAATAAAAATGGTAACTTTCCCTGGAGGAGTCAACTGTAGGAACTCCTCACGTTGGACCAGAGGAGGGGTACAGAAGGCCAATTTAAAGCAGAACTTTTCAAAGGATGCGCCTCAGAACACTCGCTCATGCAGAGTATTAACAGCTGGTTGATGAGAGAAGAGGATAAAAACCTTCAAAAACCACATTCCATCCACATAACAGTACTTCCTAATGTGGTCACTAGTTTCTCAGGATAATAATAGGTATTTCTGGATAAAAAGAGTTTCGTGGTATAGGAAAGTTGGGAAGTGGGATAAGTAAAAACATTTTTAACTGCAGGACTTCTCAGAAACCTTCTAAAGTATATTGTGTAATCCTATCGGTGGAATGGAAAGTAGGATGGATAAGACATCCCTTGACAATTTCTGAACCTAGCCCCTCCCTCCGTCTCCAGCACTACCAGCCATCCAAGACCAGGGACTTTTACTGCCAACCCCACTGTTCTCCCTTTTCTCTCTTTCTCTCCCTTACAATCAATTTTTAATACATTAAAAAAATTATCCTATTAAAACCTTTCAATGTTTAAATTATCCTGCTTAAAACCTTTCAATGATGCCTCATCATACTCCAAAGAAAATCTAATTCTTTCTGCAGATTTACAAGGTCCTGTGTGACATGTCTCCTGTGCACTCTTGCAAGGCCACCTCCCTCAGGAAGCTCCAGTCACATTGGTTGCCGCACTGGTCATCCTTCAGTTCTTGCAGCTTATCTGCACTTTAGCTCTCTTTTTCTTTTTTAAGATTTTATTTATTTCTTTTAGAGAGAGGGTATGGGAGGGAGAATGAGAGAGAAACATCAGTGTGTGATTGCCTCTCGCACGCCCTCTATCAGGGACCTCACCTACAACCCAGGCAGGTGCCCCGACTGGGAATCAAACCAGCAACCCCTTAGGTCACAGGCTGGCACTTGACCCACTGAGCCACACCAGCCAGGGCTGTACTTTAGCTCTTGATGCCACCTGCCTCTCAGCCTGGGATGTTCCTCCATTACTGCTCAGACAGCTCCTTTTTATTATTCAGGTCCAGATTTGAATGACTTGTCACTATCTGATAATTTCTAAAATTTTTTCTTTATTCCCACACTAAAATGTGTAGTGCATAAAAGCCAAGGCTTTGCCTGTCTTGTTCACAACCTGTTCCTCTAGTGCCTAAAATAGTTCCTGACACTGAAGAGATTTAAATATATATATGTGTTGAATAAAAGAAGTAAACTGAATAACTAGAGACGTAAATAATCCAGATGGAAGCTGGCTTCCAGCACATGGTACTGACTTTCCTCCTGTCTCTGTGGCCTCTCCTTCCCAGGCTTTTTTGGCTAGCTCCTCCTCATCTCTTTTTCCCTAAACAGTGGAGTTCGTCAGGGCAGCAGTGACTAAAACACCAAACGGCAGAGGAATAAACGCTTTGGGGAGGTCGGAGGGTTAGATCAGTTGCAGACTCTCTTCATGAAGAACAAAGCTGAATTATAAACTAGTGGTCAGATTCACAGGCTGCCCTCTGAGCCACATGACTAATACCTTCCAACACTCATCAGTTAACTGTTACCTCAAACTGCCTCTGGCTGTGGTTCTACTTCAGAAGACAAAATGGGGCTTAAATACAGCCTAACCTGTAATACTGAGTTAATTTCAGAGTAAATTCAGGGCAGTAAAGTAAACAAAACTTAAGAAGAAGAGAAAGAAAAGCTTTCTTTCATACTTTAGAATTCATTATAGGTTACGCTGTAATAGGCCGTACTCCAAAGAACTGTTAACCTCGAAGCAGGAAAACGCAGTCTCTCACCTTCTGCGTAGACTTCATCATGATCCTCTATTGGCTCAGATGTTTCCAAATCTATATTTTGGCCCCAAAGCCTTCTGAATAAATCAGAATTTCCAGCAGAAAATGCTTTCGAAACTCCAAATTCTGAAGCTCTCTCCACTTTCTTTAATATAACAGAAAAAAAATCCATTAAGATGACAGCTTTGTACAGCATTAGAAAATTTCTCTCCAACCCTCAAGAACCTTATTTTTTTAGCAGTTACTAAAATACTTTCATTTTTCCATTTCTTCAGGGACTGTGGGGCTTAAACATCCACCCTACATAATTCCATTCATTAAACATGAAATTAACTATAGTATTTTACCAAGTTTTAACAGGTGTTCACAATGTTTATATTAGAACAAAATGTTATCTAAGCTTTAGATAACTTTCGCTAAGCATTAGTTATGGGATTCTAACACCTGAATATTTTATTTTAAGTAAAAAAATATACTACTAGCTTCCATGCTACTAAAATTTGCATATGACTGTGAGCCAGAGGCAGAGTAGCTATACTTCCTCAAATTACTACCCTGAAAGAAGTATTCCACCATGTGGGCAAACCATAGGCTAAATAAAATTGGGATAATCTCTGTACTGTAGTCTTCAGACTATTTTAAGTCAACAGTAAGGATCTAGTAGAAACAAGGCCGAATTCAGGGGCTTGGGGGAGGGGTTGGCAGAGGTGGACAGACTTTCTCAGCATTTTGGCTTTACCCACACAGTGTAAAAGAACTTCCTTTACAATCAAAGCCCAGTTTTACCCCCTTCCCATCTCCATAAACCTGCTTTCCTCCATGCCTTCTGTGTCTCAGGTCTTCTTACCTGGGTAGTGACAACTCCATTCTTTCGGTTCCTCAAAAACCTTCTTGAATATGGTTTTTCTCTCATTCTTTCTTTCTTAACCCACATACAGGAAAACTGTTGACTCTATTTTGAAAACATATCCAGGATCTGACCCCTTCTTGTCACCTCTACAGCTATTATTCTAGCTCAAGGCACCACAATTTCTTGACTGGTTTTCTATAACAGCTTCCAGCACAGCAGCCAGAGAGACCACTTTAAATGAAAGGCATAACATGTTAACCCCCTCCCTCAAACCCTACCATGGCTCCCTATTTCATTCAACTCAGAATAAAAACCTGAGTCCTTATATCAAGCTTCAAGGTCCTGCACCATCAGGCCCTTCGTGAGGTCTTCAACCTCCTCCTCTGCTACTTTTCCCATTGCTCCCTCGACTTCAGCCACACTAACCTCCTTGTTCCCTCCTCCTCAAATACACCAAGCATGTTCCCACCTCAGGACCTTTGCACTGAACTTCCCCTCTGTGCACTGCTGTCCCCCAGATATCCATATGACTTGTCCCTTCACCCTCCACCCCAAGTCTTGACTCAAATGTCCACTTTGTAGTAGGGCCTTCGCAGACAATCCTGTATGGAATTGCAACCACCCCGCTCATGGCTCTACCTATTCCCCTTCTGTTTTGACTTTATAGCACTTAAGACCTTATAATATTTTTCATTTGTGGCTCCACTCAAGTAGAATGTAAACAGAAATTTTTGTCTTTAAAAAATACATTTTTTATTTATTTATTTTTTAGAGAGAGGGGAAGGGAAGGAGAAAGAGTGGGAGAGAAACACCAATGTATGGTTGCCTCTCGTGCATCCCGTGCCAGGAACTGGCCTGCAACCCAGGCATGTGCCCTGACTGAGAACCAAACCAGCGACCCTTTGCTTCACAGGCCCGTGCTCAATCCACTGAGCTACACCAGCCATGGCGAATTTTTGTCTTTTACCCCTAAAAATTTTTGTCTTGAAACCCTTAACACCTAGAAGAGTATTTGGCACATAATAGGTGCCCACAAATACTTGTTAAAGAAATGAATAAATGAAAAATTTATTTTAAAAAGTTGCATTTTCCCATAGTTTACATTGTCACTAGACCTATTTTGAAAATGGGCTAGGTATGGCCAATCTTGGCATGGGCTTTCCATTTTAAGTATCAAGGTTTTCATATACTAAGTTTAGATCAGAAGCAGAGAAATAAAGTTAAAAAGTCGAAAAAGATGTAAAAAATAGAACACACAGGAAAGGATATGATGGTGGCTGCCATATGACATTTATTGGATAGTTATAAAATGCTTGGTACTCTGTTCTTCCTTAAGGTTTTTAAATTCTAAGACAGAAAGATGAATTTTACATATATTGTGTGTGGTTGTACGAATATACACACAAATATAAATAACGTGCAAATAAATCAATCAACTTTAATTTTTAAACTAACACACACATACAAAAAATAAACAACAGCCCTGGCCAGGTAGCTCAGTGGGTTGGAGCATCAACCCAATACACCAAGGTTGTGGGTTTGATCCCCGGTCAGGGCACAGGGCACACAAGAATCAACCAATGAATGCACAAATAAGTAGACCAACAAACTGATATTTCTCTCTCTCTCTCTCTCTCTCCCCTTTCCTCTCTCTCTAAAAGTCAGTAAGTGAAAAATGTTTTAAAATAATCTCTATATTTTTGTGTTTTAAAATAGTATATTCTTACCATGTATTTTTTTAATAAACATGTAAAGACAGGAGAGGTCTATCCTACATTATATTTCAGTGGAACAAACATCGTGTTGATTGAACAAATTATTTTTTAAGCTAGTTCACTGAGTGGTAGCTCTGTTGCCAGCTCTGTAGTGAATATTAAGGGAAAAACACAACTAAAATCTGTTTTCAAAGACTTCACTTTTCTGTTGGTTTGTTTCCTATACCACATGCACAGTAAGCAACTGCAAAACAATTCTAAAGCAATACAGGGTGTATGTGTGTGTTTTTTTTTTAAATAACTAAATACCTTCTAAAGTTTATTACTTAAGATCTACAGTATATATAAGTAATTTGTAAAGGAACTATCTCAGTTATTTCCATGATCTTATAAATTCTCAGTACAGGCATATACCTTGGAGATAATGTGAATTAGATTCTAGACCACCACAGTAAAGTGAATATCGCAATAAAGCCACATAAAATTGTGGGGTTGTCCAGTGCACATAAAAGTAATGTTTACACTATACTGTAGTCTATTAAGTGTGCAATAGTATTAGGTCTAAAAAACAACATATTTAACTTCATTAAAAATACTTTGTTGCTAAAAAATGCTAACCAGCATCTGAGCCTTCAGCAAGTTACAATCTTTTTGCTGGTAGCAGGTCTTGCCTTCATGTTGATAAAATTGTACTGTCTGTGAAGTTCAATAGTGCAGAGCTCAGTAAGACGAGGTATACCTGCATGTGCTCCTCATGTGCCTGGCACGCATCAATCCTATTGTCCACGCTACTAGACTCTCTGTAGACTATCGCCATCGATGGCACAAACAGCAGCTACAGTGCACTCCTGCATCCCCTCAGGGCTCAGAAGTACAAACATGAGTTTCTTGAATGTGCAAACTGCCTGTTCATATATATACTAGTTTTGGGAGTAATGTATTTTTGAAAGTGCCCATTTCTTTTTAATTCACTCTGTATACAAGCAAATGCTTAACACTGTATCTGTCTGCATGAACGCCAAAATAATTCCAAAGAAAAGAGTATTACAAGGGGGTCAGGTGGTTGTGATGAGGGGAAGTTGTTCACTGAGAGGGTCATCTCAAACTGAGCTTTAATGGAAGGATCTGAATTGGCCTCCCAAAGAGGAAGGGTATTCCAAGCTGGGGGGATCAGCATGAGCCAAAGCAAAGGGAAGTCTTACATGATGGAGGGAAAGGAGATTAGCTAACAACAGGGAGTCACACCGAGTATCAGTAGAAGGGCTGTAAGAGGTAGGTTGATAGAGGGTCTTAAATGCCAGTCCGGATTTAGAATTTCATCTGATGGCACGGAGAATCACTGAAGGTTCAACACTGAAGAACCAACACGATGAAAACGTTTAAAGAGCTCAAAGTAGCAGAATGCACTGGAGTAAGAAGATGAGTCAAACTTCCCATCAAGACGGAGGCATAGTAAACATGCTTCATCTCCTTGCACAACCATAAAAATGACAAGTAGACTACAAAACAAATATCACCCAGATTCATCAGAAAATCAAGCTGTATGGGAGTCCGCCAAGGATTTAAAGAAACCACATCCATCCAGACGGGTAGTAGGGGTGGGGACGTGCGGAGAGGAGCAGAGGAGTGAAGAAGCACAGAGAGGCATGGAGACATGAAGTGGCCTGGACGGGAGGTGAACAGGGGTTCCACCCTCATGTGTGGTGAATGAAAATCGGGGGGTCTTTCAGAAGCAGGGGCTCCCAGCCCCAGACCATACAACTTAGGGTTCCAGCACAAGGAAAATAACTTTCATTAACTTCTGCATATAAAAACCAGTGATGGTTGGAGCAGTGGAACAAACTGCAGGATTCTCAGGAGACTCCTTCTAAAGGGCCCACAAAGGTCTTAGAACTTATGCAGACTCACCCGCTCTGGAATTCAGCACCAGGGCAACAAGTGGCAGACAGGGAAAAAGGGAAGTGACTGGCAACAGGGCAAGCAGTGGGAGACAACTCCCTCCTGAGCAAACCTTCAGATGCCAGGCAGTGGCACCGTCCCTCTCTGAACCCTCCCCAACACAGTACCACAGAGCCGTAACACGGGTTGCCCTGCCCTGACAATTACCTAAGGCTCTACCCCATAGAACTTACAGGTGCACTTTTCTAAAATAGGCCATGCTACTAAGACAGGGAGTCAAAGCAGCTCTACCTAACACACAGAAACAAACAGAAGGAGGCTGCCAAATTGAGGAGACCAAGAAACATGTAAAAGACCCACAAAAAGAACTAAACAAAACAGAGATGAGCAACCTATTGGTGCAGAGTTCAAAACACTGGTTATAAGGATATTCAAAGAACTCAATGGGTACTGCAACAGCATTAAAAAAACCTAGGAGAAATGAAGGTTACAAAAAGTGAAATAAAGAAAAATCTACAAGGAACTAACTGTGGGGAAGCCAAGAATTAAATCAATAATTTGGAACATAAGGAAGAAAAAAAGCATTCAATCAGAACAGCAAGGAAAAAGAACTAAAAAAAAACCAATGAAAACGAGGATAGACAAAGGAGCCTCTGAGACATCTTCTAACATAACAACTGAATCATAGGGCTGCCAGAAGGAGAAGAGGAAGAGCAAGAAACTGAAAATTTAGTTGAAAAAACAATGAAAGAAAACTTCCATAATTTGGCAAAGGAAACAGACATACAAGTCCAGGTAGCACAGAGTCCCAAACAAGTTGGACCCAAAGAGTGCCACACCAAGACACATCATAATTAAAATGCCATAGTTAAAGATAAGGAGAGAATCTTAAAAGCAGCAAGAGAAGAGCAGAGAGTTACCTACAAAGGAGTTCCCATAAGACTATCAGCTGATCTCTCAAAAGAAACTTCACAGGCTAGGAGGGACTGGCAAGAAATATTCAAAGTGATTAAAAGCAAGGGCCTAAAACCTAGATTACTCTATCCAGCAAAGCTATCACTGAGAATGGAAGGGCAGATAAAGAGCTTCCCAGACAAGATAAAACTAAAGAAGTTCATCATCACCAGGCCATGGTCACACGGAATGTTAGGGGAAGTATATAAGAAAAAGATCAAACTATGGACATTAAAAAGGCAATAAATTCACAACTATCAACAACTGAATCTAAAAAACAAATTAAGCAAACAACCAGAACAGGAACAGAATCGTAGATATGGAGATCATTTGGAGGGTTATTAGCTGCAGGGAGAAGGAGTAGAATGGGGGAAAAGGTAGAGAATAAGAAGGATAAAGGGTAGGTACAAAATAAACAGGGGGATGTTAAGAACAGTATAGGGACTAGAGTAGCTCAAGAACTTATATGCATGACCCATGGACATGAACGACAGGGGAAGAGTCCTGAAGGGAGTGAGGGTACTGAACAGAGGGGGAAAAGGGGAAAAAATTAGGGCAACTGTAATAGCATAATCAATAAAACATATCAAAAATAAAAATAAATAAATAGAAGATGACCCAGTCTACCAAATCAGGATGAGGATGAACTGTAAATTGTGGTGGACAGTCCCTTTTGGGATGAACTACCCCAGGACTCACAGTTCTGCCAAGCATCTTTCTGATTCTAAGTGACTCTAACATCCCTGAGGAAGTCCCACTCACATTCCAGCCTCCAGGTTTGCTTTGATGTCCTATTTTCCAACAACCTTTCCTTTCATTACACTTTCATTGCAACCCACTGACACGGTCATCCTAAATCATGTCACACAGAATTTTCCATTGGTCAAACCGAATGATGATCATCTCCTCTCCAACACCAACCTCCTACCCATGTCCCTCTTCCACTCCCCCTACTCCACTACACCGGTGTCGCACCAACCAAGTCGCTATTAACCTGTGAGTCCTTTAAAGGGTCCCCTTCCTTTCCTACTCTGTGTTGATACTCAGCTACTGTCTTTCATAAGCCTCACATCTCCTGTTCTTTTCCCTTCCCAATGAGAACTTTCAAGCCTGGATCTATCTGATTTAGCAATTTTCAGTACCACAAAAAACTATGGTTACCTGCTTCAGCCAAGTCCCCAGTGCTGTAGTTATATTGAGCTTCCTTTTCTGTTCTAAAGAAAGCCCATTCCCAACCTTCACCGTGCTCCACATCCTTTCTATATATTCCCCACTCTTCCACATAACAAAGTCTTAGTTGATTTTGAGAGGGTGGTCCACTTGAGTAGATTTGGAAGTGTTAGGTCCAGAGGTTATACCTGTTTTAGGGTACACCCAGAGCTGAGAAATATTAGGAAGCAAAATCAGAAAAGAAGACATAGAGGTTAACAGAGAGGTAGGAAAAGCTAGTAAAAACAGTGTTAAAAAAGATAATGGAGTTCTAGAATAAAAAAAAATCAGTAACTATAGCAAATGAACCTTAAAAAGTTTGAGGAGAAAGAAGAGACCATCAGATTTGATCAGTAAATCATTTATGACAGCAGTTTCTGTGGAGTGGTAAGAAACAGAAACTGGAATAAAATAGGAATTGTGAACAAAAACAGGATAATAAAAATACAAGAGCAAGAAGTCCAGGCATCCAAAGGCATTAGATAAGAAAAAGAAATTGCATGACAATCAAAATAGATGCAGGGGTCAAATGAGGACTTACTGATTTTTTTTCAAGATAGGGGAATTGAGGACATAATGGAAAAGAACTATTGCAGAAGCTTTATAAGAAGGTAAAAAAACCTGACCAAGTCATGTTGGGTAACAACTCTACAAAAGAGGAAAATGACTCCACCTATATTAGCAACCCCTTCCATGTGCTTCCATTTCATTCTTAATTCTCCCAACGACTTTAAATTGTTTATCCCCCACTGAACTATAAACTCTGGGAAGGCAGGGGCTGTATCTGCCCTCAGCACAGTATTACCTTTAGTGCTCAAAATAGTGGGCTAGCACTTAGTGGGCACTTAATAAATACTGGGGTGGGGGGTGAAAAATGCTTAACAATGGTTAACCTATCTGGCCTAGGTTCCATCTGGCCTGATGTTCATAATACCTATTAATTTAGGTAAGTAACAACTCTTCAAACATTACCAGAGAGAAGACTATTTTCTCAGGAAAGTGCTGCATCATTTTAAACCATGTGGTGCGCCAATGAATTGAGTATGCCAAGTTGCCAGGGAGGTACGCAGAAGCCTGAACCTCACGTGGTTTAACAGTATTTCTACTTAAATGGCAGTTGGACTCTAAAACACTCATTTCAGGCCTGGAAGAGATCTCAGAGGTTATCCAACCCAATCCCCCCACCTTCTCACTGAATGCTCAGACATATTTTTCATTAGTCCTAACATTAAGTGACCATGCAGAACCAACTGGAATATTTCAGCGATATGCCCATTCCGTATTTGGATAGCTCTAGTCATTAAAAGATTCTTACTTGTGATGTACACATAGCTTTTACCTATTGTATTGGTCCCACAGGTTAAAGTACCTACAATATGGTCTTTCCAATGATCTGAGGAATGCCTCTCCTAAGGTTTCTTCTCTCCTCTGCTCAACTAAGGCAACATATGTAGTCACATGGGCACAAAAACAGCAAAATATGTGCAAAATAGAGACCTATTAGTATGCCTTTTCCATCCGATTATGTCTGAGTATTAATTCTCTTTCTATCTTAATTGTGTAATGCCCTTACCTTAATCCAATGTTCCACATTGTCAGGGTCAAAAGCAGGCTGTGGATAATACATACAGAATATTAATACACAGTACTATCATCATCACCTTTGCATTTTAACCTATCCTTCGGACCAAAGCACATGAAAGTATCCTTTATTCTTTCCCCATCTCAGATCATTAGAAAGTTCAGCAACAAAAGAACAAAGAATGATGGTAAGAGGAAGAAACATGGAGCCTTCTCTGGGACATCATCTCAATGTTTTCATCTCCTGCCTAGGCCCACCATATTCTGACTTCATTGGCTTCGGGTAGAGCCCAGGCATGAGTATTTTTTCAAGCCCCACAGGATAAAGAGCCAAAACAGAGGAATGCTAGGAGTAACATTGCTTGTAAAAACACAAACAAGCACTGAATAATCAGCCAGACTATTTAAGTGTCACAGAAGCAAATCTGCTTAGAGAAGGGTGTGTGCTTCTCCTCAGGCCCCTTTCTCAGGAGTAACCTGTAGCAAGAGGTTTTCCTCTCTTAACTGGAGCAGAGATATTGTTTGGTCCAGTAAGAACTGGGGAGAAGGGGTGCAGTGAGGGATAATCAATCTTCTACTGTTTTACAAAGCAGAAAATGAAGTGGAAATCATATAAATGCCCACCCAGATCAGTCGCATGTTAATCAATAAAGTAATACACCTCCTTCTTAGTAACATTCAAAAGCTTGCAGAATTCTCCCTAATAGTTACTTAATGAATAGAGATATTTGCTTTGCTAATAATGCAGGTGGGTTTTTTTTAAGAACTAAGGGAATATCTAAATATGGAGGAAGAAAAGATATAACCCTTTCACTTACATAACACTTCACCTTCAAAGCACCTTACAGATAACTAATTAATGGAACTGCACTGCTGGTTCTATTAAAGACTCAAAGAGGAGCTCATTCTATTAGAACACAAGTGAACTTCGAGGAGCTCTTGCCTTTTTACCCTTTCATCCTCCAGGAAGTAACTCCTGGAAGTAGCAATGAGCACTAACAGTGAACATCCTTTTTCTGGAGTCCTAAAAAATTGTCCCAAATGTTTACCTTTCATTGTCAAGTCTATATCCCTAACCTATTTGGATCCAATCCGTTATGGAACTGGTACATTACAATAGGAGCAGACTCTTTCCAACTCTCTAACACCTCCATTTGCACCCTCCAGTATGTGGGGCAAGATATTCACCAGGTGGAATATATCCAGTGAGTTACATAGCTGGTATATTTAGAATACACTGCAAGCACAACTTCCTAGGGCCCTCTGAAAAGTCACATGTCTATAGATTATATTTTTAAGAAAGTGTAACTTAAGGGTGAAAACAGCTGGTGAAAGTTCTCTGGAGCTAAAAACTGAGAAGCCAGCTCCATTTTGGTACTCTCACCTACATACAAAGCATTTATTTTTATGGCCGTTAAAAAGGTAGTCTGTGGAAAGCACACATCATGTGACCGACTTTGCACATGTCATTTACGTATATTTCAAGCTTAAAAAATGGGGTTACCAGTTTTCCATGCTTTGGATGCTAATGCATCAAAGGAGGAAACAAATATAAAGAGGGTCTATTTTTTAAATGCTGGTTGAATTTGGAAATTTTCAAGTGAATCAAGTATTGATATATCTATCCGCTTGCATTTCTGAGCTCATTTTACATATTTTGGGTAAAACTATTTACCCAAAATATGTAAAATGAGGGGTAGGGATATGAAACAGAGGACTTAACGTGAAGATCTTCCAATAAGATCAGTTCTCTATGACTTGCAAAGTATAAAAAACAAAAATAATGTGAGGGAACTTCGCTAAAATTGTGAGAGTGACAGTAAGTAGGAGGCAAAGGAGTTCGTGAATTCTCTTCAACCAGACGAGTACCACCAGACCTCTGCGGTTTGTAAAAGAACGTTAGATCGAAACAGTTCTTCCATGATGCTGCCCACCAAAGGTGTAAGTTACCCAGACCCTAAAGTTCCTAGGCCCCCTTCACCAGGACAATGCTGGTAAAGGCAAAAGGCACGCCAGATAAGGATGCTCTTGGTGGAAGAGGAAGGAAGCACAGGCGGGGCCGATACCCGCCCCCCAAAACTCCCGAGTGGGATGGATCACCTTGGGATTTGACTTCCTCGTAAACTGTTTCCAGCGACTCCGCCCGGCCCTCTTCCACGAAGAGGACCCTCCCTGGGGCGCCAGCTGCATTTTACAGGTCCAGGCCCGAACCCTGGCCGAAGCTGAAACAGCCGCTCCTCCGCACCGTCTGCTCCTGGAGCACCCTGGGAATTGTAGTTCCTCTGCCCCCAAGGACGGCAGCTGTGGGGGCGCCTACGAACCACCACTCCCAGGAGGCCTTGCGCAAGAGGAATGCGTTAGCTCAGTTACCCTTGGCAACGACAACAGTCCCGCTTCCTCGCTTTCACTAGAGTTCGGTTTGAGATTTCCTTTGCCTTTTAATGGCGCCCGGTGATGACACAATGCTTCCTGATTGGCTCTGTATCGGAGGCGGTGGTTTAGGAGGCCCAGAATTTTTCCGGCTGGACACATGGTTGCGAACTATAGGGAATTGGAGGGGTCTGAATTCCAAAAAAGTTGGGAGGTTTGTAGGTAAGTGGCCCCTCTCCCTGATGGTGTGGAGCTACTACGGTTGGATGAGTCGCGTTGCTCCCAGATGTTTGTGGTTGTGTTGTACTAGCTGTAATTGTACGCCCACTGTGTCTCTTTTCTGGGTCTCACGGTGGCTACCATAAGTCCAGATTCTCTCAGATCGTGTGAGGGTCACCGCATCTCTGAGTGGAAGGGGTCTCCTTTCGACTGGCGTCTGCTTATGGGTCAGGTTGTTAGTCGGTGGGGTTTTTTTCCCGGGACTGCCCAGGGTACTCGAGAGGCTTGGGACGATCGCAAATCCCTGAGCTAAACGCTTCACAAGCACTGGGGCGCTGGGAGATGGCTTATGGGGTAACGACAAATCCATCCTCATTGACCGCGCATAGATGTTTCCGTGGGCAGTCCTTTCTGGAACACTGAGGTAGATGTTTAGCGCGGGAACTTAGGACCCAGCTACTTTGTGGCTGTATAACCTCAGATAACTTGTTTAATTACTCTCTGACCCGTTGACAAAATGAGGGAGATAGTATCTAAATCTTTGGAGTATGGTATGTATAGAATTCTGCCAGGAAACGTAAACTAACGTAGACGTGAGATTGGTGAAAATGAGATCAGGGAAGCCCTGCCTTCACACTTTTTGCAGCGATCTTAGGACCTGTTCTGTGTCTTCATTACTCATGGGAAAGCTGATGGTTGATGAAATTGTATTACAGCCAAATCGTGCAATATCGTGAAGTAGTTATTTTATAAGAGTAAGTTAGCTCTGTGTCGCTTCTTCAGGAAAGGTAACCATCAGCTATCTTTCAGCCATCCTGGGGAGAAAAACAAATTACAGAGAAGTGCTTACAATATGTTTCTTTTTTAAAAAAAAAAGAAAGCACCCACCCATTCCCATATACAAAAATGTTTAAACGTATGAGAGGAAAAAGTTTGTAGAGGCTGGGAAGATGGATAGAGACCTATAAGGGAGATAAGGAAAAAACAACACTAGAGCAAAATGGAATAATATATGACTATAAAATTGTATCTTAACGTTAGAGTTAATAAGTAAATATTGCATATGCTAATGGACAAGATTCGGGACTTCTAACAGGTTACCAGCCTATGAGAGTACAGCCTCTAAAGCCAGACTTGTATGATTTAAGTTCTGGCTCTGCCTCTTCCCAGGCAGTGACTTTGTTAGTCTCAGTTTTCTCATCTGTAAAATGCACATAGTAATAGCACCTGTCTTAATATGATGATACATATTAATGGAGTTAACACATAAAGAACAGTACTTGATACATAGTAGATGTCCAATAAATGCTATTTGCTGTTATTGTTGTCTTTAAATAGGTCAAATTAATTTGCTCAATTTTATTGTGATTACTAACCTATTCAGACTGACTTCTACAATCTTATTTTGTATTTTCTGTTTTTGGCTTCTTTTCCTCTTTCTTGCTCTTTATTGTGTTAACCCATTTTTTCTTTCTTTTTTTTTAAAGATTTTATTTTTTTGTCTGTAGAGAGGAAGGGAAGGAGAGAAGGAGAGAAATATCAATGTATGGTTGCTTCTCGTGAGTCCCCTGCTGGGAACTGGCCTGCAACCCAGGCATGTGCCCTGACTGAGAATTGAACCTCGATCATGTGGTTCTCAGGCTACACCAGCCAGGAACCCATTTTTCTTTATCCTCTCCTGCCCCTCCACAGTGAATTTGGAGATTAGGCATTCTGTCATTAGCCATTTAATGGTTACTTAAAAAAATTTTTAAACACACAAAGTTTAACACTACTCATTGTCTTTCTCCTCCCAAATAATGTGAGGATTCTGAAATACTCTATTTCAAGAAGTCTTATGTTCAGTTACTGTATTCTAGAATTTTAGAGTCTGTTATTTCTCTGTCTCTGAGTTAGCTTGGAGCACTGTATTGTTAGGAAATCCTTCTGACTTTTTTCTGTGCATATGCAAACCTTGTAGAGCGTGTATGAATTTAATTTTAAAAATACAACTTATGAGCATACATTTAAACTCTTTACAAGACTTAAATAAGTCAGATGAGACAGAATTTTTAGAGTAAGGAAAGGAACCAGCAAATGCTTGTTTCTAGCCTTTTCTGAAAAATTCTAGACTATAGAATCTTCCATTAGTTCTTACTTATGTTTCAAAACCTATTCTGTATTTGGTTGATTCTAGTATTCAGTCACAATAACAGTCATTGATTCATTAACTTTAAAGTGTATTTCTCATCTTTTTGCTCCTCCTATTCAATTCCCCAGAACTTAGATTGTAAAATGCAGTTTTTAACTTTGCTACAAATGGCTTCAGAGTTCTGTTAGTTTAAAATATATTTTTATCACTTGAAATCAGAAGGTTATATGTATTACCCAATAAATCAATAAGGAATATGGTTGTATAAACTAATGACTCTTATATTTTCTGAGTGTGTTCTTATTATAATTTATGTGAATTATACGAAAATAATTTATATTTGCCCTGACTAGTGTGGCTGTATTGGGTGTTGTCCCACAAAGCAAAGGTCACTCATTCACTTTCCACGGTCAGGGCAAATGCCTTGTTGCTGGTTTGGTCCCTGGTCAGGATGCAAGAGAGAGGCAAACAGTTGTTATTTCTCTTTCATATCAGCATTTCTCCTCCTCTCTCCCTCCTTTCCTCTCTCTTAAAATAAATAAATAAAATATTTTTAAAATAATTTACATTTGTATAATTTGTTGGGTATACACTTTATTTTTTAACAGTTTTAATGTTCCGTAACAGGCTTTTTAAAAATTGCTTTTATGTTACTCTTTGTTAAAGCATAACTTTTCCCCTGAATCTCCAATTCTGTAGGTTTCACTGATACTTATTTTTTGTGTCTATCTTTGTGATGATTTGAAATAATGAAAGTAGAGTCATAGAAAATTGACCAAGCTTCCTTAAACATAGTATTTTTTTAATAATTAATTTTTAGCATGAAATTTCTTATTGAACCATGCAGAAGGTAGTTATTATTTCTCAAATTCTAAAGACTGTATTGGCTATTTTATTTCAATATCAGGATTTACGACTCCCAAAAAAGTAGTAGTTACATTCCTGAATATTTTTTAACTGATGATATATAATGATGCCTGTTCGTTTGGTAATGCCTTGAATGATGGTTGACCTTCAGAGTATGTTACAGCATAATGCTTACACAGGCAGAGTCTAAGGTTGGAGCCTCTAGATAGCTGTAATAACTTACCACTAGTAAAACTTGGCCTACCTGCACTGGCAAGAATGCACTGGCAAGAGGGTGTGGTACCCACTGTAGATGTACCAGGATTTGTAAAGTGCCGGCATCTCCAATGACATTTTCTGCCATGCCTGGTTACCAAATTTTGTAGTGTATTTTAAGGAGTGGAGTTTAGGATTTGCTTCACTAACTAATAACTAATTAACAGCATCCAACAAAGTAATAAATATTTTCTAACTTTTTTTCTCTGTATCTATAGAAATTATAAAGTATATCTTAATTTTTCTTTTATCAAATATTTTTTACCATTTATAAAAGTACTGCTAAACTGCTTATGAACTACATGCATACTCAACAGTTTCTCACGTCTATTTGAACACCACGTAAGAACAAATTGGAAAATAATTTCACCTTTCAGATATAATCTCTATGTTTTATCTTTGATGTATATTCTTTCATGCATTTTTAATAAACACCAGAATGCAGTTTGGGGACCCATTTTCTTCTTTTAACTACATATTAGACAAAATTGCTATGTTGCCTAGGATCCTCATATGTTAGAGAAACAAAAATGGGTCATATTAATCAGCAGTATTTCCTAAGCAGTATGACTTTTCTTTCCACATTTGCAAGGCTGAGAGCGAGCCTTGGCTTTACAGCACTCTTCCTGAGATTAATTTTCACTTCTACCCTATTTGTTTGGATTTCATCAGGTCAGACAAAAATTCCAGGACTGAATTCCAGTGTGATGGGTGTCATATTGCTCTGGGACTTGGGGGAAGGTGCCTTATTCTCTTCTTGTTTTTT
The DNA here is from genome assembly GCF_014824575.4 of Sturnira hondurensis. Taxonomy (NCBI): domain Eukaryota; kingdom Metazoa; phylum Chordata; class Mammalia; order Chiroptera; family Phyllostomidae; genus Sturnira; species Sturnira hondurensis. The sequence goes on from NW_028082350.1 coordinate 980,488, forward strand.
CCCATTCTCCTATTCCTGATAACTAAAAAAAATCCTAGACTGGAAATAGTGATAAGTAGGCTATCATTTAATTTTTCGTAGGTTGCTACCTTTGCGAAATGGTTAGCCTTTAGATGTCATAAAACTTCTGAATTTAATGCTCTTTTCTTAGCAGGACCTGAAATAACCCCTCAAGATGAAGCTGAGTCTTACCAAGGTAGCTGATGGCTGTCGCCTAGGAAAAATAAAAAACCTAGGCAAAGCCCGGGACAGCTCCATGGACATCCCAGGCTGCCTTCTGTACACCAAGACTGGCTCTGCCCCACACCTGACCCATCACACACTGCATAAAATCCACGGGGTTCCTGCCATGGCTCAGCTGACACTGTCATCGCTGTAAGTGTTAGGCCCAGCCATCCAAGTTTCAACTTTTGCATCAGCTTAGTTACCTTAACAAGGTTCAGTGAAGCAAGCAAAAGACTTTTTTGGCTTATATGTATAAAACTTGTAGATTTTTAGAATGATATCACAAGAAATATACCAAATATTGTATATTATCTGGCCCTAATACGGAAGCCATTGGCTGGGCCTACATGTTAAAGCTGCTTTATTTTTCCTATGAATCCAAGGTCCCATCCTGTCCTCATTGCTGCTGCTCCCAGGGGTGACAGAGCTCAGCTTGGAGCCTAGAGGCTGCCTTCAAGCACCAGCCTCAGTGATTCCTCTGGTCTCTGTGCATGTACTTGCATATACTGCTTATGGAAACCTAACTGATGGAGTTAGATCATTTTGTATAATGTACATATGGATGGTATCCTTAATTGCATAGTCTGCCTATATGATGAAATGCCTCTTTAGTATTGTGTGAATAATAAACTGCTTTTGAAGTAGCAAGGGGAAGAAGAAAATCCAGATTTTCCTAGAGCAGTTGAACTTTGCCAGTTTCTCTTCTCACATTACCACTTGCAAATTGAAAAACTTTACTCTGGCTAAAGAAGTGGGCCTGGTGAGTTGGAACTCTGGAGGAATGGTATATTTGTTGTTCAAGACTACATGGACTGTCATGTAGCTTGTTTGGGCGAGCAGAGGGCTTCAGCTGTATGGAGCATCTGTAGGGTGATCCATTGTTATGTTACATATTTTTCTGTTTTACTTACAGGGCTGAACATCATGAAGTCTTGACAGAATATAAGGAAGGAATTGGAAAGTTTATAGGTAAAATAATTTAGTACTTGTGTGCACCTTGTAATACATTAATTTGGAATTTGGAGGTGCTATTTGTTCTGTTCTCTTTCCTTCATACATTTATTTACTCACTGATTTAGTCAGCATTTATTGAGCATCTAAGAACCAGGCACTGGGGATTCAAAGACGAATAGGAAGCAGTTGATGCCCCGTGGAACCCAAGCCCAGTTGGGATAAAGATAAATAGGTAATTCTAGTAGAGTGCGGGGTCAGGAGTACATACATGTATCATGAGAACCAGAGGGAGAAACATAACCTGCTGTACGGTCCACGTGGAAGGAGGTCAGAATGAAGAAAGAATTCTTGAGAGAGCAGATGAAGGGGCACCTTAACTGGGGCAGGGAAGAGTGGGAGTTAGGCAGGTCAGGGGCTGGTGGTCGTAGGCAGGTGTGGGCAGATGTGCCAGGCGTAGAGCAGGGACCCAGAGGTGAGACCCTGCGTGGGCCATCCCTAAGGTCCAAAGCAGTATTGTCACGTTGGAGCCTACAACATAAGGCAGTGGACAAAGAATTTATATACTGCTATATTCTGATATGTTAATGTTATCTTTTGTTCCAGAAATAGGACTTCAAATGCAGATGTACATGCCATTTATTTACAGGAAAAGCTTAGCAGTGACAGCCAGAGAACACATTCTTCTGTAGACCACCTTCTCCTGAAGCTTTTTCCAATATCTAAGACTCACTTAAATGAAAACCCTGTTTCCATTGGTTGTTCAGTCCGCTTCTGGGAAAAGACTGCATGATGACTTGGTTGTGACAAGACTATTTCAGTAGAGGAATTTATGTAATATCATTTTTCTTCATGTGAGACCAATTTTAATAGCCAGCTTTAAAGTACGCAAGCATATAATTAAGTGAAAATAGCTAATATAAGCTTTCTACAGATAATTGTAGTAATTGAAGTTGTGGAAAATAAGGTGGAGAACTTCAGAGATTTATTTTGTTAATTTTATTTATTTATTTATTTGGGTTTTTTTCTAACTTTTTTCTTATGAAAATGAATTCTAACTTTTTTCTTATGAAAATGAAGGGTAGCATATAAAATTTTTGTATATATGGTTTGTTAAACATTTTTTTAAACAACTATTTGTCTAAAGAACCTCCAGGAACTGTTATCTTTTTTTTTCTTTTTAAAGATTTTATTTATTTATTTATCTTTAGAGGGGAAGGAGAGAGGGAGAGAAACATCAATGTATGGTTGCCTTTCGTGCATCCCCTGCTGGGAGTTGGCCTGCAGGGAACCAGCCTGCAACCCAGGCATGTGCCCTGACTGGGAATCGAACCACGATCCTCTGGTTCACAGGCCCGCGCTCAATCCACTGAGCTACACCAGCCAGGGCCTGGAACTGTTATCTTGAGTAACTGAAATGAACTATCCTATAGTTTCCTTTTAATTCTGCCACTAGGGACTCCTGATGTGGGATGGCTTTTTTAATGAGTACCTTTGATTATATCATGTCACCTTTCCAGGAGCTAGTTCCTTGCGTAGTACCTAGAATGCACATACTCGATACTCAGTTCTTCTTCAAAGCAAATTGAGTCAGGTCATGTCATTCAACACTTTCATGTATCTCATACTTTAAGATATACCTTCCCCTTGTAGCAACTTTCTTTGTCATCAGAAATGAACCTTTACAGTTAATTGTTCTTTTAGATTAGTAAGTTTCAAAGTGATCTGTTCATTCACATTGATAGGCCTCCTGTACTTCTAACGTCAGGTATGAGCAGTTCACTCTGCTTAGTGTTGCTCTGTCTAGCAGTACACATTATGAGGCTGCTCTTTGTTACAGCGCAGTATGGTCGTTGACATAAGTGCCTTCTGGGGTTCTTTTCTGTGTTTGTACAGGCATGCCAGAATCTCTCTTGTACTGCTCCCTGCACGATCCAGTCAGCCCCTGCCCAGCTGGTTATGTGACAAACAAGGTGTGTTCTCAGTTCTTCCTGGGATGTTGGCCACATCCTGACCCTTTTTTCCTTCTCTTCATTTCTGTGAACATAGTGGGGTGGGGTAGTTTATAGGAGTTAAAGGCGGTCTGCCTGAGGATGGGGTGAAGGTAAGGAATGTATTTTCAGCTTTTTCATTGTTGCAAAAATTTGGGGGTTGGAAAAGGGTTAAGTACATTCCAAAAAAAGAAATTGCTGTGATAGTAGAAAACAATAGTCTTTTTCTGCCATGCTTTATTTGCAGTTTTAACAACCTCAGGAAGAGTAGGGAAAGTTGCTGATGGGTGTTATCACATGCACAACTATATATAGTAGAACCCCCGTGTAATACTGCTTGTTTTTAGGACAGAATTTGAAAAAGGTCCGTCCACAGCCAGAGTTTTTTAGCTAGTGAAGAACAGTATCAAAAGGACTTCATTACAAGTTTTCACCTGAGACGTGGCCCCATTTCATTGTCCTTGGGGATCGCATTCTGACAAGGCTTCAGTCCAGGGGTGGGCAAAAGGAGGTTTCTAGTTGTGAGTACGTGAAACACAGAGTTTATTCTTGTATCATTCATTATTCTTGTATTATACGTGTTTCCATACGAGCAGCTGCCGACCTCCTTTTGCCCACCCCTGTATGCACGGCTACTTTGCAGATGCAGTTTTGTTTCCTGCCCCCACTTCATTGGTGTCAACAGTATCTCGTAATCTTACCTAAGACTATTCTTTTAAATTACCCTTCTGCTTTAAATTTTTATTTTGTAATATGTTTACAAAAGAAAATATTTTGACATCAGTTATCCTACCCCCTTTATAAGGGAGAGAGGACTCCTTTAAATTGTGTTCTTATGCCGGAATAAAGACTGTATGTTGCCTCCCCATCTACGTCCTTGTCAATCTCTTCTAAGAAGAGAGGTGCTGTAGGAGAAAGAACCAGAGGGCCACGCAGAGATTCTCGTGGGCTATGGGATTTATGTTTCAGCACACAAATTCTACATCTAAGTCAACTCGGTAAATACTTGTTAATAATGTGCAAGGCCCTAGACTGTGCTTTTGGGGTACGAACATGAATTGGGATACTCTAGTCAGACAAATATACAGTGGTGTGCCATAATTTCTACAAAGGAAATAAGCACAACTTTCTGAAAGAATTTAAAAGGGTGAGCAATTGATTACACCAGGGAAGGTTTGGGGAACACGTTACGCTAGGCGGTATTTGAACTCATGTCTTGAAGGGTGCACAGTATTTTACCAGGAGGGTATTTCAGTCAAAAGGAACAGTGTGATCAAAGACAAAATCAAAGGCTGCAGTATACTCAAGAACAACATGGGCAGAGCGGGCTGTGGGGGAGAGGAGACTGGAAGCCTGGGCTTCTAGAGAAGTATAATGAATTCTTGGGGACAAGCTCAGAAGCTGGCTTGTATGGCTATTGAAGGATTCTCTATGAGCTATAAGGTTCTTAGAGAATTTGGAATATAGCATAGGAAACCTTTTAATCACCATGTCTTGGATTGAATTGCTACCATCTCTAGTTGTAAAGAATTAAATTCAGAATTCCTTTAGCATTTTTTTATTTTCTTTTTATTTGCAATTTACTCTTGCTAACTCCCCATCATCTTGTTCCCTGGCAGTCTGTGTCTGTGTGGGGTTTTGGAGGACGAGTGGAAATGACTGCTTCCAGGTTCATGGCAATTCAGCAGGCCCTCCAGCCAGACTGGTTCCAGTGCCTCTCAGATGGAGAAGCATCTTGTGCAGAAGCAACTTCCATAAAAAGAGCCAGAAAGTCTGTTGACCGGTCGCTTCTATTCCTGGATCATTGTCTGCGGCTGCAGGAGGAGTCAGAGGTAAAGCTGTACATCTCACTACTTTTTCTTTGAAACTCACGCTAATTGACATTCCATGATGCTGCTTTTACTGTTCCTCCTACCTCTCGGCTCCTCACTTCTTGGTCTCTATTATGCTCTTCTGTCTTTTTTCCTGAACCATTAAGTATTATTGCTCTCCAGGATTCTGTCTAAGGCTCTCTTTATATCCCACTTTATATGTTCTCACTAGGCAGTTGCCCCTTACTTTTTATTGTTGAATGGTTCTAAAATTGTAGGTACAATCGAGATCACTCTCCTTAGCTTCAGAATTACATAAGTACAGGGCTTTCATTAGATTCTGTCACTAAAATACCCCTCACGTGCACCCTAAACTCTGAGTCTTATCTCTTCAATCCTCTTCTTCCTTTTGCTCTCCCTCTGTACTCTGTCTCAGTTTTTGTTGGCCACCAAGTTCCTCAGCCCAGAATTGTGAGTCTTTCAAGATTTCTTTCAATGTCCGATTAATCTCCAATATTCACTCCTTTTTGATTCCATCTCCCTAAATATATCTAGAATTGTCCCCCTTATTACCCTTATCGTCACCTTAAGGTATCATAGCCTCAGCATCTCTTAGGTGAACAGATACCTTTCAATTGTTCTTTCTGCTTCTGTTCTCCTTTCCACCCAATCTAGCTTCAGCCCTCCTTGCTGTAAAGCACAAATATGAACTTGTCTCCTGCTTTCTTAAAAGAATTTAGTGGTTCTCCACTTATACTCTTAGAGGGCATGGACAGCCAGCAGAAATCCAGCCTCCACCTCTTCCTGCAGCCCAATGTGACCTACTTTCTCCTGTGGTTGGCGCTCTGCCCCTTCTGAGTTACTTTCAGTTCCCCGAGGTGTTATCCTATTTCATGCCACTGTGCCTGTACACAGATTTCTTTCTGGATTGTTTCTTTTCTTTTTTTTTTTTAATCCTTAGCCATATTTTCCCTCTTGCTTCCTGATTGGCTCATTTAATTCCATTGTTCATTCTAGGAAATTGACCTGACCATTCCAGGAAGCACTTTTCATCCTTTGCCATCCTTTCATTTGTATGTAGCTATGTTATAGCCCTAATCATATTCTACTGCAGTGATTTATGTTTGTTGTTATTAAACTTGACCTCCTTAAGCTCAGTTTCTGTGTGTCATTTTTGTGTCTTCATCATGTAGCAAAATTCCTGACGTATAGTAAGCCCTCAGTAAATGATTGCTGATGGTGAGTGGTTCTGATGGGGTGGGGAAGAAGTTGTAGCAATAAATAAGGGCTCCTGATAGCAGGACTAATGAAGCCGGGAAAGGATGCATTCACCTGGAGAAAGCAGAGGCGGTAGGAGAACAGAGGGGAGAATCGGTGTCCCCGGTGACTCGTGGAGTCACCCCGAGCAGTGGCCAATTCCCACCATGGCAAGCACATTCATTGTGAGGAACATTGTTACGTGAGTTTACCAATAAAAATATAACTTGACTAATGAAGTTAATATGCATGAAATAATTAGAGGAAACTTAGTCATCATTCTGAATAGACTCTCAGTATCTGCGGTAGGAATTCAGCTTGGGGACAATGCCGTGGGTCTGAGTTTTCAGTGTTGCTCACTGGCCATTGTTCTGAGCCAGTGATTATCCTTGTAGGGTAAGTAATGTCTGATAAGTAGAAGGGAGGACAGCGACTGACAGAACATGATTGTTAGAAAGGCCACATGAGCCTCAAGTCCCTCTTCTGTGTTACAGTTACCGTCAGCCTCACCATTTCACACTATTTCTGTGTGTTGGTCAAAGCTGGGGTTCCTCTCTATACCCCTAACTCTTATGCTATTGTCTTGATATGATTACTAATAGTGCCCCTTTTACTGTTTAGTATATTCAGTTTTGGACAGTAAACTATATATCATCGTACTTTTTACACCCATGAAAAGGAGTTTTCCAGAAAAGCCTGTGCCGGTCATGTAAAGGGGAGAGACTGTAACCATCTGCTTTGTATGTCTGCACACATCTTTTCCTTTTCCTATGGTTCCTCCCCTCTCACTGGATCCCCTTATTCTAAATACCCTTAAATATTGACACTTCCCAAGGTTCTGTTGTTGGCTTTCTTTTCTTCTTCCCAGATTCCCTAGGCCGGGAATGGCAAATGGGTTTCATCCCAAGGTGCTTAGGGCTGTGTCTGGGAGCAGCAGGAAGGAGAGGTCTTATTATTTTTTTAGGATCCTCCACCTGCTCTTCTCACCATCTCCCTGGACTTCCAAGAGAGGAGCCAGGAGACCTGCTAGGCTGTCTTCGTCCTCCCCTTGGACAGCTTTTCGATTGTGTAGATTGTACCTCTTGATAAGGTTTCAACTCCCACCCCTCCTCTTTTCCCCACTGCCGCTGCCTTGGTCCAGGTCCTCTTTGCCTTGTACCTGGATCATTGCAGTTGTCTCCTGTCCCATCCTTTAGCTGTACACCCCCTTAATTCATTCTCCACACAGTGTCCGAAGCGTTCTTTCTGGAGAGGCAGTCTGACTGTGCCCCTCCTGCTCAAGCCAGGAAGCAAAACTCACTCTTCGGAGCCTGCTGGCTCCCTCCCTGTCCGTGTTCTTCCAGAGAGCCAGTGTTGTTTTGTGTCATTTCTTGCAAACCTTATTTTTATAGTCACATATACATGATTATTACATATATATGTGTACGTATATGTGTTTTTAACAACATGAATGTGATCTCATGTTCAGAAATTGGCTTGTTTTTGTTCAACAATCTCTTGAAACACCCTGTGAATATATTTGTAAGAGAAGTTTGAATTTTAGGATATTAAGATAAAAATACTGGCGCTGTGACAAGTGTTGTGGACGTGCACTCCCATGAGGCTGAAGTGATTTTTAATCTCTGGTTATTGGGGTATATGAATACATTTTTCACTTTCACTTCCACTGTGTTGTCTTTGAGTTTTCATGTCAGTGTGATGGGCACGAATGGTATTTGATGGTTTCCAGTATGCATTGCCTTGCTGGCAAAGTTTAGTAAGCTCTCCATGTATACACAGGGAATTTACATTTATTTTTCTGAAGTTCATATTCACACATCTGCCTAGATTTCCTTAGAGTTTTCAGTTCCTTAGAAGATTTTTGGAGCTTTTTCCATTGCGTAGATATTTACCTATTCCTCCAAAGAGTAAGTCCTCCTTCGTCCATGTTCATAGTATATTTTACTAGAGAAGTTTTAATGTTTTTGTACTCAAATATGTTGGCCTTTTCCTGTAACCTTTAGGTTGCTTAGGAAGGTCTTCCTTATGCCAAGATTATAAAAATATTCAGTATGTTCTTTTAATGCTTGAATAACTACATTTTTATGTTTAAATTTACTTCTGAGGATGGTATGTGGCAGTATTTTATTTTTGTTTTTTTTCCAGATAGTCAATTTTTCTAACCAAATAGGTTCGAAGTACCTCAAGTTGTCTCTAAAAGACTTGGCAGTGACCTCAAGCAGGCATGGATGGTCATTTAAACAAATTGAAACTCTTTTGTATTTTTCTCTTGTACCTGCTCAGCATGCATTTAATTGAATCTAAGCTAAAGCACAGCTGCATATGTAGGTTGCCTCAGTTTCTCCCCAGTCTTTACTTAACCTGCTCTCCGGAGTCCCGAGAGTTCTCAGGGCAGAGGGAGCACCATTTCCTTGCTTGCTTTGACTGTAGCAGCTGCACTGAAGTCTTGTCTATCCCCTGGTCTTCTGTATAAGGTTCATTTTTAAAAATGTATTTATTGCCCTGGCTAGTGTGGCTGAGTGGGTTGGGCACCTGCCTGTGAACTGAAAGGGTGCTGGTTTGATTCCCGGTCGGAACACATGCCTGGGTTGTGGGCCAGGTCCTGGTTGGGGGCACGTGAGAAACAGCTGACTGATGTTGCTTTCTCTCCTTCTCTCCTTCCCTTACTCTCTCTCTAAAAATAAAATCTTAAAAAAATAAAATTTATTTATAGATTTTTTTAGAGAGAAAGGGATATATATGTGTATATATGAGTGGGGGGTAGAGAAAGGGACAAAAACATTAGTTTGTTTCTTATGCATTCGTTGGTTGATTCTTGTATGTGCCCTGACCAGGGATTAAACCCGCAACCTGGGTGCATCAGGATGACTCTCTAAACAACTGAGCTGCTTGTCCAGGGCCATGTGTAAGGTTCATTTCTTTCCAGGGACGTCCAGCCTTTTGGCTTTGTGGGCTACAGCGGATGAAGAAGAGTTGTCTTGGGCCACAAATTAAATACACAAACACTCATGAAAACTGATAAGCCAAAAAATGGTGTTAAGTAAATTTACAATTTTGTGTTGGACCACATTCATAGCCATCCTGGGCCGCATCGGCCTGCCGGCCATGGGTTGGACACCCAAGGTACTGGAAACAGTTAAAAACATTCATTTTTTTTTTTTACCTTAGGTCCTCCAAAAAAGTACGATCATTGGTGTGATTGAAGGTGGAGACGTGATGGAGGAGAGGCTGAGGTCAGCAAGAGAGACAGCCAAGCGGCCTGTAGGCGGCTTCCTTCTGGATGGCTTTCGAGGGAATCCAGCAACTCTGGAGACGAGGCTGAACTTGCTGTCATCAGTTACCGCAGAGCTGCCAGAAGACAAACCAAGGCTAGTGTTGAGTTAGGATGCTGGCCAAGCCTCACGGGCTGCTGCAGAACAGGAGTTCTGGGGGATGGGTGTTACGCAGTCTCTACATGGGCATATCTTTTGATGTGTTGATTATGTTCTTTCTGAGCTGAATCTGCCGTGCCCACCGTAGGGGGAGTCTCCATCAAGGCTGTCCTGTGCTTGATTTCAGAATGTAGACCAGAGGACAGTTGCCATGTGAATTAGTTTATTTGATGTTCATTCTAAGTGAGGGCAAGTGTCATACTCTTTCCCCTCATTCTTGTGGCAAATACAAATACTGTTCTTTACTCATACAATAACATGGTTTCTCGGGACGTGTATAAAGTCATGTGGAACTCTGTCCTTCCTCAAAGCATGTTGAGGACAGATCTGGGATGCGTAGCGGAGTGAAGATGGGCGCTGCTAATAGGGATCTTTTAAGAAGTTTTTACATTTGAGGCAGTGGTATCATTTTTTGAAATCGAAACAACCAGCAACACTAGCTGGGTTGTTTTGTTTTTTTTTCTCTAGATCACAGGTTTTACGATGTGCTGGTGAGAAGAGATGATCTACAAGATTCAGAGCTTAAGGTTTCTGAGTGCTGCTGATGTCTTTTTAGACTACCCTAATTTTTTTTTGAAAGACTAGTCTTATCCCACTTGGTGTGAATGTTCACAGCCTTTTCCTGCAGATACAGTAAGAGGTTTGATCATGGTGCTACTTGGGCTGTTGGACAGTATCTATATGTAACTTGACCGCTTAAAAAATCCAGGTATGACTTGCAGCGAAGCGTATGAATCTCATGGAGAGCGGTAAACACTAGCCAGGAGGAGATATTTTCATCACAGCAGTATTTGCCTCAACTTTAACCTAGTTCTCTGTGTTCACTGCTTCTCCTCCTCTTTCATTCTGGTACAGGTAACGTTTTGGTGCTAGTATTTCTAGTCGTTTTCTGGACTTTGAGTTAAATGCTCACAGATGTCTGTTGCTGGATTTGAAAGCTGAAATTGCTTTCCTTCTGTAAGTGTGTAGAAATGCCAGCTTCAGTCAGAGAGGAGTTCTAAAACGTTATGTTACTTGAAGGAGAATATGTTACTTTTTCTGAACTGTAGTCAGAAAAACCAGCATATATTTAAGGGTTCTATTTGTTTAATATTGCATAAGCCTTTTTTTTAACTTCTTATAGAAGTCAGAGAGTCTATAAGCTTTTCTCTGCCAGTTCATAAAAGGAACTATGAACAAGCATGAAACATAGTAGCCAGTCAGCCCTAATCTAGTGCATCTTCCCGTCTTGTTTTAGTGGCAGAACCTGGCTGAGTGTTATTCATAGTCTCAGAATGCCTTGCCCGGTACCTCTAAAATTACCATCTCATTCCACCGTGCAGACAGTTTATTAGTGGAGAAAATGTAAGGAAGCATAAATAAAGCCAACTAGATTCCTAGATTCTGGGGGCAGAATTAAAATTCTAAGAGCAAGAGTTCCTTTGTAAATGACTACATGAAGAACACAGTAGATAAAAATGTCTTTCTGGAACCAATTATTAAAAAAATTATAGGCAAATTACAGTGAAAACATAAAAGTATCTGAGGGGGAAATAAAGCACACACCTCTGCACTCTTAAAAAATCTGTGTGGTGGATAGGTAGACTAGTAAGTTCAGTCTGAGACAAGGGAGGTTGTTCGGAAGGGGTGAAAACAGAGAGAAAACTAACCTTTACTGAGTTTCTCTTTGGGACCAGAAAATACACCGTGTGCTTCTTCAAATATCTCATTATTCCTGGAGTTTGTATCAATGCTCTTATTTTTAAAATAAGAAAACTAAAACTCAGAGAGGGTAAGAAGTTTTCCCAAAGAACACAGCAAGTAAATTAATAGCAGAACTGGGAATGTAGCCCCGGTCTCTGCCTCCAAAGCAAAGGTTCTTCCCACCCCATCTCATTCTTTGCTGCCTGCCATGCCAACCGGGACTGGTGGTTTTCATGAGTATTTTAATGCCCTCTGGAAAGACTCTGATTCCCGGCATTGCTCTCATGTCACTGTTCTTATTTTCACAGGCTCATCTCTGGTGTTAGCCGGCCCGACGAGGTGCTCGAGTGCGTTGAAAGAGGAGTGGACTTATTTGAGAGCTTTTTCCCTTATCAAGTGACAGAGCGGGGATGTGCCCTGACCTTCAGCTTTGATTTCCAGCCCAATCCTGAGGACACATGTAGGTCTTTTGAAGTTAATCTCAATGCTATCCCTAAGTTTCTTCTATTTCCTATCACTTTTTGGCTTGTGATTCAAGTTAGAAATATGTGCATATTCTGAAGCCAGCCTTTTATAAAACTCCATCTTTGTTTCTTATCTGTACACTTTGGCATGTTGGTCCACAAAACCTGGGTACTTAATACTGTACACATAGCCCATCAGTATTAGGAAGTAATTTTGTAATGAGCAGAAGCAAAAAAAAAAACCCCACAAAACCTCTTCTATTAACAACCTGAAAAAGACCATTCAGAGTGAATAGTGATGAAAATCTAACAAAAGAAAACCTTTGAACGGCTTGGAAAAAGTTAATTTGTTTTTTCACAAAAGAGTGCTTGTCTGCTTTTTGCAAACCTTGTGCTATTAAAATATGGGGAGTCTCATCCCCCCTGATCCTAGTGATACATGGGCTTTTTCGTCTTTGTCTGCACACTGAGAGGTGAAAGCCATTTTGCTCTGCTGATATTCCTTTGAAGCACTGCCATTTTCCTTCTATTGCTTAGTTATTCAGAGGTCAAGAGAGATCAGTTTCAGATTCTGGCATTTAATTGGCGCAGTAAAGGAATTGGGATACAGACTTTGGGCTGGGGCCCTCAAAGCACCTGCCGCGTGTTTCTAGAGAGTGTTGCAGGCCCAGTGTCCCCTCCGGCCTGGGGCGGGGTCAGGGCCTCTCCCTTCCTGCCGTCCTTCAAACTCTTCCTGTGTCATGTCAACCTCAAATTCGACTAGGGCTAGAGACTTCCTTTAAAGGTCCATTTTGTTCCCCACAAGTTATCAAAATTTCATTCAGAAGATGTTACACATTTATAAAGTAGCTTAAGCATTGATCTAAATGGAATTACTTCTGGAAACAAAACAAATCAGTTGGTCAAATAGGAAGTCAATTTTACTGTCCTAATTTAGACAGACCAGAATATAATGTGTGTACCATAAATAAACATTTATAAACGTTTATGACATTACTTATAAACTTGATTATTTCCACCAGGATATATGTGACTGTTAGTCATTGCGCACCATGAAGATGCAGGCTCTGATAAAGAACGTGATATTGAGTTCTCTGAAACAAACAAGTTCCTTTTTTGGCCAGAGAAAGCTGTTTCTTTGTGATTGAGGTTTTGAAATAGCTTGAACATTTTTATTAAAGTGTTATTGTTAATCCCATTTGTGTATGTTTGTATAGTAAATTATAGTCCTTTGCCAAATACAATGTAAAAATTAGAAAGGAATAAGCTGCCTACTGTAGGCAGCAGTTCCCCCCAGGGCCGGGGCTTTATGGGTTCCCTTACCCCCAGGCAAACTCATGGCAGCAAAATTATAGCCCTGTGCGCCATGCTCAGGCCACCCCTCTCTTTTTCCTTTGGCTTGGACAAAATTACCTCCCTGGGACCATTTGCCCATTTCCTTGGTGAACTCTGAGATTGTTATGACTTGTTCCCAGAAATACCTTTCTACTTGTCCTCCTTTAAGGCAACTCACTCTTTGCATGAGAATGGGTGTTGCTCTTTTAATCCCAGGAATGTTCTTTCTTAAAGCAGAGAGTTCAAGGGAATAATTCAAGTCCCCATTCAGTTCTGGATTATCTGAGTTCCCTGGAGGACCAGGGTCTCCCTACAGAGTACATAATTTAAACCATATTCTACTTTTAATCCCTTTGGGACATAGGCAGTTCGAAAGCCCAGTTAATTTGCATGTACATTATGCAGAGACATAACTTTAACATACACACATTTTTTCACACATGTACACACTAACTGGTTTTAAAAAATCACTTCTTGACGATAAGAATACGTGTTATATACTTGTGACCATAATTTAGACATTGTTGAACCTCCAAATTTTGGTATGATAGATGTATAGATAATAGGTCAGTAATCATCTTGCTTATTTTCTTGTGTCATTTCCTCAGGAGTGACACTAGAGAGTAAAGGGCATGAAATGGTAACCAAAAATTCTCCCAATGGCCACTTTTTATCTGATCTCCATTGAAGACTTTGTGTTGGTTTGTCCTTCAGTATTACAGCAAAATGGGACACAGGAAGAAATAAAGTGTGTGGATCAAACAAAGAAAATTAAAACCACCAGTTGCGACCAAGAAATGACATCATTTGAAATTAATCTGAAGGAAAAAAAGTAAGGAATTTTTTTTAAGTTTAGATTTTGATTTCTGACTTATATCTCAATCTAATAGTTTGTGTAACTATTCCCTTTTCAGTTTGTGACTTCATAAAATACTTACAATTGGGTATTATTTAGGCCTTCTCAAATTCACTTCCAGAAAACCTTTTTATACTTGTCTTATCATAGACCTGAGGCTAGGTAAGTTGTTTTAGGAGAGCTGTCGTAAAGATTAGACCAAATCCATGTTTGGGGTTTTTTACTCCTTCCAGTTACTTTTAATAAGGCAGAGCAAAATAAGTTAATAAGCAATACAGTTAATAACATCACTGGCAGTGTACGGCCAGGCACCTGCTTAACATGGCAATGTGGTCCAAGTTAACAGAGCACGATGAGCCAGGAGACTCAGGAGTCTTCCTCTGCCAGACATCACCTCCTAGCCTGAGGCTTACAAAGGAGCAGCAAAGAGAGTCCTGTGGTCACGCCATCAGGCTGAGCACTATTGGTCACACCATAAAGGTACACAATGTTAAGAAATGCTGTCTGAAGAACACACATTTCTCCTATTTGCCACCAGAACCATGCCAGAAGACACAGTCTGACCTTTTACCCGCATCGCTTTTTGCACTTTCCAAAGCACTTTTACATACACTGTGTCATTTAATCTTTCAGCAACTCCCGGAGACAGGCATTTTTGCTGTTGTTTAACCTAGGCAGACCACTCAGGGGTTAAGTGGGCTCTGAAGCTACAATGGCTACTTTGGATTCCTGGCTCAGAGTTCACTTGGGCAAGAAGGGGTGAGAACAGAGAGAAAAAATACAACAAAGTTTTTTTTTTAATTTTAAGGAATTTAAGTTATCTTGGTTATATACAGATTATGGACCTTAAATATTTTCCTCTATAAAGAATGAATTAGGATATCTTGTAACTTTGCTCATATTCGGTTGAAAGCAGTAAAATAATCAGTGAACCGGTGAGTAGTTTATCTATGACTTGGGTACACCCACTTTAGAACTTGGCTGATTTTGGTCTCACGTAAAGGGACAGTCTAGAGATTCAGACTTACTGATGTGTGTCTAACAATAGTACAGACTTGAAAACTTATGAAAGAATATGTAAGTCCTAGTTCTTAACTATCCTATAGGGGCTTCTTGATCGTTGGTCTGAAATAATGATGTTTAACTTCTTGAAAAATAGCCAGAGGGACTCATCTCTATTTCTAAATTGTTAGAGTAGTATAAATGGTTACTGCTAAAATTTTCTACATGTTATAAATTTAGCTGGAAGTTGTAGTTTTTGTAGTTTTCTTATTATTAGCAGTAGACTCGAAGTTACAGAGACCTGGAGTTTGGAGCCTAGCCCTGCTCATGCCTCAGTGACATCGGCCAAGTCACTCGGCTTCTTTTTGATAGCTGATACAAGGTAACATGTATACGGTGCTTAACGTGTGCTCAGCCGTGTCCAAGCCTTTACTCGATTAACTCATTTCATACTTGGGACAGCTCCGTAAGGTAGGCATTACAGGTGAGCAAACAAAGACAGAGGGAGGTGAGTGACTTGCCCAAGTGAACTCTGAGCCAGGAATCCAAAGAAGCCATTGTAGCTTCAGAGCCCGCTTAACCCGAGTGGTCTGCCTAGGTTAAACAACAGCAAAAATGCCTGTCTCCGGGAGTTGCTGAAAGATTAAATGATACAGTGTATGTAAAAGTGCTTTGGAAAGTGCAAAAAGCGATGCAGGTAAAAGGTCAGACTGTGTCTTCTGGCATGGTTCTGGCGGCAAATAGGAGAAATGTGTGTTCTTCAGACAGCATTTCCTAACATTGTGTACCTTTATGGTGTGACCAATAGTGCTCAGCCTGATGGCGCGACCACAGGACTCTCTTTGCTGCTCCTTTGTAAGCCTCAGGCTAGGAGGTGATGTCTGGCAGAGGAAGACTCCTGAGTCTCCTGGCTCATCGTGCTCTGTTAACTTGGACCACATTGCCATGTTAAGCAGGTGCCTGGCCGTACACTGCCAGTGATGTTATTAACTGTATTGCTTACGTGCCAGCAGAACAGAGAGCCTAGGTCNGCAAACAAAGACAGAGGGAGGTGAGTGACTTGCCCAAGTGAACTCTGAGCCAGGAATCCAAAGTAGCCATTGTAGCTTCAGAGCCCGCTTAACCCCTGAGTGGTCTGCCTAGGTTAAACAACAGCAAAAATGCCTGTCTCCGGGAGTTGCTGAAAGATTAAATGACACAGTGTATGTAAAAGTGCTTTGGAAAGTGCAAAAAGCGATGCAGGTAAAAGGTCAGACTGTGTCTTCTGGCATGGTTCTGGCGGCAAATAGGAGAAATGTGTGTTCTTCAGACAGCATTTCCTAACATTGTGTACCTTTATGGTGTGACCAATAGTGCTCAGCCTGATGGCACGACCACAGGACTCTCTTTGCTGCTCCTTTGTAAGCCTCAGGCTAGGAGGTGATGTCTGGCAGAGGAAGACTCCCGAGTCTCCTGGCTCATCGTGCTCTGTTAACTTGGACCACATTGCCCATGTTAAGCAGGTACCTGGCCGTACACTGCCAGTGATGTTATTAACTGTATTGCTTACACTCCAGCAGAACAGAGAGCCTAGGTCGTCGAGTTCTTGTATTCCTCACTTTCTGGGATGTCATTCTAACTCCCTTTCTCAGGTACCAGGAGGACTTTGACCCACTGGTGAGAGGGTGCTCCTGTTACTGCTGTAAGAATCACACTCGTGCATACATCCACCATCTACTGGTGACCAGTGAACTGTTGGCCGGGGTCCTGCTTATGATACACAACTTTGAGCACTACTTTGGATTCTTCCACTCTATCCGGGAAGCACTAAAAAGTGACAAACTGGCGCTGTTGAAAGAGCTCATCCGCAGGCAAGCATCTTGAGACCTGGCGTACAGAAGTCTGACTTCACATTGAGCCAGTACCACCCTGGTAAGGTGGGAAGGAGAGAACAAGAAATGATCTTAGCTTTCATCATTTATATTGGAGAATAAGGTCTGCTCATCCGTACCAAACTGTCCATGTGAGACCAAAGAGATTTTTTTCTAAAGACTTAAGTGACCTGGATTGATCAGAAAGAATTGAACCATGACCTTTAATATTTCAGTGCTAAAAGTCAGTAGACATTTTTTAGTCAAAGACAAAAGCTTCAGATGTGAAGAGACAGCCTTGAGGTGGCGGTGATGAGATTCTGAGGGTTCGCCGAGTTGATTGGAACTTAAAGGGAGATGATTGGCTGTGACTAGCGTAACCCTTTGGACACATGCCTACTCACTGGAGAAGGAATCGGGTTGAATCAAGTGTTTTTTGTTTTTTTTTAAATTATTTTTCAAGTACAGTTTTCTGTCAAGTGTTTTCTTTCATACTTATATTCTCGGGGGCCTCTTCTGGACTGTTCTGTCTTCCCAGCTGCCCCAGCAGTACAGTCTTTCTGAAAGGGCTCTGTGACTTGACCAGGCTCTCATCTCTCTGGAACGCGGGGCTCACACATTGCTCCTATGACCGGTTGCCCCAGCACACACTCCTTCATTTGGCTACATGGTCTGTTTGAGACTTGTCTCCCTAGACTAGCTGCATCTGGTTGTGCAAGTCCACCATATCCACCCTCAGGTTCATCAGTAGCCTGACCGTAACTGTGGCCCCATCACTGGGGGAGGTCCCTTCACCATGGGTTCACTTGGACAGAGCTTTGGACTGGCAGCTGGAGCGCAGGGTACTCACCTTTCATGCCTCTTTCCTCCTGGACAAATGGGGACACAGACACAGTGGATAGGACTGAATGAATTTCTAAGATTCCATCTAGCTCTAATATTTGGGGAACAAAAAGTTTTAGGTTAGAGTCATAGCCTCGTCGTTCTTTTGTATTGATCGCTATTGGCCTGATGAAAAATGCAGCGGTGCCTGGCGTCAGGCAACAGTGGAGCTATCTGAGAGCCTACACAGAGGTGTGGCCTGTGGGTTTGGAAGTGCTTGGTGAACTGGCATTAGCAGGTCCTGAGGCCAGAGAGACCCTCCCGGATCATCTCTGATTCAGTGAGTTTTTTCCTGCCCTTGTCCAAGGAGTGGCATTCGTGCTGATGGCCTGGCAGGTGACTTCTACTTTACTGTGTGCTTTTTTATGTTTATGAAATTTTCTGTAAGAATACACACAGACATGTATATACATTGTTTTTGTAAAAATAACAACAGAACCTAAAAGATGCTTTTGTTTTGTTTGTAGGAGTGTGGAATATTTGTTTTACATTATTGTGCAGTATTTTGCTGTGTGTTCATTTTAGTGGGCATTAGTGAACAATTTTTTTAAAAATTATTATGTGGTTTCTATATTTTTATGTGTTGAATGACCATCTATATGTTTGTCTTTTAATAGTGGCATAGGTGTGTTCATGAATTCTGTTTTGGAATTCACAGCTTTTGGAATTCATGGACCTTCTTCTGACATCTCTCCTCCATGAATGGCAAAGGCACTTATGAAAAAGAGAATCAGATGCGTCTTTAATGTAAATCTATAGCCAGTAAACATTTCAACTAAAATATATATACTATGTTGTTTCCTGTAAATAGTAGTGAATCTATTAAACAGAATATTTTGAATTTCCATGGTACCAGAAATGTTCGTCCTTGGAAAAATATTCTAGTACATTTACTCCATTTACAGTCATTGTTTTAAGTGCACTCACACTAAATGCAGAATCCAGGGAGACTCAGAGATGCACCTGTCACTTTAAATTATATAATTAGGGACCTTCAGGCCGTGCTTAGCACACAATTGAAAATAATAATAACCACACTCTTTGGAGCATTTTTAATGTGACAGGCACCTCAGTAAATGAATGCTTTCCATATATATCTCATTGACCCTTAGAGCAGGGCTGTGAGGTGTTGGTATTATTATTCCTGGTACTGGTTTCAGGAAGGTTGAGTACCCTGCCTGGGGGCCTACCAGAAATTTCTGGGAGATTGAATAGTTTGCCTAAGGATCTACCTAGGACTAGTTAGCTCACAGGTTAGACTTTGGCTCCATCTGATTAAAACTCAACAGTTAACCATTGCGCTAAGTAACCTCTTACTTTGTGACCTGCTCCTTTGTGAAGGCTCCTGGGTTGTAGGGACTAAGAGAAGCAAGGACTGAACAGAGGGGCCGTGTGGCCTTGAAGTATAAGGCGCCTCTGGAGCTTTGCTGTAGCTCGGACCTTGCTCCCCCTCCTCTAACGGAGGAGAGCTGGCACTGCCCTGTGTCACCCGCAGTACCACTGTCACCTGCAGGTCTGTAGGTGCTCCGCATGTGTTGCCATTCCATGTCCCCAAATCGCTCTTGCCCCCCCAGTTTGGGGACTACTCCCATCCTAAATGGTGTTGAGCGTGTTTGGGTCTGGGATAGGTTCAGGTGCCCTCCTGGGTGATCAACAGGAGTCTGAGGTTTCCTATGTGCCATGGGGGAGGGATATTCTGTTATTCTTTGGGAATAGGGAAAGAGTCTTCTAAAACATTTTTAAACCAAATACTAGTGTAATTAAAGAATTTTAATAAAAACTTCAGGGTTGCAGGCCAATTCCCAGCAGGGGATGCAGTTCCTGGCAGGGGGCGCACGAGAGGCAACCATACATTGATATTTCTCTCCCTCTCCCCTTCCCCTCTAAAGATAAATAAATAAAATCTTTAAAAAATAAAATAAAATAAAATAAAATAAAAACTTCAAACAAAGACCGTCAAAAGGTCAAGAGTAGAGTGTGTAAGAAACTTTCTTATCCAGGATGTTTTTTTTCCATTGCAGCAGCTTGGAGCTCACTGGGTAATCACAGAGTTAAATGATTATCCTGTGCCTTCCTGATTAGGAACAGGCTGCTCTCTGTGGTTTGATTAGTGTGCTGGTAGCTGCAGGATCACAGCTAATTAAAACTGACAGTGCTGCGTAGGGCAGGGAGCCAGGAAGGTCAAGCTTACTTGCTGAGCCAGCCACCAGCAAGCCTCTGCCTTTACCTGAAGGTTTGGTGTAATTGGCATTCATTTAAAATTCTTCTTCATTTTGTTCCTTTTTTTTTTTTTTAATTTCAGGTCTCTCTCTCCCTTATTCCTCAAGAGTCTCTGATTTATGACCACATAACCCAATGCCAGTGCGCAGGAAGAAGAGCAAGCCCAGTGTAAGCCATGTGGATTAGGATCACCATCCCTCCTCACTGTCCGCAGCAACCCTGGTTTCTGTCCGTGGTCCAGGCATGAGTACTAACAGCACCTCCTTTACTCTCAGTAGCTTGGACAACAAGTTATATTACGGTCACCCCACTGTGCGTGGCAGGGCACTGGCCAAACAGGAGGGAGTGCAGGTGTCCAGCCAAATCAAGCAGCTGCTGCCCACTCACCAATTGCTGCTGTGGGCCCCATGTTGTCGGATCTTCTGGTCTCTCCAAGAGGCCAAATTCTGGATTTGCAGGTGAAATAGCACAGTTTTTGAGTGTTGGGTCTTTTTGAAAACATTTTCTGCTAGCCAAACAAAACCTAGGTGTGCCTTACTTGCAGCCTTTGGGTTAGAGTCTGGAGGGAAGGCATTTTGAGCATTTTAAAACTCTACAACTCATAAAATCTAGAGAAAAGGTACCTATAGTTTCTAGCTCCTGCAGCTGATTACAGATTCCTACATTAAAAGATTCTCATGTTCTCCCAACTTCATGGCAAGATTCCCACACAACTCCCAGAACCATTCTGAAATGCCCAGAAAGAGGACGAGCATCACCTGTTTTTTGGATGAGAACTCGGGCATGGAGAAGAAAGGCCAGCTGTTGCTATGCCTTACAGAGTCTGAACAGACATATACTTCTTTCCAGTTACCCCTTTGGCTGTCCTGCATCTTACCGTCTTTTCTGCTAGGTTCTGCCCTTCCAGGGTCAGCAGCGATTTCCCAGTACTCACTCTCCAGGGATCCTTTGTGACTCACAAAACCAGTCGGTGCAAAAGCATAGGGCTCCCATCGCACCTTCCAGTGTTAATGGCAATAGCCCTTGCTGACACCGTGAGAGCTCAATTACCCTTTGTCAGGTGAAGGAAAATTCTCAGAGCAGTTGAGACATTATCTGCAGATTTCAGCCTGCTGAGCACTAGTTAGAAGTGACCCGCACAGCCGTATGTGGTAGGACCTTGGCTGAATGTCTTGTCAGGGGTGGTTTTACCTCCTTTATGCCAGGCAGGTCCCAGTGACCTGACTTTTTTTCTTCTTTTATTGGGTTCTGTTTTCCACCATTAGCATCTTCTAGTGCTGGCCTCAAAGCAATTTCCCCAGATCTGACACGAGGAACTCAGAGTGAACTTTTCTTTTGTTCTCATTCTTCGCAGTCCACTTGGAGACCCCGCGGAAGTTGCCAAGGAGTTCAAACAGCCCGTGCTTCCGCCTGCAGAGGGATTAGCACGTTCTCTCTACACTCTGCCTGGTGTTCGCCTCTTTCCTTGAACTGCTGTCTCCTGCTGTCTGCTCCTTTGTCTGAGAAACACATTTTCTCTTATTATCACCTTGTTCCCTGCCTGTTTCAGATGGCTTCAGCTCGCCTCTTAACAAAATCAAGGTGTTGCTGTTAATGTTCCTCTCTTCCTTTAACAGCTTAGAGTCACCTTACTCTATTTAGTCCTTTCCCCTTACCTCCCGAACCATGTAATCATCTCTGCTTCAAATAAAAGTTTCATTACCATTTTATAACTACTTCTTTATAGTTGCTATCAATAAGGCACAAGAGGGAGGAGATAAAAGGGGAGAGAAACTGAAAGTGAGGGGTACTCCAATCATTGAGAAGTAGCAAGCATCTTCAGGACTCTTAAGAAGAAATTAGACAAGATTAGCTCCAAAACTGCATGTTACAAGCCCGGTAGCTTAGTGAAGTTTTCCTTTAATTTTTTTAATCTTCACCTAAGGATATTTTTCATTGCTTTTAGAGAGGGAGGAAGGGAAAGAGAAAGAGAGAAAACATCAATATGAGAAGAGAAACATTCGATCAGCTGCCAGGACATATGCGCCCAAACCGGGGATCCAACCCACAACCTGGGTAGCTACTCTGCCAGGAATCGAACCCGCAGTCTATGGGTGCGTGGTATGAGGCTCCAATCAACTGAGCCACATTGGCCAGGGCTCCTTCAAGTTGTAGGGATGGAATCCCTCTGAGGGGAGACCATCTTCCAAATTGTTAAAATATTGCTTAGAACTATCCCAGTATCATTTATGGTGGTGATGACTCCTTTCATAGAATCCAGTTACATAAAAGGTAAGAGTTTTTCTGACCATACCTCCAAAAAGCTAAAATATTTATCCATATTTTCTAGTGTTTTCCATTCCCTGCTCTTATTTTTATTTAACAATCTTAAATAACATTTCCATCACAAGTGCATTTGCTATTCCCCATAATGCCAGTTGAAGAAAACACACCATACAGATATACTCAGTTCCCCACATAGTAATTCCACCTCAAGAGAGAATAACAGTGTGTTCAGGTTTTTTTCTGATTTTGATTAAACTCTTGAATTTCTTGTTGTTTAAGTATCAGAGTTGCCTCCAGTCATGTTGAAAAAGTCAGTTCAACTTTACTTTTCCATTTGAACATTCAGCTACTACCACAAATTCAACATGTCAGAACAAATCCATTATTTATCGTCAACCAAGCTGGTGCCCCAACTTCCCTGCCTCTGGCCATGGCACTAGTCTTCCAGTCAATCCAACTGGAAAACTTAGTCCTTGGATAAAGGGAATAACTTATAGAAGTGGTGGGGATAAGATATTTCAAGGAAGAGATCGGCAGACCTGACGACTCTTCATCAAGAGAGGATGCGAAGAATGCAGTTAAGGCATGGTTCAAGGAAGATTACCACCTATCCTGCCCTTACTCCCTCTTGTCCTCTCCCACTTACTTCCCCCTTTAGTTTTACTGTTAGTAGGCTAAGCCGTCATAAATATTATCTTCACTGGGGTACTCTCTGATAAAAGTCTTCATTGACTCTCCATTGTTACCCAGAGCAGGTCTCAACTGGCTGGCACATTTCCAGGCCCGTAGTCATCTTACTGTATCCAGTGGTCATGTCTTAAGGTGCAAGAACCAGATCTTCCACAAAAATTTGGCTTTTCTCTCAGGATTAAACAGAGGGGCTTTTATTCTGGCTTCCCTTGTTCATAAAGGCACCAACAACCAGGGCTCTGGGCATGTGGTTTGCTCGGGCGTTCCATTCTGTAAGGCTCATGTAGTAGACACATGGGATACATTTTACCCCTCCCTACAGGAGGCACTCCCTACAGGAGGCACTACTTTTAGGCACTCCAACCAAACTATCCGCTCTGTGGGGGAGTCTGATTCCTCAGTATTTGCCTTGTCTGCACCCCAGCTCCTGCCCCAGCTTGCAACACGTGTATCCACTGAAATAATTAAAGGGGGAATGTGTGACTAGTTTTCAATAGCATGACCTCTGCCCCTCTGTCTTTAACACACGGCTTGTCCCATTCCTTTTTTCATTGTAAGTTCAACACTTTCTGTGCTTTCGCATATTACCTTCTTTACTGCTCTTGGCAGTATTCTGAAGTTGGAAGTCTACCCTTTACAAGAGAAGGAACTGAGGCTCAGAGAGATTACATGACTTGTTCAAAGATAGGAAACAGGAGGTCCAGGATTTGAACTGGGTACTATGACTTGGAAGCCCAGCATTTTCCCACTTCACTCCCTGTCCTCCCTAAATTGTGTTTACAGAGCATCTGCTCTCCTTCAAGAACAAAGGCCCGAGGTGGATGGAGGCTTACCTCACATGAAACTTTCCTGTGTGATCACCTCTCCTGGCTGCCCTCTGGGCCACTTCCCTAATTACTCACTGATACCTAGGACTGATGAGTCAGGATAACTTGGTAACTGTTTTTTCCCCCTCTTTTGGTCCCAGAAATCTGTAGTTGCATTTTAATGATGAGAGGACTGAGGAGTGATCCAGAGATGGTAATTTTGTTTTTATCAAAGGCTCATACATTTACATATAAATGACAAGCAAAAGCCTTCATACAATCTGTTAAGGGCCCGAGTAGAAGGAGCAGGTAGAAGAAGGATAATTTTGCTGTCCCCTTGCTTGGCCTCCTTCCACCCTTCATCCCTGACACCGGTGCTGCTGGTTCTTGAGCTTAAGACTTGAATTGAAACTTACACCTCTGGCCCCGTTAGTTTTCTCAGGACTTTGGGTTTGAGCTGGAATGATATGGCCAGCTTCTCTGGGCCTCCAGCTCACAGATGGCAGATCAGATTGTAGGACTTCTTGGCCTCCATAGTTGTGAGCCAGTTCCTCCAATTGTTGTAATACAGCTCCTTTTCTCTCTCTCTGTCTTACTGCCCCCACCCCGCTCATCTTCCTCCTTCCCTCCCTCCCTCCCTCTCTTCTATTCTGTGTCTCTGGAGAGCTCGAATAGACATTATTTTACCATTCTGGCAGTGGCTATATATAGCCTTCTAGCTGCTAGGATGATAGTGATTCTTGCACACACAGGTCATTCTGTTTGTAGATAGTCTTAGGAGGCTTCATTGACTTCATTCTGACCATGGGTGCCACGGGGGTTGGCAATGTCTCAAACTGAGTTCAGAACGACCATAGAGACCAAGCCCTTCCCAAAGCATTATGCCATTCATAATGCCCTCTCTGGCCTGTGACCCTTCCATGATTAGAATGGGCCCCCCTGCTTTTTATGGGTCACTGATTTGTGCCAGGAGAGGGGAAGGAATGAGCAAGGTGTTCCTCTCTCAGAGCCCCAGCAGGTGATCCTCTCTTTTTCTCATGGGTCCATGAAAATCTATGGAATTCTGTCCAGCCAAGCAGGAAATAAAAATCACATCCGAATCTGGGACATCCCTTATCTTGGCACCAGGGATATTGGTCAGTCTTACACATTCTCTCCAATACCTAATTCATTCATTCATCCAGTCAAGAAAACTTTACTCACTTCCAACTGAATGTCAGGCACTCTCAACACTTGCAATTCAATGGCAAACACCCCATAGAGGGTACCTATCTTCTTGGAACTTAAAGGTCAGAAGCAAACTTCAAAATTACATATATTCTAGAGTTAGAAAGCTTTGGTTTGCTCATATAATCTATCATATCCCAACCACAAGAGTAGATGATTAAACTGTCCTAAGAGATGAGAGAATGTGGAAAATCACTAGATGACAATATCCATAGATGAAGAAAATTAAAATGTTAGAGGGCTTTTTATTTTTATTTTTTTGCTATTTATAATGGAAAGACTAAGACTGCAGGCTCAAATAGCGAGCTGAGTTTGCCCCTTAGCTGGCTGCCTGGATCAGCTCGCAGTCACTCAGTGTGACGTGGCCCTTGCTTCAAGACTCCCAGCAAATCAAAAATTCCAGTTTTGCCTCCTTCACTTAGCGAGCCCCGAGCAATTCCTGCCCTTATCTCTCCTCTCCTCTTTCTATCTCGGTCTTCCAGACACCTCTGTCCTTACAATATTTTCCAAAGTGAAATAGGTCATCTAAGGGAACAGTAACATTTTGATCCGTAAAACCCTACTTCTCCCTCAGCCTTTCCTTCCATCCCCCGTGTGTGGGCACAGCACAGTTCTTGATTTAAAAACTCAGCGCTCAGTGTTCCTGGCTCAAAACCCTCTCTAACAATATTTCTACTCTGTTTTACACTCAAGCGTTTCACCCTTGATGTTTTCAGGCAACACATCTGTGACGAAACACAAGTAGCAGATACAGATACTCTTTTATAGACAGATCATGCTTCCCCATGTATATGTTCTTATACATAATTTTTCAACAACTCTGTAAAATAGGGCAGAGGCCATTACCCTCATTTTCCTCCTGAGGAAGTGGAGGCAAAAGGTTTGCTCTGTCAAGTTTTTCAGTTGACGAAGATGACGTTTGATCGACATTGATTGAAGCAGGACAGTTAGGAAACGGAAATCCCCAGCTGTGGGAGGTTCCAGAAGTGCTTTCTCCACCGGGCTCCGCTCCTGGACTTCTTTGGATGTGGGTGATATGTGAGTGTGCCTGGTACAACAAAGGCTTGCTCCAGTACAAGAATGGAAAGTACTGTTTCAGCCCTGACTGGTGTGGCCAAATTGGTGGAGCCTCATTCGGTCAAGTGAGGTGTTGCCCGTTCGATTGCTGGTTGGGGCCCATGCCTGGGTTGCAGGTTCAATGCCCAGTCGGGGCTCCTACAAGAGACAACCAGTTGATATTTCTCTCTCAAGTCAATGTCTCTCCTTTTCTTCCTCCTTTTGTCCTCTCTCTAAAAATAAATAAGTAAAATCTTTTTTTAAAAAGTAAGTACTATTCAGTTCAGCAAAAGTGGAGTCTGGGGGAGAGACACCCAAGGGGCTTACAGGGGTCCTGGCAAGAGGAGAACTACCAGAGGGGAAAGGGGTGGGGGAGGAGAGTAAGCAACAGAGAAGGAGAAAGGTGTGAAATAATTCACCCCAATTTGTCTTTATGAAAATTTGATATATGAAAATTCCTACTTGAAAATGAGATAAATAATGAAGTAATTATTTGCATTACAAATTAAGTCTCCACTTCAAAAGAGTGTTTACCACAGGTGTGATTCTGTGATGTGAGATGTTAGAAAGGAATATGACTTGGGGGAGGTGGGAGATATAAACAATAAAACCCTGATTATAAAGTAATAGGAAATAATCCGGTCATAAAGAGGGAGGCACCTGAAGAAGGAGGTGGTCGTACTGGGAGCTTTCTGGCAAAGCTCGGGTTTTTAAAGGATGTGAAAGAAAGAGCACGGGGATTATAGATGAGCTTGAACACAAAAGACTGTCATGAACCTTCAAGAACAGAATAAAGAAGGCTCAAAGTCAGGAATAAATCTAGCTTTGCAAAAGTGCAAAAGGCTGCCTTAAGAACCCTGAAAGCTTTCCTCGGTGTGAGGAGAAGCGCTAACACGGAGTGACTTGCTCTTTGACTAAGCAAGGTGGTGCAATGTTACGTTAAATAATTCTTATTTCTTCCTATTGTTTAGTTTGCTTCTGTCTTCTGTATTTCTCTTAGACACTGTGGAAGGAGTATATTAATATTAACACACTTGGGCAAGGAATGGAATTCCTCAGGGTCTGGGCATCAGAAACAGGTTTGGAAGCCCTCCAGCCAAAATTGGAGAGAAAGATGGTGAGAGGATGTGGGAGAGAGACAACCCCGGAAGATGTGATCTACCCCTCTGCGCTCTCCCACTCTGCCCCCATGTTGGGTAAATTCCACTCAAACTTGTTCACTGTTCAGTGTGAGTGGATTTCTTGAGGAAATAAAAGATGGGCTCGACGTGGCGTTCTGTGGGGCGTGGGGAAAGTGAAAGGCGGCTGTCAGATGCAGGAGCCAGAGGAAGCGGAGACACCGGGATGTGCCACCTTCAAGTCTGAAAGGAAGGCGGAGTGGGAGTTAAAATCCCACACAGGCCAGAAAGTAAGAAAACATGGGATTCCTCAAAATGGGTTTAGGCTGGTCAAGAAATTGAACTAAGGTGCCTGCAGAGGTGTTCCCAGAACCTGTATCAGTGATCCATTAGGTGTTACAGCCAAGTGGAGAAGTGCCCGCAGGCTTTTTGAGAAAGGGAACGGATTAGATTATACCAGCTATGGGTCGGTAAGGCCTGACTTCCATTCTACTGCAAAGACCAGTCTGGGGCTCAGCCAGGCCTGGTATTCCATCTCCCTGGTCAGGATGGATTGGGGAGGGCTGCCGTGTCCTAATCCTGCCCAGTAAGATACGGGGAGTCTGCATGGTGGGGGGGGGGAGGGGGCAGGGTGCAGGGACTGACAGAGAAAATGACAGGAGGAGAAGACTGGCTTTTCGGCTGCTGTTGACATTTTTCTATCAGGAAGGACTCTTGGAACTGCTCCATCTTGCCTTGTACTCATGGAGGTAGCAGTGGGGAGCCAGCTTGAGAGCAAAGCCAATATTTTGCAGTTAGCAGAGAGGTGAGCTGGAAAGAGTCTGAATCCACCACAGCATTGCTAAACCTCTGAATCTGACAACCTGAAGCTCATACTAACACAGACTTCTTCACAAGTAATGATAAGAAACTTTCTCATAATTTAAGGCAATTTCAGGCAGGGTTTTCTGTTACTTGGGGCAAAGAAATCCTAACTGGTACAATGGTATCAATTGAATTAAAGAAAAATGGAACAAAACACAGTTCTGCTGTTTTCATAGTGTCCTTGCCATGAAAGGAACTTGTGGACCAGAAGGTAGTAACTGGGAACACGTGTGGAGGGCTGGGGTAGCCCATGCAAGTCCTGCACGCCGTCTGACGCCAAGGATTCCAGCCTCAGTGCTTTATCAGAAACATGGCAACGTTCTCTTAGATGTCTCCTTCCATTTGAAGATCTTTTAAATCTCAGAGAAAGACTAATACAGGAGATAAAATTAAAATTCAAAGTGACTTCATGGGCTGGAATGCTGGGGTACAATCAGCAGGTCAAACAGAGGACAAATGAGGGATCCAAAATGAGCAAAATGTGCCAGAGACATGGAAATGAAGAACAAAGGGACAGTGGCCAAGGGGAGGCAGGAGGAGGTAACGGGGGAAGGATGGGGAAGGAGCAAGCAAAGGAACCTGAACAGAGGACTTGCAGACACAAACAAGGTGGGGAGGAGGGATGAGCAGTGGGGAAAGAGGTGGCACAACTGTAACTCAACAACAATAAAAAAGAAGAAAAATAAATAAATTAAAAAATATATAAGGGATCCAGCACAGGCTCCAAAAATCAATTCTAGAAGGTCCAGTTGAGTGAGACTTGGTTTAGTAGAACTTTAGTGGGAAACACCTGGGACCTTCAGCTGAGCATGTGTCATGGATGCTGTCTGCTTTTTAGGTTCCCCCTTCAGAACTAAGGCAATAACATCCCCAGCTGTGGTGGTGGTGGTGGTGGGGGCATGTGTTGCTGGTCCTTCTGCAGCAGAGAACTATATACCTCATGAAAAATACTCCCTAGTGTGCTACTGGTTCTTGGTGCAAATAGAACACTTGACCATGGGATACCAGATATCCATGCAGCTGGAATTACCCATCACCAGTTTTGTCAGGTCCCCAGTAACAATCACAAGGGAGAAAGTTGTACATCTGGGGTCAGGCATGCATGGAACCAGACAGCACAGAGAAGCTGCTCAGCAGGTGGCCCAGACTTCTGTGTCATCCACCGTTATTCAGCTGGTGCCTCATCCTCAGCTCACACTTAGATGCACCTGGGGTGAGGGAACGAGCTGAGTCTGGTGCACGGGGTGAGTTTGCCAAGTATATGGTTGCAAGGCAAAAATAGGCTATTGTTGTACTTCACAGGTGCAGCTCCACTCAGGAGTGTCTCTGAACCACAGGAATAGGGGGAATTCCTCATGGACAAAGCCTCAGGCAGTATGTCTGTCACAAGAAGTACTTTGAGGTACAAATGCATGACTCATGGGTAGTAGTGAATGACATGGCCAGTAACTGCAGAAACTAGGAAACAAAATGTCTTAGCTAGTTGGTGTCAACTGACTTCCATCAGTGCTGGCACGATGGGTGCATTGAGGGACTGGGTAGCAGGTGAGAGTGGGGTTGCCATCCAGGCAGAGCTAACTGACCTTGATCATCAGGAGAGAGTAGTTCTGCTCTTACAATAATGGAGACAGAAAGAATACTCCTTGGCGCAATTTAAAAAAATAGTTTATTTTTTATTGCATTTTTTCCATTACCATGTATTCCCCTTCCACTCTCTCCCCTCTCCACTCAGTCTCCCCCACCCCTACAATAACCACACTGTTGTCCATGAGTCCTTTTTCTTTGTTTTGCTGAATCCCTCTCCCCCCAACTGTCACCCCCCCCCCCGCCCACAGCTGTCAGCCTGCTCTCTCTACCTATGAGTCTGTCTCTATTTTGCTTGTTAGTTCAGTTTGTTCATTAGATTCCACAGATGACTGAAATCATATGGTATTTGTCTTTCTCTGACTGGTTTGTCTCACTTAGCATAATGCTCTCCAGGTCCATCCATGCTGTAGCAAAGAGTAAGATTTTCTTCTTTTGTATGGCTGAGTAGTATTCCATTGTACAAATGTACCACAGCCTTTTTATACAATCTTCTACTGATAGACACTTCGGCTGCTTCCAAATCTTGGCTTTTGTAAATAATGCAATGAGTATAGGGGGCTTTTTGTATACTCTTTTGATTTAGTGTTTTGGAGTTTTTTTTCGAAAGTGGAATCACTGGGTCATGATGTAACAGTGGAACATTGTAATGGTGGGAAATTATAACCCACTCCACCATTCTTCCAACATTGTTTCTGTAAGTGCTGACTCTGACTAATAACGTAGCTTGTAGATGAACAGCATGCTTATATGAAAGTTCTAGGAGTTACCTTCAGAAGATAAGGACCCCAACCTTCAGGCATCCCAGCTCTGGGAGATTTGCTGACCTTCAGCCATGGAGTCAAGGTGATGAGAATCTAGGATGACTAAACCAGGATGACGCACACCTGGTTCATGGTGTCAGACCATCACTTACTTGCCTTGTTGGAATGGACTGTGCTAGTTGGCACCAAGAGAACTTTGCAGCCACCTCCCTTGATCTCTTGTTCTGTTCCTCTCTCCCTCCTTATGAAAACCTCTGCCTCCACTGAGAGGTGAAGGTGGGCTTTGAGACATGAATCCCCTATCTACCAGGTGGCTGGCACCTGAAAATAAACCACTTTCCTTTACATCAGTGCCTGCCTCTCAGGTATTGGATTTCAGAGCTGCAGGCAGCCAGACCTGCTTTCAGTTACAATAAGGTGGATCCACTTTTAATTTTTTTTTTGAGATAATTCCATACAGCTTTCCACAGTGGCTGCACTAGTCTGCATTCCCACCAACAGTGCAAAAGGGTTCCCCTTTCTCCACATCCTCACCAGAACTTGTTTGTTGATTTATTGGAAACCATAAAAAAATTTAAAAGACCAGCCAGGAATAAAGAATGCAATACCTGAAGTAAATAATGCACTAGAAGGAATAAACAGTAGGTTAGATGAAGCAGAGGATCAAAGCCCTTGCACAATTCTGGTGATAATGGACACTACGGCCAGCATGGCCTGAGAATGGAGGCGAGGACGGAGCCTGTGCACGGCCCCGGAACGTGGGCCCCCACTGAGTAAGTCTGGTCGGGTTACTGCCACTGCTGAGTGTGCCGCCTGCCAGCAACAGACACCCCTGAGCTCCCTGAGCTTCTAAATGATGTCTTTTGAATTGCAAGTAATTTTCATAAGGTTCAATTTATCATTTTTTTCTTATTTACGGTGTTTGCAGTATTATATATAAGAACTCTTTTCCTATTCTAAGATCAAAAAGATTTTCAATTACGTTTTCTTTCAAGAATGTTGTTGTTAGTGCTTACATTTAATTATATGATCCATCTTGAGTTAATTTTCGGGCATGGTGTGAGGTATGAGCCTAAGTTCATGTTTCTGCACATAAACATCCAGTTGTCCTAATGCCATTTGTTTAAAACATTCTCCTTTTTTCAATAGATTGCCTTTGTTAAAAATGAGTTGACCATGAATATAAGAATTTGCTTCTAGACCTTTAATTCTGTTCCATTGATCTAAATACCTACCTTCCACTACCGTGTTGTCTTGACAACTGCAGCTGTATAGCAAGTTTTGAAATAGGAAAGTATTTCGACTTTGTTCTTTTCAAAAATCATTTAGACTATTCTGGATCTTTGTCGTTTCATTAAACTTTAGAATCTGCTAGTAAGTTTCTAAGGGGAAAAGCAGGTCTTTTGGTCTTTTGAGAGAGATTGCACTAAACATACAAGTTAATTCGGACACAACTGCTATGTTAGCAATGTTGACTCAATTCAAGAACATGGACATTTTGAGGTCCTTGTTCCTTTTTATTTCTTTTTAAAATAAAAAAAATGTGCTAAGATGAAATTCATATAACATTAAATTAACCATTTTAAAGTGAACAACTATGGAGCATTTAGTACCTCTATTTTGCAAGCACTACCTCCAACTAGTTCCAAACATTTTCCTCACCCTAAAGAAACTGTGTGCCCACTAGGCAGTCGTCCCCATTCCCTCTCCTCCCAGCTTGGGAAACCACCAAACTTCTTCCTGTCTCTATGGGTTTACCCATTCAAGATTTTTATAGAAATAAAATGATACAATATGTGATCTTTTGTGTCTGTCTGCTTGCATTTAGCATAATGTTTTCAAGGACCAAAGGGTGAATTTTATAAGCAGGCAGATTTTGGCTTAAAAGAGGAAGGAAGATGATAACCTGTCACATCTCGGGAGGAAGTGAGCCAGCTCCTAATACACCTGAGTAATTGTGGGTCAGAGATATTAGAATTTCTACAATAACTAGGGGACTGGTCTGAAGTTCCTTTCAATTCTCAAATTTACAAGCTGTGATAAATTGCAAGCCTTTTAAAGGCCTTTAATATAGAATCTTGTGGAATCTGCTCGAAGCATAATGTAAGGCAATTATATCTCTTTCTCTCCTGGGGTTTTTCATTTTAGTCAGTCTGGACTGGTGTGACCTGGGGGTGGGAGAACTGCAACATATTCCCTCTGAGCTTCCCTCAGGACCCTGCAAGTTGCTGTTGAATTCTAGCTCTCCCGCCCTGCACACTTTTAAGACAAAGAGAAGTAGCTAAGGATTGCCTTTACAGTTTTGACTTTTATGAGCATGTTTATACGTTTTTAGGGCTCAGGTCAGGACATGATTTCTATCCTTCTAGAATTATTGTTTAGCTTGTCTGCTTCTAGTTTAGGAACCCAGACATCGCTCACAAGAAAGCTGAGCTGCAGGAAGCTTATAGACTTGACTCCGACCGCAAAGGGACTCTGTGCCGAGGCTGGAACCTGACCTCTCACCTCTGGCGGCATAGCTTTGTACATTTCCCGATCTCACTAAGTTCCAAGTTTTCTTCTTTCAGACCACTCTTACCATATTTCATGAATTGATTTGTGTCTTCCAAAAAGATATGTTAAAGTCCTAATCCCTGCAACCTGAAATGTGACCTTATTTTGAAATAGTGTCTTTGCAGATGCAATCCAGTTACGGCGAGGTCATATTGGATCAGGGTGGCCCCAAATGCAGTGATTTTAAGAGAAGACATCGGTTTGGATACACAGAAAGAACACCATGCAAAGGTGCAGGCAGAGTTTGGAGTTAGGCTGACACAAGCTAAGGAACACCAAGGGTTGCCGACAGCCACCAGAAGCTGGAAGAGTCAAGAGGATCTTTGCCTATAGTCTTCAGAGAAAGCATGGCCAGGCCAACACTTGATTTTGTACTTCTACCTTCCGGAACTGTGAAAGAATAAGTTTCTGTCACTTTAAGCCACTTAGTCCGTAGTAAATTGTGACAGCAGACCTGGGGAACTAACGCACTAGATCCAGAGAACTTTTTTCAGGCAGGAAGAGATGGAGTAAGAGAAAAGGGTGCTGGATCAGACACCGTGAGAAACAAATATGAAAAGTCTTGAGGGATAAGTGCGTTCTGCTCCTCCTCCCCTGGTCAGGGGAGGAACAGAGGCTCCAAAGTTGCCTTTAGCAACCAAGTATGAGCCATGAGCTTGTGTTGGGTCAGGCCACATTTGGGCCCTTGGCTTTGTGAACAGGGAAAGCGTATCCTGTTGGGACTGCCCATTTGCCTAGTAATCTGACTGCAAATCCAGCCAAGTATCATTTAGGAAATAAAAGATAGGAGAAAAATTAGATTTCATGTGGGAGACTGAACAGACTGTGCCTAATAACTTGAGACAGTTAGAGAATCAGTAGAGAAGCAAAGGTGGGCTGTGAACCAGCTAGCTATGATAGAAACAGCTCCTTAGAGGGAAAATAATAGTAATACCAGCATCAATTATAATAATCTCTTACATATATTAGAGCTTTACGGTTGACAAAACACATCTAGTACATTATATAACCTAAATTTTAATGGTTGAGTGAGGAAAGCTAGGCCTTCAGATCTGTTGTCTTACTAATGAGGAAGTTGAAGTTTGCAGAGGTTAAAACACTTGCTCAAGGTCACTTGTCTGTGCTAGCACTAGAACTCCAGCCCTTGACTTATTTCTGCTCATCGTCTTTCCTATAAGGTGCTTCAGCGCAGCTCTCTCCCCGGGACACATCCTTCCTTAGAGGCTACAGTCAGCTCTGTTCTCCTCCCGTACCCAGCGGACTCTGAACGATGGTGGAGGTTGGATATGAGTTGAGATGGGGGTGGGTGGGGCAGGAGGTTCCAGGGTCTTGTGCTTGGCATAGACTCCCAGTTTCCGCCACTGCCAGCGTGTGTGCTATAGAGCCGAGCTGACGCTGGCCTCACCCTCAACTGAGTCTGTGTGTCAGGAGGTAGTCATGGAAACTCACTCCCTTCCTGATCAGGAGGGAATTAGGCAGAAAAGAGGAATCAAGTTAATTGCCTGTCATCCCCTCTCTGCTCGCTGTGTGTTGATTCAAATTAAGCTTTTTCAGTTTCCTGATGTAGGCAGAGACTAAATGACCGAAGCGTAGGCCAGGGAGTCAGGACCTCCAGGAAAGAGCCAGCTCCGACTGAATCCCTTAACCTTTTTGCCTCTTTGCTTAGTTCTGACCTGCACTTTTCAGGGTAGCAAATCTCTTTGCCTGACCCTCCCCTGATTTCTGACCCAGATTCTCTGAACTGTGTTAATTTTAACCATCTGTGATCCTACATTCATTCAACTAGCTATTCCCCTTCTTGGAGAGAAGAAGAAAGA
This sequence comes from Sturnira hondurensis, assembly GCF_014824575.4. NCBI lineage: Eukaryota > Metazoa > Chordata > Mammalia > Chiroptera > Phyllostomidae > Sturnira > Sturnira hondurensis. The sequence continues at coordinate 1,015,190 of NW_028082350.1, forward strand.
ATTAAAATTGAATCCTGCATTTGTTGAAATTCACCAGAGCTCAGAGAGAAATAGTTAAATAAGTCAGGGATGACTGATGCATGATGTGTGTTGCCCACAGGGAAGGGAGTGGAGGCACGACCCAGAAGTCATCTGGGAGAGATGTCACCATCAGCTCAGCTGACATCTGAGCAAAAGCTGGAGGTCTCCAAAGATGAGGCCCTCTCCTCTCTGTCCTTTCTCAACGATTCCTTCTCTATATGCAGATGGATTATTTGGGATTCCTTGCATGCTCCTTGCTTGTTTTATCTTTAGCTCTGCAGAGATTTTTTATGCCTGTAATGCCCCTCCTACTTTTCTTTTCTTTTTTCACCTATTTTTATTGTTTACACTATTCCAAATGTCCCCATTTTATGGCCCTTTGCCCACCTCCCCATCCTGCCCTCATCCCCCCTTCCCTCTGGCCATCACCTCACTGTGTCTATGGGTTATGTGTGTACGTCCTTTGGCTAATCACTTCCCTTTCTTTCATTCAGTCCTCCTCTCCCCTGTCCCCTCTGACAACTGTCAGTCTGTTCCATGTACCCATGTCTCTATTTCTATTTTGTTTATCAGCTTATTTTGTTCATTAGGTTCCACATGTAAGTGAGATCACACAGTATTTGTCTTTCACCAATTGGCTTATTTCACTTCACATAACAACCTCCAGGTTCATCCATGTTGTCACAAAAGGTTAGATTTCCTTCTTTTTGATAGCTGCATGGTATTGCTTTGTGTAAATGTGTCACCAGTTGAAAAGAATATATACATCCCTATGTTCATAACAGTGTTATTTATAATAGCCAATATCTGGAAACAGCCTAAGTGCCCATCAGTAGGCAAGTGATTAATGGTGTCTTAACCCTGACGGTGTCTGAGAAGCCTTCTCAAACAAGAACACGGGATTTCCAAACCCCAATCCCTTTGCTATAGACAACAAGTGGCTCATCACCACACACATGAACTCTGCCTCCCCCTGGACTATAAGCTTTGTGTGCAAGGACTGTGTTTTCTTCAACCATGCGTCCTAGCACCAAGCACTGTGCCTGGCACATAAAAGGCAGTCAATCAACATTTATTGAACAAGTGATTGATTTAGTTAATGAATAATGCATGGTCTTTTGGAGCATAGTGTCTTGGAAGAAGGAAATACACTTCTTATACTTAAGATCTGAAATTGAACACTGGTTGTAATGTATTTGGATTTCCATACTATTTGTATCTCATTCGAATAGTATGGATAGAGATGAGGCTGCTTTGGGCCCCACAGTTGGTTTGCCCCAAGAACTCTGCTCTGCTTCACTTGAGCAAACATCTTTCCTGGGATTTTAGGCCTCACTGGCTCTGAAAGTCATGTAGGAACCATAGAGGTAGAGGAGGTAGAATGCAGAATCCTGGGACGAGGAGGCTGACGTGAGCGCTTGGGATTCCTCCAGCAGGATTTTCCTGCATGAGAAGGAAATTCTGGGAAGGGGATGTTGCCTTCTAGCAGACACCGTCTAGGGAAAAATTACCTCTCAGTTTATGGTGGAGGTGACAACATGACCTTCTCCTCCTGTCTATATGATAGAAGTTCATAGTTTTTACAGGGCTCTTGGGAAAGAGTGCTGAACTAGGACTCAGCAGACTTGAGTGCTTTCCCGTCATTAACCAACATGGGACAACAGTTTTAGGCCATGTCCGTGAATGAAGGAGATGGTAAACCAAATGCTCCCTAAGTTGCTACTGTCCCATGATTCTATAGAAGTCGATTATGGATTTCCCCTGTGAGTGTTTCAGAAATTGAACTTGTCTGGAGAGGGAGAGCAGTACCTTGGGCTGGGTTCTTAGGAAAACCTAGGGGTGGAGGTGGGTGAAGTAAAGTGAGATTCTCCCAGAAACCTTGTTCCATCTTTTTCTTCCCACCCCTTTACCTCTCGCTGGTGGGAGGCAGTGATTAATTGAATGGGCTTGGGAATCAGAGAGAAATGTATATGAATCCCAGCTCCATCACTTACTACTGTGTGTGAGTCAGGGCAAATTTTTTAACTTCCCTCTGCCTTAGCTTCCTTACCTACAAATGTAGTTTGTCTTCCTAAGGTTATCAGTAGGGTCGAGTGACCTGATGTGAAGAAAAGATACACAACATTTGCTATCGTTTCTCACAAATATATTAATACCAATGCTGTTTATGTTTCTGTCCTAAAACTCTGGTTTTCACATGGAATTCTGTGACCTTTTACCCCACTGTCCAATCTGTTTACTGTTGACTTTACATGGGAAAACCTAGGAATCACGTACTTTTACTTCTTCAGATATTTAGTCGTCTCAGTCCCTGGTTTTGCTTGCACCATAAACCTATTGAGCTGAACGCACAAGAACTGGTGGAGAGTCAGAGTTTTCTGCCGAGTTACAATATGAACATTGCTGCAGACCATAATGTTTAAAAAATGCTGACATCCAAAGCATCCAGGAACAACAGGTAACGGACTCAGCAGGGGTGTTTCCTCCATACACTTAAAGGACCAGAGGAATGGGGAAAGGGGAGCCTTGGGTTCCTTGTGAATTTCTTGTGTATTTTAAAGTTGAACGCCTTTGCTGAAGGTACGTCATGCCTATGTACTGATAGCTAACAGTAAATTTACTGAGGTTCAGAATGATAACATTTCATAAATTATCCACAAATTGTATGCTGATTCCGTAATCAGCAGGAAATAGCTTCTGAGGTGAAAAGGTAAATGATGAAACTATTCAAGTTCCTTGTAAATGCAATTTTGAATGACATGTGCATGTTGTTTCTATATACTTTTAACATCAGTTGTTGGACAGGTGACATTTAGGGTCGGTGGTAGGACTTCACCAAGACCATCCGGGTGATGGCTCTGGACAGCCACCCTGGCCGGTGCACTCAGTTCTGAGGGCTGCTGTCCGTCTAAATGAGTCCCTACCATCCTCCAACAAGTGGATAGGCAAATGTGGGAGCTGGCGCTGGGCTCCTTGTGGGCAAATCTGTGTAACTTGTGCCTCTATAACCTAGGAGGTGATAGGCACTTTGCAGACACTTTGTGCTTAATGAGTTTCAGGGTCTGAAATCATCGGGTCTCTATTAAGCAGGAGATGGAGATGCCTGGGTAGGAAAAGCTTATAGCATTGTGAAATGCATATCTAAGGCCTGTTCTGAACTACAAGGTGATACTTCAGTAGGACTTGTCTTTCCTTTTTCATTAACGTCCCATCTTGAATACTCTGGAGTTGAGATTCTGACAGTAAGGGGATGGAATCCAAGGGCCTTCTTAACTAGAACTAAAATACAGGAGTAGCGAGGTTTGAAATGAAGCCTGGGTCCCAATGTGGGACAATGTCTCCTTCCTGGTGAGGGTGAGTGGTGCCCCTCGCCAAATGTAGCCAATCAGATTTTATGAAGAGGTAGCAGCATTAGTTTTGCCGTTATATTTCAGGGTACAATGAATGAAAGGGATTACTGAAAGGGAGTGGGCCCACAAAAGCACAAGGTTAGCCTGACAGTTAATTAGAGGTTTGAAGGAAGACTGTCTGTTCTGCAAGATGGCTTCCTGGCTGAGATTTCAAGGAGTCCTGGCAAGTTCAGAATGATGAGATCTGTTCATTTTTCCTTCACTGTAATGAATCATGCCTTTGATGATGATTTTGTGTATGTGTAGAGTCATGTTTTATCAGCTTCTTTCTGAATGATTGCTTATCACCAGGGGCCTTCCAACAAGCTAAAGATTGCCAGAATGAAGTCAGACTTGAGCTGGAGAGGTAGAACATTCTGTATCGGAGGAAGCAGTTGGTTGCACTTGCCATTCAGAACCATCTTGGCTCCAGCAACCTTCTGCCCCCCATGTGTCAGAGGACATGGCACACTGTGAGCAGGCCCTGGCCAGTGGCTCAGTGGCATGGTGGCTGAAGGTGGACACAGGAAGTGTTCTCGCCTCTCCCTCAACAAGACAGGATCTTGAGGAAGGCTTTGCGGAACTCAATGTTGAAGGTGGTATAGATCACAGGGTTGAGAGCGCTGTTCATGTAGCCCAGCCACGTTGTGGCTCTGTAAAGCACAGGAGACACGTGGCATGCTGGGCAGTGGGCATTGAGAACGTGGGTCAAAAAGAAGGGCAGCCAGCAGACAATGAAGGTCCCTAGGTTGCAAAGGAAAAGAAAAACTGGGTAACGATTTTGCTTTTTCCTTTTTTATAATGTGAAAGTGACTCATGCTTGTTTCCTTTATGCCAGCTACTATGCTAGAAGTTTTACATACCCATTTAATTTTAAACCACCCCTGTGAAGTAGGTGTGATTAGCCACTTTTTTATTTTTTGATGAGAAAACATCAAAATGTCTTTGATTCATCTTAGGTCTTTGTTCCTAAATCAATTTTATAGTTTGATCTTTAGGTAGTTCTTTACTAGTTTTTTTCTACTTTTCAATTTATTTAAAAAATTTTTTTTTGAAAAGATTTTATTTCTTTATCTTCAGAGAGAGGAGAAGGGAGGGAGAAAGAGAGGGAGAGAAACATCAGGTGGTTACCTCTCACAGGCCCTCAGCCAGAGTCCTGGCCTGCAACCCTGGCATTTCCCTGACTTGGAATTGAATTGGTTACCCTTTGGTTCACAGGCCAGCTCTCAATCCACTGAGCCACACCAGCTAGGGCTCTATTCCTCAATTTAAAATAAATACTTATTTAATGTCTAGCCATCAAGACATAATGCTAGGTGCTGATAGGAAAGAAGACCGAAAGTGCAATGGACACAACTCTGACTGCGCAGGAGAGTGCTGCCGGGGTGCACACAGAGTCCCTACCATAGGAGAGAGGGAGATTTGTCAGTGATAATGAAGAAAATGAATTGCTTTCACTAACTTCGTGGTATCTGTGACTTATTAATGTTTAATTTAAATAGTTAATATTTGTTTAAAAAATAAATAGTTAATATTTATTTAATGCTATGTTTTTCTACTCTCAAACACTACCTCTGATTTTATAAATTATGGCAAACTTGGTAGCTACAGAAAAATGGAAATAAAAAAAAATAACCACCCACCACTCTAAGTCAATCACTTTTGACATCTTAGTGAATTCATCTTCAGGGTTTCTTTTTCCTCCCTCTGTATTTAAAATAATGGAGATGTTACCATACCACATGACTGACTGTAGTTTCCAGCATTGCTATTTTCTTTACATAATATTCTAGAATAAGTAAGCATTTATCAAATATCTAATATGTGTCAGGCACTTATCCTACTTATCATTTGATTTATCTATTATCATAAGTCCATGTGACAGGCAGCAAGAACCATGGATAAACCCAGTTCAATTAGGCGACATGTTGAGTTTCATGTTTCACAAATTTCAGTCTAGGCCTTGTGATTTCTACCAGGTAATACTTGTACACAAGCCCTTTTCAGTTGTGTTATAAACATTTATAAATATCACAGTTATTGGATTTCTGATTTCTGTCAAATGTAGTTACGTTAACCTGCCAGCTGTGCCGAACTCAACCCAACCCAACCCAACCTAACCTAACTCAGCTTAACCTGATCCAAACTCACCAAGCACAATGGCCAGCATCTGAGTTGCCTTCTTCTCCCGAAGTGGCACTCCCCGAGGTTGCAAGGGCCCCAGCTTCAGGGATGTCGACAACCTGCCGTTACTGAGTTTTCGAACCTCTAAGCTCAGCTTGGGTGCCATGGTGGGGCTGAGGGAGTTCCGAGTGCTCTCCTCCCTTTTCAACTCTCCTTCCCCTTCTTGGAAGCCTGGTGGCCCGAAGGCAGTGTCTTGGCAGATGCTATAGTACCGCCTCAGCTCCATATGTGCCCGGCCAGGGGACAGGTGTGACAACAGAGGGTCCTGACATTTCTGGGGATACTGTTTATCTTCTGAGTGTTCCTGAAAGGAAAAAAAGAAAGCAATGAAGGAAGGGGAATCCAATATTGTGTAAAACTGTGGGGGGTGTAACTGAGAGTGGTAGGACCTTGGAAAGTTGAGGGAAGTAGAATCTGCTTCTGACTGCACTAAAAAGTACCTACCACATACAAGTATAGAACATTTGAGAATCACAGTAAACACTTGAGGAGGCTAGTACAGGATTATAGCCTGGCCTTTTAAAGTTCAAATGGCTTAGATACACAGAGGAACATGTCAAGTGACGCCACTGGGTTGTAAGCAACAAAATCTGGACTCTGATAAACCCTTAAAGACAAACAGCTCAATTTCTTCACCATATAAATTGCAGCGACAGCAACAGCAATAACACCAGTTGCAAAATATGGGTCTTATTTGAATTTTGATTCAAAAAACCAACTGTAAAAAATTTATAAGACAATTGAGTAAATTTGTGCACTGGAAATATATATGGCATTGGACAGGGGGGCAAAAAACCCCCAGAATTATCTTCTGAAGGGCAGGCCCCTTGTAGTGCAAGTTCCCCCCAGCTAGATGAATGTTCTAGCAGCCCATCTGTACCAGGGTACCAGCTGGCCTTGAAGAGGCTGTGTTTGGTTTCAGTGAATTCTTTTTTAAAGACTCTTTCAACATGTCTGCCCATTTCATGATGGGTGACTTACGAGCACACCTGCCCACACCGCACAGAGTGTTCATCAGTTTTTGACCAAAAACAGCATGGCCTCCGTGTCCCATTTACCCGATTTCACCTTGAGCAACTTTTTTTTGTTTGTTTTCCCTGATGAATAACGTCCTTAAAGGGAAATGTTCTGCTGATGGGGAAGAGGTGAAACTAAAAACAGCAGAAGCACTAAAAGGCATCAAAATCAACAAGTTCAAAAACTGTTTTGAGCAGTGGAAAAAATGTCTCTATAGATGTGCTGTATCATATAGATAGTACCTTGAAGGTGACTGCAGTTTAAACATGTAAGAATAAATATACAATTTTTATAAATAAATTTTGCTTTGGGGTCCCTTCATACATATCTTCACACAAAGATATGTTTATTAATTTTAGAGAGGGGAAGGGAAAGGGAGAGAGAGAGTGAGAGAGAGAGAGAGAGAAAGAGAGAAAGAGAGAAAGAGAAAAAGAGAGAGAAACATTGATGTGAAAGAGATACATCAATTGGTTGCCTCCTGTACACATTCTCACTGGGGATCAAACCTACCCCCTGAATTGAACCCTCAACCCTTTGGTGTATGGGATGACGCTCAACCACTGAGCCACCTGGCCAGGGCTGAGCATTGGATAATAATATTAGGGAATTAGGGATATTATTAATTTATCTAGTTTGATGTGGTATTGTCATTATGTGTTTTATAAAAGAGTTCATATTCCTTATGAACTTACAGAAATATTTTTGGTTGAAAGGCTGTTATGTTTGGGATTTGCTTCGTAACAACCCAATGGGTGTATGTGAATGTAGGTGGGAGTGCAGATGAAAGAAGATTGGCCATGAGTTGATAATTATTGAAGCTGGCTGATGGCTAATGAAGGATTTGTTATGTTTGTCTTTCTACTTTTTTATTTTTGAAAATTTCCACAATAAAAAGTTAAGAAATAAAGGAAAATCCAGGACATTTATCTCAGCTTTTCTACTAAGTAGAGATATGTTTGGGCAAGTTAATTAAATGTCTCTAAGCCTCATTTGTAAAACAGAAAAGAAATTGGGAAAAATGGCTTTGGGATCAGTAGACTTGGAGTAAAAAAATGAAAGTATATGGAAATTTCTGATATTTGGGGCAAATATGTATGTGACCAACACCTGAACTTCTTCCCCTGTTTGAAGAATCAGACACTGTTAACCTTGAGTAGCCAGCAGAACTCCCATAACTGAAGACATGAGCCAATAGTCACTCATCCCCTCCTCCCCACCTGGCAGCTGGAACTCTGTCTGGAACAAGAACCAAGCCCCGTCTTTTGGAGATTCCTACCTAGGACCTTGAATGGGGGCTGGTAAAGCAGGAAGACTTCAGAATTCATCCAGCAGTGGTGGTGGTCAATGTCCAGTCCTCTACCAGACTCTTCCTTAGGCATGAACAGTATCTTCTAAAGCTGTCCTTCAGCTTTCTCATGAGTCTGAGTTACTTGATATCCTTCCAGTAAGTTCCTTTTACTACATAAGTTAGCCAGCGCCAGGAACCAAGAACCCCCACTATCTTTCCTTAGTTCAAGGAATCACAATCCTCCAGATACACAGTGCTAGTTCACTCCACACATTCAGAAATGTTGTTGAATGAATCAATGCAATGGACCTTCAAGATGATATAAAATTTTAAAATTGTGTTTCACAGAAGTATCCATAAGGATTCTAGTATGACACATTTTAAAAAATTTTGTATTTCAATTTGATGGAGTTTTCTACTTATTAATATTATATTTTAGCTGAATGAGTGTGATTATGTTTATGATTGTGCTGGTATCTCATTATCTTCTAAAAGTGACAATATTTAACTTGCAATGCATTATTTCTGAGTCTAGGACACTGGAGACAAATTCTTGAGAATGCTTATACAATCTTGGATGTGAGAACACTGACCTAATATACCCTGTCTCCATTTACAGTATGTTGAAACTTGGTCCTATGGAAGGAAAGTGATTCTTTTAAGATTATATGTTGGTGAGTGTCTTTTTTGGCTCTACAAACCCTAAACACTATCTCCAAGGCTGACACAAGGAAACCCTGGACCCCTCTGGGTTTGGTTGGCAGAGCCCCCCACTCCCAGGTGGCAGGACAGAAGCCCTTCTCCAGTTTCCTGGCAATGCAGACTCTTGGTCCTCTAATACTCTTGGTCCTTAGTGGTGTCAGCAACCCTGTTACCTGAGCATGTTGACCTCTCTCTTGTCATAATCTTGAAGACATTTAATATTTGGGTGCTCAATTGTCTTTACCACACATTTCACTACCAAGCAACCAACCAACCAATCAACCAAATGTACACTGTAATATCCACTTTTTATCCACTTTTTCTCCTTTTGGCCTTGGAGACTCCTCCAACCTTAAATCTGCTAAAGGCAATTTTAAAATATATATAATATGTAATATATATAACATATATGTATTTTACAAATCATTTATGGCAAGAGTCTCTGCTACACCAGGCTTATGTAAAAAGTGATTAATTAACTATACAAAGATTGGACACACCTCAGACCTGCTTCATGGGTATTTGAAGCTTTATTCCTAATATTTAATTGGCTGTGGAGTTCTGGGAGAGGAATACTGGTCTTGTATTAACACTTCAGGCTCCATTTTGTACTCAGTTTGCTTAGGAAGGCAGGGCTGGCTTAAGTTGGAAGGACAAGAGTCAGGGTGACCATGAAATTATCTTGTCTGTCCCCATATTAAATGGCAAAAAGGCACTTGAAAGTCTCACATTAGCCTCCCCTTCTCTGATTTTCTTGGCTCTGCTCATGTATGCTTCACTGACACCCCACTCCCACTAATGCAAGTGGTTCTGGATGGCATCCTCACACCAAATCTTGTTCAATGAACAAGCCTTTGGCTTCAGTCATTGGGATCATTTGCAATAATCATGTGCTTTCTGGACATCATTTGGCGATTCCTATTCTGAAGCTCAAATCAGGCAGACTCTCAGATCTGTTATAGATACCAGTGTGGGATTATGGCTAGATTCCATTTGGGAATGGAGGTGAAATCAAGTTAAGCCAGCATCTTTGAGAACAGATGTCTTATTTTTTTCTTACAATTAAAGACACAGTTTACTTACCATTTTCCCTGTGGCATCTGATGGAAATCTGGCCCTTAGGGAAAACTGTCGAATGGGGTGCAGCCGAAGACAGGAAGACTAGGGTGGGTTGAAGGAGAAATAATTGTGGGTTAAGCTCCACACGGTTGAGCCATATAGATGACAATGCCTTAAACACAATGGGTGTGTATCTTCATCCTCTAGTGCTGACCTCCCCATCCCTGTTCTACCTGAGCCTTGGAACTCTCATCTTTGAGAGTTTGATCCTCACTCAGCTTGATCTGGACATCCAAATGCATTCAAGATCAAATTCAGTTTTTTTTTTGGTCTCCAAACCTCTTTCCTGAGCATGCAGAACTCTCTCTTCTCATAACTTCAAAGACATTTAATATTTGGGTGCTCAATTCTCTTCATCTCACATTTGGCAAACACCCCATTCAGTGGTGTTCAGTCATTGAACAATCCAATGTTTGGGATTGTTCAATAATTTGGGGTAGAGGTGGGTTTTGTTTGCTTGTTTAGAGTCCAAGCTCCATGAAGGCAGAGGCTGTATAGTATTCTTGCCATCCCTTCCCTAGAAGATTGCAAGTGATTGTTATCCATCTGTTCATGCCTTCAGTACATCGTGGGTAAATTGCTATGACATTAGGCACTGGGATAAGCATAATTTAAAGCCCAAGAAATCAGAAGGTCAGTGCTGAGGCAATAACCTTTTCAGAGCCTAAAAAGACCCCCAAATGCATCACTGGCATCCCATTCTACCACCTCATCGATGCCCTGTTACAGGGGCAGATCTTAAAGGAAAAGAGATTCTGATGAACTCCAAAGATTCTTGGAATGAATGCTCTGGCCAAAAAGTCAATCTTGGGAACGTACCAGCAGTGCATGGTACAACTGTCACCCTAAAACTTTAAGCCCTGTGTGTGACATAAGAACTTCTGGCCATTTGGGGACAATGAAAGACTTTGAAGGGAAGCAGGAGAAGCCTAGAAACTATCTTATCATGTTGCCAGATAAGATGTGCTCTCAGAAAAGACTATCAATGAACTTCTTGGTGGATTTTCTACCACTAAAGCAGAGCTGATGCCAGCAGATTAGAAGGTGGGGGTCATATATGTGTCTCTAATGTGGCAGTTTAGGCAAAAACATACTCTGCTGAACACAAAGCTGGGAGGCCATGGGTTGGGGTGTTGCCTCCCTCTGCCCCTCCTGTGAGCTTACTTGTTGGGGAAAGCTGGGCCTGACACTGATGCACTGACTGTTCTGTCGCGTGAGAATCCGTTTCCGTCTCCTCTGTCTCAGTACCACGTAGATCCTGGCATAGACGAGGACTGTCACTCCAAAGGGCAGATAGAAGGACACCACTGAAGAGTAGATGACAAAATCAGGGTTGGAGATGGAGCAGACACTGGGATCCCCTGTGAGTGAGAGAAAAGGAGGAAGCAAAGCAGTTTGCCAAATAAAAGCCTCAGTGGGGAGCACAAAATAGGGCCCCAAATCGTCTAATGCACGTGGAGCTTTGAGAAGCAGGGATTCCCGGTCCCACCTACGCCCTCATCACGTCCCAGTTCACGAGCTGCCTCATCGAGGGAGGCTTGTTTGAGTTTCTCATTCAGAAACAACTCTTTCTTCCTTTGTGCCTTATAGCCTTTTACTTTTTCCTCTTTTACTTAGCCAGCACACATGTCCTGATGGTTAAGTTGGGAGGCAGGGGATACAGTCTCAGAAACCTGTGTTGTCAGCTCACTGACAGTCCGGGCGGCATGTAATTCAGGTCAAAATAATACCATCTTACCAAAGCCAATCTCACCTTTGTGTTGCTCACAGTTCACTTAAAAGAAAATTTACCAATGATTACATGCCAGACACTGCTCTACACTGGGGCTATGAAGGTGAATGGCACTATGTCTGCCCTTGAAGGAGCTCCCAGTCTAGAAGACAGATGATCCCTTCCACATGCTGTGCTACGTGCCACAGGGAAAGGCAGGCTGGGAGACTGGGGCAAGTGTCACCGAGCAGCAGGCCAGAGGCTCTTGGGAGGGAGGCAGCCCCCAGGAAGGACTGTTGAATGCACTGATTGGGAGAAACCTTTTTTGCTGAGAATGCCAGGTGTCCGTTTTGAATCCGTGCTATGGGGCAGATGGTGGCTGAATATGAGACAGCATTTGCTTTTTCAAGGAATTTCAGCAACAGGGGTGAGATGGGAAGAGGGCCCATATTGTTATTGTGGGAAACGTGAATTGAGGAGAATCCTTGCCTTGTTCTATGTCTTTGTCACTAGCAGATGTTGAGATCCCTTCAATGCTCAGGAGAGGGCCTGGAATTTGCCCCTCTTGTAAGAGAAATGGGAAGCAAACAAACGCCTTCCAGATGATATCCCAGGGCTTTATACACATTACCTTACCTAAACATCATGGCAACATTATGTGACACAGGCGCCATTACTAACTCTATTCTTCGATGAGCAGAGTAAGGCTCAGAGGGGTTTAATAAGTGGCCCAGCATCAAACAAACTGCCCCCCAAACCAGTGTTTTTTTCCTGAGATTTTGACTTTCTACCTCCCCCTATTAGTGGGACCCGGCACATTTACACTTTGTTCAGCACTGTCAGCAACAGCTGTTGGTACACCTGGCTGATCTTCAAAAAAGTTAGGGATTCTCCAAACCAAAATATGGTGTGAGCTGGTGGGGTAAGGGCAGCCACCGCGTGGACCCCTCATTCTGCTTCCTGGTCTTCTGAGGTGGTAGAGGCCAGGCAGCCCGAGGTATGAGCCCCAAGGATGCCATTTATTAACGATGTGATCTTGGGCAGATTATTTAACTATGCAAATTATTTTAACTATAAAAAAAAGAACAAAAATGTTGTGTCCTACAGTAGAAATGAGAATAAATGGCAGCCATTATTATTATTTACTCTTTACTGTTATTATTTAATTTTTACCACCTCTGAGCTTTTTAAACTTAAAAGGGATGGTGTCATTTGCAAGGGAAATTTGGAGAGAGACTTACAGGGAACAATACTTGTGGGGGAAGGAAGGGAGCAACAGCTCAGAATTAGAACAAAGAGACGTGTGCTCAGTGCTCAGTGCGGTGTTTTAGTGACAGCACTGCTGCCAGAATCCTTATGAGCTACTCCCAAATGCTCCGATTCTCTCTGGTGGGGAGCGGGCGGCATGTAATTCACGTCAAAATAATACCATCTTACCAAAGCCAATGTCCACATTCTTTAGGAAATGGCTCATAAAACTTCGAGCGGTGGCCACCAAATTGGCATCTTCTTGTCCTTGAGGGGGACAGGGTTAGAGGAAGGAATAGAGTGGCAGGGGGCAGTCTTGCTGAACCTTTAAGAAGCAATGTTGGTGGTGGTCAGCCCTTCCCCTGAAACCAGCTCCCTTGTCATCGGCAGCTGACCATGATTTAAATGTCTCCTATAATGAGACATAGCTCAGCACATTTTGCTAGTGAGAAGTGGGTCACACAGGGGTGGCATAACTGTGTCCCCACTCTTCATCTTGTTGCCAACCTCAGTGTGCCAGATTTGTACCTCCAGATACACCTTCTACCCTTCTGTATCCTCCTCTGGGTTCTGGGAGGCCGACCTCTAAATTCTATATATTAACTACCACTTAAAATGCATACACACAAACATTCATGTGTGTGCCTGTGTGCGTGCCCATGTGCATGCACTTGTTTCAAGCATTATCTTTGAGGAATATTAGTGTTGGCATCTAGGGATGGGATGGAGGAGTTAGTGTTTAGGGAAGAAGGGAAAGATATATTTAAATATTTGTATGTATCTCATTACACCTTATGCTTTATCATGTGCAAATATTTATTTTCCCAGTAAGAATGTTGAAAGCACATGTGTGAGAAGCAGAGAGTGAAGAGAGAGCACACAGTGACTTCAAGTTTGCTGATCAATGAAGGCCCTCATTCATAATCATGGAGCCTACATTGTCATCTCATCCTTCTGCCCCTATTTAAGAAACTGCTTGTGCCCTTAGACCAAGTTTTGCAGCCTCTTCTAGAACCCTGTGAGGACTGTCAGGAGGTAGAGTGACATAGGAGGCAAGTGGCCAGTGAGTGGGGCCCTGCTCCAGTCCCTCACAGGTCTGAGCTGGGTATATGTCCTATTTGCAGGGCAGAGTGAAGCCCTACACACCAACAATTCTGGAAGCTTCTTTCTGCTGAGTCCTGAAGAGGTAAGGGCAGGGATGTCCCCACAGGATCTGAGGCTCCTCCAGGAGATGAGGTACCTCATCTTAATTATTTCACTGAACAGTACTGTGCTGTCAGCACAGTTATTGAATGAATACACGGATGATGAATAAATGAGCAAAGTAGACAAATGAGCATTTTACATAAACACATACACAGTCATTGATGGGAGGATAATGGGGAAGGCTAAGGGGTTACTCTTCATTCTTGAAGACTGAGATGTTTATCCCAACTAATCTCCATAATTAAGGAGGAAACGATGATGACGAGGTCTCATCCACTTACTCATTCAACACAATTTTGTGGAGCACCTACTGTTGGGAACAACCTTGCCTGGTTTCAGAAGCTGTAACCTCCCATGGCTAAGACTGAGTGAGAGGCCTTGGGACCATAAGCCACTGAGGAGACAAAGTTTATCTCCCTGGCAGGGGCACCACCTCAGCTCCCTTTATGTCACCCTGCTTGGCCTCGAGCCTGACTGGTTAGCCAAAGACAGGTAAGATTCCTCAAGGGAGGGACAACCTAAGACAGGCACAGTTACAAAGGAGCCCCCAGGGAAGAACTTGGGGGTTATAGAAAAAGGGGGTGAAGGAACCTTGCCCCTTGGCTTTGACATAGCCTGAGTCCCCATTCTGTCTGCAAGAAGTCTCCTAATCTCTTAGCTGCCTTACTTCCCCTGCCTGACTTAAGCCTGAAACAATGACAGAGAGTGGTGCAGCCCTGTGCTGGAAGGGGTGGGTTCCCTAGGGCAATCAGGCCTAAAAAAGAATGCATAAAATCCTGTGAAAACTGCTTTGCTAAGAATGCTCTCAATTTTCTGATAAGGGTCTGAGCAGGAAATGAGTTTGTTCCTCAAAGTTGGGGGCTTTTAACTATCTGGCCCTGGCTCAGAATAAGCCCTCAGACTTCTTTCAATGTCATCTATTGTTTAATCATTTCTTCCTGACAATGACTGATGAGATTTAGGTATACACCCTGTATTCCTATGTAAATTAAACCCAGTAAAAGCCCACTGAAGAACAGGTTCCAGGCCCTTCTCCTTTGAGAGATTGGCCAATTTTCTTCCCCAAGCAAATTGTGTCTTGGTAGACTTATTCTCATCCATGGCAGCCATGGGGAGCCCTGTGGGGCAGAGCCCTCCCCCCATCAACCTACTATGTTCAAGGTACTGTGCAGGATTATAAATACACTCAATAGCTCTGCTAAGGAGTCTAAGAGGCTTTCATGGGCTAGCCTGGCTACTTGAGTCCCACAGAGACATGAACAGCAAGGCCAGAAGCAGGTTGACTTGAGAGATAATAAACTTCAAGCTCATCAAAAGTTTTGTCCTCAACTTCTTTGCAAAGACAGGAGATCCTGATGAATCTGATTTTAGGATGATCCTACTATTCTTTTAACTTCATACTTCTAAAGTAATCCCTTCCATTCTCCCACCCCCCAGACCCAGTGTTCTGAAAGCCAGGTGAGGTGTTCTATTGCTAAAATCACATAAATAGCACTCCTCCATTTCTTAGTTTCAGAGGAATATTAAGGCAGCTGATAGAATTTTCTTGCATTAGGTTTTCTTCCCTTGAAGATTTCTTACACCTTGTTACTAGCTATTGCTTATTCACTCTAGATTTTTTTGTATAACACAATAGTTCTCTGATTTGGCAAAAGTGTAAATACTAGTTATTTTTCTTATCTGTGAAGTGAGAGGAATGAGCTGCTCATTCGGGGATCTTTAGGGCTTCCTCTAGCACCAACACTTCGTGCTCTTCCACTGCTGTTAGGGGCTGTTGATAGTGTAGCATTTGGCTAGAACTATGGGCCTCTGCTGGGAGCTGGGGTGACGTTGGTCAGCCAGGTGCCACAGCCGTGGAACGCTCCATGACCCAAGACCTTGCATTAGGTGTGCATGCAGAAATACATACTGACCTTTCCTAGGTCAATAAGCGCAACTCCAAGTTAAAAGAAACTGAAGTTCAATGCTTTGCTACCTTCTGTTCTCTGACAATGCACAGTCCCATGTGGCAGCCCATTCTATAAAAAAGAACTCTGTCAGAATGTTTTTTTGTGTTGCATGTCTAAGTAAAAGTTTGCCCACTTCCAACATCAGGTGTTATTGGCAGAATCCTGCCCTTTTTTCCTCTGCTTTTCACAGAAAAATTGGAAAAAGGTCTGAGAGAAGTCATTTATATTGGGCTTCTGAATGAACTTGGGAATTTCCTTATAGAAGAAAGAGGTGTTGAAGGCATCCACATCTATCAAGATAGTGACACTGTACAATGAAGGTCAGATTGAGATATGGAAGAAAGGACACTGGGCCTCCCTGCCTTGAGTTCTGCTAATTCCTGAACTGACTTCTTGGACAAGACCACTGATCTCCTCCGTGACCACCAGCAGAACTACACTGGATTGTCCTTGGAGTATGTGCATAGTTACATTTTGTGCCACAGAAACCTTTCCTAATGCATAACAACAACAACAACATCAATAACATTAGCTCATGTCTCCTGGTCTTTTCTGATGCACCTGACATTTTGACACAATATGTGAATCAGTGGAGGGCTCAGACAGTCTTATTAGTAGACTTCAAGGTGAGACAGGAGATTGCAAGAGAACTGAGAGTGTACATGTGAAGTCACAGGCCTTCTTTGCCTTCTCAACTCTGTATTTGAAATCTTTTTAGAGAGATTTCTCTGAGTTTTGTTTCTGGAACAATAATGATCTCACTGGTGGCAACAGCACTGCAATTAGCTCATCATTCTCCTTCATTTTTGATGCTGACATTAACTGGGAATTCAAATGTCAGATTTTGAGACTGTTTTAACTCTTATCAGGGTGTGTGTGTGTGTGTGTGTGTGTGATTGAGTAAGACCCCACTGCCAGCCTTTAAGAATAAGAAAGAGGAACCACCCAGTCCTGCAAATGTTGGCAGAATTGGCTTCTGGCCCAGGGTGAAGCAATGCCTTAGTCTAGCAGTGATAATGAGTGCCCCATACTACAAACTTAAAATGCATTTTTGTATAGAAACAAGGATATAGAAGGTGGCTTAGTTATCAGACTTACCCAAAAATCATTCTTAACACTCATCAGAACTGGTATTTTAGTGCCAATCAGTCTCTAGCCGTGTTGGGGAATGTCTCCTTGGGAATGTGTGTACACTTACTTGTGTGTACAAATGTCATTCAACGAGACTTCTGGCCAAGATGGAGGTGTAGGTGGAAACACTGTGCCTCCTCACACAACAAAGTTTAAAGACAACAAAGTTTTAGTAACATAAATGCAACCAAAACACAGAAAATTGAACTGTATGGAAGTCTGACAACAACAAATCATTCAGCTAGACTGGTAAGAGGGGTGAAGTCAGTGGCTGGCAGAGCAGGGTCAGGCAGGAAAAATTGGCCAGACCAACCCAGGCACGCAGGCAGCAGTTGGTGGATCCCAGCCACAAGGTGGCAACTGGCGGACCCAGTGGGGGTGTAAGGCGGCCGGCTGACCAGGGTCACACATTTGCGTGTGCAGATATGTGTGAAGGAACAAGCAGTGAAGGAGTGAGCAGTGAGATAGACCATGCAGGATAGGGCCCCAGCAAAGGTAATTAAAGTCTACAAGCACCACCTGAAAAAACTTTCGGAGTCCAGGTGTTGGGAGAAGCTCCCAGGCTCACAGAAGTTTGTTGGAGAGACCCACAGGGTCCTGGAGGGTGCACAGGCCCACACACCTGGGAGCTGGCACCAGGGGGGGCCAGGTTTGCTTGTGGGAAGCAGCAGATGACACTGAAATCTAAGAGAGAGTGGGACAAATGCCATTGCCCCTCTCTGACCCCGCCCCCACATACAGCGTCACAATCCAGCAACTGGGTCCCCCCACCCTGGTGAACACCTAAGTCTCTGCCCCTCATACATAACAGGCGTGAACAGACCAAAACGTAATGGCTCAAGAACAGCTCAAAGCCCCAGAACCAATAATTCTAAGCGACCAAGGGATAGCCAACCTATCAGATGCACAGTTCAAAATACTGGTGATCAGGATGCTCACAGAACTGGTTGATTTTAGTCACAAATTAGAGGAACAAATGAAAGCTAAACTAAGTGAAATGAAGGAAAATGCACAGGAAGACAATAGTGATGGAAAGAAAACTGGGACTCAAATCAATGGAATGGACCAGAAGGAAGAACGAAACATCCAACCAGAAAGGAATGAAGAAATGAGAATTCAAAAAAATGAGGAGAGGTTTAGGAACCTCCAGGACATCTTTAAACGTTCCAACATCCAAATTATAAGGGTACCAGAAGGGGAAGAGGAACAGCAACAAGTGGAAAACTTATTTGATCAAATAATAAAGGAGAACTTCCCCAATCTGGCAAAAGCAATAGATTTCCAGGAAATCCAGGAAGCTCAGAGAGTCCCAAAAAAGTTGGACCCAAGAACACACCTAGGCACATCATAATTACATTAGCCAAGATTAAAATGAAGGAGAGAATCCTAGAAGCAAGAGATAAGGGGATAGTCACCTACAAAGGACTTCCCATCAGACTGTCAGCGCATTTCTCAAAAGAGGCCTTACAGGCAAGAAGGGGCTGGAAAGAAGTATTCCAAGTCATGAAATCCAAAGACCTACAACCAAGATTGCTCTGTCTAGCAAAGCTTTCATTTAGAATGGAAGGACAGATAAAGTGCTTCTCAGATAAGGTCAAGTTCAAGAATTATTATTACCAAGTTCAATTATTATTACCAAGTTCAAGTTCATTATTACCAAGCCCTTATTACATGAAATGTTAAAGGGACTTATCTAAAAAAAATAAGATTAAAAATATGAACAGTGAAAGGACAGCAAACTCACAGTTATTAACAGCCACACCTAAAACAAAAGCAAACTAAGAGGACAGCTAGATCAGGAGTGGAACCATAGAAATGGGTATCACATGGAGGGTTAGCAACAGGGGAGTGGGAGGAGGAGAAGGGGGAGAAGGTACAGAGAATAAGTAGCATAGACAGTAGGTAGAAAATAGACAGTGGGGAGGGCAGGAATACTATGGGAAATGTAGAATCTAAAGAACTTGTGACACATGGACATAAACTAAAGGGGGGGATGTGGGGGGAGGGGGTGTGCAGGGTGGAGGGGAATGAAGGGGGAGATAGGACCACTGTAATGGCATAATCAATAAAATATATTTTAAAAAATAAAATTAAATACAAAGAATAAAATAAATGTCACTCGATGAAAACAACAAAGTAACTCATGGTAAAGAGTAATGCAAAGATGACAATAACATTGTATTTTAGGAACACCAGGCAAGTATTTGTTGGATAACTTGGTTACTTAGCCTTTAATGTGGCAGATAAACAAGCCCGACCTTGAACAGGCAGTATGTACTGACATGTCTGTGTATGTTATTTCAATTTAATCCTCATTTAACTGTAAAAGTCTATGAAAGAGGTAGAGTGGAATTATATATATATAGGGTTAGATTCTAAAGTCAATCAATGAGTAAAAATTATGGAGTTAAAATTTCCTTTGAAAAATCCTCTGAATCACGTATAAAGATATACATGATTTGATACAGCCCTGAACAGTAATAAGCTGAGATGAACAATACATACAGCAATATGTCACACATTTTAAAGAGTTGAAAGTGCAACATGTAATTTTAGAGGTGGAGTTGTAGGGCTTATCTGCAGGAAGTCATATATGAAAATAAATGCAAAAACTTTCTAACTGAATATAAGAAAGAGTCGATCAGTTCTCTCAGTAAAGACTCAGTATTTATTTCCAAAACATAACTTTTCTGTACGTGTGCTAATAGTTTCCACTCAACACATAAAATTCCTGGGGATAAAAAATGAACATGGAACAGACAAAGAGGACATTGATCCACAGAGGTGTAAATTTGGATTGGTGTTTTATGTCAAAATCCCAAATACCTTGATATGCATATTGTTCGTCCATCCATCCATCCATCCATCCATTCAATAGAAGATGTACCATGTGCCAACCAGCATAGGCAAAATTGTTATGTGTTAAAATATAAGAAATACACCCATCCATAGTTTAAGAATTTATACTAGCTCCCAAATGCTAGACATGATTCTTACCAAGCAAAAATTTAAAATGTATATCCTACTCCAGGGCTTTTATGATATGTTATTTTTCATTGTAAGTAAATTATGAAGAGTCATCTTTTCATTAGCAAGCCTCATTTGAATTATTAATATTATTTAATTTTTAACTGGTACATTTTTTCAAATGAACACAATGACATTTCTTTCAAAATAGGAATAAGCCAGATTTTGCATTAATTTGGGCAGAACTTTATCCTTGTGCTAATAATTGCTGAAGTTTGCTTTGTGTCTTATTATAATCAACAAACATCAAAGCTTTGCAGTCTATAGGTCTTCATCAGACTACAAAGTGCATTGACCAGGGGTCAGAAATTTCAGGGCTGAGTGCCACTTGCAGCCCCTCACCTGCGCTATGAGTCACATGGGTTTTGGAAGTGGGGATGTCATTGTTACCTGTGGTGTTAAAGCCAAAGAGGAGAGGGCAAGACACAGCAAAGGCCAGAACCCAGACGGCTGTAATCATGAGGGCCACCCGCCGGCAGGAGCTCTGTCCTGTGCCATGTTGGTAGTGAACTGGCATGACCACTGCAGTGTACCTGTAAGAGGAAGGGGAGAGAAAATAGACATGGTGAGAAAGGACAGGGGAGACAAGTTGAAGGAGGTTCTAGAGAAACAGTCAGGTTGATAAATGTGGCAAGAAAAAAATAATTTTGATGGAGAAAGAGAAAAAGTGAAAATAGAAGAAAGGTTGAGATAAGATAGATGAAGAACTCTTTGGGAGGGGTGATCAGAGAAAAGGAGAGAGAGTAAAAGTTAGCACAGGAACACTGGGTTGCTGGAGAGCTTCTTGCTGGGTCTTGACTGATGGCCCAGTAGGTACACGCACTGTATTCTCCACTCTGCACCCTGAAGACTCTGGGTGTGGGTGTGTGCCTTTTTTTTTCTCCCACAGTTCTTTAGATAATGATAAAACTGTGTCCACACAGGTGTTTACATCTGCTTTTATTCTAATATAAATTCTAACTCTCATAGTGACAACCATTCCAAATAGCAGAGATATTGAAAATAGAGATAAATAATATCCAACGAAGTAAAATTTAGTTTTCATGCTAACTTAGTCTGTTCAGGCTGCTAAATCACAAATACCACAGCCTGGGTGGCTTAAACAACAAACATTTATTTGTTACAGTTCAGAAGGCTGGGAAGCCCAAGATTAAGGCACCAGCAGATTTGGTGTCTGGCAAAGGTCCACTTCCTGGTTCACGGACAGTCGTCTTCTCACCATATCCTCCCATGGTGGAAAGGGTGAGGGAGCTCCATGAGGTCTCTTTTATAGGAGCACTAATATCATTTATGAAGTCTGTACCTCATGACCTAATCACAACTCAACAATCCCACCTTCTAATACTATCACTTTGGGGGTTAGTATTTCAAAGTATGAATTTGTGGGGGACACAAACTTTCAGTCTACAGCACATGCTTTCGCATGGTAAAAGCATAGTTCCTTATTCTTGTTGGACATTATTGTATTTTTTAAAATTTACTTTTAGAGAGAGGATACAGAAGAGAGAAAAAGGGAGAGAAACATCGATTGGTTGCCTCTCAAACACCCCCGGTTGGGGGTGCAATCCAGGCATGTGCCCTAACTGGGAATTGAACCAGCGACCTTTTGGTTTGCAGGTGGGCAGTCAATCCACTGAACCACACCAGCCAGGAGACATTGCTGTATTTTCTGTGGTAATTCCTCACACACACTTCTTGTTGAACTTACTACCTAAACATTTGCCTTATAGTCATCTCAAACTCAAGCTATCTGAAATATATTTGCCTATGTCCCCACATTCCTTAATCTGGTCACACCTCCTGACATTCTTCAAGACATCTACACCCACTACCCAGGCCTTTTGACTCTCCCTCGGCCTTTCCATATAATTTTCTCACTCATTCACTTAACCTTTCATTCAATATTTGTTGAGTCCCTACTGTATGCCAGGCCTTATTCTGGAAACACAGAGATGGGCAAGTGGGACATTGTCCCTGCCCTTATGGAACTTGGAACTGGACCAAAAAATGTTAATATAAAGTAAAGAATATCATAAATGAGATAAGCTACGTGATATGTTTGAGGATGATGGAGGTTGTTAAGGAGGAGTAAGCCAAGGCTAGGCAGGGAAAGGAGAGGAGTACAAGGGGCCCAGCCATGAGAAAAGGTAGAAGAACATTTTAGATGGACAGACAACACATCCTGCAGATTCCCCCATTCTGATGTCCCATAGAATCCCCTCCTTTTGGATGCAGCCCAAACATCTGAATCTGGTATAATGTTGTTCCTGTGATTAGATTACTAATCAAGAGAAAGTAATCAAAAGGGAGATTATCCTCAGTGGGCCTGACCTGATCAGGTAATTCCTTAAAAAGGACTGGGCCCTTAATTCAGCTCAAGAAGCACCAGAATTTACCCTGCTGACTGTGAAGGAGCAAACTGTCATGTTTTGGAAAAAGTCATTTGGCAGGAAAGGGCAAGAGGCCTATGGAAGCTGAGAACAGCTCTTGATTGACAACCACCAAGAAAATGGAGACCTCAGAGCTACAGCGGCAAGGAAGCGGAATTCTACTGACACCCTGAATGAGTTGGGAAGGGGACCACAAACTCCAGATGAGAACACAGCCCTGCTTACACCCTGTTTTCAGCCTTGTGAGACTCTAAGCAGAGAACCTACCTGCTGCACTACGCATAGACTTCTGACCTACAGAAACTGTTAGATTAAAATATAGCTATAGTTTAAGATATTACATTTGTGGTAATTTGTTCCACAGCAACAGAGGAGGCTACTGTCTGCTCAGTCTGCTGTCCCTTCTCCTTCCCTGGGTAGCCCCTTCTTGACCTCCTTTAATGCCAGATCAGCTCTCAAACAACTTTCCCAGTCCTCTCCATTTTATAGAGACCTGTAACTCTGAACACATAAACCTCCTATGCCAATCAATCACGTTACTATTCTGCCTACAGTTGTCTTGCATTATTATTGAACTTGCCTCATGGATGGAGGTAGTCCCCATATGATTAAGTTACTTGATGGCTCAAATCATCTTTTAGACTTGGTATTCCCCATAGGTCCTTGCACAAAGCAAATGGTAAGAAGCTCTTAATTGACTGGTTGCTTCATGGATCCTGAAGGCCTCCTTCCCTATAAGAGAACAATTCTTATCTTAGCCAGGCCCAAGGGATCTGACATATATTACTGGACCTACCTATGCTCATTTTGTCTTTGTGTTCTCAGCATCCAGGGAACCTGGAGACCAGATTCAGACAGGAGATACACAGAGAGGTTAAACAGGGGCCTTCTTAACACCTTTGTGCACCTCAAGGCTTGGGGCTGAGGAGGGGAAGGACAGACCCCGGGCTGGAGGGACTGGGACAGTGCTCCTCCTGTATGCTCCTCCTGTATGTATCAGCCCTGCCCGAATCATCTGCTTCTTGTGCATCTAGCGTTAGAGTTCATGTGTGAACATTTGTAACCCTCCAGAAGCAGCTTGAGAGTCAGCTCTGAGGGCTGAGACAGTGGCAGACTCTGCAGAACTTACCTTGGTACCACAACGTGTGACAGAGGTGGCTTCTTTCTCAAGAAGCAGTGATAGAGGCCCTTAATTAATAAGGCAAGATTAAGATCCAATCACTAACCCTGAGGGAGGCCTGTGACAGCCCAGTTCCCTTCTCCTGACATACATACACTGCAAATCTTCTCTCGAGTTCCTAATTTGGCGATGAAGGAACAGAGCAAGTAGAACCTACAGTTCTTCCAGGCTACTAATCTATTTATTTAAAATTAATTTTATTGATTATGCTATTACAGTTGTCTCAATTTTTCCACCTTTGCCACCCCTCTGCCTGGTACTCTCTTCCCTCCAGCAATTTCCTCCCATAGTTCATGTCCATGGGTCATGCATCTAAGTTCTCTGGCTATTCCATTTCCTGTTCTTAACCGCACCCCGTCTACTTTGTAACTACCAATTATGCTTCTTATTCCTTGTACCTTTTCCCCCATTCTTCCTTCCCCATCCCAGCTGATAACCCTCCAAAGGATCTCCATATTTATGATTCTGTACCTCTTCTGGTTGTTTATTTAGTTTGTTTCTTTAGATTCAGTTCTTGATAGTTGTGAATTTGTTGCCATTTTATTTTATCTTCATTTTTAAATATTTTATTTATTTATATTTTAGAGAGAGGGGAAGGGAAGGAGAAAGAGAGGGAGAGAAATATCAATGTGTGGTTGCCTCTCATGTGCCTCCTACTGGGAACCTGGCCTACAACCCAGGCATGTGCCCTGACTAGGAATTGAACTGGCTACCCTTTGGTTGGCAGGCCCGTGCTGAATCCACTGAGCTACGCCAACCAGGGCCATTTATTGCCATTTTAATGTTAATAGTTTTGGTCTTCTTCTTTTTCTTAAATAAGACCCTTTAACATTTCATATAAGAATGGCTTTGTGATGATGAACTTCTTTAGTTTTACCTTGTCTGGGAAGCACTTCCTCTGTTCTCCCATTCTAAATGATAGCTTTGCTGGTCATATGTAGGTCACAGGTGGCAAACACAAGGCCCATGGGCCGAAATGTGGCCCTCCACCTCGTTTCATCCGTCCAGGCACCTTGTTTTTACCTGGTGGCAGCACTGAGCTCCTTGCTCCTAGTTGGGGAGTAGTTACATTTAGATTCAGTTACATTACATTCGGCCCTTTGAAGGTAACTGTGAGGCTGATGTGGCCATATGTGAAAATGAGTTTGACGCCCCTGATGTAGGTCCTTGCTTTTTTATCACTTTGAATATTTCTTGCTGGCCCCTTCTTGCCAGCAATGTTTCTTTTGAGAAATCAGCAGCTAGCCTTATAGAAACTCTTTTATAGGTAACTCTCTGTTTTTCTCTTACTGCTTTTAAGATTCTCTCCTTTTTTAAAAAAAAAGATTTTATTTATTTATCTTTAGAGGGGAAGGGAAGGAGAAAGGGAGAGAAATATCAATGTATGGTTGCCTCTGGTGTGTCCCCTGCTGGGAACTGGCCTGCAATCCAGGCATGTGCCCTGAATAGGAATCGAACCGCGTTTGTGTGGTTTGCAGGCCCGCGCTCAATCCACTGAGCTACACCAGCCAGGGCAGATTCTTTCCTTCTTTTATCTTTGGCATTTTAATTATGATGTGGCTTGGTATGGACCTCTATGGGTCCAAATTGTTTGGGACTCTGTGCTTCCTGGACTTGTATGTCTATTTTTTTTTGGCCAAACTAGGGAAGTTGTCTTTCATTACGTTTTAAAATAAGTTTTCAATGTTTTGCTCTTCATCTTCTCCCTCTGGCACCCCTGTGACTTGGATATTGGTATGTTTAAATTTGTCCTAGAGGTTCCTAAACCAATCATTGTTTTTCGAATCATTTTTTTCTTCCTGCTATTCTGATTGAATGCTTTTTCTTCCTTGTGTTCCAAATTGTTAATTTGATTCTCGGCTTCATCCTCTCCACTGTTTGTTGTTTGTAGATTTTTCTTTACTTCACTTAGTGTAACTTTCATTTCTTCCTTTATGTTTTTGCTATACTCAGTGAGTTCTCTGAACATCCTGATCACCAGTATTTTGAACCCTGCATCTGATAAGTTGACTATCTCCATTTCATTTATTTCTTTTTCTGGGGTTTTGTTCTGTTCTTTCATTTGGGCTATATTTCTTTTGACTCCTCACTTTGGCAGTCTCCCTGTGTTTGTTTCTGTGTATTAGGCAGAGCTGCATTGACTCTCAGTCTTAGAAAAGGCATCTGTAAATTGTGTGGGGCAGAGCCTTAGGTAATTGCCAGGGCAGGGCAACTCACTTCACCGCTTTGTGGCTCTGTGTGGAGGGAGGGCTGAGAATTCTGGTTTCTTTAGCCTCCCAACCTCCATTGGTTATTGCAGCCAAAAGTTATGGGGACTTATCTTGCTGGCGCTGGAACCCTGGGTTAAGCGGTCTGGTCTGGGGCTGGAATTGCTGGCTCATTGCTGGTGTTCCTCCCGATTTTTACCCACTATACAGGAATGTGGGACTGCCACCACTCTTCACCTTTCTGTGCCTCTGCACCTCCATCCCTCCTACTCATCTGGGTGAATGTGGCTTCTTTAAACCCTTGGTTGTAGGACTTCCGTACAGCTCAATTTTCTGACAGTTCTGGTTGTTATTTGTTCTGAGTTATAGTTATAATTCTTTCTGTAGTTGTGTGAGGAGACAAAACATGTCTACCTACACCTCCATCTTGACCAGAAGGAGAGACTCTTCCAGGCCTTTTATTCTGCTCAGGACTTTAGGCTCTGCTGGGCACTGAGCCGTGACTTCAAGTCAAATATGTCTATGTGGGTCTGGCTCTCAGCACTGATTGCTGAGGCACCTTGGAAAAGAGATTCTGCCTTGCATCCTGCAGCTGTCATAGCCAAACAGCTGTCAGGGTTGGGAAGGAACAACAGGACACACCTCCTTGTGCCCACACTTGTAGTTGGGCTCAGGCATTTCATTTACATAATGTCCTTTGATGTAAAAGCCTGACCACCCCCATACATTCAGTGGTGTGCTGTTAAATGGCTAACAATTGGCTCTCTGGGTAAAGAAAGCTTTAGTATGTACCATTTACCAATTTCCATGGTACAAATACTCCTACCATTGCCCATTTTAAAATACAGCAAAGGTTTAATAGCTGGACCAAACAATTGTTAAAATTTTGCCAATTAGCTTTCACTAGCCATCACCAGCTGGCTTCAAGCACACCACTGAGAGTTGCATGCTTTCCTAAATATGCTTTAATGTTCAGCAACTCCATGCAGGCTCCTGTTAACCTAATAAACCAGCAAGTGTAGGGAACACTGGCTTCATTTCACAAAGCTGGAATCAGAGACATAGAGAGGTCACATGATGAACTTGAGGTCCCACAACTGGTTGCGGCAGAGCCAGGGCTTCCATCTCTGGGGCCACCACCTCTCCTGGGTGCCCACTCCCTCTCAAGGGCATGGACAAGTCTCCGAGGCCTTGTAGAGACATGGGCTTCCTCAGGAAAGGTGGCTTGTACCTTGAGAGTCCTGTGGATATCCAGAGCTGAATTTCCCCAATTAATTGGATTCCATTACTTGCCTGGGAGGATCTTTTAAAATACATATTCTCAGGCCACATCCCTGGATATTTTGATTAAGTTTTCTGGAGTTAACCCCCCAAATGTGTATTTTTAACAAGTGAATGAATCTTAAGATTAGACAAGTTTGAGAAAGTCTGCATTAAGGAAAATTTCTGTGTCAAAACTACTTGTTACCTGGGTAAGGAGGGAGAGATGAGATTACATTTGCCACTGTTACATTACATTTTTTTCTAATTATTTTTTAAACACGAGTAAGCACTTAGAATTAACGAGACCCTCAAATTCGCCTCCAGGTTTTTTCCCACGGGGACTGAGACATAGAGGTTGTTCCGGAATTAGCCATCGGAGGGCACCATAATGCAGCAAGAACTCCGCCAGCTCCGCCTGGGTGAGGAGTTCACTGCGTACTTGGGGGTTCTCTGGGCCCTGTGGGAGGCAGGGAGGCAAAACTTAGCCCCCTGGTTCCTAGAGCACCATGGGGACTCCACTTCCCACCCAGTTAGGCCGTGCCACCTCTTATATTCCAAATTAATCTCAGATGTCAGACTACAGGCAAGGGCAGGGCTGGGCATGGATGTGAGAGCAGGAAGAGAGCCCAGGACTGCTCCCACTCAGGGCCGCCTCTGGACACGTAGGCCACTGCGCTCAACACAGGGTTCCGAGATCTAGCTTACCTGTGGGTTACAGCGAGGAGAGCAGCCCACGCAGCTCCCTCTCCAGGCCCTCTCCCCTTGTGTTTGAGCTTCTAGCTCTCTGAACTCTTTCTAGCGTGGCCTGAACAGGGACAGTGTGCAAGGTGGTTAAGTCCGTGGACACTGGAAACAGATTGACTAAAATCCAAGTTCCAGTTCTTCCATTAACTGTGTGGCCATGCGCCTGAGATTTGGCTTCTCTTAAAACTCATCTTCCTCATCAATACAATGGGGATAATGATTCAGCTTTATAGGACTTTTACGAATAGTGGATGCGAGTATCTCCGTGAAGGTTTTTGTTTGCTTAGTTGTTTAGCACAACGTCTGGTACATATTAAATATTTTTTTAAAAACAGTATTATTGTTGTTATTATTGTGCTAGCCCAAGGGATCTCTGATTGTTCGTGTCAGTGAATTTATGGGTGTCTGCCCCTTATTCCTGATTACAAGAGGACATTTAATTTGTTTATCAAGCAGGTGTATAATAGCACTGTCTATGCGCCAGGCAACTGTATGAAGTGTTTTACGGGTGTGACTCATTTAATCCTCATAAGAACCCTTCTGCTATTACGCTAAACAGATAAGAAAAGAAAACGAAACCAGGCCCAGAGAGGTTAACTGGCTTGACCAAGGAAGGTGGGATTGTCACTCAGCAGGGCAGGTAGTGTGGCAGTGCGCCACTGCTGGAGGCAGTGCGCAGCGGGGAGAGAGGCTCCCTGAGTCCCTCGTCCTGCCCCTGCCGCTGCGCTGTCTGGGCGAGCTCACCTGCACAGTCTAGCCACAGCGTCTTCATTTGGAAAGTGCGGATAATACACCCGCCTGCTGGGGTGTTGTGAGGGTTATCGATAGCGAAAAGTTCTTGGTGCCTGGCATATAGTACATGCCAAATAACTGGTACCTGTTTTTATTGTTGTTGCTTTTATCATCAGGCATGTTAGGATGAGCACAGAGGTAGCCGGGGGATTTAAAGGCATAGGAACTGTGCCTTCGTTACTCCTGGGAAAGAGCACCTGTGGAGCTGGGCTGCTGGCACGGCCAGAGGCCCTTCCCGGGATACCCCCGCCCCACCTCCACCAGCGAAAGGTCCAGTCACTGGAACAGACAGAGTGCTGGCAAGGGGACTCAAAGCACTCGGGGTCTAGTCCGAGACCCGGGCGAGAAGCTGCAGGACCTCGTGCGAGCATGTGACAGGTCTGCACAAATGTGTTAAACTAGGTGCGTGTTTTGACTCTCAGTTCTGAGACCGAGGTTTGTGGGCTTGTCATCCTACTGAAGGTCTCAAGATCCTTGCAGAATTCTACCTCCACCTAAAATAAAGCCTTGTCTCAGAGTGGGAGGTGTGTGTGGGGGGAACCGATGATGAATTCTCTTGAGGAAGCTGGGGGTGGGGGAGGTGAGAGGCTGGGCTGGGTGAGAGGGTCCAAGTCTAACTCCCTCCTGGGTTTAATGAGCCCCAGAGCCCTGTGAGGACTGCTTTTCACCATCTTTTATTTCATCAGACAGGGGGCTCAATAAATCTTTAGTTCTATGGGCTCCCCTCGTGGAATTGTTGAAGAAAAAAAGCTTCTTGCAAATGATTAGAAAGCCCTTTGCAGATATAAAGTGCTTATTTAGATGCAAACTAAAACTCCAAGGTGCCTGTGACTCATCTGGTACCTATTGTGCTCCCGCGAAGGCGCAGAGGCTTGCCTGTGTGATGGGTGCCATTTGAGAGCCCCTTAAAGCACTCCCCAGTGAATGAATTTGGTTGCATTATTCACGGGCTCCTGGAGGAGGACTTGAAATCTCACCACTCACATCGTGTCCTCCTCCTCTGACACTTTCTCAGCCCTCTCCCCGAATTTGTTCTGACCCGCAAGGTGGTGGGAGGGGCTGGCCCACTGGGGAGGCAAGGAGCCAAGGAGGCGGGGCCTTGTGCTCACCCACTCCGTTTTGTAAAAAAGAAAAGGCAGCTTTAGTCCAATTCTTAGGCATCCAATGACAATAGTATTGCTTGCTTTCAAAACCCTTTCATCATTTCCTTTTCTTTCCTATCTCTTACTCCCCTGCTATTACAGATCAGGGCTTCATGACCAAGAAATGCTGAAAAACGTTTGGTCAGATTTGTCAGACTGGTGTGACTGGTTTGTCAGCATTGTGTGAAGACTAAAGGTCTGCGTGAATGACTGTATTTTTAATGAATCGACCAGTTATTTGGCATCACACGAACAGAATTTAATGCTGGGTACCACAAACTGCTTGCGCAGGGTAATGAAGACCATTTTTCCAAGGCCAATTTTCATTCCTAAGATAGAAAAAAAGGCTCCATTTTGAGGTTTGGTGAGGATTTGTTGATATAGAAATTGAGGCCAAGCAAAGAGCACCCTTCTCCTTTGGGATCTAAGGCATAAGCTGCTTGTCCCTTCAGGTTTCAGGTAGGTGAGTGCTGTGCATTCTGGGAGTTTTCTTGTATGAGACAGAAGCTGCTTCAAGGTTTATTCTTGTTGGTTGTGTCTTGTCAGTGGTGAAAGGAGAAGGGTGTGTCATGACTGCTGTCAGCAAAATGGCACACCTGCGCCAATTAGAAAATGCACCCTCTCTCGGTGGACTTAGGTTTGGCAATGGAAGCACTGGCTGAATTCGGCCTTCACACTCTCGAGCAAGGCAGAACCTGCACGGCCTCACCCACCAGCTGCCTGTGTGAATGTGCATGGATGGGGCGTGCAGGTGTGTTCTCAAGGCGGGAGAGAGCACGATCAGACTAGGAGGCTGGGTGGGAGCTGTCCCAGAGCCTCTTCTAGAAACTCTCTTTGTATGGCTCTTTTCTCCCTCTTCCGAGGCTGATCTCCCACTCTCTCATGTCCTTTCTGAAGGTGCATATTTGTCATATAAGCACTGGATGCCCTCAGGCAGGGGCACCTGAATTTGGTTTAACATTCTTTGTTCAAGGCTCTGTAATAGACTCAGCAGGGAGATTCACAGGCAATAAAGAGCTAGGACTAGAGTTTAGGTCGTAGAGATGATGAGATAGAAAACCAGATGCTCTCTGTTACTTCTGTAAAAATGTTTTTATGTAATAAATGGCCAGAAATCACACAAAAGACTCCCTTCTGCCCTCCTTTTACCAAAAACAAAGTAGTAACAGGAAGTTTTCTTCCCGACCCAAATCAGCTTGCCTTTCACCCTTCTTCTCCAACTCCCTCCTCCCAATTAGGAATCACAAAACCCCCAAACAGAATCCTCTTCTGTGACCTGGGTGGAAGGAGAGGTAGGAAAGCCTATAGAATAATCATTTCTTTACTGTCACAGGGGTTTCTTTTCACCCACAAACCATAGTTTAAGAGAAAAAGGAGAAAGAAAATGTCCCAGTGCTGAGTTCTACTTTGCAGATGCGCAGCCTGTGTGTTTCTCAAATACAGCACGGGAAGCTTCCCCACCTGGTCTAGGCCACCCCTCTCCTAAGCTAGGAAGGGGGAGCCCCAGCCCTACCTATCGATGCTGATGGCACAGAGGTTCAGGATGCTGGCTGTACACATCATGACATCCAGGGTGACGAAAACATCGCAGCAAAGGCGGCTGAAATTCCAGACTCCACCTGTCACCTGAGCATCAGAGACAAGAATGTTAGTGTTCCTCTCAGCGAAGGGACTGCAACCCAAACAACTCTACACCTTCCCTAGGCTGCCCTCTATAGATAACATGCTGACATAACTTCCCTGTTGGTGTGTCATCATTACCAAGGGCAGGAAGACATCAAGGGAGTGACAGGCTGTCCAAGATTGGTCACACACAAAAAGGACAAAGTCACAGAATGTTAGAAAGTTGGAGATGGAAGGGATCTTCCAAATCAATTAGTTCAGTGTTTCTCAAAGTCTGGTCCACAGTGGGGTACTCATTAAAGATGAAGATTTTGGAACTCTTTCCTAGATCTGCTGAGTTAGACTTTCTGCACCTAGACTTTCTGGGGCCCATGAATCTTCATTTTAAAATAAATAACTCCTCTATCCCCAGTCACACCAAAGTTTGAGAATCACTGATTAAATTCAAACTCTAGAGGCAACTAAAGCTCTCTGTGGTGAAGTAATATGCCTATAGGTGCATAGCAGGCAGTCAGTGAGCTTGGATGACCACCAGATGTGTGCACTGAGCCAAAACTGCCTCTCTGAAGCCCTCCACCCAGTGGCAAGCTTTCCACATACCTGGAAAATAACCAGAGAACACATTCTTCATAGAACTTACCTCCGAAATGAAATTCTATATGGCTTCTGGTTTTAAAGTTTGGAAACATCCTGGAACAATGTCTAAAAATCTATGTAAGTGAAGTCTGTGCCAGTGTGCTTGCCTTTGACACCCAGGTCCCAGGCACCAAGTTGGGGAGAAAGACTGCACCAGGGCAATGGAAAGGGTACCAGACCCTCCCTACCACTCACAGAATCAGGATCGTTATGACCTCGCTCATTTATACATGTGTCTCAAGCTCTAGAACTTCTAGTAACACTTGAAAAAAAGTCAGGAATAAAGCAATTTAATTTCTATTCTGACATATTTCTATTTTATTTAAAAATTTTTATATAACCTTATTGCACCAGAGAGATCTGTTTGGGAGACTGCCACCTGAGAGTGACCACAAATGCCTGTCTTGGGCCCAAGGCCTTTGTTCGTTTACTGGCTCGCTGCCTGTGGGGCTGCCATTCTCGGCATCATGGCTCTCAAGGAGAAACCGTGACGCTTTGGGTCCCTAGCAGTAGCTGTGTGTCTTTGCTATGCAGGCCCAATGGCTAATTAAATGGGAGAGTGAAAAATAGGAACACTTGCCTCTGAAGTAGCTTCTCAAGGAAAAAAGAAAGAGACATTGTTGAAATGGTGCTTAAAAAGGTGCTGTGGCATTTGATTTTATCACTATATTTGGTCATCTCTGGACCCTATTTTGAGAAACTCTGAGCAAAGTTATTTCATTTAAAAGCAACAATGAAAAGTTCAAGACTTCTGGCAACGATGGAGGCATAGGTAGATATACTTTGCCTTCTCGCACAACCAAAAGAAGGACAACAACAAATTTAAAAACAAAAAATAATGAGAACTGTCAGAAAATCAAACTGTATAGAAGTCAAACGACTAAGGAGTTAAAGAAGAAACATTCATCCAAACCTGGTAGGAGGGGCAGAGACAGGCATCTGGGGAGGAGAGGACTAGCGGCAAGGTGTTGATTGGTGGATCAGAAAGGCAAGGCAGTGGCTGGAAGACCAGGCAGTCCCACATTTGCATCCAGATAAACCGGGAGGAACAAATGGGGAGCGACATAGACCATGCAACCTAGGGTTCCAATCCAAGAAAATAAAGCCTCAAAACCTCTGGCAGTAAAAACCTGTGGGGGTTGTGGTGGTGGGAGAATCTCCCAGCCTCACAGGAGAGTCCACTGGAGAGACCCACAGGGCCCTAGAACTGCTCACAAGCCCACCCACCTGGGAATCAGCACCAGAAGGGCCCAATTTGCTTGTGGGTAGTGAGGGAAGTGACTGAAAGCCAGGTGAGCAAGCAGCGTCGTTCCCTCTCTGACCCCACCCACACATACAGCCTGACAATGCAGCAATGTGGGATGCCCCACCCTGGCACATACCTAAGTCTCTGCCCTTTAAATGTAACAGGTACAATGAGACAAAAAAAAAAATATGGCCCAAACAAAAGAACAGATCAAAGCTGCCAAAACAGAGCTAAGTGATAAAGAGATAGCCAACCTGAGATGCAGAGTTCAAAACACTGGTAATCAGGATGCTCACAGAATGGTTGAGTATTGTTGCAAAATAGAGGAAAAAGTGAAGGCTATAAAAAGTGAAATAAAGAAAAATATACAGGGAACCAACAGTGAGGGGAATGAAACTGGGACTCAAATCAACGATTTGGAGAAAGAAATAAACATTCAACCAGAACAGAATGAAGAAACAAGAATTCAAAAAAATAAGGAGAGGCTTAGGAACCTCTGGGATAACTTTAAATGTCGAACATCTGAATTATAGGGGTGCCAGAAGGAGAAAAGAAAGAACAAGAAATGGAAAATTTATTTGAAAAATAATGAAGGAGAACTCCCCCAATCTGGCAAAGAAAATAGACTTCTAGGAAGTCCAGGAAGCTCAGAGAGTCCCAAAGAGTTGGTCTGAAGGAAGCACACACCAAGGTACATCATAATTGTTACCCAAGATTAAAGGTAAGGAGAAACTCTTAAAAGCAGCAAGAGAAAAGGAGACAGTTACCTACAAAGGAGTTTTCAAAAGAAACCTAGCAAGCAAGAAGGAGCTGGAAAGAAGTATTCAAAGTCTTAAAATGCAAGGACCAACATCCAAAATTATTCTATTCATCAAAGCTATCACTTAGAATGGAAGGGCAGATAAAGTGCTTCCCAGATAAGGTCAAGTTAGAGGAGTTCATCATCACCAAGCCCTTTTTTATATGAAATGTTAAAGCACAGGTGGCAAACACAAGGCCCACAGGCTGAATCTAGCCTTCCACCTTGTTTTATCTGACCTTGCACCCTGTTTCTACCTGGTGGGAACACCAAGCTCCTTGCTCCTAGTTAAGGAGTAGTTACATTTATACAGTCCTACAATTACAGTCCTCAATTCCATGAGGCTGATGTGCCCCCAGTGAAAATGAGTTTGACACCCCGTGTTAAAGGAACTTAATCTGAAAAAAAGAAGATCAAAACTATGATGAATGTAAAATGACAACAAACCCAAAACTATTAACAACTGAACCTAAAACAAAAGCAAAAACAAAAACACACTAAGCAAACAACTAGAACAGGAACAGATTCACAGAAATAGAGATCACTTGGAGTGTTATCAGCAGGGAAGGGGAGGGCAGAAAATGGGGGAAAAGGTACAGGGAATAAGAAGCATAAATGGTAGGTACAAAATAGACAGGGGAAGGTTGAGGATAGTATAGGAAATAGAGAAGCCAAAGAACTTACATGTATGACCCATGGACATGAACTAAGAGGGGGGAATGGGGGTGGCAAGGTGAAGGGGAATAAAGGGGAGAAAATGGGACAACTGTAATAGCATAATTAGTAAAATATATTTTAAAATGAATGAATGAATAAATAAATATATAAGAATCTTAAAAATAAAAAAAATAAAAGCAACGATGAAAAGTTTAAACTAGCTCTGAAATCATTATTTTTTGCTTATTTGGCTGTGTATATATAAAGACATAATATGAATTTACAGGAATTCTTACAATGAAAAACCTTTAAAGAAGAATATGTGTAGCCATAATAACAATGATTTAAGGAAGGAAGGAGAATAAAAGATAGTTTTTCTCATTACACAGGATGATTGTTTGCTATAAAAGCTTTTTGCAAAAAGTTGAATTTTGTATACTAACGCTCATTTTAACATATGTCTATTATGCAATTTATGTCCTAAATTGAGGAAAAAACACTTTTCCTTCCAAATTGTGATTGCCTGTTTGTGTCTGTGTATTGAAGGTGCAAAGTAGATGAGAGGGCTTATTTAGAACAGCAGAAACTCTCTCACTCTTTCACTCGCTTATCCACCCAGGAAGTCAGTAGTTGTGAAGTTCCCACTACTTAGTTCATAGAAAGAGGGTATATGCTATGTGTTTTAAGGGGCTTTACAAAATGTACTTCAGGCCCTGTCCTTGAAGAACTTATCAGATTATTGAAAAAGCAAGGCATTCGTAAGTAACATAACTAGAGATAATCACGAGAGCCTAATGTTACTAATGCAATCTAACATTTATTTAAAACTTACTCTACTATGGGCCACGGACCCACAGAACCCATTCCAGGATTTCTGTAACTTTAAAACTTCAGATTCAGAAAACGGAATGTGCTCATACAGGTTTTCAGGACAAAGGGTACACTTATTTGATAGGAAATTAAATGCCTGTTGCTTAACAAACTCTGTAGGAGCAGAGACTTGTACCTGTTTGTTGCTGCCTCTTCGGTGCCTAGAGCAGTGCCTGGCATGCAAGTCTGTTCTGAGAGAACGACTGGTCTCTGACAAGATTTATATTAATACTAATAGTTAGCATTTACTGAATGCCTACTTTCTTCTTCTGCCTGTTTTTTAATTGAATTTATTGGGGTGGCATTGGCTAATAAAATTATATAGGTTTCAGGTATACAGTTTTATAACATATCATCTGTATATTATATTGTGTGTTCACCACCCCAAGTCACATCACCTTCCATCACCACTGATCTCTCCTTTACTTTCTTCTACTCCCCCCTACCTTCCCTTTCCCTCTGGTAATCACCATGCTGTTTTCTGCATTGATGAGGGGTTTTTGTTTGTTTGTTTGTTTTGCTTAATGCCTTCACCCTTTTCACCCAGCCCCATTGCCCTCCTTCCCTCTGACAGTCTGTTCTCTACTTATGAGTCTGTTTCTATTTATATGTTTGTTTCTATTTTGTTTGTTAGTTTATTTTGTTCATTAGATTACAAATAAAAGGGTCCTTGTCTTTCTCTGGCTTACTGGGTCTTGATGTTCTGCAAAGCACTTCATGTACATGGCCTCCACGATGATTATAATCCTTTGAGAGAGGACTACTGTTGAGACAGGATAGTAAGAAGCTAGGGAAATTCCTTGGCAAGTGGATTAAGGAAACCAACAGATAGCTGAACACAATGGCCGAACAATTTACAGCCAGGTGCAGATGGTCACCCAGGTGCCTGGCAGGGGGCAAAACTGGGAAAACAAGAACCTTATCCCCAGGGTAACCTTTCCTTCCCTGGTTTTTCCTCCTTGGAGGTCTCAGGTATATCTCTGTTCCAGGCCCAGAAACACACCAGGACCAACTGCAAGGACAAAAGACTCTTTGTCCTGCTACTGACCAATCAGTGGAGACCATGACCCTGAAAGGACACACCTGGAGATCTGATGAATATTCTGAGGGAACCCACTCCCCCTAGACCTTCCCTAAGATTCCCAACCACCATCAAGAGAGAGCTAAAAGCCTCAAGACAAAAGATCCAGCATGTGCTCTCCCTCAGGGGAGCAGCCCTTGCCATTCTCTTTACCCTCTTCTTCCTCTACTACTTTCCCCACAGGCACCTGTCTTCTAAACTCTACACAATAGGCAGTAGTGGCAGCTGGTCTCAGGCTAGTCCCCTCAACCTGTCCCCAAAGCCCTCTTTTCTCTCACTTCCCAGTGAGCTAAGGAAGCCCAGCCCAAGCTCTCCTGTTGCTTCTCCTGTGCTAAGCCCTTCCTTGTTTCACCGTCCCCAGATTTAACAAATGGATTCTCGTAGTCACCTGGGGTCGTGTTGTGAAATCTTTCCTATAGGAAATCAAGAACCAACACACTACAGCTGGCACTAGGCAGACTCACTCAGGGCCAGGGCCCTGTCCGGAACACTGTCATCTTCATCGCAGAGAAAGAGACTCAAGCTTAGAGAGGTTCTGCACCTTGCCTGAGGTGGTACAGCTCCTCAGGTCAGACAGGGCATTGGAGGGTAGGTTGCTTCATGCCCTGCTATATAGAAGTGTCAAGTGAGGAGGGGGCAGTTATTGAAAAGGGATGGAACTGGGTGAATGCAAGGGGAAAGGAGAATGCACATCAAGGATTTTTTTGTGTGACAGAATTCGTCATCTCCCTTCTATCTCCCTCCTGATCGCTGCTATCTCAGGGCTACACAAAGCAGTGGTGGCTGCTGACTTTGGGCAGGTTTCCTTGGTACCCTTTTTCATTAGCTCCTATGGGCCAAAGCCCTCAACCTCTCCCCTGCTTCCAATCCCCAACTATACCTCCCTATTCTGGCTACCTTTTCTTTTATTCTCCAATTCTGCCATCAACATTTTCATTCTCTCCTTGATCTCAGCTAAGTGACAAGAAGGAAACAATCTGATTAGCTGGTTCTAGTAAATCCCACTAAGGTGCCACCAGTAAGCCTTCCTCAGAGCTTACTTATTAACATGAGTCTCCAATTGGGGGGATGTGTAATGAAAATATTTTTTATTTATGGAGTCCTCCACACCAAGCAAATACTATGTGATGAATAAAGAGATGTGAAGGGTCAAGATCAAATAACTCCCATGGCAATCCAATGAGTTACATATTATTTCCAATTTTTCAGTAACAAAATGATGACTGAAAGGGGTTGAGTAATTTACCTAAGAATACATAGCCAGGATCACTTCCAGTCAAGATGGAGGCATGGGTAGACATGCTTTGCCTCCTCATGCAATCACAAAAAGGACTTACAACTAAATCTCAAAATAAATAACACTCAAAACTGTCAGAAAGTCAAAATGTATGGAAGTCCAACAACAAAGGATTTAAAGAAGCCATATTCATTGAGATGGGTAGGGGGGGCAAAGACGGGGAGACTGGGTGGAGACGTGATGAGACACAGTGTGGTGTGGAAAGGCAGCAGTGGTGGAACAGGTATGGGCATGGGCAGTCCCACATTCACATGTGGTGGATAAAAATTGGGAGGAGTACCGTGGGAGTGAGCGATCCCAGCCCCAGGCCAGATCACACACCCCAGACTTCCAGCACTGGGAAGATAAGTCCCCATAACTTCTGGCTGTAAAAACCAGTGGAATTTGGGGCAGCAGAAGGAACTTCTGGACTTTCAGAGAACTTTTCTTAAAGGGTCTGCATCTTAAAACATATATAAACCCACCCCCTCTGGGATTCAAAACCAGGGCAACAGCTGAAAGGGCACCAGTCTCACACTGGGAGTGGGTGAAGTGATGGGAAATGGGGTGAGTGCTGGGAAACCCCCCAGAAGGCAGACTGCAGCACGGTCTGCTCTCTAAGCTGTCCCCCACACAGAGCCACAAAGCTGTGAAGTGGGTTGCCCTGCCCTGGTGATCACCTAAGCCTCCACCTCACATAAGTTACAGTGCCTTTCACAGAGTCAGAGCAGCTCTACCTAATACACAGAAACAAACACAGGGAAGCTGCTGAACTGAGGAGACAAAGGAATATGACTCAAGTGAAAGAACAGAACAAAACCCCAGACAAAGAACTAAATGAAACTGAGATAGTCAACTTAGCAGATGAAGAGTTCAAAACACTGGTGATCAGGATGTTCAAAGAACTCACTGAGTGTGGCAAAAACATAAGGGAAGAAATGAAGGTTACAGTAAGTGAAATAAAGAAAAATCTGCAGGGGGCCAAGAATGAAGGGGAGGAAGCTGGGATTCAAATCAATGATTTGGAACATAAGGAAGAAATAAACATACAACCAGAACAGAATGAAGAAACAAGAATTCAAAAAAATGAGGAGAGGCTTAGGAACCTCTGGAACAACTTTAAATGTTCCAACATCCAAATAATAGGAAGGCCAGAAGGAGAAGAGGAAGAGCAAATCATTGAAAACTATTTGAAAAAATAATTAAAGAAAACTTCTGTAATTTGGTGAAGGAAATAGACATACCAGTTCAGAAAGCATGGAGAATCCCAAACAAGTTGTACCCAAAGAGGACCACACCAAGATACATGATAATTAAAATGTCAAAGATTAGAGGTAAGGAGAGAATCTTAAAAATGGCAAAAGAAAAGCAGAGAGTTACTTACAAAGGGGTTCCCATTAGACTAGCAGCTGATTTCTCAAAAGAAACCCTGCAGGCAAGAAGGGACTGGAAAGAAGTATTTAAAATGATGAAAATCAAGGACCTACAGCCAAGATTACAAAGCTATCATTTAGAATCAAAGGGCAGATAAAGTTCTTCCCAGACAAGGTAAATTTAAGGAATTCATCATCACTGAGCCGCTATTATATAAAATGTTAAAGGGATTTATTTAAGAAAAAGAAAATCAAAATCATAAACATTAAAATGACAACAAACTCACAGCTATTGACAACTGAATCTAAAAAAACAAACAAAGCAAACAATCAGAACAAAGGTGGAACTATAGATGTGGAGACCATTTGGAGAGTCATCAGCTGGAATGGGGAAGGGGGAGAATGGGGGGGGGGGAAGGTGCGGGGATTAAAAAGGCATAATTGGTAGGTACGAAATAGACAGGTGGATGTTAACAATAATATAGGAAATGGAGAAGCCCAAAAACATATATGCATGACCCATGGACATGAACTAAGGGAGAGATTGATGGAGGGTAGAGGGGTACTGGGTGGAGGGGGCAAAGGGAGAAAATGTGTGGCAACTGTAATAAGAAAACCAGTAAAATGTACTTAAAAAAAAGAATACATAGCCAGTAAAAGGAGCTGGCATTTCAAAGTCCTAATAATAATCATGACTCAAAAGTCAGCCCCTTAGCCCTGGCTGGTGTGGCTCAGTGGTTGAGTTCCAGCCTGCAAACTCAAGGGTCACTGATTCGATTCCCAGTCAAGACACATGCCTGGGTTGTGGGCCAGGTCCCCCGGTGCGGGGAACGTGTGGGAAGTAGCCACACATGTATGTTTCTCTCCCTTCCTTCCCCTCTCGCTGAAAGTAAATAAATAAAATCTTTAAAAAAATGTCAGCACCTAACACTCTGCTTCTGGGAAGTGTACAATTGAACCCCATTCTAATAACATAGGAGGAAAGAGTAGGTGTTTGTTCCTCCACCACCCATATATCCCGTATTTATCAGGTGCCCATTATGCGTCTGATACTCCACAGGGTAGGTGTATGAAAATGAATTAAAGCCGTTTTGTCCCCAAGACTTCAGGATGTAGTGTGTGCATGTTGGGGAGAGAAATGTGTGAACGAGTGAGGGTGAACTGAGGGCCCAGGAGATGGATGCTAAGAAAATAACTATAATATAATGTGATAAGTGCTGACAGTGAGACGAGTAGAAACTGTTGAGAGAACTTGAAAAATAAAGTGATTTTTGAAATTAAATGGGGGGAAAAAAGCAAGAAAAATCTGATTGATTTAAGGCTCTTTAGAGACATGATTCTACCTTTCCCCTACACTCTAATGAATAACTCACTTCAGAATCATACAGCAGCCAGCTGGTGTTACTCTCACTTGCTAATGAATATAACTAGCTCCCTTTGGCAATACAGAAGGAGGGAGTAAGCAGGAAATTGTCTTCAGGTACAGAAGTTGGCTACTGAATTTTCAACAGACATAGCCTGCGGCAGCATTTCCCTAATTTACTTTTTATAAGGCAGCATTTCTCAAATCACCTGAGGCTTTTGCTAAACAAAATGATTCTCAGGTTCCGCTCAGAATAATAAGTCCCTCCAATGATTCCTGCTACCTGGGAAGTTTGGGAAACAGCTGTGTGTGTGTGTGTGTGTGTGTGTGTGTGTGTGGTGGGGAAGGTGACATTATCTTCAGAAATGGTTCTCCTAAAGCTGAGCGTTCTTTGTTCCAGGGGAGACTTTAGCCCCTGGTTCCCTTCTTAGAGGTGCATACATAAAATACAATGGATCACAAAAGACGCCAATTACATTGAAATATAGTTACCAAAGTATTTTAAATATATGTGCTTTTTTAATAATGCATTAAATGACAAGACTTAGTGGCAGGTCCAAAATGACTATAATTTCAAAGTAGTGGTGAATGTAAATGGTATTTCAAGGTGTGTGCAACAATGGGAATGTGATTTGAAAGTAGAAATATCTGGATGTCTACTGGTGACATTAAGGATTTCTTCTGCTGTGGGTTGATACCTACATTCATAATTGATGTAAGTGCTAAATTTCCGCTTAGTGAAAATGAGAAAGTAATTTTATTTACAACCAAGTTAATGGACACCACAGATTAAGAATTCTTGCTGTGAAGGATGGATTTGTAGTTGCTTTGGGGGGATAGCCAAGGAGCAAAGATGGAATTGCTTCTCAAATTAGCCTCTTCATTTCATTTTTGTTTGCCACATTTGGGAATTTTCTTTTTCACAGAAGAGGGATTGCTGTGGGGTGAGACAGGGGGTTTACTTCTCTGGATTCCAAAGTCTTTATCTGTGAAGTGGGGTTTGTGCAGATTAGTGGTTCCTAAATGTCAGTTTGCAGCAGATGGGTGGCTG
Source organism: Sturnira hondurensis (assembly GCF_014824575.4). Lineage (NCBI taxonomy): Eukaryota > Metazoa > Chordata > Mammalia > Chiroptera > Phyllostomidae > Sturnira > Sturnira hondurensis. Next base: position 1,056,875 of record NW_028082350.1, read on the forward strand.
GATGCAAATCCCTTGGGGTGGGAGTGGGGCTGGGGCTGGCTGGGGTTGGGGTTGGGGGACTGGTTATAATTACTATCCATTTCCAAGGCCACCCTTGGAAATTCCAGCTTGGTAGATCTTGGATAAACCTGACAGTCTGTATTCTGAGTGCACAAAAAGTCATAGAGGAGCCCATTTAAAATGCCGACTCTCTTTTATTTCTAATAACCAATGTCATTACAAGGCTAAAAACTCCTCTCTCCCCCAAACAGTGCTGTTCTCTCACTCTCTCCGTGGCAAGTTTCCCTGCTGGAACCCGCCCTGCTCTTTCTGGCTTGTCTACATTGCTTAACCCCTGAGTCTTTTCTCCTGCCCACACGGGGGCCCAAGTGCTCCGGGTTTAGTATTTCAGATGTCCCCCCTAGCTGCTTGTGTTGCCTTTCTGTCCTCATATAAGTGAATTACACATCACGAAAGGTGCTTAACTGAGTGGGACACAACAGGATGGGTGCGCTGGGAGAGGAAAGCTCCAAACTGACTGTAGCTTCCAAAGCAGGAAATTAAAAAACCTGAGAGGAACTCTGAGATAGAACTATTTGGTATGGCACAGAAAAGAGTTTTTGAGAAACCGCTGTGAACTGAATTAAAAAAACAACCAGGCAGGGCCCTATGGAATATAACTACGCTGAAGTCACCTACATGGTTTTTATCATAACTTTCTCTGCTGGGCCTGGGGCCAGAGAAAACTGAAGAGGGTCAGTGATTGGTTGCTGCTTGTTCACCTTTATATATAACTCAAGCCCAGGTTCCTGCGTGCCTTAATGTTGAGAGTGATAACAATGAAAGCCACCATGGTGCCTAGTTGCTGACTGTACTCGCCCCTCCTTCCAATAGTCCTTGGGTTCTGGTAATCCCTGAGATTCCTGAGCAGTTGATGTGTTTCATGGGAGAGACTCTTCTTTGCTAACTTTTCTACTCAGTGATTGGTTCAGAGAAAATCACATGCCATAAGCCCATCCAATCAAAGTACATCTTGATGCATGTACTAGAAGTCTGTGGACACAGATTTTTTCTCTTGCTTGTATTGTGCACAGGTGAGGCTTATCACTTGCCCTTTGCCTCTGGATACAGCCAAAATATAGAGAAAGACAGAGCTGAGATAATTGTAGAGAAATGAGATGGACCCTTGTCCCAACTGTGCCTGCAGTCCACCTTACCATAAGACTTTTAAAGTTCCTGGTGTGTGAATCAATGCTTCCTGTTTGCTGTTTAGGTCAAATCTTGGAGTTAAATTTTCTTTTTTACTTATAACTAAAAGTGTCTTAACTGAGATAGTTACAGATGACACTTTTTAGTTATCAAAACACTTCCTCAGCTGATGACGGTTGAGCCTGACACATAGCCTATGAGATAAGAAAAGTATAGTTGTCACCTCCATTTCACTCACTTAATTCCCACATCTTTGACTCCAACTTTCTGAGTCTTTCTCAAAGCATAACTCTGTGTTAGAATGAGATTCATCCCAGTGAATTCCATCAGAAGCCTGATGTTATGTGATGTGTGACATTTTATTGTCTGTCTCGCAGCAATTCCTCATCTCCACATCTTTTTTTAATGAAATCCACATTTTCACTCTTTCTTTCTATCCTCTCATGCATGTGTAAGTGGATTTATGATCCACTTCTGGCTACTTAGACTTAAGTGAAGTCCCTTAGGGAGAAGTTTTGAGCCACTAGGGAAATGGCTTTTTTTTCTCCTCTGTAACCCCTACTTATCCTATTTTTGAATACAGCTTTGAATATGTTGGGGCTACAGTAGCCATCCTGTGAGGAGCATGAGGAAGTAAGCCACCTTGTCAAAGATGGTGAACAGAAAGAATGGAACAGTCTGGTTCTTGATGACTTGATGGGGCAGCTGAACCATCAATAATTGCCTTCTTCCACAGTTCTGCTTATGTGAGCAAAATAACTCATTTATGTAAGCCACAGTTACCCAAATTTCCCAACATGTACAGCCCAAACATTTTTAAGTCATACATACTAGTGTCGATTTTCCTTTGAAGGAAGGTATCTGGACAATATGAGCCAATATTCCCTTCAAAGAAGATGGGTGTATTCAAACCAAACACAGGAAGCTGTGAATTGGGCAGCTAATTTGTCCCCCACACGATGTTCTTCTCATTTCTGTCCTTTCATCTTGAGGGCCCTCAAGCTTACAGCAATCTCTGCGGTCAACACTGCACCCCTCCCTCTTTTCAAGGGAGCTCTTATGTATAATGGTTCAATTACTAGACCAAAATATAAAATACAATACTCGACACCTGTGCCATCATTAGGACAAGTTGGTGAGCATAATGCTTTGACCTTCTCTAAGACACATGGATGTATATATTCACAGTTCCTTTAAGGCCCATTAAGGCTTTAAGTGTTTTTTCTCTTGTTAAGGTACCCCATCTGCTCCCAAGGTCCACAGAAAGCAGGCAGGTATTTTAGAATAAGACAAGTATGTACTGGGGTGGAATAGGGAGACCTGGTCCTTTGGACTTGAAACTGGTAATATTTTAGCCAGTCACCTGTTAATGATGGCTACTTAGTCATGTTCTGTCTTTTATTGAGGTAGACCCTGAGTTGGGTGTTGGAGAAAGTGGTGCAGAGATATTAAGTTGCATTGACTACAGCCTGGAAGCAAGTGGGAAGGACCACATCAAGGTGCTAAAGCTCATTTCTCAGTGGAAAGGTATCTCTGCTGCCTTAGATCTTTGTATGATTGTAGCCTCATTTGACCATGCTCTTGATTACTGAGCACCTACACCAAATAACCTTTTGGGAAGACAGCATATTGGTTTTTATGAGAGGAGATCAGGAGCTCCACCAGCCTTCTCCTCGTAGGAGAAAACACATAGACCCAAACTGCTGAGGGTTCATCGAGCCTTTGGCAACATTTCATGCCCACCCTCTATAGACTCAGCTGTTCTTCATGCTCAGCAGTAGAAGGTGGTCATTGTCTTTATTGGCAGGTGTGGCTAGAAAGAGCTGCCGTGTGTGGAAAAATCACAATGTGCATCTCCTATACGATATCTACAGAGACTTTCCAGTATGGTCCATCCAGAGTCCTGGAAGCTATCACAAATGGACACCCAAAGAGTGTGCCTGAATGACTCTGTTACAGATGTGAAAAGCCTGGTTTTATCTCAGAGGCAATTAAAATGCTCACTAGGCTGAAAGTCCTCTTTTTGCCTTTGTGTTTGAGGTCCTTGTTTCTGAATGACTTAGGAATCCCTGTAAGGTATAGGGATGGACAGAATCACTTTGGTGGGGGGGATGGTGGTGGTATGAATTATTGACTAATCCATACTAGGTTATGGCACCTAAAATATGCCTCACTTTTAAACAAAAACATCACATGCTTTTAACTCCTTTCAGTCTCATTATTATTGAATGTAAAAATAAATAGCTCACTGTTACAACAGACACAGCAGCAACCGATTTAAGTGGGAATTGGCCATCGAATGCAGATATTGTAGAACAGACTCGTTTAATCAATCACATATCAAATATTTATTTAGCACATATTATGTGCCGGGTAGTGTGTTTGGACTACAGGAAAAAAAGAACAGAGATATAGCCTCTGACTTCAAGATTGTCTCAGATTAAGTGGGTTGACAGAAAAGTCAAGATAACCACAAGACCCTTTGCCATCAGGATTATTCTAGCTCAGAAGAATAAATGCATATTTTTCCTCTGAGTATCCCCCTAACCCAGTGATTTACAATTGTTGTGCCACAAGAATTTTTAAAACATTCAATACTTATTTAGTCAGAAGCACTGACCTCTTTTCCCTTAGATTGTCAAATTAAGAACATGACAACAGCTAACACAACAATAGTCATCTGGTGTGAATGCCTTGTCTTGAACCATAAATGTATAGGTCCTATAGTAGAGCTGTATCTTACTTGTCACGTCACATAATAAGGTTGAGTCTGATTGGTTAAATCTGGGTACCAGAAGTCCTTATGTAGAGGTATAAGCACCTGCTTTTTTAAAAAGTCACTTTGGAGCAAAAAGAGTAGGAAACTACTATTACTGTTTTGGCGGGTAAATCAACTAAAATTATACCCATTTTTTTTGTCAGATTGGCAAAAAATACATTTTTTGGTATGTCACAGAATTTTAGCAATTAGGTTATGTGTGCCCTGAGATGAAAAAGGTTGAAAATTGCTGTGTTAGCAGTTAAATCTATTCCTAATCATCCTAGTTGTTTTTCTTCTTTTCCTTGTATTTTTTGTTTTCTTTCTTTCATGTCTCCTGGTTGAGATCATGTCTAATTTTAGTTCTCAGTCATCCTTTAATAAGAGAACTAGCATAGGCAGTCTATGTTTGAGATTTTTGCTCTCCTGTGATATGTCATACTTAATTAACTGTCATCTTCACTATTAGTATTAACTCTGAGGTATTAATTTGATGAATTTTAATTTCTCTTAATCATAGCATCATTTTGTCCTTCATTGGATACCTCTTTAGAATGATACACAGTGCAGAGAAGAAATATTAATAGCATATTAAGATGTCTTTCAGAAAACTCTTCAGTAAATTGCATGTTTTCTCAGTAAGAATATCTATTTCTTGAACAGGTATAGGCACCCTGGTATCTCTGTTAGAAAATGAATGTTTTCTTTTTATCACCTCCTGACTCTGCTTTGCACTTTTGAATGAAAATACTTTCAAATTTAAGACATGTCTCTCTCCAAAAGAACTCTCCAGGGTCTGCTGCATTATCTGATTGGTGAGGGCTCTGTACTATTAATGGAGGCACCAAAAACATGAACTGGAGGTTTGGTTGGTTCCTTAGGTAGTAGCCTGTGGATAGCTGATGTCCAAATGGAAAGAGCCAAGTCTGAAGGCAACTGACCCATGTGAAGGAGTCTGGTCTATATGCAGACTATTCTTTCTCTCTTTTTTCTCATTCATTAATTTTTCCCCTGTAATTTCTCCCCCTCATCTTTGCTCCTAATTCCTCCTGCATATTCTCACCTACGCATACATGGACACACTGATGAAGGCGCCTATTGGAGTGCTCCCCCCAATCCCTCATGTCTTGGTGTCATGTCTGGCAGAGCTGGTAAACTTGATGCAATTTTAGGATGAGTCCTATCACTCAAGTCTGGGTACCTGGATACTGGAGACCCGGGAACAGAATCATTCCCAGCTCCCTGGTTCTGATGTGCGCAAGTGGTGCTGGATAACGGGCGCTCTCCAGGCCTTTGGCTTCCTCATGAAAGGTACAAGGGCAGGAGCTCTCCCTCCTTCTCAGTCCCCAGATTACAGCAGAAAGCATTCTGAGCCCAGAAGGCCAGGAGCTCAGGGAAGACAAAGACAAGCACAGTCACGTGGGCAGCCCGAGCCTGGGCTCACTTACCTCCAGGTACACCACCCAGGGCATCACCAAGGTGGCCACCAGCAAGTCTGCCACAGCCAGGCTCACCACCAGGTAGTTGGTGGTGGTCTGCAGGGCCCGTTCCCTTAGCACAGCCACACACACCAGGCCATTGCCAAAGACAATGGCAAGGATGAGTGCACAGTAGGACAGGGCATAGTAGGCATGTGGGCGGGCCCAGCTGGCCCCCGTGAAGTTGTCTGCCCCACAGGTGGAATTGATGTGGCCACTCAGCTGACTTAGTGGCACCATAGCCCAGAGGGAGAGGAATGACCCCGATAGGTGTCCTGGGGGAAGACAGAAAAAAATTGTTGGTAAAATCAGACTCTTTGGAGCTAGGCTACTTGCATGCAAATATTTGATTTCAACAAACATTTATTGCATACTTCCTATATGACAGGCAGTGTTCTAAGCAATGGAAATACAGCAATGAACAAAAGGATGATAAAAATTCCTGTCCTCCGGAAGCCTCCATTCTGGAGGAAAAGCCTAATAAACAAGATAAATACAAGATGTAATGTTTGATGATACCTATTTTGGAGAATGGTAAATCAGAGATGAGGGTGAGGAGAGGGAGAGGATTGTGTGTGTGGGAGCAGGATGTCTGAGCGCCATTTTTAATCAGGGTAATGAAGCCGTCAGGGAGGAGGGGACAACTGAGTCAAGACCCAGAACACCTGAGGAAGCCAACTGTGCAGATTTCTGGGGGAAGAGTTTTCCAAGCGCAAGGAACAGCAGGTACAAAGACAAAGTGGCCGGCATACAGAAGGGATCGCAGGGAGGCCAGTGTGGCTGGCACCAAGTGAGGCAGGGCAGTGTGGAAGGGTGTGAGACTGAGAGGCTGCACGGGGCTGCTGGGAGAGCCAGGCTTGGATTCCGAGTACGTTGGGGAGCTGCTTCAAAACGAGAACCCCAGCTGTACCACCTCCTGACTCCGGGGGCTTGGGCGTGTCACTGTACCTCTCTGAGCTTCATTTTCCTCTTCTGGAGAATGAGGGACATGATGGAATCTGTCCCATAGGGCTTTTTCGAGGAGTACATGAGCTGTTTTACATGTAAGGCGCTGAAAGCCGTATGTGACACCTAGAAAGCTACATGAGCGTTAGCTCTCTTTCTTTTACTGGTCTGCTTCTCTTAGCTTCCCACCCCTGTCTTTGTTTCCTCCCTTCCATTCTCTGTTGCCAGCGTTTGCCTTTTCCCAGACTACGTCTCTCTTAACTCCCTTCAATCTACCGTTCTCTCTCTTGTATCTTACATGGAGCCTGGTAGGGTTGAGAGAAAATATCAAGAGTAATGAAGTCAAGAGGCAATATAGTGGTTTTTATATTTTGGGAAAATCCATGTGTGGAGTTTCATTTGAAACCTAATTTTTAAAGATTGGTTACCAATTAGAGAAATGTTTAAGGTCTATGAAGTCCTCCCTGCTGCCACGAATGCCACATTTAGAGGCCAACGAATGAGCCATGAACCCCCTGTTTTCACATCTGACCTGGTCCAATGCCTCACTTTCCAAATAGGGAAATTAAGACCCAAAGAGGTGAATGACATCTTTTAAGTCACACAGTTTATTTTTAATCTATTATTAAAAAATTGTAATCCCTCACCCAAAGATATATTTTTATTGATTTGAGAGATAGAGGAAGGGAGGGAGGGAAGAAGAGAAAGAGAGAGAGAGAGAGACAGACAGACAGACAGATTAGCTGCCTATCGCATGTGCCCTGGGGTGGGGGATTCTTTCTTCTCCCCTCTTACATTTTATATGGGACTATTAAGGGCCCAGGAATGCTAAATTCAAACCTTGTCTTTCAGATTGTTAGGAAGAGGATTGTCAAGGCAGAGGATTAAACACTTTGTTCCGTGGTTTGTTGGTTACGACTAAAATATTTAGACACGGAGTATGTGGGTCTCCATGGGAACTCTCGTTCCAGGCCCTGCAGAGGTAGAGGCTGGCTGGGTGGCCCGGATCTGCTCTCACTTTTGATATCCTCAGCTCTTCTGTGATTAGGAGATTAGCCTAATCACAGCTGTCATTTCGTGTCCCGTTTTGAAATATTTCAGCCTGAAATGTCTGAGTGTTAAAATGAACAAATGATTGTAAGAGGAGACCAGCTTGGACTGAATTCAGACAATCTAAAAATTTTTCTTTATCTTGGCATACTGCTTGCACTCAATATATTTTAAAGCATAATAATAATTTTTGATAATAATTATAATTTCCTCATTATTTGGAGAAGGGCAGATGCTATCTGGGAGATAGTGCAGCTGCAGCCAAGGGCTTTTGGAAAATACAATGCTTTCTGATTGTTTGGGGATATTTTCACCGCTGAGGCAGGCTCAGGCCCAGAAAGCCTTTCCTTCTGCCACTTGGAAAGCGGTGGCCAGAAATCATTCTTTCTTGGGGGTCTTCAGGTGGCTAATGCCTTACCCTCTTCTCACTTGTCAGGCAAGAGAGAAGAGGAAACCTTGGAATATTTGTTACCATCTTGCTGGACATTTTCCTCTGCCAGGGCTTGACAGCTCATTAGAAGCAGCACAGCTGAATGTCAATGACTAATTATGGGAAGGGAGACCTTCAACTCTGAAAATCAATTCCGAGCCTGGTGATGGAACTACAGTCTCATACATTTCTGATTTTATATTTCATTTGCAGTGTGCTGTTTCTGGTCTCTGGTCCTGTCTAGCAGCAGGTTGGGGAGGCCTTGGTTGTGTGGCAGCCCTGGTGAGTTGTGAGTGTGAGAAACGAAGGCAGAACATGAGTAAGATGCTAGATGGCTCCCTGTCTCTCTGCTGTTTCAACTCCTTCTCTTCTTAGATCTTTCTTTTAGACCAGCATGGCTTATACAACACAAAGCTCAGCCTGCCTTCCTCCTTCCCTTCTCCCTCTGAGGGCTATGCTAACAGAGAGTAAAAGGGTCTCAGGTAGGAGAAGTAGAGAGCCTAGAGAATTCATTAACTTAAGGATCACTCTCTAAGTAATTCATAATGATAGCCTGGTTTCCTCATCAGCAAAATGAGAATAATCATACACACTCCACAGGGCTATTATAATAATCAAATAAAATTATATATGCAAAGGCTTGTAACCACTGACGGTTGTGAGGGGTCGTCCTGTGAAAGCATTGGATGATGAGCAGCACCCCTGACATCGACCTACTAGGTGCCAGTAGCGCTCCCTTTCCCCTAAACTGTGACAACCAAAAATGTCTCTAGACATCCTCAGTTGTCCTTTGTGGGGCAAAATGGCTCTCCCATTGAGAATCACAGCTATAGTACAGTGTCTGGCATGTAGCACTGGAAATACTACAGCTATGTTGTTAAAGGAACAGTGGGAATAGGTAAAGGGGTCATCAAGTGAGGTACAGTTGCCGAGTGCCAATGGACTCGGAAATTAGGAGAGGACTGACGACCTCAGAAAGAGCATTGGCAGAGAAGAGTGAGTGGGAGGCGAGAAAGCGAAGACCGCAAGGACTCGAAGATGGCTGCTGGGTGTACCCTTTCGGATTCATTACATATGACACCAATCACAAGTTTTAATGAGCCTTTCTGTTTCTTACAAAGTATTGACTAATCTTGGTCTTTATGGTTTCTTTTAGAAGCTTTTAGAGTGAGAGTGTGATCTGTTTTAAAAAGCAGAGGGGCAGAGAGTGGGCAGGCCCCTGTCTGCTCTGCCGCACATCCTGCTTTGCTAATATTCAGCACCTGGGTTCTGAACGCCATACAGTCTGCCTGCAATGTGTGTGCAGTGCCTCTTTGGCACCTGGTTCCACACCAGGCTCCCACTGAGTTTGTTAGAAAGATCCATATTAGGATTTACAGGGTTGTAATTTTTTTCTTAAGGTTATTGAGTTAAGCAAAACCCACAAACAAACAAAGAGAAATGCCAAACACTTTTAGTTTTTGACCTCGTTCTGAAAACAACAGTTACCACCACTTCTGGCTGCTACTGTGGGCCAACTACTGGTACTTTTTCCATATTATCTCATTTTAATATTTATAGTGGCCCTGGAGATAGATGTTGATATATTTCTTTTATAAATTAAGAAGCTGAGAGAGAAAGGTCCAGGAACCTTTTCAAGGTCACACAACGTGGAGGGGCCTGTGTTGAGCCCGCTTAGATCTGCAGTTTCCCCGATCCCAAAACTCATGACCTGTTTACTGTGTCCTTGCTGGCAGTGGTGTTGACATGGCAGTCATTTCCAGGCAGGAATGGTTTTTCCTAAAACCCCGAACAAAACACCTTGATAGCAAGGTTCCATGACCAAATCACTGGTATCACAGATCCCTGTCTTTTGCCGTCTCTGATTTCTTACTTAGTTGTGTTCTGACCTCTAGCCTCCAGAGATTTTCTGGTTCTGGTCTTCAATGCAGACTTACTATACCACCTGAAGAAATGAACACTTATAGCTAACATATATAAGCATTATCATGTCTAAACCTCATGACAACCTAATAGAAGAAGTTAGGTGATGTTATAATTCCCAGTTTTAAAGATAAGGAAAGTAAGTAGCAGAAAGGTTAAGTACATTGCTTCAGTTGTACACCAGTAAATGATGGAGCTGATTGAAACCAAGAACTGTTTATTTCTGGATGGAGTTCATGTTCTTTTTATTTTATTTTATTTTTTTTATTTTAAAGATTTTATTTATTTATCTCTAGAGGGGAAGGGAAGGTGAAAAGGAGAGGAAATATCAATGTATGGTTGCTTCTCGTGAGTCCCCTGCGGGGAACTGGCCTGCAACCCAGGCGTGTGCCCTGACTGGGAATCGAACCACGATTGTGTGGTTTGCGGGCCCGAGCTCAATCCACTGAGCTACACCAGCCAGGGCGAGTTCATGTTCTTAATTGGGGCGAGGGAGACAAACCTGAAATGGGGACCGATTTTCAAACCTCCCTTTTTAAGAGTAACGTGTGCATGTCGCCTGACCTTGCTCAGTGAAGTCAATGCAGGTGCGTGCTGCACATGGAAACAGTGGGAGTTACATTGTCATTATTATTAGAGGTTGTCTTTAGCATTTGTGTGGCATTTTGTTCTTGAAAATTGGAGTCTAGTTTATTTTCCTAATGAATATTCAGAAGTACACTGAAATATACAGTACATTTATACACTTGGACACATTTACATTATTGGCAAATGTACAGAGAAAAACCATAACTGGTTACTGAGATCTCACAGCTAAGGTAATATACTTTTTTCCTAATTAAACCTGCTCAGTAAAGCAGAGCATGCTCATTTTTCACCACAACCTCTAAGGACTGAGCATCTTATCTTTCTGATCAGAGTTGAAACAGGGAACTCAGTGTATCAGTCAATCAATAAGCAAATATTAATTGATGACAAACTTCAATACATTAGAAATTGAATTTAATATCAAGCAAAACCTATTTGGTATTTGCTTTAATTCATATCTCATAATAAGCAACTTTCTGTATAGGTGCTTTAATAGCAGATATTTATTTGGATACTGTCAGTATTTTCCTTGTTAACACCCCTGCTCACTGCTAACCCTGCAGACCCTTGAAGCATGCTCAGTTTGTAAAACTAAACAAGCACCTGAGTAAGACTCTTTCTCATATTGTATTTGCTTATCTTTGGCTATAAGACATCCAACCAATGTAGTGCAAAGCAATAATTCTTTACTTTCATCCAAGGATGGACATCTTGCTGATCTTTTAGCATTAATAAGCAAAGAGCTTCACCTATAAAGTACAAACAAGTAGGCAGCATAAGTTTACAATCCAGGTTCCACTTTGCTATTGCACATTATTATTTGTGCATGCATTCTAATAGTATTTGATTAAACTAAATGCATGAACTGGAACAAATGCCTAATTGCAACAACTTCCATTGATCCAACAAGCTACAGTAAGTAATGAAAGTCCCGCGATTAAAAAACAACAATACCCTCAAAATTACGTGCTATCATTAAAGAAAACATACACGATCATCATCTCAAGTACTACATATCTGTGTTGGTAATAAATGAATTCTGACTCAGAAACAGACTTGCTTTAAATAGACCATTGAAAACAGTGTCTCTCCAAACCTTCAGTCCTGGATTATCAGGGTGCTGTACTGGGGGAGTTTATTAAAACCAAACCCTTACAAGTAAGTAATACCGTTAAGAGTAATACAATCGACTTTCATACAAACCCCAGGAATACCAACAGTTTTTTATTTTTCTTCTTTATTAACACTGCCTTGATATATCTCCTAAGCCCATAAAGATCTATTTTGGGGGGGGGGGGTAGAACAGGTTTATACTGCCCCCAAAATGAGAAAAAATAAAACAGTTACCTTAGGGTTTCAGATTTTTAAGTAAGAGAGGGGACAGGGTTTTAATGCATTTTCTTAGAGAACCACAGAACCTCAAACTGATTAAATAATCTTCCAGGAAAACACTGCGTATTAAAGTAGAAACAAAAAGAAAAATTACTTACCCTGAAAATTTCTTTTGATTTGTGGAGACTGTGAAGTTTAGTTGCCTCAGCTCCTGTAGCCATTTACTGACTGCAGACATGCCCAAGCAAAGCAAACTTTGCCTTTCCCACGACACAGAAACTGCGGAAATGAACAGAAAGAAAATCACCCATTTTTCTCTCTGAGGTGAAATCACTTGTGTGCTGCTTTCCCAGCTTCCCTAATAGACCTTACTGCATGTGTCACAGCAGCTTTCGGATGCATCCGTTTTCTCTAGAGGATGTTAGAGGGACCCTAAACCGAATGTGGCTTGGGGCAGCCCTTCGGAGTCTCTGTCCTTGGTGCTGAAAGAGGTGTTACTAGACACACGAAGGATCCGTTTTCTACCTTGCTCTACCCTGTGTCCCTCTATCTGTTCCGTGCTCTGCTTTTTAGCACATGTGTGTTTCCCCCTCGGTGCTCTTTTTAATCCTACTTCCCCACTGTCTTCACTTCTACGCTTTAATTTCTTCAACTTCCTCCATTTAATTGCCGTTTTAGCTTTTGGTGGGTGTGAAGATGATTGGTTCAGCAGAAGGAACAGATCAACAAATGGATGCCTGAAGGGGTTAATAGAAAGCAGTTCAATTTAAAATACAACTGACAGAATAATTGAACTTGGAGGTGTAAGCCTGTGTGGGAAAAGAATATTAAAAAATATATGTTACAGTGGAAGAAAAACTGAGGCGTGGAATATAATTGGTGATAGACATGAAATAAGCTTCTTCATACTGTGAGAAATGTTAAACGTTCATTTAAAAGCGCTCCTTCTTTTCAGAGAACTTTACAAAAATATCTCTCACATATTCAAACTTACTGCTTCTCAGAATATATATGAGTCATTTTTATTAACTTCAGAATTGGCTAGAGTGAGATGCGACAAAGGACGATGTCAGTGAAAGCCTGTTTCTGAAGCAGCACTAGAACTTAGGCAATCTTAATTCGTGGGCAAACATCTGTTCACACACTGTTTTACCATGGAATCCTGACGATTTCTTATTCTCTTGTTTTGATTTCTTCTTCTTCCTTCATACAGCATGCTAATTCTTTCTGTGCTTTTTCTGACGACAGTGGATGTGCTTGGCAGCTGCAGTGCAGACTGCCCTGGGAAAGCCAGTCTACGTCTGGCTGTGATGGAGACCTCTGCTGGCTGAGGAAGAGGTGGCGGCAACAACAGGCTCTAAAATGCTGCTAACAGCCATCACTTATGGAGCATGTACTATTAGCTCGTCATTTTAATGCATTCCTTCTTCTAATATTTTCAAAACCCCAAGGTAGGTACTCTTTTTACATCTCTAATTTATAAATAGGAAAACTGAAGCTTAGGGAGGTTAAAATAATTTTTAAATTATTTAAAAAATAATTTTTGATCTAGATTTGGATCTAGATATCTTAATTCTGGAGCATGTTCTCTAAACCACTATGCAATAATTCTTTAAAAGGTGAAAAATTTATATGTATCAAGAAACTGACAATATGTCGTAGAGTATAATTCTAATGGCCAAAATAATGACATCAATGATGCAATATTTGTATAGTGACATAATTTATAAAGCATTTTCCAATTCATGGTCTTGTCTGCATCTTACATAAATCTTCATGATGCCCTTATGAGGCTGTTATGAATTAAATTATCTCCCCTTGCCCCACCAACTTATAATTTGAGGACTTAACCTCAGAATGTGACTGTATTTGGAGGTTAGGTTTCTAAAGAGGTGATTAAGTTAAAATGAAGCTGATATGGTGTGCCCTCATCTGACCTGACTGGTGTCCTTATAAGAAGAGAAAGACAACAGAGAGACACATGTGAGGACATAACAAGAAGCCATCTGCGAGCCAAGGAGAGAGACCTCAGGAGAAACTAAATATGCTTACATGTTGATCTTGAACTTCTAGACTCTAAAACTGTGAGAAAAATTAATTTATGTTGTTTAAGCCACTTGATCTGTGGTATTTTGTTATGTTAGCCATAGCAAACTAATACAAAGGCTTAGAGAAGTTAGCCTTCAACTGTGTTGAAGGTTGCTCATGACTTATAGGGCACAAATGTATTGTTATGTGGCATAACTCTATTGAACATATCCTAAGACTAGAACTCCTGCTTGAATCTCTTCTTCCCTTGAGTTAGGAGACCAAGAGAACATGTACTGTCAAAAGTTGGCATGTCTGTTATGTAAAAATGGAGAGAGAGAGAAGAACAGAGCACAGGCATATTGACGAGTTGAAAGTCTTAATTATTCATTTGCAGCATCATGGTTCCACCTTTGAGTATCTTACGTTTATTTCTTTAACATTTGAAGATTTTGAGGGTATTGTATCTAATGATAGTAATGCCTTGACAATTCACGGATGTAACAGGAAAGGTCATATTTCTAAAATTTGTATATTGAGATAACATGGTGTATCCTCACAGGGCAGCTATAAATGCTGCTGGTAGAATTTTCCTTACCATTTTTGTGATGCCTTTCTTTATCAAAGTTCAAAGGAAGATAAGGAAGAATAAATACTCTTATTCTAATACTATACAGATGCAACAGATAGAGAAATTAACTGACATGTCCAAAGTCATGCATCTAGGCAGTCAACTCAGTTTGGACTCGGGCATCTCTCTGATAGACTCTATAGTGGCCACGGTGAATGGCTATGGATGAGGATTGGTGTAGGGAAAGAAAAGTGGGTGGTGAGTGATGTGGTTGTTTCTTTGAGGACATTAGTTTAGGTGAAGATCAATAATTGTTTCTTTTAATCTGGCACATTTTATTCATAGAACACTAAACAAGTTTCATTCTTTTAAGTAAATGGAACTCTTATTCATGATTGGCATTGAAGATTTTGAGATCTTCCTTCTGGGAAAAACTCCAGGATGCCTACAAAACTGACATACTTGGGCAGAAATCAAGAAAAATACAGATTCTTTTCCTCATCTTCCTTCCAGGAACCCATTTCAATAGCACAGCTGCAACAGTCTCATGTACAACAATGCTTTATCACGGAAAGCTTTATCTTTTGAACCTGAAGTGGAAGGTTTAAAGGTAGAGTTAAGAGGTATTGGGTGTCTGATTCATAGGCATGCTCAGTGGTTTTGTTTGAAGGGAATTGGTGTGAGTTCATGGTGAAAATATTCCTTTCTATTCTCTGAAATGCTGCCCCAGGGTAGCAATTCTTTGTTCTCATCACAAGAATCTTGCCTTCAGCATCAAACATGGACTGCAACATGACTTTCTCACACCACTTTAGTGCTCCCCAGAGCTCACATTCAGCAGGACAGTATGGAGACCAAATGAGGCAGTGTGAGGACACAATTTGCAGGACCTTGTATGACAGAGGGACATTTGTTTCCATGTCTTACCATAACTAGCATTTCTCACTGTAAATTGATAGGTTGAGATTGAGGGTCTTAAGTTACGTGGATACCTATATCTACTTTAAAGAACAGCCCTTTGGTGTATTTTTCACTCAAGAGCAGATCTCAAGTCATAAAGTGTAAATGTAAGCTGGAAAATACAGTAAGTGGACCAGGCAATATGGTTGCTTCTACCCAACATCAGCCACCATTCCTCTCCAATGACACTATGATTTTGCTATAGATGACAGCTGTTGGTGGGAGCCCTAAGTTTTACATTTAAATTCATTCTGCTCCAGTAATAAAATGGATTGCAGGAAAAGAACAGCTAAAATCCATTCATTATTTCCCAGTGCTAGGCTCCAATCTTGCTTCCTTTCCACTGGAGAATGGCATCGAATACCAGAGGGGGCTTCCCAACCAATCAGATCAGTGCCCACCCAACTCTTTCACAGGTAGCAGAGTGAGAGTAGGGAAGGGAGTGTACAAGGGATATTTGTCCTCATATTTACACCTGCTTCTCTGTGTGCTTTTATCTTACTTCCATTTTATACTGCCTTCTTTGTTTTCCACCTATTTTCTTCCCTTTTTTCCTACTCACCATCTTATATTCCTGTACCACTTTCTCAATTTCTTCCAAGCTAGTCTATATTTCTTTTCTCATTTCCCAAAATATGAGTACTCATAAATAGGAATAGGACTGGGCTAGAATTAGAAAAATTTGTATCTTGATTAATTTACCACTACTTTAAAAAGATTTTGGTTTTGTGAGTATGGCAGATTGTATTTTCCAAAGATGATCACAATTATATTCTCACCCCCACATGCTCTTCTAGAACCTTGCCTGTCCACCATCAAGCCATAGAGGCATATGTTTCTCTCCTTCAACATGGTAGAACTTTGTGACTGGCTTGGCTAATAGAGTATGACAGTGCTATCTTGAGACACTCAGTCTTGGAACTCAATCACCATGCTATGAGAAAGCATATGCATCCCCTGGAGGAACCCAAATGGAGAAGAACCAAGATTGTTGTACAAGCCCTGGCTGACCTTCCAGCTGAAAGCCTGCATCAACTTGGTAGCCATAAGAGTGAGTTGTTTTGCTCTGAAAATATCAATTAAATCCATCTGGTATAGTATGTCATTTAAGGCTGATGTTTCCTTGTTGATTTTCTTTCTGGAAGATCTATTCAGTGATGTCAATCAGGTGTTAACCCCCCCCCCCCACTATGACTGTATTTCTGTTGATCCCTCCATTTATGTGCATCAAGATTTGCTTTATAAATATAGGTGCTCCTTTGTTGGGTATAAAATGCTTACAAGGGTTATATCCTTTTGTAGGGTTGCTCTCTTTATCACTGTGTAGGGTCTTTCCTTGTCTCTTATTATAGTCTTTGTTTTACAGTCTTTTTGTCTGATATAAGTATTTCTACCACAGGTTTTTTTCCATTTCTTTTCATGAAACATCTTTTCCAATCCTTTACTTTCAGTCTCTGTGTTTATTCTGAGATGGGTCTCTTGTGGAGAGCATATAAATGGATTGGACCTTGTTTGCATAGCCATTCAGCTACCCTATTTCTTTTCATTGGAGCATTTAAGCTATTTACCCTTAAACTAATTATTGATAGGTATTTATTGCCATTTTATTGTTTATAACTGTGTTCTTTCATGTTTTTCTTTCTTCCTTTTCTTAAAATAGAGTTTTTACCATTTCTTGTAATACTGGTTGGGTGGTAGTGAACTCCTTTAGCTTTTTCTTGTCTGGGAAGCTCTTTATTACTTTTTTTCATTTTAAAGGATAGCTTTGCTGGGTAGTCTTGATTGTAGGTGCTTGCTTTTCATCACTTTGAATATTTTGTGACAATTGCTTCTGGTCTGAAGTGTTTTTGTTGAGAAATACTCAGGTGGCAACCTATGCTAAGATTTATCAGGAGCCCTGAAGGGGCTCATTTCTCCTGCATGGAGGTCTGTGCAGACAGAGGGATAGGCCTGATTGGGGTACAAAAGGTCCAATGGGCAGAAGCAGCAACAACTAGGGCAGGGCAGGGATTGAGGCCTCTAGACCAGCTGTTAGTCACAGTCATTGCAAACATCAATCCAAGCCACTGGAGAGCAGCTGGCCAACGGGGACCCCACCCTGTCTCCACCAGTGAGGAGCAGGTGCATCATACCCACTGAAAGCCAGCACACTCTAAAAGTGAGTCAGTGTGGCCGCTATGGGGGGTGGTGTGTTTGGGGCACCAGGGCCTGGGGTGGCTGGAGGACTCCTCCCCCAAAGGCACCCAAACTCTACAAGCAGGTCATGACTTCCAACTTCAACTTGGAGCACAGTGGCCATGTTCAACCAACCAGACTGAAAGACCTGGAGTTCATGGAGGCAGAGCCCAAGGGTGAGAAGGTGGAGGAGGTGAGGATGAGATAGGAGGTTGAGGCATATGTGATGAGAGATTACTGTGGTGAGAGATTGGTGCCAGAGACATAGGGAGAACCCTCAGAGACTGGCATCCCAGCAGGAGCAAAGACCAGCTTCAAACCACCTATCTGCTGGACTGCCAGCAAGAAGGGTGTCCTGGGGTGGGCCCTGGGCTGAGGCTTCTGGGGAAGGCTCTGACTGTGTTCTCTCTTTTGGTGGGAGTACATGGGAAAAAAGGCAGGCAAGTGGTCTTTTCTCTTCTTAAATCACTAGTACCAGCCTAGGAAGCAGAGCTAGCTCCTACTTAACACATGCCATACATCTTGAGGAACCAGATGTAGGGACAGACCAGGAGGCTGCTCCGGACCTGGAGGGATGTCCACTTCCAGCCAGTGGTCAGGCCACCTCCAGAGGCCATGCCACTGTGGCAACCATTCCAGTTACAACTCTGGAGCTGGGGCTGGCCTGTGCAATACCTCCTGGTCTAACAGAGGCCCACCACCTCTGCCTGAAAAGCCCTCCCCAGAACCTGTCCTGGCTCCTCCCAGAGATGAGGAGCTAGCTCTGAAAAATATCTCAGGGTCAGCTCTCAAGTTGCTTGTACAAACTGCTCACCCACTCCCACCAGAATTTGTTTTACCCCTTGCTTTGACCTTTCATTTTTGTTAATTTTTATGTTTTCTTTTAAAATTCTTTACAGTGTGGTTTAAGTTATAAATAAAAGTTATTATTTGTATTTTAAATCATGCCATTCCTGAGCATGAAGTACATTCATGATGCTGTGCAACCCTCACCAGCATCTAGCTTCAGAATCTTCCATCATCCCAAAAGGAAACTGCACCAAAAGTACTCACCACCCCCCTCCAACCCCTGGAAACCCCTGACCTGCTTTCTGCCTCTATTCTTTTACCTATTCTGAATGTTTCCTATAAATGGAATTTTACAATAGGTACCTATTTGTGTCTGCTGACATATTTTTTTATCTGAAATTGCATTTTGGTTATTTGAAAAAGAAATCTGAGATGGATTAGAAATTAGATACAGAAAAAGATACCAACGGCGTATTTGTATATAATTAGAACAAATATTTCAAAAACTTATATGGAACCACAAAACAACCAGAGAAAGAAGAACTATGTTGGAGGAATTATACTATCTAATATCAAACTAGGTAATACCTAATACCTACAAGGCCATAGTAGTCAAAACAGCATTGCACTGGCAGAAAAACAGACATATAGATCAATGGAACAATAGAGAGCCCAGAAATAAACTTATGCCTTTATGGTCAATTAATATTTGACAAAGGAAGCAAGAATATACAGTGGGAAAATTGGACAGATAAGTGCAAAAAAAAGAAAGAAAAACTAGACCACCTTCTTACAACACACACAAGAATAACATTAAAATGTATTAAAGACTTAAATGCAGGACTCAAATACAATAAAAATCTCAGAAGAAGCATAGAAAGTAAAATTTTGGACATTTCTTGTAGCAATATTTTTTTCTATATGTATTCTCAGGCAAGGGAAACAAAAGAAAAAATAAACAAACGGAACTGCATTAAACTAATAATTTTTTGCACAGCAATGGAAACCATCAACAAAATGAAAAGATAGTCCACTGAATGGGAGAACATATTTACCAATGATACATCTGATAAGGGGTTAATATCCAAAATTTATACAGAACTTACACAACTCAATACCAAAAAAGCTCCAAGCAATCCAATTATAAAAATGGGCAAAATAACTGAGCAGACACTTCTCCAAAGACTACATACAGAGGGACCATAGTTGTATGAAAATATGTTCAATGTCACTAACCATCAGAGGAATGCAAATTAAAACCACAAAGAAATATCACCTCATGCCTATCAGAATGTCTATCACTGTCTTGGCTGATGCGGCTCAGTTGGTTGGAGTATAGTTCTATAACCAAAGGGTTGCCAGTTTGATCCCTGGTCAGGGCACATCCCTGGGTTGCAGTTTTGGTCCTTAGTAGAAAGCATATGATTCCTGGTCCCCTGGGCACATCAGGAGGCTACCAATTGATGCTTCTTTCATTGATGTTCCTCTCTCTCCCTCTTCTCTCCCTTGCTCTCTTTAAAAGAGCAATGAGAAAATTTCTTCATGTGAGAATTAAAAAAAAAGAATGTCTTTCATCAATAAACAACAAACAACAAGTGTTGGGGACAGTGTGAAGAAAATGGAATCCTTGTGCACTGGTGGTGGGAATGCAGACTGGTGCAGCCACTGTGGAAAACAGTATGGAGACACCTCAAAAAAATTAAAAATGGAGCTGCCTTATGACCCAGTGATTCCACTCCTGGAAAATATCTGAAGAAACCTGAAATGCTAATTCAAAAAAATATATGCACCCTTATGTTTGTTGCAGTGATATTTACAATAGCCGAAATCTAGAAGCATCCCAAATGCCCATCAGTAGAAGGGTGTATAAAAAAGCTGTGGTAGACACCCTGGTCAGTGTGGCTCAATTGGTTGGAGCATCATCCCATAAACTGAAAAAAGCTGTGGTACATTTACACTATGGAATACTACTTCGCTGTTAAAAGGAGAAAATCTTACATTTTATGGTAGCATGGATAGACCTGGAGAGTATTATGTTAAGTGAAATATGCCAGTCATACTATATGATTTCACTAGTATGTGGAATGTAATGAACAAAATAAACTAACAAACAAAATAGAGACAAACTCAAAGCTATAGAGAACAGACTGACAGTTGTCAGAAGGGAGGGGGGTTGAGGGGCTGGGAGCATAGGTGAAGGGATTAAGCAAAGAGGAAAAACTCAGGACTTCTGGGCAAGATGGAGGCGTAGGTGCAAATACTGTACCCCCTTGTACAACCAAATTTAAGGACAACAAAGATTTAAAAACAAAAACACAACCAAAACAGACAGAAAAATCAAACTATATGAAAGTCCAACAACAATGAACCATTCATCCAGACCAGTAAGAGGGGTGGAGTCGGCAGCCAGTGTAGAGGGGTCTCGGTAGGAAAAAATGGTGGCTGCTGGACAAACTCAGGCACACTGCCGCAGCCCGCTGCAGCAAGCGTGGTCACGAGGTGAGGCGAGGGACTTAAAAAATGGAGAGGACCATAAGCTCTGCTGGCAAAATGGCGAATTTATTCAAGGAACAGCTGTCTTAAATACAAACTGTTAATGCCTAAAGCAAGACTGCAGGGAACTAGAAACAATGTTGTTTTTCAAAGTTCGAGCACTCCCTTAAGCTATCAAAAGGGCAAGAAGTTCTCATAACCATCTGGGAACATGACACCTGCGCCAGGGTCTTGTTGTGTCTTTCAAGGCTGGGAACTAGAAGGTTAGGAAAGTGTCAAGGTACCCGCCGGCTCCAGGGACCAGAAACCAAGTTCATCCACCATTCTCACAGTGGAGAACTCTGTCCTTGGTCCCCTTATGGCCTGGCGGGCCCCCACAGCACACAGGCAGCGGTTAGCAGATCCCAGGTGTGGGGTGGCAACAGGCAGACCCAGTGAGGGTGCAAGATGGCTGGCTAACCATGGTCACACATTCATGCACAGATAAACCAGGTGAAAAAAATGGACAGTGAGATAGACCATGCAGTGCAGGGCCCCAGCGCTGGGAAATAAAGACTAAAAGCACCAACTGAAAAAACTTTCAGGGGTTCAGGTGCCAGGAGAGGCTCCCAGCCTCACAGGAGAGTTTGTTGGAGAGACCCACAGGGTCCTAGAACATACACAAGCCCACCCACCCAGGAACTAGCAACAGAAAGGCCCAATTTGCTTGTGGGAAGTGATAGAGGGAACCGAAACCTGAGAGAGAGCAGAACAAATGGAATTTCTCCCTCTCTTACCCTGCCCCCAGTCACAACCCAGCAACTGGGTTGACCCGCCCCAGTGAACACCTAAGCTTTCACCCCTCATATGTAACAGGTTTGAGCAGAACAAAATATTATGGCTCAAGCAGAAGAACAACTCAAAGCCCCAGAGCCAATACTTCTAAGTGACCAAGAGATAGCCAACCTATCAGATGCACAGTTCAAAATACTGGTGATCAGCATGCTCACAGAACTAGTTGATTTTAGTAGCAAATTAGATGAAAAAATGAAGGCTGCACTAAGTGAAATGAAGCAAAATGCATAGGGAGCTAATAGTGATGGAGAGGAAACTGGGACTCAAATCAAGGGAGTGGACGAGAAGGAGGAAAGAAACATCCAACCAGAAAAGAATGAAGACATAAGAATTTTAAAGAATGAGTAGAGGCGTAGGAGCCTCCAGGACATCTTTAAATGTTCCCGTATCCGAATTATAGGGGTACCAGAAGGGGAGGAGGAATGGCAACAAGTGGAAAACTTATTTGAACAAATAATAAAGAAGAACTTCCCCAATCTGGCAAAGGAAATAGACTTCCAGAAAGTCCAGGAAGCTCAGAGAGTCCCAAAGAAGGTGGACCCAAAAAGGAACACACCAAGACACATCATAATTACATTACTCAAGATTAAAATGAAGGAGAGAATTCTAGAAGCAGCAAGAGATAAGGGGACAGTCACCTACAACGGAGTTCCCATCAGGCTGTCAGGTGATTTCTCAAAAGAGACCTTACAGGCAAGAAGAAGCTAGAAAGAAGTATTCCAAGTCATGAAGGGCAAGAACTGACACCAAAGATTGCTCTATCCAGCAAAGTTTTCATTGAGAATGGAAAGGCAGATAAAGTGCTTCTCAGATAAGGTCAAGTTCAAGGAGTTCATCATTACCAAGCCCTCATTATATGAAATGTTAAAAGGACTTATCTAAGAAAAAGAAGATAAAAAATATAAACAGTGAAAGGACAGCAAACTCACAGTTATTAACAACCACACCTAAAACAAAAGCAAACTAAGAGGACAGCAAGATCAGGAGTGGAACCATAGAAATGGAGATCACATGGAGAGTTAGCAACAGGGGAGTGGGAGGAGGAGAAGAGGGGAGAAGATACAGAGAATAAGTAGCATAGATGGTAGTAGAAAATAGACAGGAGGGAGGGCAAGAATAGTAGGGGAAATATAGAATCTAAAGAACTTGTGACATATGGACATAAACTAAAGAGGGAGAATGGTGGAGGAGGGGGTATGCAGGGTGGAGGAGAATGAAGGGAGGTGAAATGGGACAACTGTAATGGCATAATCAATAAAATATATTTTTAAAAAAGAGAAAAAACTCATAAGCACAGATGACAGCATGGTGATTACAAGAGGGGAAGAGGGTGGGGAAGGTAGAAAAGGGTAAAGGGGGTAAACGGTGAGGGAACAAAACTTGACTTTGGATGGTGAACGCATGATACAATGTACAGATGATGCATTATAGAACTGTAGACTAGACTGTAGACTGTATAATTTTATTTCCCAATATCACCCCAATAATTTTAATAATAAAAAAGAAGAGTGAGACGTTTTGAAAATGGCTTCTCCAATCTCTAGTTGAGCTGTGCCAGTTGACGCTACAGAGACAAGCTAGTTCTTAAAAGCTCTACCCAAATTTCAGATCCATGAGCAAAATAAATGTATTATTTTAAGCCAATAATTTCACTGTGTGGTGATAGATAATAGATACACTGAAATTCGATTTTTTCATATTTAGTGTTTAGGAGAGCACATCTCACACTCTATCAAGTTCCATCACATTTTAAAGCAATTGCCATTTAATTATTTAGTGTGTTTTGTTTGAATCTCAGTTGCTGTTTACCTTACAAATTTTATAAAATTTTGTTACTCAAAGTCTGGGCCTTGGACCAGGACCAATGGCATCATCTTCACTTTGGACATTGCTGGAAATGGAGAATCCAGGGCCCTTCCCCAGGCTTACTGAATTCAGAATCTGCGTTTTAACAAGATGCCCACCCAGACATGTTATCAGAGTGTGATAAGCACTGGTGTAAAGAAGAAATCAGTAACACAGATGCAGCTGTAGATAGGAGACAAAGAATTCATTGTTTATTTTTCATTTGTGTGTATTGCCCCCCTGGAAATCAGGAGGCTGCATGTGTGGGGGAGATGCAGAAGAAGTGTCATGATAGAAGTAGAAATGGCTGGAGAAACGAGGATCATGGAGCCCTTTGTAGAACTGTGTATGTTAATGACAATAATCTTGCATTCAGTGGTAGCTTTGTGGCCTCTGCAGCCACCACTGTCCAGATATCCTACCGCGCTGCCATGATTGCAGTTCGGTCGCTTACAGAATGTAGAAAAATGATGGACTGTTACAAGGTAGCTGGTTTGAAAACAGACAAATACAAGCATCCCAACAAGAGCATTTGGTGCCACTAGAACTCTTACAAGAGTTAAAAAACTCAGATTTATTGGGATGATATCTTTATTCCTAGAAGTGCCTATTTTCTCCTCTTTCTGATCTTATTTTTTTGTAAGAGGTGATTTCTCTCTCTAACAGATTGCAACTCTCCCATGTTTTAAAGATGCCACGTAAAAGACCTAATGGTCACCAGGCACATTAAGGTATGTGGTAGAACTATAACTGTTCACTTAGGCAAATGGATTATGCTTATCTCCATCCTGACCACACCCCTGAAATGAGACACTTGAGAATTTAAATGTAGTCACGCTATCTATGCCTTAGGAAGTGGAAAGAAGGATATATGAAGGTGTATTCTCCTCTCCATGAAGATATCCAAGTATGCCTTCCAAAATGCAAGGAGGAGAATTGAGTTTGTTATTTTTGTTGAGACTTTTGCAAAGAACAGAAAACACCTTTCTCAACTAAATCAAATGATACCCAGGTGATTATCCCACATGAGAAGTCCAGAGGTAGGTGACTTTGTATTAACTCATTAGGGTATATTTGTATCTCTTTGCTCCGCCAGTCTCAGTATACACAAGTCTTGTCCTCGGGCTGGCTGGCCTCAAGGTCAGAGAATGGCTGCAGCAGCTCCAGGTCCTCATATTCTCATGGCGACAACAGGAAGTGGAGGAAGAAACCTGCTTCTAAATTGAGGAAAGGTTTTCCAAGTGTTCCCTTAGCAAATTTTCCTTATATTTCATTTGCCAAATTTACATCATCTGTCCATGCCTGAACCAGTCACTGCAAAGGAAATGGGGACACTGCTATTGACAGATTTATCAGGACAGTCGTTCCAGTCTCAAGGGAAAAGCCTGGTGTGTTGCAAGCCTTCAAGACCTGACAGGCTCACAGTGTTCATACAGACGGAAGAGTATTCGTGGCCACTGGGATGTCTGGCATGCCTTTATCCACGGGTGGGTTAGCCATGCACACTGCAAACTGTGTGTCCCCCTGCATGTCTCTGCAAGTCTCTGCATGGCATGCAGTGTGGCCCTTGCTCTCCAGTGTGGCACATGTGGTGGCACCCAGTAGGGAGTCCCTACCTGCTTAAGTATTAGAGGCGAAAAAAGCTGACTTCAAGCCAGAAAATTGTACAATGTAGCATGATTCTGCACATGCAAGCCCACTTCATGTTATGGAAACAGTGTATTGAACCCAGGCTCAAGGCTATGAGAACATGACTTATCAGGCCCCTCCAAGGCTATGGGAACACTGCTTCCCTTAGCTACCCAGACACCTGGGTGGGGAAGCCAGACTGCCTCCACTTACCCTACTACACCTGGATAACTGAGCAAAATACAGTGTTTTGCTAGCAAGGAAAAAGATAGTAAGTGGTAAATAGCTAGCTCTGAAATGAGAATGAATGCCCATATTACAGAGAATCATCTAAAATCCTATAAAGAATATTATAACAGTATTAAAATGATTTAAAAAGAAGGGGAAGAGTCAAGTCAAGGAACATGTATAGAGGACCCAGGGGCCAAGACAACAGGGTGGGGGGATTGAATGTGGGAGGTGGGCAGGGAAGGGGAGAGTAATAGGGGAAAATGAGAACAACTGTAATTGAACAATAAAAACAATTAAAAATAAAATGATTAAAAAAATAACAATCATGCCACTTGAATTAATTTTGTTTTACAAATTTCACTCTTGTCTTTTTCCATATGCGCATACACTTTTACATAGTCGAAATCTTAATTTTGTAGTCTGTGTATATTTGTGTGTATTTTATATTACTATCACCTTTAATAATCAAGTTCTTTTTTATTGAGTTGACATAACATTTTGATCCATTCTATCATTTGAATTTTTTTCAGTGTGTTAATTACTGCTTTTAATCTCAGTAAGAGAAATAAAGTTAACAAAGGACGATTGGGTTCCCTCTAAACCAGAGTTCCCAGATCTCTGGACTACTGAGAAGTTGGAGGGATCTTCTCTTATTATTGACAACACTGCAATAAGCCTTTAAAATGGATATTTATATTAACTGACACGTAGGAGAAATGATGGCAAGCAGCTGAAAGATCACTAGACTTGGAATTGGAGGCGAGAATTTTGTTAACCTCTCTCACTACGTGCTTGCTGTGTACCCTTGACTCATCTATCAATCTTTTGGGTCTCCATTGCCTTATTCGGAAAAGATAAAGTTGCAATAAAATGTTAAGGTCATTTCCAGCTCCAATTGTCCACAATTTTGTGAATTCTCAGATCCTTTGAATAGCGTAAGTGCTTGGACCTCAGGTTAGAATACTTAGTAGAGATTGAAAGCTGGTATAGAACATCTGGGTTTAGCCAGCAGATTTTAATTGAAGCGAATGCAAATACATTTTCAATAGAGCATATGCTTTCCATTTAGCCACGGTCTTCTCCGCTGTTTGCTGTTTGGCACTAGGGCACGTCCACAGCACCAATCTCGCCCCTGGCGGGCTTTGAGTTTGCATCCTCTGGAAGGAGGGAGACTGTGATGGTGAAACAAATCACTCACCTGGACCCGGCACTCGAGTTTCCATGGAAGTCTTCTTTTGGAGTGTTGTGAAAGGCAGCCTTATTCGTTTGCAGGATCTAGTGGTGGTTTCCATGTATGTTATGCCCATAAACACCTTGTCAGGCACCAGAGACAGGTTGGAGAGGATGATTGATGGGAGTGGGCTTGTGAAATCACACCTGCTGTCACAGCAGATGGGAAAAAGTGTTGGGAATAACCTGTGGAATTGCTGATCCTTTTTTGAAAATTCACTCCTGAAAACATTATTTTAGCTTTTTATTTTTTACATACTTTAGAAAGAGCCAGTATCAAGTATCACAAACCAGACTCTAGGGAAGTGAGTACTGAGCTTTCAAGAGTGTAATTTCAGTAAAATAGCAAGAAGCCTTCACCAACCAGGTGAACTGGTGCTTAAACTCTGGGGTAGTGAAGCAACTCTTTCTTTGACAAGCAAAAAAAAAAAAAATGTCACTCAAGCTGCAATTCCTGGCTGGCTGCCCACTGGGTGTATAAGCCTGGTGTCAGTAAATGTTACCCTGGTCCATGCCTAGCACTGCGGTTGCAGCACATAATGGTTCCTAGGGAGGAAAAAGGAGATGAAATAGGCTCTGCACAGAGCAAACCAATGCATGGGCCATGGAAAACATGGGCCATTTGCACCAGCAGAGAATCCATGGGGAAGTAAGTGCTCTGAGGTCTCAGTTTTGACCTCATTCCATTGTGGGCCCTATTCTGTATAACTTTTATGCTACCCCAGTTTTACCCGATATACATTTTAAAAATCATTCAACAACTAGTTATTGAGTTTCCACTATGTTTACTGTACTGTTTTATGGAAGATACAAAGAAGTATGTCTGGGTAGGTAGAAAAGGCAGATGTACTAAGTTAAGAAAGGGAAGAGTTTAACGGAACTAGGAAGCAGGCTTCATGAGAATAGCTTCAAGGTCAGATATGATCAAATCCAAATGGACCCTTCAGACAGCTGTGTGGGAGGAGGAGGTAAAGGCACAGCGTTAGAGTGGAACAAGACGACTTTCCAGAGAAGCTGGGAATTGATTTGGGCCTTGCAAGGTGCATAGGAGTCAGGCCTGAGCTAGGGTATGGTAAGGGAGAACAGTTTCACCTACCAGCGTCTGAAGTCTCGGAGAATTAATTGATTGATTGATTGATTGATTCATTCATTCATTTTTCCATTCATTCTTTTGTTCATTCATTCATTTGTTCAACAAATACTTATTGAATGTTATAAGCAGATAACTTATTGAGCAAACAAGCCTGGCATAGAATCTCTGCTCTGATAGAAAGAGACAGAAAATAAAACCAACTAATAAAGGAAAGTCTCAGGTGGTAGGGAGAGTTATGCAGAGAGGTAGAATTAGGTGACGTGACAGTGATTGGGTGTCAATGGTAGAGTAGGTGCTTTTGTTGTTTCTCTGAGGAGGTAATGGCTAAGCTTATATTTGAACAACAACAAAAAAGCAGCCAGCCATGCAAAAGTCAGAGGAAGAGCATTCCCTGCAGAGGGAACAGCTGGTGTGTGTTCCCTGAGGTGGGATATGTTTGGCACATTTGAGAAGGCCAGTGTCATCCAAATGTATTGGATGACGGGAGGAATGGAAGAGGGTGAGGCTGCAGAGGCAATATGCCAGGTGGTATTGGACTTTGTATTTTATTCTAAGTGGGATGGAAGCCATTTGAAGGCATAAGAAGAGAAACACTGTGTCTGATATGCAGATCTCTGGCTGCTGTAGGAGAATGGATCACAGCAGGAGAAAGAGGGGAAGCAGCAACCAGTAAAGAGGTCACCGTGGCAATCCAGAGGCACACTGATGATTCTTTGGCCTCCAGCGGTGGTACTGGAGATGGGGGAGAAGTGGCTACATTGGGGTTACATTTTGGAAAAAGAGTTGATGGGATTTACCAGTAGATTGGATTCGGGCATGAAGGAAACAGAGTTGCTAAAATAGTGACTGAGTTGGACTCAGTTATTGAACGTGAAATGCTTAATGGAACCTCTATCACAGCACTGAGCTCTCCAAACAAAAATAAGCATATTGTGGGATTAATAAAGAATGACCAAAGGAGAAAACCGATGGCTATTTATTCAGAGCAGAGGAGTCAGCCACCATCACTTGTGTTTTGGCAGAAGCTCAAAGTTAGGCAGAAATGCAAAAGCAGGCAGCCTTCTAGTGGCAAAAAGAGGCTTCAGGTAGGCCCCAGTGGGAGGCTGTTAGCATGGGGAGCTGTAGACGGGCCAGGCAGAAGCGAGGCATCTTATGTGATGGATAAGGGTGCTTATATGGCTTATTTTTTGATTGGCCCTGAGATGCAAGTGAGGACAAGACATAGGGAAGCTGTCAGTTACTAATCAAGCCTTGGCCGTTAGGGGCTGATTATTACATAAGGTATTTGTTAGCTTCCTTATTGTCATTAGAGATAGTCATCTCTGTTCCGGAAAGTCTGACTTACAGGTACCTTGCTCTCTGGGTTGTTTATTGGTAGATAATGCGTAAGATTCCTTGGTGGCTTGATGCATTTTATAGGGCAAAGTTCTATTTTTTAACAAATTTTATTTATCTATTTTTAGAGATAAGGGAGGGAGAAAGGAGAAAAGAGAGTGAGAGAAATGTCAATGTGTGGTTGCCTCTCATGTGTCCCCTACTAAGGACCTGGCCCACAACCCAGGCATGTGCCCTGACTGGGAATCGAACAAGAGATCCTTTGGTTTGCAGGCCTGTGCTTAATCCACTGAGCTACACCAGCCAGGGTCCAAAGATCTATTTTTACAATAGTTTGCCCTCGCCATTTTACAATTGTATCTTCAGTCTCTCAATGTCTTAATGTACTTGTTTTTATTTTCAAAGCAGGTTATAAATTTCTATATATTTCTTCAAGCTCTTGCAAGTTTATATCACCTCGTTCCTTCATTGCTCCCTGTGTCTCACTGTGCTCCAACCTCAGTTTTCCATTCAAGAGTTAGCCTGTTTTTCAATGATGACCGGGTCATACCTGTTTCCCAGTGCACCAGCCTGAGTGTGACCTAGTCAGGCCAGTTTTCCGACCTGCTGGATTGTTCATGACTCAATTATCCCAACTCACCTTATAGCTCGCAGCTTAATCGACACTCTCTCTCACCTCCCACAACAGACATCTGGCACCAGGCACAATGCCCTGTGCTCAGACTGACCCTCCTGCACCTGGGAACAGACTGGCCCTTTACCTAACCCATTGTCCCAGCTCACACCCTGGAACCCTGAGGCACCTGCCTAGAAGAACAAGAGACTAACTCCTCCCTCATTCCCCGACAAACCCTGCACTTTTTCTCTTAAAACTCCCATTCTCACCTCCCTCAGGACAGCAGTCTGTCCAGACTCAACCCACCTGTAAGTGCAGCATCAAATAAAGGCACTGGGATCAGAACACGCAGCTCCTCCCATGCATCTCTTGTGCATTTCTAACAAATGGTTCATACAGCTCTCTCCTCTCTTAGGTGACTATTTTATTTATTTATTTAATAATTTAAGAAATTTTAATTACAATTGACATACAATATTGGGTTAGTTTCTGGTGTAAGACATTTACATAACTTAGGAACTGATCACTCCGATAAGTCTAGTACTTATCTGACACTAGGTGACTATTACAACATACTCATTGAGCTTTCAGTCCTAAAGCCCAGAGTTACTTAATGACATTTTACATCCACATATTCCCATTGAAAAAAGAAAATTCTCTAGGGTTCACAGTGTTTCCCAAGTGGTGCTGATAGGCGAACTTTGTTACTGGTCTAAGACAACATAAATACAGAAACGGAGAGGGAACATTCAGAAACATTTATAGTCACTTGACTAAATAATTTGATATCTGTCAAACTTTAAATTTTAGGCTTCTGTGTCTCTTCCCCCTTCCTCTATTCCATTGATTCAAAGTGTGAATTGCGAGTTGAAAGAAAAAAAAAACCCGGACTTTGATAGTGTTACCGGATGGGGACCAGGCTGAATCTGCCTCAGGCTGGCTGGAGGTATGCGGGTTCTTGACTTTGTGCAGGCAAGATTTCGCAACACAAGCCCAGGTGATTTTAAGAGTTTATTTATTAAAGCTGGGGACCAGGAGAGTTTCGGAGGGAAAGAGAAAGTTCACGCCTGAGATGAGGTATGCTGGGTGATCTCTGGAGGGCCCCTACAGGCATCCTTTTCCTTGGGGCTTTCGTCTCTGTTTCATCTCCCTAGGGGGCAGGAATCCCAGGGAGGCCGCAGGGGAGAGTTTCAGCAGAACATTCATCAGCTTTGCAGGTGTGCTCTTTCATATGTTGATGTGCTAAAATGAGTACATCAAGAGACCAGGGTCATTTTCTGGTCAGCTTTGCCTCTATCTTGGATTTGTTTGGCTCTCATTGGGTTTTTATAATTGGTTCCCCTGACTTCATCCATCCTTGGGTTTAGCTGGCCCAGATGGCATTAAGTGGGTCTCTGTTACCTGTCTGCCTGACCGAGTAAGCTATTTACTCTCTGGTTGGGGAGGACAGGGGTAAACTATTTGCTCTCAAGTGTCCTCAGTCAGGGAAGATAAGGTCTTTCCCGATTTACTAGCGGGAATTGTTTGGCCTTATTTGTCTAACCATTTGCCTCAGTTTCCTTTTCCCACATATGCGAAATTCTCCTAACGTTAACTATCCTGCCTCGATAACAGACAGTGTGAGAAGTGCTGTGTGGATTCCTTACAGAGGCCGGCACTTGAACAGCTGGAACGAGAAGAGGAGTTAAGAGCATAGCTGATGCTTACACGTGGGGTCAGAGACCTGCGTCGGACCTGTCTGAAGAAGGGCTGTTTACCAGCCCAGAGACTCCCTCTGCCGACCTCTCCGAGGGTTTCCCGAGTCAACAGGGGTTGCACTGGGCTTCTGTTTCCCAAGCTTTGCCGACACAGAGCATCCCTACTGGATAGGAGAGCATGCTACGGCTTGGTGGGCAGAAGTGACGTGGGGAGGAGGGAGCCGAGGAACACATTTCCTTGTATCCTAACTGGAATTGTTCTCAAACACTCTCACCTCCCCTTTTTGGGGCTTATGTGTGTCTAAATCTTGGTTTCCTTCACTCATTA
This sequence comes from Sturnira hondurensis, assembly GCF_014824575.4. NCBI lineage: Eukaryota > Metazoa > Chordata > Mammalia > Chiroptera > Phyllostomidae > Sturnira > Sturnira hondurensis. Next base: position 1,088,421 of record NW_028082350.1, read on the forward strand.
AAGACACAGAGGGATGCAACATCAAAGTCTAGGAGAGGAAATCTTAAAACAAGCATTTAAAATTTTGATTTTCAGTTTTTCTGGGTAGAAGTGAATGTGCACACATAGTTTGATTATGTAAACCCTTTTTGTAATTGAAAGCAGGTCCAGCTGCCTGCAGCTATGAAAGCCAACACTAATGGTGCTAATGTAAAGGAAAGTAGTTTATTTCCAGGTGCCTGGCACCTGGAATTTGGGGGACTCATGGCTCAAAGTCCACTTTCACCTCTCATTGGAGGCAGAGGTTTTTATAAGGAGGGAGAGAGGAACAGAACAAGAGATCAAAGGAGGTGGTTGCAAAGTTCTCTCGGTGCCAACTAGCACAGTCCATTCCGACAAGGCAAGTAAGTGATGGTCTGACGCCATGAACCGGATGTGCGTCGTTTGGGTTTGTTCATCCTGGCTTCATGTCATCCTGGCTCCATGGTTGAAGGTCAGCAAATCTCCTGGAGTTGAAATGCCTGAAGGTTGGAGTCTGTATCCTTTGAAGTTAGTTCCTAGGATTCTTATATAAGCATGCTGTTTATCTATGGCACAGGTGGCAAACACAAGCCCCATGGGCTGATCCAACCCTCCACCTGGTTTTATCTGACCCAGCACCTTGTTTCTACCCAGCGGCAGCACTGAGCACTTGCTTAACTGTTAAGGAGTGGTTACATTTATACAGTCCTATATTACACCCGGCCCTTTGAAGGCAATCGAGGCTGATGTGGCCCCAGTGAAACTGAGTTTGATACCCCGGCTCTGTGGTTACATGATCGTCAGAGTGAGCACTTACAGAAACGTCAAAGAGTGGAGGGTTGGGTTAGAATTTCCCACCAGTTACCATTTTCCACTGTTACAGTTTCAGTTAGCTTTTCTGTTGAGTTCACTGAATAGATACAAATTAGATTGTCTTTTTGTCCTATCCTTGGCCACCTTACATTTGCAGAAGCTCCCGGTCAATTCCAATTTAAAACATTATGTTCTTATAGTAAATCTGTATCTGTCAGATTGTGTGCTCTGATTTTTGATTCATAAAATATGGTCAAGGTGTCAATCATGTCTATCCGTCTTCACCTTAGTGACCTAGATAGCACACCCTAAAGGACATTCCCAGATGACCCAGCCAATGTGATCTTTGTCCTCCTCCAAGTCTGTTTTAGACTCAGTTTCCTTGTTTGTTCTGTTTCCATCCAGCGGATGGTTTTCCTGTCTAGTTGTGTTTTAGAAGGCACACCCTGGTATGTACCCTCGGAACCCTGAATCCTTTGTACTTTCTGTCCTGCACAATCTCTAAAGATGTGCCAGAAATGCTAGTGTCTCTCATCTATAAAACCGTAGTGCATCCTGTTGTCAATTTTCCTTGTGATGAACTTGGATTTATCTACTTGCTTTTCTCTGTTCCTTTGAAAGCAAACCTGCTATCTTGTCTCACAGAAGTTGCTTCCTACCTTGCCTTCTTCTGTAGGAAAGACTGACACAGTCTTGGATCATATTGCAAAGATTTCTTTCCTCTGAAATCACTCAGGTCAAACAAATTCTCCTCTTGCTTTCAAGTCACTTGTCTCTAATGTTCATGCAAAACCTGCTTCTCTAGTCATCTACCGTGAAGGAGGAACAATGTTCCTAAGACACAAGGAAAGCTTGTCTGTGGCCAATTCTTAGGAAATTCCCCCAGGTAGGTATCTCCAGTCAGCTCTAATCTACTCTTCAGTGATTTTCTTTGGAAAGGACCCCCCTGATGCTGAGCCAGAGGCTTGTCAAGTACTTTTGGCCTTGTGGGCAACGGGGGGAAGATGAGAAGGATGGAGGAAGAAGGGGGGAGCTGAGGGAGCTTGTGAATCTGCTACCAAACACCAGTAAAGCCTTTTCTGGAGGAAGACCCTGGATTCTAAGGGGAGAATGTTATTTCATGTAAGTTACCTTTGTTTCATTTTTGTCTTATTTGTGGTAACTGGGAAATACTTTCAGAAATCTGTGTAAAGTGGAAACCACATATGTGCAACGTTAATCTGATTAAGAAAAGCAGCTGAGCCCTGGCTCGTGTAGCTCAGTGGATTGAGCGCGGGCCTGGAAACCAGAGTATCGCAGTTTGATTCCCAGGCAGGGCACATGCCTGGGTTGCAGGCCAGTTCTCAGCAGGGGACGCACGAGAGGCAATCATACATTGATACTTCTCTCCCTCTCTCCTTCCCTTCCCCTCTAAACATAAATAAATAAAATCTTAAAAAAAAAGAAATGCAGCTGACATTGTGCTGTTCTACCAGGCACGTCTAAGGGTGGCGATGTACCCTGGCAAGTGTGAAGATCTAAATGAGGCCATATTAAGTGTCTGCAATCACATAGTCAATAAAACGTAACATTATAAAAACATATTAGCCCTGACCGGGTGACTAAGTTGGCTGGAGTATTGTCCTGTACATTGAAAGATTGCAGGTTCGATCCCTGGTCGGGGTACATTCCTAGGTTGCAGGTATGATCCCTGGTCAGGTGTGTACGGGAGGCAATTGATCAGCGCTTCTCTCTCTTGTCTCTCACATCAATGTTTCTTTCTCTCCCTTACTCTCTCTTTAAAATCAATAAAAAAACATATCCTTGGGTGAGGATTAAATATGTATATATAAACATATTTTCTTTGAAAATAAGTAAATATATCTGTAAATAAGTATAAATAGGAAATTTATTCATATATTACGTAAATAAATATATTTCAGTTATTCACAAGTTAGTTTAGCAAAAGTAACTGAGTCTCTTTACAGCAGTCTTTCCTACTCACACCGTAACAGAGTCTGGCAAATAGAGACAATTAAGACATGAAGTGACTTAAAGTTGTGGCCTTCTAGTTAAAAATCTAGATAATTTTACTTTCCAGTTTAAAGTTAATGCAGAGTGGGGAGGGATAGCTAGTATATTGCAATGTTAGTGCAATTACAATTCGAAAGGGTTAAATAGAAAGAATTTATATTTATAATGTTATAAAAAGTGATGTAATTATAAAATACATTTGCCACATGTAAAATGCCAATTTATCCAGTTAGAGGCTAGGGAGGTCTGACTCTGCACTACTTGTGGAACTGAGACTTTGGGAAGAATTGGTTGACTGAATTGTAAGTTTATTTATTTTTAATTATATTTTATTGATTATGCTATTACAGTTGTCCTGACTTTTCCCCCTTTGCCCCCCTCTACCCAGCATGTTCCGCTCCTTCAAGTAATCCCCCACCGTCGTTCATGTCCATGGGTCATGCATATAAGCTTTTTGGCTTCTCCATTTTCTGTGCTGTACTTTACATCCCCAAGGCCATTCTGTAACTGCCTATTTGTGCTTCTTACTCCCCTCACCGCTTCACCCATTCTATCTCCTGCCCCTCCCATTTGGCAACCTTCCTGGAACTAACTTCTTTTCGCTTACTTTTTAGAATCCCTATCTTTACCTCTTGGCTTTTTTTTTTTTACAAGAAGATTTTATTTATTATTTATTTATTTATTTATTTATTTATTTATTTATTTATTTTTAGAGAGAGGAAGGGAGGAAGAAAAAGAGAGAGATAGAAATAGCAATGTGTAGTTTGCCTCTGAAGTATTCCCCCTGGGAACCTGGCCTGCAACCAGGCATGAACCCTGATTGGGAATTGAGCCCTTTGGTTCACAGGCCAGAACTCAATCCACTGAGCCATGGCAACCAGGGCAAACTTTGGCCTTTTTTATAAAGATTTTATTTATCTGTCTTTAAAGGGGAAGGGAAGGAGAGAGGGAGAGAAATATCAATGTGTGGTTGCCTCTCATGTGTCCCCTGCTGGGAACTGGCCTGCAACCCAGGCATATGCCCTGACTGGGAATTGAACCACAACCCTTTGGTTTGCAGGCCCGCACTCAATCCACTGAGCTACACCAGCCAGGGAACCTTTGGCCTTTTAATAATGATGTGTCTTGGAGTGGGCCTCTTTGAGTCCATGATAATTGGAACTCTCTGTGCTTCCTGAACTTGCATGTCTATTTCCTTCACTAAATTAAGGAAGTTTTCTTTCACCATTTTTTCAGATAGATTTCCAATTTCTTGCTCTTTTTCTTCTCCTTCTGGCATCCCTCTGAGGCAAATATTGGACCTCTTAAGTTGTTCTGGAGGCTGTTTATAGTATCCTCATTTTTTGGATTCTTTTTAAAATTTATTTATTTTTTATCCTTTTATTGTTATTCAACTAAAGTCGCTTCCATTTTTCCCATCACTACTTTTCTCCACTTCACCCACCCCCACCTCCCACCCTCAATCCTACCCCCATTTGGCTTTGTCCATGAGTCCTTTATACATGTTCCTTGATAACCCTTACCCTTCCCCCCCCCTCCCCATTATCCCCTTCTGCCCCACTCTGTTTATTATCAGTTTGTTCTTTATTTCAGTGTCCTGGTTATATTTTACTTGCTTGTTTGTTTTGTTGATTAGGTGCCAGATTCTTTCTTTTTTCTGTTCTATGTGGTTGTTTTTTGCTTCCTTATGTTCCAAATCATTGATTCTCATCTTAGCTTCATCCACTGTACTATTGTTTCCCTGTAAATTGTTCTTTATTTCAATTAGTGAATCCTGCATTTCTGATTGGGTCTTTTTTATGCTGTGGAGGTCCTCACTAAGTTCCCTGAGCATCCTTATAAACCGTGTTTTGAACTCTGTATTGATATATTGCTTATCTCCAATTCATTTAGCTCTTTTTCTGGAGTTTTGATCTGTTCTTTCATTTGGGCCATGTTTCTTTGTCTTCTCACTTTGGCAGCCTCTTCATGTTTATTTCTATATATTAAGTAGAGATGTTTTGACTCTGTGTCTTGGTAGTGTGGCCTAATGTAGGTGTCCTCTAGACTCCAGTGGTACAGTCTCCCCTATCACCCAAGATGGGTACTTGAGGTACACTCTTTGTGTGGTCTGAGTACACCCTCCTCTTGTAGTTGAAACTTGATTGTTGTTGACAGATCAATGGGAGGGATAAACCCAGGCCAGTCAGCTGTAAGAATTGGCTGTAGACTACTGACTGTCAACCTCCACCATCCGTGGAGGATCAGCTGTGTAGGGTTACAGTGGTGGTGCTCTGATGTGGTCTGTAGCTGTCCACTGGTTGTGCTGGCCCTGGGGTTGCCTGGGTGGTGCAAGCCAGGACCAGCCTCCACCTATGTTTTGCCCAGGGCACCTTGCCTGAGCTGTAAAGCAATCTGAGATGGCTGCTACTTGTGCTGGGCTTGGAGATCCCCGGGTGAATTTAAACTGTTACTCTAATCTGGCTTCCCAGGGCTCACTGAAGCCAGCTGTTACTTCTTTGATAGGATTTAGGGGCCAAGATCAGCCATTCTTATGGAAAAGCAGCTTGGGTGGGCCCATAAGTTGGGTGGGGTAGAAGATCTATGGATTCCCAAGGTAGGTCACACAGTGCTAGCCAGGCTGATGGAGTCTCAGATATGGCACCCAGCCTACCAGCTCTCTGGGAGAAAGGCTCAGCAAATGGACAATGGCTTCTGCTCACTTTGATGCCAGACACTTCAGTCTCTCTCTGTATACCACTGGGTGCCTTTCAAGCTGCCGCCCCAATGCTGGAGCTCAGAGGGAATAAGTCTGAGTTGGTGAATCTGTTTGTGGGTTCCTCAAGAGGAGCTGCTTAGAGCTCCAGAAGCCTCCTCCACTGACTGAACTGCCACTTGTTTTTGCAGCCAGAAGTTATGGGGACTTACTTTCCTGGCACTGGAATCCTGGGCTGGGGGAGACTGATATGGGTGTGGGACTCCTCACTCCCAAGATATTCCTCCTGAATTTTTATCCACATGGGTGTGGGGCCAGTCTGTTCCTTGCCTGAACCCCATCTATCAATCTGGATGGGTGGGGTTTCTTCCATTCTGTAGTTGTCAGGCTCCCATTCAAGCTGATTTCTGATGTTCCTGAGTGATAGTAGTTCTATATTTTAGTTGTAATTTTAATGTGGTTGTGTGCAGAGGAGAGCTATGCCTGCCTATGTCACCATCTTGATTGAAAGCCATGTCATAAGTTTAAAAAGATTTAGCACTCTGATTAAAATAAAGGAAACATTCACAAAACATTTAAAACTGTGCAAATTTAGGCTGTATAAACAACAGTTTACAGAAGCAGGAGGGGAATATTCCCTTTGTGCTCTGGACTATCCAGGTCTTTGCAATGCCTTTGTGGAACAGAGCACATGTTGAGCAGAAGGGCCACCTTGGTGGAAGGAGTGGTACCCAAGGTGGAGGACTAATGCAGTGTCTCTTATGCAAACTATGCTTCATAATCACCCCTGATGTTCTTTTTTAAATTGGAGTGTAATTGACAAACTTCACAGATAGGCATACCTCAAAGATATTGTGAGTTCAATCCCAGCCCCACCTCAATAATACAAGTATTATTTTAAAAAGCAGGAATCATTAAAAAAAGTGTCACAATCTTCTTGCTGGTGGAGGGTCTGCCTTCAAATTATACAAAATGCAGCATCTGTGGAGTGCCATGTAGTGAAGCACCATAAAATATGGTCTGCCTGTATTTAAAGTGTGGAATTTGGTAAGTTTCTATGTAAGTTTGACACCCTTGTAAACATCGCTATGATCAAGGTGGTGAGCATATTCATCACCACCCAAAGTTCCCTGTGTCCATTTGTGACCCCAACTATCTCTTTCTGTACCCAACCCACCTCCGGGCAACCACTGGTCTGCTCTGTGTTACTATAAATTCATTTGTATTGTTAAGAATTTTATTTAAATAGAATTACACAGCATGTACTCTTTTTTGCCTTTCACTTGGCATATTTTGTATTCTTGCATGTTGTATGTATATCTTTTTAAAAAATATTTCTATTGATTATGCTGTTACAGTTTTCCTAATTTTCCTCCTCTATCCCTATTCTGTGCTGCCTCCCCAACTCTCTAACATCTTCCCCCCGCCTTAGTTCATGTCTACGCATTGTACATATACGTTCTTTGAGTCCTCTGTTTCCTACACCATTTTTATCTCTCCTCATCTACCTTATGGCTACTAACCATGCTTCTTCTTCCCTACACTTTTCCCCCCATTCCTCCCTTCCCCCTCCCCACTGAAATCCCTACATGTGATACCCATTTCTCTGATTCTGTTCCTGTTCTGGTTGTTTGCTTAATTTTTGTTTTTGTTTTTCTTTTCTTTTAGGTTCATTTGTTGATAGTTGTGAGTTTGTTGTCATTTTACTATTTGTATTTTTGATCTTCTTTTTCTTAGATAATTCCCTTTAACATTTCATATAATAATGGCTTGATGATGATGGACTCCTTGAACTTGACCTTACCTGGGAAGCACTTCCTCTGCTCTTCTATTCTAAATGAAAGCTTTGCTGGATAGACTAATCCTGGATGTAGGTCCTTGCCTTTCATGACTTCAAATACTTTTTTCGAGCCCCTTGTTGCCTGCAAGGTTTCATTTGAGAAATCAGCTGATAGTCTAATGGGAACTCCTTTGTAGGTAATTCTCTCCTTCCCTCCTTCTTCTTTTAAGATTCTTTATATCTAATTTTGGGTAACTTAATGATGATATGTCTTGGGGTATTCCTTCTTGGGTCCAACTTCTTTGGGACTCTCTGAGCTTCCTGGACTTCCTGGAAGTCTATTTCTTCCTCCAGACTGGGGAATTTTTACTTCCTTATTTGTTCAAATAAGTTTACAATTTCTTGGTCTTTCTCTTCTCCTTCTGGCATTCCTATAATTCGGATATTGGAGTGTTTCAGGTTGTCCCAGAGGTTTGTAAGAGTCTCTTCACTTTTTCAAATTCTTGTTTCTTCATTTTGTTCTGGATGGATATTTATTTTTCCTTTTGTTTCAATTATTGCTTTGAGTCCTGGTTTCCTTCCTTTCACTGTTGGTTCCCTGAACATTCTGCTTTATTTCACTTTGGGTATCTTTCATTTGTTTTTTCATTTTTTGGCCAAGCTCAATCAGATCTGTGAGCATTTGGATTACCAGAGCTTTAAATTCTCCATCAGACAGGTTGGTTATCTCCTCATCGCTTAGTTCTGTTTCTGTGGCTTTGCTTTGTTCTTTCATTTGGGCTGTATTTCTTTATCTTGGCACAGATGATAGGTTGTAAGGGGGTGGGGCCTTAGGTATTTACCCAGGCGGGCAACCCTCCTTGCTGTGCTGTGGCACAGCCTGTGTGGGAGGGGCCAGAGAGGAAACAGTGCAGCATGCCTGCTTGTCTCTAGCCCACTTTCCAACAGACTCTCATGTGAGACTGGGAGCTTCTCCTACCGCTGCAATCGCTGTAGTCCACAGCCACCTCTGCGTCCGCTTAAGTCAGCCCCTCCTGAGCAGCCCGCTGAGCTAGGCAGCCAGCCCTGTCCCTAAGGTCTGCTGCATGACTGTGGTTTTTCTGATTGGCCCACACAGTCCGACGACTTACCAGTCTGGTCGTTCTGGTTGAATTTTTTCCTTAATTTCTTGGTTGTCGGAGTTCCATGCAGTTTGATTTTCTGGTGCTTTTGGTTGTTTATTGATTTCAGATTGGTTGTTATCCTCCTTTTAGTTGTGCGAGGAAGTGAAGGGTCTTTACCAACGCCTCCATCTTGGCCAGAACTCTAAATAACTCATTTCTTTTTAATGCTGAGTAGTGTCCCATTGTTTATTCATTTCTAGTTTTTGATTATTACAAATGAAGCATCTATGAGCATACACCTAAAAATCTTTGTGTAGATATGTGCTTCTTTTCTCTTGGATAAAGACCTAGGAGGAGTGGAATGACTGGCTCCTGTGATCTGTACGACGCTGTTGTCTGAAGTGGTTGTGCTATTTTACATTCCCCCAACAGTGTATGAAAGTTCTAGTTTCCTACATTCTTGGCAACACTTGTATGATCAACCTTTTTAATATTAGTCATTCTAATAGATATGAGGCAATATCTCATTGTGATTTTGTTTCCCTAATGAATAATGATACTAAGCATATTTTCATGTGCTTTTCTACCATTTTTATATTTTGTAGTGGTGGTCTATTCAAATCCTCTCCTTACTTTATGTTGGGTACTTGTTCTTACTGAGTTTTGAGAGTTCATTTTACATTTTTGGTACAAGTCTTTTTATATGCTATGTGATTTGCCAATGTATTGTTTCAGGTCTGCATGTGTCTTTTCATTCTCTAAATAGTATCTTTTGAAGAGCAAAGATTTTAAATTTTAATTTAGTCCAATTTATTACATTTATTAATATTTTCCTTTTAAGGGATTATGCTTTGGTGTGTTAGGTAAGACACTTTTGTCTAATCCAAGGTCACAAAACTTTATTTTCATTTTTTAAAGTAATTACATAGTATTAGGTTTTATATTTAGATCTATGATACATTTTGACTTAATTTTTGTTTATGGTATAGGACTTGGGTTGAAATTCAGATTTTTAGATAAGGATATTCTGTTTTCTACCCTAATTTTTAAAGAAGTTTATGTTTTCCATTGAATTGCCTTTGTGCCTTTGTACCCTTGTCAAAAATGAATGTCCATGTATGTAAGGTATCTTTCTGGGCTCTCATTCCCTTGATCTATGCTTTTGCATCGACACTAGCACTGCAGCTGTATAAGCCTTGAATCAAATAGTGGCAGGCCTCTCTGCCTCTGATCTTTTTCAGAATTGTTCAGCTCTTCTAGATCCTTTGCATTTCCATGTGAACTTGGAAATTAGCTTTTTAGCTTCTACCCAAAAGAGTCCGCAGGGATTTTTGTTGGGGTACATCTTTTCTTTAGACCTAGCTAAGGTCTTCCTTATAAATCAATATTGAATCTTTCAATACATGGACAAAGGTATATCTCCTCTTTATTTAGATCTTCCTTGGTTTTTCTCATCAATATTTTACAGTTTTTAATGTACAGTTCTTTTGCTTTTTTTGTGAGATATTATCTCTAAGGATCTCGTATTCTTAATGCTATTATAAATGATATTGTTCTATAATTTCAATTTCTGATTGTTTCTAGTATGCAGAAATTTAATTGCCTTTTTTGTATATTGTTTTGGTATCCTGCAACCTTGTACTTATTAGTTCTAGTACTTATTTGCATTTATTAATTTTAGTAGATTTTTAAAGAACAGTCTTTTGGATTTTATACATAGATGATCATGTCATTTGAAAATGACAGTTTTATTTCTTTCCAATTTGGCTGACTTTTATTTCTCTCTCTCTGTCTCATATTCAAAAATTCTTACTTTTTCAGTTTTGATACTTTCTGTTTCATGCCAGCTTCACTAATCTTTTCTTCTGCAATGTCTAACCTGACATTAATTCTATCCAACAAATAATCTCCCATATTGTAGTTTTTATATCTAGAAATTTCATTTATTCTTTATTGCATGCCTCTACTTTTTGGATTTTAAGAATGCAGTTGTAATGATGGTTTTAATGTCTTTATCTTCCAAATTTAGTGCCTGTGTCAGTTCCAGGTTATTTTGGATTGATTTTCCCCCTTAGTACAAGAAGTTAACAACTATTTAAATTAACCCCTGGAAAAAATTTTAAAATTTCTTCATTTAACAACCGATTAGCAGGACAAAAATTTAAAAATCCAAATTTTGTATTTAAATTACAAGATCCATGAAAAATATCATCAAAAAGAGGCACATATATTATGAATTGATCATTAAGAACCTGGGGGTAGAAAGTATGTTATTGATGAGAGAAAGGTAAAAAAATATCTCTATGAATGAAGAAAAGTAACAGCAGCAACAAGAGCAAAGAAATACAATGAGAAATTCAGAGAAAGCTAAGTGCATATGAGAAAGTTATTTTACAAAACTGAAATTACATTGTGTGATGTGAGCAATTGATGAAAATGAAAAAGTGGCATTTTATGAAATAATGAAACAAAATTTTAGATATTTCAGGGAGATAAAGAGGACCAACTGATATTTTGTATTCATGTGTAGTGTCTTTGGGCTTGTCATGATAACTAGATTTAATCATATTCCCGTGATGTATTAGTTTTCCTCTCATAAAACTAATGTCTTTTTTATAGGTTATTTTTCATTTCAGAGCAGCATGTTCCTATTAATTTCCCCCCAAATTTCAAAATTTGTTCTTTTTCAACATTAAAAAATCATTTTTTTTGTTCTTTCCATTTAGCCTTAGTGGTATCTTCAGATGCTTAAAGAACAGCTGAAGCATTACTTTTTAGAAACAAACTGATGCCCAGTAGGAAACATTGAAAAGCTCTCACAAAACCATTTAACTGTCTTCATGTTATTTTTCTTAATTTTTTTTACCTCAAAGAAAATGTTTCTGAGAAGAAAATTTTTTGTTTTGAAGAAATAATTTTCTGAAGTTCAATAATGCTAAAGTTTTCTTTTAGTTTGTTTTCCCTGCCATATTCAAGTAAAGTGATATCTCATTGCTTTTATTTAAAAAGGAAAGAAAAATATAATGATAGCCTCTGGGTTGTGTAAAAATTTTATTGTTCATTTACTTCCTTTCTGTCTCCTCCCCCAAGTCCCAGATTTTATTAATAAAATTAGAGATTTTATATCCAGGTTATTTTTTATTCTCTTTTAGATTATTCATCATCTTTCTGACTAAATAATTATACTTGGCATTATTATTATTATTATTATTTTTAAACCAGTGAATAGAAATTCTTTTTCATATTCTTTCAATTTAAAGAATTCTTTCATACAAAGAACTGTAGGTAGTCTTCCCTGGGAGGCAGAAGGGGAGAGACATCACAGTTCAACTTGGCCCTCAGTCCACTCTTGTTTCCTAGGCGGGATTTCCGAGCCTTGCCCTCTCGTACTTCTCCCGGCAAATGCCACACTGTTCCTGTTTCCTCTAATTGCCATGTTTTTAATTTTGTCCTTCAAGGTTCTTTTGCAGTATTCAATCTGTTATTTATTTGTTTGATGAGTGTTTCCAATTATTGCAATGATTTGTTTCTTTTAATTCTCCATGAAGTCTTCCTTTCTTTTATACTGCTTTCTCTTTTCATTATTGGTGTTAGGTTCACACATAAAATGTTCTTACTTAAGTATTATAAAAGAAAACAAGAATATTTTGAAGAAATTTCTCCTTTGAAAACATTTCTTTTCTGTGTTAGAGTGATTCTTTCCTTTGGGATTATTTATATATTTTCTGAATTACATTTTAATTTGTTTATTATCTTGTTAGCTATACCTATTTGTATTACATCTTATTAGTTGCTAGAGGCTTTATAAAATGAAGCTTTAACTTTCTATTTTCTAGTTAGGGTTAATGTTGTCCCACTTCACATGAAATGTAAAAATCTTCCAACCATAAAGGTCCCTTTATTTCCACCTCTATCTTTTATACTGTAGTTGTGATATGTGTTTCACCTCCATACATGATAAACTCCAACAAGGTAATGTTACTGCTTTTGCTTTAAACAGTTGTATGTATTTTAAGGAAATAAACAGAATAAATAGTCCTATGTATTTACCAGGTATTACCGTTTCCAATGCTCCTCATTCCTTGTAGAAGGTTTTATTTCCATTTGGTTTCATCTTCCTTTAGCCTGAAGAACTTCCTGTACACCTTTTGATGTATTTGCATGTCTGCTGGTAATGAATTCTTTAGTTTTCTTTTATTTTTAAAGATTTTATTTATTTATCTTTAGAGGGGAAGGGAAGGAGAGAGGGAGAGAAATATCAATGTATGGTTGCCTCTTGTGCGTCCCCTGCTGGCAACTGGCCTGCAACCCAGGCATGTGCCCTGACTAGGAATTGAACTGCAGTCCTTTGGTTCACAGGCCCGCGCTCAGTCCACTGAGCTACAACAGCCAGGGCTGAATTCTTTAGTTTTCTTTATTTTGTATTCTTTTTTGAATAATATTTTTTTGGATATAAAACCCAGGGATTTTTTTCTTTCAGACTTTAGAGTGATTTTCTCTCCATCTTTAATAATCAGTGGTTTGATTATGATGCTGTTTATTCCATGATTGACTGTGATGCTTTTAGTATTTATTTTGCCTGTAGTTAAACCTGCCTAGAATTGCCTCTGTAAATTTATGTTTTTCACCCAAATTAGGAAGCATCTGACCACTATTTTTTCAAATATTTTATGCTTCCTTTTGATACTTTGCACCATCAGCAACTCTAATTACATGTGTGTTTCATATTTCGACATTGTCCTTTGGTCTCTGAAAGCACTGTTCACTTTTTCTTCTAATTATTTTTCTCTTCTGCAGATTGGATAATTTCTATCAACTTACTTTTAATTTAACTGATTCTTTCCTTTGTCATCTCCACTCCATTGTATGTCCATGCAGTGATTTTTAAAAATGTGCAATTTTTTAGTTCTTGAGTTTACATTTGTTTTTAAAAGGTGAAAGATTTATACAATCTGAAGAGAAACCAGAGTATACATATTTGTTTTTTAAATATAGTTTCTGCTTCTCTGCTGAGATTTCCTATCATTTAATTCATTAAAAACATCATTTTCAGCCCTGGCTGGCGTAGCTCAGTGGATTGAGCACGGGCCTGTGAACCACACGATCGCGGTTCGATTCCCAGTCAGGGCAGATGCCTGGGTTGCGGGCCAGTTCCCGGCAGGGGACACCAGAAGCAACCATACATTGATATTTCTCTCTCTCTCCTTCCTTCCCCCTCTAAAGATAAATAAATAAAATCTAGAAAAAAATAAAAAAATAATAAAAACATCATTTTCCTTAACTCATTAATTATAGTTATAAAAGCTGCTAACACAACATTTGGGCCATCTTGGAGCTGTTCTCCGTTAATTTCTTTTTCTCCTAAGAATGTCACTTTTTCCTCATTCTTTGTATAGTGAGTGCTTTTGCATTTTATCTTGGACATTGTGAATGGTAAGTGTGGATTCTGCCATATTATTCTGATGATTTATTTTGCTTTGTTGTTTTATTAGAACATTGACCTGATTGCTCTCAAAATGCAAACTTGGTCTTTTAGGTGGCAACTGGAGTCTTATTTCATTTCCTCTACCTTTAGATGGAGTGTTTCTTCCAGATGTGTGGTTCAGGAGTCTACCAGATACTAAGGCAGAGTGTATGCACAGAGTGTAGGGCTCACCCACTCCAGCTCTGCCTGAAGGCACCACATCCATTTAGACTGGCAGGAGGGGCATAGACCTGGAATTGGGATTCACCTCTCAATTTCTAGTGGCTGTGGTTCGTCCAATTCTGTCTACTGGTTCTTCTAACCAGATAGGTTCTAACTTCCTATTGAAGTTTTAGCTGTTCTGAGCAGTTACTGGCTGCAGCCTGCCTTCATGATAAACAGCGTAATAAAAAAGGGAAATCCATCATGTGTTCATTCACTTTTATAAGTTCCAACATGTTTCTAGAATCTAGCTATTTTTGTATACTTTCCAATACCTTCAGATAGTTCACTTTTTGTATTTTATGCAAAGTTTATAGCTGTTACACGTAGGAGAATCAGTCTAGTTGTATCTAACTTTGCCATACTGGAATAGGAACCAAATTTCTTTCTTTCGAATTACAAAGCTTTTATAACAATCCAGTAATTTTCCTGTGCTTACTCATCTTAAGGAAGTCGAGTTATGCTCCACAATTATTAGCTTTCTCTAAAATTGTAGTTAGAGGACTTCTGGTCAAGATGGTGGCATAAGCAGACATGGCTCACTTCTTCTCACAACCACATCAACATTACAACTAAAATATAGAACAACCACCATTCAGTACTGTCAAAAATTGAGTTGAATGGAATCTTACAACTACAGAATTAAAGATACCACATCCATTTAGACTGGCAGGAGGGGCATAGACCTGGAATGGGCTGGTCCCACACCCACGTGTGGTGGATAAAAAATTCAGGAGACATATTTCAGGAGCAAGGAGTCCCAGTCCCACACCAGGTCCTCAGCCCAAGGTTCCAGTGCCAGGAAGATAAGTACCCATAACTTCTGGCTGCAAAAGCCAGTGGGGATTGAGTCAGTGGAAGAAACTTCTAGAGCCTCAAGCAGTTCCTCTTAAAGATCCCACACATGGAGTCACCTACTCAGACTCACTCACTCTGAGCTTCAGCACTGGGGTAGCATCTTGGGTTATATAGGGAAGAAGTGAAGTAACTGGCTTGAAGGTGAGCAGAGACCATTATTTCTTTTCTAAACCTTCTGCCCACAGAATCAGCAAGCTTGGGTCATATATAAGACTCCATAAACCTGGTTAACACAGTTTGACTTGCCTTGGAGATCTCCACAGACTGTGCCACTCAACTTATGGGCCAACCCAAGATGCTTCTTGATATAAATGACTGGTCTTAACTCATGCTTCACAACTTCCTAAATCCTATCAAACAAATATTAGCTGTTCTCAGTGAGCCCCAGGCATGGCACTAGCAGCAGCCAACTCAGATTCACAGCTTGGCTTTGCCTTGGAATCTCCAAGCCTAGCACAATTAGTAGCCACCTTCGATTGCTTTATAGCTCAGGCAGGGTGTTCCTGGGCAAAACAGAGATGGGGGCTGACCTTGGCCTGCACCACCCAGGAAACCCCAGGGCCTGCACACCCAATGGAGCACCACCACACTGTCCCTGTAAAGCTGATCTTCCGTAGAGTTAAGAGGTTGGCAGTAAGTTGTCATAGCCAATCCCTGCAGCTGACTGGCCTGGGTAAATTGCTCTCATCGATCTGCCAACAACAAAGTCTCAACTATAAGAGGAGGGTGTACTTAACCCACACAACATGCACATCTTGTAGTACCCAGGCTGGGTGATAGGGGAGGCCATGCCACTGGATCCTATAGGACACATAGTACATTAGGTCACACTACCAAGTGTACATTAGGTCTCACTACCATGGAGTCAAAGCACCTCTATCTACTACATAGAAACAAACATAGGAAGGCTGACAAAATGGGAAGACAGAGAAACATGGCCCAAATAAAAGAACAGATTGAAACTCCAGAAAAAGAGCTAAACAAAATGGAGGTAAGCAATCTATCAGATGCAGAATTCAAAACACTGTTTATAAGGTGCCCAAGGAACTTAGTGAGGACCTCAACAGCATAAAGAAGACCCAGTCAGAAATGCAGGGTTCATTAATGGAAATGAAGAACAATTTACAGGGAAACAATAGTAGAGTAGATGAAGCTGAGAATCAAATCAATGACTTGGAACATAAGAAACCAAAAAACAACAAAACAACAAGAAGAAAAAAGAATCCAAAAAAAATGAGGATAGTATAAGCAGCTTTTAGGACAACTTCAATATGTCAACATTTGCATTATAGGGGTGCTGGAAGGAGAAAAAAAGCAAGAAATTGGAAATCTATCTGAAAAAAATGGTGAAAGATAACTTCCCTAATTCGGTGAAGGAAAGAGACATGCAAGTCCAGGAAGCACAGAGTCCCAATTATGATGGATGCAAAGAGGACCCCTCCAAGACACATCAAATTAAAAGGCCAAAGGTTAAAGATAAAGAGAATCTTAAAAGCAGCAAGAGAAAAGAAGTTAGTTACCTACCAGGGAATTTCCATATGACTGTCAGCTGGTTTCTGAAATAAAACTTTGCCAGCTAAAGGGGATTGGCCAGAAATGTTCAAAGTCGTAAAGACCAGGGACCTACAGCCAAGATTACTCTACCCAGCAAATGTATCATTTAGAATCAAAGGGCAGATAAAGAGCTTGCTAGAGAAGAAAAAAGTAAAGGAGTTCTATATCAACAACCCATTATTATATGAAATGTTTAAGAGACTTATTTAAGAAAAAAGATCAAAATTGTGAACAATAAAATGGCAATAAATACATAACTACCAACAATTGAATCTAAAAAACCAAACTAAGCAAACAAGAACAGAGACAGAATCATGGATATGAAGAGCGTTTTGATGGTTTCCAGATGGGAGGGGGGTGTGGGGGAGGGGTGCTGAGGTGAGGGGATCAAGAAGTGCAAATAGGCAGTTCCATAATAGCCATGGAGATGTCAAGTACAGCCTAGGAAATGGAGTAGCCAAAGAATTTATATGCATTACCCATGAACATGAACAATGGTCAGGGGATTGCCTGAGGGAGTGGGGGTGTTGGGTGGAGGGGGATAATGGGGAAGAAATCAAGACAACTGCAATAGCATAATCAATAAAATATAATTAAAAAATAATAGAGTGGGTTCTTTAAGAGATTAAGGTGGTTAGTTTCTCAACCTCCAGGTTGAAAATGAAGAAAAGAGTATCATGTGAGTGTTTACTTATTCTGTAAATCTGTCTTACTCATGTAGAGATGTTAAAGGCTTAAGGGAATAGAGAAGTAGCTGGAGCCAGAAGAAAACTCCGTAGGGAATTTTGTCTCTGTGCCAGACAGGATCTTTTTGGTATTTGATAAGGAATAGCCTTGGCAGTGTCCCCTATTTTTGCCTAGCAGGGCAACTTATGCCAGATGTTATGTTGGAACATGGCCCCACCTGTGCTCAGCTCAGTATATGAAGAACTTTGAAACAATTAGAGTTTGCCAGTACTGAGTTTGATCCCTTATGTATAATGAGTTAACTGTCACTGAAATCATTCAAGTGAAGGCTTGATGATCATTTGTGCTTTATTATTATCACAGCTACTTTATTATAATGAGTAGTGGGAGAATATGTTATTGCTTTCTTCTTTGTACATAGTAGGTACTCAGTACCTAAAGGTTGAATAAACAAATATTTATTGAATTCACTGTATAAATAAATAAAAATAGAGTGTTCTTTGTGGTGTGAAAAGGCACCACATTTTTTGGACTATAAGGCACCCCCCCACCATTTGTGAGGAAAATAGGGGTGCATCTTATAGTCTGAATGTAGCTTGCCTGGCTCACTGTGTGTGTGGGGGGCAGTTGTGGAGTGGGGTCACAGCTTATTAAATATACCACATTTTTTGCTTCAGAAATGTTTTTCCTATTTTCCTCCTCTAAAACCTAGGTGCGTCTTATGGTCCAGTGTGTCTTATAGTCCTCAAAATATGGTATACTTTGCACTCTGAAGAACAAGAATTGACTACAGTAAATATTGTCTAATATCTTTAGTTTAAAATATTTTGATGTAAGGAGGCATGGATAGGGCCTAGAAATATTTTAAAAGAAAAGCAATTATCTGATTACAATCGGTTATAAAAAACAATCAGCATATGAAACTGGCTACTACAATAGCTCTTTTAAAATACTTTTAACATATGCTGGAGGGGAGATTTGAAGCAGGATGTAATGGTTCATAGCATGCCCTCATAACCCAGAAGGGTCCATAGGTTCATGCTGCATCTTCCTCTATTATGTTCTTAAAGAAAAAGCTGTCTGTTGAAGTGCTACAGAATTTGAACTCAAACAGGTGTTCCTTGGCCTTCTGGCATAGCTAACAAATAATCATCATAAACAGTACAAAAATGAGTCTTATTTCCTTCTAAGGAGGGTTAGACTTTGTCTTCACAATTAGTCATACTCAGGAAGCAGCGTGCGCTACGTAAAGATGTTGGCACAGTCACACTGACTTTTCAAAAACGTTTGTTAACACAGGTGATCTGGGCACTAGGAACTACCTGGAAGACATCAATTGTCTTAGGAATTTCATGTAATTCTTACAGTGACTTCTGCCATGACTATTATGCAATTTACACCACCCTTCCCTGCCCCACATCTTTAGTTATGTGAATCAAAACTGTATAATCAGGTACAATAGAATACCAGTCACATCACATGTCCATCAAATATTTGAATGGAGAAATGAATGGTCTATTTTATTCATCAGATACCTGAAATCTAAGTAAATAATCCTTCCCTCACCTAAAGTTACACAGACAGATGTTTATAAACTTCGGTAGAAAAGTTATAGTCTCCAAAATAATATTAGCTGCCATTTATTGTGACTTTGACTTTGATATGTGCCAGACACATTTCTAAATAATTCACAGGCATTATTTTATTTATACATTACAATACCTTACAAGCTTGGCATTGTCATGATCATTTTGCAAAGAAGGAAACTGAAACATTAGAAAGAATGGGTAATCAGCTAAGATCATTCTTTCAAGAATGGCAGAGCTGGGATTCAAACCCCTGGGCACCTGGCTTCAAGCCTGAGCCCTTAAACACTGGTTGAGGTTGCCATGAGAAACCAACCACTATAGAAAGACAGTGGGGCAACTTTAGAACACTTTGTGAAGTCACTTCATATCCTGAAGGGAACCGAGGTGAAAAGAGGATGATCTAACAAAGGCAAATTTTGCTTTTGTGTAAGTTTCACCTGAGACCATGAGCATATTTCTGTCCCCTAAACTATCATATGGGATATAGCAATCTCTCCCTTCATTCTTTCTCAGATTATGAGAACCCAGAATTTGTGGAAAATGCAGTGCCCCCCAAAAGGCAAGCAAGGAAGCAGCTGTCGGTGGAAACATGTTTGACCTCCATCCCCTGCCCCGGAAGCTCTTTCACGTCCTATATTTGGTGCCATAGTCCCAGGCGTCCAAAGCTACTGCCTGCGTGATCACTCTGGATGGTTAAGTATTTAAGCCTGCAATTTGTTGAGCAGCTATATTATATTCTCTTTTAAAAAAATTGTGATCAAATACATGTAACATAAAATTTGCTATTTTAATTATTTTTAGGTGTACAGTTCAATGGCATTAATTACATTCATGATGTTGCACAATGGCATTAATTACATTCATGATGTTGTGCAACCATCACTACTATTCTGGTCCCCAAACCCTTTCATCATCCCATACAGAAACTCTGTGCCTCTTGAGCGGTAACCATTGATTTGAGTCCTAGTTACCTTCCCATCACTGTTGGTTCCCTGTACAGTTTCCTTTATTTCACTTTTCATAGCTCTCATTTTTCCTCTGTTTTGTGACCAGTTCTGTGAGTTTCCTGGTTACCAGTATTTTGAACTGTGCATCTGATAGGCTGGCTATCTCTTTGTCAGTTAATTGTATTTTTTCTGGAGCTTTGATCTGTTCTTTCATCTGAGTCTTTTGTTTTTTGTTTTTTTGTCTCAGTGTGCCTGTTATGTAGTAAGGGGTGAGGCCTTAGGTATTTACCAGAGCGGGGCAACCCACATCGCAAACAGTGTTGCTTGCCTCACTCTCTGCCAGATTCAGTCACTTCCCCCACTACCCACAATCAGATTAGGTCCTTCTGGTGCTGATTCCTGGGAGTGTGGGTTTGTGTACATTCTAGGACCCTGTGAGTCTCTCCAGTGAATTCTCCTGTGAGGCTGACAGTTTCTCTGGACACCACAAACCCCACAGGATTTTTCAGTCAGAGGTTTGAGGCTTTATTTCCCCGTGCTGGAACTCTGGGTTGCATGGTCTGTCTTGCTTCCCAGTTGTTCCTCCTGGTTTATCTGCATGCAAATGTGGGACCATCTGCTCCACCAGCCACTACCTTGCAAGTCCTCTCTACCCTGGCTGCCCATTTCCACCCCTCCTACTGGTCTGGATGAATGTTTCTTCTTTACCTCCTTGGTTGTTGGACTTCCATACAGTTCATATTTGGGGAGTTCTGGTGTTTTGTTTTTTTTTAACTTTGTTGTTTTCCTTCTTTTGGTTGTGTGAGGAGGTGCAGTGTGTCTACCCATGCTTCTATCTTGGCTGGAAGTCCATGAAAATCTCATTCTTTTTTATGACTGAAAAATATTCTATTGATTCTATTGCGCATGTATATGTATATGAAGAACATTGTAGTGTTTATCTGTTAATGGACACGGGTTATTTCTACCTTTGGCTATTGTGAATAATGCGGTTATGAATATTGCATACAAGTACTTGTTTGAGTCTCTGTTTTCAATTCTTTTGAGTAGAATCTCTGGGTCACATGGTAATTCTGTTTAACCTTTTGAGGAATAATAAAACTCTATAGCTACTGAATCATATACATTCCTATCAGCAACATACAAAGGTTCCATTTTCTTCACATCCTTACCAACACCTATTTCCTCTTTTTTCTTAAATGATAACCATATTAGTAAATATGAAATGGTATCTCATTTTGGTTTTAATTTGCATTTCCCTAATGACTAATAATATTAAGCATCTTTTTATGTGCTTATTGCCCATTGTGTGTCTTTTTTGGAGAAATACCTATTCAAGTGCTTTGCCCATTTTTCATTGAGTTGCTGTTTTTTGTTTTAGGTATAGGAATGATAATATTCATTACCTTTCATCTTCATCACAACCCTGCATGTTAGGCATTATTACTCTTCACAGAGGAAAACCAAGGCTGAGAGAGATTGCATTTCTTATCCGAGGCCCTACAATAAGTGACAGAATCAGAATTTGAACATATGTGCAGTGGGCAGTCTCTAAGATGGCTTCCCATGATGCTCCCCTCCTGGTATTTGCACTCTTATATAATCCCCTCCCTTGAGTGTGGGCTGATGTTAATGACTCATTTATAATGAGTAGAATACAGCAAAAGAGATGCAATGCCCCTTCTAAGATTAGGTTGCAAAAAAATGTTACTTCCATTTTGTTTGTTTTCTTTCATTCTCTTGCTTGTTTGTTCTGAGGAAAGCTAGCTGCCATGTTGTGAGCTATGTGGTGGAGAGACTCATGTGGCAAGGAACTGAAGGAGGCCTCTGGTGGCAGCCAGTGAGGACTTGAGTTCTGCAGTCCAGAAGACAAAGAGGAATTGATTGCTGCCAATGGCTATGTGAAGAACTGAGAAGTTGTTCCTCCCTCAGTCAAGCTCTGGATGAGACTGCAGTCCTAGCCAGCACCTTTACTGTAGCTTGTGAGAGACCCCAAGAGACAGGCTTCTGAGTAAGCTGTGCCCAGATTCTTGATGCACAAAAACTGTGAGATAATAATTGTCTACTGTTGAAGCTGCTAGGTTGTGGGGTAATTTGTTATACAGCAACTTACAACTAGCATGCCATATTTACTGCTCTTTTGGCAAGAACCTCACATTGGTTTAGATGCCAGCAAAGGTATTTTAAAAGAAGATAATGGAGTCAATACTGTCTCTGGACTTGTTTGGGCACAGCAGCCTGGGACAGCCTAAAAGAAATGCTAATTGGCAAGTGGCAATAGTCAAACTAAGTGCTTCTGGATATTAAACTGAAAATATACTTGTGCATCAACTTTGTGATGGTTCAGGTTTGGCTGACATTCTGGCCTCCACAGGAGCACAAAAGAGCTACCTTCTGAGGCATCTTTACCTACTTCCTGGCTTCTCTTTGTTCTGCCATTGGGTGAAAAGATACCAGGGAAAGGAATAAATGGGTTATGATTTCTTCCTACTTTAGAACTTGTTGGGTTGCAACCACAATGTTTATTTATCAGAGTTGTTCAGGCTTTGGGAAAACTGCTGTACAAGAAAGCTAATCAATCATTAGCACCATGTTATCAGCAGCAACAACTACTGAGGGTACCTAGTATTATGAGCCTCTAGTTCTCAAGTAAACTATAGGGGATTTAAAGAAGCCCTTGAAATTTTAAGCATGATGGTGTGTGTGTGTGCAAATGTGCTTTTCTTTTTCTGCTGAGAGGTTGCTATCACTATCTCAAGATTCTCAAAGGGATCCTGAAACAATTAAGAACCACTGCTTGGATTTTTGTTTGTTTGTTTGTTTGTTTTTATCAGCGTACCCACTTTGTCTGTAACTTTATGTCACTGTCTCAAATCTTGAATCAGGGATGGACCTGTTGTGCTCTCTAGAGCCTCCTGTTGTTTCTTTGATCATTGGACTGGACCTCTGGATGCCACTAGCAGCTGACTTGGGGCCCAGGGAAGCCACAGCCTCTCAAGAAACAGTGTCTGGGATGGCCAGAGACCCTTCTAAAGGGACCTCTGGTCCAGCCAGCAGAGTCTGAATCCCTCTCCCCAGGGGCCTGCTGCAAATCTCCTCTGTGTTGTTGCTTCTCTCTCTCCACGAAATTTAAGCATAACTGATAATTCCAAGAAGATACTCTGGTAATTCTAATCTCTTCCCTAGAGTCAGAATCATAACCGATTAGATTAAATGTAGAAGACCTCTAGCCCAACATTTATTTTATCTTATCACAGTCTCCTTGAAGTTCTTTAATGAGGAGGAATTTCTATAACCTTGGAAAAATCTTAGTCCATTTTGGACAACTTTTGTTAGAAATACTTTCTTTACTTTTAGGTTCTCTGTGTTTTCCTGATCCTTCCACTCACTCTTTGTTCTCTCCCTAGGACAATCCTAGGGCTCTCTTTCTTCTCCAATCTTGGCAGCCAATACAATAATTGAAGACAACTCTCAACTCAGGTTACTTTAAGAGTTGTTCATGTCAGGCTTTGACTCACCTCATCTCATCCAACCCAAGAGCATCTGATGGTCCGGAGTTAAGGAGAGTGTTTTCTTAACTCACATTCTCCTTGAAACGAGTTGCACCCATTAGTTTACCTTCCTCCATCAGTTTATATTGTGATTTATAGGTGGGGGCTCTAGGTGCTAAAGGAGATGTTGATAATGTTGTATGTACACATATATGTGAGATATATATATCAGCATATATGTGATATATATATTTATAATATATAAAGATGTCATTTATATATTATATATATATAAACAGCGCAGAAAATTAGGTGTTAACACTGTGTGTGTGTCACCCCATAAAGAGAAGCCAGCACCCTAGTAAAGTCTGACTCTACTGTCCCTGTCACCAGAGTGGTAGCAGAGAGAGCAAAGGACTATATATTCCAGTCACATGGTACATGATTAATCTGAAGGTGTCAATAGAAATGTCTAGGCTTGGAATTGATCAGCATACCTCCAAACTGAAAGTGAACTTCCTGCTGTCAGGTGGGTGGAAATTTGGAACAGATGTTACGTTTAAAAGAAATAAGGAATCGTAACATTATTCACATTTGGATGCTGTGGAGTAAAAATTCATACTCCTTATTATGATTATTTAGTTATATCTCGTTTATGGGGACTTTTAAAGCAGCCTGTCCAACTGGAGTTTTAACACTATACCAAGAAGCTTGTCCATTTCTGCCATATGTCTAAACATATGTGATAATCTTTTTGAAACAGTGTACAACATGTATTCCTGTAGCTCTTTCCAGTATAAAACATTACTTTTTGTTTCCTCCAATGATCTTACAGCGCAGACAGGGATCCTTACCCTCTATTTGACAGATGTAGAAATAGAGCCTTAGAGAGATCAGGGGACTTTCCAAAAGTCACAGTCTCCGTGAGTGGTGGGCAGGGTTTCAGATCCAGGCTTTAGATAGAAGGCCTGAGCGTGATCTACTGTGGGACACTGTGGGACAGAGGGCGCCGGGAATGGAACTGCTGGGCTGCTCTTCCCCAGCTGGGGCCAGAAGGTAGGGTGGAGGTGAGGACTAGCAGAATTGCCCCTCTTGTGGCCTAGAAGAAATAGAGTAGCTTTTTCATCCTGAAAGTATAATATACATACATTGAAGTGAACAGACACCAAATGCACAGCTTGCTCACTTTGGACAAATGCAGATGCTCATATAACCCTTGTATGATCAAGATAGAGAACATTTCCCTCCCTCCAGAGACATTTCATTTCCATCACATCGCATCCCTTCTCAGTCAACCTTCCCCCGACCCTCCATCACATTCTTCTGCCAAATAATCTCAGTTTAAACTTCTGTCCCATAGATTTGGAGAACTGATTGATGAGGGCTCTTTTTTTGGTTACCTGTGGGAAGGGCTGGCCTGGCAGCAGTGACCATGTCCTCTGTCTTGGTTGCTGTGGTCATATTGCAGCCAGGCTGCAGGTGAGCCACTTCGGTAGGTCTGCCAGCTTGTGTGACAGAGAGAGGCGGTGTTTCTGACAACGGCTCCTGTCTGCACCCGCTAGGCAGCCAGTGGCATTTAAGTAGCTTTGAGACCTTGCCTGAAGCTCTTGCTGGCTCACATATAACCTACCAGTGGAATCAAGTTAATGCTGAGAGAAAACATCAGCCCCATCCCTTTGCACCTCTGTGGAGACACCCGCTCCGGGATCCCTTTTCAGGGACAGACTCCTTGTACAAACAGGGCTGAGAAGACCAAGTCACACTTGAAAGCCCCTCAGCTAATGTCATCGTCTTCAGCGGCGAACACCAGTACTCCCATGTACTGGTTGTGACTCTGCAGTCATTTTGTCTAGGCGACCTGCATGGGGGGGCCACTCTCTTTTTGGGAGAAAAATAGATTTGGAAAATCAGACTATAACTGGAAGGTGACTGGACTCAGATTCTAAAGGTGCTTCTAACGAGAGAGGCCTGGATGCCCAGGAGGCTATCCCGTACCTGAGCCCCATTTCTAACCTGGGAAGGTCTTTCAGGTGTTGGCACCAGCCATGATGAACCCCCCCAACCCCACAACCATCTTCTTGCCAGTTCCTTGGAAAGATATTCCTTGTCTGTCCGCTTGCCTCCTCCATGCACACACAGCTTGTGTGAATCCACTTTGTACTTGGAATAAGGTGAGTCGATGGTTTTTCCATCCTTGGTTGAGTTCACTCTGCCATCAGGAAAGGTGCTAGGAGAGGCTGGAGTGTGGAGCACCCCACCCAGCTGAGCTGGGGGCAGTGGCAAGAGGGGACCATTTCTCTGGAAAGTGTAGCTACACACTCTTCTTGGTCATGTATGTGCACTACAAGGGTGGGGGCCAGCTCGCCTGCATATTCCCGATCACACAGGAGAGAGTGGATCCAGGCAACGACTTGCTTTCATTTGCGATTGCTCATCTTTGCCTCCAGCTGACAGCTAGAACGGAGTTGGCACTCAGCAACAGCAGCATGAGTCGCAGCCTTTTCATAAATGTGTGGAGAAACAGGGAGGCCACAGGACCAGGGTTCAAGGACTCAGGTGGAGCCCTTTAATTTTATGATTAAAGAAAAAGTTCCAGATCCTTCTTTTCTCCTGCTGATTGATAGTCAATTTTCTGTTGCTTTTCTATTTCCCCATCTTATTCAAAGCTGCATAAATTCAAATAACCCCACTTCATTCAGACAAAACACATACAAAAAAATACAATCAATCTGTATTTTTGCCTGGTTGCTAAACAGAATCAAGATTCTGCCTGATTGCCGTCTTGGGAGAAAGCTAACACGAGTGGTCAGGGGTGAAAATAAATGGTTCCAAGCCTGAGATGTGGTCATAAGACCTTGTCATTGCCTAAGCAAGGAAGGTCATAGAGGGAATTCGAGCCCCTGTCCCGATGTGATTCCTTCTGTGCCCTTAACAGGACAAGGCGGTGTTTTGGGGCGTTCGGTTCTGTTTGCTGTGCATGCTTTCATGCACTCACACGCTCACTCAGGCAGAGCTGGAACTGAAATCATTTCAAGTGAGAATTCTTGTGATGCATTTAAGGGGCCTGTATTTGACAGGTTGCTACCTAGTTATGGACTAACATCTCACCAGGCACCGCCGTGGTTTATCGCCTGTCATTTCAAACCAAAGACACCCTGCTGCCCCTCTCTGTGCCACGTCTCATTGACTCATTCTCAGCAGAATCTGACTTTCATTACAAGCTCGGTGCCACCTCTCTGACTTTCATCAGATGAGAACTTGAAAAAGGAAAAAGAAAAAAAAATCCCGTTCCATGTTTTGACTTAGACTCTAGGTGTTATTCTCTCAGGCCAGCTTGAAAGAGAGAAAGCCCACCCCACGAGGGGGCAGGCCTGCTTTCCTGTCTTCTGCCACCGCACAGTCTCTGAAGTATGTGAGGAAGAGAGGAAGAGACAATTAACACTCAGCACCAGTCTGCATTTCCTTTTTAGCTGCCATTTACACGCTGCTCAGGTTTTGAAAACCAGCATTTCATGCTACTCCCCAGAGAGCCAGCACCGGCTTCAGCGGGATCCATCTGCACAGCAGTCTCCACGCTGAAGTCTTCAGCCAACCCAGAATTCATTTTATTTATTTTTTGAAAAATGAGAGCGAGGGAGTCAGCGAGCCAGCTGAAAAGAATAGACTAGAATCTAGTAATAGTTAACGCACACCCTTGACCAGTCAGTCCTTTTGCAGATCTGTGCAGGGATGAGTCAGGGGAGTTTTGCTTTGATTGTTTTGTAGATTAGTGTGAGTGGTGAGTGAAAGAGCAAGAGCTGGGTGACAACAGGGGAGGACAGGTCATGAGGTTCGAAGCAGGAAGGACACACTCCGTAAGTTTCAGTGCTGCTCGCCAGCCTGTGTGTCGGCACGCTCCTGCTGCTGGGGAGCGGCGGAAGAAAGCTGTCCTGGGAAGTCACCGCTGGGGCGCACACATCACAAGATGCTTCTGGAGGAGGGAAGTGCGCACCCCCAGCTCCCTGGGTCTGGCCAACTTGCTTTATTTTCTCCAGTCTTCAAAAGGTTGATAATTGAAGCATAACAGCTTCGATAACCTTTGTTGTTTTATCATTATTTTTTCAGCAGAATTCGCCGCCACAGGAGGTCACAGAGTCAATGGTCACAGCTGGCTTTTAAAAAGGGGTTGAGTCATTCTGTGACTGGTAAAGCTGAAACTCAGCGGAGATGAGGGCAATCAAATTTCCTGCTTCAAGGCACCAGGTGATCGCTACAGGGGTCAGAAAGAAGTGTTTTTCTTTCTCATGCAAGGTCTGGCATGAATATCTAGGTGAATGCAAAAAAAAAAAAAGTTAGCTCTTTTTTTTTTTTTTAATAAAACAGGGCTAAAAGCCCATCCTCACTTCAGTAAGGGCTCTGATTCTGTCCAGCTCTGCTCAGATGGCAGATGTGATTATAGTGTTAAAATTTCTCAACCAAGCAGGGCAAGATGGCTCTGGCTGCCTGCGTGGGTGCAGATTTGCCCAGGAATGGGTACAGGTGTGGTCAGATGGGGGAAATGCCGCAGGGCAGAGGTAGGAGGTGGGGTGAGAACATGGCAGTTGAAATTGAGATTGGCTAATTAAAAAAAGAAATAAAAGACTGATATGAAACCTATAATGATCTGTGGATGCAGTTACATGTCAGGTCAAACCTCATGTTCTCAGGATACATGGGCGCTTTACAACACGAATGTAAAAATGGGTTTCTCAGCCCACTAGAGAGGAGGCAAAAATAAGGTTATGATACACAACTTTTGTTTTTCTGATTCTCTCCTAACTAGGTCAGACCACCAATTTTTCAAATTCTCAAATAGTTCTCAGAGTCCTCCATGACCAGAATGTCCCTCTTTGACCAGTCTGACTCAAGGCCACCAGAGTCAGACTGCACGGGTTCCAATGGCAAATTCATTCATTTGAAGTACATTTGAGGGGAGTGCCCACTTTGACCCCAATACTGTTCTAGCTGTTGAGGAAGGAGCAGTGCAAGCTCTTCTGTGACATAAGTTCCACCAAAGGCAGACAAATATAAAGAAATAAACAATTACATTTATAATATTCCAGGAAAAGGCAGACGCTATGGAGAAAACACAGTGGGATAGGGTTGGGGAAAGCGGTGGTGATGGTAATGGTGTCTGGGTGTTAGATCGGGTAGGCAGTGAAGAGCTCACTTCTGAGGTGATTGTTTAGTGGAGACTGAAAGGAACAAGCTATTTTGGGGGAAGAATTGAAGAAGAGAAAGAAGCTAGCACGAACCATGGGGGCAGGAGCATGTCCCAGAGACAGGGAGGAAGCCAGTTGATTACATGAGTCTGGGTGTTGAGGGAGACAACTAGGCTGGAGCCATGGGCCACGGAGCGATTGCAGCTACAGGAGAAGAGATGTGAAGACTAAAACCCTAGGGGACTCCAACACCTACATGCTGAGGGAGATGAGGAGGAATAAGCAAAGGAGATGGAGATGATCACCTGGTGAGAGAGGGATGGAAGGAAAGCATTGTAAGAAGGGAAGATGTGAGCACCTGAGTCAAGTAGTACTGGCAGTTCAATGCCCAGCAAGAGTTTCCCGCTGTGTTTAGCAGTGGGCAGTCATTGGTGAGCTGAACGAGAGCTGTTTCAGCAGAATAGAGGAACAAAGGTCTACTCAGGGTGTGTTCTAGAAAAGACAGACGAGAAAAACTGGAGTAAGCAAAGACTACCATTTCATGGAGTTTTGTGCTAAGCAGAATAGAAACGGCGCAGGAGTTTAATGTAGATGTGGAATCAGAGGAAGTTGTTTGAGTTTTTTGATTGGAGAATAATGTCATGTTTGTGTACTGATTCAGTAGAGAAAGAAAACTGATGCTAAAACAATGAATGTCCTTAGGAAGGTGTGAGGGGTGGGGTCCCGTGCAGAGTGGAGGGGTTGGCATAGATAGAAGACAGACTGTCCATCTGCAGCAACAGGAGGGAAGGCGAAGTACATGGACAGAAATGCAGACAGATGAGTAGATTTCTACCACGTGATGGTAGAAACTCGTTCAAATTCTTTTTCTGATTGCTCCAATTTTCTCAGTCAAGTGGGGAGCAAAGCTATAAGCTGAGAGTTCCTGAGGGGGAAGAGAAGGTGTTGGAGATTTGAGGAGAGAGAGGAGCAGGAGACACAGTCCTAGAAGGTTTGTGGACTAGGGAAATACGGCAGGCTGCCAGGCAGCACCGGGAGCCCTCGTGAGATCTGTGGGATGAAGGAAGTAAGACCAGTCCACATGGTTGTTTTCTTCAGTCTTGCTTAACTGTCCAGCTGCGGGCATGTAGTGAGGGGAGTGCTGGTTTGGAGGAGATGTAGGGTTTTGCAGGCAGAGAGCAATGAAGGGAGAGTGGGCTGAGGCAGCTGACATTGTACACACACCATAACACAATGATGGCCCACAGATCTCAGTTGGGTAAGGTGGGTGAGAGGCGAGGAAGGAATGAGGGACAATAAAAATGTGCCAAGAACAATGGCAGGTAGGTCCTGGTGTGGCCCATGGATTGTTGGAGCGGGACGAGTAGAAAAGATGAGCTGCAAAGACGAGGGGGGGTGGTCGGAAGGGAGATGTTGAAACAGCACAGCTGTAGTCATGGTTGTTGGTGATGTCTAGGCATGGGCACCAGTGTGGGATGGCTACTGAGGTAGGGTAGAACCAAAGAGAGGAGATGAAGTCATTGGGGGCATTTCTCTGTATGGCAGGTACAACCCTTCATGTTGTAGTCGGCCAGGGGGTGCTCCCTAGAACCCAACTCCATGAAGTCTAGCTGAAAGAACCAAGAATTGTAATAGGAGTAGCTTTGGTAAGAGTCCACCTAAACCAGAATCTTAAAGGAATAAGTGGGAGGGACACAGAAGTCAGTAATAAGAAGGGGGAGGGACAGGGAGGGAGAAGCCCAACTTGCCCCTGAGCCCAAGGCCTTGGGAGGAATTGAATACAAAGACAGACTTCACTTGTGTGGCTGCTGGTTCTCTGTTCCTTAGTTACGTGATTCTGGGAGAATCATTTAAGCTCCTTGTGCCTCGGTTTTCCTAAATATAAAATGGAGCGAAGGATCATACCTCCCTCACAGTGTATCCTGGAAGATTCAGAGATATGTATGTAGTGTGCTTATCATAGTACCTGACCCAGCATTTTTTCTTTTTTATTCTTGCCCAATGACATTTTTTCATTGCATTTAGAGAGAGAAGAAGGCAGTGGGGAGAGAGACAGAGAGAGTTTGAGAAACATTGATGTGAGAGAGAAACATCAATCGGTTGCCTCCCTTAAGCTCCCAGACCAGAGACTGAACCCGCTACCTAGGTGTGTGCTCTCACCAGGGATGGAAACCACAACATTTTGGCATATGGGACAGTGCTCCAAACAACTGAGCCACCCAGCCATGGCTTGCTCTTTTCTTTCTTTCTTTCTTTCTTTCTTTCTTTCTTTCTTTCTTTCTTTCTTTCTTTCTTTCTTTCTTTCTTTCTTTCTTTCTTCCTTCCTTCCTTCCTTCCTTCCTTCCTTCCTTCCTTCCTTCCTTCCTTCCTTCCTTCCTTCCTTCCTTCCTTCCTTCTCTTCCTTTTCTCTCTCTCTCTCTCTCTTTCTTTCTTCTTTATTTCTAAATTGAAGCAGTTTTATCAAATATCTGGTTACCAGAGCCCCAGTATTTTTGAAGGGAGACCGGGCCCTCTGGCAGGTGCTGAGTTGCTTGTCAAAGAGGATGAGGTGCAGGGCAAAGGCCAAACGAAGATGCCAGTTTAGCCCTGAGAGGCTGCACGGTTCAGAGAGGAGGGTGAGGAAAGCAGGCTCATGGCCAAGACAGAGCAATTAATATGCACAGGGCTGAGGGGCTTGATGGAAGAAATGGAAGTAAAACATGTTTCTAATCAGAGCCGTATCGAGGGCTGCCTGGAGGCTCTATTGGTAATTGATGTGCCTCTGACAATAATTAGAAACAGTTTCTGGGGACTTAGAGGATAGAGCCACATCGTGATATTATTTACCACAGAGTGCAGTGTCTGGAGTGAAAATGGATGTTATTGTTTCCTCCGAACACATTAGAAGGTGACTTCATGATGAATAGATTTTTCAAGATATTTGACATTCGCCGACTTTCTATTTAACTCCTCTTAGTCTCAGAGGCCATTACTGTAATGACAATACCTGGATTTATCTCTGTTAATGGCAGAAGGCACGCAAGAGACAAATCCTCCCTGTCTCCCTGAGTGGGTGAGCCCCCAACTCAGGATTCTAGCCGCGAGACGCCCGAGGGACTCTGGGAGCGCAGCAGGCCCAGAACGACTCACTCGCAGAGGCCGAGGGACTGGATTGGTTTGAATGGAATTGCTTTTTTCTCGTGTGAGCTTTGTTTTATGTCACTTGGTATTAGTGAGATAATGTATATAAAGTGTTAGCATGGATCCCTGCACATAGCAAGCAGTCAGAAAGTGTCGATCCTTAATTATTATTTTGGGAGTCCTTCGGACAAGACTCAGAGGCTGTCTGTATTTGGCACACTCCGTGCTCCGGGGACGGGAGCAGAGCTGCGGGAGAATCGGCGCCACCACTGGGCCATGGAGCAGTGGGTTAGATCCCCGTTGGGATCTAACTGGGATCTAACCCCGAGGTTCATGGAATCATTTCTACCTTGAGTCGGCTTTTCTTTGGGCATAAACCTGTGGGCAAGATGCCAAGGAGCAGTTTACCAGCCAGGGTACTTCCTAGGGGGGTGAGGTCAAAGCTTTATTGACTAGACAGTATGCCTTTGCCTTCTGCCGCTCTGCGCAGGCAGCCAGGTGAGCGCCGTTGTGGTTGGAGCTCCAGAAGGAGGCACAGCCTGCGACGTCTGTGGTTGTAACCCAGCCCCCATTCAAAGGGGCAAAGGGCGCCTGGCAGTTCCCCTGTGTTCCGGCCCAGTTCACCAGCTTGGGAAACAATAATGACTGGTTGAGGTCCAAGCCCTACATCTGGTTCTCCAAAGGAGTGTACTGGCAATTTGGGGGGAACCTTTCTCACTGCGTGGGGCTGTCCCAGGCAATGCCCGGTCCATGGCGCCTGGGGCCCCTGCCCACGAGATGTCAGTGGCCTCTCTCCTTGCAGGCACTGCAATGACTACACAAAACCCACACAGGTCCTAACCACCTCTGGTTGCGAGCCACAGTGCGAGGGACAACAGTCCGAGTGTCCTTCCCCAAAATATGCCTGCTCACCGGCTCGCTGGTCTGCTGCCTGGCCTCAGCTGGGCCTTTCCTGATGCTGGGTCTTGACTTGGGGGCTGGCGAGAGCTCTTATACCCGTGAAAGTCCTTAAAGACTGCAGCTCCCGCCTGTCTGGTGCCTGGGGATACGACCCTTTCTGGAAAGGGCTGCGAGAGTGTCCCGCTTGCACACAGGCCACCAGCGGAGGGGACTGACACTAAGGCTTATGAAGCTGAAGAGGCAGAGCCTCTTCCCAAGCTCGTATATGAAAGAAATTTGATAAAATTCCCAAGTCTGAAACAATTTTATATGACATTACCAGTAATGCCTCATTTGAGAAGTTTGGCTGTGGAGTGGTATCCAAAATAGTCACAAATTAGTATATCTGTGTGTGCCAGACAGTTCTTTCAACAGTCCTGTGAGTTTAAATTTTTTCATTACCCCCATTTTATGATGGAGGAAACTGAGGCCCAGACAGGTTCAATGCCTTGCTTGAGGTCACTCGGACACCAGGGTTTAGAGTCAGGTTTGAATGCCCCAGTTCCTGGTTCCAAAGCCCCACCCGCTCCGCATTTGGCTACACTGTCTCTCCCGCCAACACAAGGAAGGCCCGGGCAAGGAGAGGGTTCTGTTGATCTAAAAGGTGGGCAATCTGGGTGTGGCTGTCAGCAGAGGGTCCCTGAGGAGATGGGCCTTTGGCTGGAAGGGCAACGAGGGGGTGGGGTGGGGGAGGGAGCAGAAGTCAGGAGGGGAATTGAAGGGTTTGACTAGGACCAACTCAGTCTGGAAGGTACTCTTCATGAAGATTTGGTATTTGATGTACATTCTGAATAGTGTTCTTTAATAAAATATAAGGATCTATTTCAAAAAGAGTTAAAAATTTTGCTCAGTGTTCCTTGGTTCTAGCATACTGAGACTCTTGTACTGTTCCTAAGAATAGAAATATAAAAGTTATGAATGGGGAAAAACTATTTTGAACTAGTAAAGGTATGGGGAATGTCCATTTTTAGAAAATCATAAACAAAGTCACATATAGAAGGAAGATAGATTCTGGACCCCTGTGGACGCAGTTCTCCTCAGTGCCCCGCAGTGGGGAGAATCCTAGAGGGGCCAGAAAGAGACACATCAGCTTACCCACCACAGGCAAAGTATTTCTCCAGTTTCTCAGGGAGAAAGAATTTGAGATGTACGTGAGAAACCCCTTTTATATCATTTATTCAGTGCTGTATACAATCATGCTTAAGTAAGTTACGTGTGACTTTCACTACATAATGTAGATTCATTACCAACAGTACCCCTTTTGCCATCAAAAAGAGTTAAGATCCACTGGGTGATTGGACAAGTGGAAAAATGAAAAATGCATATGCTCCAAGTCATTGAAATATATCTTACGGAACTACTAGCATGGGCACATAAAGATACACGAACAAGGATATTTGTTAACACTGGTTCGATAGATCATGGTCCAGCAGACAGTGGATAACTACACAGTCATTAAAGGAGATGTCATATTAAGTGATAAAGCAATGCACAAAAGTAATCATATCATGCAAGTGGAAACAGACATTATTTCTTAAAATAACACAGTATATGCATATATACACATGTGTGTAAGCATTAAAGGAAAAGAATACCTTTGAGAGCCAAAGTTAGAAATACGAAGGAATTTCCAGTTTTTCCTTCATACGCTTCCCCGAAAGGTGGAAGTGGTGGAATGGTAGGTGATTTTCATTTTCCTTTTTGTGTCTTTTCTATATTGCGTTCAAATTTTCCCATGGACCCTGAGTTGCCGTCACGATCAAGCTTCACTTCTGCCTGAGAAGCAGTGTGTGCAGAGGCCAAGCGTATGGGCGTGGGGTGGGCCTGCCTGGGTGCACGTCCCAGCCCTGCCCCTCTGCAGCGGGCACCATGGGGGCTGGGCGAGGGCACCTCCCTGTGCCACTGTTTCCTGTTTGCGCCGTGGTTTCAGAATGTACTCCATGCGGTGCTGGGAGGGTTAACCAGACCGTTGGTGTAAAGGTCAGCGTTTAGGAAGCACTGGCCATTACTGCTGAGCGTGGGCCTCCATACAGCAGAGTGCAAGCTCAGGGGCACAGGTGGACAGCCTGATGCTGAGCAAAGGGCTGTACTTTGCTGTTTCCATGCA
This sequence comes from Sturnira hondurensis, assembly GCF_014824575.4. Taxonomy (NCBI): domain Eukaryota; kingdom Metazoa; phylum Chordata; class Mammalia; order Chiroptera; family Phyllostomidae; genus Sturnira; species Sturnira hondurensis. The sequence goes on from NW_028082350.1 coordinate 1,122,983, forward strand.
AGACTGGAGGGACAGGACCCAGCTGGAGGCAGAAACAGGTCGATGAGATGAGAGTAGTGGCCAGGCCTTGCCCAGGGTGCTTTTTCTCTCTTGTAGAACCACAGGGAAAAGTCCAGAATAACCCTTTGATTTGGATTCGTGGCCACCTTTCTTGTGGCCCAGCAAGGCTTTCCTCCCCACTACAGACCTCACTCTTGCCTTAATTTCTGGGACTGAAGTCTGACTGTGCCAGCAGGAAGACTGCCCTCACCCCACTCCTCTGAGAGGCAGGGAGCGAGGGGGCCTGCCCTTGTCTCCAAGATCTGTGATCCCCTCAGCAAATGCGATCAGGCTGAACCTGTCACCAAGTCTCTCCTTAACTTTCTTCATTCTGAAGCTTGAACAAATGGTCAGACACCGGGAGCTGGGCTCTGCCCACAGTTTCTCAGAATTTCCTGTTGGGCTGTAAAGCTGCGGTCGCTGAAAATAACTCATGCCCCAATTCAGGATTCCTTTTCAGATAAATCATAAGCCAGATAAGTCCAATGTGTTTGGCTCTCTGAGCTGACTGGTTAATGTAACAGAAAGGCCTCTGCATAACTGAAAATGATCACCTGGGGGCAATGGAAGGACCAATACACACTTCAAAGCAAGCGAGTGTGTGGAAGCTCCGTGTCTGAGAGCAACCCAGTCTTTCACTGGGTCAGAGCACAGCTGTGCCAGTGTGCCTCTGGAGATAGCTTCCAGCTCTGAGAACGCAGGGCGAGTGCATATGGCCAAGGGTCCTCACAGCCCAGCCTTGGTTGCCGTAGCCAGCCAACCTCTGCCAGTTCCCCTCGCCCCACTTCTACTCTCTGTCCCAGGCCCCGTAGGCCGTCATGACAGACTTGCTCATCACTGGCACGAAAGACATGTTTGCCCCTCCAAACCAGCTCATACTTGCCCACCCCAGAGATTTCTGCATTGCTTCTCTGATTGGCTATTTCCAGGGCATTCTGAATGACTCAGTGTGACAATAATCTGCTCTATGTCTTTCTAGAGACTTCTATACAGAATTGATTATCTCTACAACAGCCCTTCATAATATTTTGCTCATATTTCTCCCTCTTATCAATATTTAATGAATTTATTATTTGATTTTGCTACATATTCTTATATCTCCTACTGTGATGTGTTGTATCTATAGCTAATCAGCAGTCCTCCTCAAACTTCAACAGGCAAAATAATTTCAAGGCAGCAGCAATAACAACAAGCTATTGAACAACACATAATGATGAGAGACCTACAGTTGAAAACACAGTGGACTGCCAAGTAGGTGGGGTCCCAGCATGTATTCTGTGTCAGCGAGTCCTCCCTCCCAGGTGGGATCTCCGACTCAGCAACTCTACTGCCCTGGAGTCTGAATCTGCATGGATTGACGAAGCATAGCCCTGGGTGATTCTGATTCAGGTATTCAGAGACACACTCGTTGAGTAACAGTGTCGCAGACTTACACCTTATATGCATGTAAGGAATATCAGTTATAATACTGCAGTCCCGTATATTTGAATACAAGTGTTTTGAGCCCGGTATATGAGAACTCGTCTTATATGTAGTGAGAGAGGCTACTTACCCATCTAGGACACTCATCGTAATGAAAGTTCGTTGTTCTCTTCCAGCCTTTGAATAAACGGTGTAGTGGCTCCTACACAAGGCTGCTGGGGAACTGGATTCTGCAGAACGTGAGAAGAAGTGATAATGCTATAATAGCAGAATAAAGGAAGTAGTATTGTGCAAGAGAAGAGGGAGAAATTAATTTTGACTGGGAGAATTAATTCATAGCTGGCAGTTGAATGAAATGCCAAAAGCAAACAAACACATACAGGTGTTCAAGATTGTTTTTTTGACACCACTTTCTACTTATTTGTGTGTTGTTTGCTACGAGCAGGACCATGGGGATGAAAGAAGATCTGTGAGTGCTGATCTTTAGGACACGGAGCTGCTAACAAGAACTGTGATGTGGTCAAAGAATTTCATTTTGCCTTTCAGAAATCTCATCACAATTATACCTCAACAGACAATAGTAAGATATATTCAGTTCCAAGCCAAAGAAAATCATAACTTGAGAAAAGTGCTTCACAGAAGTTACACAACAACTTCCTTTATAGAATTTTGACATTCCCAAGAGGAAGTGTGAGACTATGAAATTTTTATATGATTGACCAAATTGAGAAGAGTTTATTTATCCAAGCAGTGAACTTTTGGCAAGTCTTTCTCTCCTGGTAGCAGTGTTTTGTTGATTGGCCAAGAATTTAGTCAGAGGAGTCAGGGAAAGACTCTGGGATTCAGCAAGAAACACCACATTAACATCATACATTTATGTATTCATTAATAAATTCTAGAACTATTTGTCGAGCATCTACTACATGCTGGGCATTGTGTGAAACACTAGGAGTCAATACTGCACAAAATAGGCTCACTCTGACCTCACTCTGGTGCAGGTACAGTCTAGTGGGAGTTAAAAGTAAACAGTTATGTCTAACACAATGTGACAAACTGTACACTGCAGTGTTGTTGGGGACTGCCCTGCCTGGTTTCAGGAGCTGTAACCCCTGCCCCCATGGCTAAGGCTGAATGAGTGACCTTTGGACCATAAGCCACTAAAAAGACAAAGCTTATCTCCCTGGCAGGAGCACCGCTTCTGCTCCTTTTACTTCATCCATAACTGGCCTCCAGTGCTTGATCAGTTAGCCAATGATGGATTAGATTCCCCAAGGGGGAACAACCTAAGACAGGCAAAATCACATGGAGGCCCCAGGGAAGGACTTGGGGGGCTATGGAGAAAGGGGATAATGGACCCTCACCGCTCGGCCTTGACAAAGCCCGCGTCCTCATTCTGTCTGTGAGAAGTCTCCTAATGTCTTGGCTATCTGCCTCCTTTGCCTGACTTAAGCCTAAAACAATGACAGAGGATGGTGTAGCCCTGTGCTGGAAAGGGCAGGTTCCCCAGGAGATCAGGCCTGAGAAAGAATATGTAAAATCCTGTGAAGCCTGCTTTGCTAAGAATGCTCTTATTTAAGTGATAAAGGTTCGAGCAAGAAATGAGTTTATTTTCCAAAGTTTTGTAGCCCTTTAGCTAACAGACCCTGACTCAGAATAGGCCCTCAGAGTTCTTTGTTACCTATTGTTTGATCCTTACTGCCTGACAATGATTAATGAACTTTACCTGTATTCCTATGCAAATGGAAACCCAATAAAAACCTGTCAAGGCAAGGATTGGGGCGCTCTCCCCTTGAGAGAGTGGCCAGACCACTCCAAGGTATTCTCCCCTTGAGGGAGTAGCTGTGCCGTCCGTTTTCTTCCACAGGACTCGGAAGTCTGTGTGAATGTGTCTCGTATCTCATCCATGATGCCATGGGCACTATGAGCCGGAGTCTGCGTCCCTGCGTGCTGTACAGAGTGTATGGGATGTATAAGAAGGGAGCTGTTTGCAGTTGAAGTGACTGATAGAAGTCGCTTCGGCCTTTTGTTTTCAGGTTTCACTCTTTATTGTGGGTGTGGGAAAAGGTTTAATGGTTGCACGCGCTTTATGTTGACTTCTACATTTTGACTCAACTAAATAAATACTGCACAACTGATTTACAACAGAATGGACATTTCCTTGCTCAGATACATCTCAAGCTAATCTGTGTAGAAAAACAGGATACTAAAAAACTCTAACTTCAGCCCTGGCTGGAGTAGTTCAGTGGATTGAGCACAGGCCTGTGAACCAGAGGATCGCAGTTTGATTCCCAGTCAGGGCACATGCCTGGGTTGCAGGCCAGTTCCCTGAAGGCCAACTCCCAGCAGGGGATGCACAAAAGGCAACCATACATTGATGTTTCTCTCCCTCTCTCCTTCCCCTCTAAAGGTAAATAAATAAATAAATAAATTTAAAAAAAAGAATTAGCTCACATTAAAAAAAAAAACAAACTCTAACTTCAGGTTGTATTAGGCCGAGGTTTTCTGTAGAAAGTTTCGTTAGAGTTAGAAGTGACCCTGGAAAGTTTGCAGTAGATNAGCCGGAGTCTGCGTCCCTGCGTGCTGTACAGAGTGTATGGGATGTATAAGAAGGGAGCTGTTTGCAGTTGAAGTGACTGATAGAAGTCGCTTCGGCCTTTTGTTTTCAGGTTTCACTCTTTATTGTGGGTGTGGGAAAAGGTTTAATGGTTGCACGCGCTTTATGTTGACTTCTACATTTTGACTCAACTAAATAAATACTGCACAACTGATTTACAACAGAATGGACATTTCCTTGCTCAGATACATCTCAAGCTAATCTGTGTAGAAAAACAGTGATACTAAAAAACTCTAACTTCAGGTTGTATTAGGCCGAGGTTTTCTAAGAAAGTTTCGTTAGAGTTAGAAGTGACCCTCGAAAGTTTGCAGTAGATGGGGAAAGTGCATGAAGTACTGCTAAAGGAAACATACAAGCTGAAATACTTTAACCCATTAGCAGGTAGTACTGAAAACATAAATGCCCTCTTAATGATCCTTCTCCTTTTGCCTTTTGGAATATGTTTTATTTCCTCTTGACTTAAGTCTGGGTGCTAAGATGCAGGAAATAAATACCCTACAGAAGAGATGCCTGTTTAATCCCCAGGTATCATCTTATAGGTCAACTGAGCTAGACAGAGCCTGTTGGGAACTTATAAGATATTCACGCTGTAATTGCAGGTGCTGTAATAGGTCAGGAGTAGTACAAGCTAGGTTTGAAACTGCACTTTCTCCCCCTCAAATAGGAACCCCTAAAGTGTACCACGTGTAGACCTATCCATATAAAAACTAGGACATATTCCCACCATGTTCTTTTGCCTAGTTACTCAATTGAATCCAACTATCTTCCTAATAAATGAGCTCCGAGAAGACTATGCTCAGGAAGGTGTTATTGGGACCAGCTGACTTTCCACCTTCCACAGTGGCTGTTGTGAAGGATGGATAGCAGCCTACCTTTTCCTTCCCATTAATAATTAGATATCTAGTTAGAGTCTATTCAGATGGGCAGAGTAAATAGGGGAGAGAACTGAATGTGGAGAATAGTTAAAATTTATCTTTTGCAATATGGTCGCTTTCGACTAATTCTCCACTGAAGTTCTCATTTTACTAACAGGGTCTACCAAAGGGAGAGCTCCTACATTCTCTGCAGCTGAGTCACGGGCCTCTTGGCTATATATCCAGCACTTGGTATACTCGGCATACTAGAGTATAGGGCAGGGCAGGGCAGGGCAGTTGTCTGAGGAGACATTCCCTTTTCAACTCTGGGCTGTGTAACTTTGTACTGCTTTCTCAATCAGCAACATGAGAGATCCCAGAACAAATGGTGGATCTTTATAGTGATACAGTTAAGAGTTTGTTAACTGCCTTTCGGAAGTCAGTGTAAATACTGTTGATGGGTTCAGTGTGGGTTGTTTCCTTACTGTTTTAGTTAAGCAGCCGCAGCAACAACCAGAATGCATGAATTAGAGATCTGTTTTAGGTATTCAGTTATGGGATTGGCTCTACTCAAGGTTTGGCTTAACCGTTTGGTGGCAAATTGCAGTGTTCCATTTGGAGTGGCATGATCTCTAGAAAAGCTGGGACTTGTCAGGGGCTTTTGAGGTGCGCTCCACAAGAGGCCAGAAGTAGCTGTTAGAAATTGGTTCCAGTTTGGGTACACAATGGGAGCAATAGGAGAGTCTTAGACCTATCTCTCAAAGTACATGGATCGGTGTGTTTGGATCCAAGAGTTTATCATGGTGTAACCATGAATTAGGATTTAAAGGTTTCCAATTTGTTGAATATTTTATAATTTTAATATTTTTTGTTTCATTTATTTATTTTTAGAGAGAGGAGGGAAAGGGAAGGAGAAACAGAGGGAGAGAAACATTAATGTGTGGTTGCCTCTCACATGCCCCCTACTGGGGATCTGGTCCCCAACCCAGGCATGTGCCCTGACTGGGAATCGAACTAGTGACCCTTTGGTTCACAGGCTGGCACTCAATCCACTGAGCCACACCAGCCAAGGCCAAGTTGTTGAGTATTTTCAAAGGCACTTAACCTGCCAGCTAAGACTCTCAAGAGGTGTTAGTTCGGGCACCACCAGGTTCTCTTCTTCAGAGGAATCATACTCTTTCCCAGAACTCTCATTTAGGTAGTTAGCACTTTCTCCTTCCTCACTTTCTGATTCTGATAAAGAGTTAGGAAAGGGATTTCTGGGTCCCACTAGAATAGAGCAGGAGAAGGAACCAGAGTAAGATAACAATTTAAGCCAGCAAAACACTAACACTGGCAAACACAAACAAGAGCTGAAAAATCCTTTCCACAAGATTAACTTGCCTGTTTCTGAGTCCACTACACACGCCTTATGACTCTGGCTTGTACCACTGTGTAGTTCTTTGAGATCCTGTTGTATATTCTTCACTTACAAAGAAGATATCTCAGTTCTCAGGGTCAGTTCAGTGTGTAAAATTGTTACTCAATTACCAGTGGCACAGGTCAGAGTCTCTCCTTTAAATCCTGGCTACCCAAGAAGAGAAAGGGTCCTCATCTAGGCAGCTGATTTTCTTACTGTTGGTCTCAACTGGTCGTGATATTGTGAGGAGACACTTGTGTCCTCTGTCTTGTTGTCAGGGTATTATATCTACTCAGTAATGAAAAGAAACTCAACAGTTTGCCTTCAGAGTCTGCTGATGCAGCAAATCATGTGCAGGAGATGGGTGGGTGGGATGAGTTGTCAAGACCATCTGGTGCACACGGATCCCATGTTTTCCACAGGTGGTGCAAATGCCCTTGAGCACTGCTGATGTAGCTGTTTCGCTATCCAGAGAGGTAGCCTTAACCTGTGAATCAGAAGACCATGGAGGATCTTTGTTCTTCATCATCTCATTACTTGCTGCTTGACCAGATTAGGTGTAACACCACTCTGTCCCCAACAATCTCACCACTACTCTGCTGACCCTCTCAGCTGGGACCACTTCTGGGCAAGCCAACCACCTTAGACTTTTTTTTACAGCCTAAGAAGTAGGGGTAATGAGGAATTTTTTTTGAGAGTCCATAAACTGACTCATGGGACAGACAAAGAGGATGCCAGTCAGTAAACAGGGTTACAGAAAAAGGCAATTAGAGGCAGCAATTTAAGGACTGGCCTCTGGGTAGACTGAACAGGTCTATGCCCAGAGTCCCAGAGGCTTACGGCTCACTCTTAGAGCCTTGTATTGTTGGATTCAGCTTTATACAACAGAAGTCACTCTGTTCCAGGGCTGGAAGAACTGGTTCTGGAAGAGCTTCCAAGAATAATCCCAGCCATGGCAGCCTGTAGTCATACAAACCTAAGCCGTGACATCCACCGGCAGGCCCAGTGTAATCCAGACCCCGAGCCAGTCACAGCAGAGGCAGGAGGTGGAAGAGCTCTGGCACCACCATTCAGGAGGGTTCGGAAGGAAAACTGGTGTGTGGACCACCATGGATTCACTCGTTCTCTCATGCACTCAACCACATCTCTTGCTGCGCAGCAGGCACGGGCATGCCCTGCGCAGTGACACAATGGCAAACAGTCTGAAAGGTGAGTCAGACTGCCCCAGACGGAGAAGTAGTGGAAGAGCATCTCAGGTGAGAGAACGGTGCTCGCAGCAGTCCTTCAGCTGAAGTGGAAGGCAGTGTGGCTGGGGGATGGGTAAGGGTCAGACCAGCCGGGCCCTAAGGGCCCCATTAGGGACTTTTGCTTTCCTCTAAGGGAAAAGGGAAGCCATTGAAAGGGGTTGTAGGTGGGGGAATGAACACAACCAGATCAGCTTTTAAAAGTTGTTCTACAATTATAAAAACATTCATCCATGCGTTATTCCTTTCTTGAAGGATTACTAAGATTGGAGGGCGGTCAGAGTAGATGTAGAGAGATCAGTTAGGAGCCTCTGCAGCAGCAGTGAGGGTAAGAAATAGTAAGTCCGAGGACGAGGGTGGTGGTACAGAAGAGAAAGGGACAGGGCAAAGATACCTAGAGGGGGGAAAAGAAAGACAATACAATAAAGGAGAACAGTTTTGCTCTTTTTTTTTAACTCCAGGTCACTTTAAACTCTATTTTCACTTTTAGACTTGGTTTTCTTTTCCCTATTTATCTTTTCAATTTGATATCCTAGTATAAGAAAATCAAAGAGAATATATTTATTTAAGAAAAGTTACATCATGCCCTGACCGGTGTGGCTCAGTTGGTTGGAGCATCATCCCCTACACCAAGAGGGTGGGGGTTTGATTTCCAGTCGGGACACATGTCAACTGTGGGTTTGATCCCTGGTTGGGGCATGTATGGGAGGCAACCGATCAATGTTTTTCTCTTCCTTTTTCTCTCTGAAATTAATAAACATATATTTTGAAAAGAAAAGTCACCCTAGAATATGGATATGCTTACATGTAGCTCATGCCAAAAACTTGGAAGTGGTATAAAATCTGTATTATACATAGTGCCTTAACAGCATAAATTTTGCAGACAAAGGTATTAGCATTGTGACCCCACCCCCCAACAAGCTATTTCACCTTTTCTAAGCTTCTATAAAATGGGGATAAAAATAGTACCTGTCTGGGTGGGTTGCTCTGAGAATTAAATGAGGTAATCCATAAAAGGCCATTAGTATAGAGCCCAGCATAATGAAAATGCCCGATGAATGTTAACAGTGTTACTCGTAGCTTTTAGCTGACCATCATCTCTGTACACAGCTGACTGATGCTTGCACGGGCCTCAGAGCCAGCACTGAGCACTATGCACACGCTCCCTTATGGCAGGCTTGTGCACAGGTCTAAAGGACTCTGGAAAGGTGGTTCAACATATTGATTTTTAAATTTTGCCTGTGTTGTCTCGAAGCCAGGTTCTGTCTCTGGGACTGTGCGGACTTGTTGGGAAAGCACTTCATGTTGGGGAGGATGGGAAGCAGAGCGCGTGGAGGAGAGATCGGGGGAAGACTATGAAGTGGAACACAGCATTTTTGCTCCTGTTGGGTAATTTGGGTAGTAGTTTTTTGCGACTCATTTTGTTCTAGGGCTCTGCTTTGTTTTCTTATTTCTCATTCAGTTACCGAACATTGATCACGTGCCATGCACTGTTACATGTACTGGGGAGGCAGCCACGAACAAAAGTCCTAGCTTCTGTGAAGCTTGAATTTTGGCAGGCTTATCTCTCTTGCCAGTGCCTTTTATTCTCCCAGAAGCCTTAGTTGGCCCTAACTTCTTCCTTCATGATCAGAATCAAAGGAACCAATGGAACACGTTTCCTGTTCTAGACCAATATGGAAAAGAAAGTCCTATTGTTTGGAGTTTGGCGCTTACACCTTTTGGGGGATTTGGTTTGTATTTTGTAAGGGAGGAAGATAGTAGAGAAGTTAATACCCCCTGCAAACATGTCTATTAGTTCTCAAAGTATCCACATGAGTAATACATTGTCACAGATGAAGAAACTGAGGCTAAGAGGCTAAGTGCCTTTCCCAAATGGAGGCAGGCCTTAAGATTCTGACTTGACATCTCATGCTCTCTTTTATAAATTGGACGTTATTTGCTCAGTTGCAAACAAGTAATTTAATGGCATTAGCTCAGTTAGCAGTTGACTTGATGTTCGTAGTTGAAATTTCTGGTTAATAGATTTCACAGTGAGTATATGTTCAGATACAGGAAGCTTCATGACATGACATAGCTTAATGCCTTCCAAATGCCAGTCTGTGGACCAATGATGGCATATGACAACATTCTCACCAACATCAACAAAACACAAACTAAAGCAAAGTCATGATCTGTTTTTTCAACATCTACTATGGAATGATAGCGTTGGTAGGAGGTAGTTAGATTTTTGCTTGTTGTTTGTTTCTATTATTTTATGCAATAAAAAGTTGCCAAGTGTATGTCTTTCTTTTTTTTTTCTTGTAAAATTCACGGTTTGGTAAATTCTAAAGGCTGCAGAAACCTGATATAGCTAACTAAATAAAAAATAGAAGTTCTATTTCTGGCAATATGGAACACTAGATATTAAAAATATCCTTCTGGTGCAATGCGCCTAAAAAGATTGGAAAAATTATATATTTAAGAAATGCATAGTTGTATTGGCAAGAAAGGAAAATTCCTAGAGGCCAAAAATGAGAAGAAAGCGCAACTCAGAGAAAACTACGTTTGGGAGAAAGAAGGCAGATCTCAGGGTGTCGGCAAGGTAAGAAATGGGGTCAAAGATTCTCGCTTAAAGGAAACGCTCCCCAAAGATGGTGTCCTTGGTGGAAAGAGAAAATAGGGGATGAGAAGTGCCCTTCAAGGAAAGCCCTATAAATACAACTGTCTGTCCCAGCCTTGGGATGCTCGGAAGGACACATTTCTCTTGAGGAATTTATAACCATGAGTCACTTTCATTGGGTCTAAGGCTGGAGTCCCCATCAGCAATATGAACCGAAAATCCCAGGTTGAGGATTTACAGTAGTCTGAGTCGAGAAGTGCTTCCACATGCCTGACAGGAACACACGTACATTTTCTCTGAAGGCAAAGAATTCCTACAGATATCATTTCACTTAATATTAGCTCATAATTAAAAATCACAAAATACATGAGGAAAATAAGGTGTCATGGGAAGAAGTCAAGAGAAACATCGAGAAGCAGAATCAAAACTTTAAAAACTTCAGATACTAGAAATATTGGGGACAAATATAAAATAAAAGAAGTATTGAAAATATAAGAAACTACCAAAAACTTTTAAAAAAAGAACCAATTAGAACTTGTAAAAGTGAAAAATATAACCACTGGCATTTAAGAACTTCAGTTATATAGGTGAAAAGAGAATGAATAAACTTGAAGATAGATATGAAAAAATTGTTCTGACAGCATGGAGGGAGAAGGAGACTGAAAATAGGGAAGGTCAGTGAAGGGACAGAGAAGCTAGAGTGAGAAGGTAACATGTACATCTGATTGGAATGACAGAAAGTAATGATGGAGATAGACAATGGGGGAAATGCCTGTCATCCAGAGCTCTAATAAATGAAAAAATTACAGACCTGATGAAATACAGGAATCCTTGTGAATACCAAGCATAATAGAGTAGCAAGCCACACCCTGATACACCCTCTAGAAATCACAGAACACCAAAGACAAACAGATCTTTAAAGAAGCTACAGAGAAAAGAAAAATGGCCTGTAAAGCAATCATATAAGCTGGTAGCTGACTTCTTAACAGCATTTCTTGAAATTGAAGGAGAGATATACATTCAAAGTCCTGCAATGAAAAATATTTGACAAGCCAAATGTAATATATAAGAATTACACCTTCAAAATGTCCTAGATTTTATTAGCTTTAAGAAAACACTTTTTCACCTGTAACTGGAATGAACTGCCCCACAAATTTGGAGTTTAAATGTGGAATTTCCCTCTATTTTCCATTTAGCCACTGGATTGCTCGCTCACATGCCCTGTATGTCTTGTGATCATGAAACTTCGCATCTTCTTCTGAGGATTCTCATGCTCCCTATACTAAATTATCTAAAAACACCGGGCCCTCACTCCAAGGCCTGCCAAGTCTGCACTTACAGGATCAGGGAGATGGCTGGACGGCTCTCACAGAAAGGAGATCTCGAGGAGGCTCCTTCTCCTCTGCCACAGACATTCCGTGTCTTGCCAGGACTCCCCTGTGAACCCTTCCCCACCGGGATGGTATGTGGAGGTGGTCTTTGGGAGGTGACTCAGCCATCCGACGGGCCTTCCTGAATGGGCTTAATACCCTCACTTGTAAAAGAGACCCCACAGAACTCCCTTGTCTCAGAAGTGAGCTCTCACCAGACATTGAAACTGCCAGTACCTTCCTTAGCTTTCAACTTCCCACCCTCCGGAACTGTGAGAAATAAATTTCTGTTGTTTATAAGCCACCCAGGTGATAGTATTTTGTTACAGCCCCCCAAAATAAGACATTCTCTAAAGCCAGTATGGTCTTCTTACTTCTCTTTCACAGTCCACTTTCAGGAACTGACTCCAAATGGGCAGAATTTACTTATATCACAACACAGCTCCCAACTTCTTTTGCTAAAAAAGAATAAAACAAAGTCAATCTCTTGTAGGACAATTTTACTGGGCAAACTTTATAACTGAAATTCCCAAACAGGGTTTTAGGGGTTCCAGGGGTACCTGTGGGTTCCAGGTTTGTTTGTGTGAAAACCCCACTCCTTGTTTCTTTCTAAATGGGGAAAATATTTCTGATAATGTATGATTCCCAGTGAAATGATGTTAACAAATATTGTGAGGGAGAATACAGGCAAGTCCTAAGGTATAATCAGTGGGTATCAAACTTGTTTTCCCTTACTGGAAAATACATCTGATTGCTTGGCATGACTATTATGCTGGAAAAAAGCAACTATGCGTCTCTTCACTCAGAATGCTAACATGTGTCACGCAGTCTAAAACTAAATCCAGTGTAACCAAACCACGTTCATTCAACAGCAAACACTCAGAAATCCGCTGTGGCCAGCAAATGTGTCTGTCTGTGTATGTGTATTTTTATACTCAATCGATTGACCTTAATAGCAACCAAACTACTTTCCTTATGATCAACTCCAAGGAGATAAAAACCTGACACAAAACCTAACCATTTGCAAATGAGCATTTATGAGTTACTAGGATTTTAAGAAAATAAATCTTTCACTGACAAGTGCCTGTAAAAAACTCTCATTTTAACATGTATTATTCTACCTTTATGTTGACTCATTTTTATGTTTACTTTTTACATTTTTATTAAATTTATTGGAATGACATTGGACAATAAAATTGTATAGGTTTCAGGTGCACAACTCTACAATACATCATCTGTATATTGTATTGTGTGTCCACCACCCAAAGTCAAGTCTCCTTCTGTCACCATGTATGCCCCCCCCACCCCTTACCCTCTTCTGCCTCCCCCCAAAACCCTTTTCCTCTGGAAATCACAGTACTGTTGCCTGTGTCTATGAGTTTTTTTTACTTTTTGTTTAATCCCTTCGCTTTTTCCACCCAATCCCCGAGTCCCTCACACCTCTAACAGTTGTCAGCCTGTTCTCTATATCTATGAGTCTGTTTCTATTTTGTTTGTGAGTTTATTTTGTTCATTAGATTCCACATATAAGTGAAATCATGTGGTACTTGTCTTTCTCTCACTGGCTTATTTCACTTAGCATAATATTCCCCAGGTTCATCCATACTGTTACAAAAAGAAAGATTCCCTTTGTTTTTATGGCTGAATAGTATTCCATCATGTAAATGTACTCACAGCTTTTTGTTGCTGTTGTAACAGGTGTCAGGTGACACCTCATTGTGGTTTTCACTTGCATTTCCTTGATGATTAGTGATGCTGAGCATTTTTTCATCTCTCTTTGGCCATTGTATGCTTTCTTTTGAGAAACATCTATTCAGGTCCTTTATTTATTTATTTATATATCTTGAAATATATTTGATTGATTATCCTATTGCAGTTGTCCCATTTCCTCCCTCTGCCCTGCATACCCCCTCCCAACCACGTCCCCTCCCCTTCACCGTTAGTTCATGTCCATGGGTCGTACATATAAGTTCTTTGGCTTCTACATTTCCTATACTATTCTTTAAAAATTTTTTTAAATATATTATATTAATTATGCTATTACAGTTGTCCTATTTCCCCCCTTCATTCCCCTCCACCCTGCACACCCTCTCCTACCCACATTCCCCCCCTTTAGTATATGTCCATGTGTCTTAAGTTCTTTAGCTTCTACATTTCCCACACTACTCTTGCCCTCCCCCTGTCTATTTTCTCTCCACTGTCTATGCTACTTATTCTCTGTACCTTTTCCCTCTCTCTCCTCCTCCCACTCCCCTGTTGCTAACCCTCCATGTGATCTCCATTTCTGTGGTTCTGTTCCTGTTCTAGTTGTTTGCTTTGTTTTTGTTTTAGGTGTGGTTGTTAATTGTGAGTTTGCTGTCATTTTACTATACCCACTTCACTGGGTCTGCCCATTGCCACCCCATGACCAGGGTCTGCCTGCTGCCATCTTGCGTGCCCAGTACCATCACTTTTTGCGCTGTGACCCCTCTTCACTCGGCTGCCTAACTCTGCCCTGCCTACCAGTCTGGATGAATGTGTTTATTTTAACTCCTTGGTTTTCCGACTTCCATACAGTTAAATTTTCTGTCAGTTCTGGTTGTTATTTTTGTTTCTGAACTGTTGTTGTCCTTCTTTTGGTTGTGCAAGGAAGTGCAGTGTGTCTACCTATGCCTCCATCTTGGCTAGAAGTCTTTCTATACTATTCTTAACCTCCCCCTATCTATTTTCTACCTACTCTTTATGATTCTTATTCTCTGTACCTTTTCCCCCATTCTCCCTCACCCCTGCACTCCCTCCTGATACCCCTCCATGTGATCTCCATTTGTGTGATTCTGTTTCTGTTCTAGTTGTTTGCTTAGTTAGTTTTTGTTTTTGTTTTCTTAGGTTCAGTTGTTGATAGTTGTAAGTTTGTTGTCATTTTATTGTTCATAGTTTTGACCTTCTTTTTTTTATCTTAGATAAGTCTCTTTAACATTTCATATAAATAAGGGCTTGGTGATGATGAACTCCTTTAACTTGACCTCATCTGGGAAGCACTTGATCTTTATCTGCCCTTCCATTCTAAGTGATAGCTTTGCTGGGTAGAGTAATCTTGGATGTTGGTCCTTGCCTTTTATGATTTTGAATATTTCTTTCCAGCCATTTCTTGCCTGCAAGGTTTCTTTTGAGAAATCAGCTGATAGTGTTATGGGCACTCCTTTGTAGGTAACTGTCTCCTTTTCTCTTGCTGCTTTTAAGAGTCTCTCCTTACTTTTACTCTTGGGTAATGAAATTATGATGTGCCTTGGTGTGTGCTTCCTTGGGCCCAACTGCTTTGGGACTCTCTGAGCTTCCTGGACTTCCTGAAAGTCTATTTTCTTTGCCAGATTGGGGAAGTTCTCCTTCGTTATGTTTTCAAATAAGTTTTCAATTTCTTGCTCTTTCTTTTCTCCTTCTGGCACCCTATGATTCAAAGGTTGAAACAGTTAAAGTTGTCCTGGAGCTTCCTCATTTTTTTGAATTCTTGTTTCTTCATTCTGTTCTGGTTGGATGTTTCTTTCTTCCTATCCACTCATTTGCTGATGGGCACTTGGGCTGCTTCCAAATCTTGGCTATTGTAAATAATGCTGCAGTGAACATAGGGGTACATATATTCTTTTGAATCAGTGTTTCAGGTTTCTTAGCATGTATTCCCAGAAGTGGAATCACTGAGTCATAAGGCAGTTCCATTTCTAATTTTCTGAGGAAATTCTATACTGCTTTTTACAGTGGCTGAGCCAATCTACATTCCCACCAATAGTGAATGAGGGTTCCTTTTTCTCACATCCTTGCCAGTGCATGTTTGTTGATTATTGGTGATAACCATTCTGACAGGTGAGGTATGCGGTCATATCTTATTGTAGTTTTAACTTGAATTTCTTTGATGATTAGTGACATTGAGCATTTTTCATATGTCCATTGGCCATCCATATATTCTCTTTGGGGGAAGTTTCAATTCAGATCTTTCACCCATTTTTTAATTAGATTGTTCATTTTCATGGTTGAGTTTGAAATGTTTTCTGTAAATTTTGCATATTAACCCCTTATCAGGTGCATCATTGGTGAATACATTTTCCTACTTAGTGGCTTGTCTTTTCACTTTGTTGATGGTTTCCTTTGCTGTGCAAAACTTTTTAGTTTAATGTAGTCCCATTTGTTTATTTTTTCTTTTGTTTCTTTTGCTTGAAGAGATATAGTAGAAAAAATATTGCTATGTGAGAAATGTCTGAAATTTTACTGCCTATGTTTTCTTCTAGAATTTTTATGGTTTTGAGTCTTACATTTAAGTGTTTAATCTATTTTGAGTTTGCTCTTGTATATGGTATAAGAAAGTGGTCTAGTTTCATTCTTTGCACATATCTATACATTGACTCATTTGTAAAACTACCTTACTATTTACCAAATGTGGCCAAATAGCTCTGAATCCTTGATACATTTTTTAAGGCATAATAACACCATGATGTTAGAAGTCCTGAAAATTCATGCTTTATGAGAAGTAATAGGAGTCACTTCCTATATCCCAAGGTGCCATTTTTATTAAAATGTTTGAAATGTTTATTGCCAAAATAATACATGCTCTTTATTTTTAAAAGTGCAAGCAATACTGAAGTCTATATATATAAAGTAAAAATGGGAAGTTCCCTCCAGTCCTGGACTGGCTCGTTCCCCACAGAGAGCCACTGCTAATGGTGCCATGTCCATCTTTCCAGACCCACATTTATTACATTCAACCTTCTCTCTTACCTGGCAGTACATCCAGGAGGTGTTTTAACGTCAGTACATTCAGAGACACCTCATTGTTTCACAGCATTTTACAGAACAGAGGTACCATAATTTATTTCCTTATGGATGGACATTTCGATTGTTTTAAATGTTCATGTAGAAAAAACAAAATTGAAGGAATTATTTTTGTACACATACCTGTGCACATTTGTGAGAACATTTCTTTAAGGCAGATTTCTAGAAATTGAATTAACATATCAAATGTAAAACGTGTTTTACAGTTTAATACATTGTGTTCATTTCTTAAAATTTACATTTTTCCTGAGTTTTTTTGCTAGTTTAAGATAGCTGAATTTTATTTAGTTTGTCTTAGCTCTGCTTTAACCTTTAGAAAGCTATTGACATGGAAAAACCCCTGTATAGAGAGCTAAAGAAGCTGAGAAACCACAGAGGATGTCCCTGAGAAAATGAATGGAAACAAACAAGTGTCCCCAAGTCAAGAAAAAATGAGTGATGGGTGTTCAAAACCACTTGAGGAAAGATTAAAAAAATTAAAGCCTTAGTTTTAAGTGATGTAGGTGGAATGTACCATTCATATGTGGATCCTTATCTCCTAAAGTAATTTCAAAAGGCAATATTTTTAGTATTCTAACTTCTTACAAGTTTTAAGTTTTCTTATGACTTAAGCCTACAAAGACTAATTCTCACAAAGACTTATGCTTCTCAACATCAGAAATGATATTTTGGAACAAAGAGTGCTTTCAAGAAAGCTTTTCAACAAATTTGCCCTCAACTGCCCAACGTTCTTGCCGCTAGACAGAAGTGACTATACTGTATATGACAATAAAGGGACAAGGTCTCCAAACAGAGAAATGTATTAAAATTTCCACAGGCTTGGCTTTCAGAAAACTGTGAAAGAAGCTGTGCATGCATTTCTTCCTTCTCTACAGCACACAACTTCCTTGTTCTTTTTATAATATTCCTGTCTAGGTGATGAAGTTTCTGCTAAGTGCACAATAATCAAGAGGTCTCTTTCCTGGCTGAATTCTCCAAAGCCAAATAAGATATTTCCCGTGGTCAAAGATTCTCCTTTGTAGTTATATCCAAAGGTCTTTTCCCAGTATAAGTTCTCTGCTGTTGACTGAGGTAGGCGCATGGGCAAAGGGCCTTTCTGCCTATCTTGCTCTCCAGGAAGAACTGCCTGCTGCCGGTGAAAGGATGAGCAATGTGACAGTAAGCTTTCCTATAGTCAATGCATTCAGAGTGTTTCTCTCCAGCACCAATCCTCAAGTGTCAAAGGAAAGAAAATCTGTCACAAAAGGTTTGCCCACATTCTTTGCTCTCAAAGGTTTTTCTCTCTAGTGTGGATCTTATTATTCTGGACAATAGCAAAAGCCTTTCTACATTCACTGCACTTATAGCGCTTCTCCCCAGTGTCTCCTTGTGTATGTAGCGAGGAAATAGCTGTAGAAATAAACCTTTCCCACATTCTTTACATTCAGAGGCTTTTCGTGCAGTGTAGGTCATACTGTGCTGAAAAAACAGAGTGGGTGGGTGAAGGTCTTTCCACATTCATTGTACTCATAGGGCTTCTCTCCAGTGAACCTACTTTGGCATGTGATGTGTGACCTACAGCTGAAGACCTTCCCACACTCCACACACTTAGAGGGTTTCTCCCCAGTGAATCCTTACATGCTGAACCAGAGCTTTCCACGAAAGGCTTTTCCACACTCCTGGCATTTGTAAGCTTTCATTCTAGGGTGATGTTGAACAAGGAGGCACCCGCTAGACATTTCCCACCTTTTTTGGATTCATAGAGGGTCTTCCTTGCATGAACCAAGGTGTCTTTACTTGGTCCCTGTGAGTCACATTCATAGAGAGTATCTCCTGCAGAATCTTGAGTGCAAGCTATCATCTCTCCTGGAGCCATTGCATTCAAGGCTCATTTCCCTAAGGATGGTCTCCTTGTGGAAGATGGCAGCTGACCTCAAGTTCCCTTCCTGCATTTCCAACAACCCTTCCTCATCTCTGAATTGCTCCAACAATGAGGACCTCCTGGCTCTCTGAGTCAGTCTGCTCTGGAGCAATGCTTCTTATGACAAAGCTGGCTGGTCTTGGGTTTTACTTGTCACCTGGAAAGGTGGCTTCAGCAAAGGACTTTCTTCCTTGTCTCTTACCTATTCTTTGGCCCTTAGATCAACTCTGATCTGGGAATTGCAAGCCCCAGTGAGACCACGAGTCTGCAGATGTCCAATGTTGCTTCAGGATAGAGTCGTCTGGGCCTGGTCCAGCTGCTCCCACTCCTTCCAAGTGAAGGTGACGGATCGCCCAACACTGCTGCCTGGAACCGCTGCAATTCCGCAACAGAAACACCCACGCGTCCTGCAGAGTGCGCTGCGGATCCCTGAAAGTATTGCATTCAGCTGCTGCCAGCTGGACTACAAGTGGACGAAGCCCCAGTTTCACTTTTCTTAGTATTTGGGAATTGAATTTTCAGTTGTTCCGGAAGGAGTTCACACGTGTGTTTGGAAGTTTACTCTGGTTGTGTCAGGGAGAGCCTCCAAAAATGCACACGAACGTGCATGTGAACATGCTTGCAAGGAATTTGGTGATGCAGTGTTTGGGGAGAGAAAAAGCCCCTATTTACCACTTTATTTTACCCGCTGACCTATTTCAAACTGTACCCAGGGGCTGGGTGCTAAAGTCAGCCTAGTCCAACTACTGAGTCTTGGAGAAGGCATGGAAATTCAGGATCTCTTTCACATTGCTGATGGTTCCGACGTTAGTAAAACCATGTTAAAAAGATTTGGCCTCACCTCTGAAAGTTTTTTCCAGAGAGAAGTTTTCCCACAATTGTCCGAGGAGACATATACAAGAATATTCACAATAGCAAACACTGGAGGGAGTCCAGGAGAGAAGATGGATGAACAGCTTCTCCACAGAATGGAACCTTATTCTGCAGCCTGAGGGTACTCTAGTCCACTGCTATAATGGGGAAACACAATTTATGCTGCAGAATCTTCCAGTAAATTAAGCACCCAGCAGCGCCAAGCCCCTTCGGAGCTAGTGCGGAGGGGAGACCATCTTGTGGACCACGGTGATGGCAGTTTGAGCTGGACCCTGGTCCACTGCCCTCCCCTGCCTAAGCTGGAGCTGATTATAAAGTGAAGAGAGGATCTTGGGATTAGAGAAGGAGAGGCAAATTGGGAGGTGCTGGGAAGCAGTGGAAAGAAGAGGATCGATGGTCATTGATGCCCTGAGTGCAGGGACCTCCGCCTGTCTGGCTGTCCCTGAAATTGCTTGGAACGTTCCCTTCTGAGACCAGCACAGGAGAAGAAACATGGTGATGCTGATATTGCTGGTTTCCCAGTGAAATGGCTGGCAGGATGACTTTCATTGAAACCTTAAACTTTAGCTTTCTGTCTTACGTTTCAGCTAGAACCTCCATTTACCATGTTGTTGAAGAAGTGTGGCAGAAAAATGTTCTTTTCACTTTCCTTATGCAAATCAACCTAATATTTCATAATTGAAAATGCATATAGTATGGATTTTTGTTGCTCTTATTGCTTGATTATTTTTATAATATATGTAGATGTTACTGTCAGAGAATTGAAAGATCAAGCAAGCACACCACCTGGGCAAATCAGACAGGGTTTTCTCACCGGAAGGAGTTAGTAGCCGTCAGTACAATCAGGACACAAGGCATAGTGCTCTGCTCTATTTTCAGGACAGTAGGACTCAAAACTGCTTCCCAGTATGGGAAGCAGTCGTGGATGGCCGTGGCTCAGGCAGCTATGCAGGAGCTGGTCTGAACAGGTGCTGGACAGGTGCCCCCGTCAGTATCAGGATGCTACACATTTTAGACAAAGTCCTTTCCAGCAGTGGTTCTCAAAGTGTCGTCCTTGGTCTTAGTCATATCCACTTTTAAGAGTTCAGGAAAGGCTGATCACTATAAAATGGCATCATAACTGTGATAATGTGGGCAATTACATAACAAATTATCTGTCTTCTTGGAAAAGACTACTTTTTCTTTAATGAATCCATCTTTTACTATATGGCTTTAATAATGTATAGATATTTCTTTTTTAAAAAATATTTTATTTATTTATCTTTTGAGGGGAAGGGAAGGAGAGAGGGAGAGAAACATCAATGTATGGTTGCCTTTCGTGCGTCCCCTGCTGGGAGTTGGCCTGCAGGGAACTGGCCTGCAACCCAGGCATGTGCCCTGACTGGGAATTGAACTGCGATCGTCTGGTTCGCAGGTCCGCACTCAATCCACTGAGCTACACCAGCCAGGGTTTAGATATTTCTGAAATGGTTAACATTTTCAGTCATTTGAACCATCAGTAGCATTGCTTTTAAATAACCTGAATAGCTCAGTAGGAAGTTGGCGTAACTTCCTACTTTAGGAAGTGACCGCAATAACTATTTTAGGTCACAGCAATAACTATTTTATACTCAGAGTCTGCTTTCTGGGCATTCTCAGGGAGCTTCTTACAAGGGCTTCTGTGTCAGCCTGGGCTACTGCAGGTAAGTAAACCATTGCGAGTATAGATTGTCACCTGCAATTTTTGGTCCTTGGACATACTCATGGGCCGAGTGTCTGTCACCATTCTGCCTTCCGTTAGCTCCATAGTCCAAGTGTGAACATAGAGTTTTCCTCTAATGTAAGATCAGGCTGTGAGTTTAACAAGACTTTGCTGATGGTTGGAGATTGCAGAGGGACTTCCACAGAGAGAATAACTTATAACTGACTAGGAGCTATGGGTGTTCTCAGAGCCCTCAGTTCCCAGTCTCTCTTCCTGGGAATCCCACAGGACTGCCTTTCTGTTCAGAGACCATTATATCCCCTTAAGGAAGAGGCCAGGCTCCCTCTGCCTCTCAGAAATACCTTAGACATGCCTCAGTTCCCCAGAGTCTAGGCCCAAACCTAGACTCGGAGTCTAGGAACCCATTTCAGGAGATTCGGAGAGAGGAACCCATTTCAGGTCTGTCTTCCCCATTTTTAGTTCTCATCTTTTACCTTTAAGGGTGATTGATCTGTGTCGTATCTACTTCTTTTAGTGGAGACTTGACCACCATCCCCATAGTATTGGCCTTACCTCACGTCTCCAATAGTACATCACTTTAGGACACAATAGAACAACACTTCTACCAGATGTACACATTTACTGTTATGGGTTGAAGCTGTTAGAGTCCTAACCTGTAAGTATGACTGTACTTGGAAATATTGTCTTTGCAGATGATCAAGTTAAAATGAGGTCATTAATGGGCAGCTGGGGAGGAGAAGACTCATGGCAAGGTGATGGCTTCTGGAGCAGATAGTCCCACATTTGCATGTGGATAAACCAGGAGGAACAACTGGGGAGTAAGATAGACCATACAACCCATGGTTCCAGCATGGGGAAGTAAAGACTCAGAACCCCTGACTGAAAAAATCTGTAGGGGTTTAGGTGGCAGTGGGAGAAACTCCCAGCCTCCCAGGACAGTTCATTGGAGAAACCCACCAAGTCCTAGAATGTACATAGGACCATCCACCCAGGAATCAACCCTAGAAGGCCCAATTTGCTTGTGGCAGGAAGTGGCTGAAAGCTGGCCAAGAACCAAGCAAGTGACATTGTTTTCTCTCAGACTCCTCCCCCACATACAGCACCAGAATGCAGTGATGTGGGTTGCCCTGCCCTGGTGAATACCTAAGGCTCCGCCCCTTACTACATAACAGGTGAGCTGAGACAAAGAAATATGGCTGAAATGAAAGAACAGATCAGAGCTCCAGAAAAAGACAACTAAGTGATGAAGAGATAGCCAACCTATCAGATGCACAGTTCAAAATACTGGCAATCAGGATTCTCAAAGAAATGGTTGAGTATGGTTGCAAAATAGAGGAAAAATGAAGGCTATGAAAAGTGAAATAAAGGAAAATGTATAGGGAACCTACAGTGAAGGGAAGGAACTCAAATCAACAGTTTGGACCTGAAGGAAGAAATAAACATTCAACCAGAACAGAATGAAGAAACAAGAATTCAAAAAAATGAGGAGAGGCTTAGGAACCTCCAGGATAACTTGAAACATTCTAACATCTGAATCATAGGGGTGCCAGCAGGAGAAAAGAAAGAGCAAGAAATTAAAAATTTATCTGAAAACATAATGAAAGAGAAGTTCCCCAATCTGGCAAAGGAAATAGACTTCCAGGAAGTCCAGGAAGCTCAGAGAGTTCCAAAAAGTTGGGCCCAAGGAAGCACACACCAAGGGTGATTACATTAGCCCCTTATTACATTAGCCAAGATTAAAGATAAGTAGAGACTCTCAAAAGCAGCAAGAGAAAAGAAGATAGTTACCTACAAAGGAGTGCCCATAACACTATTGGCTGATTTCTCAAAAGAAACCTTACAGGCAAGAAGTGGCTGGAAAGAAGTATTCCAAGTCATAAACACCAAGAGACATCCAAGATTACTCTACCCAGAAAAGGTATCATTTAGAATGGAAAGGCAGATAAAGATCAAGTGCTTCCCAGATAAGGTCAAATTAAGGGAGTTCATCATCACCAAGCCCTTATTTATATGAAATGTTAAAGGGGCTTATCTAAGAAAAAGAAGATGATCAAAACTATGAACAACAAAATGACAACTAACTCAGAACTATCAACAACCAAACTTAGAAAAAGAAAACCAAAAATGAACTAAACATACAACTAGAACAGGAACAGATGAACAGAAATAGAGATCACTTGGAAGGTTATCAGTAGTGAGGAAGAGGGAGGAGAGGGGGGAAGGTACAGGGAATTAGAAGCATAAATGATAGGTACAAAATAGACAGGAGGAGGTTAAGAACAGTGTAGGAAATGGAGAAGCCAGAGAACTTACATGTACGACCCATAGATGTGAACCAAGGTGAGGGAATGACGGTGGGAGGGTGGGTACAGGATGGAGTGGAATAAAGAGGAGAAAAAATGGGACAGCTGTAATAGCATAATCAATAAAATATATTTTTAAAAAGATAAAATAAAATGAGGTCAGTAAGGTGAGCCTTAGTCTAGTATGACCGTGTCCTTATAAAAATAAGTTTCAGGAAAAAAAGAAAGCTTCTTTTGTTAAAAAGGGCGATTAAGTTGGGAGAGAATAATATTTTCCAAAAAATGATATTTTCAACAAATGGTGCTGAGACAACTGAATCCACATGCAAAAGAAAGGTGGATTCATACCTTACACTAGACAAAAATGAACTAGACACAAAAAATGTACGAGCTAAATCTATAAAACTCTTAGAGGAAAACACAGGTATACATTTCTGTGATCTTGGGATAGGTAATTGTTTCTTAGACATGGGGTAAAAGCATGTGCAACAGAAGAAGAAATAGATAAATTTGGCTTTATTAAAAGTAAAAACTGCCCTGGTTGGCGTAGGTCAGTGGATTAAGCGCGGGCCTGCGAACCACACGATCAGGGTTCGATTCCCAGTCAGGGCACATGCCTGGGTTGCAGGCCAGTTCCCAGCAGGGGACTCACGAGAGGCAACCATACATTGATATTTCTCTCCTTCTCTCCTTCCCTTCCTCTCTAAAGATAAATAAATAAAATCTTAAAAAAAATAAAAAATAAAATGGTGTAGCCATTGTGAAAGCAATCTGGTAGTTCCCCCAAAAGTTAAAGAGGGAGCTACCATGCGGCCCTGAATTTTCACACCTAGGTAGGTGGCCCAAAAGAAATCTATCATTACATCCACACAAAAAATCTGTGCAGGAGTGTTTATAACAGCCTATTTCATAACAGAAAAGAGTGGAAACAACCCAAATGTCCATCAACTGATAAAGGGAGGAGCAAATTGTGGTATGCCCATACAGAGGAATATTATTCAGCCACAAGGAGTGACATACCGATACCTGCTTCAGAATCAATGAGCATTAGAAACAGCATGCCTGTGAAAGAAGCCAGACACAAAAGAGCACACGCTGTATGATTCCATCTATCTGGATTGTCTAGAGTAAGTAAATTTATAGAGACAGAAAGCGGGGTGGAAGCTGGGAGGAAGGGATGGTGATTCTCTGCTGGTACGTATGGGGTTTGTTTGGGGGGCAAGGAATCTGTCCTAAAATTAGATTGCGATGATGGGTGTACAACTCTGTGAATATACTAAACACCATTGAATTGCACGCTTTAAATGGGTGCATTTCACATAGGGGAACTATATCTCCAATTGTTTTAAAAGAGCCATATTTGTGTTCTAAAAACATTTCAGTCCAGGCAAATAGACAATAATATAATGATCTCCCATATACTTACCGTGTAGCTGAACAAAGAAAATCCTACTGATGTAATGGAAGCCTCTTATGTATTCTTGATCCAGTGAACCGGATGCTGCCTCTGGAAGTAACTAAGTTGTTTACAAGAGGTGAACCTGACATTGATCACTTCTTCAATGTTTTATATATCTGCTACCTTCGTATTTACATATGTCTACATACAAAAATGTGTATTTATTCATTACATTACATAATATATACATTACATAATATTGATAATTCCGAACTACCCCTTTTAAAAAGCTTACCTTTCCAAAGGCTCGTGTGTGCAGCTTTGAGTAACTCCTTCTCTGGGGCCTCCCCGGGTGCAACCCAGGCTGTGTTACCACAGGCCCTGTGGGCATCTCTTTCCAGCCACCACAGGGAGGTGAAGAGCGCTCTGCCTCAAGCCGTGGGCACACACAGGAAATTCGGCTTCCCGGTACCACAGCTGGCCTGTCATCTCTCTCTCTCTGTGGTCTCCACTTCTTTTAGGAGGTGTTTCAGTGTGGCTAAATGGTGAGCTCCAGGTTTCATCTTTTCTAAAAGGGTGCATTTTATTCTCTCCATCCGTTCTGTTGCCAATTAGTAGAAACAGAATATTTCTATCACTGTGTTTTGAAATCTGGCCCCGAGTTCAGCTGTGTAGCAGTGAAGAATCCCAGTGTGCAGGCCACTTCCACCTGGGAGGTCCCCGAGCTGGGCAGGGTGCTTTTGGACTTCCTTCCCCCTCAGCAGCAGGTCCTTCGTTCCTTCATCTGTGCTGATAGGCCTAGAGACTTCTCCAAATTTATCCTCTCCAAACACTCAGAGAGATCCTCCTCACAGCGTGGGATCCGTCTACCCCGCCCTATCTGTGTAAAGCACAGAGGAGGAGGAGGAAGAAGAGGGACTTCGGTGTGAGTCCATTCAGGGCCCTGTTGTGGATGGAGCTGCCCCTTCCTCCCCTTTCCCCCTGGGGATGTTGAGAGGAGGGGAGATGGCAGAGGGCTTGGGTGGCGCCTGGCCCTGCTCAGATAGTCCCCTCTTGCTGCTGCTGACTCAGCTGCCCAGTGGGGCGGCTGCTCCTGCCCTCAGTCACATCCCACAGGTATCTCAAGGCAGCGAGTCCCATTCCTGCCACCACAGCCAGCCTGTGAAGCTGGCCCTTCAAATGTTTCTGTAAGGAGGTGGTGGAAGAGAAACGGAAAAATCTGATGGCCCTGGGCTTTTAGCAACAGGGTCGCATGACATGCAGGCAGGAAAATGAAAATCAAAATTGTGACTTTTAAAGAGACTGACATGGGTGGTATATTTCAATGTTGGCACATTTTCTGCTTGAGTTCAAGCAGCTTTGTGTTGGTGGTCTTTTGAATGCCCTGACCCATCCCAGGCTCTTAGGACAGTGGAGCTCAATGGGAGCTTAAGAGTGTATTTAAAGCAAAAGGAAACAAAGAAACAACTAAACCTTCCCAGGCTCTCAGGGACATTGGGGCATCTGCCAGATCCTAGAAGCTTTTAAATTCAGTTTCCTTATTTCTCTGGTACCCCAAACCTCTTGGAGTATTTACCCTTTCCAGGCTCAGGGCCTGCTGGTTTTCACTTCTTTGCTGGAGTCTTGCCTTTGCCTGGAGTGTTCTATTCCTTCTCTAAATGTCCAAGGACCAACTAGAATGTCATTCCCTCTAAAAACATCAGTTCTCTTTTACTGGCCATATTAGGAATAAACTCTCCTTCATAGTTCTCTAGTCCTTCATCCTTTGTCTTGTAGCATCACCCTTCACCTGCTGCCTGGTGATAGGGCTAACGGTGCGCACAGCCTGACTCTCTCTCCAGATTATACACTGCTGTTCACAATCTGCTGTCTATAACTGCTGTTTTCTTCGTGGATTCATCATCTCTCTATCTCCCAGGGTAAGGAACACTGTGCCTTGCATGTGGTTCCAGAGCAAATACATGTCTGGTCTAATTTGGTTCTTCTTATAACTCAGCAAAAGGTGTTTTGCACCCTTCTGACCCACTGAGAGGAGTGTGGCACCAGGATGAGAATGACCTTTCCGAGTAGAGGCCTTTCACAACTACTCACTGCTTTAAACGGAAAGTCCCGCCAATAACAAACAAAAACCCCCAAATGCCAGCATCCAGTATAGCGTCACCTCTGGTTACAGGTTTGGGGAGTTTATTTCCCTTTGTGTGGGACAGCTAGTTCTGCCTCAGGAGAGCCGTTTGCTTCCAACACAAAAGCAAGGTGTCACTTCTGCCACAGTTTTAGGGCCATTTCCTCCCCCTTTTCTGTGCGTGGGAGTTGCCTCTGGGCCCTGGGGCTGCTGGGCAGAGCTCGGCACCTGTCTCACAGATGCTGGTGGACTCTGAAGCCCCTCCCCACGGTGGCTGCTCTGGGGAGAATGAGTTTCTGTTCTTGTCAGAAGATATTCTTTCTGACTGGAGGTTTCCCATGTGCTTTTCGTCTGTTCTACTTGTCTACCATTTGCTGACAGATTGCCTGGCTCCTCAATTATTCATATATAAATAAATAAATGTCTACTTATTTGCTTGTTTTTCATTACTAGGCCAACAGCTGATGCTTCAGAGGTTGTTAGATGTCAAAGTCTCACTCTGTAATATCCCACTAAAAAGACTCACAAATAGAAAACAGGAAACTGTCATTTCTTGGTCGAGGACAGTTTGGTAATTCAAAGTGGGGAGGTGTAGGTTTGAGATAGGACCGCCTTGTTAAACAACCTTGGGAAATTCATAACCTCACTTGTGAGGTTAAACAACCTCATTCCACACTTTGGTTTCTTTGCCTGGGATTCGATCACATCATCCAGATCTCCCCCCTTGCCATTTGCAGGCTGTCTCAGTCCGCAGTGAGACTACATCATATGGGTCGTGTAAGTCCAAGAGTGAAAAATTAATAAATCTCAGGATAGGAAGGAAATAGGAAAGAGATAGCGCTGTCAGAGCAAAATTTGTTAATTCACAGAACCACAGTTACATTTGTAACTCCAGTTTGGGATTTAAAGGGAATATATCAGATGGCCATCAGATGGAAAATATCAAATGTTCCATTTTAATTCAATGGATCTCAGGATTCCCCATTTCAAAATTCTCAAAGTCCCTGTCAGCCAGTCTGGTCCAGTCTTGGCAGTCTTCAACTGTGTGGATAGGAGTGATCACACCTATATCTACAAACTCACTAACTTCTCCCATTTCTATCGTTCTCAACAAGCCATTCCTGGCCACAGGACACCGGCTAAGGGAAAAAAGGACGGATCCTGAACATAATCCACACTAAAGCCTAAGAAGGGGATCTCCCAAACCCTGCCTCTCCATCCGGGGCTGTCCCAGGCCTTGCCCACAGCGTCTTCTTGTCTTTTTGTCCAATTACAAGCTGCTGCATGATGTTGCCTAAAGCTGCCAGCTTGAAGGCTATTTTATTAGTGGCTGGACATGTGCAGTTACTGCTATATGAGAACTTAAACTGTCCTTTTGCAGATTTTGGGGGACTCCCTTCCGAGAGGGGAGTAAATGAAGTCCACATGGGGGTGCCCTAGGGGTTTTCTGACCTTTGGTACAGGGCGGACTGACTACTGTGGTGATGGCGTCTGGTGAGCCTTACTAAGATAGATTTATTCCAGCCACTCTCTCTCTCTCCTCAGACTCTTCATAAAAGTGTTCAATTTTACTGGTTTTTCCTGTAATAAACTCCTCTCTAGGATTTGATAGAGGAAAAACTCTCTTTTTAAAAATCCTCACTTGAAAACGCTTTTTGTTTTGTTTTCATTGAGAGGAAGGGAGAGAGAAAGAGCGCAAAATATATCTATGTGGAGAGAAACATCAATCAGTTGCCTTCTCATATGTGCCCCAGCTGGAAATCAAACCCACAACCTGAGTATGTGACCTGACCAGGAATCAAACCCATGATGCTCCAACCCACTGAGCCACACTGGCCAGGGTGAGAATGATTCTTCCTCACTCTGATACTCAGAGCATATCCCCAAATTCCAGCACAGGGCTCCCCGGGGGAAGCCCTTCTTCAATATTCTCCATAAAGCAAAATACACTTCCTTCAAACTACCCAGCTGGTCTGGTCCAAATGTATTTCTCAAGCAGGCCTTCTGATTTATTTATTATAACTTAATTGATGGACTTTGGTCCTGGCCAAGATAGAATAAGCTGCATTTCTCACTAGTCCTCCTTCCTACAACTAAAAATCTCCAAGACACAATGCAACTAGCACAGAAAGAACCTGGCAGGTGAAAGAAAAAGGGTGGACTGCCTCAAGTCTCAGGACTTGGGGAACAACACTGTGGCGGGCTCCCTGAGTTTTCCTTTTGCCTCCCGTACATCCACAATTGCAGGCTGATGGAGATGCCTTAGAACTTGGAAATCCTAATAAGCAAAGACCAAGAAAAACCCTTCCCCACAATTCTTCTCTCTCTAGTGAAAGACCAGGGAAACAGCAGCCTAAACAGAACAGAAAATCTTTTTGACAACACCTGGCATACTCTAGCCAGATACCAAAGGAAAAACAGTGATCAGTTTGTGGTAGTAGATGTGTAAAGTACAGAGTGAATGAAGAGAGGCCAGACTGAAGGTGGGGGCAGGGCCTAAACTGGGGAAGGATCTTGAGTAACAGATGAAGCACCATTGTCAACATCTTTGGACTCTCTTTCGTAGATTTCGGGGAGCTACAGACGTGACTTAAGGAAATAACAACAGCGTCAGATCTGAGTTGTAGGTGGATCATTCCAAAGGCTCATGGCAGGGAGGGGCTATTGCAGTGTTTGAAGTGAGGGATGGCGAAAGCTCCATTTGGACACAGACGTTGGAGATGTGGAGGTGGGGAAAGATTCCAAAAATTTAAGGGTTTAGTAAATGGCTGTTAGGTGTGGTGGGGAAGAAAAACTAGGTATCAAGAATGGCTTCTTGGTTTCTAACTTGAATGACTGTGTAGACGGGGTGACAGCAGCAGAAGTAGAAAGCACAAGGGAATGAGCAGGTTTGGGGGTGGAAATGTTGAGTTCAGCTTTGAACATGGTGAGTTGGAAGTGCCTGTGGGACACCCCAGCAGAGAATTTCCCCCACGTCATCAGTTGTACAGGCAGAGGGATCTGTCAGAGTGGAAGTAAGTTAGCATCCAATTAGTATATCGCTAACAACCTGGGACTCCTTGTCCTATGCAAATGAGTCTGGGGTGCATGGTCATAACTGGAGCAGGGCTACTCCCTCCAGGTTCACCCAGGGCCTTTCCATCATTTTCTTTCCATGGTACTACACATCTAGAAAGAGCCCAGGATTTTTTTTTAAGACCTGGGCACCCAGTATCTATGTAACACATGTATTAGGTGAAATTAAACTCACAGGGAGCTCCTGTTTTAACTGACATCCTTTGAACAGAGGTAAGGATTTTTTAAAAGAGCATTCAAATGGGAGCACCCTTCCCCCTCCTCCCCAAATGCCACTCTGATTTGTGCCAGGAGAGGGGAAAGGTGAGTGCCTGCCGCAACAGCGGGCATCTATGAGGAGAGCTGCAAAGGACACTGGGTTTTAGTTTCAGCTGAGTTGAAGGACGAAGAGAACTTGTGCGATGGAAGAAAAATGCTAGTACTCAGCCTGTGCTTCCTTCCCAAACCCCATTGTCATCACCGCCCGGGACAGCCAGAGACAGTCTTGACAGGGTGCCTTTCTCTGGAGACCCAGACCAGCTTAATTCCCTTGGGTCTCGAGGCCTCTCTGCAGAGGCAGCCAGCAGCATCCAATCCACAGATCCGAAGACACCAAATTAACAGCTCGGGAACTCAACTCCCAGGCCTTGCAGAAACTCCTTTGTGCGCAGGAGCAGGTTAGGTGTGATTCGCACTCGCAACCCCTGATAATTGAGGCAGTCTCTGGGAAAAGACCCAACTTCAGCCCTGTAGTCCCACAGAGGTGATGGTGAAATTTAATTAATCAATCATTAATGTTATGTCTTAATCCAGAAAAGAGATGAGGTGGTTGGTTATGAGTTAAAGAGATGCCCCATGATGAGGAAGAACAGGGTGGCAGGTTTTAAAATTAAGTTGGTTATTAGTGATTTGTTAAGTCCCAATGGTTTGCTAAGCTCTGCAGTTGGCACCTCAGGGAATATGAAGATGCCTGAGACACTGTCCCTACGTTCCAAAGGTCTGCAGTGTGGAAGGGAAAGAGCCATGCACTCGGGTGAAGGCGAAGTCTAGAAGTTGTTACTAAAATCGTTCCATGCCCTTTGGAGTCACGAAGGAGATATTCAAAGACATGGGATAATTAAGACATTTATATTTACATAGTGATTCTAGCCATTTTAAGTCATTATGAAATTTGGTTGTTAAAACAGCCCTTTGAGCTTAATGAGCAGGTGATACAACCCAGAAATGCAGAGAAGGCGCTCAGTTCAGACAACTCTCAGGGCATGAGGGTACAAGGCTTAGAATCGGCACGGGCTGAGCCTCGGCTCCTTGGCTTGCCTCGCAGAAGGAGCCTGCTGATAATGCACAATGAAAACCACTGAGCCAGAAGAGACACTGCCCTCCAGGGATGGAACAGGGGAGCAAAACAAGGAAAAGGGACAAAATGATGAATTTTCTCTTCTTGAGTTTCCCAGGCCTCTGCAGAACCACTCCCTGGTGCCCCTCACCCTTAGTGTGGGCTTCCTGGCCCTGGGACACTCCCTCCCAGTGATTTCTTGGCACCACCCCCTTTCATTCCTGTGGATGCTCTCTGCCAGTGAAAACAGGCATCTCATAGGATGCTCTGGTGCCCTCCTCCATGGACAAGTAGAAGACCATCCCCTTTCTTAGTGACACACTAGTGACAGGAGATCTTAAAGTAGGGAGGAGAATAGAGCTTTCAGTTTTTATTTAAAGCCCGTTTCTCACCAGGATCCAGGCTCTGGACTTTGTCTAACGGACGGGAGCCAGGATGTATCCAAGTGACATGTATCGTTCCTGACAGGAGCAGAAATTCTGAGAACCGGAGCTTGTTCCTCAGTCAGACTGTCAGTGCCTTGTTCTGTCTTCTCTCAGGGAGACATCTCTCCTGGGCTTTCCCGTCTCTCCAGTAAATGCCCTGTCCCATCTAGGTCAGACACACCCAAATTTCATTTTTTACAATAAAAAGATGGAAGGAGAGCAAGTGGAATGCAAGATACATAACAGTAGCCCCAAGGTGCAGGAGTGAGAGAGCTGAGCCCAGTGAAATAGCTCAAAAAGGAAAGTGGAGGGGATTCTGTTGGAGAGAGTGGGTGGGGTGGAGACTGTGGGAATCAGGACTCCCTGGGGCTGGGCAGAGCGTCCAGGTTAGTGAAGAAGGATCCATGGAGCCTAGTGCTTCGGTCACTAGTAAACAGTCTGAGAAATTAGTGAGGTCAGATGGCAGATCACGACCCGATAGGGACCATTTGCTTCTTATGACTCTGAGCCCCCTCCACAGTCCTCAAGAAGCAGGGAGGAACCCAGGGGGTTGAGAATAACTGTAGTGTTTATCAAGATCTTTTTATCTAAGATAAGGTGAAATTTTGTGAATAATATGGCTAAACTGTTAACAGTTGTGGCATTTTTTAAAAAAATGGACCAAAATTCTTTGAGATTCCTTCCATTGAGAGTTGGGGGGTCCATGTTACGACCCCCTCACCTTGGGGCAGATTTGTGACGCTTTGACCAATACAGCCTGACACGATGGTGCTATGCAGCTTCTGGGGCTAGATCTTAAAAGGTCTTGCACAGTTCTCTTGGGGTACCACCTACCATGTAATCACCCCAGGACGGCCAGGATGGAGAGGCCACGGGAAGTTCCCCCTGTGAGCAGGCACAGCAGAGCTCGTCTTTCCATCTGTTCCAGACACACAACTGAAGCTGTTGGGCCCTCTAGATCAGCCCACCTGCCAACTTAGAGCCACTGAGTGCAACAGTGAAGGGGGCACAAGGAATAAAAATCTCGCTGCTCTAGCCTAAATTATATCACCCCCCACCCATTCCCCAGAACCACAGAAGGTGAGTATATTTGGAGGCAGAGCCTTTGAAAAGGTGGTTAAGGTAACATGAGGCCATGTGGGTGGGCCCTGACCCATCAGACTGTGTCCTTACAAGAAGAGGAGATTAGGACACAGCACACACAGAGGGATGACCAGGTGAAGACATGGGGAGAATAAACACAAGCCAAGGAAACGGGCCTGTTAAAAGAAAGTTTTCCACTGACAATTTACGGATCTAGTAGGTTTTTATTTAACGATTCACAAATCAAACAACATCCAATCTAGCACATAGAAAGAGGCTTCAAAGAGTTATGCAAACCATTTTAAAGGCCAAAATGAGGAGGACAGGGAAGTTATACTGGGCATTTCCTGATTGGTTATAGGATGGTTATTTGTGTATTTGGAGGAAAGGGAAGATTTGGAGCTAAGTCAGGGAGCTAACCAGGTAACCAGGGCTTCCTTTTCTGGAAGAACTGATCATAGAAATGGGAGTCCTAGGGCACTGTTGGTGGGGATGCAGACTGGTATAGCCACTGTGGAAAATAGTATGGAATTTCCTCAGGAAACTAGAGATGGAACTGTCTTTTGACCAGACAATTTCACTGCTGGGACTATACCCTAAGAATTCTGAAACACCAATCCAAAAGAACCTATGCACCCCAATGTTCATAGCAGCACAATTTACAGTAGCCAAGAGTTGGAAGCAACCTAGATGCCCATCAGTAAATGAATGGATGAAAAATCTATGGTACATTTACACAATGGAATACTATGCAGCAGAAAGTAAGAAGGAGCTCCTACCCTTTGCAACAACATGGATGGAACTGGAGAGCATTATGCTAAGTGAAATAAGCCAGGCAGTGAAAGACAAATAGCATATGATCTCACCTGTAAGTGGAACCTAATCAACAAAATAAGGAAGCAAAATAGAACCAAAAACATTGAAATTAGAGCAAACTGACAGTAACCAGAGGGGAGGGGGAGGGAAATAACAGGGGAAAGAAGGGGAAGGGTCATCACGAGTCATAAGTGAAGCTATGGACAAAGCCAAAGTGGGGAAGGACTGAGGGTGGGCGGTGGGGGTGCGTGGGGCAGGGAAAGTGGTGGGAAAATGGAGACAACTGTCTTGAACAACAATAAAAAAACATTTTTAAAAAAGGAACTGAGTTAAGCTTTGATTTGTTGAGGTGGGTCTTAGTGCGGGCAACTTCACCCTGGGCCTAATCTTGTTACTTTAACAGGCCTCAGAAGAAATGAACCCTCTCTGCCAACACCTTGGTCTTAGACTTCTAGCTTCTAGAACTGTGAAACAATACATTTCTGGTATTTAAACCACCCAGCCTGTGGTCCTCTGTTGTGGCAGCCCTAGCACACTGGTATGCTGACCCAGCCAAGAATTTGTCATCACATCCATTGTGAAAGATAATAAGTGGCCGCTGCTTTAAGTCCCTGAGTTATGGGGTAGCTTGTTCCGCAGCGATGGGAATAGGAACAAGCTTGGACTTTCAAAGTTCCTTTTTCTCTCAGGATAGCTAATTTTCTATGCCCCTTGTCCGTCTAGGGTGGACCCCCATGGGCAACTGTGAAGAACTGACACTACCGAAGAGAGAGGCTGAGGTAGAGGACCAGAACACAGAGTTCTGTGGCCCTTGAGAACCAGAAACTTTTAAAAAGAGCTTTAAATTTTTTTCTCATTAGTCTGAGAAAACTGGAAAAAACTTTCCATACAATGCAGCTTTATAGAGCTATTTTATGGATACGTCATTCAGGCGGGGGGACTCCCTGGGAGAGAGATTTAGAGTACCAGATTGCAGGCCGAGGGCCCGTCTGACCCAGATTCTGATTTTTTCAAAGAGTGATTATAGCTCTGGAGGTGGGGGTCAGGTCTCACGGCCTCCGCCAGGAAGCGCTTTTCTTAGCCATGGGGGATATTAAACTAGAGCTAATTACAGACTGTCTGCTAAGATTTTCTAATTACTTCACTTACATTAGCCTTGCTTTCCTAAGGAGCCTGGAAGCTTTCAGGAAGCACCTTGAGGACAGGGGCACGCCTCTCTGGCTTTCTTCCCACGCAGGGCCTGCCTCCGGCAGACCACCCAGAGGCTGTTGGTTAGCAGCAGAATGGGCCTCTGTAAGCAAGGGCTGTGGGGTCAGCCTGGCTGTTTCCGAACTCAAGTTTTACCTCTTAGCGATGTGACCTTGAGCAGAGGGTCTAACCTCTCCAAACCTGTTTCCCTATCTGCGGAACTGGAATACTCATAACACCTACTGCAGAGAGTGGTTGGAGCTGTACCTGGCACCTGAACACTCCATCCGCATTAGTGACACTTGCCTTCATCAACACTGTTCACTTTCATTCGGCTCTTAATGAAAAAGTTCGAGAGCTCCTACCTACTCGCTGCTGTCAGGATCAGGGTTTGCACATGGGGAGGGCAGCAGGGAGGCAGCAGCCATTGGCGTTAAGGAGCACGGGTGTTGGAGCAATCCACTGAAGTCCCAGTGCCCTCAGTGTAGGCTGGTGCACTTGCGTGAAGCTGTAGCTTTGACACGGGGCCAGGTGGTAGGGATTTCCAAGGCTTGGCTGTCCCTGTTTCTCTCCCCCACCCACTCTCACTCCCAAAGGGACAAGTCTCAGGTGCCCCTCTGGCTCCTGAATCAGACCTGGGGCCCCCCACCAAAGCCGGAAGGACTAAAGAATTACCCCAACCTGAGAAATTAAAAGGGAGCAGGTTAATTAGAAAATGCTTAATTAGGAAACCAGTTCCCAAGAAGAAAGGGAATTAGCTGAAACATAGACCTAACCCAAAACCTAGCGGTGGAGCTGACTTGCACCTGTTTGCTCCAAAGGACTGTGCACTCATGGTCAGAGACGTCACGCTGGTAGCCTCGGAATGCCGCTGACGTTGACAAAGGCTTCCAACCCAGCACTTCTCCCCCTCTGACACCTGTTGTTGACTATTTACTATCACACACCTGCAAAGGTCTAACCTGTACTCCTAGTCAGCAGGCCCCCCTGCCTCTGGGTCTAGAAACTTATAGTGGAAGCATGGTCCTTGCAAGGTCTGTTTCTTCAAGCCGAGGTCTCCGAAGTAATTTGCAGCACATGAGCCATTGGGGCACATCCGGAAGACCTCCTCACGTTTGTTATTTAAATATTTTACCTAATCTCTAATGTTTCTATTTTCAGTTTCTGTTTTATAAGGTATACAATATAACTATAGTCATATATGTGCATACTTTATATGAAAACACACATTTGGGAGGTCACTACTTAAATTCTTTTTAAGCAATGGTGTATGAAATAAAAGGGAAAAGCGTGGAGACCATCGTGTTAGAGTAAAAGAAAAGAGGGTTACTGTTGAGAGATTCAGACAGGGTGATTCAGGAGTCGTGTGTGCCCTAGGTCTGGCGTGTGTGCCACAAGAAAAGTGAAGACAGAAGGCGGAGAGGCGCCCCGCTGCTGCTCCAGGCTGGGGTGTCTCAGGGGACGTGCAGCAAGGGAGCCCGGCGGCCAGAGGCTGCTCTGCGGAGGTCAGGGAGGAGAGTGCTTGCAGATGGACTTCAGCACCTGTGCAGTCACGGGGCGGGGGCGGGGGGGGGGATCCTCACCGTGTAGACTTCTGCCCCCGACTTCGCCACCAGAGTCGGATTCGCTAGGCCTGGGAATTCGCATGTCTTCCAAGTGTTTAATGAAAACCAGTGATTTTGAAGATAAAAGGAGTATTGCTGACGACAACCCATGAGACTCAAGGGACAGTGGGAGAGTTTGGAGTGGGGAGGCCGGAAGGTGGGAGAGTGGGTCGGATTAGAGCCCTACGGGAGGAGGAACCAAGACGACGAGCATGAGGGAGGAGGCAGGAGGCGTGGGTTTCTGGCGCCAGCTAAAGCAGGAGCAAGGTAAGCCAGGGCGAACTACGCTGGGCTTGCACTGCAGACCGTGGTGGGAAGTGGGAAGTGGGAGGTGGGAGGGGGAGGTGGGGGGAGGTGGGGGGAGGTGGGGGGAGGTGGGGGGAGGTGGGGGTGGTGGGGGGCGGTGGCGGGGAAAGGGCTGAGGCTTTACTGAGAACCAAACAGAGGTCGGGAGGCCGCCCCTCACTTTTGACCCCTCTTTTTCGCCGGCGGAATTCTACGAGCCTTTCGTTCTTCAGACCTCGGATCGTGTCTCACCTCCCCTGAAGTTTTCTCTCAGACACTCTGTCCGGGTAGCTTCAATTCCTTCAGGCAAAGAGAATGGCAGCCCCGTGGAGCCAGGACGACTGGTGGGGCACAACCTGACTCCCGGGCGCCCTGCAGCCCCACAGGACGCTCGTTTGCTCCCCGAGCTGTTCTCAGGGGCGCATCGAGCATTTGTGTTTCCCACTTGACCTTGACCAAGGGAGCCCGCGATGCACACCAACCCCTGTGCGACCAGGTGGGGCCTTGTGAATGAATAATCCTTTCTTTACTAAGACTTTGTTCATTCCTTCCTTTGAGCCACGGACCATCCACAATCACAATGTGCTGTTGTTGTTTTTTTCAGAATCCCTGTGCGCGAGCATTCGATTTAAGCACGGCCTAGTGTCCCATCCTGTTCCTGAGGTGTCAGGAGCACTCGAACCCGGGCGTGTGGGCCAACACTGTCCCCGGGGCTCTGCCTCTGCCTCAGCTGCAGACTGAGGGCTGCTTCCCCGTTAGACCTGATATTATTCGGGTCCGTCTCCTCGCTCCGAGATCAGACGTCCTTGCTTCACCCACACAACTACCTCTTTCTCCTTTTATCTGGTACAAATGACTATCCTACAAATCTACCTTTGCCCATCTGTACCAGTCATTTGCGATTTTAGCTTATCTTATATTTTACAATATTTTTGTGTGGGTGTGAACTTTCTAATTAGATTGTAAACCTTTGGGTAAACGTCATATCAACCATAATGCCTCACAGAGCAGTTTTGCAAAGTAAGTGCTCAATGTTTGTTGACTGATTGACATGGAGAAACGTGTTAGCTGGTGGATTTGTTATGACAGGGAATCAAGCAGCCTTAGCTCAGACGAGGAACTGCCTTTCCAATGTGAGGAATCTGGCTAAATACTGAAACGCTCCTTTAATTATTATGACATTTCAAATTAATTCTATATTTCCAACTGCATTTTCAGTTGTATGCATAATTAGTATTATGCTAAACAGTAGTTATACTTAAATGTTTAGTAGTTCATGTAAGTGACTAAAATTAGTAATGTTTTACAGCCAAACCAACTTAACTTTTATTAATTTTTATTTATTTATTTGATAGAAAGGAAAGCAGGGAGGGAGGGAGGGAGAGAGATCGAGGTCTCGCTCATGTGCCCGGTCGGGGATCGAACCCTCAACCTGGGCGCATCCAGACAACACTCTAGCCTCTAGCCGACGAAGCTACTGCCAGGGCGGATTCATGTTCAGTCGTTTCCTTCTCACAGCCTTGCTGTTGGCAATTCCTCTGATGCAATGTGCGCTTCCATGCTAATTGCCCTGTACCACGTTGAGATGCACCAAAAGACAGAGGTGCTGCGTTCAATCCCGCAGCGACAGAGGCCGATGCCCCAGGTTCTTTGTTTCCGGCTCCTCGGGGCTGCCTGCACCCATTGCCTGGTGCCCTCCTCCCGGCCGTGTCTGAACATTTCCTTTCTTTTAACTTTGACTTTTTACTATGAGCTTCTAATTTACAGAGAGGTAGAAAGATAATTAATATCCACATTCCCATCGCCTTAATTTACCAATCATTTTACCACCTTTTCTTCATTATTTTAGAGGGATTTAAAAATTACAGACATTATCACATTTTACACTTAAAAACTTCAGTAGAAATCTCTAAACATTTTTTCTACATAAATCATCGTTGTCACACTGTATTAGTTGCCAGGGCTGCCATAACAAAATACCACAGACTGGGTGGCTTAAACAACAGAAAGTTATTGTCTCACAGTCTGAAGGCTGGAAGTCCAAGATGGAGCTGTCACCAGGGTTGATTTCCTCTGAGGCCTCTCTCCTCCGCGTGCGGATGGCCCCTCAGTGCCTCTTCCCTGGGTGGTCCCTCTGCACACACGTCAGGTTCTCTGTGTCCAGGTTTCCTCTTTCCTTGAGCACAGCAGTCCCACGGGATGCGGGCTCGCTGTAAAGAGAGTGAGCAAACACAGCCGTGTGCAAAGATCTTATCTCCCATTACGGTTACACTCGGGTACTGCTGGGAGTTAGGATCTCAGTATAAGAATTTGAGGAGGGGAGGAACACAATTGAGGTTGTAACACTTACAAAACTAACAATAGTTTATCAATATAATTAATGCTCAGTTCATGTTTGATTTCTTTCAATTGTGCCTGGAATGTTTTTGTTTAAACCAAAGGCCAATCAGGGACCATGAATTGCATTTAGCTGTTATAGCTCCTAAATTGATGTTAATTTAAAATAGTCTTCCTCCCCTCTTTCTTCCTCCACATTGTTTTGTTGAAATAATTGCCCGAATTTGCCTTTTTCTCTGCTTCATAGTGGAGCAATTCAACTAGTTTACCTGTGCGCTGTACTGAGCTTCCTATAAACTGTAAGTCAGGCCTAAAGGTCTGTTTCGATTCAGGGTAAATGTTTCAGGCAAGAATATTTCATGACTCATGCTGTATCCTGCACATCTGGTCCCAGCAGATGGCATGGTGTGTCTGGTTGTACAGACTTTGCTTTAGTCGACGGGACAAAGAGGAGACAGCACGTCTCCCTTTGAGCAGTTATATTGCAGCATCACCTTTGCCAGCACATTCTACATAATGAATTTAGTTTTCATTGATGATCCTTAATTAAATCAACTATTTTATTAGGGATTACCAAATTTATTTTGTATTTATTAGCTGGAATTATTCTGCGAAGAAGCAGTTTCCCTCATCAACTGGGGCTATTTAATCATCCTTAAATACAGTTCCAAATGGAAAGACCAAATAAATGTTTTGAACTTTAATTACCAATTTTCAAAACAAAGAGTTGGTATAGTAACTACCTCCAATAGCAACAAAGGAAGCTTAGTTCTTTTTTGGGGGGGAGGGGGGGTTTTCTGTTTTGGGACTGTCATTTACAGATTTAAGGCCTTTAATATATTCTTACAGCCATTTTTCCTTTTCACACTTTAATTGGTCCAACTCTGGCCGCGCTGTGGTCCCTGCAAATTGGTGTGGTCTTTTTGACACGATCCCATTAATCTCTGAAAGATTCTTTATTTCCTACCAGGACGGGATGCCCCACACTTGCCTCGCACATTCGTGGCCCCAAGCCTGGAGCCGGGCCTTTCTCTCAAGAGCGCCCGTTCCCCAAGTGCAGAACAGCTTCACAGACCACGGTCTGGCTGCTGGGACACTCTTGCTACTGGAACTTTTTTTTTTTTAAACTCATTCAATGGGCTTCACTAGACAGTATTTATATTCTGCTAAATCATGACTTTATAAGGAGAGTTCAAATTCAAATTTAACATTACAGGGTTTTACTTATTTGAATTTATACTTCTATTTTCTTTTGAACTACTTAAAACCAAGCTTTTCAGAAAAAAAGCTTTAAACAATTAGAGCTTTAAACAAAGCTTTAAACAAAGCTTGGTTTTAAACAATTTTAATAGTATTACTTATTCAAAATAACCATACAACTTGAGTAAATAGAATATATATTTTTTACCCTGAAATATATCCCACCCAGAAAATAAAGGAGCTAAGTCTTGAAATCAGTTGAAATGACTTTTTTCTCTGTGATTGTTACTAATTTTATAGGCGAGTGGATTAATTTGTTCCATTTTTCTTTCAATTTTGAGGATGGTGTTGCTTTTTTGTTTTTAATACAATATGAATGTTTCAGCATGTAAAACAGTCTTAGAAGTTAAAAGCTGTACCTAATTAAGTTTCTCTTCCATCCCAATCCCCTCCTCCCACCCCCTTTCCCGTCACTTAATAGTAACCCATTTTAAAAATTAATTTGAGTAATTCTTCCAGCATTTCCTATTATAAATATGAGCAAATTTGTACTCATATATTTACTCCCTTTCATCCCATTCCGCAAAAGCAGCGTACTGGGATGTCCATTTGGCACCTTGCTTTTGTCTTTAACAGAGTCTCTGGAAATCACTGCACGTCTGTACCAGGACGCGCTCTCGCTCTCGCTCCCGTGCTGCCGCGTTCTCCGTGGTGCCGAGGGAGTGAGGTTTATTCAGGAAGGGCCAGGGTGTTGCAGCTGATGCAGCCAGGCCCCTGCTGATGGACATTTCAGTTGTTTCATGGTTTTGTTTTGTGTTTTGTTTTTTTGCTAGTACATATAATGCTTTAACGAATAACTTTGCTTCACATTTGTGCAATATATCCTTAGAATAGATTTCTAGAAGTGGGACTCCTACACCAACCTGGCTGAGCTCTGAAAGGATATTGACAAATTCACATCCAAAAAAAGTTGCATCATTTTGTATTCCTGTGGTGCTAACAGCAGAACATGACGGCACCTGTTCCTCTGTAGCCTCACCAGTGTAGTGTAAAAATTTTGATTTTTGCTAATGTGGTGGGTAAGAAATGGTTTCACAGTGTAGTTTCACTGTATGTCTCTCTTTTCTGACTGGGATGGAGGAAATTTCCATGTGTTTCAGGAACACTTGTATTTCTTTTCCTATGAATTATCAGTTCATATATTTTGATATCTTCAGGGTTCTTGTTTTTTTTTTCCCTTGATTTTTTTAGGATCCTGTTATCATAAGGAGATAAATCATTTGGTTGTGAAATGAGTTCCAAATATTCTTTTCTAGCTTGCCATTGTCTTTCATTCTTTATGATTGTTTTAAATGCAAACACTTTTTTAAAAAATAAAATGCCAAAGTTTAAAGCTAAAAAGAGAATATTTTTTGTTGTTGTTTGATACGTATTTTTTTATAGCTCAGGTGCAGTCGTCTCCATTTTTCTGCCTCCACTTTAC
Source organism: Sturnira hondurensis (assembly GCF_014824575.4). Taxonomy (NCBI): domain Eukaryota; kingdom Metazoa; phylum Chordata; class Mammalia; order Chiroptera; family Phyllostomidae; genus Sturnira; species Sturnira hondurensis. Next base: position 1,164,434 of record NW_028082350.1, read on the forward strand.
CCCACCCCACCCTCAATCCCACCCCTCTTTGGCTTTGTCCATGTGTCCTTTAGACCTTTTCCTTGATGACCCTTCCCCTTCTTCTCTTTATTCCCCCTCCCCACTTTCCTCTGGTTACTCTCAGTTTGTTCTTTATTTCAGTGTCCTGGTTATATTTTGCTTGCTTGTTCATTTGGTTGATTAGTTTCCACTTATAGGTGAGATCATATGCTATTTGTCTTTCACCACTTGACTTATTTCACTTAGCATAATGCTCTCCAGATCTATCCATGCTGTTGCAAAGGGTAGGCACTCCTTTCTTTCTGCTGGGCACTAGAATTCCATTGTGTAAATGTAACACAGTTTTTTGATCCGCTCATTTACTGATGGGCACTTAGGCTGTTTCTAGTACTTGGCTATTATAAATTGTGCTGCTATGAACATTGGGGTGCATAGGTTCTTTTGAATTGGTGTTTCAGGGTTCTTAGGGTATAGTCTCAGCAGTGGGATTGTCTGGTCAAAAGGCAGTTCCATTTTTAGTTTTCTGAGGAAATTCCACACTGTTTTTCACAGTGGCTGCACCAGTCTGCATTCCCACCAACAGTGCACTAGGGTTCCTTTTCTCCACAACCTGGCCAGCACTTGTTGTTTGTTGATTTGTTTATGATGCCCATTCTGACCAGAGTGAAGTGGTATCTCATTGTGGCTTTAATTTGCATCTCTCTGATGGCTAGTGATGCTGAGCATCCTTTCATATGTCTCTGGGCCCTCTGTATGTCCTCCTTGGAGAAGTATCTGTTCAGGTCCTTTGCCCATTTTGAATTGGATTGTTTGTCTTACTGAAGTGGAATCGTGTGAGTTCTTTATGTAGTTTGGAGATCAAACCTTTGTCTGAGGTATCATTGGCAAATATATTTTCCCGCATGGTTAGTTCCCTTTTCATTTTGCTGATGTTTTCTTTAGGTGTGTAGAAGCTTTTTATTTTGATGAGATCCCATAAGTTTATTCTTTTCTTTATGTCCCTTGCTCTAAGGGACATATCAGTGAAAATATTGCTGTGTGGAATATCTGAGATTTTTCTGCCTATGTTCTCCTCTAGGACTTTTATGGTGCCACAACTTGTATTTAAGTCTCTTACCTATCTTGAATTTATTTTTGTGTATGGTGTAAGTTGGTGGTTGAGTTTTATTTTTTTGCATATAGCTGTCTAGATCTCCCAACACCATTTGTTGAAGAGGCTGTTTTTACTCCTAAAGGGAGAATCTTTAAAAAAAAGCAAGAGAAAAGCAGATAGTTACCTACTGAGGAGTTCCCATGAGACTATCAGCTGATTTCTCAAAAGAAACTTGCAGGGAAGAAGGGACTGGCAAGAAGTATTTGAAGTGTGGAAAAGCAGGGATCTACACTCTAGATGACTCTATCCAGCAAAGCTATCATTTAGAATGGAAGGGCAGATAAAGTGCTTCCCAGACAAGGCAGAGCTAAAGGAGTTCATCAGTGTCAAGTCATTATTATAGGAAACATTAAAGGGAACTATATTAAAAAAATCAAAATGATGAACATTAAAATGCCAGCAAATTCATAGCGATCAGTAATTGATTCCAAATAACAAACCAAGCAAACAAGCAGGATAGGAGCAGTATCATAGATATGGAGATCTTTGGAGGGTTACCAACTGGGAGAGGGAAGGAGGAGAATGGGGGAGAAAGGTAGAGGATTAAGAAGCATAACTGGTGGGTGCAAAATAGACAGGGGGAGGTTAAGAATAGTATAGTAAACGGAGAAGCCAAAGAACTTATAGGTATGAGCCATATTCATGAACTAAGGGGGGACTGCTGGAGGGATTGGGGGTACTAGGTGGAGGGGGGCCAAGGGGGAAAATTGGGACAACTGTAATAGCATAATCTTTGAAATATATTTTAAAAATTTATGCAGTCAAATTGCTTACAAAATTGTACTTACAATTCAAGATTTTGAGTCATAGTTAAAAAGGTTTTCTCTACTTCCAGGTTTTAAAGGAAGTTATCTAAGTTTCCTTTTAGTATTTGTATGGTTTTATTTTAAATTATATTTGAATAGCTAATTTATTTGAGTCAAATATTTTTCATGTTTTTGCATCAAATGTGTTGTTCAATGTTTTGCACATTTTTCATCCAGTTTATTCTTAAGTATTTTATCTTTTTTTGCTGCCACTATAAATGAGTTTCTCTTCCAAAATGTCTTCTAACTGGTTAATGGTTATATATTGAAAAACTACTCATTTATTTATGTTAATTTTATATCCTGCAAATTTTGCAGAATTTAAATTTTTGTGGATTTCCCCCCACTCCATTGATTCTCTTGAGTTTTCCATGAATAACTAGAAATAGTTAATATACTTACTTTTAAATGTCTAACCCCTGCTGCTCTCACCTAGTGAAGTCGGCTAACTTTTCTGAAGTGTCACTAGTTGTGGGGGTGGTGAGTGCCCCTGTCTTATTCTTGACTTTCTTGGGAAAACCTCTAGTGTTTTCCCATCAAAAAAGATGTTGGGGCTGAGTGTGTGTGTGTGTGTGTGTGTTTAACTATGTCAAGAAAGAATGTATCAAGGTCCTGGCTGGTGTAGCTCAGTGAACTGAGTGCGGGCCTGCAAACCACACGATTGCGGTTCGATTCCCAGTCAGGGCACATGCCTGGGTTGCAGGCCAGTTCCCAGCAGGGGACACACGAGAGGCAACCATACATTGATATTTCTCTCCCTCTCTCTTTCCCTTCCCCTCTAAAGATAAATAAATAAAATCTTAAAAAAAACTGTGGGAAATAATAAATTTAAAAAAAAGAATGTATCAATAATTATTTCATTGAGTGTTTTTTATTTGATCAGTCATGGGGATTGAATTTTCTTTTCAGCATTAGAGGAAGAAACCATATGATTTTTCTATGTAGATCTAGTATTTAATATTAATAGATTTCCCAGCATTGAATCTACTGGAATACATTCTACCTCATTATTATGTATTTTGCTTAATACGCTATTGGGGTCTGTGTGACTATTTTATTTAGAATTTTTCTCCCTCAACACTTGTGAGATTAGGACCGTGCGTAATCCTAACAATGTTTATATCATTTCGAAGTTCATGTCATAAAACTAATTTAGAAGTTTTCCTTTTTACATCCTGTGTGTGTGTATTTTAACCAACATTGAAATTACCTGCCCTTGAAAGGTCGGTTGCAGCCGGCCTGTGAAACCCCCCAGGCCTGGCGTTCTCATCACTGGTGGAGGGAGAGCTCGGCTCCCCGGATGGCTGATGTGTTCAGGTGGATGTGTTCACATGTACGTTCATCCCAGTCCTGGCTGCCATGGAGGCTGAGGGCCCCAGGGAGTAGGATGCAGAATGGAAGTTTCCAGGATAGAGGACACCTTTCCCAAGGCAGATGGGACCGGGGTGGACTGACACTACGGTCCTATCTAGCATGGGGGAGGAGCACTGAGGGGGTGATGTTGTGGGCAAGAGGGCTGTGGAGAGAGGTGCAGGGGAGGCCTAAGTTGAGGAGAGGTCAGCTGCTTCTTCCCAGAGACTTTTCTATGACTGCACTCCAGCCTCCCGTAGGGGTCTCTGTCCTTTTTCATGGCTGGGAGGGGAAGGAAGTTCCCTGTAGTCCACTGAAGTCCTTGGCAGCCTTTGTCAGGGAGGTCCTTGGAGTCACCTCACCGAGGGAGCTGGACTGACTACATCAGCAATCCCACCCCCAGACTCTGCCCACTTGCATTTACCAGGAGCCAGTTTCAGCCAACAAACCCCAGGGCTCACAGACTTACTAAAATGCTTCAGGCGATAGCCAGTCCTTTCATGCTGGGTCTTTGATTTTCTGAGGCAGCTCTCTCCACGAGGGGCTTTCAAACAACCGCCCCATTGCTCCCACAGCTCCCCTGGGAGATGGCTTTGCTATGACAAGGGGTAGATGGGGGAGGGGACACAGGGCAGACCCTTTTGTGTTCTCTCTTTCCCACTCCCAGAGCCCTCTGCGCACCTGCAGGCATCAGGGCCCTCTGCCCCCTTGGCCACAAGACAGCCCGCTACCAGGAGGCGCTGGGCTGCGAGATGGAGCGTGAGAGAGCACCTGGCTGAGAGGTTCACTGCCGCTGCTGCAGGGTGCTGCACTTGAGGAGCGGCTGGGAAAAGAGGAAGAAAGTTGGGACATCCCTGGAGCTCCCCAACCATGTCAGAGCTCGAGGGAGGACTTCGGAGAGGCTGAAGATCAAAGACACTGCTGAGAGATTGGTCTGCACCCAGAGAGCAATCTAGGTAGCATTTCCTGTGTACAAGTCAAAGGTCATATATGAAGTGTGACCACGTCAGCTCTGTTCTTTTGGTTCTGTGACCCCTGCCCATGGCCACAGGTTCCCCTCTACAGTGAGGGCGGTTGTGGGGCGGGGAGCGGGGGTTGGAGTGTCTGTGGGCTCACAGGCAGCTTGCAGGGTGAGGGGAGGCTGGGCTGTGAAAGGAATGAGGGGCCTGGGGAGTGTTTTGCATTCTGGGTCAGCACTACTTCCCTTGGTATTTACGCCCATGTGGCTGCAACAAGACTAACCGGATCCTTTCGGCCACAACCTCAGAATCAAGGGCGGAAAAAACTATGGGGCTCCTTTTAAAACTCTCAAATGGAGAGGTGAGTCAGGTTCATGCTGTGCCAAAAGGTGGCCAGCTGACCCAAGGGCTCCCGTGGCCTGGGAGCTCTCAATCCAGGCCTGCTCCTCTGAGTGGCCAGTCAGACCACCAAGTGTTCCAGACGGGGCCCCGCCCAGTAGGAGGCTCCAAACAGGGACTTCTGGAAGGTTCCCCGGAGGAGAACCTTTTGTCATTCACCTTCCTCCAAGGCCTCTTCAGGGTCCAGCTGGTACAGTGGCCACTCTACTGGGACATTTTATCCTCATATTCTTATGTCAGACGTGTGTGACAGTATGAGGAGGCCTTGGAGTCCAGAGACCAGGGTTTACTCCTGGCAAAACACATCACCTAGACAGAGAGAGATTCTTCTCTGATGTTGCCTTTACTTCTTTGCTTAATACTATTCTCAATGCTGCCCTCGATGAGTTGAACCCTTCCTGGGCTCCAGACACTGTTCTAAATACTCTCCCAAACTTCTACCCACCAAATCTTCACAATGACCCATGAAAAGGGGAAGAAGATATTTTCTTTTTTTTTACTGCAGATGAGGAAACTGAGTCCTAAGGAGATTGGGGAACTTTCTTAAGGTCACCAAACCAGGGTGAATGTGGACCCAGGTATTTGCTGCTCTAGAGCCTGTTGCTCACCAGCTCCAATGTCTCTGGAGAGCGACGGTCATCAGAATGGACTTGACCCTGTTCCTCTTTGAACTGATTGCTAAGAAACAAATAGAACAATTCCCTAATTTTTGTTTTTTACTCAGTCCGAATGTCTTTGAATTTTTCATTGTGTAAGACAGGCCTTGCCTCTGTGGTTTCCAACCATCCGTGCTATGGAAACACGGGCTGTACGTTCACCCCGGCCCAGCATCTACCCACTGTGTGCTCTGTTCCCACCAGCTGCTTCTGGCCTTCCCACACCTGGCTTCTTTGGCTCGGCAACCAGTTTGCGATCCACCCCACAAGTTCAACCTCAACACCTTTCCTTGGACACACGTTAGGTATTATTGCTCCTTTAGCTAAAGGGGCCATGGCTGTTGAAAAGGGTGCTGTGTTTTGATGTGAGCCTTGAAGGACGGGCTGCCTTGGGAAAGGCAGCGAGAAGCTGGTGAGGCATGCATTTTCTAAGGGGCTGGCGGGATGTGAACGGGCCCTGGTGCAGAGTTGGGGTAGGCAGGACTAGGGAGGAGAAGAGGCTGCTCTTAGGTGAAGAAGCATCAGTGGAGAAGGATGAAAGGAGCCTGGAGGGTGTGGGTGCTCAGGGTGCTTGCCGGGAAGGGTGGGGCCAGAGCTCCAGGCTCCGGATGCTTCCCCTGGTGGAGCTGTGTAGATTCCGGACACTCACCGTGGAACTCACCCAAGAAGCAGCGGGGAGCCCTGAAGGCAGGTCAGTGTGGACCCTCCTCCTCCTCTCCTCAGAGGGTGGCCTTGCCAGAAAGTCTGCTTCGGCTGTGAGCTGTCTGAGGGCAGGGCTATGAATTTTTAGGCTCATATTGCCAGAGTTGGCTGTTGAGTCTGGTGCTTTGTGGGCACCCAGGGATTTTCAAACAAATGAAGTAAGCGAGGGTCGCCCCATCTCTTTTCAGGGTCAGGCGATGGGGGGGCTCACCCTACTTTGCATTCCTGGTTTTCCTGGGGTTGCCACGAATAAGAAAACTCATTCTTCTGGTCTCCTTTGATAATACGGGGTCAGAGAGATTAAGCTGGAATTCAACAGTCTTGATCCATATAAACGAGACAGAAGATAGAGGATTCAAGGAGAGGACCTCCTTCAAGTGAAAGGGTTCTGTTTGCCCAAGACTTGTGTCCCACCCATGTCTGGTGCCCCCTAGTCAATGCCTCTTGCTCACTGGCTCATTAGGTTTCGAGTGCAGTTCCTAGCTTAAAAGTAAACAGACTTGAGTTTCTCTTATTTTTGCGCACTCTAGTAGGGTGAAGTCAGGGAGAGACAGGTAACAGGCTCTATAAATCCTGGGCATGCCACAGATATCTTGGCATGAGTTTGTTAAATAAAGGCTGATTTTTAAAAAAAAGTGCAGTGAGAGAATTTAAGACAGCAGATTGGCTAATAGTAATCTGAAGACCAGTGTAATGTACCTCTAACCACATCTGTGCTTATTTTTTAATGTGTTTCCTTCATGATCTTTCTTGTGGCTCGCCCTGTGCACCGTGTGTACTTGCTGAGAAATTCATCTGTCTTTGGTTTTGCTGAACTCAGTTTTTCCGAGACCCTCTCTCCTCACGGGCTCAGTTTCACTTTGCCATCTACAGTGGGCCCGTTTCCGTGGCAGATGAGGCCACTTCTGCTTCCTGGAGGCCCTCTGGGCAGAAGCATGCAGTGGGGCCTCCTGCTGATCTGGGCCCAGGGGCTGAGGCAGGCTGCCATCCTGGCTTCAGGTAAGAGCTGCAAATCCAGCCTAGAGAGAACCTACGGAGGAGGGAGAGTGGGGGGGGGGCGGGGAGGACAGGGGAGGCTGGGAGTGAACGCTGCGTCTGTCTGTGGGAAGAGAGCCACAGTTTTCGGAGCCCTGCGTCCTCCTCTCCTTTTCTGAGGAGGGGGCACAGGTCTGTCGTGGGTGGCAGGTGAAGGACCTGAGGTTGGGAGAGCCTGGCTGGCCCACCCAAGAAAGGAGGTAGCAGGAGAGAAAGGGACTAAGAAAGAGGAATAATCAATTCGCTTGTAGAATTTCGCTCCTGCTCCATCTTCCTTTCTTCTGTCCTAGAGGAAACTTCTAGGAACGTATTGTACCTTTTCTGTGGATCAAAATTCTAGAGGTTCTACCATTATGGATTGAATCTATATTAAATCTATTTCCTTCTGTATTAAAAGGGACATGGATATTTAAAAACTGCAGCACACGTTAGTTTTTATGTCGCTTTCTGAACCATCGAAGGGGTGTGAGAGCTGAAAGGTGGCCTTGCCTTGGAGAAACAGTTTCTCTCCAGTGCTCCTTCCCTTTGGGTCCCGTGGCTTTCCTGGAGGGCTTTCTGGGCCCCCCAAGTGGCAGTCACCCAAACAGCCAGATTGTATTTTGAAGGAGAACGAGGCCAGGAGGGAACGGAGCTGCTGGGAGAGACAGTGAAGCAGAAGAGTAGCCCCCAGGGTCTGCATTCGGGTTGAGTAAGCGCATGAGGGCAATGTGGGGGTGGGCCGTGGACCTGTACCGCAGAGGAGTGTCCTGGGATGGCAAAGTGCTCCGCTGTGTGGCAGTTACAGTCCCCTCTGGGGGAGAGACAGGAGGGACTTCGGAGACCAGCATTCCAAAGGCCAATTCTGGACACAAAGCCCCTTGGAATTTCCACGGGAAGGTCCCAGGCCGGTTGTTGACCCGAGACTCACACATGCTTTTTTCTGCCCTAGGAGCTGTGACAGGCAGAATAATAACCACAGGGAATATTTCTGCAGAGGAAGGAGGCTCTGTCACCTTACAGTGTCACCTTTCCTCCACCACTGCCACAGTGACTCAGGTGGACTGGAAGCAGCAGGACCGAATGCTGGCCATTTACCACACTAACCTGGGCTGGCGCGCGTACCCAGCCTTCAGGGAGCGGGTGGCCCTCGGCCCCAACCTGGACCTCACTCTCAGGTCGCTGACCACCAACGACACAGGGGAGTACTCCTGCATCTACCACACCTTCCCCGACGGCATGTACAAAGGGAGACTCTTCCTGGAGGTCCTGCAAAGCTCAGGTATGCCCTCTGGGCGGAGGGGCCGCTGCACCTCGCCCTCTAGGATAGAAAAGGCATCCCTGCCCAACACGGGGAGCAGGGCCTCCGACCCTGGGCTCACATTCACATCACCCGGGAGCCTTTCTGTACCGCTGACACCAATGCCCTGGCCCTGATCGACTCCACCAGTCTCCACCACTGCTCCCCAGTGTCCCTGGGGGCAGAGCCCGGGTGTGGCAGGCTCTATGGGTGTCCCTGGTGACTCGAATGGACAGCCAGGGCTGAGGTCCACACTTTTGGGGTGTAAGAAGGACATTTTATGTTTGTTTACTAGGAAGACCAGTTGATAAGGCCATCTAAAAATGTTCTCATTTATTAGTTTAGCATGGATCATGCAAATTAGAATTAGCCCCCAAATTTATAAAGCATTAGAGCTAGTTAAAACCGAAGCTTAAAAATGTTTAAACATTTTTTTCCATTACAGTCGACATGCAATATTATATTAGTTGCAGGTGAACAACATAGTGATTAGAAATTTATGTAACTTATAAAGGGATCACCCTGATAATTCCATCAGTCACCATACCCAGTTATTACAATATCACTGGCGATGTTCCCTGTGCTGTACTTTACATCCCTGTGACTGTCTTAACCCCGCCCTCTCCTTCACCTGTTCCCCCAACTCTCTTCCCATCGGGCGACCATCAGTTTGTTCTCTGTGTCTACGAGTTTATTTCTGTTTAGTTTGCTCATTTATTTGTTTTTTAGATTCTACATATACATGAAGTCGCATGGTATCTGTTTTTTCTGTCTGACTTATTTCACTCAGCATAACGCCCTCCAGGTCCATCTTGCTGTTGCAGGTGGTGGGATTTCCTCCTCTTTCCGTCTGACCAGCGTCCCACTGTGCGTTCACGCCCCGCCATCTCCACACACCCGTCTGTCAATGGGCACCAGGTGGCTGCCGTGTCCCGGCCGTTGTGAATGTGCCGCAGTGAACCTAAGGGTGCACGTATCTTTTCAAATCAGTGTTTTGTTTTCTTCGCATAAATACCCAGAAGTGGAATTGCTGGGTCATAGGGCAGTTCTATCTTTAATTCATGATAATTCACATTTGTGTGTACGTCATAGTTTCCAAAATAACCTCACATTCATTATGCATCTGGACATGTGAACCAGTTGTCTGGAAGGTGAGAAAGGATTATTATCACACCTGAGAGACCACGTGCTGGAGGGTTATGAGCTCAGACTGACCCCAGACAGCCCGCGTCCGACCCTGGTGCTGCTGTTGGCCTCAGGCGAGATTACTTAGCTCCTTTGGGCATACGTTTCTCATTAGTGAAATGAGGGTAATTGTGAGCCCTTATGAGGTGCTAACATAGAACTGAACTCCTTACTGCGAGAAAATGCCTAGAGAACAGCCCCTGGAACAGGCGTGGTGAACACTAAGTAAATCTCAGCTGTGAACACAAGTCCTCTCCCACTGGCTTGCTCAGAGCATTAGAGCTGATTTCGACACAGGCGCTCTGGTTCCCCTAAACTGCCCCCTCGGGACTTCAATTTGCTTATTGTGTTGGAAATCAAATTTTATGAGTTAGCAAAGTCTGTGAAACAGTTACCTTAAAGTTTCTTCTCAAATGCTCCTTCTCCGCTGGCTCTGATGAAAGCCCATGAAGCGCGCAGACCAGAGCCAGCCGGCACCTGTTCCCGGTTGTGTGCACAGCCCTCCGCAACTGCCCTCCACCAGCGCTTCGCTCCCCCACTGCCCTCTTTCCTCGCCTGCGGCCAAGCAGGGAACTCAATCCTCAGGGCAGAAGAAGCTCGCTCTGCAAATTTGGGCTCCCTCTCCTACCCCTCCCAGCTCTGTATGGGGACTGTGGGCACTACCCTGTCCTAGGCACGGCATTCCTTAGCCACCTTCCCTGCAGTCTAAGCCCATCATTGGAGGAAAGAGGCCCCAGCCTCTGCTACACCCTTCTCTTTTCTCCCTGGACACTTGAGTTCTGCCCAAGCTTCTGGGAAGGAGGGGAGACCCTCCCGCCTACAGCACAGGCCACGGTGGGCGACTGTCCTGATTCTCTCACACTCCTCCTTGGGCCAAATATCACTCCTCTCTTCAAAACTCCCTCCTGCCTCTTCCTCCTTCCAGTGACATTTTATGTCAATAGAAATTCACCTATTCACACCTCAATTCATATCACAGACATTTAATAAGCACCATGTGTGATATGAATGAAAAGAAAACAGCAAAAGGACCGCACGCCCTCTGGGCCTCACAGCCGAGGTGAACAAGTGCTAGAGGCTTAAGGTGCAAGGTTATGTGCTTTTTTCTTTTTTGTACATTAGTATTAATTTTGTTTTAATTTTTAAGTTATTTTTCTACAAATATGGTTATAAATATGAAGTTTAATAAACATATTCCTTTTCCATTTTTTCTGGATGTTATCATTTGTTTCATTTCATGATAATCGCTAGAAGTGGTTTTGTGGAATCAAGGGAGGGAGTGCTGGTGTCTGGCGTGTGCGGCAGACCACAGCTGGGTGTCGGCTGCCCCTGACAACCCGGCAGGTGCTCTGCTGTTGGAAGAGCTGGGCCCATCGGTCCTGTCCTGTGGCTGGAGGGAGGCCGGGCCAGTCCCCACCTCTGCGCCCCGACGCTCAGCCTTCCCCGGGGAGCGGTCGGCCCATTTCCTTTATTCTGTCCTCCCCCCAGGGGCTGAGCAACGCACTGGCTTCCAGATCCTATTGCTTGGAGTCATATTGCTGGTGGTCATCTGCACAGCGGTCACAGCGGTGGTCGCGTTGACCAGAAAGGTAATGATTCTGGCCGACATCCCAGTCACGGCACCTGACCCTGCTGCGCAGGCCCTTTCAGAGTCTTTCTGTCCAAAGAGAGAGACTTAGAGGCGGTCTCCCCACTGCTCTTTGTGCCCTTTTCAGGGTCCTTGTTTTGCCTCTTTGTGAGGTTGTTCATATTCTTCTTCTGTCCCTTCCCTTACTTATGTGGGAGCTCCTGGAAGGTTGGACCTGTCACCTGCCTGTCCCTCACGCCGGTCCCCTAGGAGACTGATTGGTCTACTCTGACTTTGACGCATCTTGGCAATGTGCTCTGTGCTAGGCGTTTCTTCTGTACATTAGCTCACTGAATGTTAACAATCCTTCAGCAGTGCTGGGCCACCCAGCGTTTCTGCAGGATGAGAAACAAGTGTGTGAGATTTCTGATTTCCCATCAAGACCCTGCTAGAGGAGACTCCCTCAGGCTCCAGTCTGGCCTTCCTTGGAAGTTCTGCCTCTGGTGGTCAGGTTCAGTGCAGGAGAGGACGCTTCTGTAAATGCTGCCAAGGAGGGCCTTTGACTCCCACACTTTGCTCAGTTGCCGACAGATTTTTCTTTTCCTGTGCAGTGCACCAGGACAGTCTAGCAAAACCCACCCAGTTTCCCAGTCCTAATAACCACTGCTTCCCCCCACACTTCTCCGATGTCAGAGCCATGGCACCGGCTCAAAGTGGCCTGCCATCTGTGCCCCACCCCACTCAGCACCGTCGGTGGGGTCCGTAGTTCCACCCCGTCTCCTTCCACAGTCCATCCAGGGCCATTCCCAGGGGCAGCTGTTTTAGATCAGATCCAGGAAAGAGAGCCTGACGTGTGGATTCTGGCGACAGCAGGGTGAGTGAGGGCTCAGGTGAAGGGTGTTGAAGGAAGCGGAATGGGGCCGAGGTGAGGAAGCTCTGCACGAAGTGGGCTTAGTTGGAGACTTGGTTGAAGCAGGAACTGTGTGCAGAGTTGGTTGCTCCTTGAAGCAGGGAGCTGGCCTTGTAAAACCCCACCTCAGTCAGTCACCGCCTGCCGGCTGCTCGCCAAGGGTGAATCCCTCAGTCTACGCTTCCAGGTCTGGGGGATGGGGCACCAGTCAGGCAGCCTGGCACCAACAGCGCCCCCTACAGGCGCCGTGAGCCAGCAGGTTGCAGTGTCTGGGACCATGACCTTGGGACTCAGACAGACCTGGGGTGGACCGGGGCTCTGGCTGTGTCACCAGCCTTGCTAACCCTCAGCTTCAGCATCGGTGGCTTGGAAATAATTGTGGTGCTGTTCTCATGGGGTTGTGGGAAACTTAGGTCAAATAATTCAAGTAAGCCACTTGGCATTTTTTCTGGCATGTATTAATAACCATCACTTTTACGAATATATGGCTTTAAAATTATTATAAATTTTACTTATTATGATACTGCATAATACTCGGTGCTCAATAAATGTTCATAGTGCTCGGGTTTACTAGATTAAATGAAGCAGTATTATTTGCCCAGCAGCTTTGGCAGAAGTGCCCCCAGAGCACCCTCTGGAAGGTTCAGGGGAGGAGGGTACGTGTCCTGCTGCTGGACCAGGGCTGCCCAGTGCGTTGTCCTTCCTCCTAGCCGTCCCCAGGGGGGCAGTGCTGTCCCTGCCAGACCTGCCTCTGATCCTTTTGGACACAGGTGGCAAACACAAGGCCTGCAGGCCAAATCCGGCCCTCAACCTTGTTTTATCTGCCTGGTACCCTGTTTCTACCTGGCGGCAGCACCCAACTCTCACTTAACTGTTATGGAGTTAGTCACATTTACACAGTCCTAAAGTTACATTCGGCCCTTTGAAGGCAACCTCAAGGCTGATGTGGCCCCCAGTGAAAACGAGTTTGACACTCTGCTTTAGGACATCAGTGCGTTAGTTCCAAACTTGTTTTTTACACTGATTCCAATTACAGAGTTCCGCATGCAGGTCGAAGGAAATGGAGCAGCTGAGAGACCCACCTTGGGAGTATTTCTTATTCCCAGGGGACTTTTGGAAAGCCAAAGGAGTTCCCAGATTCAGAGGTCGGAGTGGCCGGTCTAAGAACAGGACGAGAGCGCACAGCGTGAGGGGCACGGCAGCTCTCTGAGAACGGGTTGCGTGCGTGTGCTCTAACGATGGACAGGCTGCCTCCCGCACCAGCATGAGCTCCGATAACCACCCTTGTTCTCACACTAGTTGAAGATAAGGTGCAGCCCCTCGTACTGAAAAGGAACAGATGAAACAGTAGGAGGGGAGAGACTGCCCGACTCTTGTGAGTGCTTCCAAGACTATGGCTTCTCTCCAGCGCAGCTCCTCGGGCCTGCAGCTGGGTGCCACTCGGAGTTTTCTTATTTGTTTCCGGCGACCGTCCCTGCAGCCCTATCCACCCTTCCACCCAGCGCCCCGCACACATTTGTGCGCAGCTGAGCTTGACGCTGCCACCAGGGAGGGTGCTGGTACACCCTATCCTCGAAGGAGGGGAGGGCGCAAGGGATATAGGGGCAGAATGAAATGTGGTTTGTTTGTCGTTGTTTTCCAAAGCTGTGTGTGGCTCTTTGTGATTCTGTCCTTCAGGTCTTTGGTGCGGGTGAGTGACTTGCTCTAGAGCGGTTTCTAGGAGGACTGAGAGGGTGTCATCTTTGTACTGGTGGCAATAAGCATTTCGGGTGCTGTTCTGTGGGGGTCTGCGGTATTTGGCTTCCTCGTCTTAGTGCAGCCCTCGCCTGTGCTGCTCTCAGAGGGCTGGCTTCACAGCCTTGCTTTTCCCCAACAGGTTTCACTGTTGTGGCCTGTTGCCCCACAGGTGCAACGTTGCAGGTGTCTGACCATGAGCCCTTACTTTGATTTGGAAAATCCAGTTCTTTTAGGTACAGGGCTGTCGAAGTGTATGTGTGTGTGTGTGTGTGTGTGTGTGTGTGTGAGTCCTAAGACGTTTATTGAGCATCTGTTATGGGCCCTGGGTTCACACAGAGGAGTACAGCCCAGCCCCGGTCCACAGGGGGCTGCAGTTTGAGGAGATGAAGGGCAAACAGAAAGTGTCAGGTAAGAGCATTCGGTGATACACAGCAACATTCAGGACCATACGCTAGCCTGGGGGTGGGGGTGGTGAATGTAGCCCTCCTGGAAGGTCAGAAGGGTTTCATCTTTTTAATCCTCACCTGAGGATATGTTTTTTATTGATTTGAGGGAGAGAGAGAGAAAGAGAGGAAGAGAGAGAAACATTGATGTGAAAGACAAACATCAATTGGTTGCCTGACTGAGATGCAAACCCACAAGATTTTGGTGTATGAGTTGCCATTTCAATCAGTGGAGCTACCCGGCCAGGGCCAGAGAAGGCTTCTTGGACAAAGTGCCGTGGAGCCGAGTCTGGAGGTTGGAGTAGACAACTTTTTCAGGGAACCACAGAGATGGACAATGGGTGAAACATACACAGACCTGGGGAGTCAGGAAACAGTGCCTGGCTTTTTAGAAGCCGCAGGGTGAGAGGCAGCTTGGCTGAGGAGAAAGCATAGCCAGAGTCAGATGGACATAAGTTGGAATGGGATTGGTCCTTGGGCAGATGACTGCACTGGTCTGTGCCTAGGAGCCAGCTCAGAACTTCCGCAGGGGTGTTGGTGAGATTATAGAAGAAGGCAGCCCAGCAGGCTCGCAGCAGGTTCTCAGGAAATGGCAGCTCTCTGGCATCAGGCCCCACACTGGAAGTTGGGGTGTTGGCTGGGGAAGGGCTGCAGGACATAAAGCTGAGAAGGTGAGTATGAACAAGTCACACACGCATCTGGGGGCGTCCCACACAGCCTCCTGAGTGATGGACTTCCTTCCTAGCAGAGTGCACCTCATGCAATGGCCCTCCCTCCTTCCCTCCTCCTTCCTTCCTTCCTTCCTTCCTTCCTTCCTTCCTTCCTTCCTCTCTCTCTCTCTCTCACACACACACACACACACACACACACACACACACCTTTAGTGGTTTTATAGATGCCTTGAAGTCCTCTTGTGGCCCCTGTACACAATGGGAGACATCCAAGGGTTTTAGGCGGAAGCATGGCACGGTTCGGCTTCCATCTTTGATGGATCACCTGCTGGTGACCACGTGGAAGTTCGAGAGAGCTACCAGGGGCTCTAGAGGTAGGTGAGTACGGGAGTCCAGTGAGAGATAAGAGATGAAAGTAAGGATAGGACGGGGAGTAGATTTCAGATTTTCTTAGGAGTAAAACAGGAGGGGATTTTACCTCCACCTGGAGTTTAACATTAGCCCCCAGGCTTCTGGCCAGGTAGGTGGTGCTGTAAGGCACGTTAGAGGCTGTGGGGCAGGAGCAGTGCATGCAGGGGGCAGGTGTTGGGTGCCTTAGAGGCAGGCTGAGCAGGAGCTTGCTGCGGGGCTGTTTCCAGGCAGCCTTGCCCAGTGAGCAGGTGAGCGCCTGGGTCTGGATCTCAGGGCAGAAGCCGGGGCTGGTTTGGGGAGAGATTTGGGAATCACCAGAGGGAAGAGGGTGGTTGTAGATGTTCCCGTAGATGCCATGACTCGGAGAGAGTGTTGAATGTGAGAAAGCAGAGGGCCGAACCCTGGGAAGGAAAACCCTTTATTTGAGGAGCTGATGGGCAAGCAGAACAAAGAGCAAGGCTGGCCGAAGATGAAGGTGGGGTTTCTAGGAGGAGGAGAAGCAGGAGGGAGCAGTGCTGTGGAAGCCTGGGAAGGAGGCCGGCCGGAGAGGAAGAGGCCCGCGGGGCCGGGGTGGTCAAGAGGAGGAGAGAAGTGGAGTGCAGGTGCTTCCTGTGGCTTAGCGAACAGGAAGGAATGCCTGTGAGCACACTGCGTGTGGGCACACTGCGTATGGGCACACTGTGTGTGCAGCTTGTGTTGTTCCCCCAGGGTGGTTAGCACTGCAGCCCAGCGGTGACAAAGGTGAGACACTGAGGGCTGAGAAGTCAGTGTTGGTGAGAACACAGCTTTGCCTGAGTGTGTGTGTAAGAAAGGAAAAGACAGATCATTGTAATTATGTATCATGTTGAGGAGTAATTTTTGAATACCATCCCTACATACTCACTTTGCAGTTTGTTTGTTTTAGAGGAAATTTCTTCGAATTCGTTCTGCGGGAAGTGGCATCCAGAGAGCGCTGCCAGAACAGGAAGAATGGGGACCCAGAGTCCTGTCCTCCCCTGGAAGCTGTGTGCAGGCAGGAGCCATGCCTGCGGGCCTCAGCGGAGAGCCCTGTGGAGACGACTACGCTGAGCCGCACGATTACTTCAACATCCTGAGTTACCGGAGCCTTGGGGACATCAGCTTCCCAGCAGAGACTGGTTAGCTCCCTGAGACACAGGTGCTGCTCCGTTACAGGTGGACATTTAGGGTCCATGCTCTCCTCGCTGCTGCTGCTGTGTGTGTGTGTGTGTGTGTTCAGTGGAGCGAATGAATGTCGCCTTCGCCTTTGCCTGCATTACCTCCTCCCTTCCCTTCTGCTCTATCGTGGCAGACCAGGGTGAACAGCTAGACTCGATTATGAATGCCATGTTAAAAAAAAAAATTGGACCCAGTTTTGTATTCAGGCGGTTTGAGCCCAAACTGTGGCTTTGAGGGCTCTGAGTGGTTCGTTTCACCTCCTCATGTCACTGAGCAGGGGGTCAGGTTATGGGGTCATTGTCATTTTTGCCAACGTTCACACATTCAAGGCATTTCATGATTAAGGGCTGGGTCCAGCTTCTGCAGAGAGATTCTAGGATGACTAAACCGTGGTCGTGAGTCTTAGCCCTTTAAGAACGTACAGGCCGGCGAGGAGACCACAGAGACCTGGAAGGGCAGCAAGAAGACAGGGATAGGAGCCCTGGGCCTTGGGGCAGACACACTGTCTCCTCTGGGGTGGGCGGTCAGGATGGGCTTGTCCATGGTGAGGTGGTCTTTGCGGATGCAGGGGACAGTGAGGCTGGTCTTGTGAGGGCAGGACTTTCGTCCAAAGAACTCGTTTTGTCCAAGGAGCTGAAAGTCCCACAAGGAAGACCCTGGTACGAAGGGAATCAATGAGCCTTCAGAGTTTATCTGGGCAGGCGATCGCGCAGGGTGTAGACTGACAAGGGAGACTCTAGGCTCTTCCAGCCTCGCGCGCTACGAGGGCGCACAGTGTGGGACCGGAAGTCCCAGGGACAGTGCCCGCTCACCTCGGGCGGCATCGTAGCTTTTGGGCAGTGACCCACCTCTTCTCTATCCACCCGCCACTGAGGTGCGAAGAAATAATCTGCTTTCCAATAAAAGGAAAACCTAGATTTTTAAAATAAGGACTATCCCTAGGGAAAATAAATAGGAGCGTGACAGAGAGTTTTTTTAAAATGTGTATGCTCCCAAACTATCTTCTCTGAACCCTTAAAATCAGCCCTCAGGCCTTTGTGCTGGGGCCGGGGTGACATCGGAGCTGCTCGTTCAAAGTGGCTCGAGGCTTTTACCCTCCTGCTGCCTCTCTTGAGACACGAGGAGGGAGGGAGGCGGCCTATCGGTGAGCAATTTTCTTTTGCGGGCAAGGGGACTGAGAGAATGGGAAGCAAGCTGCCTCTTGCCTACCGTTAGAATAAAGCCTTGCCCTGCTCCCCGAAAATTAGTCTGGTTGAGCAAGAAGACAATTCAATTCCTACTCCTCCTCGAATTTTTATTTTTATATTTCTCGCTTATCAACCAAACAGATCTGTGGGTAGGAGCAATGAGCTGAAATCTGTCCAGAGGGCAAGGTTTGGGGAAGAAAGAGAGATATGTGGAAAATGCTGCTATTTGCCACAGCAGCACACAGCATTTTTCTGGCAAAACTAGTGCAAATTGGTTGGCAGTAGAACACAATTCACAGGCAGGAAATGAACGAAGATGTAATGATGGAAAAGAAGTGGCATTCTGATTTGCTGGAGATGTGTTTTAGGCGTAGGTAGAGTAAGTTGGGTGTTATTTAACATTATTGTACCTGGGAAACATTTACAAATACCTTTTGGAGTTGATAAAAGTACAAAAAGACCCATGGATGCTATAAGTTGGTCAGGTAACTAAAACGAGATTGAATTCAACAGAGAATACATTTTAGAGTGGAATTCAATGGACAGATTTTCCTCGGAGAACCAGAGGAGACAAAGCGGCAGAAGCCCGGTTCAGGGGTCGCGCACGGTCTGGTCCAGCAGCCGCTCTCTGCCGGCCGCCACGGGCACGTGGATGAGGTTGGTCTGGAGGGAGCAGTGCGCTGCTCGAAGGGTGAAACACACACCAGATTTTGAAGACTTACTATGAATAACAAGAATGTAAAGTATCATATTAGTAACAAAATGTGGATCACATGTCAAAATGAAAACGTTTTGGATATGCTGGGTTAAATAAAATACATTATTAAGATAAATTTCCCCTATTTATTTTTACTCTCTTAATGTGACTACTGGAAAATCTAAAATTGCTTCTGTGGCTCCCATTGCATTTCGGTTGGACCAGGTAGCTCCAGACTCTGTACCTGAGCCACGCTGGCACCCGGGGCAGTGCTTATCTTTGACTGGTAGTCTCTGTCACTCTCTCATTCAAATGGGGTTTCATTAGATTTTTTCCTTTTATTATGTGTTTCTAGAAATATATAGGGAAGAATCACAGGGGAGCCTGAGTGAGGTAGGGGGCCACTAAATGCAAACAGGAAGAGACCCCAGGCTCTCTTGGATCCCCTCTTGAATTCCTTCACAGGAGGAGAGGAGAACAAAAGGGGTTGAGAGTTCACGGAGAAATCAGTTTGCTGACGCCCGACTCCTTATCACCCACATTCGAAGCCAGGGCACGTAGAGTCTGATCTATAATCCTAAGAATTATACTGAACAGATATGAGAAAATCGAGTCAGGGAGCTTGGAGGGAGATGAGTTTCCTGAGTGGACAGGACCTTCGCATGCAGTTCCATTTCATGGCTTGCCCTTCTCACCCTGTGAGCCCCTGGGGTCTCAGTGTCACCGCACAGCCAAGTTCCCACAGAGCCCAGCGGTGGGGAGCTGGACGGTGGGTGGGGTGTGTGCCGCCCCCCCAGGAAGGGCAGTGTCCTGGTGGCCAACCGCACCCGACAAAGGGGAGGGAGTCAGCAGCATGGCAGTGCTTCAGCTGTGCGGCGCCAGTTCTGTTCAGTCGTCCGGTTCTTTCCAGTCCCGTGTCAATGCTGTAACTAGTGAAGTGATCCTGCACCTCTACTTCACACCACACCTGTCAGGAGGCCCAGGGGAGCCTTCTGTGTGCAAGAGCCTGCCCTTGTGGAGGTCAGGACTACGTACTTTGATGCTTCAGTGAGTGAACTGTATAGGATACAGTCGAGGACAGGACTGTCCCACGGAACTTTCTGGGATGAATATTCAGTACGGCAGCTACGAGCCACACACAGCTACTCTGGACCTGAAAGGAGGCTAATGTGACCAAGGAACTTGAATTTTAAGTTTTATTTCACTTAAATTAACTTAATTCAAATGCAAGCGGTGACCTGTGAGTAGTAGCAGTATATTAGGCATTGCAGTCCTGGTAATTGCCTTGCATACGGAGAAAACACAGAGAGGTGTGTTTATAGGCCACTGGATCACTCTACCCGTGCTACAATGCATTTGAAAGAACTAGGACCAGGAGGAAACAGAGAGATTCTTTCCCAGTGTCCTGTATCCTTACTCTGATTAAGACAAAGCAGGAGGTCAAAAGCAGGGTGTGAATTTATCTCAGACTCTTTCCAAAAGTTATTTCAGGTAGCCAAGTGGTCCAGTTACTGTGCACAGGATTGGGGCTGTGAAGAAGTTTGCCGCTCATAGATGTTATGCGGGAATAGACTTGCAGTGTAACCGTCCTTCTGACTTCAGGCAGGTGGTGAGGAATACCTTCTCCGAGGCCGCAGGTCTGGCTGCTTTCCCAGAGATCGAAGGAGAAGTGGCTCTGGCGGGCGGTGGGCGGGGCGTCAAGGTCCTCGGTCCAAGCGTTGAGCACTGCCATGCCGCTTCCTGGCATGGGAATGACCTCAGCTTGCCCATCCTCATTGCAAATGTCTTCTCATTTACATTGTGGTAGTAATAACATCTACTCATAGGGGTCGTGGGAAGACACAGTAAGATGAGGTGGTTGACTCTTTGCAAGCTGTAAAATGCCGAGTTCACGTTCATGTTGCCTTTGGTATCACAAGCACATGTATCTGGCACCGTTCACGGTGCCGCAGAAGGCCCCGACGGGACATAGAATCTTTTTCGGATCGACTAAGGTATCTGGAATTGTCAAACCCTTAATCATTGGGATTTAAGGAATACTAAGTATTATAGGTATATCTTTGGGGTCTGCAAGTTATCTGTATTTCAAATTTTGTGTTGTGAGATGATACTCTTTTAAAAAGCCACACATCTTGGGTTTCGATGACCTTCCTATGACAGAGTGCTGTCAATATCTTCAGTCTTTGTATTTGTGTTTATAATTAAGTTGATTTCAAGGTATGGAGGCTCCATTGATGAACAATTCATATGCTCCTTGTGGGCGGGGCAGTGCCGTGCTGGGTGGTCCCACGCGCACTAGGAGGTGCTCTTGCCCCTGCAGGCAGCTCTTACAATTCTGGAAGAGCTGTAAGGTTTACCAGGTTGTATGAGCAGATTTAAGAAAATTTTAAAAAATTTTAGAATTTTTCTAAAATTTTTCTAAAATTTTTTTAAGATTATATTTTATAAAATATTTGATTTTATAAAGATTATACAGATTCTAATAAAATATATATATTTTAATTTTTTGTTTGATTTAATTATTGTTCAAGTACAGTTTTCTGTCTTATATTCCCAGCCCTGCCCACCCCCCCCCCAGGGCTCCCCACCTCCCTCCCATTTTCACCCCCCACCCTTAGTTATTTATTGTCCATGTGTCCTTTATACTTGTTCCTGTGAATCCTTCCCCTTTTTCCCTGTGATTCTCTCCCCTCTCTCCTCTGGTCCCTAATAAAATATTTTAAGAATCTAATAAAATATTTTTATAAAGTTTATAAAGATTATATTTTATAATCTTTCTTAAATATGTTCAAACATACAACCTGGTAAACCTGATAGCTCCTGGAGAATTGTAAGACTAAGATAAAAATAAATTGAAGTAAACTTTAAATAAATTTAAAATAGAAGTAAAAATAAAACTATGAAATAGGTTACAATGACAACACAAAGGGGGAGGGATGAAAGAACAGGTATGGATGACGCACGGACGTGGGCAATAGGGAGGGGACTGACGGGGGGGCACTGGATGTGCGGAGGGAGGCAAAGGGGAGAGACTGGGACACGTGTGATAGAATTACAGTAAAATGAGATAACAAAGATGATAAAATCATTATACTCTAAATTAATTATTGATGTATTTCTAAACAGAATAAAAACAACCGCAGGTTCCTGTTTTTGTGGGGGTTTTGCAGTCTGTGAGAAGTATTTTTTTTCTTTTGCAGGGTATATATACATTACTCAAGTTTGAGGGGCACTGGTGTGATATACACATCACTTTGGTTTCAGAAACCTTGACTTCAAGTGATAGCTTATTGTTTTATAACGGGAAAAACATTTCTGAACCTCTCTATAAACTGGTGTAATAGTAACATCTTCACGATGTTTCACAGGGTAATTGTGAGGATGGATGAAGTAAAGGCCGGAGAACCTTAGAACCTGTTACATGCTGTATGAATAAGCTGTGTGCCCTTTACAATTGCTAGAGCCCTTATGTGAACCACACCACAACCTTTCAACAGGCAGAAAGAAGCCTCGAGTTTGGGGATTATGCAGGGAGACCACAGACTCCAGGTGAAGCTGGCTGGCATCATCAAGACGCTGCTGAGGTTCACAGAAACCCAATAGGGACAAATCATGCATCATGAAAATGTTTTATTTTGTATTTCATTGAATATCAGGTGAACTTAGGGGCTTAGTGACTGAGCTGAAAGAAGTAAACATTTAGATTCCCAGAGGTCACCTTTCAATCCAGAGTTCTCCTTAAGACTCCCCAACCCAAGGCCTGCATGTCCTCGGCAGTCCCCACACGAGACTGCTTGTTTCTTGGATCCTTCACTGACTTATCCTGCTCGTGCATCTTTGCCAGTTTATAAACTCCCAAGACACTGAGAGTTTGAATGGTGTAACCTAGCTTCTGATTTTATGTGGATCATTTAGTTTTTAGATTTTAAGGTTTACCAGGGCTGAGACAATGTGCTCCCTTTCCTTCCCACATTGTAGTGTGGGTGGAATGTAGATGCTTTTACTGAAGGCTTGGCGAATCTCATTCAGTTGGGTTGACTTCACCAGGGACAAACAAGGTGCTGTCTTCTCCATTGCACCAGCAATTTCTGCAAGAGGGATGAAGTTAGACGGCCCTATGGGTAGAGTGGCATATGAGAAAGGGTCTTTGTAGCAATTAAGAGTTCCTTAGGGGTCTCCGAAGTCATCAGATGGGGACATATCTTGAGCCATGAGCCTTCCTTGGATAAAAGGATATAGGGTAGATGGACATAGTGTTACACAGGATTGGTTATTTCTACAAGAGGCAGATAGATTCCGATTTCAATGTGAGGAAGGAAAAACACCTGTTTGATTCAGGTGTTTGATTTAGGTGAGTGATTTAGATAGCAGTAAATGAGCCATGGGACTATTTGTGAGGTTTGGACGTGGGAAGAAAAATGCAAATTTGCCTTATATTTCCCTAGTGACCTCAATATTACCAATCTTGGAATTCCTACCTCTTGTACTAAGAGAACTGATATATTGAGAATCTTTTCTGGCCTTTTAGGGATAGGTCTCATTTTGGATACTCTTAGACTAGACCCAGACCACAATGTACAGGGGCTGGCAGAAGGAAGGGCCGTGTTAGTGTGGTTGGTAGGATAATAATATAGGTGTAATAATTCATAGTTTTAATTTGAACATTTCACCAAAATGTCATACGGTGTGCTTGAGTGTGATATTGTTATGTTACAGAATTACATGCTTATGATTTTGTAATGAAAAGAGGTGTTACTTGTGATGGACCCGATATAAAAGAATGTGGAAAAACTGTCACAATATAAAAAAGACACAGTAAGAAACCAAGAGAAGAGTTTTTTTTTTTAATTATTCCTTCATATTCAAACTTCACAAACAGTGTGAACTTGTACAATACCTCGGAAAGTGAAACTTACAAAAAAAGTGCTGGTAACATTTAAAAAAAACAACAAAAACCCCAAAAAACAAACATCATTCTTAGCAACATCAATTACTCTTCCACACAAAACAGAAACCTTGTAAAATTTATTTTCGTATTTTTAAGGCGTAATACTTCTGTATAAAGTATATGCAAGAGATAAAACTTCACAGTATTCCAAAATGTCACAATAATAATAATATAATAGTATAATGAAGCGCTACAGTTAATTTTTCTTTTTTTGAATGTTTTTTTCCTGTTTAAATAACAAATACAAGTCACAGGTAAATATACGTGAGAAAAATACGAGGCTAATATTAAATGGCAGGTAAGGATACTGTCACTGTAAGAAAAAACTGGCAGGATGTGTGTATTTAGTCTATATTTTAAAGCACTTGATAGAAAAGGCGTATGCAAGGTTTGTCAAAACAATTTTTTGTTTGATAACTGACAACAATTTAAGAGTATAATGAGGAAAAAAAAAGGAACAAACTCCCTCTCAAAACTATTGACCTGCTCATCCCAAACCACGTGCATACTGCTGGGTGTGTGTGTGTTTGTGTTTACATGGGTCACATGGCACACGGGTTGGTGCAAGCAGTGTTCCACACCTGCCTGCAAGGGCCAGAGGCTATAGTCTGTGAAGTCATTGAGCCCAAGTTCCTCTTGGGAAATCACTCTTTTGATTCGAAGCTCTCTTTTTCCTTGCCTCTCCCTCTTTCCAAACTCCTCCCAATTCCCAGGTCTTCTGTCTCAACAAACAATCTGGTTACAAAAGTTGCCCTCCCTTCAAAATTCACTGGGAAATAGAAACTGCATAAACAGCGACACCCACACAGACTTTGAAAATACCACGTGGATGAATGGATACGTTTGTGTGTGTGTGTGTGTGTGTGTGTACAGTAGTAATTGCAAAAAAGGGACCACATTCCTTTCCATACGAAGATACACTGTGATAAGAAACATTTCTGTGCAGGAGATAGGGTTTCTTCGAATCTTATCACAACACTGTGGCAGGAAAATCAGGAAACGGGTTCGCCTTCCAGCAGTCACCACAGTAAACTTCATCGAGACCACACATGCCCAGACGCCTGGTCTGCGCGCACGTGCGTGTTAACAGCTAGCCATTCAGCCAACAGGTAACAGAAAGACAGCAGATAGCAAAACATGTCAATAAGGTGCTCAAAGAAAAAAGTGGCACCCACTCCTCGAATGGATGGCCACATTAAGGTGCTTCAAAAAAGTTTTTTTTTTCAGTTTTTATTTCAAACATTAAGAGAGTACTGATTTGCACATGGTAGTTCTGAGCCAGGCCAAGGGTTTTGAGATTACTGACATCTTCCATTGAAAAGGGCTTTCACTGTAGTTGTTTTATTCAGTTTGTTGTGGGTCATTGAGTTTAAAAATTTATTTAATAGCCAAAAACTGAAATCAAATCAACACAACTAAAGGAAGTAAGACGAAACGGTATAGAACATTACTGCATTGCCATTGGATCAAGATGGTTCTGCCCACTTTTCCTCTTTCACTAACACTGTTCCTTTTTTAATCTGTTACAATCCATTCCTTGTGAATACACAGAAATGACCGAAGTCGCTGCAAGTAGCTGTTTTTATTTTTTGTGATCTGTTGCAAGAGTCCAACCTGTTTCCTCTGCTGCTGTTTGTGTAGCATCTGGGTTTGTATGAGCATCTGATCTTGTGTGCACGTGTGTATATATGCACATATACACACCTATACGTGTATAATATATACACTATATATGTGGATATATATAAGAGGTGTGTATACATTTATACATAATATAGTGTATACTGTTTCAACTGGAGATAAACTGAACTGGGTTCAGACACTAGCACGTGTTTCTCTTTCCCCTGCTCCCTCTGCCCATTTTAAACAGTATGGAGCTTCTACTAATTTTTTAAAGTGCATTTTCAATGCAGAATAGCTGTAATCCACTGATTCCTTGGAAAACACTTTTGATAAGAAAAATCTGACGGTTCTCAGCCCCAAGCAAGAGAAACCTGGGTTTGGTCGTGCCCTGGGCTGCTGTGGCAGTGCCAGGCTCGTGCCTGAGTGATTACTGGGCGTTCTGGACTCCGGGCACCTTAGCAGCAGCAGCACCTTTAGGAGAAGGCGGAGGAAGAGGAATAGAATAGAAGAGGAAGAAGGAAGGAAAGCTCAGATGAGGAAGGATGAGTTTGCGGTGCATTTACAGGTTGGAATTGTCAACTTTGTACGGATTTGTGCAGTTTCTGTTTGGATGCGGCTAAGGGATGCCATCTCATCTCCTCCCCACCAACTGACACCAACCTGCCCAAGTGCCCGCACGTTCAAGCATCGCCCATGCGTCCCCTCTCCCGAGGCTGACTTCCCTGTCAATTCCCTGTGGGTATGTGAGTGCCGGCATTGATTAGGAATAAGGCACCAGAGAAATCAAAATGTTACAAAAAGATGCAAAACCCCATTTCAAAGAGCCTCTCCCATTGCTCCATTAAAGTATTGCATGCGATACCATTCATCTGTGTGTACCTAAAGCATGTCAAATGCCGTCTCTGAAAGGAACTCGAGGCCCTTCAGCACCGGAGATCTGTAGGAATGCACCCCCACCCCACCCCACACCACATGCAAAAGCACCAGATCAGGGGAGCAAGGCTGCTTGCCATTGCTCACCTCATTTTTGATAAAAATCAAAGAAGTCTATGAAATAGAATTTTCAGGAATTGCTCTAGATTAAATAGGTTTAGGCTATTATGCATTTAGTTATGTGATGTTCTAAATGTCCAGAATGTCACGAAGGGGTTGAAATGTTTGTGTTTAATGTTTAGGGGGAATGCGTTAAAGAAAAATTACTTCTCAAATGATGCCCAAATCCTCCACCAACATTTCAACCTCCCCCATTTTTAATACACTGTAAAAACGAAAAGGTTCACCTAACTATAAAAGGAAAAAATGAAGGCACATGATTTTATTCGGTCCCAGAAAATGATGTTTTGCAAGTTGGTGTGTGTGGGGTGTGTGCGCATGTGCGCACACACGAAATGGGAGTCCAAGGGCCATTGGGGCAGCAGTCCAGAGGAAGTTGGAAAAGGAGAACAAGAGAATTTTGAGACAGAGAGAAGAAAGAAGTAAGGAGGAAATGGAGGCCTCTCTTCAGCTTCCTATCATTGACAGTCTCGAGATTTGGCTGCTTTAGGGTCCAGAACGGAATTCATTTGTCTTGGTCTAGAAAGTGCCCCCAGTTAAATATCTCCAGTTAATCATATTACAGCTTTTGGTGTTTCCCTTTTCCCTTCCCTCCAGCCAAATGATTTTTTTTTAAATCACAGTTTTTAAACATTATTTTTTCAGTATTGAAAAAATATGGAAAAGCTATTGAACAGCCTCAGGGCACTCTGCTTCTCCGTCTTCACAGTGAGCGGATGGACACATTACAGGATCACAGAGGAGGCCGCAGCCCCTTGCGCTACCTTCCCCTGGGCAGGGCGCGCCTTCACAGCTCGCACAGCCATTCCTTTCAGCTGAATCCCTCCGCCCCTATCCCGTCCAAGGCTTGCGGGCTGCAGAGGCAAAGCCCTGTGGGAGAGTGATGGTAAACGGGAGACTCTTAGAAGCTAGGAGAAGCTCCTCAGGCGCTGTAAACAGCGTGCTCTGGGAAGCCTCGCCACAGGGTGATGAGGCGTGGTCCCCCACCGAGAGGTTGAAGTCTCACTCACATTTGCTTCGTAAGGCCTCAACTCCAAGGCTCAGCACCTTCTAGCCTCTCTCTCTGCAGTGGAGTTGGCCCCAGTCCTTCAGAAGGCACTGGTCCGAGACGGAGAGGCAGAGTCAGGGGGCTGTGTCGTACAAAAAGGGCTACGGACAGTGGGATTTCTGAAACAAATTTAACTTTGGTTTTCTGCCTTCCTCAAACCGTAACAATTAAAGCAGGGCTTCAGTGGCTTCCATCGTCTGACTGCTGTTATATATTTTTTTTCTCATTTGGCAAGGCTAAGGTGGGAGGAAGAGAAAAGGGTTCCCATAATTGGTCGAAGACACAGGGTGGTAAAATGCTTCCACACTTAAACTCACAGTCCAGTGTTTTTGACATTTCATAAATAGCATTTTTTTCTCTAAAAAAAGAATAAAACAAGAACAATCCCTTTACTTACTCATCTGAAACAAAATAAACAGCAGTGGGTACAAACTTCTTCTTGTAACAATTACAAAAAACAACAATATAATCCCAACTTTAAACACGCATCTTGAATCAGTTATTTTTTTTAACCTCAAAACTGCAGCATATCCTTAAGGGCAAACTTTTCGATTAGTTTTTTTCTTTTTTTTCTTTTTTAAATAATGTCTTCACCAAAAAAACAGTCTTGTACCAATAAAATGCATTCAAAAATAGAAAATATTACACAACAAAAATATGTATCCTTCCTTTCCAAAAAAGATTCTTCACAAAAAAATGTAGAAAAAATTCCAACAATTTTTTTCCTCTCCTAAACATTAACTTTCAGTCTAGGGCACAATTATTTATTGATTTAAATGTCTGTTTTTGCATAAAACACGGAAGATGCAAAACAATGACTGTATTAAGATTGTAAAGTTACATCCACTCCCACCCCTACTCTAAAACAAAACCAAACCAGAAAAACCCAGCAAACACTGAGCAAAAGAGACTGCCCAGTTGGCTAGGAAAACTATCTCTGCCTTTGCATCTCCTGCACCCCTGCGGGGGAGGGGCGGGGGGTGCACCGGCTCTGCTGGTATCTGGGGCCGCTGAAGAGGCCAGAGCAGGTTGGAGTCAAGAGGCCGTTCAGCAACAGCTGATGATATGCGTGTCATTGACAGCCTCCCACGCTGCCGGCCCATCCGCTGCAAATGGTCACAGAGAAAAGAACCCTGTGAGGCAGTACGTGGGCCGAGCACTAAGCTCTGTCCATGTGTGCAGCACACATACCTCTATACAAGCCACTTTCTCAACCGCAGCACATCTTTTTTTTTTAATCTCTCTCTCACAGTGGAGCTCAAGCATGGGATACTAAGTGATGGAGGAAGGTCAGGGTGACTTCCTCCACAGTCGCCTGTCCCACATTTACCTGGATTGGGCATCATTAACTGGGACAATGACAAGCTCTCAGATCTGAAAGTAACGCTCCTTGAGAGGAATTTTCCCCACTGAACTCAGGTTTCTTTTCTATTTTCAGCATTGTAGTTTAAATGATACATTTTTCTTATTTGACAGTATTTCTCTTTTGTGTGGGATATATGTGGTATGTGTATTCAGTACAAGTTGATTTTTTTTCATAGCTTTTTTTCCCCTGTCACTTATTGGGTTGCTGGTTTTTTCTTTGTGGTTTTTGTTTTGTTTTGTTTTGTTTCTGATTTTTTAAACAGTGAAATGTGTCCAATTTTATTTCCAGTGCATTCAACACATTTTAAATTAAGAGAAGAAATAAAACTCCCCCCATCCTTCTAAAGAAAATGACTGATCATAGTACAATATAATAAAATCAGGCATTTCCAAAAATAGCATGATGTGCAACCTCAATTACATAAAAGAAAAACAAACAGACAAACAAGAATTACAGAGCACAAGAATGAAGGGGCCAAGACCATACAATCTCAACTACGGTGTGATTGGCAAGCACTGGTTAAAAAACAGGTAAGGCTACTCTTAGATTTCTAACTTGACATAGTTAACCACTGCTTTTCTGTCTTTTCCTTCAACTCTGAATCTTCAACTCACTAGGTTCTTTACATCTCTAAAATGAACAGATTTGTTTTTATATTTTTGGTCTACAGTAGAATTACATATTAATAATATAATAATATTTCATGAACAGGTTGGTACTGCATCCACACGGGGAAAATAGAAAAAAGTACTCAAATAGACATAGCAAGTGGACTCTAGTCTTATAAAAATAACCACAAATATATAGAAATTATAATCAGGGCAACAGATTAAACTGAAAATAGGTGTAGAAAGATGTATTTTGGATCATACAAACTCCCAATAAGCTATGCCCTAAAACTGCAGCCTTCAAGCCTTACCCATGATTTCCACCTTTCCATAGGATCACTTGAAATTCAAATGGAAATGGAAACCAAGCAAAAATAAAGTGGACAGGTGGCTGAGCCAGCCAAAGCTTCCAAGTTATCTTAGTTGACCGGTCAAGACCAGATGGACAGCATTTGAGAAACAGTTTGGCCACAGGGGAGCAGCTGATGGTATCTGTTTTTAATTTTGGAGGAGTTCCCAGCCCACTGGTAAAGAAAGAAACCAAGGAACCAAATAATTCTTTTGTTGACATAAAATATATGAGATGAAATATAATTCTGATAGGACATGGTGGTGAGGTGGGAAAGAGAAGAGAAAGTTGCAACAGGCAAACTTCAGGCGCCATCTTCGCCTCCCTTTGTTTCCAATAATTGCTTGCTTTCTTGTTCTGGGCATCCTTTAGGATTTGCTACAGGCCCCAATGTCCTCTAAGAAAATACGTGTCAGCTTAGCTCTCCATATGCTTGCTATCCAGGCTCACTGACGCTGCCGAGGGCTAC
The DNA here is from genome assembly GCF_014824575.4 of Sturnira hondurensis. NCBI lineage: Eukaryota > Metazoa > Chordata > Mammalia > Chiroptera > Phyllostomidae > Sturnira > Sturnira hondurensis. Next base: position 1,194,218 of record NW_028082350.1, read on the forward strand.
GTGCCTCTGGAGGTTCCCTGCCCCCAAGTCCCAGGCCCCTGATGAGAGAGGCAGAAGAGAGATGCGAAGTTGTACTGACAGAGGCTCTTTACATTAGCCTTTCCTACCTGATGGTTGGTTCATACTGACAGTTCAGTGTGGGGGGAAAGAATATGAAGGACAAGAACGGGTAAGAGTTGACCTTGGTTAATAAGTATAAAGTTTTTCTTTCAGGAAAAAAAATGGAAGAAGAAAAAGAAATGGCATCAGTCAGAAAATACTGTTTTTGGTTTCTTCTAACCTCAAACCATCCTTGGTTTTTCTCTCATTCAGTTGCTCCAGTTTAAAGTAGAGTTTAGAATCTAGTGCAAATATCATCAAATCACAGCATTCCAGGAGCAGTCTCCTATCCCTTCATCCTAAGAGAACACTCTCCCTTGAGACCTCCTCAGAAGACTGGGGGCAACGATCCAGAAAAGCGTAACTGAACAAATTAGTAATATAGTACTCACTACAACAAGAAAGGCACTATCACAACAGATCAGCCTCAGCATGTTCCTTGTCACGGGCATGGACGTTTTAACCACTCTCACAACCACAATGAAACCCAGACTGGCTTCTTTAACACTTGAATTCATTGGCCAGCTCTCTGACTCTGCACTGGCCACTGCTGCTGGCTCTGGCCACGAAGAACACTGGTGTACTCTGGGTCCGTGTGGCCCCGTGTCTCACTAATGACCCTTGTTTGGTTCTAAAATGACTCAGCTCACTCTCTTCCATGGAAGTTTCCTTCTCTCCATCAGTGTCCAGGTCATGACTCTATTTTCACTAGATTACAGTGTCAAGTACTGCTGTTTATTTTCCCACTTTTTCAACCTCTGACCAAACCCTAAGTCTTAAAGACAGTTCAGTAGCCCCTCTAATAACAAACCTCCTGTAAATGTCACTATAAACTGAATGAAAAGCAAAGCGTCACCCTTGACCACCAAGGCGTATCTCTTGAGCTTGCTGCATTACTTTTGTCTGGGAGAGAGGAGGTCAGGTTCTAGAGATTCAAATCTTTGGTGAAAAAACTGCAGTGGGTATGCAAGTTTCGAGGAGGAAGCTGTTTTCCCAAAGTCTCCAGAGAAGTGTCTTAGGACAATCAATGTGAATACATTGTGTACTTGGTCAATTGTTTCTTTCTATAACTTTGGTTTGCTGTGGTCAGTATCTGTTTGGTTCCCACCCAATGCACATCTCTAAGTACCTGTTAAGAGCTCTGAATTTAGAGTTTCTTATTTAAAATGGAGCTAATGCTTTGAATGTTTAAGGGGTTGGTTATGTTAGTTCTGAAAGCTCTAAATGGAGTTTTCCTAACTAGCAAGGCTGAGAGCTTCCTTAATTTTTTTTCACCTTGGGATAGTAGACTTGGATGGATTTTTAAGGAAGAGAGAGGAAGAGATAGGCATCAACATTATAAACTTAGTAAAGAGGCCTCCACTGAGCGTTTTCCAAACTGATACCTCCACATGTGACAGTGTTCAGAGAAATCCAAAATTAGCTGTTTAAATGGGGTGCGATCCTTTCTTACCTACTGGAATCTACACAGCTGTCACCTTGGATTCTGGAAGAGTCTTCAGCATCTTCCCCCTTGTGTTATTATTCCCTATACAACCAATTGCTTTGGTTGTGGTGTAAGATTCTTTTATTAATAGACACTACAGAGCCATAAACTCTAATTATTTCTAAGATTAAGCAAGGCAATAAAAATAAATCCAATTAAAAATTGAAAAAAACAACCACTTCAAATTAAACGTTTAGGCACCGTGGAGGTCTTCTGCTTAGCAAAGGACAGTCTACATCAGAGAAGCTGGTAAGAAGGTTCTGTTCAATCCTCCAACCCTTCCTCCAATTTCAAAGTTGGCCTAGCATGTTTCAAAATAAGCTTTTCACCTCACTGGTTTTCTGTGTTTATTGCACTGTTCCCTTACTGTCATCTTGAAGGATTTTTACCACATGCATAGCCTTCCTCTTTGGTTAGCTTGATCTAGGTTTTACCCATGGATGGAAAGTATGCTCAGGCTGAAAGGGTCTCTCCAATGTGAACACCATTACAGGTTTGGTTTATTTTTGAATGGGGGACATTACCACTGCCCTCTGCCACACTGGAATGTGCATCAGCAAGGGGTCTGGTGGGTAAGCCAGAGCGAAGGTTTCCGCCCCTCTGCAGCTGTCTTCCTTACCACTGTGGCTCTTACTGAGAGCTCAGCTGGAGGCAACATTGGCCGACTTCTCTTAAACATCTTCTGTTTACTACACTAACCCAGCTTCCTGATAATAAGGAAACAGATCCTGTCAGCATGGCAGTTTCTAGGCCTCATTAAGAATTGGCAGATTCCACAGATTTGCTCCAACCCCGCTAAGACCAATCACTATGGAAATAACTCTCCATTTTTGTGATACTTCTAGTTTCATAACTTGTTTGTCATACCTCACACACTCTCTCCCAGCACAAGTAAATACATTTCAGTAGTGCAATGCAGTGCAGTCATATTTAGTGCAAAAAAAAAAAAAAAAGAAAAAGAATTATCACAGACCCAAGCTCAACCCCAAACAGCTCTTACTAAAGGTTACCAGTGCCACAAAAGTGGGATATTCAGTCTCTACCTTAAACCTCTGTGAGTCATCTCTTTTGTTGCCTGTTTGTTTCAGCTCAGCGGAGAGAAACAACTCGTATGCACCTATGCATTGTTCTGTGAACCGTTACACCAATTGGCAGAAAACAAAGGGAAGTAGTCAAGTTGAAAACAAGGGTACTATTTAGAAGAGGAAAATAACTACTTAATGCAAAGGTCAGTAGTGGTTTTATTGAATGGTTTTCATCATGTCAAATGGCTCTGATGCTAAAGGGAATGGATACAGGAAAAGATAAAGCTTTCCTGTTTCTCAAAAATGTGGTCCTAAATTTAACAGTGCTGGGCTCTCATTGTGGAATAATGCAATCAGCACTTCCTCCAGGGCCTGGGTCAGCAGCTGCTTCACTGAACAGACATAGGGGCTTGAGGGACACTCACTGCTTCATGCCAACCACCCTCTCCCTTGCCTCATTCTTCTCCTATTCACTTTTTTTCCTGAATACACATAAATACAGATCTAAATACACATACACAAAAATTCTCAAGGCCATTCTCAGGATGACAGGCTGACAATTGGTACAAATAGCTCAATGACACACTCACATGAAAAGTATAGTTACTAAATATAAAAGCAAATTATTAAAGAGTCTGCATTGTACCTTTTATTGTATTATTCTAAGAAAAAACATTCATAGTACGATATCTTAGGGAGCTTACTTCTCACTCAACATTAATCTGGAATTAGTTTGGGATATGGCAGTATTGATTCCGGAGAAACGCTTTGCATTTGGGAATCCTCTAGAGCAAGTTTGTCTGGGTCTCCACTCTGCAAATGTAAATCTGCTGTCTGCGCACTTTCTCTCTCTCTCACACACACACACATATGTACACACACGCTGGAAGCCTCAGGAGAATGACTACGTAGGTTAGAACAGATAATACAAACAGGGGTGTTTGGCATAGTGGGTTGGCTACACTCAAATTACTTAGCTAGATACTCTCGATTCTGTCAACTTTTTGCCTTTGTTTGCCACGATGAAGATTACTAAGATAGTCTGGTTTCAGGTACTCTGAAAACCACAGTTCTTTTAACAATAGTGCAAAAAAATTTAATCATAAGATATATGAAAGTTACTGTTAGTTTATATCTTAAGAGGCCCCCCCCGCCAGGAAATCTGAGGTTCAAATCAATGAGACGTAAGAAGGAGTTTCACTGCCGACCATGTCCCAGATCATTTTCTCCTACAAATGGACATACAGGTGGTTCCAAATCGAAGTTTGTCCCAAGAAGGGCAGGTGCCGAGCAATCAGCCTTATTTTTTAAAGAACCCCCTGGCAGTGGACATGCACAAAGCACTTCCGGTTATGCCTGAATCTGGTGTCAAATCTGAACCACTGGTTTATTTTCAGTTATCTCTCTGCATGTGCCCTCGCTGCAGGTTAGGTCTAGGAGCAGTCAAGTTTTCCACAACTTCCAGATAGGGGTTTGATAGTATGAAGGGAAGTCTCAAATCACAGAGAAGAGAGGTTATCTTACAAATTCTTTGGACTATAATAGTGAGAGGTGGGCAAGAATGGCGACAGGAGAATGGTGTTAACTTTCTCTAGTAACCAGAACTGTATTAAATTTAGTCCCACCGCATTGTCCTGTTTCCCTCTTGCTTTTCCTCTGTTCATTTAATTGAAATGGTAATTATTTTAAAGACTGAGCTAAGAATGCAAATTATAGCACAAAAGACATGTTATAAAAAGGTTGCCAGGCTCTCTGTAAATTGAGCTGAGTTGAAAGCAGTATGCTTTCAAATGAAACACTACGATTTTCCTTTAAAAATAAAAGTTTCTACTTTGGCCTGTCCTGCTGGTGTGGCAGGGTGTGGCCGGCGCAGCACTTTCCGTGCTGGGCCTGTCTCCCTCGGCCCCTCCCGCCTCCCACGCCGGGTTGGGGAGGTGAGAAGCAGTGGAGGGCAGGCATTTTTCTATTGAAGACCGCGTGGACTCAGAAATGTGTATAGATCAGTGGATTTTAGCAGCAATTCTTCTTTTTTCTTTTTCCTTTTCTGGGTATTCTGCACTAGATATTAACAAGACACACCCAACGAGAATTCTCATTAAATTAACTTATTCCCAGCCGTGTTTCTAAAATTTGAGGAGATGATGAGATTTGTAAGCGTAAAACACAGGACCTTCACCTGCCGTCAACTCCTATTCTTTGGCCCAAGACCTATTAGTTCAGGTAAATGGGGTTTCTTTCTCAAGGAACAGTTGTTATTTTAGCTATTCTACCCTCAAAGTGCAGAGAGACTTTCTCTCTGCAAAGCTCTCACGTGGCTACTAGAAAAGGAAGATACGATTTTCAGGGAGAAAAGACTCCTTAAATGGCAGCATGGAAGGCTTTTTCAACGAAAGAGGGAAAGGAGTATGGAGAGGGCCTGCAGTTACCCGAGTGCTGCGTATGGCCATCAAATTAAAGAGGCAACATCTTTACTGTGTCGAGAAGAAGAAAGAGAGAAAGGTAAACAAATAAATTAACAGACAAACTTTACTAAAATACACATTCCTCCAGTTTCATGTTTCTAAAAAGTAATAATTATGCTTAAATCAAGGTTTATAGATAGCAAACGACTGTTTTAATGTGTAAAAGTATTACCCCTTGGCTTTACTAGGTTAGTTTCACTTTCTTTAAAGGAATTGCACCTGTCACACTTGTCCTAAAGTCCAGTGCAGAAAACAAACTGGTCTGCTACCAGCATCAATCTCAGAAGATTTCCTAAGCTATGGTTGTAAATACTAAAACTACAGATCTGTAAAATGAGATGCAGACTTTCTGAAATGCATTGTGGTGGGGTTTGGGGGAGGAAGCAAGCTTTTTACAAGGAAAAAAAATAAACTCCTTCCCATCCTCCCAAATCTGTATGGTGATGTTTCTGACCGTTCTTTTGCTGCATTAGTTACTGTGTACTGGTGCTCCTGATAGGTGTCGGCTTGGGAAAGCAGGATTTCGACGTGAACCTAGACTAACACAGACTGGGGTGAGAAATCCCGGTGTCACTGTCAGAACTCTTCTTGGCGGACTAGCAGGGACAATGCCAAGGAGGCATCCTGGAGAAATCTTTCTGATTAACTGGGCCAGATGGGACCTATCAGAACCAGATCCTCTCCCACTCCACATTATACTTTAAATGGGAC